>NW_027223756.1:106195576-107395576 GCF_028538775.1 Myotis yumanensis
AAGTCAGAACAGCGGGGGCTGACTGGGGTGAGGGTGAGGGTCTGTGTTCTAGCTCTTGACTGGGCTGTCAGTCACACAGATGTAAACACGTTTGTCGAAACACGTCAAATTGTACATGCAGGTCTGTGTCTTTTACTGTATGTGAATTTTAGTCGGTTTTCAAAACATGATTTAAAAGTGAACTTGCAGTTGCTGGTAGTCCATGTGCCAGTGCCCGCTGCTGCGGTGACGGTGGCACAGGCTGAGGTGTGACCGTCTGCTGGGTGCCGTGAGCAGGATTGATGTCCCTAGATGGGGAGGGACAAACCCAGCCCCGGACCAGCAGCCTCCCTGCCCTCGGAACGCCCTGGGGGAGTGGTCCACCCAGCTGGCTGCGTCCAGGGAACGCTTGGCACAACTCTCCATCCTACTGTTTATTCTTGTCCCTTCGCTCACAAAAACCCCTCTCCCCTGCCAAGTCCCAGCGTCTCTGCCACCTCGCCCGGCACAGGCACTGCGGCTCCGGCTCCTTAGTCAGCGTGTCTGCCCCCGGGACACGGAGATCGGCTCTGAGGCAGAGCAGCCCGTGGCCACTGTGAGACTCCCGCCAGGTGCCCTTTATTTTTTAAAAATATATTTTTATTGATTTCAGAGAGAAAGGAGTCCTCCATGATGAGAGAGAATCATTGATTGGCCTCCTGCACACCCCACACTGGGATGGAGACCACAATCCAGGCACGTGCCCTGACCAGGAATCAAACCGTGACCAGGATCCTGGTTCATAGGTCGACGCTCAACCACGGAGCCACACCGGCTGGCTCCCCAGGTGTCCTTTAAAATCTGCCGGAGACACACAGGTCACACAGGTTACGTAGCAGAGAGCCTTGTGTCCCACGGGGGCACATCCAGGCTTAGGGGAGGTCAACTTCCCATTCCCCCTTTGGCTGGGTGCTGGGCGACATGCTGAGAGAGCCATCGCACACCCTCTGAACCTTGCGGGTTAGTCTCAGCGGCGGCCACTGGCACCTTCCTGCCTCTGAGCCAGCCTGGGGGTTTGTGCTTCACGTGGAAACTGCCGGCGAGTCCCGGAAGGCGCCGGGAGCAGAGGGACTTGCTCCGGGTCCTGGTCCTCAGCCAGCGCACAGGCAGCCATGTGCTTCCTGACACACAGTCAGACTCTTTCCTTCACAGTCTGTCTCTGCTCAATTAGGAACACAGTCGAAACAACAAACACATCTGCCTGCGCAGTATGTGTGCACATACTGTACCCTGCACCAGGGTGCTCCCAGCTCCGCCGCGCCCCCTCCACACGCCACGCTGCCAAGAACGACTCAGAGCCTCGCGCTGTTCCGCAGCTGAGATTTGTTTTCAGGGCGGTGTCCGTGCTCTGCCAGGAGCTGGCGGCAGAAGCGCGGGCTCTCCCCGGGCACGGCTGTTGGACTTGGACTCTGTTACCCCAGAATCCAGTCTGTTCCAGCTCAGCCTGCCCCAGTGACAGGTCCGCATCTCTCCAGCAGGGGGCGATGCTGTGCTGGCGACATGCAGAATTACAGGGTAAAGAGGGCATCCTGCAGGTGCTCCCGACCCACACCGATGGGAAACGACACAGCAAGAGTGGAAAAAGCAAGTTCCATGCATCAAACCCCAATGAGGCTGTGTCTCACTTATATTATTATTTTATACTAGAGGCCTGGCGCATGAAAATTCATGCACTTGGGGGGGGGGGGCTCAGCCCAGTCTGTGCCCTCTCACAGTCCGGGACCCCTCGAGGGATGTCCACCTGCTGGCTTAGGCCTGCTCCCCAGGGAATTGGGTCTAAGCTGGCAGTTGGACAACCTTAGCGCTGCCGCAGAGATGGAAGAGGCTCCCACCACCACAGCTGCACTCTAAGCTGTGAGCCCAGCTTCTGGCTGCGCAGAGCTCCCCATGTGGGAGTGCACTGACCACCAGGGGGCAGCTCCTGCATTGAGCATCAGCCCCCTGGTGGTCAGTGCACATCACTGAGACCGGTTGTTCCACTGTTAGGGTCTATTTGCATATGACCCTTTTATTAAAGAGGACTGCTTTCAGGTGTCCAGCATAGTGGTTAGACAATCATATGCTTTACAAAGTGCCCACCTGCCCCCATAGTCATCCCAAGGTTACTGACTATATGTCCCACCTTGTACTTCACATCCCGGGACACCCTGTAACTGCCCATCTGTTAGGGGTGCTCAGTCTGAGATGCTGCAGACACGCCCAGGCTGGGGGCCCTGACCATGTGAGTCTGAGGAGGAGGGACAGGACACGTGTGTGTGGCATTTAAAGCCAGGCGAGTAGGCGACATCACTACAGGAGCAGGTGTCGTCAGAGCAGACACGGGTCCAGGCTGGGCCCCCGCCCCGTGTGCGGTGCGGCCCCAGTCGAGGACCCGGGCAGGCCGTCGGGGAGCAGGACGCTGGGTGGCCTGAGGTCCTGGAAGGCAAGGGAACACATCCGTCTGGAGGAAGACTGACCAACAATGTCACCTGCCACTGAGGGGCGAGATGACGAGGCCTGAGGAGGATTGCAGCCTCGCCCACAGCATCATGGGTCCTCACCCAGAGTGGTTTCCACAGGGCGGGGGTGGGGGGGCTGGGTGGCGGGGATGGCAATGCCCCCGGACCAGGGTGGGGCCCTGCGGTCAGCAGACACGGTGGCCCCGGAGGGAGGGGCAGCCAGTGGGCTGTCTCAGAGGGAGCCTGGCAGCCTGGTGTGTGCCCAGCAGCCCGCGGGCACAGAGGAATTCTAATAAGTGGGGCGTGGGGTCTCTCCTGAAACCCTTCTGAGGGCTTTGTTCCCACGGAACGGACAGGCAAGCGTCGGCTGAAAGCGGGTGGGGAGGCCGCACGGAGCCCGAGGAGAGAGGAGAGAGGATTAGCCATGAGCCACGCGTCCATAAAAGGAGCTAATTGTTTGCTCCCCATAAAGCAGTTCCCTCCACTGCATGTTTTATTTTAGGGCCTCTCACACTCTCTCCGGTTACGGCCCATCTAAACAACGGGGATGGATCCTGGATTCTTCCTGCTACAATTCCTGCCTCAGGTCAGCCCTCACCGTCTCACACGGAGCAGCAAACCCACTCCCGGCCCCTTGGCCTCAGCCGGGGCCAGCCTGCTCGGGAGCACTCTCTCATCATGGCCCCCTCCACGGATGAGCACATGGGAAGTGCTGACTATCCACACCCATCGAGTGTCAAATGGCGGGCTCTGGGTTAGAATGAAGCACAGAAAGCTGCTGGTTCTTAAGTTCAAACAACAGCAAATGTCTCCTGGTTTCAGCCCTCCCCGTGCCCAGCAGGAGCAGCTCCCCCTGATGCAGCTTGAACCCTGGAGGACCCCAGGCACTGCCCTCTGCACTGCTCCACTGGGAGGAGCAGGACCCCAGGGGGGCCGATGAGAAGATCTGAGGGAGCATTTCCTGTGGGCGGAGAAGCAAGGACTTCCATCCAGGCAAACAGCCACCTCCTGTAGTGCAGCCTTTGTGACACTTGAAGCCCCTTAGTGCCTCAACCATATGCCAGGGCCCTTGGAGCACAGCTCATGCCCCTGCCCCCCCTCTGCACCCCCTCCTCTCCCTCATCCCCTGAACCTCCCCCTCCCCTGTCCTCTCCCTCATCCCCTGACCCTCCCCCTCCTCTGTCCTCTCCCTCATCCCCTGACCCTACCCCTCCTCTGTCCTCTCCCTCATCCCCTGACCCTCCCCCTCCCCCTCCCCTGTCCCTGTGACACAGGCTGGTTGGCTCAGCACACACAGGGACTCATCACCTTTCGGCAAACCCAGCCCATGTTGCCTCGGGTAGTGCATATGATGTTTCCGTCTATGAAAGACTGAAAGAAATTTTACTAGTAAGTGTTAGTTTAATCGACAAGCAGAGGCCTCCTATGTCATCCAACCAGTTTTCAGGACAGATATGAGTCCACAAAATGTATTTAGTCCTTCCTTCTGGTGGTTTCCGGCTGTCTCCCACGTCCTCCCCGCCCTCCTCTCCTCAGGGGTGGGGCCTAGAGTCCCTCCAGTGGCTGTGACCTGCATGTGACAGCTGGCTGCTGAGGGTCAGAGCGAGAGGGAAGATGCCCGAGCCCGAGACCTGGTCTCCGCAGCCACTGCTTCCTCCCTGCCTGCTGTCCACCAGATGGTGCGGCCGGCCGATGGGGAGGCCCCGTGGAGAGGAGCCACGGCCCTGGAGGAGCCTCTGGGAGGCGGCCCACCTGGAGTCAAGCCCCTGGCCCCTCCTGAGGCGGCAGCCTGGACAGGGCAGCCTGGCCTGCCGTGCCCTCGGGAATTCACCCACAACCGCAGGGCAATTTGTTACGTTGCAGGAGATCACTCACACGGTCCTCATGATCATCAAACAGTGCGTAATAATCAGCCCTGGGATTCTAAATCCAGGCACTTTTACTTCATTTTCACTTCTAGGAAGTGATGCAATAAACAAACAAAAAACATGACTCAAAATTTCTATTAGATCACCACCTCCTTCTCTTTAATGTGATTTAATCCCGGAATATCAATTTCCACTCTATGCTAGAAGAGAAACAAGTGGGGATGTCTAGATGAGGATTTAATACGAAGAAATACCGAGTATGTAAAGCTCTTGACCGTGGAACCTTAACCCTTCATAGAAGAACACAGACGTTTGCACATGTATCTATCGAGGGCAGCAATTTCACCCACAGCCACCTGACTCGCTAAGAAAAATGAACACTGTTCAATCCTGAAAACCCACCCCAGGGTCTGGGTACGCGACTCTGGGGCTGCATTACCCGCAGCAATAGTCCACGCTCCTCTGCAACGGGCCCCAGACCACGGCTCTGGTCCTCAGGGCCTGTGGACAGCTTCTCAGAAGCAAACAAACACGACCCCATCCACGAAAATCCTGTGCATCCAACACGTGCCGCCAGGCTGCCCGGGAGGCAGCGATGGAGGCCACCGTCCCAGTGTGAAGGGAAGCCGCCTCGCCATGCCTCTGAGCAACACAGAGCTGCCTGGGTGGGTGGGTGGAGCTGAGCCTAATGCCACCTGCGTCCCAGCTCTCGGCCCTTCCTCCTCCTCCTGGTCAGGAGGGGGCTGCAGGGGTAACCTGTCAGCGTGGCATTTCCACCTGCGGCTCCTAAGACGAGCTTTGCCTGAGGGAGGTGGCAGCTGGCTTCTTTGTAAAATACTCGTTTCCGATGAAAAGGGGAGCGTGGAAAAGGGGAAAGCAAAGATCGCGGGCACCGTGACGTCCAGAGCGAGCGCAGCTCGGCGAGGACTGAGCTCCAGAAAGGACATCGCGGGGGGAACCATGCCAGGAGCAATTTGTGAGCTTTTAAAACCAGTGACTCGCCAGTTCTTCAGGACCAAAACAGAGCCGATCAGCCACCCGCCTGCCGCGGAACCGCTGGCTTTTGTGGCATCTCATCAGACTTGTCAGGAAGGAAGACGCACAAAGCCGTCAAGTTTATCTGTTCCAAGCTGACGTGTCAAAGGGAGGAGGCCCCGTGGCTCTGTGGGCGGGACCGCAGGCCAGGGTCCTGCCTGAGTCCTCCCAGGCTGCGGGCCCACCAGCCGGGCCCTGTCCTTTCTCCAGCTCCCCGCCCGCAGCCTGGCCTCCGAACTTGCGTGTTGAGTTATCAACCTCACTTAACCCGTGTCCTGCTACTGGGTACTGAGCTTTAGTCTTCGGTGCACAAGTTCTACATCCACGAGGAAGGCAGGTTAAAGCAAGGGCCTTCCTTGCCTGTGTTTCCCACACCCTCATTGCCGAGACCAGGAAGCTACACCTCCCGGCGAGTCCGCCATTACATGTCCAAACAGGACAAGTCGGGGGGGGGGGGGGGGGGAATGGGAAGAGTTAACAGTGAGCGTCAGGCACGTCGGCTGCATGTGCTTCTGTGCACGGCAAACACTTATCTTCTTGCATCGCAGCTAGGTACACCTCTGGTTCCATTAACGCTTTATTTTGTGACTTTCATCAGGTATTCAGTCTCTTCGGTTCATTAAAGTATTTATCTTTTAAAAAAGCTCATAAATATTAGCTGATATTTTTTGAAAATTTTCAGTTTTTTTCCCCCCATAGGAAGATATACACTGAGTGTCCAGATCATTATGACCACCTGAAGTTTGTAGGCAAATTAGCTATAATTTCCCACTGAAGTTGCTAGAGGGCCAGATCATTATAAACGTCTCAATAGCACAACATCCCTAAGTATCGCTGCTGATCAAGTTCATCCTATCATGTTGATGGCGTATCCCAATGGAAATGGCTTCTTCCAACAAGACATTGCGCCATGCCACGGTGCTCGTACTGTGCAGGAGCGGTTTCAAGAACATGAGGGAGACTTTACCTTGCTTAGGTGGCCCCCACCATCACCAGATCTCAATCCAAGTGAGCATTTGTGGGACGAAGTTAAAAGAGCCATCAGGGATCTGGTTCCACAACCATCAAATCTCGCGGAACTGGACAGTGCTATTCATCAGGCATGGTGTCAGGTTCCTCGCATCACCTTTCCACATCTCGTGGAGTCAATGCCAAGAAGAATCATCGCAGTATTGAAGACAACAGGCGGTCCAACGAAGTACTGATGGGGTGGTCATAATAATCTGGCCACTCAGTGTGTGTGTGTATCTACTAATAAAGGCCTATGTGGTCATGACGCCCTCATGCCATCATGCCCTCAGGTCTAACAACCCATCAGCAGGAGGCTGCATGTGTAGCGGGCGTGAGGGGTGGGCAGGACTGAGTCCCCGGCGGTGACTTGACCAGGAGGTGGTGCATCGGGGGATCGGATGGCGGCGGCTGCTGCCACTGCCCAGGGCCAGCCCAAGGCTCAGTCAAGCTGCAGTGGCTGTGAAGCCCGAAGCTCAGGCAGCCTTGTGGCTGGCAGTGGCAGCAGCCGAGGCTTGATGGGGGCACCACCTTCCCACGATTGGCCGGTGGCTTCCCACAGAGTCGTCAGCAGGATGTACTCTGAGGGCTCCTGGACTGTGAGAGGGGGCAGGCTGGGCTGAGGGACCGCCCCCCTCAGTGCACAAATTTTTGTGCACCGGGCCTCTAATATATATATACACTCATATAAATATTTATATAAAGATATAAAGGAAGATGTATATTTATATATATACACAAATAATTAGATATTTAGCTAAAATGCTCCTTTATCAAACTGTTCAAACACTTATCATAAATCCTGTTCTATTTGCATCAAGAATTATATCATCACATCTGATGAAATGACATCAAGATGCTAAAATAAAGCAGAGGAGGAGGGAAAAGCCCTGATTCCCAGTTAGATTTCCACTCAGTACCTGGAGCTGACAGTCAGCCAAGGAAAACGGGTGTTTCAGCTCAAAGGCATCCCTGGCTGTCCCTTCTGCAAAGCAATTCAAGGGTGACTTTGCTTTGCAAAAGGGTGACTTTGAAATGGAAAACCTGTGATGTCACCAGGACGTCCCAGGGGAGGCGGCACCGCAGAACTAGGTGGTCCTGGTCCGAGCGGCGGAAAAAGGCTGCTGTCCCCGCCCCTCTTGACGGAACATAAAGATCTGTCTGGTTATAGAACCACCTGATGGGAGTGACACACATTAACACGGGCCCAGGTGCCCAGGCCCCGAATCCAGCCCAACATGGGGAGGAAACGGAGGAGAGGCTCCGAAACCCGCCTGCCCTGCGGATCGTCTCTCTGTGCCGTGGGCTCGGTGTGGGCCCCTCCGAGCGCCGCCCGGATTCACAGAACACGGGCGTTTCCATCCCTGGGAACCACGGATCCCCCAGGGACATCACAGAGGATGTGGCTCCCTCCTCCTTCCTCTCCCGTCTGAAAGGAACCTGTCCCCGTGGTAGCTGCACTGTGAACTCTGAGGGCCAGCAGCACACAGTGGGCCTCCCCCACTGCCCCCTTCCAGACCGCCTCTGGGTGGAGCCAGGTCAGACACAGAATGATAAGAAACCCTCCTTCCCACCCATGACCCTGGGGTCAGACGGCCAGGTTCGACCCTCAGCTTTGCCAGTTCTCTCTATATATTTATTCATGTCAGAGAGGAGGGGAGAGGGAGAGAGAGAAACATCAATGATGAGAGAGAATCATGGATCGGCTGCCTCCTGCGCGCCCCACCCTGGGGATGGAGCCCACAACCCAGGCATGTGTCCTGACCAGGATCGAACCGTGACCTCCTGGTTCATTGGTCGATGCTCAACCACTGAGCCATGCTGGCCAGGCGATGCTCTATGATTTTTTAAAAAAAACTGTCACGGAAGTTTAGGACTGAGATCTGACCTCTAAAATCTACTACCCTGGAGACGATGACATCATGGAAAGGGCGCCTGAAAGTTCTCAGTAGTTGAAATACTTCCCAGGAAGAGGAGACTAGTGAGGAGACCACATCTTTTTCCGGGTCTCAGGAGTTTCTCTGAACTTTCTGTCCCGTGTCAGAGGCAGCTCGGCCTCTCCTGGCCAACACCTACCTGCTCCATCCCTCAGCCCCTCAAGGACGTGCCTGTGCCTGTGCCTGGAGCATCGGGGTCACTAAAGGCACCTCGACATTTAACTAGAACTGTGCTGGCTTCCTCGGCACAGAGGGACTGGCTCAGAGACGACACCGAACTCACTGGCCCCACGAGGAGGCACGCCAGCGCGGGCGCTTTTCTTTCCGGCTTCCTGTTGGCTCGACGGTAGGCCAGTTCGTCAGGGACGGCGCTGGTCTCCCTGCGACCCCGGCGGCTGGCGGGTCTGCGGCCGGTGACCTCCTCGTACAGCGTGGCCCGTCCTGGTCTGTCTGGAAAGCCCTGGGAGTTCTGTCTCTTTTAAAAATTAGCAGCTACTGTGCATCGGTCACTTCCAGTTGCCAGGAGCTGAGAAGGCCTCTGCACGCGTGAAATCTAATCTCCACAACCTTCAGAGTGGGTCCCTGTGGAAGGCCCAGGAGGCAGATGGGACACGGCAGGGACTGGCCGATTCCATCAAGTTCAATGGTCACTCATCAAGTTCAGTGGTAAAGACCAGGTTTAACCCAAGAGCAAAGCATTTTGGCATCACCCCCAACCCTTACGGTGGCTCCCACTTCGATCTCAAAGCTGAGGGCGGGGGGGGGGGGGGAGGACCGAGTTTGCCTGCACGGCTCCAGGTGAGGCTCAGCCTGGAAGTCACTGGGAGCATCTGCCCAGCAGCCTTGCTCCCGGAGCCACGTTCCTCTTGTGCAGCAGCAGCCGTGCGAGAGCTGGGCTGCTCTTCCCGCTGTTTCTCATCACCCTTCCCTCTGGAGAGGCCTTCTCCCGGGACATGGGGACATGGGGACATGGGGACATCGTCTCCAGCTGGGCAGTGGCCGCAGGAGGAGAGCGGGGGCCACAGGAGGAGAGTGGGGGCCAAGGGAGGAGAGTGGGGGCAGAGAGATGTTTAAAAGCTGCGTGTGGAGACCCTCCCTTCTACAAAGTCATCTAGTCTCCAGGCGGTGACTGATGGCTCCTTATCTCAGGAAATGCTCGGGCCAGTGGGCTGTGGCCACCAGTGACGAGGCAGCTTCACATGGGGTCACCACAGGTCAAACAGGGCGCGGAGAGGACATGGGAGCGGGGCGGGCGGGCGGGCGGGTCGACTCCAGGAGGCTGGGGACACAGCAGGAGGTTCAGGGGAGCTGTGGCAGCCAAGTCTGGGGGCCTGGCTGACCCGCTTCAAGGAGATCTGGGAGGGAGCAGCCGCCCTGAGCTGAGAGGGGGTTACAGATCCACGGAAGCAACTTTAAATCAGCCACGGGAATGGCTAGACTTTCACACACCGACAGTGCCCAGTGCTGCCGGGGACGGGGAGCCGGACGCGCAGGCCCCACCGCTGAGCAGACACTGCTTCAGCCACTTCCCCAGAGACGTGCATGCTCCTTACAAAGTGAACATGCACCTGGCACAGGGCCTTTTGTTTTTTTAATCCTCACCCAAGGATCTTTTTCCCATTGATTTGTTTAGAGAGAGTGAAGGGGAGGGAGGACAGCGTGCGGGGGGCGGGGGGAGAGAAACATGGATGTGAGAGAGGCACATCGATCGGTCCCCTCCCACATGCGCGGGACCGAGCCTGCAAGCGAGGAGGCACACGGTCTAAGGGCTGACACTCTAACCACTGAGCAAAACTGGCCAGGGTGCAATTCCCCTTCTTGGACAACACAGGTTCGAGCCACGCAGGTACACTAACACGTGGATTTTTTTCAATAAACACAATTTTTTTCAATAAACACCATATTGGGAAAATATTTGGAGACTTGCAACAATTAGAAAATAATTGCAGATTCACATTTTCTGATGATCACTGCAGTTAGATAACCACGTATGAAAGGAACCCCATTCAGCCACTTAAAATATAACGTGAAATAAGCTGATTATAACCACGACCACAGTGATATATCGCGGACAGAACGAAGTCACGAGGGGGATGGTAGGGGAAGGCCATGACACGTCTGCAATTTATTCCTAAGTCCCAGTGAAATCCCCGTCAGGATTCAATCCTATAACTAAACTCTAAATTGAAAATATCAAGTGGACCAGGTACGTGCTTTGGCGTTCCCTTGTCACCGTAGGAATAGTTCACACATGTCCAAAGCAAATCGTTTTCTTCAAAAAGAAAACTGTTTTCAAATGACCTTTTATAAAACGGAAACTGCTCACCTCTTCGCGGTGGTTCTTAATCGGCATACAGAGGATGCTCTGTGTCCGGTAGCCGGTGATCTGGTCAACCTCTGCGTTGAAGCGAGGGTCCTAGGAAGGAAAAGGAAATTCGCTTTAACGACCGACCTGGTCAGACACTGATTTGATTCTCCCGATCGATAAGGTTAGAGAACTCTAGTCGTCAGCTTTCCTTGCTGCTCTGCAGGCCGATCTTATTGTAGGAAGAGGCCTCAAATCACGTAAGTTCGTATCATTCTTGACAAAGATAAATCTAAGTCTTTTTGAGATGCTAATGTGTATGAGAACCAAAAAAAAAAAAAATACAGACTCAAACAACATGTTCAGAAATAAAGAAAATTCAAAATACTAACGGACTTCGACAGCCTTAGTTACATCTGGGCCACGGGGCGGCTCCGCACCTGCATGCAGCTTGCCCCTCCCATCGCACTGCCGCATTCTTCGGAGCCACCCGAGGCCCAGCGTCGCAGCTCTGAAACTTGTCCTGTAAAACCACCGCCCCCCACACGACCTTCCCAACATCGCCTTCACTTCCCGGGTGACGATGGCTTACACGTTTCCTCAGCATCCTGCTCTACTATCTCAGGGGTTCACACGAATTTAAATCTTATCCTTTCTTCCTTTTTTTTAATATGTAAAAAAGCCATCTGGCCCTGGCTGGTGTGGTTCAGTGGCGAGAGCGTCGGCCTGCAGACTTGAAGGGTCCCAGGTTCGATTCCAGTCCAGGCACATACCTCGGTTGCAGGCTCCTCCCTAGCCCAGCCCTGGTCTAGGCTCCTCCTGCAGGAGGCAACCAATCGATGTGTTTCTCTCACTCACATCGATGTTTCTCTCTGTCTTTCCCTCTCTCTTCCACTCTCTCTAAAAATTAATGGGAAAATATCCTCGGGTGAGGATTAAAAAAAGAAAAAAAAGCCACCTGGCCTCAATCACACTGCAAGCAACTCCTTAATCTTTTGAATGGTTTTCCCTTTTCACAAAGTACACCACGCACATCCAGTAATCACAAGGGACTCTGGGAGGTGCGACAGGCCTACATGCGGGTGGAGAAAGACAGGTACAGGCTGTTGGCATTAAGCTTTAGGCGGGGAGACGAAAGGTAGGCTGTCCACCCCAGGAGGGGCTGTGCCTGGTGCATCGGTGCCATAGTCGCACAGGAATCCACAGCATGTGCTAAATCAGTGGTTCCCAAACTTATTTGGCCTACCGCCCCCTTTCCAGAAAAAATATTACTCAGCCCCTGGAAATTAATTTTTTTTAAATTTTAATAGCAGTTACTCATCGCCCCCAAATGCACCTGTGGCCATCACCTCCCCCCTGGATCACTGCAGCGCCCACTGAGGGGGAGGGGGGGGCGATAGCGCCCACTTTGGGAATCACTGTGCTAAATTAAGGAGGGACTTCATTCACCCCCGGCCTCATCCTTATCAAACGCGGTGACTCTTAGCTTGCTATCCTTCAAAGCAGACGCGGAGGCGGTGCTGGTGGGAAAGCACGCTGGCGGAAATGGACAGATACCGCCGTACGGGGTGAGGTTCGAATGGAAACACACATACCAGAACATAAACACTGGAATGAGTGCAGAGCGTGGCCTGGGAAGTTATAGGCTCAGCCTAATAATAGCATCGCTGCTCTCCCACGCCGCGCCTGGAATTCCTTCAGAGAATAGGGAAGAGCCACGCTGGAAAAGCGCGTTTGCGAAGGTCACTGCTAGGTTCTGTCATTAGTCTAAAGCCGTGCAAAGCCGAAGCTGTAAGTGAAGTAAATGATTGCACCGGATTCACTCAATTGGGGTCAGGAAGGAGGCCAATTTCCCCGCCGAGAAAACCAAACTTGGCATTAACGACAATTTCAAAGGGAAAGTTATGAAATGGTGCATCATCGGTCTATTTTATATTATAAGTAGTCACTACTGTATCTGTGCCTTCTTCTTGCAAATAAGCTGAAAGTTATATTGAGACACAGTGGAAACCTTGGCCGAGGGTCTCTGAGAAATAGTTCTTAAATGACACTGAATTGCAAAGTATCTGAAGAAGGCAGACAGGATACAGACATTGACGAATTAAAGAATTAGCTCTTGCGGCGAGTTATTCTGTAAGCTAATATCAAAAGTGAATAAAAAGGCACCGTCCGCAGTTGTTTTGTTAATGAAGTAGGAAGCTCTGAGCTGCTGGCCCACGCAGGGCGGGGGCAGGGGGGCTGGGAGGGGTGCACAGAGCAGGGTCAGGGGACTGAGTGGCGATTCACGTCAGACAGGCTGAGAGGCCTGGCAAAGCGACCCGATGGCTGCTGGCTGAGAGCAGACGGTGACACGGGTCTGGGGGGGGCTCAGACCCTGGGAGGGGACCCTGCTCAGCACTCAGGCACTCAGCGGAGACACAGCAAGTGTCCTTAGGAGCAACGACCAGGCCCTGGATCGACGCTACCCAGGAGGGGCCGTCCACAACACAGCTGGCCTGCATTCTTCTAAAACACCAAGGCAGACAGAGAATCAGGGAGAACGCAGCCCGAGTTAAAGGAGACTAAGGAGACGCCCAGTGTGTGCAGGGCGTAAGATGAGACCCTCGATCCGGAGGAAAAGATGGCTACAAAGCACATTAAGGGGACCACTGACCAGGTGTGACCACAGGCTTTTAGATAACAGCATCATGTCATAAAAATTGCCTGACTTTTTAACTTTTTAAAAAAATCTTCACCTGAGGGTATGTTTTTAAATTGATTTTTAGAGCGAGAGAGAGAGAGAGAGAGAGAGAGAGAAACATTGATTGGCTGCCTCCCGTAAGTGCCCAACCGGGTACTGAACCTGCAACCAGGTACCTGGCCTGACTCAGAACCGAGCACGCAGCCTCCTGGACTATGGGATGCCGCCCCAACCCACTGAGCCACCCGACCAGTTAGCTTGTACAGCATGAATTCTGAAAAATATTCCCGGATTTCATCCACTTAAACTCTCCCATCCCTCCACAAATCCCTGCCCTCAGTATTTCTCCCCAGTTACTATTATTTAGTTATTCACCCGCCTTCAAAACCCAAGCCCCCTACCCCCCCTTCACCCCCCTGCTCTTCTCTCCCCCAGGCTTCCATCTCCTCTGGCAGCCACGCCCAGCAGCTTCTGCTCCTCATGGAGACCCACTCCCCATCTCGCCCCCCCCACCCCACCTTTGCGGCCAGTGCCCTCTGCAGACCCTCACTCCCCAGGCGGTTAAAATCCTTTCTCCTTCCACCTCCAGTGTTTACCTCCGCTTCACTTACGGCCGCCATAAAACTCATCATCCCAAGCTCAGTCTGAGTCATAGGGTCCCCCTCGGACTGCTCTTCCCGCCCTGGGCCTGGGCCATGTTCCCCTCCTCAGCTGGCACAGGGGACCTGTTCCCCCAGCCTCTGCCCCGAAGCGGCACAGCGGACTCGTTCCCCCAGGCTCTGCCCCAGAGCTGGCATGGGCACTCGTTCCCCCAGGCTCTGCCCCACAGCTGGCACTGAGGACCCGTTCCCCCAGTTTCTGCCCCGCAGCTGGCACAGGGGACCCGTTCCCCCAGGCTCTACCCCGCAGCTCTGCAGCGTCTGGACATGACCCACACGTTCCCATACAAGCAGCATGTCCAGCAGAGACGGGGTCCACTTGAAAGGCCTCTGTCCATCCGCACCCACCGTGCACACAGCTCCATCCACTCAAGTCTCACCTGCTGTCCAGGGCCCACTCTCCAAACAGCGGTCACCTCCTGCGTCCCTGCCCCCACCCTGTTCCCCGGCGTCTATTACAATCGCTCTCTAGTCTACCTATCTGTCCTCTCTTCTGTGATTTTTGCTGAATCAATATTTACAAAGATATGGCGGCAGCAGGCACTGTACCCAGCACCAGGGACACGGGGTGAATAACAGAGGGATGACCCCTGGGGTTACATAGAGGAGCGGCAAGCGGGGTGCCCTGGGCCCTTCACGGGGTGGCCCGCTACTGCACAGGCTAACGGCTCCTTCAGTGCGAGAAACTACCTCCTCCGCATCCCACGTGCCATTCCCGGAAGATGCTTTGCTTACAGCCCGCAATTCTACTACTGAGAGGATGGTTCTAAGTGTGAATTTGAGGGATTATAACACCTAATCGTGAAGTCCGTAAGTAAAGGCCCGCACATACTGTAGCGGAGGCGGAAGAAATAGCAAATCTTTCCACGGAAATATCTAAGGCTAAAAAGCCCCATTTTAAAGGCGCCCAGAAGTTAATTTGCTCAATTAAAAATGGGAGAAAGATAACTTCGGTGTCCAGGGAACTTTGAGTGGATGAGTATGATTTGAAGGAATGAATGAAGGAATGAATGCAAAGGTCTACAGGGTTTTTTGTTTTATTTGGACAGTTTTTGCACCTTTCATTTTAGAATCTCAGGAGAACCCGCAGGAGTTGATGTGGAGGGTGTACAGATGGGGCGAAGCTCAGAGGTCGGGTAAGAGCTGAGATCAGCTAGGAGATGGGCTATGATCAAATCCTCGTTAGGGAGAAAAGCAGGACAAGGCCCACTCAGGGCCTTATTCCTGACTCAGCCACTAAACACTCTTACCATAAAGTGCAGTTTCAAATAAATGTGCAAATTATTACAACGCAGTTTCAAATATCCCCACAAACCATAGTGCCACCATTCCCAGCACCGCCCAGTGCCCACCATCCCCAGCACCGCCCAGTACCCACCATCCACAGCACCACCCAATGCCCACCATCCACAGCATTGCCCAGTGCCCACCATCCCCAGCACCGCCCAGTGCCCACCATCCTCAGCACCGCCCAGTGCCCACCACCCACAGCACCGCCCAGTGCCCACCATCCACAGCACCACCCAGTGCCCACCATCCCCAGCACCACCTAATACCCACCATCCACAGCACCACCCAATGCCCACCATCCCCAGCGATCCCCAGTGCCCACCACCCACAGCACCGCCCAGTACCCACCATCCCCAGCGATGCCCAATGCCCACCATGCACAGCACCACCTAGTACCCACCATCCACAGCACTGCCCAGTGCCCACCATCCACAGAACTGCCCAGTGCCCACCATCCCCAGTGATACCCAGTGCCCACCACCCACAGCACTGCCCAATGCCCACCATCCACATGGCCGCCCAGCGCCCACCATCCCCAGTGATACCCAGTGCCCACCACCCACAGCACCGCCCAATGCCCACCATCCCCAGTGCTCACCATCCACATGGCCGCCCAGTGCCCACCACCCACAGCACCGCCCAGTGCCCCACCCAAGGCTCCTGCCCTGCTCAGGCTCCTCCTCACCTCGTAGGCGTCCTTGATGTTGAGGGGCTCGCCCCGTGCGGCCACGTGCCCCACGATGCCCTTGTTCCACTCCAGGCGGATGCAGCTGCTGGACGCCTCCTCCAGGGTGGAGCCCTCGGCCACGTCGAAGAGGCGGCTGACCAGGAACTTGTCGTTGGAGCTGTCCTCGCAGACGAGGAACAGCGAGTAGCGGTCGGCGGCGATGAGGCCGTGGATGTGCAGGAAAATCTTGTGGCACAGGGCGGTGACATCCAGGTGGCTGGCGATGTCCTTCACCAGGTCCAGCAGCCGGGCGCACTGGTCCCCGTCGTCGCGGTCAAACCGGCGGGGCGTGAGCGGCATCTGCTGCTTCTTGTCCGCGTCCGAGAGGAAGCTGACCGCGCCCTCCGAGTCCTTCACCACGATGGGCCGGAGCGGCCGGTCGAACTCCGAGGCGGAGATTTTGCGGGTGGGGGTGCCCGGGGTGCTGCCCTCGGCGCGGGGGCTGTGCTGGGGGGGGCACGGGCAGGACTCTGCGCGGCCACGGGCGCCTTCCTTGCCGACGGGGATGGTGTGGACTCGCTCAGCAAACCAGGCGTTGACCATCTCTCTACAGGACAGAGCAGGTGCAGTTACCTCCTGGCCAGGGACGGGGCACCCCAAAGCTGCAAGGCCCCCCATGTCAACTCAGTTCTGTCATCGGGAATATAAACAAGGTGCCTTACGTACGACAGCTGCATCTTGAAAAAACTACGGAGGACCATTGGTCCAAAGCACATTTTAATTAAATATGATTTTAAATATGATGTCCATGCACATAGTCCAGATGTCTGACCTAGAACACACCAACATCAAGTCTGCTTCTCTCAAAATCGGCGGGTATTCAAGTGTAAGCCTGCACTGGACGGCAGCCTCAGGAAACATATATGTGGAAGTTAATTTGCCGTTTAAAACACACTTGTTCTGAAGTTAAGTATGAGAAAGTTAAAAGCAAAGGTTTAGCTGAATGTGGCTCGCTCACAGGCCTGCTTTTAGAGGGCTTTCTCTGTATCACTACACACAGATTCGATTTAGAAGCGGAAACAGAAAACAGCAACAACTTGATCTGGTTTGCAGGAGGACTGTAGACTTCTGGGTGCGTTCCCCGGACGATGCCTGCTCATAGCAGCACCATTCCCTCCTCTAGATCGTCTGCTGGTGGGAAGGGCGAAGATTTTAAAGTAGGCGATACCGAAGTGTAAGCATTCAGCCCAAAGATTTTAAATCACTCGTCGTTAATGTGCCCTCCTGTGAAGGAAACCTGCTAAATACATCACACACATGCAAGGCTTGGCTGATTCAAACACTCCCCCTGGCACAGCTGTAATCTCACACCACCCAGCAGTGCCATTACTTTAGACATTTTATTTTATTTTATTTTAAATATATTTTATTGATTTTTTACAGAGAGGAAGGGAGAGAGATAGAGAGTTAGAAACATCGATGAGAGAGAAACATCGATCAGCTACCTCCTGCACATCTCCCACTGGGGATGTGCCCACAACCCAGGTACATGCCCTTGACCGGAATCGAACCTGGGACCTTTCAGTCCGCAGGCCGACGCTCTATCCACTGAGCCAAACCGGTTTCGGCTACTTTAGACATTTTAAAACTCTTCTTTCGAGGCTAACTTCTAAGAAAATTCGTAAGCCGCAGAAGAGCATTATTTTATCTAAAAGTTAGACTTGCTTTTCACTAAGCCTCTCTCTCCAAACAGACAAGTAAAACAAAATCCACCTCCCACCCAAACCTAGAGTGACAGCTACCTTGAAATCTAGGTTATGAGTAAGACGTGACTTTTCCCAGAACGAAAATTTACCTTCTAAAGAGAAACACTTGCTTCCCCTGCAGATACTTAAAGAGTTTGCCTGTAGTGAGAGCGACGCAGCCTCCGCGCTAGGACAGCATACAGGTTAATCACACCAAACCCCAGGAGAGAAGAGGTTGGACCGGGCACTCTTGAGGAGTGTCGCGATTCAGACGCTCACCAGTCTCTCAGGTGGTGGTAGAAATGGGTATCACCTCTTGGGAGGCAAACAGGCAACTTCTAACACATCTTAAAATGCGTTTATCCTTTGTTCCAGAGGTGGCACGCCTGTGACCAAGGCAGGGCCAGGGGGGTTGCTGTGCACGGTCGGTTATAGCAGAGATCAGAACAACCTAACCCCCCCAGCGGAAGGCTGGCTACGTGCGTCACGGCACGTTAACGCGTGGGACGAGAGGCAGGCGCGGAAAGATGGGCACGTGTGGCGATGCGAATGAGTGGAAAAAGGATGTGAAAGAAGGGGAGGAAGAGACTGCCTCATGTCTGAGTTCATTATGGGATGTTCCCTTAATTGTTTTATTTTGAGCAAAAACGCATTGTTTGGTGAACGTGTCTTATTCTGAAATGCTCCCGGTCTAGAACGGGGATGGGTAAAGAAGGTAAAAGATGTTATAAGGACGACTCACAATTTCAAGTGATGGGTACAGTTACTAGTATAAAAGCCCTTTAAAGCTCTCTCTTGAAAGTAACAGAGTAGGTAGGTCTAGTGTACAGACCACAAGCATATACAGTACCTCCAGCACAGAGTTTTAAAAAGTGCACGTGTCCTGCCCTGGCTGGTGGCTCAGTGGTTGAGGATCATGTCCGCTGCCCCAAAAGGTTGCAGGGCACATTCCTAGGTTCTGGGTTTGATCCCTGGTCAGGGCCCGTATGGGAGGCAACCGATCAATGCTTCTTTCTCACATTGATTGTTCCTCTCTGTCTCTCTCTCTCTCCATATCCTCAGATGATGATTTTAAAAAAAAGTAAGTGTCCTAATGTTTTATAAATTCATGTTGTGGCTTAGAACAAACAGTGACAACAAAATGCACTGATTAAAATAATGCTGCATCTTAAAAACATAGACGTGAGGGTGCCATACTCTGGGAAAGGTTTCTGTACCCCCTCAAAATCGCACTGTAGGGTCAGACATTGATGTCAGAGATGCATGAGCCGGTCAAAAATGCAGGAGACCCCGGAATAAAACTGTCTTGTAAAATGTGAGGCAGGGAGAAAGCAATGTGTCTGCAAGAACATACGTCACGTGACTTAAAAACATATGTACGTGGAACTTACACTGGTCAACCAAGGTAAACATAGGCATTGTAACCATTTCCGCTACACACCTCAACCTTAGCCACAACTATGTCTCACCTGCTGATTGGAAAGTGGCGATGAGCTTTTTTCTTTTTTAATCAAACCGCCTTCTCTCCAAATCTGTTCATTTCCACCTCCTGCCCTCCACAGGGCCAGAGCCCCACCACGCCTCCCGGAGATGGCCACGGCCCCTCCTGGTCCCCCGCCCCCTCCCCCCACTATTATACTTTCCCCTTTCAATCCTCTCTCTACCCAGCAGCAAGTAATCTTCTCACAAAGTGGATCTTAGCACCTTTTGTTGTTGTTAATCCCCACCTGAGGGTATTTTTCCCATTCATTTTTAGATTTTTAGAGAGTGGAAGGGAGGGAGGGATTAGAGCAGCGGTTCTCAACCTGTGGGTCCCGACCCCTTTGGGGGTCGAATGACCCTTTCACAGGGGTTGCCTAAGACCATCGGAAAACACATATATAATCACATATTGTTTTGTGATTAATCACTATGCTTTAATTATGTTCAATTTGTAACAATGAAAATACATCCTGCATATCAGATATTTACATTACGATTCATAACAGTAGCAAAAATTACAGTTATGAAGTAGCAACGAAAATAATGTTATGGTTGGGGGTCACCACAACATGAGGAGCTGTATTAAAGGGTCGCGGCATTAGGAAGGTTGAGAACCACTGGATTAAAGGGAAGAGAGAGACAGAGACAGAGAGACACACAGAGAGAAACATCGATGTGAGAGAGACACATCGATTGGTTGCCTCATGCATGTGCCCCCAGCCAGAGCTGGTACGTGCCCTTGACTGGGAATCGAACCTGAGACCCTTCAGTGCGAAGGCTAGCGCTCTAACCACTGAGCCCACCAGTAGGGGTGATCTTAGCATCTTCACTACCCCACTTGGCTTCTCACTTGAACTGAGAATGAAACCCAAACTCAAGCACAGGAAGCTCTACCTGTGCCCACTCTGGGACCCTCTCCCCTCCCATCACCTGGCTGCTCTCAGCTCCCACCCCCTGCTCAGCCAGGTCTTCCCTGACCCCACCTAACATGCCTCCAGCACAGCCGGTCCCACTCCACCCGGTTTCTCACTGAGGGACACTGTTCTTGGTTAACTCGCTGGTGCATCTTCTGTCTCCTCCCACCAGCCCTGCACTTACAAGGTGCCTGCCACACGCTATGTCCTCCACAAGTAGTTCTTTCTTTAAAAAAATATTTTTATTGATTTCAGAGAGGAAAGGAGAGGGAGAGAGAGATAGAAACATCAATGATGAGAATTGTGGATCGTCTGCCTCTTGCACGCCCCACATGGGGGATGGAGCCCCCAACCTGGGCATTTGCTCCAACGGGGAATTGAACCGTGACCTCCTGGCTCATAAGTTGTGCAGCCACTGAGCCACGCCGGCCAGACTGAGCTCAACAAGTAGTTCTCGAGTGAATAAGTACAAGGCCCTACCTAACTGCATCGCAGGAGCAGCAGTCTGTGGGTCTGAGCGCCCGCACACCTGCTGCAGAAACCAGCATCGTGTGTAGCGGTTACTGCTCACGCCCTCCTGCGGAGGCCCCTCCCTGCGGGGCCTGGTGCACGTCTCAGACAGAGGCGGGGCTGGCACACTGGTTCTGGGTCTGTGTTGCTGTGTTTAAATGATCTGAGTGCCTGGAGGGACGTGTGTGCGCAGGAAAACACATGTTGCGATGACATCACAACAGCCAATTAGGGATCGGCCTCAAGGAAGGGGAAACAGTGTCACACACCCGTCCCTCCCCTCCGGCGGCCCTGGGAGCTGCACTGGCATGGCCTGTGGCACAGCCTGTGGCACGGCCTGCGGCCCACGTGGCTACTGGAGGGGACGCCAGCCTTTTCTCTTAGACCAATGGTCGCCAAACCGTGGCTTGCAAGCCACCTGTGGCTCTTCGGCCCCTTGTGTGTGGCTCTTCCACAAAATACCACGTGCGGGCGTGCACGTACAGTGCGATTGAAACTTCGTGGCCCATGCGCAGAAGTCGGTTTTCAGCCTGGGCGAGTCTATTTTGAAGAAGTGGCGGTAGGAGAAGTGGAGGGGGTCGGTCGGTCGGGCGAAGGGATACGCAGCGAGGGGGAGGCGCTCGCGATTCATGCACAAGTTGAGTGAGCCAGTCAGTCAGCAGTCTCATTGTGCAGTGGTTAGTGCTAGTCGCGTCCACAAATCACCCACGGGTGACAAAAGTGCCTATTCGAAGCATAAAGTTACCTGTATTTTTCCAACCAGCTGCAAATCCTACAGGTATTTTTGTCATCAATTTAAGAATTGTAATTATTTTGTGTTGGTGGCTTTATTATTATAAAATGAGGACGTTTTTAGCAAAGGCCAGCTTAGGAGTACCCTAATTAAGTGAATAACAATGTACCTACCTATATAGTTTAAGTTTAAAAAATTTGGCTCTCAAAAGAAATTTCAGTTGTTGTACTGTTGATATTTGACTCTGCTGACTAATGAGTTTGCCGACCACTGGGCTAGACGGATATTCCTCCCCTCCCGTGGCTCCCTGTCCAGGTGCGAGTCACCTGGGAATGGAAGTTAAAGTTCTTGCGCGCAATGCGGACTTTCTCGAAGGGGACAGAGGACACTGGGGCCTATTCTCCTATGACACCAGCGCGGGCAGCGAAGGGCTGTGCCAGTGACTGGACGGCTAACGCATGAAGGGCAATGACATTCGTATTTGAAAAGAGAATCTACTCAAACAACTACATTCTCTAGATTAAGGCCCCTTGGGAAAGCGGAGGAAGTCTTCACATATTAACTCAAGAGCAGTATTTGGGGAGAAAAAGACTCTCTTGATCCAGCTGTGAACGTCAAGCTGGAAGTAGAGGTATAGTGCACGGTATGGCTTTGCCAGAAAACCAACTGCTTATTCTAAAAACTAGCATTGAGTGTTCACGATCACTTGAATTTTATTACGTCTAAAATAAATTCACTTTCAGTAACCTGCAGTTCCATTTTTCAAGACAGAGTCCCCATCAAAACCTCTTCACTAATATTTTCCCGCTTTAATTGGATTCCGTTTTAAGTGTCCTTTGCTTCTAGAATAAGTTATTCTTTGGGGGGAAGATCCGTGGGCTCGCCAGGCACTGACCTGGGCGCCAGGGATGCGGGAATGAGGCCCCAGTTCATATTGTGTTCAGAGGCTAATGTCCACGCACACTGGAGTTTGCTGTCATGTGGCGTGAGATGTGAAGGCACACGCGTGAACAAGGTGGAGAAGGTGCCGTGAGCCTGGCAGGTGTGAGGGTGAAAGTACTGAAGGGACTGGAGAAGCCGGGAGCCCTTCCCTGCTCTGGGACAGGGTCTCTCTAAGGTCCCTTCTCTCGCTTCCTCGATTCTATGGGATGCGGACAAGTACGCACATTCAGGACATGGGGGCAAACCAGCACCACGGGGCATTACGACCTTTTTCTTCTTTCTTTCCTTTCCTTTTTCTTTACTTTCTTTTCCCCTTTTTAAAAAATACATTTTAATGGGTGCCCGGCTAGCTCAGTCGGTAGAGCATGAGACTCTTAAAAAGTACATTTTATTGATTTTTTAGAGAGAGAGAGACAGGCAAGGAGAGGCAGAAACATCGATGTGAGAGGGAAACATCAATCCGTTGCCTCCTGCATGTCCCCCACTGGAGATCGAACCCACAGGCTAGGTATGTGCCCTGACTGGGAACTGAACCAGCAACCTCTCGGCACAACCCACTGAGCACCATGGCCAGGGCCAGGGCCCTACTTTCTAAATTATGAAGCTCAAGCCGTGGCCGGCGTGGCTCAGTGGATAGAGCGTTGGCCTGTGGACCAAAGGGTCCTGCCTGGCTTCGATTCCGGCCAAAGGCACATACCTTGGCTGCAGGCTCCTCTCCGCCCCGGCCCTGGCCAGGGCTCAGGAGGCAACGAATCGATGTGTTTCTCTTACATCGATGTTTCTCTCTGTCTTTCCCTCCTTCTCCCACTCTCCTTAAAAGTCAATGGGAGCCCTAACTTGTTTGGCTCAGTGGATAAAGCGTCGGCCTGCAGACTGAAAGGTCCCGGGTTCGATTCCGGTCAAGGGCATGTACCTTGGTTGCGGTCACATCCCCAGTGGGAGGTGTGCAGGAGGCAGCTGATTGATGTTTCTCTCCCATCTATGTTTCTAACTCTCTATCTCTCTCCCTTCTTCTCTGTAAAAAAAAAAAAATCAATAAAATATATATTTTTTTAAAAAGTCAATGGGAAAACCTCCCTAGGTGAGGATTTAATAAGTAAGTAAATAAATAATGACGCTGAAGTAAACGGCTGAACCAAACACACCCTGCCATTCAGCAGCAACACCAGGACTCGAACCCGGGGCTCGTGGCCCACGAGCTCATCGCTGTTCCCGCACATCAACGCTTGTCATGCAAAAGGCACCCCGTGACACCCCCCTGCCTCCGAGGGGGTCAGAGTCCAGTGCAGGCGCACAAGGCCCAGGAATGAGATCACCTCCAGCCACTCACGCGCTGACTTCACTCCTTCGCGCCAGACGGCGAAAGGGACTCACCGCGGAGGGAAAAGCCATCCTGAGGCCTCAGAAAGCGGACTCCTCAGGAGGTGTCCTCACAGCACCGAGTGCCACGGCTCTCTCTGAAAACAGGTCACGTTCTACACCTAAAGCAGCGCACGGCAAAGAACACATAACAGATGTGTTGCAGAGGAGACACGTGCTCAGCGTTGCTGGGTTTAGCAAATAAAAGCACAGGCTTCCCAGCTGACACGGAGCGTCAGACAAACAATGAATGATTTTTAGCGTCAGTCGCCCTGACATGCAAGCGTGGCCGGTGCACTGAGCTGCAGCCGCCACATGGTGCGTCCCTGTCCTGTTTTCAGCTGACACTGCTGGTGCACAGACGGCGGAGAGGAGGCAGGTGCTGTGCAGCGAGTTAGTGGGCTCCAGGCTAGCGAGTCACCAATCCCAACATCTTCATCGCAAGAGCAGGAAGGACTCCTGGGCCAGCCACACTGGGAGCCCTGTACCAGCCACACTGCTACCCCGTGGACCAGCCACACTGGGACCCCTGGACCAGCCACACTGTGACACTGGACCAGCCACACTGCTACCCCGTGGACCAGCCACACTGTGACCCCCTGTACCAGCCACACTGTGACCCCCTGTACCAGCCACACTGCTACCCCGTGGACCAGCCACACTGGGACCCCTGGACCAGCCACACCACGACCCCCTATACCAGCCACACTGTGACCCCCTGTACCAGCTACACTGTGACCCCCTGTACCAGCCACACTGGGACCCCTGGACCAGCCACACCACGACCCCCTGTACCAGCCACACTGTGACACTGTACCAGCCACACTGCAACCCCGTGGACCAGCCACACTGTGACACTGTACCAGCCACATTGCAACCCCCTGTACCAGCCACACTGTGACCCCCTGTACCAGCCACACTGTGACCCCCTGTACCAGCCACACTGCTACCCCTGTACCAGCCACACCACGACCCCCTGTACCAGCCACACCACGACCCCCTGTACCAGCCACACTGTGACACTGTACCAGCCACACTGCAACCCCGTGGACCAGCCACACTGTGACACTGTACCAGCCACATTGCAACCCCCTGTACCAGCCACACTGTGACCCCCTGTACCAGCCACACTGTGACCCTGTACCAGCCACACTGTGACCCCCTGTACCAGCCACACTGTGACCCCCTGTACCAGCCACACTGGGAACCTTGTACCAGCCACAGTGCGACCCCGTGTAGCAGCCACCCTGCAACCCCGTGTAGGGTAACTGGGCCGTAGAAAGCTCTTGGATTAACCATTTCTGGCATCAAATTCCTCCCTAATCTGAGCCTTTTCCTCTCACTCTGAAAGCCATAGCGTCTCACGTGCTTAACAGAGAAAAAGCAGGTTGCAGCCTCCGTGGGGGCAGGAGACAGACTCATGCTGATGGCTAAGCACTCGGGCTGCACAGCCCTGGGCGGGGTGTGCGTCACACGCGCCCTGAATTCTCATCTAACCTGGGCGTCGCTGCTCCCGGGACCACTTCCCTCCTCCAGCTTCAACCTCGTCCTGCAAGGACAGACGGCCACGGCCACCTGCCCCGTGAAGGCGGGGGCTGGCGTCTCCACGGGGCAGAATGGGACCCCCACACTGTGCTGGAGAGTCAGCGGGGCCACAGCGCCCAGGTGGCCCTCCTGGAGTTGCCAGCTGCCGCTCAGTGTGGAAGGGCAGCTGCAGGAGCAGGATCCGGGGTCAGCAGCCGGCTCAGGCCCTTCCTGCCCCGCATGGTCCTCATTTCTAAGGAGAGAAAGCCCTCCTCACTCCGCACTCCTCACCAGGTGGTGATGACTCAGCAGAGAATCTGAGGGAGCCCTCCTACCCCAACCTCTTCGCCCTGAGAGGGCTGCCTCCTGTGCCTGGTGCACATGCAGGGTGCAGGGCAGGAGAGGAGAAGGCTGCTCAGTCCTCATAGAGCCCTGCCAGGACAGTGTGGGAAAGGCTGGGGGAGGCTGAGGGGAGGCTGGGGGGAGGCTGAGGGGAGGCTGGGGGAAGCTGGGGGGAGGCTGGGGGAGGCTGGGGGGAGGCTGAGGGAAGGCTGAGGGGAGGCTGAGGGAGGCTGAGGGGAGGATGGGGGAAGCTGAGGGGAGGCTGAGGGAGGCTGGGGGGAGACTGGGAGAGGCTGAGGGGAGGCTGGGGAGGCTGGGGGAGGCTGGGGGGAGGCGGGGGAGGCCGGGGGGAGGCTGGGGAGGCTGGGGGAGGCTGGGGGAGGCTGGGGAGAGGTGGGGGGAGGCTGGGGGGATGCCAGGGGGCTGGGGAGGCTGGAGGGAGGCTGGGGGAGGCTGGGTGGAGGCTGGGGGGAAGCCGTACTCCTGCTGGAACAAGACCAGGTCGGCGCAGCGGCGGGAAAGGCTGAACCTGGCATCCCCAGCGCCCGACACCGGAGTCTTCGGCGATGCACAGAGGGGTGAATAAATGCATTTGTAAGTGACAGGAAAGAGCAAAGGAGTTCTGGGGCCAGGCAGCTAGGAAGGTTAGGTGTCCTTTTCCTTTGACAGTGGTTGTAACAGCTTATTCATGGCAATCACACACAGGAAGTGCTCTGCGTGTCGTTCTACAATCCTGGGGCTCGCATCGCTAAGTAGACGGAAAGTGGGCCCATCTGAAAATGGCAGCTCTAATGACCATGCTAACGGGGCCACAATAGTGACGCCTGTGGTGGGTGTTACACAGGCTGGCGTTTTGTACGTTGGGTGCACGTCATCTGCTTTCTAGAAATGTCTATAAATTGATCAGTGCTACTCATTGAAACAATGAAAGGTCCCTCTAAGGCAGTGGTTCTCAACCTGTGGGTCACGACCCCTTTGGGGGTCGAACGACCCTTTCACAGGGGTCCCCTAAGACCATTGGAAAACACATCTATAATTACATATTGTTTTTGTGATTAATCACTGTGCTTTCATTATGTTCAATTTGTAACAATGAAGTTGAGGGTCACCACAACATGAGGAACTGTGTTAAAGGGTCGCGGTGTTAGGAAGGTTGAGAACCGCTGCTCTGAGGCATAAACGCTCTCCAGAATGAAAACGTCCTCCCTTCCCCAGTTTCTCATTCGCACTGAAGACTTTGTAAATGTATCGCAGGAAACAAAGTTACGAGGCATAGTCTGTGTTCTAGAAATTTCCCACTGAGCCAGACGAGCCCCAGCCCCACCCACACACCCACTATCTAGGAGCAATAAACAGGACGTGCAAAACCCACTGACGGGACAGGGAAGCCTCCTCTCCCACAGCCTTTCACATAGGACTAGCCAAAGGGACACACGTGTGCACATGCACACGCATGCGCACATGAACACACACATGCGCACATGAACACACACACAGACAAATGCACATGCACACACACACATACACACAGGACACAGATGCACGCACACACACGCACATGCAGACATATGCATATGCAAACATGCATTTGCACACGTGTGCACATGCACACACAACACACACGTGCATGCACACATATGTCCAGAGACACAGCATACGTTGTCTTGCAGCCAGAGCTGAACTGCTCACTCATCCGACAAAATGACTCGTGAATAGGCAGGAGTGCCTTAAAACACATATCCAATATTCCAGATGGTTGGAAAGGGGAAAGCTTGACAGCCTTCGCCCCGTTTTATAGGAGATTTCTTGGCACCCAGAAGAGTAAGGAGAAAAGTTTACAAGGCCAAGGAAAAATGCGAATAAGCATCACTTCTGAGTTAAAAATATTAGACGAAACCTATTTGAAAAGCAACTAAAGTGTTCTGTACTCTTGCCTAAGCCAACGTATCGAAGGATAAAAAAATTCTTTGAAAATATACTCTCCTTAGGGTCTTTGGTTCTAAAACTAAAAATAGAACGGCCACGGCCTAGCACTTGAGGATCCAGACACCCTATTTAGAAATGTCGTCTGGAGTGCCACTCGTTCACTCTATCAGTGGTCGGCAAACCGCAGCTCGAGAGCCGCATGTGGCTCTTCGGCCCCTTGAGTGTGGCTCTTCCACAAAATACCGACTTCTGCGCATGGGCCACGACGTTTCAATCGCACTGTACGTGCACGCCCTCACGTGGTATTTTGTGGAAGAGCCACACTCAAGGGGCCGAAGAGCCACAT
The DNA here is from genome assembly GCF_028538775.1 of Myotis yumanensis. Classification (NCBI taxonomy): domain Eukaryota; kingdom Metazoa; phylum Chordata; class Mammalia; order Chiroptera; family Vespertilionidae; genus Myotis; species Myotis yumanensis. The sequence goes on from NW_027223756.1 coordinate 106,223,305, forward strand.
GTGGCTCGCGAGCTGCAGTTTGCCGACCACTGCTCTAACTTACACATGGAAACGGACAAAGAGGGAGAGAGAGAGAGAGAGAGAGAGAGAGAGAAACATGTGAGAGAGGAACACCAATCGGTTGCCTTCCATATGTGCCCGACCGGGAATCAAACCGCAGTCCCTCGGTGCACGGGATGATGCCGACCAGCTGAGCCACCCTGGTCAGCCCAGAGCTACTGCTTTCGAAGGTGACACCTTAGGGGCGTTACTTACTCTCCCTATAAAGTGGAGACAATGGCGCTGCCCCTCACAGGTCTCTAAAGAACTAAAGGAAATGAGGCATTTAAAAGGACAACCTGGAGGCCAGTCCCCAGTATTTCATGCACAATAGTTATTGTTTCTAAGGTAATTGACTATTAAGTGGGGTGTATTTTCAAAAGCGCTTTTCTTTGGTAAATATAACAAGAGATTATTCAATAGGCTGCTACAGGAAAACGAGGCGTTAGCAGAGCTGCTTCTTAAGCTCCTGATTTAAATGCACTAATTTCTCTACAGAAACATATTAAAACCAAAAAGTTGTTTGAACATAAGCATTTTCTCAAAGAAGTGGAATACACAGACTCCTCAGACCAGTAACTACACTTACATCTAACAATTTTCTGAATAACACAGAAATATTAAGAGCCTAACATTTAGCTGAGAAAAAATAAATGCAAGAAGGTAACTTTTTTTCCCCCATCACTACCTCGAAATTACTTTTTTTTTTCAAAAATAAGTTACAGATTTGGGGGACAATTTCCCCCCAAATATCAAAGATATAATAAAACTGACAACAAATGTGAGAAAACATACAACCAATGACTGATGATGAGAACCACAGCAACATTTCATGATGATCATGACCCTAACTCTAACTGGAGGGGGCGCTGATGCTCAGCCCCAGGGGGTCGGGATGGCGGTGGGCAGGTTAGCTCCTCCCTGAGGGGTTACCTGGGGCCATGCTGCAGGCAGGCCGACCCCTGGGCCTCCAGGTCAGCCGCGTGGCAAGTCCCTGGAGCAGGAGCCTCTGCAGAGATTAGCGAGTGAGAAGCCTCAGACCCTGAAGGATCGGAACACACAGGGCACCTCCGACGTCACTCCTTCCCTCTCTCCCGGACTTTTGTCACTAGCCTTGTGAACTCACCACGAAGGACCCGATTGCAAAGAGTGTGCAAGACCTCCTGCCGGAGGAGGGGCGCCTGGTAACGTAGATGGGGACCTGCTAAAATGGTCTGCAGCGAAAACACCCACATTGCTCCCCTGAAACATAACGTTAGACGTTTCCCCTGCTCTTGGGTGCTGTTTCAGACAGTCTGGGTCGCGTTATTTGCATAACCTGAGGAGGGCCGCCCAGTCCTGCTGAGAAAGTACGCACAGGAGGACGGGTTCCCTCCGAGAAGCTGGAGCTCTGCTCTCCTGGGAGAGCCAAGGAGAAGCTGAAGCTCCTGTATGACTCTCTCTGCCCCGACCCCTCCCTCCCTCTTGTTTTAACGCTGAGGTGTCTGAACCCCGGCCGGTCACAAAGCTCGTTAACCGCCAAGCTGGGAACTAAACCAGGCTCTGGCCTCCACTCCAACCCCCTCCAGCGCCTCAGAAACGCCACCGAGTTCTGTTCACCGTGAATGAAATGCACCTGAGAGATGAGAGAGAGACGCAGCCCCTCAAATCGCTGTTCTGCTCTTCTCGTTTGGGGAGGACCGTGGACGTTCGTGGTCCTACCTACGGCACCGACGACTCTCAAGGCTAAAGAGTGGACACCTGGAAACTGCTACTGGAGAGAAGGACTGTGCGCTGCTGCTCACAGATTCTTAAGAAGCCTAGGAAACGGGATGCTAGTGCTTCCGTCTCAGAGGGAGCAAATGCAGTTCCGAAGGTCGCACTCTGCGAGAGACGGGGTCTGGGAGGCAGCTGTCTAACCTATCCCGGGCCCTTAACCGCCATCAATAGAAACAAATGTTAAGGGGTTTAGCACAGTAGCTCCCAGCTGAGCGGAGGTGCCAGCCCTTGGGGGGCATTTGGAAATGTGGGTCACAACGATGGGGGTGCTCCCAGCAGCCAGTGTTAAACCTCCCGCATGCGCTCAACAGCCTCTCCCAGCCGGGACATCAGCACCACGGCAGGGCGTGGCCTCCCAGAAGCCTTGGTTTCGATGAAGGAAATGTTACATACGATAGCAGGTGTCACAGGAAACAGGGGCGGTTCGGGGCGCCTCCAGGGACACCCCCAAATTCTCACTTCACGTCCCAGTGAGGCAGCCCCTTGGGGCTGGGGGAAGGAAGTGAAGGCTCTGCCTAAAGTTAGGTGGTGGCCCCAGGCTCTCCTGCTGGGAGAGCATCCGAGATGCAAGCTGGAACCCACTGCAAACAAGATGCAGAAAGCTTCAGCTGCTCTCCCCGGCGCCTGGGAAACTCCCTTAAAGGAAACCCACTGACATCGGCGGGGAACACCGCCCGAGAGCCATGCTGTCCCGTGTCCTAGATGCGCTGTGCAGCCGGACACGGAGCCTGGACTGCCCGGCCACCTCAGCCCGAGGGCCCAGGAGCCCTGGGCGGCCGAGCAAGTATGTCATGGACGTCTGTCCCTTTGCCATGGAAATACTTTCCTTCTGTGTGTGCACGCCACGCCGATGGCAGGTAAAACGAAAGACAGGTGGAAACAGGTGGAAGGAGTGTACTTCGCATCCTGTGATGCCCACCTGGACCCAGGCCCTGCCCACAGTCCAGCACCAGGTTCTCTCTGGTGGCATCAGTCATGCTGCGGCCCGGCCCGAGGGACAGAGAGCGGAAGAAGTGGACGTGGCATGCAAACACGCTTCCACACCAAGAGCACCCGGAGAGCCACGAGCTGTGCTTGGGACTTGGTCTCATGATTGTTTAGAGACCCCGGGAGCGGGGGTCGGCACAGGGCAGCAGCTGTGGAGGTGGCCGACCGGGCCCTCTGTCCCCAGCCGGGGCCACATTCCCTCTGCAGGTGTTTGGTGGATGCTGTCAATTGACATTTGGTTGGAGGTCTTTCATCTATATATATAAAAGCCTAAGCGACCGAACGACCAAACAGCGGAACAACTGGTCGACCAGTCGCTATGATGCGCACTGACCACCAGGGCAAAGATGCTCAGTGCAAGGAGATTCCCCCTGGTGGTCAGTGTGCTCCCACAGCCAACCTCCCACGGCCGGCCAACCTCCGGCGGTCTCTCCCCCCGGCTGGCCCTGATTGGCCCTGATCGCCGGCCAGACCAAGGGACCCCACCCGTGCATGAATTCGTGCACTGGGCCTCTAGTTTTATTCATAGTTAACTTATCCACTTATTTTGGTATTACAGTTGCACACATGTTGTAACTGTGATGAACTCACACGAATCTTAAAAATTCCACGTTGAGATAATGTTAAAACTAAAGGGAGTCAGCACTGGGCACGGCCGTAGCCCAGGACTTGGGGGTGCCCTCGTCGTGTCCTTTGGGAACCCCCTGCCCCCAAGAACATGGTCACACTGTGGACTCTCTGCCTCGACAAAGCAGTCAGACAACACTGTTCCCGACGCAGTGCCGGGTCCAGAGCAGGCACGTGACCCCATGAGGCCAGAGCAGTTTTGAGGACGGGGATGGCCAAGAAAGCACTGCTCTAGCGTCAGAGGCGAAGGTCCTCGTACACTTGCCCAGAAGAAACGTTCCAGCACACGAAGGGAGCGTGCAGGGCAGCAAAGCCACACAGCACAGGGCCCACCGAGGGATGGACAGATGGACGGACGGAAGGACAGACAGATTAAATAGACATATACAGGAAGTGAAAGAATTTTGACGATTATTTGATCTGCTGAATTTCACAGCCAAACCCAATTCCCAGGAACTTCAACTATAGGCGTCAGTTCTGTATGAGTTTGAGTTGGGTTTCTGTCACTTATGACCAAAGCTTCCTAACTACTAGAATGTCTCTTTAACAGAGGTACATTACAGACTTGGGATCACATGATTTCCGTTACCTCTAAAAGTCAACAAACTCTGTGTGTGTGTGTGTGTGTTTCCATTATTTCATCAACTCAAAAGATCAGGGTCTTTTCTCTTCTTATAATATCAGCACCACTAGTCAATGGAGAAGAAATGAGGATTCTTATTGTTTACTAGTGGCCCGGTGCACGGGGGGGCAGGGGAGGGTGTGTCCCTCAGCCCGGCCTGCACCCTCTCCAATCTTGGAACTGGCAGTCGGACATCCCTCTCGCAATCTGGGACTGCTGGCTCCTAACCACTCACCTGCCTGCCTGCTTGATTGCCCCTAACCACTCTGCCTGCTGGCCTGCTTGCCCACAACTGCCCCCCGCCCTGCTGGCCTGCTCGCCCCCACCTGGCCCCCTGCTGGCCTGATCGTCCCCAACTGCCCGCCCCCCACCAGCCTGCTCACCCCCAACTGCCCCCCCACTGGCCTGCTCGCCCCCAACTGGCCCCCCTGCTGGCCTGATCACCCCCAACTGCCTTCTCCTCCTGACCTGATGGCCCCTAACTGCCTCTTCCTCGGCCCCACCACCATGGCTTTGTCCGGAAGGACATCTGGAAGGTCTCCGGGTCTAATGAGAAAATTACCCTTTTATTAGTATAGATACTTATCATTAAGGACAGGATATCAAATGGGACTCTTCGATTGCTCAAGTTTGGGTGAACTAAAATCATTCAGAGAAAATGAGCTGCAGAGAAGCTAGCCTGACCTCACAATTCACACTCCAGGGGAACGTCTCCGCAAACACAGAGGCCAACAGTGGCACACAGGACTTCAAAAGGCATGGCCGCCTCGAACTAAGTACCAGAGGATCACACGTGTGGAAGAGCTTTTCAGAGGACTTAGCACAATGATTCCTATGAACTTAACACGCAGGTGGCTTCCCTGCTTTAACCATTTGTTTGGCAATCCGCATACATTCCCACCATTTAGAGAACACGAATGAGGCACTTACATCATCAGTACATGCATGTAATTCAACATGAAATGTTGATACGGTTACGGAGCTAAATCGCAAACGGTGACTCACGTGGAAAGACTTCCTTCAGCTTTTATTCCGAGGAATGCAGCCCACAGGCACTTTTCAGCGAGAAGCTGACACTGTGACAGGTATTTCCGAGGCCCCATCGATCAGCTGGACCACAGGGCAACCGACCTACATCTGTGCAGCTAAACCGAGTGCATAGGGAGCCCCGCAGAGGCAGTAGCTAGTCTGCATCCTAAATGCAGGAACTGGTCATTTCTCCACCCTCCACCCTCAGTCAAGCCGGTGACTTGCTGAGCTGTCCTGCAGTCCTTACTCAGGGCATTTATCCGCGGGAGAGGCCTTCGGCCCACAATCAGCTCCGAGAACAAAGAACGCATCGGGCGCGACACAACGGTGTGGGTTTCATGAATTATTAGGTTGAAAAATGTTTGGGGGATAAACTAAAAAAAAAAAAATACCAAGCAGGTCCGTTCAGCCTTTTGAACGACAAGGAAATCTTTCCCGGGTCTTATTCTTAAAACACACTAGGACGCTGAACCAAAGTTCTAAGGTCATTGTGTTTCCCAATCTGGAGGAGGGTCTGGGAGGAAGGTCTCTGTCCTTTACCTCCACACCTCGGAAGGCCTCTCAAACGCTTTGAAAAGAAATGGTATCCGAGGCCAGAGTGAACTCATCTATGTGGGTGGAATTATTTATGAAACCGATGCACCCCCCACTGCACTGAGGAGGCACCGGGGAATTATTTAAAGGGGAAATTGTTACACACCGTAATCGGAGTGCGAAAAACTGCTCATCTCGGGAGCTGAAGACACGGTCTTGTGAAGACATTGGCGATTTCTATACATTTCAGACCACAAACTGAAAGAAAAGCTACATAATGGCACTGCCAACCTCCTTACGTCTGTGTGGTACGAAGCAAAGAGTGTGATTTCAAAGTGTCCGCCTCGGGCTGTCGCTATGTCATTCCGGCACAATTTTCGGAAGCTGGTCTTAGGCTGCAGGCTCTACATCAGTGGTTCCCAATCTTTTTTTGGCCGCGCCCCCCCAAGCATCTCTAACATCCTGATGTCCCCTGTGACATAGAATTCTTATTATTCAAAAAGTGAGCTCCCATTCACGTGGAGGAAGCCTACAAGGCCATGAACTCGGTCTAAACAAGCTTCCAAAGGACATGGCAGCCATGAAAGAGACAAATAAAAGAACAAAAGGACAGTCAAAGTACCGAGGAAGAAATCACTAAGAAGTTGTTAAAAAATAATAATAATATAAAGTGATATGAAAAAGTAGCAAATAAAGTTTCAAAACATATAACAGACAACTGAAATGCATAAATATGTCACAGTGTATATTTATATACTACAGATGAGGCCCTTAGAACCATAAGACATGCAAAAAATTCAGTTAATAACCGGAATTGCCCCCCTTAAAATCAAATTGCCCCCCGTGGGGCGTGTGCCCAAGTAGAACATGGATCTGAAAGGGAAACCCTGGGATAGAAGGGCAATGAGAGGCGTCATTTCAGGGGCTCGGGGGGCTCTTAGTCAATCACACGAGTGCTCTCAGGTCACTAAAACCGCTTCGAGCAGGCGCTGTGCACCCCGGTTACAGACAACACAAGCACGAGAGGCCGTTCCTGCGCCAGGATCACCATCAAAAACATGCGGGTGAGGCAAAGGAAGGCTTCCAGCTGTGAGCGCACCAAGCGGAGTTTATTCTTGCATCATTATTAATTATTGTGTTATTTTCCACATGAACAACTGTAACCCACTTCTGTGGCACTCCGATTTATTAATAATGCCAGTCAGACTGAGGCCAGGCCCGCAGAGCTTCCTTATCTCCAACACCAGTGACTGCATAACAAAATACGCTGAACACATCATTTGTCTGAAAATTGTGAGGTTTACATTCCTATATAATTACAGAAACAGTCATTAAAATTTTTTAAAATATGTTTTCATTGATTTCAGAGAGGACTGGGGAGGGAGAGAGAGATAGAAGCATCAATGATGAGAGAGAATCACTGATTGGCTGCCTCCTACACGCCCCCTATTGGGGATCCAGCCTGTAAACCAGGCCTGTGCCCTGACCGGGAATCGAACCATGACCTCCTGGTTCACAGGCGGATGCTCAACCACTGAGTCACAGTGGCCAGGCCAGAAACAGTAATTTTTAAGAGTGGATAGTGATATTTATATTCCATCCACCATCTCTCTCTTTTTTAAAAAAATATATTTTATTGATTTTTTACAGAGAGGAGGGGAGAGGGATAGAGTGTTAGAAACATCAATGAGAGAGAAACATCGATCAGCTGCCTCCTGCACACCCCCTACTGGGGATGTGCCCACAACCAAGGTAACATGCCCTTGACCAGAATCGAACCTGGGACCTTTCAGTCCGCAGGCTCTATCCACTGAGCCAAACCGGTTAGGGCCACCATCTCTTTTAATATGAATACCATGCAAAGAAAAATGTTACAGAGTTTAGAGGTGAAAAATAATCATAAAAGAGAAAGTAAAAAGAAAGACAAGAACAAGCCCAAATACGGGAGCTGGAGCAGCCACACCCCAGCCAGCCCTGCAGTCAACGGGGAGTCGGTCACAGCACACCACACGGGAGGGGGACTTCTGTTTCTGGACTTTGATCCCAGGGGCCATATAAGCTCGTCCCCCATAATACCCCCCTCCCGTAATACCCTGCTCCCCGGCAGACGCCGGCTACTCTCAAGCTTGTGCCCAGCACAAAACAAAGCAGTAACAAGCCCATGCGGTGGCCCCTCTGATACCAAAAGACCGGAGTGTGGCCCAGGGTCACAGAGCGGGTTAGTGGCTCGTGACAGGAACCGTCACTCTAACAGGCTGCCAGGAATCGCAGCCGCTGGGACAGTGGCATGTGCACCGGGAAGGGGTCATTGGAGAGGCAGGGGCACGGGAGCCCTTCATGGCCGGTCTCTAGGCAACAGCAGGGTGGTCTCCCGCAGCGAGGGCGGGAGCTCCAATGAACTTTCACGCCAGCAGGTTATGTGACGACTTGTTCAACGGACACGCAAACTCACACACACGGGTAGTAATTACTAAGGAGCATCTGTTTCCATGCCCCCAGCTATGGCTTTTAAGGAGCTGCTTCACTCTGCACGTGGAGTAAACAGTATGGCAGCACAGCGGCTCTGAAGGCCGACCCTGGTCCACAGGTGATTAAAGGAGAACTGAGGGAGGCCAGGACCTCCCCCTGTCCAGTGCCTGCCACCGGGTGCGACCACGGAGCCTGGGGGAGGACAGAAAGGCGTGCGTGGCTGTCAGGAGCACTCGCACCGACCGCAGACGCGGTGCCGTCCGCGAGCAACTACAGGCTAAGGCAGCGGTTCTCAACCTGTGGGTCGCGACCCCTTTGGCGTTCGAACGACCCTTTCACAGGGGTCGCCTAAGACCATCCTGCATATCAGATATTTACATGACGATTCATCACAGTAGCAACATGACAGTGATGAAGTAGCAACGAAAATAATTTGATGGTCGGGTCACAACAGGAGGAACTGTATTTAAAGGGCCAGAAGGTTGAGAACCACTGGACTCTACGGGAATCCAAGTGCGTTTTAAACCTACAGTGGACGGCCCCCCCCCCAAGTCGCCGACAGTGTTCACGTACAGTTACAACGGTAACAAACGGGTGCGCAGCAAGGACATGTGAGCTTCCAGTTAAAGAGCAAGATCTTGGCTGTGACGTGAGAATGTCCGCAGTACGTTCTTACCACGACCCGGCGAGTCACACTGGGGTTGGGCGTCTGGCCGTGCTATAAGCAGCTCAGATCCCACCTCTCCTTGTCGCTTTAGGTCTCTTATTTTAAGTCGGTGCCCCCGGATACAGCCCAAGCTGGACGAGTGTTTTAGGAAGCACCGCCGGCTACACACTGGCCGTTCCCAGCACTTTGCAACTCCTAAAACCGAGGCCTGGCAAACCCCACTATCGCATACTTTCGTTTTCCAATTTGAACTCAACATACACTCCTCTCTGAAGAGTACACACACATTCCCCCCCTCTCTCTCTCTCTCTCTCTCTCTCTCTCTCTCTCTCTCTCGTCACAGAAAGTGTGCAAGCGCCTGTCCTACAGAAACCGGACTGGAGGAAAGCACAGTCTCAGATAACCTACATTCTACACTGCGAGCATCCTTTTGAGAACTGGGATTTTCATCCCGTGCTAATTGGGAGAAAACCTAACGTGTAAAGGGACGTAACAACATTTTCAACTTACTGCCCACTGAAGGACCATTTAGAGTTCTGGCCGGCTCTGAAAGTCCCCTGTCGGTTGGTGCGAGTAGTTAAAAACCAACCCAAGCAACCCCGCTTTTGTCTTTAAAGGTGGGGGGGGGGGGGCGACAAAGAGGCATTTAGGCTGATTTGCAAAACAATTAGCTTTTTTCCTTCCAACTGTTGTTAAGCGGCCTAAAGAACACACCCCGCACTTAACACATCAGCCCTCCCCCCCGCCTGCGCCCCATCCGGTGGCCGCCGCTCAGTGACGGCAGGGGGTGAAGTGTGCGGGGTGGGGGGGGACCGGACGGGACGGATGGGCTGGGAGTAGCTGGGACCTCTGAAACTGTCCCCGCAGCAATGGACACCTCCGGACCTCGCCGGCCCCCGCGCTCACCCCAAACTCCCAGAGGGCGCCTTTGGGAAGAAACCGCTCTCTGCGCAGGGTGTACGCGGGGCGCTTCCGGCGTGGGTTTCCCAGGGAGAAGGCGAGAGCTGGAGGGAGGCGCACTTCAGGGGCCACAGCAATTCACCCGGGAGAGGAGCTCTGTCCCGAGCCGCCCCCTGTCAGAAACCCCAAGCGGTCAAGGCGACCCCCAACATAGGACGTTTCTTGGGAGAAATGGGGTTCAAAGAGCCCCGTCCGAGATGGCAAAGGAACACCCCGCAGAGTCAGGGGGCCCCGATGTCGCCAGGTCCACGGTCATGAAGCATCGCCTGCACCCGACCCGCCACCCAGCCCCGCGCCGCGCCCCGGGAGTGGGAGTGGGAGTGGGAGGGGTGCTGGGGAGGTACCTCGTTCTGTCTCCAAAGGGCAACATAGCAGACGTGGGGGGCGAGGTGCGCACCGCGCGGCCCGGCGGGCCCCGGACTCCAGCAGCGCGGGGGGCGACGCCGCGCCCAGGTGAGGCGGCGCCCGGAGCCCGCGCCCCTAGCGCCCCCGCCGCCCGCTCGCCCCGCGCCAAGCCGCCCCCTGGCGGGGAGCGCCCGGCACAGCGGCGGCCTCGCGCGGGCGGGTGGGAGCCCCGCGGGTGGGAGCCCAGCGCGGAGCCGGGACCGGCGCCCCCACCATCACCCCCGGCCCCGCGGCCGGCGCCGGCTCGGGCCCCTCCCGGATGCTCGCCCGAAGGCAGCCCCAGCGCGCAGGAACCCGGCAGGCGCCCCGGCTGCGCCCCGAGTCCGCGGGCTTCGGGGATCCGCCCGCCAGGCACGCTGCTCCCTCCCCGTCACCCGGCTCCAGCCTCGGGTCCTCCCAACTCTCCGCGAGCCTTTCCCACGCGCGCCCAGGGCCCGCGGCGCGGCACCTCCCAGGGGACAGAGCGTCCCCGCCCCGCGCAGCCCTCGCCTTGGCTCCCGACCAGGCAGGGTGGCCCCGGGGTCACCGCCCGCCCCGGGGCCGCTCCACGCCGCGCCGCCTCCCCCGGAGCCCGGTCCACGGGTGCGGGGCGAGCGAAAGGGGGCGCGCGGGGCGGCCGGGGCCGGAGGGGACGCGGCGCGGCACTCACTCGGGGAGGCTCCTGCGCGCTGGCCGAGCTGCCCGCCGCCTCGCCCCCTCGCGGCTCCCCGCCCCGCCGGCCCGGCGCGGAGACGGGGGAGGAGCGCGGCCGCGGGACGGGCTGGGACGGAGCTTCCGGGGCTCCGGGAAGGGGCTCGGGCTGCGGGAGGCGGACGGGGCTGCGGGAGGCCGGGGCGCGGCGCACGGAACCGCTCCCGGGAAGCGGGCTGCGGGGGCCGGGCCGCCGGGACGTGTTTGCGTTTGAACTTTGCCAGCAAGTTGGACCGAGTCCACGCTCGGGTGTTTCGCCCGCGCTCGCCTTCAAGTCGAGGTCTCGGCACCAAACAAGACCGGGACCTCCTGCAGAACCGAGGCCCGGGTCCGAGGCTGCTCACGGCTGCGGGAAGGGGACGGAGCCGGGGGTTGGGGGTGGGGGGTCAGCCGGTCGGCTCCGCGCCCCGCCGGGTCCGCCGGGCCCTCTTACCTGGTGGCTTTCCTGACAAAGTACGAGAAGGCGAAGTCCCGGTGATCGTCCAGCCACGCTTCCACCGCGTCGTGGTGCCGCGGCCGCGCGCAGCCGGGGCTCGCCCGCTCCATGCCCGCGCCGCCGCCCCTGCGCTCCCGGGACCGGCTCCTCCCGCGCCGGGGTCTCTCCCCGGAGCCGCGGCCTGGGCCTGGAGACCCTCCCCCACGCCTCGCTGCGGTCCGGCGGCTCCAGCGAGCTGCACGGGCGCCCGGCCAGCCTGCGGCCCCGCCCCGCCTCTCCGAGCCCGACTCCAGGTGCGGCGGGCGGGGCCGGGGCTGCAGCCGCGCCTCCGGGGGTCCGGCCCAGACCGGCTCCAGCGGCCTCCGGACTCCCCGATTCCCCGGCAGCCGCGGCGGCGGCGAGCAGGCGCTCCGGAAGCCCGTGGCCACGGCCTGGAGCCGCGCGCGTCCACTGGGGTGCGCTGCGCGCCGCGCGGGCTCGGGTCGCCGGGAGGTGACGGGTGTTCGCGAGTGTCCCTCTAGGAAAGGGGGGTGGAGATCCGAGCCGCGTTCCCAGCGCAGAGAGCGGTCGCCAGGGGAGTCTCCCCAGAGGGAGAGGGGCGCCACCCTGGACCTCTTCCTCGGGTCTGTGCCCTGCGCTGGAGTGTGGGAGCGCGGGGACCCCACCTCCGCGCCGGCCATTCAGCTCACCGGACGGAGTCGGGGCGTGGGCCGCCGGACAGGTTGGCGGGTGACTTCCAACATGGCCTTTCCTGGGCTCCATGTTAATCGTAACAGCAGCGATCATTATAAATTATGTACCTTTGCATCAAACACACCCTTTGCATGACTCAGACGAAGATTTTCTGCAAAAGAAAGGGGCATACCATGGTGGCCCTGTGTGCAGCCAGAACCCCATCCGCTTAACTTGAGACCATGGGCGGTGCTGGTGCAGGCAGAGTAGCCCTCAGCCCAATTTTACACGAACGCTCATTGCGTTGAACTGGACTGAACTCGCGCCCCCCCCCCCCAGAAGTGTCCCTCTGAGAGGGCCCCCCTCCCCACCTGCTCTGTCCCACCCCCGTGGCTGCTTTACGTAAAGGAATGTGTGTCTGCCTTTGCTTTGTTCTCATCCATAACCGCCCCCCCGCCCCCAGCACCTGCAGTTTTAATCCGGTGTTTTTCTCAATGAACTAATTTTTGGGGCAGAATTAAACCCGGCCTTGTACGTTTCACAACGTGTGAAGGACCTATTAGCAGCGATATACCCAAAGCGATTTCCCTACTTACTTTGAACAAACTCCTTTCAAACTGTTCTTGACAACAGTGTAAGAAGCTAGTACTGCATAACGACACATAATAAACTTGATAACAGGAGAACTTTAAAAGTGGCTCCCAGTCCCTCCCCGCATTGGCTGGTCCTTCCTGCATTAACTACGGGTCCTTTTGTAACTTCAGCTTCTCCGGAGCTTTCCTGTTGTAGGCAAGTAACCACAACCCAAACCGAGTGCAGGCAAAGGGGTAGAGAGTGAAGCCACGCCTGATCAATTATATCAGATTTTACAGGATCAGAAACCAGGAAGGTTTCTGAAAAAATTCCTGCAAGAGAAACGGTTCCTGCAATCTTCCCTGTGTCAGCCCTGAGCCCTGCAGATGGCGGCGGGGCAGTGGGAAGGCCTGGCACCTGGGCGGGGGTGTTTAAAACTGTTCTCTCTTGAACACGCAGGTAATATTTGTAGCAACACCTCTTGTAACCGGAAGCTACTGACAGGCAAGCATACTGGGGACAGGTTTCTGTTGTCCAGCTCTAGTTTATTGTCTCCACGTGCTCAGCTATTTTATGCTGTAACGCATGGGTCTGGATTGCACCAAGCTTCTCAAATCATCTCTCAGAGTGAGTTGAAAAAGGAGTAAGTAACAAACATCACCAGGAAATAACACTCGGGACACTGTTCATGCTATTTACAACACACACGTGTGCAACGAATTAACGGAGAGCCTTCCCATGCTGTGAGAATGAAGCCCCAATCCTGCACATGCCTTTTGAGGTTCCCCCGGAATTTCGGAATTCACTGTTATCTGCCTCTACTGTCACAGGTTTGGGTTACCCAAGTAGAAAAACAAACAAAACCATGGGTGATCAAATTCCTTTCCCAGAAAGGGTAACACAAAGGGGAAGAGTGACAGCATCTTCCCTGCCTTGCCTTTAAAACCAAACAAACAAAAAAACACCACCCAGCACCATCTGGTCTCTTGCATTAATCCTATATATTCTAGGCTTGAGAAAATTGGGTAAATATATTTGCACATAAAAGGGGATCCACCTTCCTCACTGCCAAAGGGGAACGACCAGAAGGTACATGATGGCCCTATCTGATTTGGCTCAGTGGATAGAGCAGTGGTTCTCAACCTTCTGGCCCTTTAAATACAGTTCCTCATGTTGTGACCCAACCATAACATTATTTTCGTTGCTACTTCATAACTGTCATGTTGCTACTGTGATGAATCGTCATGTAAATATCTGATATGCAGGATGGTCTTAGGCGACCCCTGTGAAAGGGTCGTTCGACCACCAAAGGGGTCGGGACCCACAGGTTGAGAACCGCTGGGATAGAGGGTCGGCCTGTGGACTGAAAGGTCTCAGGTTTGATTCCAGTCAAGGGCATGTACCTTGGTTGCGGGCACATCCCCAGTAGGAGGTGTGCAGGAGGCAGCTGATTGATGTTCCTCTCTCATCGATGTTTCTAATTCTCTATCCCTCTCCCTTCCTCTCTGTAAAAAATCAATAAAATATATTTTTTTAAAAAAGAAGGTGCATGATGGTGTTGAAATGAAGTTAAAAGCTCAGTGTGTGTGTGTGCGTGTGTGTGTGTGTGCATGCGCGCGCTCGCATCATATGGGAAATTCCATGTGCAGGCAGTTTCTAAGAGCTGTGGGCAGCCTTTAGCTAACAGCCTACAAGGAGCTTGAGCAAGAAAATCCTCAGTCTTAAAACTGAGTGAAGCTGAATACTGCCAACAACTGAGTGAGTGCAGAAGTAGTCATTTCCCTAGCCAACCCTCAGTTAAGACCACAATCCCAGCCAATACGTGGATTGCACCCTTGTGAGGTGCTAAGAAAAACATCTTCATAATTGACATCTTAATAATATCAAGTCCCACAATCCATGAACATAGTATATTCACCTATCTATTTCAGTCTGTCAAAATTTCTCCCAGCAACATCTTATAGTTTTTAATGTATACATCATGTATGTAGTTTTTAAAATTTATATATATATCATATTTTTCCATGTATAAGACGCCCCCCACTTTTCAAACCCAAAATTAAGAAATCAATATTCTAAACATTTTTCTGGTTTTCCTCTCAAGGCCTTCTTCTTTTTTGGCATCTTAAGGAGTTGTTCTTCCTGTTTTCTCCACTATCTGATCAGACACTCAGTGGGAGGAGGTCCAAATGGCCTCTCTGAAGCTCTATTTCTATGCTCTTTTGCATAGCTGACTACACTCAGTTTGAATTTTTCAGAGTAAGACAATCGCTCACCGGTATTTATCTTTTTATTTTTTTACATCTTTATGAGCTCAGAACGCTCTGGTCCCTGTTGCAACTGCGCACTCTCCACTTCCATCTTCAATTAAGGCATCAGCTGATGTCAGTAACAACAAGGCCTGTATCAGTCAGTCCAGTTTGACAAGGTGTGGGCAGCTATGCACCCGCATGGCTCCCTCCTTGGCTGACTTCTGTGTATAAGACGCCCCTCGATTTTCAGTCTAATGATTTTAGAAAAAAAAAATAGCATCTTAGGAAAAATATGGTATGTTCCAGCGCCGTCACAAAGAGATGCTGGAAGCGATGACAGTTCAGGAGCAATGAGTACACTTGGTGCTCATAGTTTGGCTGCTAAATACCATTCTTCATTTTAAAAAAGAAACCAGGAGTCTTGAGAAAAGATCCAGGTCTGGGACAGGGAAAGTACAAGATGTACCTGAAAAATCTTGTTTTCCCGGAAAATAAGAAAGGCTTAGCAATGATGCCAATATATCAGAGGGACAGAAGATATATCTGAAGGGGGTGTACAATTTGAATATCAGAATATATCATGATAGTAACAAATTATCACTGCGGTTCCAGATTGACATCAATAAATAACTAGATAGCCGAAACCGGTTTGGCTCAGTGGATAGAGCGTCGGCCTGCGGACTGAAGGGTCCCAGGTTTGATTCCGGTCAAGGGCATGTACCTGGGTTGCGGGCACATCCCCAGTAGGAGATGTGCAGGAGGCAGCTGATAGATGTTTCTCTCTCATCGATGTTTCTAACTCTCTATCTCTCTCCCTTCCTCTCTGTAAAAAATCAATAAAATATAAATAAATAAATAAATAAATAACTCGATAAGCAAATAAACAGAAGGCCATGTTCCTCACAGGGGAGTGGCACCTAGTGACTATAAGAGGGAGTGTGCAGTTAGAAAAGCACTAATGGTTGCTCAAACTAATGGGTGAGCATCATGATGAGTGGATTTCTACAGAAAAGATCTTCTCACAAGTTACTCATTCATTCCCATGGGGAAAAAAGTATCTGTTATTACTAGGAAAGACCTGCGGATGCTCTGACCAAGTGATCAATCTAGAATCACTTATATTGAAGATGATTTGAGAAGCTTGGTGCAATCCAGACCGATGCGTTACAACATAAAATAGCTGAGCACGTGGAGAGAATAAACTAGAGCTGTTTCAATAGAAGTCATCACTTATATTGGGATGAACAGCAGCCCCCTGACAATAGGCTATCCAGAGCCGGACACAGCTCACTTATGTCTCATTCCTGCCAGAAATCCGAATCTGTTCACGATGATGAAGAGGGGTGTTCACACCGGCACGCCCAGGCTGGGGGCCTTTCCACAATGATTTCAAGGTTGAGAAAGACAAAGAGAGAGGGAAGCGCTGCAGATTAGTTCTTTACTGCTATGGAACAATGTGACCACCACACTCTTAGAGGCTTAAACCCACACACACCGGGCACTCCCAGGGCCAGCCGATGGGGAGTCAGGCGTCAGCCAGAGCTGCAGGCTCCTGGGAGCTGAGCTGGAGAGGGACCCGCTTCCACCCTCCTCGGGCTGTTGGCAGAATGCAGTTCCTTCGATGCCAGAAAGGAGGGATTCCTTTCCTTGCTGGGTGCCGCTGGGTGCCCCTGGGGGCTCGCAGGCTGTTGGCGGAGGCCTCTCTGCCTGGGGAGCCACCTTCGTTCCCTGGCCCCCCCAAGGCTCCCGCAGGCTCCTGCGTCCTCACAGCCAGACCGCAGGGAGACTCCCGCGAGACGTAGTCCCACGCTCACGTGCTCAGTCACTTACTAGTACATCCCGTCACCTTCGCTGAAAGCAAGTCAAGGTCCTGCCCTCCCACAGGGAGGGGTCACCCCAGGAGGCGGGGACCACAAGGTCTTCCGGGGTGACCCCGTGTGGTCAGGCAGTGACTGGACATAGCCTGTGCCCATAGCTATTTGTTGGGTCCACATACGAAGAAGGGGGCATGTCCTCTGAGCACTTGGCAGAAGGGCTGTGTGTGGTGTGACTCTGCCAGCCACTGCCCTCTGACCCAGGGCCGTGCTGTCAGGGTCTTTGGAGTTTCAGCTCTTGGTGAGCTCAGCCCTTCCTCTGTCGCTGTGTGACAGCGGTTTTCTGAGGACAGAGTTGGGGGGGGGAGCAGGTTTCAGCTGTTGCACAGTAGGGATCAGCTGGATGTTTCCTCTTTTATTTTTTATTTATTAAACTTATTGGGGTGACATTGGGCAACATGAACATACTGTATAGGTTTCAGGTGTGGGTTTCCATGTTACAAGATCTGTGTGCCCACCCCCCAAAGTCAGGTCTTCTCCTGTCACTTCATATCAGGACCCCCTTCTCCCCTCACCCCTTCCATCTGGCAACCGCCACACTGCTATTTGTGTTCACGAGTTTCAGTTTTATTTACTTTTTTATTTTATTATTTTTTTGAATATATTTTATTGATTTTTTACAGAGAGGAAGGGAGAAGGATAGAGAGTTAGAAACATCGATGAGAGAGAAACATCGACCAGCTGCCTCTTGCACACCCCCTACTGAGGATGTGCCCCCAACCCAGGTACATGCCCTTGACCGGAATCGAACCTGGGACCTTTCAGTCCACAGGCCAACCTGCTGTCCACTGAGCCAAACCTGTCAGGGCACGAGTTTCAGTTTTATGTCCCACGTATGAGTGAAATCATACAGTCCTTAGCTTGTTCTGACTGACTTATTTCCCTTCGCATGTGTTCCCAAGGTCCATCCATGCTGGGGCAAATGGCGCTATTTCGTCCTTTCTTACGGCTGAGTAGTGTTCCACTGTGTGCATGGACCACATCTTCCTCACCCAGTCCTCTATCGCGGGACACTTTGGCTGGTTCCATGTCTGGGCCATGTGAATAACGCCGCAGTGAACACCGGGGTGCATGTATCTTTGTGAATACATGGCTTCGAGTTTTCCGGGAATAGACCCAGGAGAGGGACTGCTGGGTCGGATGGTAGCTCTGTTCTCACTCCTTTGAGGAATCGCCAGACTGCTTTCCATCGTGGTTGTCGCCGCCCACACTCGCGGCAGCAGTGAGTGAGTGAGGGTCCGCTTTCCTCCACGGCCTCTCCAACACGTGCTGTTGCTTGTCTTGTTGATAATGACAGTCGGATATTTTAAATGTGTGAACTGAAGTCTCATCCTAATTCTCAGTTTCAAAGTCAGAGCCAACTTGTGAATAACAGGACCTAGTCATCGTGCGATGACTCCAGTCAGTACCCGCCTTTCCTCTCCCAGCTCACTCCGGGATTGCTGCCCAAGACTTCAGGCCGATGAGCGAAGGCTGGTCCATGTGAAGGGACATCGCACCGGGATCGTGAGCAGCTGCCCCTCCGATCAGCCAGGTCCCACACCGAGACAGGGACTGACGGGAAATGGGAGGGAGTCCGGGCAGGTACTAGACACACCTTCCCACCGAGGGTGCAAGGCACGTGGCTCCATGACAGCAAACAACGGTGGGTTTTCCCTGAGAAAGACCCCCAGGAGCGGAGGGGGACAGCCATCTGGGGGCGATGCTTTCTGGCCCTGCCTCAGGAGCAGGCAGCTCAGGGGTCCTGCCTCACCTGCACCCCGGGGGGGGGGGGGCGGGGGGGGGATGTGCTACACAGAGGGATGCCGTTGCTCTCATTGCTAAACAATATGAACCACCACAGAGGCAGAGGATAGCGTAAGACACTCAGACCCAGAACGCATCCACACTCCTCTCGTCCACTTTTCTATTAAAGTTCACTCCCCAGGGAAGCAGCCGGCACTGGTCAGAATGATGGAAAATAACCCCTTTGGAAAGAAATCGAGAGAAATGGAACACTTTTAAGTCAACCGCAGGCAGGTGTGACACACTGGACTAAAAGCCAGTTGAAAAGGAGGTCATTTAAAAGTAGGTCTTTAAAGAGGGAAGGAACAAAAAGGTGAACTTTAAAAAGAAAGCCGAGAGAAGCAGGGCTTCTGGTCTTCATTTCCAGTCTAGGCAGCGCCTGCCTTTCCTGTAGACGCCATGGGTAGTGACGTTCAGTCTCATTTCAGAACCCTCCGCTGGCGGCATGGACGCTGTGTGGAGCTGGCCTCCTCCCAAATATGGCAGGAGAAGTGCAATTTAGTGAAAAAGGGAAGAACCGCATGATCGGAGATAACTCTCATCTTTAAAAAGCAGCC
The DNA here is from genome assembly GCF_028538775.1 of Myotis yumanensis. Taxonomy (NCBI): domain Eukaryota; kingdom Metazoa; phylum Chordata; class Mammalia; order Chiroptera; family Vespertilionidae; genus Myotis; species Myotis yumanensis. The sequence goes on from NW_027223756.1 coordinate 106,242,241, forward strand.
TTTGAATAGACTTCTTTGAATCAGTCATTTTCAAGGAAAAACCAACACTTTGAAATTCAATGAAATCAGTGAAAACTCAGGCACGGCCCCAGTGTGACATACACTTGGAAAATACTGCAGTTTTTCAGATAAACAAGGGTCGTATGGCTACACCGACTCAGCCAGAAGTTCATTCTTCACAGGTACAGCCCCAGGGATTCAGGCTTCCCACCCCTACGCACAGAGAGATGAACAACACTGAAAGGCAGGGACTTGCTCTGTAGGAACCTGGTGGTGCCAGGCCAGAGTTTCCAGCTCCTCTTACTGAACTCACTGCCCTTAACGACAGCTCTTCCAAGAAGAGGAGCTGATGCCTGAGCAGCGAGAGGGACTGGCTCCACGGAGCAGACCCGGCCCCGGTTCATTTGTTTTCCTTCCTCTGTGACCCCGCCGTTGGAGCAGGGGAGTGAGGCCTGCAGAGCCTCCTGCATGTCAGGCAGGGCTCTGCACAGCATCTCCGTGAGGCCTGGAAAACACGGAATCCATCAGTGAAGTGGCTCTCTCTGCACTAGGTGCCTGGGAAGGCCGGTGTTTTTACCAGCGGTGCTGCCGCTGCTGCAAACATTCTGGGAGATTCCTCTTTGGGTGCTTTCAGCATTGGCATTGGTCTTGTTGCATAGCTTCAGTAGTGGCAGTAGTTTGGAGTGTTTGCTTGTTTGTTTGTTTATTTATTTACTAGTGGCCCAGTGCACGAATTCCTGCACCTTGAAAGGAACTGTGGGCCGCGAGGCTGCAGTGGGCACAGAGGCGGATCTCGGCCCATCTTCTTCACCCCTCCTCTGCCCCTCCCACCGAGGCCCCTGGCCCCCTGTCTGCAGGCAGTCCCGCTCCCATGCACTGATGGCGTGGAGCAATTGGGCAGCGCCAGCAGCAGTTACTAGTGGGGCCAGCACCATCAGCGGGTGCGAGCAGCAGCTGCTGCCTCAATTGCCCCTCAGGAGCAGGGAGAGGTAGAGAAGCCCTCAGGGGCAACCAGGGCCGGCAGCCACCACTTGCACCCATTGATGGCGCCGAGTGACCGGGACTGGCACGGGGCACCGAATGCGGATGTGAGCGGGGCCAGTGCTGGCGGTGGGTGCAAGTGGCGGCTCCGGCACCAGCAGTGGCTGGCAGTGGGTGCGAGTGGGGCTGGCGCTGGCAGCAGGTGCGAGTGTCGGGCAGGACCACGGCGCGGGGGAGTAAAGAATTTTAAGTAACCATCAGAGGCTCACCCCAATGATAGTAACTAGCACCTGGGCTCACCTGCTCCACCATCCTGTCATGGCCAATGCCCGCCATGTTCCGCACACGCCCCCTGGTGGTCAGTGTGCATCATAGCGACCAGTTGTTTGGTTGTTAGGTTGTTCTGGTTGTTCTGCTGTTCGGTCTATTTGCATATTAGCCTTTAATTATATAGGATTGTAAAATGAGAAATGATGACACAGTCACAGAGCGGATTTTTGTTCTCTGGATTGGAAGTTTGCATCATCCTTTTCACTTGCTAGCTGAGTGCCCATGGGCAATGTATGCACTCAGCTTCCCAGGGCCTCTGTTTCCTTCTCTGTGACAGGAGTACAATGGCTCCTGGGACTGGTTATGTCTACTAAGTGGTAGCATAAATGTACAGCAGTCATTCGGGCCCAAGCACCAGTCAGAGCTCGGAAATCCTCACCAGAGAAGGTGACCTGGAGGGAACTCCCGCCCTCCCCTTTCCACCCAACGCCTCGCTCCACCTGCTCAAATCCAATGTTGCTCAACAGACTCTCTTCCATTCTCTGGAGTCAGCTCCCCTCTCTGTGCAACTAATTCATTTTGTAACCCTCTCTGTCCAGCCAGCCATGGAGTCCTGACGCTTGGCCTCACACCAGGACTCTTCAATCCACTCCCCTGCCCCCTCCTCCTTCTCAGCCTCATTCACAGACCCAGGCACTCACTGTCCATGGGGCTGGCAGTGCTTGCTCCGAAGCAGTGACTTTCAACCCTTTTCACCTCATGGCACAGACACTGGTTGCTAGAATTCTGTGGCACGCCAAAAAGTGGATTATGTGTTATGCCGATCTGACAAAAAAAATAGGTATAATATTGATTCATTCACACCGGACAGCTATTGTGGTGTTGGCTGTGGTCGTTTTATATTGACCATCTAAGGGAAAGGGGTCAGGGCCCCTGACTAAGTATCGGGGATTGATGTTTTGAACATTCTTGCTGCACACGGTGAAGATTGCTGGTGCAGGGTGTAGGGGACATGGGGGGGGGGCATCTGTGATGCTTTCCATAATAAAGATAAACTTACAAAGAAGCAGCTTCAGGAAGAGAAGCATAAAGACTATCTTTTGCTTTGCAATGCACAAGAAGAGAGTAACAGAACGCTGGGGAGAGTGAGGGGGTGAATTTAACATAAATGCACAAAAACACATACTAAACAAAGAAAAGGAAAGAAATGAAGTGAAAGCCGGGTGGTGTCACTGCCCCCAGAAGGCCCTGGGCTGCCTGCACTGTCCTCCACCCCAAGGGGCATCCACAAGGCTGCGGGCCGCTGGCTCTCTGCCCGGGTCTCCTGCAGGGGCCTCGTCGCCCCCTCTCCACGGAGCGAGCTGCCACTTGTCCGGACTTCTGTGGAACTGAAATCCGCTCTCACTCGGGGCTTCTGGCAAACTCCACTGTTTCCTCTGGATGTAATGTAGACCTGGAGCTTTGGGAACCTCATGTTCCCAGACCCCCGAGGCCCACCTGCCACCCAGGCTCCCTCAGTGTCCCTCGGAGGAATAGAGAACGTGCATTAATTTCAGAACGCAACCTGGACTGAAATGACACAGAGCATCTGTATGGGGTTTCAAGCTGAGACCGTCTCAAGCAATTAATGTGAAAATGTGTCCACTTTGTTGAAAGATTTAGCAGAGAAGAAGAAGCAGCGCTTTATGAGTTACCATCTTATTTGCATCCAAATCCAAAATGTGTTCATGACTCAAATAAACGTACTCTTGAGTGTAAAATGGGACCAACGTTTACCTTAAAAATTCAAGTGGTTTTACTTGTTAAGTGAATATTTATGGTCTCTAGTCCAATTATAACTGATTTTTATTTTCTTAAAAAGGGATTTACTTTCTTTGTAAAGAAAGATTACTTCTTGTGCTGCACCAGCACCGCCAAGGGTGAACCTGAGGAGGGTCGGTGAAGGATTAAAGACAGACAAAGAGAATACAGCTGGGGCTTGGTGGATCTCCTGTGCCTGGATGAGGACACAGAAAGATCCACCGGCAAGCTGAGGCTTTATTTTATAGCCAGAGATAAACAAGGGTAGATTAACATGTACACAAATGTTCTTGTTTTGGCAACACTTGCTGTACCTCCCACAGCTCATTAGCTACTTAGGAAGGAATTAGGGAGGGCTACAAGGTCAGGCTTCATTATGCTAGGAGAGCTCTGCCCTCCAGCCCGAGGCTTGACCCTAGAGCCACTCCCTACAACTTCTTACTTTTGTTTTTCCCTTCTCAAATAGCATGCATGGCACATTCACTCCGAGTAGAGTCAGCACCAGTTCCTCTCCATGTGAGCTACTGGATTGGCTTTTGGAGTCCTAGAGAGATTTCTTCTTTGTATTTTGCAAAAAACAATAATCCTACTGCTTTATAAGACTTGGATAAGTAGCAGTATATCTATTCTGTTGTTCATATATAATCACAATATTGTCCCTGACTGATCTTCTAGTAACTTTTCCAACTCGTTCTGAAACTGATAGTTAATGATGTTAAACATCAATTGCTTCGTGTGAAATAGCTACAATCTTTAAACCAAATTAACAAAGACTTATTGAAGACCACTATTGGCAAAGTGCTAGGTTTAAGTATTATTAATTTCTCTGGTGGACGTAAGAACTCTGGTTGTGTAAGTCACATCATCACCTCCTAAGGCAGAGGCCGTATTCTCAACGGCCTAATTTATAGCACAGAAAACCTGCTCGCCACCTGCAAGACACTCTAGTTGCAAACCAAGTGAGTGGAAGTATGAATAGTGTCAATGATCAGACCCAACGTGCTCTGAGTGCTGGATTTAGAAAACACAGCCGTGTCTCCTAACGCCTTGTGAAATGTGTCACCTGGCCCGCTCCAGCCTTTTTGCCAGATAGACTTACCCTGGATGACATAAAGTTTATGCTACTTTTTCTACAAAAGCTAACTGCTTTCAGAGCATACAAAACTCTTTTGTTTTGCTGTAGGACCCACGCAGGCGATGGTCTGGGAGGGGAGGTCAGCCGTGCACAGAAGAATAATTCTCCCATTCAGAGGCAGAAAGCTCCTCCATGTCTTGTCAAGGTCAATTCATCCACACATGTGCTTGTTGACAAAGGATTTGTGAATGCAGTCACTTAAATGTTTTAGGAAAATGCACGATTACTGGAAAGACAGAGACTTGGGCCGTTTGTTTTCTGTTTATTTCGCAGGGAAACGGACGCTCTGTGCTTGTCTGGCTTGGACGTGGATTCCTGAAGTAAGTGTTGCTGGTGGTGGCTCCTGCTTGAGAAACCGCCCAGTTGCTTTACATGCGTCCGTTGCTTCCAATGTCATTGCTCTCATAGTATTTGCTATGTGAACACCAACTACTTCCTATATTCAAACTTGTACAGCATTTCACTTTTACACTCACTAAGAGACACATCACTTTACAAAAACAATAGCATCGTTTTTAAGCAATGAGACTATATCTCATTCAGGCCAGCACTTAGCATACGTCCCATTAATTTTTAGACAGAAACGAAATGAACTATCCTGGCTTCCTGGTCCTTGGGAGTTATTTATTCCGCCTGTTGTCTTCTCTGCACAATTAGGTTCCAGCCCATCCATCAGCATCCCTTCGTCTAGATCCGCATCTGTGCTTCCCACAGGATCACAGACCAGCCTCCCTGGGCACCAGGCCCCCTGCGGCCGCCGGCTCAGCCGCTCCCTCTCCCCTCGGCAGGCCTTTGTCCTCCGCATTGTTCTTTCCTTTGGCACCCAGCTATCCCACCAGCGTGAACGCATGCGGAATGGCTCTGTCTCTTTAAGAAGAGGCCCTCTCCTGACCCACTCTGCACCCCACTCTCGCTGCCCACTTCCTGCCCCTTTTGTTCCCATCCCTGCCTCCTGCTCTGCCTGCATCTTGCACTTGAACTCACTTCCTTTACTCCTCCACGCCACTCCCTCTGGAACACATGGCAGCTAGGCTGTCTCCCATGTCCACCCCCAAGGCCAGGGCTTGCTCAGGGCCCCGCTGATCCTCCACGCCGTGTCCAGGATGAAACGCTCGCCCCTGTCCAGTAACTTCTGAGCAGCACTGGGGCAGGCGGCCACCCTCCCCCATCACCGCCACCTGGTCTCCAGGGCACCCCCTGACCAGCCTTCAGCCACCACAGGGCAGCTGCGGGCTCTGCCTCCTCTTCCTGGCCGGCCAGGTCTCCGGCCCCTTTCCTGCTCACGCTCATTTCCTCAGCAAGCTCGTCTCTGAGCTGACAGCTTCCAAGATCGCACGCCCGCCACGCAGAGCCAGACTGACTCGCTTCTCACTGCGATGCACAGACAAGGAGGAGAGCAGGCCCCATGGCGTCCCCCTCACCTGATGCCCTCGTCACCCCTCGTCCTCCTGTCTCCTTGGGACCAAACACGAAGGCCACTTGCTCATCATCCGGCCAATCACTGAGCATCAGGAGCCCGGCCCTGCGCCCTCTAACCCATAGTCCAGGACCCAATGCTTTCTGGTCTCTGCCCTCCTTTCCTTCCTCTCGGTCCCTCTTGACCAATCGAATCCATTCCTGTCACTTCAGGCGTGGTCTCGTGACCCCTCACATGTATATCTCAGCCCAGACTGCCTCCCCCAAGCTGCCGGCTCAAGTTTCTACCGACCAGATTCCTAAGCCTGGAACACACTTCAAATTCCACATTAGATTCAAGCACAGTCCGTTAGCAATGCAGAGATCCCCACCTTCCCTCTTCCCATGAGTCTCAGAGGAGCCCGCCTCACGCCCTCCCCCTCGGGCCCTTCCTGAGCATCTCTGCGCTGGTCTCCTGGCCTCTGCTCCCGCCACCAGGGCTTCCTCTTCCTTGCTGGACCCGTTAGTCTCTAAGGGTCTCTCGGCCTCCACAGTCCTTGTCCTCCAGTCCCTTGCCACGCCGTCGCCAGCTCGATGGGCTTGCATTGAAATCTGAGTATTTCACTTCCTTGAATAGCACCTTCGAAGGTCCTCCATCGCCTACGGAGAAAGCTCACAGCTTCTCTCCTTGTAAGGACAAACCTGTGTATGCCTCGTCAGCTCTTCTTCTGCAAACACCCCGACGTTCTGGCCCAACAGGATGCCGGGAGGGTCTGCGAGGCTGGCGTGCCCTCCCAGGCTTCTTGATGTCTGCACGGCTTTCACCCCTGTCTGTCCAGGCATCTTCCATTGAGACGCAGACCAAGTTATACTACGGTTGAATGGTGAGTACTGAGTGTATAGTTCAGGCCCCGATGCCACCAGGATTAGGCCTCTCTCCTCTGTGTCATTATACCTGGGACAAATCTCTTTATTCCCCCCATGAATTTCAATAATGTCATTACTTGTCTGTGTGTCTGTCTACTGCACTGTACGGGGAACCCATGCGAGCAGAGACCCTGTAGTTAATCTTATAATTTCAGTCTTCTTGTTCTTATTTCATCTTTTATAAAGAAGAGGGAACAGCCATATACACTCTCTGTTCAATAAATATTAGATTATAAAACCAAAAAGAAATTTATAAACCAGAATAGCGATTTTCTTTCTACCCTTTACTCACTTATACAGGTTTATAAAAAATTAAAATATGATACACGTATCATAAAATTAACCCTTTTAAAGTGTAAAATTTGGTGGTTTTTAGTATATTTGCAAAGTTGTATAGCCTCACCACTGATTTTAGAACAGCAGTCGCCAACCAGCGGTCCGTGGACCACTGGTGATCCGTGAGGTCAGAAAGGTTGACAACCGCTGTTTTAGAACATTTCTAATTCTAGAGTATTTTGTTCCCCCCAAAGACACCCTGGCCTGTTAGCTGTTGTCCCCTCCCCATCCCTCTCTAGGCCAGCTCCCACCTCTATGGTCCTCCTGCTCTGGCCACATGATGTAAGTGGGATGTACAGCACGTGGCCTTGGTGACTGGCTTCCTTCATTCAGCACACTGTTTCAAGACTCATCCAGGATGTCTGGAAGGATGTCTGGTCTAATTAACTTTTATTATTATAGACTAGAGGCCTGGTGTATGAATTTGTGCACAGGTCAGATCCCTTGGCCTGGCTGGTGATCGGGGTCCATCGGGGCTGTGGGAGGTTGGCTGGCTGGGGGGAGGGGCTGCAGGAGGTTGGCAAGCTGTGGGGAGGGGCCACGGGAGCTTGGCCGGCCATGGGAGGTTGGCTGTGGGAGTGCACTGACCACCCGGGGGCAGCTCCTGCATTGAGCATCTGCCCCCGGATGGTCAGTGTACACCATAGCGACTGGTTGACTGGTTGACCAGTTGTTCGGTCATTCGGTAGCTTAGGCTTTTATATATATAGATAACTAGAGGCCTGGTGCATGAATTTGTGCATGGGTGGGGTCCCTCCATGTGGCCTGTGGGGATCAGGCTGAAACCTGCAGTACAACGCCGCCTGCAGCTCCTACCTGCCACTCCCACTCATCCCGACCCCACTGCGCCTGCTGCAGGCTCGTGCCCAATCAGTCCTGATTGGGAGAGGCTTGTGCTGCCACAGCAGGACTCGCCAGCTGTGAGCCCTGCATTTGGTGCCCTCCTGAGGCGGGTGGCCTGCAGGATTGGGCCAAAACCAGCTCTCCAACATCCCTGAGGGGTCCTGGATTGCAAGAAAGCACAGGCCAGGCTGAGGGACACCACCAGTGCACAATCAGGGCCAGAGAGGGATGGCAGGAGGGCTCCGGGGTGTGTCCAGCCCTATGTCACTCAGTCCCCATCAGGGATGATCGGAGCCAGGCAGCTGGTGAGGGACTAAGGGAGGGCTCCAGGGTGTGTCCAGCCCATCTCACTCAGTCCCAATCAGCCGGACCCCAGCAGCAAGCTGACCTACCAGTTGGAGTGTCTGCCTCCTAGTGGTCAGAGCATGTCATAGCAACTGGTTGAGTGGCCTTAGCATATCATTAGCATATTACACTTTGATTGGTTCAACAGTTGACCGGTCACCAGATGACTGGACACTTAGCATATTAGGCTTTTGTTATATAGGATGCTTCTATGAAATACATGTACACATTTTTGTGTGAATATGTGTTTTCATTTCTCTTAAGGACACTAGGGGCACCATCACTGAGTCCTCACTCTGTTTAACCTTTTAAGGAACAGCCAAACTGCCTTCTAAAGTGGCTGCACAATTTTACACAATTTTCCATTCCCACAATCTACGTATGAGAGTTCCAATTCCTCTCCATCCTCGTCAGCACTCGCTGCTGTCCCTCTTTGATGCTGGCCTCCCAGTGAGTATAAAATGGCATCTCATTTCTGTTACACAGGGTTCATTCCCATCCTGTCAGAAAAGGATTATAGAGTCCCATGCCATCTAAAATCAGTAAGCAAGTGCTTTGTTTTATATTTACTCTGAAATAAATGGAAAGTAAGCCTCTCAGAGGACAGAATTATTCTTTGTTTTCTTATCTAAACATCGTTAATGTTTCATAGGATCATTAACATACCTTAAATTATTTATTCTTCTTAAGATTCCTCCAAGATTCTCTCCTGCTTCCAGTTTTTGGGGCACCATATGGCTTCCAAATACAAAGCTCTTAATTAAGATTTGATGCAAGTTAACTTCAAGGGGAAAATGGTTTCTGGTGCCCATCTTTCTGCCTATCCTTCGTGTAAGCACTAAATGGCAGTTTCGGGCAGTCCCTCATGATTCTAGACTTTTTTGTCTTTTTTGTTCTACCAGTCTTTCCTGGTGGCTAGCTATCACCTTGTTTTTGTCTGTACCCACAGCCTCCTTAGTATATTTGAAGACTTTAATAAACATACTATCCATTTCTTCCTGCTGCCCGACAAGCTGTTCAGCATAGATAGCGGTTGTAGAAATTGGATGATGTATTTGAACATGTGGCGGGGGAGGGACTTTTGCTACAGCGGCTGCTTGTACCTTCACACTCACATTCCCTTGGTCAAGCTTTTCAAGTGAGGTGGCCAAGGTGGCGGCCAGCACTCCAGTCTCCATGAAGGACGGGCTGGCTCCAGTTTACACACGTAGACATGGCAACAGTGATTCGCCCAGAGGGAGTCCTGGAGCTGATAGGATGTGGCCGGAAGTGCTGCCATTTTCTGTGTGTTAGGGCTTTGGGGTGACTCTGCTTGTCCCTGTTTATGGAAATGCTTGTCCAGCCCTAGCTGGTTTGGCTCAGTGGATAGAGTGTTGGCCTGTGAACTGAAGGGTCTTGGGTTTGATTCCCAGTCAGGGCACATGCCCAGATTGTGGGCTCGATCCCCAGTGGGGGTCATGCAGGAGGCAGCCGATCAATGATTCTTTCTCATCATTAATGTTTCTCTCTCTCTCTCCCTCTCCTTTACTCTCTGAAATCAATCACTCAATCAGTCTATCAATCCTATATAATAAACGGCTATATGCAAATTGTCCCCTTGACCAGGAGTTCTACTGGGAGTTCAACCCAACCACAGCCCCTCCCCGCAGCCAGCTTCTCCCCTGATCAGCCCCTCTAATCCGAATTGGGGGCAGGGCTAGCCAGCCAACCTCCCGCATCCACTCCCCCTAGCCGGCCTGGTCCGATCGGCTCTGATTGGGGAGTCCGGCTGGACCCCACCCATGCATGAATTCATGCACTGAGCCTTTAGTATATATATATATATATATATATATATATATATATATATATATATATATATAGAGGGAGAGAGAGAGAGAGGGAGAGAGAGAGAGAGAGAGAGAGAGAGAGAGAGATGCTTGTCCAGTGCTTTGTGCTCAGACGCCGCATTTCTTAGGGTTTTTTGTTTTTGTTTTTGTTTTTTTTTTGCCTAGTCATTGACTAAATGCTTTGTTCACTCACAGTTCATTCCCCTGAGATCCACGGTGGTGTGTCTATAATTTTTATCATCATCATCATTATTATTAAACCACTAGTGGCCTGGTGCACAAAATTTGTGCACGAGGGGGGCTGTCCCTCAGCCCGGCCTGCACACTCTCCAATCTGGGGCCCCTCGGGGGATGTCCAACTGCCCGTTTAGATCCACAGGGATCGGGCCTAAACCAGCAGTTGGGCATCCCTCTCGCATTCCAGGACCGCTGGCTCATAACCGCTCACCTGCCTGCCTGCCTGATCACCTCTAGCCACTCTGCATGCTGGCCTGCTCACCCCAAACTGCCCCCTCTCACCAACCTTCTTGCTCCCAACTGCCCCCCCCATGGACCTGCTGGCCCCCAACTGGCCCCCCTGCCAGTCTGCTTGCCCCCAACTGCCCCCACCCTGCTGGCTTACTTGCCCCCAACTGCCCATCCCCCCACTGGCCTGCTCACCCCCAACTGTCCCCCTCCCGCCTGCCTGCCCACCCTGCCACAGCTCTGTGATCAATGCTGTGCAGAGGGAGGACCTGGCCACCCAGTTGGGGCTCTGGGATCAATGGCATAGCAGAGGTAGGTGTTTCCCACCTGGCCTGGGCTCACCATTGATCCCAGCCCACATGGAGGCCCTGCCCACCCTGCTGGGGTTCTGGTATGAATGGCAGAGCAGAGGCAAGCATTTCCCACCCAGCCTGCACTCTGCCATTAATCCCTGGAAGGTCCTGTGGAAGGTCTCCTGGTCTAATTAGCATATTACCCTTTTATTAGTATAGACTAGAGGCCTAGTGCACAAAATTCGTGCACTGGGGAGGTGTCCCTCAGCCCAGCCTTCACCCTCTCCAATCTGGGACCTCTCGGGGGATGTTTGACTGCTGGTTTAACTGGAAGTCAGACATCCCTCTCACAAACTGGGACTGCTGGCTCCCAACCACTCGCCTGCCTGCTTGCCTGCCTGATTGCCCCTAACTGCTTCTGCCTGCCAGCCTGATCACACCCTAACCACTCCCCTGCCAGCCTGATCGACCTCTAACTGCTCCCCTGAAGGCCTGGTCACCCCTAACTGCCTTCCCTCCCCTGCTGGCCTGGTCCCCCCCAACTGCCCTCCCCTGCAGGCCTGGTCCCCCCAACTGCCCTCCCCTGCCTGGTTGCCCCCAATTGCTCTCCCCTGCTGGCCTGATGGCCCACAACTGCCTTCACCTGCTGCAACCCACCTCCTCTGCCAGGACCTGCCTTCTCCGTGTGAGGCGGCAGAGACGCTGGGACTGGCCTCCTCTGCTCTGCATGGAGCTGCGGGACGCCCAGGCCTCACAGCATGGAGTGGCCACCGGGCCTCGCCTTTGCTGTGCATGTGACCATCTTGTGACAGCCATCTTGTGACGATGTTAGGGCGTGATGCATTAGGGTGTGTCACCACCTAGGCTATTATTAGTATAGATTTTTATTGATTTCAGAGAGGAAGGAAGAGGGAGAGAACGATAGAAACATCAATGATGAGAGAGAATCATTGACAGGCTGCCTCCTGCACACCCCCTATTAGGGATCAAGTCTGCAACCCAGGGATATGCCCTGACCGGGAATCAACTGTGACCTCCTGGTTCATAGGTCGAAGCTCAATCACTGAGCCACGCTGGCCAGGCAAGATGGAAGAACTCTCAGTCCTTGGCTTCCACAGATGCAGAGAGTGATGTGATGACAGGAGATGTAGAGCAGGAGCCGCAGAAGCCATGGGATTTGGTTTCTGGGGCCAAGCTGCCTCTCTCCCTCAGAGAGAGTGACTGCAGCTGGCATGGGGAGGGGACGCCCCCAGAAGGGCGTGTTCAGGGGACATTTGGTGCAGAGAACACTGGGAAGAGGGAGGACATCTGTAGCCATGAAACTGTGCCCTCCACGCCCCATGCCTCCTTCTGCCCGAGCAGACGGGCTGTGAGTGGGAGATGGCTCACAACCCGAATGCGAGCCAACGACACAGCACCTGTGGGAGCTCCAGGTACCACCCTGCACTTAGAGATGGGCTGGTGAGTCCCCGACTCCACAGGTGGGCAAGCTGAGCACAGCCGTGGCGAGTCCCTCAGGGCGTGTGTCGATGGGAACGGGAGGGGCTGCACAGCACCTTGGCATTTCATGCCAATTCCAAAACCACGAACTCTGTTCACTCCCCCTCTTCATCTATTCGAGGGGGGAGTCTCGGCCTCAAAGTTTTAGTTAGAGAAGCATAATATCCTGTGGGAGGAGGGAGAGACAATAATGTTTTTTGGCCCATAATTAGAGCTCCCACAGCACAAATTGAACGTAATTTTGTTAGAGATGTGACAACAAGACTAGGAGATTTTCCTGGTGAGAAGACATGGTTGAGCTGGGACGTGACTGAGGTGTGTTCATGTTATGAAAATTTACTAAGGTGTGTGCTTGTGTACATGTGGCTGGTGCATATACTTTCCTACATGCAGGTTACGTTTGTGATTAAAAATAAAACATATGAAGGAGTACAATTATTTCCAGTCTCTGTGTTTTCAATGTCAGATGGTGCTAGTTTTTCTCTGTCGAAAAGAAACAAGAATTTTCTTGCAGTCTGTTTTATAAACAAGTGTTTGTGATGGTTATAAGAGACAGTCTTTTCAATATAAGAGAGTCTTTTCACTGCTTTTTGTGTGTGTGTGTGTGTGTGTGTGTCCCTAGGTTCTAACTCAAGTCCATGCTGTGGGTTTTTTGTGTTTTTAGTTCTGGCCCAACCCTGTGCCTCATCACTTTCCCATCTGCCTTTTATGTCACAGTAGAGCTCTGATAGAATCCCCCTATCAAACACTAAACAAAGGTTAGTCTGCGTGGGAGACATTCCATGGACCATTTAAGGAATGACAGTCCCCTAAGAACTATGGGACATTCACTTTCTGCAGGTGTGAGGCCTGTGGCTGAAACAGCCTAGATCAGTGGTCAGCAAACTGCGGCTCTCGAGCCACATGCAGCTCTTTGGCCCCTTGAGTGTGGCTCTTCCACAAATACCACGTGTGGGCACGCACGTACAGTGCAATTGAAACTTCGTGGCCCATGCGCAGAAGTTGGTATTTTGTGGAAGAGCCACACTCAAGGGGCCAAAGAGCCGCATGTGGCTCGCGAGCTGCAGTTTTCTGACTACGGGCCTAGATGATGGGTGGATACAGGGTTTATTCTGTCAGGAGAAAAGCCACTTGTCTTCACAGCTTCGCACATCCCCCTCCACCGCCCGGCGTAGCCCACGGCGGCACCTGGGGGGTCGGGTTGGAGAAGACTGGGTTTCTGGGCTCATCACACAGCTCTGACTAACAGTGTGCATTGGGGGTGTGCCCAGCTCTCTGCACTTCAAGTGACTTCTCTATAAAAGTGGGAATAAACGAATCTGCATCATAAAACTGTTGCAAGGGTTTCAGTTACACAGTTAAATGTCTCTGCCCTAATATTCAGCACATCAAGATGTTCAAAAGATGAAACACTTTTTTCCTTTCTACGCTTTACCTTTTTAGGCAAAAATATGTCTTTGCAATAGTTTGTGATCCTGCTTGAGTTTTTGATTCACGAGAATCTGGCTTTGGGGATGAGAGGTTCTGGGATATTCATTTATTTCATGAATATATGTGGGTCCATATTTTTTTCTTACAGTTTCTCCTCTCTCTCTCTCTCTCTCTCTCTCTCTCTCTCTCTCTCTCTCTCTCCCTCTCTCCCTCTCTCTCCCTCTCTCCTTTTGAATTTTCTAGGTGAGATATCTATACTAAATGGGTTAAGAAATAATGTTTGTAAAATTCCTTTAATGGGAAAGAAGACATTTTAATATTTGATCTACTATCTTAAAAGAATAGAGAGAGATAGTGTAGATGGGTGCTGGGGTCCAACCCCAACGGGTCCAGGGGTCCCCAAAGGTGTGGACGGAGTCGGCGAAGAAGGAATGACATGGAAACTGGTTTCAGTTCATCAGCATGGCGAGGTTCTCCCTCCAGGATCTCCAGCGAAGTTCTGGTTAGGATCCAGCCAAGTGCTGTGTTCATGTTCTCTTGCTGTGCTAGGGTGAGGGACTGCGGCATGGAAGGGTTACAGAATGTTACAGAATATGCTAAGGGGAGGAAATAAGACATGAGAAATTGAATGTGCTTGGACAGAGGGGGATGTATGAGAAAGAATTGTATTGCCAGGATATGAGGATTGTGTATGTGCTGGAAGGAGGACTGATGTATGAAGAGCGATTGTGTAGAAGGATTGTGTCAGGGTCAGCGAGCATGGAAGAAAAATTGCTAGATTGTCTTAGAAAAACAATGTGATATGATACGCTCCAGCCAGGTGTGACTCTGTTTACCTCCCCTCCGTTCTCATGAACTTTTTGTGAACTTCTAATGAAATGCTTTGTATTCTTTGAACACTGTTTTGCTATAAAAATCATAATGCACGCTTGCTCTTTGCCACATGCCGCGAGGCTTCCCAGAGGGGGAAGGTACGGGCTGTGGTCAGCTGGCCAGCTTAATAAACGGCTTTCAAATTTAAATTCTGAGTCGGTGGTCTATCTCGTTGAGCCAACCCATAACATTTGGAGGCCCCAGCGAGATACCCGGCAGGGGTGAGAGGGACCCCTTGTTTAGGGCTGGAGGCTCTCCCCCGGCAGGGGTGAGAGGGACCCCCTATTCAAGGCAGGAGGCTCTCCCCCGGAAGGGAGGAGAGGGACCCCCTATTCAGGGCAGGAGGCTCTCCCCCGCTTGTCGCCGGGCACTCAGCGAGATACCCCACACCTGTGGAGAACGACTACCAAGGAGGCCTCCAGTCCACCTAAAACTGTCAATTCGGAAACCAAGCCACCTGGACTCTCGAGAGAGGTAAGGGACCGGTCGTTAAACTGGAATTGGGACGTCCCACGGAAGGACCTATACGGAGGGCTGGACGCAGCGGTACTCCTGGTCCTGACCCGCGGCCACGACGGTGGCCGGGGTCCCTGGTTCGTGCGGCTGTAGGCTGCACCGGGTTTGTCTGTCTGGTGTTTATTGTCTTGGTGTTTGTCAAAATGGGTCAAGGGTCGTCGTCTGCTTCTGTGTGCACCCCGCTGCAATGTTTTTTGAACAATTTTCAGGACTTCAAGAAGCGAGCTGAAGGATATGGTCATAATGTTAATGCTTCTGATTTGCAGAAATTCTGTGAAAGGGAGTGGCCCACTTTCCAGGTGGGATGGCCGGACGTAGGGACTTATGATTTAACCACAGCTTTTCGGGTTCACCATGTTGTCTACGGCCGGCCGGGTCACCCCGACCAAATTCCCTATATTCAAGTGTGGGTCGATATTTTGACTGAAAAACCAAGGTGGTTACAAAGTTGTCAGAATAAGGAAAAGAAATTGGGACAGAGACAGACAGTTCTCTTGGCCTCAGCCAAGAAGGGCAAAACTCCCCCTGTTCTGCAGGATACGGGTGAGGAGGCACTCCCTGAGGTCAGACCTCCCCCGTATGCTCCTCCCTCCACCGGTACCACGGTGGCAAATGACCCCGGTCAGGAGCCCCGGCCTCCTCCACAGCCGGTTTCCGTTCCTCCGGGAGCCCCAGTCCAGGGCCCGGCTCCACTTTCCCCTTCTCTCACAAGGCAAGGGACAGCGTATGGAGAGAGAGAAGGAGGGGGGGAGAAGCCGCGGGATCGTGCGGCATCTGCCAGTCCTGCAGCTCCTATATTGCCATTAAGGCAAGCAGGCCCTTTGGATTTGGGTCCGGATGGGCAACCTTTTATGGTTTATGTTCCCTTTTCTACCAGTGACCTATATAACTGGAAGAACCAGAATCCTTCTTTCTCCCAGAATCCACAGGGGTTGATTTCTCTTTTAGAGTCTGTGTTTTTTACCCATCAACCTACCTGGGATGATTGCCAACAGTTGATGCAAACTCTTTTCACTTCAGAGGAGAGAGAGAGAATCAAGGCGGAGGGGAGGAGATTTGTGCTGGGTCCGGATGGGCAGCCTACTTCTGAACAAGACAGGTTGGAGGCTGTGTTTCCCTCCCGGCGACCTACCTGGAATCCCAATACTGAAAGGGGAAAGGAGGCTCTCGATCAGTATCGCCAGACTCTATTGGGGGCCATCCGAGCTGCTGCTCGGAGACCCACAAACCTTTCTAAGGTGACAGAGACAGTCCAGGGGCCTAATGAGAGCCCGGCAGCTTTCCTTGAGAGGCTGTGCGAGGCCTATCGGGTGTATACCCCCATTGACCCTGAGGCCCCGGAAAATCGGAGGGCTGTCGTTGTTGCATTTGTTTCCCAGTCGGCCCCAGATATTAGGAAAAAATTACAGAAGTTAGAAGGCTTTGAGGGGAAATCAATCTCTGAGTTGGTTGAGGTGGCCCAGAAGGTTTTCAATAATCGGGAGGACCCGACGGCAGATTTAAACACCCGGATGGCCAAGGTCCTCCTGGCCCTAAATGAGGAAAAAGGCCCAAGGGGCCGGAGAGACAATAAGGGCAAAAGAAAGCCTCCCGGAAACAAAGAAGTCCGACCCCGGCTTGGGAAAAATCAGTGTGCATTATGCAAAAAGGAAGGACATTGGAAAAAGGACTGCCCTGAACGTACGGGGAAGTCAACTCCCGTGCTGGTGGAGGAGGTGGATTAGGGTTGTCAGGGCTCAGCTGGCCCCCAAGAGCCCAGGATAACTCTGACAGTGGGGGGCCAAAAGGTGGACTTCCTTGTGGACACGGGAGCCACCTTCTCTGTCCTGCAACAGCCAGTGGGTCCTGTCTCTAAGACCAAAATCCCCATCAAAGGGGCAACGGGAAAAGTAAAATCCTACCCATGGACTAAAGGTCGGATTAGTGACCTAGGAAATGGCTCAGTGACTCACTCGTTTCTAGTGATGCCAGAGTGCCCTTGCCCTTTGCTAGGCCGGGACTTGCTGAGCAAATTACGGGCCATAATTTCCTTTGAAGGGCCAGGGCCAGAGATCAAATTGCAAGACCCAGGGACTGCGGGGCTATATCTCCTGACATTGCCTCTACAGGAGGAATATTTACTACACGAGGAGGAGCCGGGGGAAGTCTCAGCAGATGCCTATCTCCAACAATTAAGACAGGCTATCCCGGGAGTTTGGGCGGAGGACAATCCGCCAGGGCTAGCTAAACACCGACCTCCAATTGTAGTCCAGCTGACTAGCAGTGCCACCCCAGTCAGAGTTCGGCAATATCCAATGAGCCAGAAGGCGAGAGCAGGAATCGCCAAGCACATTAAGAGGCTGAGAGAGGCTGGAATCTTGATTCCTTGCCAATCTGCTTGGAACACTCCCCTGTTGCCAGTACAAAAACCAGGGACTGAGGATTTCAGGCCGGTGCAAGACTTAAGAGAAGTAAATAAGAGAGTTGAGACTATCCATCCCACGGTCCCGAACCCTTACACTCTTCTCAGCCTCCTCAAGCCAGAACACCGGTTCTATACTGTTTTAGACCTAAAGGATGCTTTTTTCTCCCTACCCCTGGCAAAGCAGAGTCAACCTATCTTTGCCTTTGAGTGGGTGGACCCAACAGAGGGAGAGTCTGGACAGTTAACTTGGACTAGGTTGCCGCAAGGATTTAAGAACTCACCCACTCTGTTCGATGAGGCCCTAAACCAAGACCTCCGTGAGTTCCGTCAGGACCATCCACGGGTGACTCTGCTCCAATATGTAGATGACCTCCTACTGGCCACAGAGGAGGAACAGGACTGTAAGCAGGCCACTCGAGAGTTGCTAACCGCCCTCGATTGTTTGGGGTATCGGGTCTCAGCCAAGAAAGCTCAGCTGTGCACTACCCGAGTAACATATTTGGGTTACAACATAGAAGAGGGTAGACGAACTTTATCCAGCAGCAGAATAAAGGCCATCTTGTCAATCCCAAGACCTACCACCAAGAGGCAAGTTCGGGAGTTCCTCGGGGCGGTGGGTTATTGCAGGCTATGGATACTAGGTTTTGCAGAAATTGCACGGCCATTATACTCTGCAACGGGGGGAAAGGAGGCCGCCCTGATCTGGACAGAAAAGGAAGAAGAGGCCTATAAGAAACTAAAAGAAGCCCTGGTAAGTGCCCCAGCACTTGCCCTGCCAGACTTAACCAAGCCCTTCCAGCTATATGTAGCTGAGAACAAAGGGGTGGCGAAAGGGGTCCTCACGCAACCTCTGGGACCATGGAAGCGCCCCGTAGCTTATCTCTCTAAAAGACTTGACCCAGTGGCATCAGGATGGCCCAACTGCTTGAGAGCCATTGCGGCCACTGCCCTACTAGTAAAGGAAGCCTCAAAGCTAACCTTTGGCCAAAATCTCCAAGTAGTTGCCCCGCATGCAGTTGAGACCTTATTAAGAAGCCCCCCGGAGAGATGGATGTCTAATGCTCGTATTACCCAGTACCAGGTGTTGCTGCTAGACCCACCACGAGTCAGTTTCCTGAAAACGGCTGCCTTGAACCCAGCCACACTCCTCCCGGACGAGGAGGCAGAGGCCCCTCTGCATGACTGCGAAGAGACATTGACTGCCCTCACTTCTCTCCGAGAGGACCTCGTGGACCAGCCCCTGCAGAATCCGGATGAAACCCTCTACACGGATGGGAGCAGCTTCGTGGAAGGAGGTATCCGGTATGCGGGGGCGGCAGTAGTGACACAAAAGGAGATTCTCTGGGCACAGGCCTTAGGACGAGGCACCTCAGCCCAAAAGGCAGAGCTAATAGCCCTCACTCAGGCTCTCCGGTGGGGAAAAGGAAAAAGAGTGAACATTTTCACGGACAGTCGGTATGCTTTTGCCACAGTACATGTGCATGGGGCCCTATATCAGGAAAGAGGTCTTTTGACATCAGGAGGAAAGGACATTAAAAATGCTTCTGAAATACTTAACCTCCTGGCAGCTATATGGGGGCCAAAGGAAGTGGCGGTAATCCATTGCCGGGGGCACCAGAAAGGAAATAGCCCCGAAGCACAGGGAAATAGATTTGCAGACCAAACCGCCAAGGAGGTGGCTAAAAGACCAGTAGGGCCCTTGGAGGTTCTCGTAGCCCTGCCAGCACGAAGGCTCCCAGAGAAGCCTACTTATCTACCGAAGGAGCAGGAGCTAGCTGAGAGGCTAAGGGCCCGGGAAGGAGAGGCTGGATGGCTAATTCTGCCAGATGGTAGGCCTATAGTACCAGAAGCCCTGGGGCGGACCATCGCTTCCCAGACCCACCAAAGTACCCACCTGGGGGGAACAAAGCTATCAGAACTACTGGGAAGAGAATTCTACATCCCAGGGCTCCAGAAAATATCTCAAGACTTGGCCAGAAGGTGCCAAGTATGTGCCCAGGTGAACCAAGGACCCCCTCTTGTGGCCGCGCCGGGACAGCGATTCCGAGGTCAGAACCCCGGAGAACACTGGGAAGTGGACTTCACTGAGATACCAGGAGGACGAGGAGGATATAAGTACCTGCTGGTTTTTGTTGATACCTTCTCTGGATGGCCTGAGGCCTACCCAACCAAGGCAGAGACAGCACAGGTAGTAGTTAGAAAACTCCTCTCTGAAATTGTCCCCCGGTTTGGCCTGCCACTATATATGGGGTCTGATAATGGTCCAGCGTTTATCGCCAAAGTTACACAATCTATAGTTAAAGCCCTGAGAGTAACTTGGAAATTGCATTGTGTTTATAGACCACAGAGTTCTGGACAGGTAGAGAGAATGAATCGGACCTTGAAGAAAACATTAACTAAGTTAAAATTAGAGACTGGCGAAAACTGGGTAAGTCTCCTTCCTTTTGCCCTCCTCAGAGCTAGGTGTACCCCGTACATAAAAGGACTCACCCCTTTTGAAATTATGTTTGGCAGGCCGCCACCTCTTCTTCCCCGCCTAAGGGAGGAAGAAATTGCCCGGCTGTCTACCCGAAATTTGCTTAAGTCCTTACAGGCTTTGCAGAGCAGCGCCACGTCAGCACAACGGGCGGTGAGAGCCGTACGGGAGGAGGACGTGCTGAGATCCAGTCCAACACAACCTGCCTTCTCTCCGGGTGACCTCGTCTGGGTGAAGCGTCACGACCCTGGCAGCCTAGAACCTAGATGGGATGGACCCTACCAGGTGGTGCTGAGCACTCCAACCGCCATCAAAGTTGCAGGAAAAAGACACTGGATCCATCGTACACAAGTGAAGAAGGCAAACGACAGCATCGAGAGATGGCAGGTCCAGAAGACCGGAGACCCATTGAAGGTCAGACTCACTCGGTGTACATCCTGACTCTTCTCATCTGTGTGCAGCCAGGGATGGGAAATCCCCATTCAGCCAAGAATTACTCTTGGGAGATCACGAGGACTATTGATGGGACTGTTATAGGTTCTGTTGTAGGAGTAGGGGCGCCTGTCATCCGGACAGATCTCTGTAAACTGTTTGGAAAGAACTGGGGAAATTCCCATAGTCAATCCATGTCGACCAGGTATGGCTGGGGGGACCAACCCTGGGCCACCGGAGGCAAGAGTTATGGGTGCGGAACCTTGTCCCTAGAGCAAGGATTATGGCACACTGAACATTATGTCTGTCCCCGGGAAGGGGGTAGTGACTGTGGAGGAGAGGACGACTTCTATTGTGCCTCGTGGGGCTGTGAGACCCTAGCCCTGTGGAAGAAACCTCCCACCGACAAGCTCCTCCGTCTGACCAGAGAGATTCGACCCGGGGCCCCAAGGAAGAACTGCATTGTCGGAGATTGCAACCCCGTCATCCTCATGCCTCTTGCCTGGTGGACTGACCAATGGGAAGGGGGAAAGACGTGGGGGCTAAGACTTTATGTCAGCGGCCGAGACCCTGGCCAGCTCTTCACCATTCAGCGCCGGGCCCTTCCCCGGTGGCTCAATCCGATTGGCCCCTTACTTCCCCTAGACGAACAAAAGAGGCCGAGCTTGCCACAGCATCCAGCCCCAGCAAAGCCTCCTGGTCCCCTTGAGTCACAAAAGCCTGGGAACCCCGGCCCTGCTCCACCTACAGAACAGCTTTTAGGGGCAGGCACAGGAAGACCAAACCAGCAACTGCTGGGAACTCTGGACTTAATGTTTTCTTTCCTGAATCGCACCTCCCCAAACCTAACTGCTGATTGCTGGCTGTGCCTTAACCCTGAACCCCCCTATTATGTTGGGATAGGGGCGGAGGCCAAACTTGGGAGGGACGCTTCTGCCATCAGGAACCTTTCGGTAGAAAGTCTGCCGGACGGACTGTGTATGTGGGGACACAGACAACCAGGACTCACTCTTGGGGACATCCTGAACCCAGGGACTTGTGTGTACCCTAGAAACTACCCCCTCAGCAGTTCCATGTATGGAGATTTATGTAATTCATCTATTATACTTCCAAAGAATTATACGGGAGAGACCCCCACCTACTTAGTAGCTCCAGAGGGGACTTGGTGGGCATGTACAACTGGTATAACCCCTTGCATTTTCTCTCCAGCCCTCCAGCATCCAACAAACCCTGAACTATGCATTCTAACTCATATCCTCCCGCAGGTGTACTATTACTCGGGAGAAGGGGGCCGAGAACATTTAAACCTCGAACCCAAGAGAGTTAAAAGGGCCCCCGTCCTAGTCCCCCTCCTTATGGGAATAGGAATAGCAGGGTCCACGGCTGTCGGAACAGCCGCCCTAGCAACTGGCCACCAAAATTATAAAGAATTAAGTAAGCAGATAGATAAAGATTTAAGCACTCTTGAAAACACTGTTAGCCAACTGGAGGACTCCCTCAGCTCACTTGCAGAGGTGGTGTTGCAAAACAGAAGAGGCCTAGATCTGCTTTTCCTGAAGCAGGGAGGCCTCTGTCTGGCCCTAGGGGAAACTTGCTGTTTTTACACCAACCACTCAGGGGTAATCAGGGAAAGCCTTAGCCAGCTGCGTAAACGGCTGGCTGACCGAGAAGAGGCTAGGAGGGCAGAAGGCAATTGGTATAAGAATTTATTTTCTTGGTCCCCCTGGCTAACTACTCTGCTTTCCGCACTAGCAGGACCAGTCATTATACTCCTCCTAGGGCTAATATTAGGCCCCTGCATTGCCAGATGCCTCCTCAACTTCATACAAAATCGAATACAGGCTGTAAAGTTAATGGTTTTACACACCCAATACACCAGAATCTCAGAGGAGGGTGCTGAATCAAAGATTTGATTCGGGCATAAGACCAGTAGGGAATGTGCTAGGGTGAGGGACTGCGGCATGGAAGGGTTACAGAATGTTACAGAATATGCTAAGGGGAGGAAATAAGACATGAGAAATTGAATGTGCTTGGACAGAGGGGGATGTATGAGAAAGAATTGTATTGCCAGGATATGAGGATTGTGTATGTGCTGGAAGGAGGACTGATGTATGAAGAGCGATTGTGTAGAAGGATTGTGTCAGGGTCAGCGAGCATGGAAGAAAAATTGCTAGATTGTCTTAGAAAAACAATGTGATATGATACGCTCCAGCCAGGTGTGACTCTGTTTACCTCCCCTCCGTTCTCATGAACTTTTTGTGAACTTCTAATGAAATGCTTTGTATTCTTTGAACACTGTTTTGCTATAAAAATCATAATGCACGCTTGCTCTTTGCCACATGCCGCGAGGCTTCCCAGAGGGGGAAGGTACGGGCTGTGGTCAGCTGGCCAGCTTAATAAACGGCTTTCAAATTTAAATTCTGAGTCGGTGGTCTATCTCGTTGAGCCAACCCATAACATTGCTAGGTTCTCCAGCCAGGTTCTCCAGGTTCTCCAGCCAGGTTCAGTCACCAGGTTCTTTAGCCAGGTTCTATCTAGGTTCTTCAGCAAAGTTCTGTCTAGGTTCTCCAGTGAAGCTCTGTAGCCAGGTTCTGTCCAGGATCTTTTGCCATGTTCTCTGGCTAGGTTCTGGTTAGGATCTGATGAGGAGCTGATGAGGAGCTGATGGGGATCTGATGTGGAGCTGATGGGGATCTGATGATTATTGTCTTGTTACATCCGTATTTATACCAGCCGATTTTAATCCTATCAATTTCTATTACAAAGGTTGGGGCGTTTCTTATCTCCATTCCAGGGAGTAAAGATTATGTAGCTTAACTACCCGCCTGGCACTTAATTAAGGGGTTGTATCCCCTCCCTAACCTCAGGGAAAAATCCCCACCTGGGGAAACAACCTTTCTTGGAGAGGTGACCTTGGTTAAAACACATAGCGCCAAGAAGGTGAGCAAACATATTAAGAACAGTATGCCATATATGCCAGGTCCCTTGAAACAGCAAGGATGGACCGGCTCCCGGCAGATGGGAATTTATTTTGTATGTTTAGTTCCTATTTCAAAGTCTCACAAATTTGAACAAATCTCTGTTGAGACCTGGACACGATTGTAACGTTTTTAAAGACATGAACATGTGGCTGCTTTTGATGATAACCAGTTGAATCTGACTTTTAAAACAGTGTCACTGAGGAAGGCTGTGCATGAAATAGTTGGAGGAAAGTTTAGTGCTAAACCATCTCCTCATTTTATATCTAAAAGTCTGCAGGAGCTCTGGCTGGTTTGGCTCAGTAGATAGAGAGTTGGCCCATGGACTGAAGGGTCCCAGGTTCGATTCCAGTCAAGGACATCTGCCTGGGTTGTGGACTTGATCCCCAGTGTGGGCCATGCAGGAGGCAGCTGATCAATGATTCTCTCTCATCATTGATGTTTCTCTCTCTCCCTCTCTGAAATCAATAAAAATATATTTAAAAAAATAAATAAAAGCCTGTGGGAGGTGAAGCAACCTGCCTGAGGTGGCCAGTGAAAGTTGGGGTCAATGGGTCACCCCTCCCTCTCTCTGAGTCCTACGTGATAGAAAGCAAAGAGTCGCTGTGTTATGGCCGGTAAAACTCAGGTAGAAAATGCAGCCGGGCTGAGGTCAGAAAGGCAGCTCTCACTGCACCTCATGCCCAGCCCTGGGAGCCCTGGCACCCTGTACAGCCGGCTCCACTGCAGGCACTGGCCTGGCCTCCTCTCTGGGCAACTCAGGACAGAAAGGCACTCCCGTGACTTCTGGGCAGTGAGTGTCCCCACCCCAGGATGCCTGGCAGGTCAGCAGGCCAGCACATGTTTATTCTGAATACGACTTGCTCTGTAGTCTTACCTAGAGTTTCATTTATTTAGCGTGCCTCTTTGAACTACTTATGTCATATCAGGGAAGATGTCAGCCTGCCAAGCAATCATAACTACAAATTATTATTATTCTAGAGGCCCGGTGCATGAAATTTGTGCACGGGGGGAGGTGTCCCTCAGCCTGGCCTGCACCCTCTCCAATCTGGGACCCCTAGGAGGATGTCTGACTGCTGGTTTAGGCCCGATCCCAAACCGGCAGTCGGACATTCCTCTCACAATCTGGGACCGCTGCCTCCTAACTGCCCGCCTGCCTGCCTGCCTGATTGCCCCTAACTGCTTCTGCCTGCCAGCCTCATCGCTCCCTAACCGCTCCCCTGCTGACCTGATCGCCACCAACTGCCCTCCCCTGGTGGCCTGATCCCCCACAACTGCCCTCCCTTGTCGAGACCTTCCTCCTCTGCTGGGCCTTGCCTCCGCTGTGCACACGGCCATCTTGTGATGGCTATCTTGTGACGACGTTAGGACATGATGCTTAAGGGTGTAACGACCACCTAGGCCAGTGGTCGGCAAACTGTGGCCCCTTGAGTGTGGCTCTTCCACAAAATACCATGTGCGGGTGCACACGTACAGTGCGATTAAAACTTGTGGCCAGACTCAAGGGGCCAAAAAGCCGCATGTGGCTCTCGAGCCGCAGTTTGCTGACCACTGACCTAGGCTATTATTAGTATAGGTTCTTCTTATTATTGTTTGATCACTTTCTGACTATTTGGCAGATATCTTCCTTAGCATCAAACAACTTAGTATAAGACCTTGCAAAGGGAAGTCCTTGGAGGATTAAAGAGAAGTTGAATCTTTTGCTTGTGCACATTTACATGGGCCACTTCTCCAGGTTCCCAAAGAGCTATTTTATTGTGGTCTCACATTTTAAAACTGCTCCGTAAGACTGCACGGCCCGAAGGGAAAGAAAGAAAAATATAAACCACGTGATACCTAAAGACTATTTGCCACGTGGCTGTCAAGATGAATCTAGGTAAACGAGCGAGTTTCTGGTCAGAAATTGCAGTTTATTTCCTAAGTTAAGAACCTCAGCGTGAAATGTAAGTAAAGAGCTACAATTCACTTTAATAAGTCGCGTCGTTAGCAAATCACTTTGCTCTCAGTGTAGGAATAAACACGGCAGCCTGTGGGGACACGCATATGAAATCACTTCTTTACCCCCATCTTGCCACGGAGGATTTGAGGCACCGAAGCCATGATTGAGAAAAGAATTTTTTTTTTTTCAGGAATCAGGCCCCCAACACAACTGCATGTAGCAGTGTGGATACGAATGAAACACACGAAAGCAGCGCGGTGAATAGTTCACATACGTGGCTGCTCTGTGCGTGCGGAAAACTCCAGGAGCTAGAATTATGGAGAGGGTGGGGAGTGCATGTGAAAAGGACCTGCATCCTGTCTCCACTTGGAGTCAGGGGCTCACAGGGGAGACACACGGGCGAGTGTTAGTTATTTCCTGGTGACACGCGGCTCAGCCTGTTCTCATGTCACCTCTTTCTGCTCCTTTCCTCCTGCCCTCTCTCCCCCAAGTAGTCTTCTGCTTGGGGACAGAGTAAATCATCTCAGTGGGTGAACCTTACATCTCTGGGTTCTCCTATTGCACATTGAAGTGGTTAAAGATATGTTGCCTAGTTCTGAGCATGAAGCACAGCTTTAAAAAGACATTCCTTGTTTTGTAGAAAGGATGGAATCTGCGGCTGCACTTGTAGCTGGGTGGTGGCTGTCTGACATGGGACTTCTCCCCATCTGTTGATGGAGAGGCAGCCTGCCCATGGGGCGGAAGAGGTATAGCTCATCTGCCTTCCGTCGCCTCTGGACCTGATTTCTTTTTAAAAAATAATATATTTTTATTGACTTAAGAGAGGAAGAGAGAGGGAGAGAGAGATAGAAACATCAATGATGAGAGAGAATCATTGATTGGCTGCCTCCTGTACACCCCCTACTGGGGATCCAGCCTGCAACCCTGGCATGTGCTCTTGACTGGAATTGAACCTGGGACCCTTTGGTCTGCTTTATCCACTGAGCCAAACCGGCTAGAGCTATTTTGTTCTTTTTGATGCTATTATCAATGGAATTGTTTTTCTTAAGTTCACTTCTAGTTTGTTCATTGCTGGAGTATAAGTAATAAGCTGATTTTTGTCTATTGGTTTTGCTTCCTGCAACCGGGTTGAACTCTAATTGTGTGTGTGTGTGTGTGTGTGTGTGTGTGTGTTTGATTTAAAAACCACCTCATCTGCAAATAGAGAACGTTTTACTTCTTCCTTCCCAATTTTGCTGTTTCTCTTTCTGTATCTTGTCTCACTGCTCTGGCTCGCACCTCCACGTTCATGCTATCTAGAAGTGGGGAGGGTGAATACTCTCCTTATGCCTCATCACAGGGGGCCGTTTTCAGTTTTTCCACCCTCGAGCAGGAGGTAAGCCGTGAGGTTCCATGCTTGCTTGTTTGTTGTTGGTTTTTTGTTTGTTTTCTAAGATGTCCTTTATTCATTTGGGGGAGTCCCCTTCTATTCCTCATTTGTTAAGTATTTTTATTATGAAAGAATTTTGGATTTTGCCAGATATTTTGTCTGTACCTATGGAGATTACCGTGTGGCTTTAAAAAAATCTGCTGTTTATTAATATTCTGTATCACAATGACTGATTTTCATTGTTGAGCCAACCTTGCATTTATGGCTTAAATCCCACTTGGGTATTATTCCTTTTAAACCCCTGGCCTAAACAATGTTTCTATTGGTCTAGACCAGTGATTCTCAACCTGTGGGTTGTGACCTCTTTGGGGGTTGAACGACCCTTTCACAGGGGTCGCCTAAGACCATCGGAAAACACATATATAATTACATATTGTTTTTGTGATTAATCACTATGCTTTAATTATGTTCAATTTGTAACAATGAAAATACATCCTGCATATCAGATATTTACATTACAATTCATAAGAGTAGCAAAATTACAGTTATGAAGTAGCAATGAAAATAATTTTATGGTTGGGGGTCACCACAACATGAGGAACTGTATTAAAGGGTCGAGGCATTAGGAAGGTTGAGAACCACTGGTCTAGACAACGTGTCCTGAGTGTGAGCTTTAGAGCAATCATTCCAAGGATGCAATAGTTGCTCCACGAAAAACAGGTACATGAAGTCATTGAGAAATGATGTGAGTTAAATAGGTGGGTTTTTTTTGTTTGTTTTACAAAAGACTATCTCAGAGAATATAATATACTTTGAAAACCTCCAAAAGGGAGATATGCTATGCTATGCTTTATATTTATCTGGCAAAGGTATTTTGTGAAATTAATTTCCCATCGAATACATCTGGAGAAATATGGTCCCAGGAATTTTGATTAAAGTTCTCTATCATGTAATGGTGACCCAGAAAAGCTTGACACTAATAGAGTCTTCAATTTTTTAAGCATATATTGCAATCTAGAAAAATTCATTCAACATTCAACGAATATGTATGGAGTGTCTGTTATGTGCCAGGTACTCTTCTAGGCATGGAAATATGGCAGAGGGAAAAAATGACCAAAGAAATCTCTACTCTTGTGGAACTGACATTCTGGGAGAGAGGCAAACAAGAATCATTAAAATCATGCAAATTATAAAGTATGACAGAGATCATTGTATGTTATGTAAAAAAAAAAGAAATCAGTTAAGCTCCCTGATATCAATCTTGGTGATAATTGTTTTTGGATTTGACACCCAAAGCAAAGTTAATAAAAGGAAAAATAAACAAGTGGGACTACCTCAAACCAGAAAGCTTCTGCACAGCAAAGGAAGCCATCAGCAAAACGAAAAGGCAGCCTAGTGAACGAGAGAAATTACTTGCAAGTCATATATCTGACAAGGGGCTAATGGTCAAAATATATAAAGAACTCATGCAACTCAATAGAAAGGAAACAAACAATCTGATGAAAAAGTGGGAAGCGGATCCGAATAGACATTTTTCCAAGGAGGAGATACAGATGGCCCACAGGTAAATGAAAAGTTCTCAATATCACAAATCGCCAGAGAAATGTAGACCAAACCCACAATCAGATATCACCCCTCACCTGTCAGAATGGCTGTTATAAACATGACAAGAAATAACACGTGTTGGAGACAATGTGGAGAAAAGGGAGGCCTTGTGCGCTGTCGGTGGCGTTGTAAATTGGTGCAGTCACTATGGAAAACAGTACGGAGGTTCCGCAAACATTTAAAAATAGAACTACCATAGGAACCAGCGATTCTACTTCTGGGAAGTTGTCTGAAGAAAATAAAAACACTTCTTAGAGACATATGTATCCCCAAGTTCATTGCAGCATATTTACAATAATCAAGAGAAGGGAAAACCCCAAGTGGATGGATGAATGGATGAAGAAGATGTGGTGTACATGTACAAGAGAATACTACTCAGCCATTGAATAGGATAAAACCTTGCCATTTGCCACCACATGGATGGACCTTGAGGGCATTATTCTAAGTGAAATAAGTCAACAACAAAGGAAAAGAATGTGGGTGGAGCAGATTATTGTAGGAAAGTCAAGACTTCAGCTTTGGGACATATTGCATTTGAGATTTCTCCTATGAGATCTTTCGTACATGCTAACTCAGCACAGGGGGTACCTAAGACACATGGTTTCTGTGATTGCCTTGATACAGTAGATCTTGACCTAACATCAGTAGAGACACCCACTCACCAGTCCTTTTCGTTGTGAGTAGCTATCGAGATAAGGAATTGAATAGATGCTATTGGTAACATCTAGTATTTAATTTGTATCATCCCCTCCATTTTCCAGGAATTTGATTGATTTTTATTTTATGTTTTATTTTTTAAAATATATTTTTATTGATTTCAGAGAGGAAGGGAGAGAGCGAGAGAGATAAATAGAAACATCAATGATGAAAATCATTGATCAGCTGCCTCCTGCACGCCCCCTACTGGAGATCGAGCCTGCAACCCTAGCACATGCTCTTGACTGGAATGGAACCTGTGACCCTTCAGTCCACAGGCCGACACTCTATCCACTGAGCCAAACCGGCTAGGGCAAATTGACTGCCTTTTAGAACTTGACTTCTTTGTGGACTAAGGGTCTCTTGCTTTAACTATTTTTCGATCCTCTCCCACCAAAACCCCACAAAACAACAACAAAACAAACAAACAAACAAACAAACAAACAAACAAAAAATTAAAATTCCCAGCTGCTTGCACTGAGCTTTGGCACGGAGCTGAGTCCTAACCAGTGAAACAGGAGCGGAAGCGGTGTGCCTCCTTCCCAGGTGGCTCGGGAAACCTTCCACTTGCCGCTGTCTATTCCTCCTCCTCTGATTGGTGGAGACCAGCGTGGCCATATTGGAAAAGACACGTTGAAAAATTTGGAGCCAAAATTGGAAGAAGCGCAGGGAATTTCTACTGGAGGGAGAACTTCCATTTTTGACTTAACACAAGTGGGCAATGTGTCTGCTGCATGTGAGCTGGCAGCGATGTGTAAGGTTATCTGTTATAGCAGCGAGGCCGTTTTCTTCATTCTTCAAAAAGTCGGTGTTAGCCTAACTCCCCCCAGGTCAGATGGTGCTGGTCTCTGGATTGGTCCCTGCGGAGGTAATGAAATGATATCGCACAATTGCATGTGATTCTTAGAATGGCGCGTTCAAATGAGTTCTCTGCCAAGTACAGTAGCTCCAACAAGCTATGTGGGGCTGTTTGCCTTGGGAATGATGACAAGGAATCACAACTAAGAACTCAGTTACTTGGTTGCACTGGTGGCGACCACAGCACAGACCAGAACATTCTCATCATCACGGGAAGTTCTACTGGTTAGGCTGTCCTACGGAAAAAGAGAGTTCATAACACGAACCGATTGCGTCCATAGGCCATTCACAAACCTCACCTTGCTGGCGATTTCTTATTTTCCGCAACCTCCTCAAAGTTCTCAAACATTCCAGAATCCAAGTTCCTCTACTAAGGCGGCTGCCTGCGTTGGAAGTCTTGCCTGCCCCTGACAAAGTGCTCGCTGTGGGAAAAGCCTGAGGAGAGAAGCAGCAGGAGGCACCGAGCCCATGGCCAGCTAGTGAGATCCAGAAAGTGGTCTGGCCCTAGCTAGTTTGGCTCAGTGGATAGAGCACCGGCCTGTGGACTGAAGGGTCCTGGGTTCGATTCCGGTCAAGGGCACATACCTCCATTGGGTTGCAGGCTCCTACTCTGTCCGGGGCCCTGGTTGGGCCTCGTGCAGGAGGCAACCAATTAATATGTTTCTCTCACATCGATGTTTCTCTCTGTCTTTCCCTCTCTCTTCCACTCTTTGTAAAAATCAATGGGAAAATATCCGGTGAGGGTTAAAAAAAGAAAGAAAGTGGTCCCTGAGACACCCTAGGGGGGTCACTTAGTCCTGCAGCTTCCAGGAGGAACCCTTCCTTAAAGCAGGCTCCGTAGAGCTACTATGCAGCCCATCCGTTGGGTGACCTGGCCTAAGATCAAATAGTGTAAGTAGGAAAAGAAATTAGAAGCAGCAAATGCAATAGGACATAGTTCGACTTCAGACCATTCAGTAACAGTGTCGCCTACCCGCCACGGGGGGTGGCATTGTCTCTGCTGCGCCCACACTTACAGGACCAGGAGCCTGGAGCCTGCATCTCTGGGCAATCAGCCCGCCCTGGGGTGTCCCCAAGCCCAGGTCTCCCCGCGCAGCCGGAGCTCCCTCCAGATACCAGCACCTACTGTGAGCTTTCCGCCCGGAATCCTGTCTCAGAGCCAATCAGAACACGACTGGTCCCATCCCAGGGGGTGTCCGAGGCAATGGCACAGTGTCAGCCGCTACCTGTTCCCAAAAGTTCCTATTTCCATTACACATCTACTCCCGCCTCCCTTCTCGCTGACCGGGTCATGGCGGGCCCCTGGAAATAGGTCTCTGACGGTTACCATCTTCTCTGCTTCAAGCTGTGTTCTGTCTCTTTTTCCCCCAAGACAACGAAATAAATATTACATTTCAGAAATGCACGAAGGCCAGCAAAAGGAAAAAGGCGTTTGCACGTGGACGCAGACATAATTCACAGTGGTGTTTAATCTTCGTCTTTTTAAAACAAACTCTCGCTCAGAGAGGGACACTGCAGGAAATGGGAGAAGGAAACAACCTCTCAGACGCTTCAACACAGGCCCAAGCCCTGTCAACCAAGGATTTAACCATTTCACCGAGAACTGGCACTTTTCCTCCCCAGCAGCCCTGAGTTCATGGCTCACTACGGCTCATTCATACATTGCGCTGCGTAAGAGGCGCCAATTTCATCTGGGGTGGAATTAATGAAGAATATTTACCAGAGTACTTCAGGAAATCTTAAATCATTTTTGTGACTTACTTTGAACTAAGAAAATAGAAATATTAAAACTTATAATTTCTGCCCTAGCCTGTTTAGCTCAGTGGATAGTGTTGGCCTGCAGACCAAAGGGTCCCGGGTTCGATTCCAGTCAAGGGCATGTACCTTGGTTGCAGGCTCCTTCTGGGCCAGGCTATGGTCACGGCGAGTACAAGAGGCAACCAATCAATGTGTTTCTCTCACATCGATGTTTCTCTGTCTCTATCTCTCTCTTCCACTCTCTCTAAAAATTAATGGAAAAATATCCTTGGGTGAGGATTAACAAAAAAACAAAAAACAAACTATAATTTCTAATGGTTCCTTCTTAGGCTGCTGTGTCTAGATGCCGCTGGTTGTCCACCAGAGAGCCAGCCACCAGCGCACTCCTGTCCTGGCCAGGGCTCTGGGTTCTGTCTCCCTCTCAGGTTCCCGAGACAAATCGTTGGCTCTCTTCATTAATCCTCATTCACGTCATAATCTTTGCTTTAAAACAGGATTTAAAATAATAGTTGGCATTGTTAGATTGTACATATCTGGCATAGTTGTACCCAGTCAATATTTATTGAATACTGAATGATAATTGAATAAAATGTGGGTCAAAAAAGGTTAAGACTATGTATCTTTATTGATATAATTTATTGCCTGTCTTCCCATCGCACGGATTTTGGATATAGCACTGATGTCATATCTGAGCTATTTGTTTACATGTAAATGCCAAAAATCAAGCCATCGAGACAAGCCATATGCTCCCTGAGTTCCCTTGTCTCCAATGTACCTTCATGAAAATATATTTGGAGAAGAAACTAAACTCTTAACCCCTTTTCTCAATCACATATTACTTTGCATAGTTCTGGTGTTGAGGTCCATTTGGGGGGAAAACAGGGACCTGGGCATTTTGGGAGACCTCCTGTCTTATGATGCTTTATGCTTCGCTGAAACCCACCTCTCTAGGCCGTAATTCACACAAACAAAAAAGAAAGGAGCTCTCTGCTCACTAGTCCTCAGTCATCTCAGGACACGTGGGTAGCTCCTGGCGCTGTCTCCTTGCCTGTACTCTCCATCTTTGCTTCTCTTCATTCCCTCTGGCTTCCGGCCAGGGGGCCACCGCGTTGTTCATGGGACACGAGGGCTCCGAGACGCGAATCTCTCTTACTCTCCGTTCGCAGTTCTCCCCAAACTGTTGCAGGAGGAGGAGGTCAAAGCCACTCACAAATAAACGGAACACTATGAAAGGTGCTTAAATCTCTTGAATCTTACAGTTGTCTACGAGGACAAGGAAGGAACCGTCTTTTTTTTATTATTATTATTGCTTAAAGTATTACAAAGGGTATTACATATGTGTCCTTTTTTTTCCCCGCCCTTGACAATACCCCAGCTTCCCCTACCCCCCAGTGTCTTATGTCCATTGGTTATGCTCATATGCATGCATACAAGTCCTTCCGTTGATCTCTTACCCGCCTCCCTCCTGCCCCCCAACCCTCCCCGGCCTTCCTGCTGCAGTTTGACAATCTGTGTGAGGCAGCTCTGCCTCTGTATCTATTATTGTTCAAAAGTTTATAATGGTCTCTATTACCGTCTTTAATTGGATACTGATCCCCTCACCCCCGCGAGCCTCAGGTCTCGGCTCACATTTTCCAGCTCTTCCCCAGCAGGTGCTGGCCTCGCTGAGCGGAGCGTGCTCAGCCTGTCCCGGAAGATAAACAGTGGAGGATAAACAAAACGCTGCCTCCGGAGAGCAGGGCCTTCCAAGAGAAATAAAGGAGTAGTGTAATCCTCCTACTGGAGTTTGCTGCGCTGCTGGCCAAACGGATATTTAGGGGGTTGCCCACGTGTTTCTGCGTCTGAGGGCAGAGCGCAGGGCAGGCAACCACATGCAGGACCAGGGACCCCCGCACGGGAGGCTAAGGGTTGCAAAGAAATCCTTCCTTCTCATGAGCACGAGCACGGGTGTGGGTGTCTGTGTGGTGGTGGCGGGAGGCGGGGAGGAGGGGGAACAGGCAGTGCAGAGGGGACAGCAAACAGCTCACCTCACTGTCCCTGTGGACACTTGGAGGCGAGCAGCCGACGTATCTGAGAGACGTTCCCGGATCGTGCCCAGGGCTGCCCCGCAGACCTTGGGTCTGGGTGAGGCTCGCCCCCTCGGGAGGAGGGAAGTACTTTTCTATTGCGGGCGCTTCTCTCTCTCTCTCTCTCTCTCTCTCTCTCTCTCTCTCTCTCTCTCGTTTGAAGATTACACTCGGCTCCACTCTGCACCTGACTTGGTTTCTCTGCCTCCTGCTGAGCAAGTGTGAGGACAGGTATGTGTGCTTTTCAGCAATGTCCCAGGAGACTGGGCAACACCAGCCACATGCATGTAAGCACGCGGCTAACGTGAAGTTCCCCTTAAACGTAACGTGCAGCACCTCAGAGCCCAGAAACACATTGTTCAGGCGCAGAAGGGACACCCAGCTCCCTAACCCTCTCACCGCCCAGCCCCAAGGACCAGACTTTAATGGAATCCACGTCCCCCGCCCCCCCCCTCGTCCCCCCACTCCGCGTGCTCACAGCAGCCACTGGTGGGGGGCCCGGGTTGGGGAGAAAGCCGCTGTGGGCCCTGCTTGGCAGCTCAGAGGACAGCAGGCGCCGAGAGAAGCAAATCAAGCCTGAGGAACACGTGGCTCCCAGAACAGCGTCCTGCCATGAGGCCTCCCTTCGCGGGGATGTCTGATCTCCCTCCTGGCCCTCAGGAGCCAGGCCAGCCTTGTCCTGGGGGAGGGTCCGGTAAGGGGGAGAACAGGCTCCCTATAGTGGTAGAGTGTGGGGATGTTGACTTTACTTTCTAATTGACATGCTTGTCTCTGAATAAAAGACGATTGCAAATGTTTAACTCGAGGCCCACACTGTGACAGCCATAGCAGGGCACAGCTTCCCACGTCTCACCCTCAGAGATGGTGCCCCTTCATCCCCGACGGCCCCTGAGACCTGCGCAGGCTCCCTGCTTCCTGCATGCCCTGCTGTCTCCCTTCTCCCCACATGTTCCAGGGTTTGGTTTTGTGGATCAAACACATTCCCTCTGAGTCAACAGAGATACGCACTTCGCAAACCTGCGTCTCAGCTGCTCGTGACCGGGCCGCTTTTCCTGTGTCAACCGACATCCTCTCCCGGAGCCACTCCCCTCAACCTCACGGGCCACAAAAACATCTGAGTGTTTTTCAGGAAAATGCACGTGTTACAAACCCAAACCACCCCGAGGCAGAAAACTCCCTCATCAAGCCAAAAGGAGGGACAATTAAGTCAAAAAAAGACCTTCTATGTATAATTAAAATCAGAATTTAAATGGCTTTGCTGGAACCATGTAACCCCACACAGGGAAACATGAGAGCAAAAGTATTATATTGAATCGCAGGAACTATTTTTACTTCCTAATGGTGGCATACTAAGACTATTAAAGGATTCACTCCAAGGTGCAACGAATCAGCAATACACACATTTTTCAGTATCTGTGGTAGGCTTTTCTATAATACTTTTATTCTTCTTATGTATCAAGATAAAAGATTTAGGTTTCATCCTTTTCAAAATAACATGTAAGTAATTCTACCTGGAATTTAGATATTTAGTAATTGTTCTACTTATCTATAATAATAAAAGCATAAATGCTAATTAGACCAGGCATCCTACCAGACGGATGACCTTCCCGATGAAGCCTGGACTGCAAGGGAAGCCCGGGTCCCGGGTGCCAGAGGAAAGCCAGGCCGGCAGCCAGGGGAAGGAAGGCCTGCTCTTGCACGAATTTTGTGCATTGGGCCTCTAGTTTATATATAAATATTTATCAATGTTAGTTACAGAATTTGATTTCTAAACATTTTGTTTGAATAATATTTCAAATGAATCATAAGTCAGCAATTGTATGACTATTACCAAAGCTTTCTGGATAAGAAAACAAATCTCCCCATAGAATTGCCTTTTGACAACTGTTACCCTAACCAGGAATGTAGTTAAGACCAACAAAACTCGATCTTTTTTATCTGTCTTTCTCAACAAAGTCAGGCCCACTTCCCGTGCCCCAGTGTCAGCTGACCCTGCGGCCCCCGGGACTTCCATGTATTCCCATCCTGTTCCGGTTGGACCCGTCTGCTGTCCCTTGGCTCAGCCTCTTGTGGTCAACCCTGCTCTGGGCTGTGGTTCTATTATTCATAGTTGGCTTCTCCAGCTATGACTCCTTGTGCTTCTTAAGAGCGATGGTTTATGCCCGGCCGGTGTGGCTCAGTGGTTGAGCATTGACCTATGAGCCAGGAAGGCACAGTTTGATTCCTGGTCAGGACACATGCCCGGGTTATGGGCTCGTTCCCCAGTGTGGGGTCTGCAGGAGGCAGCCGATTCATGATTCTCTCTCATCATGGATATTTCTATCTTTTTCTCTCTCTCTGAAATCAAGAAAAAACATATTTAAAAAAGAACCCAAAAACAATGGTTTGCACCTTTTAATCCCTTTCTGGATTCTGGATTCTTCTTACTGAGTCCCCACGTTGCTTTAACATGTCAGACTCAGTCCCCAAGCTCGGTGGTGCCTGGCCAGGCCCTAGGAGATCCCACCCACCCTAGGGTGCGTGGTGGGAAGTGATCAACCAAAGACTTTGCAGGCATACGTTTAAGAGCAAATTAAATCAGATGGATAGAAATTGTGGTATACACATTTTTATGTTTAAATGAAAAGAAAACCCATACTTTTCTGACCTATTTGTTCAAAACATGTTCATTTCTCCTGGTAAAATGCTCTATTTCCTTACCATTCGTAAATGCCATTTGAGGTATGAATTTAGGTTTTTGTTTTTTCTATTTTGACCAATCCAGAGAAGGTGTTGAAATTGGTAACTGTGCCGATACCTGATTAAACAGCGAAGCTCTGCGTGAGGACTTTTGTGTTTTTAGAGTCCCTTCCCCCACACCACATGTGACAGCAACATCCTGTCAAATGATACGGTGTCGTGGTGAGAACATGCGATTGGCCAACAAAAGCAGGGGCACCACAATTATCTTAAAGAACAACATGCAGTTCACTTGGAAAAGGAACATACATTTTTCTACATGTTAAAAGACAGGAAAGTTAGATCAATATGGTTTTGTGTGCATTATTCCACGAGGAGAAATTTGAATGCTCTTCAACATATGGGTCAACTGAGCTTACTACACGTCTTGAAAATTATATGACTCTCTGACTTACATAAGATACAAGGATCATGTCACTGTCTATAAATGTGATTTATAACCCAGGTGGGAATGTATTCAATATACTTAGTGGGTGTCTTTCTAAATGGTAAAATCTTTATCAAAAATAGCTCTCAATGGAAAAAAATGTTCATAACTATGTGTTTCAAAGCATAGGTGGACAAACATGCTAAAATCCAAAGTCACATCAGAAAAACTGACCTCAAATAATTTTCTGGTGGGAAGCTCATGAATATTTACAACTCATGGCACTCTGACCCTGGCGGAAGACTTCATAAAGCAAGTGGACTGGAGGCCAGAGGCTAGTTAGTACAAATAAGCAAAATCAGAGCGTGCATCTGACATATCTGTTACAGAAGATCTCCCCGCAAGGGCTTCAAGCGTTGAAATTCACAATGGGAAGCCCAGTGTGTCCCTGGAATTCTAATGGGGCTCATCAATTCTATGACATCTTTACACATGGCATATTGGGACCACGAGCTACGGCCTATTTGGAAAATCCTTATGATGCTTGATCTGGGGATATGCCTGCAATTTCAATTTCCCAATTTGGGATATCATGGAGCTTTATTAAAGGAAATGACCGCAGAGGGAAGGCCGGGGAGGTTGGGTGGTGGGAAGTGATCAACCAAAGACTTTGTATGAATATACGCATAACCCATGGGCATAGACCAGGGGTCCTCAAACTACGGCCCTTGGGCCACATGCAAATACAAGTATTGTATTTGTTTCATTTTGTTTTTTTCACTTCAAAATAAGGTATGTGCAGTGTGCCTAGGAATTTGTTCATAGTTTTTTTTTTTTTAAACTATAGTCCAGCCCTCCAACAGTCTGAGGGACAGTGAACTGGCCCCCTGTTTAAAAAGTTTGAGGACCCCTGGCATAGACAATAGGGTGGTGAAGGCTTGGGGTGGGGGGTGGGGGCAGGCTAGAAGGGATCCATGGGAAAAAGAGGGACATATGGAATATTTTCAACAGTAAAGATTAAAAAAAAACAAATAAAGGGAAAGATAACTGCCAACTCTGTGCTAAGCAGATATAGGCTTTTTATTGATAACTCTTGGTTTCTTATAGCAACAAACAAGGTAGACATTCGACCCACAATTTACCGATGAAGACTCTGAGATCATTCAAGCTGTGAAAACCAACTCTGTGGGGAGTTCTCAGACTTTGTTTACTTATTTATCTACTAGAGGCCTGATGCACGAAATTCATGCAAGGGGCTCGGCCCTTGCAGCCCTGGCTTCATCCGGAAGGTTGTTCGGCTGTCTGGTCTAACTAGCATATTAGGCTTTTATTATTATAGATTTATTTATCTTGGGCAAATAAAGTCACGCTTCACTTATTGAGAGAGATGCATTTGTCAACTGCAGACTGACAAGGAACTGGTGCGGCTCCCACGTCTGTGGGAGCACCGAGGCTGACGAGTATGTGATGGGTCATTAATCAAGGGGTCCCTTTCAAGAAGGGCTGATGGAGGAGGTGTTTAGAATCTGTAAAGGGGGTCAGGGAAGGCATGGAACATAGATAGACTCATGCAATTGGGAGAAGGTGCTGTATATGCATCTATAGCTGCACACTTTCCAGCT
This sequence comes from Myotis yumanensis, assembly GCF_028538775.1. Lineage (NCBI taxonomy): Eukaryota > Metazoa > Chordata > Mammalia > Chiroptera > Vespertilionidae > Myotis > Myotis yumanensis. Next base: position 106,280,489 of record NW_027223756.1, read on the forward strand.
TCATGTTGAGTGACATGGCGTTGAGAGGCAGTGATTTCCATATTCTTCATCCTTCTCCCTTTCCCTGTAGCTCCCCACCCTCAGGGGCCAGCCCATCACCAGCCACCACACACAGACAGGTCACAAGTCATGAATTAGCTCTAGGAACCCAAGCAAATACTACAAGCGACTCACTCCCCAGAGTCTTGAACCGCAGGTTCCCACTGGAGAACTTGAGAGGCTCCTTCAGTTCAATCCAGTTCAGTTTGATGAAATCGTGTTACCTTTCCCAGAAGGCCACGGGCGATGCTCCTCTCTGCTTGTTCGTTTCTCCCTCCTTCTGGGTCAACTTGAAAACATGGCCATCACTTCCACCTTCGGAAACTCTTCCCCCAGCCCCTGCCCTTTGAGGCAAAGAAGAGATGAGAGGTGCTTCTATTAAATCTCCTATTAAGTCCAGTAGGGCCTGTGGTGTTTGAAGGACTGGCTCTGTGTGGCCTGGGCCTGAGCCATCACCAGCAGCCCTCCAGCAGAGGAACGTGGGGGTGTTGGGCTGGCGGAGGGCAGACCAGCGATTGTATCACCCTTGACTTAGCCTCCTGTGGGTCACATCCTCATGCACCTGCCTCAGTATTTCATTTCCAGTAGAACATATGAAGAGTAAGACATCAAGTTTAAAATGGAGGTGCATCCCAGCTTCTCTTAGCAACACACAATATAGGAGTTTAGAGCTAGAATGGACTTTTGTTCCTCCATTTAGTCCAATGCCTTCAATTACTTTAGGAAGAAAAAAAATCAGAATACCTTCTGACACACGCCCATATTACATAAAGCTCTCCATGAACATACTCTATACATACATATATTTTATATTGTCGCAAATTCTGACAATAACCGTCAGTGTAGAAATCCTCCTCCTCAATTTATGGGTGAGGGCACTGACATGCAGAGGATTCTGACAGATTGTTAAGAGCGGGGAAGCAGTCACTTTTTAAAAAGTTACTCTGATTGTACTGTAGAGCATTTGCAGGGCACAGAAGTCGATGGGAGGGACATCGCCGTGGCTTATCGAGTTAGGGGATGAACGGGAGTGTGAGTGGCATTATTTTGTGGCTTACACACTGGAGGCAGGTGCTGCGGCCTGTGGAGCCCGAGAGGAGACATGAAGCTGCAGGTACATGGGTGTCCAAAGGCCATTCATCACATTTAAACAAAAACAACAGCAACGTGCGCTGTGGAACTAGCCGTGGAAGAGAGAGAATGTCCTAAGATAAATGTTCACACGATTGTTTAGCACAGAGCAGATCAAACAAAATAAGGTTGTGAGCCACTTTCTTCTGGGGAAGAAGAAAGGATGTTTACATTCTTAATTTTCCTTTTCATCCCAGTCCAAGTCTGAAGGGCTGAGGAGTCGAGGCTGGGTCTCCTCAGAGGAGCCATATTAGGGAAAGGCAGCAGCTGGGATGGGGGTGGGAAGCTGGGAAGATAGGGAGGAGCCTATAAAACAATCAAGTCACCAGGGGAAGTACCTCCAAAACCCTGAATTTTGCTCTGTGGTTCGTAACCAGGCTTGAGCATCGGCATGACTCACGCAGCTTTTTCATAACCCAGTTGCCCAGACGCCACACGGAGGCCTTCCAATCGGAAACTCTAGATGTGGGCCGTGGGCTGTGGGCCGTGGGCCGTGGGCTGTGGGCCGTGGGCTGTGGGCCATGGGCTGTGGGCCGTGGGCCGTGGGCTGTGGGCCTTGGGCCGTGGGCAGGGGTGTTTTCACAAAGTGCCCCCAGTGATTCTGAAGCACATTCAGCTTGAGACCTACTTTTCTAGTTCCCCCTCCCGCCGTGTGCCCAGGCCTCACAACTCTGCTTACGAGACCACAGGAACAGCAACACTCGCATCCCGTGGCCTCCACATGTCATTACGGGTCTCACCTACCCGTTTCTGTCGTCCCCACACACAGATCGTGGGTGGCAAGCACTCCTCCAGATTTTCTTGCCTGGTGTCCCTTGTTGAGGCACCTCTGTGACAGTGAAAACAGGCCCTAAGATTCTTCCTACAGTCCTGTCTCCATGGGGGTTCAGACGAATCCGTGGGACCCATGTATGACAGATACAGCATCTTTTATTCACACCTCTTTCCATGTGTTGCACACCCTCCCCCTTGGATCACTTTCCCACTGTGTCAACTACCTCACCCGCAGGCCCTCTTTGAGCTCCGGCTGCCTGTCGTAGCAAGCACTCCCAGGTCCAAGGCCCAGTGTAGGATGAGATGAGATCCCTATGACACTGGCACTTCCCCTAGGCCAGTGATGGCGAACCTTTTGAGCTCGGCATGTCAGCATTTTGAAAAACCCTAACTTAACTCTGGTGCTGTGTCACATATAGAAATTTTTTGATCTTTGCAACCATAGTAAAACAAAGACTTATATTTTTGATATTTATTTTATATATTTAAATGCCAGGGCTCTTCATCATTGCAAGTGTGCCACTGCTCTCCAAGCCGAAGGCTGGCTGGCCCCTCTCTCCCCTCTCCCCCACAGATCCAGCTGAGCCCCATGGCTTCTCGCTCTAAATCTCTGCTGGTTCTATTAGCTCCACCGGGACCCCCACATTCTCTTGTTCAGGTTGACCTCGTGATGTGAGACGGGGCGAGCCAGGGGAGGGCGGCTTTCTTTTGTAGAATCTATAGTTTTGAAAATACACTAAGGTTAGTGACCTAATTCCTGGTTAATGAGCCCTTGATTCCCCCATGTCACCCATCACTTTCAATCCCGGGGGGATTCTCATTTCCGGAGAGAAAGCTGAGAGATAGTAACTGAGCCGCAGTTCTTTTTTCGGTGCCAACATTTCAAATGTCCACGCTTTGCGCTGGGAAAGCGGACGTCCCAGGTGCAGCAGGAACGAAAGGTCTGTTTCCATCCACTCTCCAGGAAGGAGAGGAGAGAGATGACCCTCCAGCCGAAAGAGCCATCACCGGTAGCCTCGCTGTTTACTTCCCAGCGGAAGGAGCCCGCGCCTCTGAAGAGAGGATGCGCCAAGTTCAGGGGGAAAGCAGTTTCTAGTCTTGGGAATGTATTAACCTGGGGGCCAGCTGAGTGCCCTGAGCGGCTGACCGCCAGCTGCTGGGAAGAGGAGCCGGAGCGCAGTGCCGAAGGAGGGACAGTGCTAACCCACAGGCCCGCCCTCGGGAGCGCGGGGCTCCGTGAGAAAAGGAAGTGCTGTCCTTTCCACTGAGAAACTGTAGGACCTCACACTCACCCTTTTTTTTGAATGCTGTCTCTGCTCTCTTTTACTAGCTTTGTGAAAACGTAAAAGCTGATTGTCCCTCTCAGGAGTGCTTCCCAATCACCTGAGTATGTCCAGGTGATAGGTGACATTGATCTCTTTAAACATTCTAAAGAAGATGCATCTAAACGAGAGGTTAATGCCGACTGCACACAAGACAGAATGGAACCTGACGCTCTTTTTTTTTAAAAAAAATATATATATATTGTTGATTTTTACAGAGAGGAAGGGAGAGGGATAGAGAGTTAGAAACGTCAATGAGAGAGAAACATCGGTCAGCTGCCTCCTGCACACTCCCCACTGGGGATGTGCCCACAACCAAGGTATGTGCCCTTGACCGGAATCGAACCTGGGACCCTTCAGTCCGCAGGCCGACGCTCTATCCACTGAGCCAAATTGGTCAGGGTGAAACTGACACTCTTTATTCCGTGTTGTTCTTTTCTTAACTTATTCAGTTGATTTGGATTTATTATTCGCTAGAGGCCCAATGCACAAAATTCGTGCAAGAGTGGGCCTTCCTTCCCTCGGCTGCCGGCACTGGCTTCCCTCCGGAACCCAGGACCCCGGCTTCCCTCAAAGCCCCAGCTTGGTCTGGAAGGTCATCTGGAAGGACTTCCAGTCTAATTAGCATATTCCCCTTTTATTATTACAGATAAGGTGAAGGAAAAAATTTCCCATCCAAACATTTTCCCTTTATGGAATGGCTTTAAACAATTGACTTGCTCTATCCAAACTTCGGTATTCTGTTTTTACTTGGACATTAGGGGAAATGTGAGTACCTACCTATTGTTATTAGAGAATGGATTTCAGATAAAAAGCCTAAGGGTGTATTCAAACATATTCCTTGGAACTATTCCAGCATAAGAACTAAAATAATATGTGATTAAGCTAATACTGCAGTTTCCATGACTCATCTGACAATGGTTGCAAGATGCCTTTTGAGGAGTTTTACGAGCCAATGTCAGGGCTAGGCATACACTCTCCAGGCCGAGATCTCTGGCGCCTTCCTATTTTGTAGACCATGCAGTGGGCCCATGAAAATGGTCTTGGAAAAAGTTTTAGAAGGAAAATAAATGCCTTCTAGTTCTCCATGCCTAGTACTTAAAAATGCAAGCTGTCCCTACCTCTGTCAGCAAAGGACTCACACAGAGGCAGCGTAGGGACAGGGACAACCCCCGAGGGAGGCATGGGGACCATCCACTAGCGCCCCACCCCACCCTCTGCCACCTCCACCAATTCGTCATTTTCCATTCAGACAACTGCTGTTTTCTCAATGGTATTCAAGTCATCTTTTGAAAACATCTCTATTTCCATTGATCTGTGATTTGTCATTTAAGTAAAAACAGATGACAAATCCCCTAATCCCCCCCCCCCCCCCACTTCCTGCTGCCTCCTCCTCTCCAGGACAACATGCGAATCCCAGCAGATGAGGAAGTGAATGCAGAGATAGAAATGCCTTCGAGGCTCCTTGTCCTGGAAGGGGATGGAGAGAATAGGGCTGGTGCCCCATGAGGACTCCAACTGTTGTGCAAATAAGTCCTCACTGAGGGGAGACACGGTGATTCCCTGAGAACAGGACGACCCATTGGCTCTCTGGTGCATGCTCCTGGCGATGGTGGTGATGTCCTATCACTGGCCGCCTTTTACTCTATCACGTTTCTATGCGAAGAGGACAGGGGTTGTCTGTGGAGCTTTTGTTTATTAGTCTTGAATTCCTTGGGCTTATTTCGAGGGTTTCTCTCCACCACCTGCTTCTACACATCCACACGCATGCGTGTAGGGACTATGACCCTCTCACGGGGAGGGGAGGAGAAGCAGATGCAGCTCATCGTTTCGGAGGGAGAGAGGAGTCAGGAAGTGATGGAGCCGGAGAAATCTATATATATAAAAAGCCAGGGACCAGAATGCTGTAATGACTGGAATGACCGGTCCTTATAATGCCCACTGTGGCCAGCAAACCGGCCTGATCAGGGGTGAAGCTGGCTGGCCAACCTCCTGAAGCCCCTCCCCGCCAGCCGGCCAGGCCCCTGATGGGCCCCCACCACCACAATCGGCCCACAGCCCCTCCCCCCAGCCAGCTCCGACCCAGATCAGACTCCCCACTTAGATCAGGTGCAGGGCCGGCCAGCCAACCGCCTGCAGCCCCTCCCCCTGACTGGCCCCATTCCCAATCAGCCCCCCCCCACCCCATTTGGAGGTAGGGCCGGCTGGCCCACTGCCCACAGCCCCTCCCCATGGCTAGCCCCACCCCCAATCAGCCCCCATCACCCCGATTAGCTCATGGCCCCTCCCCCCAGCCAGCTCCACCCCTGATTAGCCACACCCGATTCTAATGGGGGGCAAGGCTGGTGGCTACTGCCCACAGCTCCTCTCCCCAGCTTGCCCTGCCCCCAATTGGCCCCCCACATACCAATCAGGGGCAGGGCCAGCCAGCCCACTGCCCACAGCACCACCCCACAACCAGCCCTACCCCTAATCGGCCCCTCACCCCAATTGGGGGTGGGGTCCACCAGCCAATTGCCTGTGGCCCGTCCCCCCCAGCCAGCCCAGCCCTGATTGGGCCCTGATCGGGGTGGGCCAGTCAGCCAGCCTCCTGCCATCTCCTCCTCCCAACAGGCCCGACCCTGATCCACACGAATTCATGCACTGGACTTCTAGTACTTTCATAGTGCTTAAAATGCTCTTCTACAGTTAGTCATTGGACAAGAACCCCAAGATTCCTCCATTTCTGGAAACTAGAATGTGAGGGCCGTGACTGATTCTGAGTCTGATAAGTGTGTGAAATAGGAAGCAGTTGACCTTGAGGTGCCAGTCTGAGGTTGCCCTTGAGACACTGCTTGAGTTGCTGCTTCAGAGAGAGCATGCTGAGAAGTAGCTCTGTGCGAACTGTGGCCCGGGATGGTGGAAGGAGGAATTCGACATGGCCCTGTTTTCAGAGGAGAGGTGAACCCAGTGAGGAGACAGCCTGGAGGGAGTACATGGATCAGAGGTGGAGAGCGGGCAAGATAGCGGCAGCGGTGGGGAACGCTGAAGGGGAGCTGGGAAGGAAAGGCAGGAGCCTGGAATACCGATAATAAAAATGCCGTTGCTGGGGATGCCCTTCAATCCCATCATGTGGAGGGACTATGCCACGTGACAGAGGCTGGAGGGAAGGCCTGTGAATAGATCCCATGTGAATCTGGAATCTGATACCTCTCAGTCCCCACAAATCCAGTGTTTTCAAACATCTATAACTTCAGGGGTTCTCGAACTTTGGAACAGTGTGTATCCCTTAGAAAATGTGAATAACTGTGATCCCTCCTCATAGAGGAAAGGAGGAGAAGCACAGGAGCAATTTCGGGGCCTTCTTTCTAAAACCCTTAGGCAATCACCTAACCTCTGCATCTCAGTTTCTCAGTCTGCAAAACGGGAATGACAATACCTACTCCACAAAAGAGTAGATAGAATTAAACGAGATGCTTATATAAGACTAGAGGCCCAGTGCACAAAATTCGTGCACAGGTAGGATCCCTTGCGGCTGCTGGCTACCAGCTGGGGCCTCCCTTCATTCCATGCCACCCCCTGGTGGTCAGTGCACATCATAGTGAGCGATCAAACTCCTGGTCGGTCCAACTCCTTAGGGGACACTTTGCATATTAAGCTTTTATATATCTATATCTATATCTATATCTATATCTATATCTATATCTATCTATCTAGATATCTAGCACAGATCCCAAAGTGAATATTCGATAAATGACAGCCATTATTGTATTCATTCGTCCTTTTTCCTGTGAGACTGTGCTCAAGGCTGGGGGCTCAAATTAGGGGCTGCCCACCAAGGAAGGTGGAGGAGGTGAAGGGTGTAGGTGAGGTTCCTGTCCAGGCATGAGCTATGACGGAGGAAGGAAAGCTGGGAGCTGCCCTGGAAGTCCTGTGTGGAACGTCCAGGAGAACCCTGTAAGGGAACTAGGAGAATTCTGCTCTGGCTGGAACTGCTTTGTGGTTTTTAAAACAATAACACTAACAGTACTCATGTCACTCACAGGGACAAATACTCACTCGGAAAACTCACCATGTGCCAGGCATGGTGCTCAGGGTCCCTTAGAGAGAGGCCTCATTTAACCCTCACAACCATGTGGATGACACAGTCCATACTACCCCATCTGAAGTCCTAAAAAGAAAATCTCTGAAAGCTAACATTTTGCAATAATTGATTTGCAGCAAAATCTGGCCTGAGCTGATATGAGGCTGTTTTCCGTCTTTATTGATCTCACTGGAAGTGCATAATCACGCATTTTTCTATAGAAATCTTAATATTTGGCCTAGCAGGTGTGGCTCAGTGGTTGAGCATCAACCTATGAACCAAGATGTCAGGGTTCAATTCCCAGTTAGGGCATGTGCAAGGGTTGGGGGCTCGATCCCCAGTGTGGGCTGTGCAGGAGGCAGCTGGTCAATGATTCTATCTCATCATTGATGTTTCTCTCTCTCTTTTCCTCTCTGAAATCAATAAAAATGTATTTTTAAAAAAAGGAACCTTAATATTTGGTTGTGGGTGCTTCTTAGGCACCCCTGTGGTAATGCTCCCTTATGAAAAAGTCTCCAGATCTCCAAGGCAGGGACAGCAGTGAGGCCCCAAATCACCCCCCCCCCCCACCCCCGCCATGGCCTGGGTACCCAGGGCCTGACAGGAGCTGCATGGTGACAGGTCGAGGGAGTGTTGCTGGGAAGATGTTAAGGGGCAAGGGCAGGGAGTCTCCTGCATGGAGACTGGGAGGGTGAAGGCAAAATGGGCCCAGAGTCGGGTCAGAAGAGCGTCTGTGAAGAGCTTAGGTCACTGATGGCGAACCTTTTGAGCTCGGCGTGTCAGCATTTTGAAAAACCCTAACTTAACTCTGGTGCCGCGTCACATATAGAAATTTTTTGATATTTGCAACCATAGTAAAACAAAGACTTACATTTTTGATATTTATTTTATATATTTAAAGGCCATTTAACAAAGAAAAATCAATCAGAAAAATGAGTTCGAGTGTCACCTCTGACACGAGTGTCATAGGTTCGCCATCACTGGCTTAGAGAGTGGAAGGGGCTCTGGGCCAGGGCAGGTGTGGGGGGTAGGGGGGTGGTGGACAGGGACACAGAGACCTGGGTCTCCAGGGGCCCCCAGCCTGGGTCACCTCCTGCTCCTCGCACACTGTGCTGAGGCAGAGAACAAAGAAAGGCAGAGTGAAGTGCAGGGGTGGTTTGAAGTTAAGGCAAGATAAGGGGGCATGTTGACAATGAATTTGAACTGGGACTCCTATGGACGGACTAAAGCTGGCTTGGTCCACACGCTTATGTATAAATAAACTGTTTTCTGCGGTTTCGCTCGCCATTCTTAGTGCCTAGAAGTCTTATCAACACACAGGCAGGACTATGTTCTTCCTGTTGCCTTGGCCACAGCTTCATGTGTAGGCTGGTCTGTCCCCTGTCCGCTGGGCTTAAAGCACCGGAACTCACCTGGAATGGAAATGCTTTGGGAAATGAACACGAAGTGAGCGAGTGTGTGTGGATGTGCGATTCACTGTGCATGTATTTATTATCTTTTTCTTGTCACAGGTGCACGTTTGCTGTCATAAACACAGCACAGGCCTGGCTTTCTCCGTTCTGGGCCTCCCAGGAATGGCTCCCAGTGCTGGTGACATGCTCTCTGCACCACAAAGCATCCTCTCCATTCAAACCGGCAAACAACACGGGCTTGGCATTCCTTCTGTGCTCAGCTCTTGGGACAGTAGCATCGGAGGCAGGTGGGCGGGCACACAAGGACAGCTGATGCGGGGCCTGGCAGCCTGGGGAGCGAGTGCTCTGTGACCGCGTTGACATTCGTGGTGGGGACGTTTCCACTTTCCCTCAATCTAAGAAGAAAGACTTGACTGAGAGGCGTATGGGGCGCTGGTTCATTGCAGACAACGAAGCTTCGCATGAGGCCCTGGGAAACTTCCAGCCGCATTTGTGTCTGAGTGAGTCAGAGCGAGTGTCAGCGCTCCTGTCTACCTGACGGGTGTCTGATTGTGGACAGTGTGACGTGGCCGTGGTCAGGGTCTGAGCAGGGATGCAGCGAGTAGAGACCTTGACAGGCCTGGAAGGGCCTGCAGGAGCGAGGTGAATACCAGGTAAGGTCAGGGCCTGTCCCCTGTAGGCTCTCACCCGCTCCTGCAGAAGGCAGGTGCCAGAGCAGCTGATAAAAGCACATTGGCTCCACGCTTCCCTCACTTATTGAAAGATCAGAATGTCCCCTTTTGGATGTTAAGGTCTCAACGCTTTACATGAAAATACACATAAGCCAACACCTCTCGCGTCTGAGACAGGTAATTACTGCAAGTGACTTTTAGAGCAAAGGGCAAAGGTCAGGAGCGTGGTTGTGTCTTGAGCTGCTTTCCCCAAAGCTAGTCTTTCCCCCCAGAACGACCCGGAGCAAGGCACGAAATCAAGGCGAGTAGCTGAGTGTTAGCTAGACGGTGACTTGAGAGTTATGAGAGTGTGACTCATAGAAGGTTATTGTGCGCATAAACGATACGCTTTATGAGCCTTAATGATACGTGATAAAGTCTCATGAACATCCATAGATGTGAGCAAATCGCCCTAGATTAGGCATGACCTTTTAATTTAAATGTCCCCACACTTGCTCTTACACTTCCTGGTCTGTTTCTCGGAACCCTGGAAGCTTCTGAGCAACAGTTTTCCCAAGAGGCAATTACCCCGTCATTCAGGAATTCAATCCGTAATTTATCTTTCTACCGGATACTTGTCCATTATCAACAGTTTATGCATGCGCACACACACCCACCCGCCCCCCCCCCACGCACACACACGTTCATACATAAAAGACTTCATCCCTCATAAATGAATTTTGCCTTATTCATCAGCCAAGGCTGAGTACTATCAATTATCCAATAGTTCACCCAAAAGCTCTTAGGGAAAAATTTGGATCTAAAGGGAAATAATTATTTATTAGACCTTCAGAAAATCCTCAAGCTACAATTCACCCTTAAGTTGAAAGAATGAAGACATTAAATAGCACCGATTTTTATCTAACCTTTACCCCTATTCTGTGTAGGAAAGCCAATAGACTTACCCTGGTATCATTTTGTGTATTCCAATAAGTGCGCTTTAGCCACACCACTACGCCCCTATTCTCTCATACATTTCTGAGTTGTTCACTTGCCCTACGTCCATCTTGTGATTTCTGTTTCCTTGTGGAATGTGCTATTTTAGGTCTAGATTTTTGATCATATTTAAATGCCTTCTTCTTTCCTATTCAAATAGCAACTCATTTTTCTAGCAGCTCTGCAGAGGAAGTAAGCACATTCTCAGAGTCTGAAATGTTTAAATTGTCTTCAAAACATTCGTGGGAAAAGGAAAGAGTGACCCTGTCACACTCTCAGCAGCAAAATATTTAAAAGAAGTTGGTCTCCAGGAAAACGACTTGCCGTAAAGTGCACTGAGAGAGAATCCAAGCTAAACTGCTCACCCTAAAGCCGTGTTCTTATTTGAAAAGAGCAGAACAGAGCGGAAGGCCAGGTGGGTAACTGTTCCCAAAACACATCAGATCCTGATATACACGGACAAATATCAGCCCATTTCCACCTCAGAGTTTTAAATCACAGGGAGGGAATTTGTTTGAGATGCTTTCTAGGGTATGTTTGGAAAATGTAGAATCCTTCCCACTAGGTTATATCTGGGTAGGTTTTGTTCCCTCACAGTCACACACTGAGATCCTTCAGGTCCTACTGGAGTGCCTTTACCTTTTAACCTAATTTTGTTTTATTTATGTATTGCTGATTTTAAAGTAAACTTTGTAATCAAGTACACGTTACGCTTTAGTACAGGAGAATGCACAAATCAAAGCGCGCAAGTCAAGGAGTTTTCACACAACGAACACCTTGCGTAATCCACACTAGGTAATTCATTGCCCACACCGACAGCTTGGGTGGTGCCTGATTTCCCCCGGAAGACTGGAGAGCCTTGCCATGCTGCACCCACATTTCCCTTAGGATCGGTTGGCCACGCTGGGAGCAGATGGTCCTTGAAGAGAGCATATGGCCTCCATTTCCCAGTCCCTCCCCGAGAGAGAGGGTGCTTTTACTGGCTGTCGCCCTGCCTGGGTGTGGTAGCAGGTAGCTGGCCTGAGGACCAGTCCGCACCGTGAAGAACCGGGTGCGAGACCTGGGAGGCTCCAGCCACCCGAGCTGCTGCAGCCCGAACATCTTACACGAACTAATACATTGCACGCGGCCGCAGCTGGCGAGCCAGCATTTGCTGCTTCTTGCAGCTGGAACTTTGCTAATGAATGCACCTGGGGAAGCCCTTCATGAGTGAATGCGTTACTTTGTTAGTGGAGGGTTGGTTGGTCTTTATCTGAGCCTGTCTCAGTGATTTATCCACGAGAGGGGAGGCCAAGGTTTCTCTCTGAGGACAGATTTCACACCTTCGCTGCTGTTCGTGAAGTTAGGGCTGAGAGAGAGCTCAGGAGGCACTTTCATGGCTTTGCCTTTTCCATGCTCCGAAAACCAAGTCCTGTTACTTCATAATAGTGTGTTGGTTTAGGCACCAAACAGGACGGCGTCTGCCTTCACGGGATACTTAGGAATTTTCAATTATACAATGAATGTCCTTTCTAACCTCAATGACTGAAGTTACATTTCTCTTTCCAAGTACTTCTAGAATTTTTTCCCCTCTTTCTTAAATATAGTTATGAAAGTAGGGAGTAGAACTTGATTCTGGCCTAGAATACAAGATTAGTTTTATCTGTCTCCACACTGTTATTTTTGAGTAAATTAATGTTTCTAGGTAAGGCACATATCAGCATGACTACATTATAATAGATAAAGAACATTAACAGCAAACATGTTTTAATAAAAATGCTTTTAAATTTTTTCTAAAGTCCTAGACACAATATTCTTAGATTACAGATGACATATAGGGATGAATAATTGTGTGATTTTTATGATTCATTTGTTGAAAAACTTTATATCACTGTTGGATGGTTAACAATAATTTCCATTTTATGAGTAATCCATGTAGGTTTACAGGGCAGGGAGGACTATAGAAAAGTTTTCTAAGTCCTAAAATTTATCATCTAAAATTTCTAATTGGTGCAGGAAGTTGAACTATGACACCAAAATATGAAATTACATAGAATCGCAGATTCTTAGAGTCGGAACTTTTGATGATCTAATATAGCCATCTATACAAACTCCTATTTTCCTATGTAAGTCCAAATTGATTAAGTGAAATTCATAAAGCCAGTTGCTGCTTCAACACAGATATCTTGGAGTATTTCCCCAAATCTGGGAATATGTGTTAGTTTCCTACGGCTTTCATAACAAAGTACCACAAATTGAAACAACAGAAATGTGTTGTGTTAGGTTTTGGAGCTAACAGTCTGAAATGAAGGTGTCCCTGCACCTCACTCCTTCTGAAGACACTGGGAAGAGCCCCTCCTGGCCTCTCAGCCTCTGAGACAGGCCGGCAGCCCTTGAATTCTTGGCCTTTACACGCGTCACTCCAGTCTCTGCCTGCATGGTCACATGGTGCCTTCTCTGTGTTCCCATGTGCCGGAGTCTTTCTCAGCACCTACTAGGGTTCAGGAATCTGGAAAAGGGGCTGTGCATAAATGAATGAAGAGGCTAGAGAAGAAATATGAATTTGGAAGGCATTTTGGGGAAGCCAGAGGAGGCTTAGTTCTAGTGACTAAGTTCCCTGAATCTCCTGGCCCAAGGCTTTTTATTCCCACAGTTTGCCCTATAGCAGAGCAGATATACATGTCAAAGGTAAGGTTTGGTAAACAGTAAAAGATGATCAGGTTGGGGAAATGCCTTCAGCTGTTCAGCAGCAGATAATAACATGCAGATTTCAGCCCTGCTGAGCCCCAAGTTCCATCAGCCTTTTGATGAACTCCTTCCATTGACGACCTGCTGGAATTAGCCTCCAGCACCCATGTGTTCACATTGCTGTCTTCTTACAAGGGCACCAGTCCTATAGGATGTGAGGCCCACCCTGCTCATCATGACCTCACCTTAACTCGTCACATCTACCGCAGACCTAGTTCCCAATAAGACCAACTTTCGAGGTACGGGATGTTAGGACTTCATCGTATCTTTGGGGAGAAACAACTGAACCTACAACAGAATGCGAGAGTGCAAAGGTGACATTGCTTCCCACGCAGCTCTTACCGTACAGGGGGAGGCATGCACAAGCTCAATGAAGATGCAGGCCACAATAGTGCCATGTGCATAGAATGCTGTGAGCACCCTGCAGGGGGGCGACTACCCCGCTGAAATGGTGAAGGAAGGCTTTCCAAGGCATTTGTCATTTGAACTGGGCTTTGAGGGGCAAATTAGAGTGGGTCCTGGAGAAAAGGATGCCAGGTGGAAGGGACACCTGGACTTGGGTAAAGGAATGGAAGTAGGAATGAATAACGTGTCTATTTGCTTGATTAATACTAGCTGCTCTTTATTGATAATTACATGTCATTTAATATTAGCAACAACCCTCTGATGCCCATTTTGCAGATGGAAAACTGAAACTTAGAGTAATTAAGTACTTTGTCTCTGCCCCACACACCTAGAAGGGGGTGCCGTCTGATTACACAGCTTGTGTTGTTAGCTGCTGTAGTTCTAATGAGAGTTTAGAGTCTTCAGAAGCATGTTTGGGATGGTTAGAGAGAAGGCTGGAGAAGCAGGTTGTAGAGAATTGTGAAGAAGTTGGTTTATCACATTAGGAGTTTGAATTTTGAGGGCCATAGGCAATTGGACAATTACCCAGGCTTTAAGGAAAGGTGTCATTAATTCCTGCAGAGTAGAGGGAGGTGAGAGGGAGAGGAGATTGGAGCCCAGAGGCTGGAGAGGAGGACACCTGAGAACTCACGGAGGTTGGAACGAAGGGTGAGAGGGGGGACAGAGGAAATGAGATACTTGTCCGTTAGAATCTGTCACGCGCTAATGCTGAGGTCAGAGCTTCTCTGTTGCATTGCCATCCTCACTCTCTGACTCAAGAGCTCAGAGTAGAGATCATCTCAACTCCAAAGATCAAAACAACCATTTCAACCCACAACACTAACCTTAGGAAGCCCAGGAAGTACACGCGAATGCTGCTTAAATAGCTACAGAAGACGTTAGCGTCTTCTCCAAAGACTGGCTTCACCCCATTTCAATGCAGACTGCATAAAAGTGGCAGAAAACATGTTGTTGAAACGTCGTTTTAATGGCAAAAAATGACACCGGGTGTGAGGCTGGAGGAGTCAGACCAGGCCTGGGCGCAGCAACCTCAGTGCTTGAGTTACAGCCAAGAAAGAATTCAGAGCCAAGACTCAAAGGATAAGAGAAAGTTTACTTAGAATGTCAGAGGTAGAAGAAGTGAGCAGTCGAAGAAATGGGCTCAGGAAATGAGAAAGAGGGGCCCTGGGAGCTTTGGAGAAAGAGAGGCAAGGAAAATGCCCTGGGGAGTGGGTGTGGGGGCAGGAGAAGGGGTTCCTGTTCCATAGAGCGAGCAGCACTGGGTCCCCCGTCGAGAGGGGTCCCCCCTCCAAAGGGTATTTATATGGAGGTCGTGGGAGGGTCCGCATGGAATACTCATCAGCTCTCCAGGAGTGTCCCTTCAGGGCCCTGGCCTCCCCTGATTGGTCAGCACCAGGCAGGGGTCATGACCAGTGATGTGAAAGGTCAGGAGGTCTAAACCGCATGACCAGCGATGTGCTCAGGGAGGAAAGGTCACCCTGGGGTCAAGGTCCTTGTGTTCCCATTTTGCCCCTTGCTAGGCACCTGGGGCTTTCTGCCCTGGCAACCTTCTGCATCTGGTTCTCGTCCTTGCCCTGCTTGTGTCTGTTTGCCCACCAACTGCACTTTGATGCCGTCTCATCTATTATTTTAAGTTGTAATTCCTTTGGGTTAAATTCACCCAGTTGCTTCTGCAGGTATAGCCACATTTCTACAGGCCAGCTTATTCGACTAAAGGTTGGTTGTTTGAAAAAAATCTAGTATTCCTTAATAATAGTTTTCATTTGTTACCAAGTTACTCTACTAATATTTCCCCGTGAACTCGAAATCGAGGCATTAATCAAGGGTCCCAGGTTGCCTTTCCAGGGGACAGAGGAAACAAACAAACAAAATTCTCCTTGCGACCATGGGCCAAGTATGCGTAGCTGCCAAAGCCATCGTGAATATCCAGCAGGGTATTTCTGGAATTTTATCAGAGGATATCAATTACCAGAGGAAGCTTTATTAAAATAATCTGCATTTCCCTTAAGTGGACTTCCTGTATTTTGAGGAATTATTTTATGCCCGCATCTGATGCCAGCGCAGCCATGGCTGTGGCTTGCTTATCTTCAGGGACATTCGGCCTGTCTGTGTGTCCTTGGCTGCCGTCCCCAGTGCTGGCCAGGGCTGGTGACACAACTGCCATTTGTACTTGTCAGGCAAAAGCAAACATAAATGATGTTTGAGAATTTTTTCCCCACTTTTAGGCTGTAGCTTAAAAGTATAATATCATAAATTTGGGGAAAATGAGACATAAGCTGACATATTCATATACACACTATATGTAGCTCATTAAATGCAAGTATAGTCAGTAATGAAAATAATGCTAAAAACTCTGATTAATTGGTTATACACTGTACAGCGGACTGCAGTTACCTGAAAATGGTAGGCATTCTTTCCCTAGTGCTCTCCCAGGTACCCCAACACAAAACAGACCCTAAGTTGTGTGTAAATGTTATTACTTCTTGTGACTGACTTGCAACTTGGTATTTTGTATCAGTGCGAGATACAGTCATTCTTGGAACGTCAATGTAGCATGCTGAGCTCTAAATGAGAATTCGGTGCTGTAAGATCTGACATGAACATTGCAGTGAAAGGACTTAAATTCCTGTGCTTCATGACTTGTGGAGAGCTTTCACCAGCTGGAGTTTCTGTGGAACAGCAGCCTAGCAGACAGGAAGACGGAGAAGGAACTGGAAGACAGGAAGAATTATTCATCTTTGCTTAGTTCAAAAGCACACCGGGCCATGGCAAGCGTGGCTCAGTGGATAGAGCATCAGACCACAGACTGAAGGGTCCCGGGTTCGATTCCAGTCAAGAGCACGTACCTCGGTTGCGGTTGCAGACTTGATCCTGGCCCCGGTCAAGGCGCGTGCGGGAGGCAACCAATTGATGTGTCTCTCTCACAGCGATATTTCTCTCTCTCTGTCTTTCCCTGTTCCATTCACTCTCTCTAAAAATCAATGGAAAAATATCCCCAGTTGAGGATGAACAGCAACAATAAAAAACACACAAGCAAAACAAAAGCACATTCAAAGAAAAATATTAAGGCTAAGTAGTGATGCAGATTGCTGACGGCAGACTTATGGCATTGACTGACAGCACAAACACAATGGTGTTGTGATTTTTACATTACCAGTAAGACATATAATACCACAGACTGAAAACACCCACCGTGTTCTCAGTAAAGCCGGGACTGCAACGTGACGGTCTATGCATCACGTGATGTTCTCGTGGACTTGCTGTGGGTTAGGTCTGTGGGGACCCCTAGGACTAAGGAGCTGCCTCAAAAGGGAAGGCTGGCTGGGAGGGCCTTCTCCCTGCTTAACAGCATTCCTGGAGTCCGGTGGCCAAACGGCACCTGTGATGGCTTTTTCATAGTGAAGCATCCAACACATCCAGAGAATGATACTATGGATATGTGGTCCCTAGAGAGGCAGTCTACCCAGAGTTTCCTAGCAGTTTAAACATGGGTCTTAACATGACAGCTAGACCTGGGGCCTAGAACTGGAGCTGGAGCTAGACCTGGAGCCTCAAACTGGAGCTAGAATTAGAGCTAGAGCCTAGAGATAGAGCTAGACCTAGAGCCTAGAGCCTAGAACTAGAACTAGAACTAGAGCTAGACCTGGAGCCTCAAACTGGAGCTGGAATTAGAGCTAGAGCCTAGAAATAGAGATAGACCTAGAGCCGGGAGCCTAGAACTAGAGCTAGAGCTAGACCTGGGGCTTAGAGCCGGAGCTAGAGGCTAGAATGGTCCACATTATCAGTTCTCTGACCCCTGGGAAGGGGACAGAGAGGTTTGGTTCTGCTGAGCCCACTTGGAGATCCACTTGATTGGGATTCTGTCAGGACTAGACCACCTGGACACGCTGAGGTTTGGGGATGATAACATGCAGACTCACATTAGTCAGAATCAGTGGCTCAGGGCAGGGACCCTTGCCTTTCAGCCCCGCCCTGTGCAGCTGCGGTTCACCTCAGAGAGATCTGACAGTGGTATCTGACACTGGTCATTGCCCTCCCAGGACAGAGGGTAGGCACAGCCAGACATGCCCAGCTGCTCCTGCCCTGCCCCAGCGAAGGTTAGATGGTCACAAACCAGCCCGACGAACCTTATGGGGGGTGCAGAGAGCTGCACGTCTGGATCCATGCGCACCAGGGCTGCTCGCCTCTCATAACCTTTCATCGCTAAGGCCATTGAAGTAGGGTTTTAAGGAACTAAAGACTAATAGTGTTATAATGGCTACAATTTTACAAAGATATTAATTATTTAAGAAAACAATGTAGAGAACAGTTGTAAATACTGGTGATGGTGCGAGCCAGGGAAGAGGTGACAGATCTCCGACCTGGAGACCTTGCCTGCCTGACCTAGAAAACTCCTGTGTCGTGTGGGGAGCAGGCACCGCTCCAAGGATGGCAGGCAGAGTCTCTGCCCAGCCTCGGTCCTGAGCTGGGGTGACTAGTGCAGAGCAGCCGTACTAGTGGGACACGAGAATCAGGGCCACTGCTCCACACGAGAACCACAGAACAGCGCTCAGTGAACCGAATGCACAGGGGGCCTGGAGCGAGCCTGGGGACCCTGTAACAAGGCAGGGGACGACCCGTGTCCCAGCTGTTTGGTGTGGAACACTTTCTGGGATTCACATTTCACACCAGGGCTGTTCCACCAGCACAATGCTGAAGGGATTACATGTGAAGCCACAAAACTGAGGCTCAAGAAACCTGGGCAGAAATGAGCCCTCGGCTCTCATCGCTTCTGTTTCCTTGGTCCACGCTGAGATGCGCCAGTAGTCCGTGGAGTGAAAAGTTCCTTAAGGCCCTGAGATACACGTTAAATGTGCCTGTAAAACATTGAGATTGTAGCATTACTTGTAGCATGTTGGACGCATAGCACCAATCAGTGGCCGTGAGTGAGATGCAGGCCAGTCCCCATACTTCCGCCTCAGGGTGGTGCTTGATCCCATTCCTTCTCCCGTGGCTCCCTTCTCTAATTTAGTGCCAGCTCATGTCACCCAAACACAACCCTCATGAAAGCCCTTGTCAGCTGGGCTTTTGCAATGTATAATTAAAACAAGAATATTTTCCTTGTTCAATACCACTCATATCCTATATAATAAAAGGCTAATATACAAATTGTCCCCTCAACTGGGAGTTCAACAGGGAGTTTGACCAGGGGGCGGGGCCAGCCGGCCAACCACCCACAGCCCCGCCCCAGGCTGGCCCTGCCCCCAGCTGGCCCCGATTGGGGTGGGCTGGCCAGACCCCACCTGTGCATGAATTCATGCACTGGGCCTCTAGTGTGTATATATATATATCTAAATAATCCTATCTAATAAAAGAGTAATATGCAAATTAACCATCACTCCATGACAAAATATGGTGGCACCCATAGTGGCGGGTGGGGACACTGGTGGTGTCGCCCTGGCAACACGAGTCCAGTGTCCTGCACCCTGGCCACACAGAGGAAGAGGCCTCTGGCCAGAGGTGGGGCATGGGATGCTGGCATAATTGCAGGCCGGGCTGAGGGACCCCCCCCCCCCCATCGCAACCCTGTGCACAAATTTTGTGCACCAGGCCTCTATAAAAGCATAATATGCTAATTAGACCAGACAGCAAAACAACCCTCTGGACATCATTCCAGGTGTCTTTCCAAACAACTTTCCAGACAAAGCCGCAGCAGTGGGGCAAGGCAGAGGTGGCCACCACAGCGGGGGGGGGGGGGGGGGGGGGGCGGGGGGGGGCGAGGCAGAGGCAGTTAGGGGTAATCAGGCAGGCAGGTGAGCAATTAGGGGTGATCAGGCAGGCAGGCAGGCAGAGTGGTTAGGAGCCAGTGGTCCTGGATTTCGAGAGGGATGTCTGACTGCTGGTTTAGGCCTGATTCCTGGATCAGTTGGACATCCCCTGAGGGGTCCCAGATTGTGAGAGGGTGCAGGCCAGGCTGAGGGACCCCCCTGCTCTTGTGCACAAATTTCATGCACTGGGCCTATATATATATATAATTGATTTCAGAGAGGAAGGGAGAGGGAGAGAAAGATAGAAACAACAATGAGGAGAGAGAATCATTGATCTGTTGCCCCATGCACGCCCCACACTGGGGATCAAGCCTGCAATCCAGGCATGTGCCCTGACCAGGAATCAAACTGTGACCTCCTGGGTCATAGGTTGATCCTCAACCACTGAGACACACTGGCCAGGCTCAACACCACTCTTTTTTAAAAAAACAAATATATTTTTATTGATTTCAGAGAAGAAGGAAGAGGGAGAGATAGAAACATCAATGATGAGAGAATCATTGATTGGCTGCCTCCTGCACGCCCCACCTGGGGATCGAGCCCACAACCTGTGCATGTGTCCTTGACCAGAATCAAACCTGGGACCTTTCAGTTCCCAGGCTGACATTCTATCCACTGAGCAAAACCGGCTAGGGCTCAACACCACTCTTTTTTTTTTTTATTTTTTTTTATTTTTTTTTTTATTTTTCGCTAAAAGTATTACAAAGTGTATTACATAAGTGTCCTTTTTTCCCCCCCGCCCTTGACAGACCCCTGCCCTCCCTTACCCCCCAGTGTCTTATGTCCATTAGTTATGGTTATATGGATGCATACCAGTCCTTCGGTTGATCTCTTAATCCCCTCCCTCCTCCCCCCGAACCCTCCCTGGCCTTCCCACTGCAGTTTGACAATCAGTTTGAGGCAGCTCTGCCTCTGTATCTATTATTGTTCAAAAGTTTGTAATGGTCTTTATTATCCATGAATGAGTGAGATCATGTGGTATTTTTCCTTCATTGACTGGCTTATTTCACTTAGCATAATGCTCTCCAGTTCCATCCATGCTGTTGCAAATGGTAAGAATTCCTTCTTTTTTACAGCAGCATAGTATTCCATCGTGTAGATGTACCACAGCTTTCTAATCCATTCATCTACTGATGGGCACTTAGGCTGTTTCCAGATCTTAGCTATGGTGAATTGTGCTGCTATGAACATATGGGTGCATATATCCTTTCTGATTGGTGTTTCTGGTTTCTTGGGATATATTCCTAGAAGTGGGATCACAGGGTCAAATGGGAGTTCCATTTCCAATTTTTTGAGGAACCTCCATACTGCCTTCCATAGTGGCTGCACCAGTCTGCATTCCCACCAGCAGTGCACAAGTGTTCCTTTTTCTCCACATCCTCTCCAGCACTTGTCGTTTGTTGATTTGTTGATGATGGCCATTCTGACAGGTGTGAGATGGTACCTCATTGTTGTTTTGATTTGCATCTCTCGGATGATTAGTGACTTTGAGCATGTTTTCATATGTCTCTTGGCTTTCTGAATGTCCTCTTTTGAAAGGTGTCTATTTAGATCCTTGGCCCATTTTTTGATTGGATTGTTTATCTTCTTTTTGTTAAGTTGTATGAGTTCCCTATAAATTTTGGAGATTAAGCCCTTATCAGATATGACGTTGGCAAATATGTTTTCCCACGAGGTGGGTTTTCTTGTTGTTTTGTTGATGGTTTCTTTTGCTGTGCAGAAGCTTTTTATTTTGATGTAGTCCCATTTGTTCAGTTTCTCTTTAGTTTCAACTGCCCTAGGAGCTGTATCAGTGAAGAAATTGTTTTGGCATATGTCTGAGATTTTGCTGCCTTTGTATTCTTCTAGAATTTTTATGGTTTCCTGTCGTACATTTAAGTCCTTTATCCATTTTGAGTTTATTCTTGTCAACACCACTCTTTAAATGAAAACATTTATAGGGACCATGCTGATCCTGTGTCAGAGTTTGGGGAACTTTTTGAAAAATAGCCTCTGAATAATCGCATCCGACCTGAAAACGTTCATAATTTAGGAAAAAGAGACTTAGTTGTCTGTGCAATCTGCCGGAATTGGAAGTTACAAGCGACAGCTTCTTAACTGTATTCATTCTTTTCAGCAGCTCAGGCCTGGGCCCCGGAGGTCTGCGGTCTGAGTTCATTGCCTCTTGAGGTATTTTCCAATTGGCAGCTTTCACAATAAATCGCCCACCTGGTCCTGTGCAAAAAGGGTCCAGCTAAAGAATAGCCAAGTCACCGCCACCGAGTCTTCCTTCCTAAACAATTATCTTTATTGTTGACAGTGTTACAGGTGTCCCTCTTCCCCATCCCCACCACCCCCTCCACCCAGCTCCCCCCCCAGCTCTCACCCCCCTATTGTCTGTGTCCATAGGTTATGCATAGTTGCATACAAGCTCTTTGGTTAATCTCTTCCCACCACCCTCTCCGCACTTCCCTCTGAGATTCCTCAGTCTGTTTTATGCTTCTATGTCTCTGGATCTATTTTGTTCATCAGTTTATTTTGTTCATTAGATTCCACATATGCGTGAGATCATGTGATACTTGTCTTTCTCTGACTGGCTTATTTCCCTTGGCATGATGCTCTCCAGGTCCCTCCATGCTGTCTCACAGGGTAAGAGTCCTTCTTGTCACTGTGATAGTATTCCGTGGTGTCATGTCCCACAGTGTTTTGTTAAGCGTCCCCATTTCCTACCTGACCTGCCTCTCTGCTCCGTCCTTGTTTGCCCCCGCACAGGAGGAGCATGCCAGCATCCTTGCTGACGAAGAGGGAGGAGCCATCGGAGAACAGGTGCTTGTATGGGTAGGCACTTTGCAGGCACTGACCTAGAAGTTCATTTTTGTGCCGCACCCAGAGCACTCCCCTCCCCAGGCCTTAGACCGGCAGAGGCTGCGTTCCACCATGCCGTGTGGGAGAACTCTCCTCCTACAAGGAGACTATTATCCGCTCTCCCTAGCCTTCTGCTCGGCTGTTTGTCCACTGGAAACATGGGAGCTCTCATTAGTGAGTAGAGGCCTCTTACAGGTCAGCCAGTCACACAATGCACAGCCTGGAAATTTCCATTCACTTATGCCTTCCTTTCTGTGACTATTGAGATGAAACTCTGGTTCTTCAGGGAACTGTTTTTCAAATCACCCTATTAAACAAAATAAAGCACCGCCTTATCTGTAGCTACTTCGGTGATGATGACAAAGAAGGAGGAGGAGGAGGAGAAGGCGGAAGGGAAAGAGGGGGAGGTGGGGAAGGAGAGGGAGGGGCAAGGGGAGGAGGATGAGGGGGAGGAGATGGAGGGGGAGAGGGAGGAGGAGGAGGGAAGAGGAAATGAAGGAGGAGGAGGAGGGGGAGGAGGAAGAGAAGAAGGGAAAACAAAGCTTTTATTTCTTGGTGGATGGTCAAGGAGACCTGGTACAACAGGAACTTGTTTACAAAGAAAGAAGGAAGAAGGTGGGTGAGCAGGACACTAAACCAGCGAGTCCTCCCCCGACCCCAAACCTCCGGGCCTGTGTTTTCCACTGGACGAGCCTCCTGAGCCTCCTTGTCCTCGAAGGCACGAGGACAGGGCTGTGCTCAATGGCTCCCCTTCTTTCCTGACTGAGCGTCTTGGGTGCTTAGATCTGCGCCCGCTCCACAGCCTGACATTTCTCCGCCAGAACAAACAGACACCAAACCACCGCCCGGAGATGACCCTCTGGGGTTGTGATTGTGTGCCTTCCTCCACTTTCAAGCTCTTCCCGCATTTCCCTCCACAGCCCCTCCTTGCTCTGCAGGGCTTGTCGCATGTTTGCGGCTCTCTGGGGTGTGGTCAGGCAGTGACATGGTGTGTGAGCTGATAGCAGCACCATCTCTCTGACCCACTGTGCACTGTGGACAGGATCCTGAGAGACAGACGCTCCCTTCCTCCCGCGGTGTCACACATCAACCAAGCTACCCGGCCCCGCCCCGCCCCACGCACCGTGCATCCGAGGAGAGGGTATAAACAGGCCACTCTCACTTCTGTGGGCTTTTTAGCTCCTGGTCTAAGCCTTCGCAGATTCCAAAAGAAAAACACGCACGATTCTACAACTGGGACTATTCTGTCAAAGAAGGATCTGTTTTCTAGGTTTCTCAACAGGGAGATGGAAGAGCAGAGAGGAACAGTAGTCCTAAGAAGAATAGGACGACCTCGGGGTGTGGAGGAGAGAGGCAGGTGAAGGGCTGTCCTTGCTCTCCTGCCTTTGCTGGAACATTCCACCACCGGCCCCTGCGCTGGCTCGATCCCTAGTGGGGGGCATGCAGGAGGCAGCCGGTCCATGATTCTCATCATGGATGTTTCTCTCTCCCTCTCCCTCTCCCTCTCCCTCTCCCTTCCTCTCTGAAATCAATAAAAATATGTTTCTGCCCTAGCCGGTTTGGCTCAGTGGATAGAGCGTCGGCCTGCAGACTCAAGGGTCCTGGGTTCGATTCCGGTCAAGGGAATGTACCTTGGTTGCGGGCATGTCCCCAGTGGGGAGTGTGCAGGAGGCGGCTGATCGATGTTTCTCTCCCATCGATGTTTCTGACTCTCTATCCCTCTCCCTTCCTCTCTGTAAAAAATCAATAAAATATATATTTTAAAAAATATATGTTTCTAAAAAACACCCTGATGTGTCCCAGTGCAGCCAAATGGCTGGGAGCCAGTCACCACGGCGACTTCCCCGTCAGAGGAGGCCACCTGTGCTTAGACCCCTGGAAGACACCGGATCGCCGCTTACTAGTGGCAAGTGCAGACCTGGGGTCAGTGGTGGTGACGCCGCTCGCCACACGCAGCCCGTGTGACCCTAACGCTCCTCCCGCAGCGCCGGTCAGAGCCCGAGAAGCTGGTCCTCTCCTTCCTCAGATGCTCGGGGACGGATGGTGGACTTGGGCGGCGTTTCAGAGCCGTTTGGCTTCACCAGGACAGGAAGAGGCCGGGAATCCGTGCTGCAATCGGAAAACTTGGCCGCTGGGAATGAAAACCTAGTTGAAGGTTTGAACATCATTCCTGCGTTCCCTCTTGGGCGATGACATGGAAAATGCGCCGTGTTAACATCATGCCCTGCAGTGTTGGCTCACGGTGACCAACCTGTGCAGTGGGAAATCGTTACGATTTTTAAAATGCGAATCCCTGGAAGCCCCACTCTGTGCCTGGAAGCCCCACTCTATGCCGGGGAAACATTGGCACCCCCCCACCCCCTGCCAGGTCCTGACTTCCACCCCGACTCCAGCTGCCAATGGCTGTCCGGATCCCTCCCTCCCGCGGCCACCAGGGCACCTTCCCTAGACGCCTGAGCCCACGCATTTCAAGGGGATGCTCTCAAAGGTGAGGGTTCACTTTAAAAATACGAGACATAAAAAACAAACAGAAAATGCCAAGTCGCTCATTCCTAGGAAATTATAGCTGTAAGGAGCCGGTGGGATCCTCCCCAGGGCGGCTCATCCTCTCCTCTGTGAAGATAAGGCCGCTGAGCCGCGGAGCCACGGCCAAGGCCACACAGCGAGGGAGGCAGGGCCGGCCGCCTGCGGGCTTGGCTCTCAGTCCAGACCTTCCACCCGCTCTGTAGGAGACCATATTTAGGAAAGATGAAAGGCCGACGTTCCTCTCCCTCTGTGTTTCGCAGTAGATCATTCCCTTCAGGACTCGCACTCGGCGTTCGCAGTGTTTATCTGTGGAGTCCGGAGCGCTGGAGGTTTTGAGGTTTGCCTCTCATCAGCGATGTCAGACATCCTGGGAGAGCAGCCGGACATCCCGATGGGACAGGGTGCTCACCCGATGTGGAGGGTGCCACTGGCCCAACCACCCTCCCACGCGCCCCTTCCCCCCCTCCCCCCGCCCATGGCAGAGCTGGTGGGAGGCAGCTGGAGCATTGCATAGTTTACAACGTTATTTAAAGTTCCCCGTTCCAAGCCACAAAGGTAAAAATACCCATTTACAGTCCCGTTCCCCTCCGGTCATCACAAACAATTGTAAAAGTGTCATTAGGAGAATGTTTCCGAGGAACATCTCGGCTTCGCACATACCTGACCTTCATCATCTTACTGCCCGGCAGGAACGCCTGGCCCGGGAGGAATGCGCGTCCCCGGCGGGAGGCGTGCTGTTCCACGCACAGGCCTCAGCTCAGCTCCTGGGCCCGAGGAGCAGCCATCACGCTTTCCTTAGTGCTCAGGAGCCGCTAGTCCCGGGAATAAACACTGCACAGCGTATCTCACTGCATCTCACACCTGCCCCTGGGGCAGTGCTACCCCATCCGACAGGCGAAGTAATCGGGGCTGAGGGATGAAGACCACAAAGTCAGCAAGTGGCCGAGCTGTGATTAACTCCACGCCTCCTCCGTGCAGGCCCTGCTCCGTGCCAGCACGCAACCCCCTGACGAGCAGACGGCCACGGGCCCACGGGGTTGCGTTCGGGACTCTGGTGGGACAGTTACTCCCTCGATGAGGGTGCATTCATGGCGAAGGTAGTGGCAGTCACGCCCAGGATTATATGACATCACATAAGACCTGTGCACACGGAGGAGAGAGCCACACAGCAAAGCGAGATCATCGGTTCTATTCCGTAAAGCAAAGAATTGGAGGAATCAGTCCTCCGTGCGAGACTATGGACATGGAGAGAAACGCGCAAGGCCGCTTGCTAGCTGACTTCTCACCTTAATCACTAGAGGGAGGAGCAGAAAGGGGTGCCCCGGGGGTCAAGGTCGTGGGAGGTAAACAAGAAAGGTATGTAAGAAACGTGTTAGCCATACATTCCGCATGCGTGGTCCCTTCACGTGACATGACACTGTTTAAGAACAGGCCCGACACGTCTGTGTGTCCACTGCTGCCACAGCCCCTGCCCTAGCCCAGGCCCATCCTGGCCACCTGGGGTTCTAGAACCTTCTTTCTCATTCCTGTCTTCCACGCTTGCCTCCCATGGACCCCACCTTTGCCCAGCAGTCAGTGATTCTTTGAGAAGGCGAGTCAGCCCTTGATCCTCGTCTGTGTTTCTGTTCGTCTCACTGAACTAGGATCTGGCCCTGCAGCTTCTCCAATCCGTGTCTACACTCCAGCCACGCCGATCCTGGGCCTCGCCCGTCCACAGGTGCCCCGAATGCCATCCTGTTCTCAGCTTTCCCACCTGCCGTGCCCTTGCCGTCCTCACCTCCACACCTCTGCTCAAATGTCACCTCACCCAGGAGGGTTTCCCTGAGAACATGTCTGTCACTCAACGACTCAGACCGTCTTTATTTTTCTTCATAGCATCTCTCCCCACTGACATCTGCCTGGAGTGCAGGCCCCGTGAGGGCACAGACTGTGGGTGGCATGGTCCACAGTAGGTGCGCAAACCTTCTTTGCCGAATGAGGGGGTGAGTGAGAAAAGGATGGAGACGTTTGGGGAAGGTAGCGCCCAAACATGGACAATGACAGGGCTCAGGCACTTTTTTGCTTCTTCTTTATCATCTTCTCTATCGCTTAAGTAACAGGATTCTTAAACATTTTCCTGTTGACAAATCATAGGATCTGGTCTGTGTTTCTTAGAGTCTGTGATAAGCTCAGAGGAGGAAGAACCCTGAGGAAAAATGGAGTTGTTGCCCTTCCTCTTCATCTCAGAAATGCAGGGTTATTCCTCACCTCTGTGGCTTTCCTTTCCCAGGCAACCTCAGGGGTGACGGAGCCATGTCTCTGTATCTGTACTTTCTAGATGTGGGCAGGAGCCGTGTATCTAGAAACAGGCTCCTGCACCAAACACAGGTGCCTTGTGTCTAACTGTTGACGCGGGGGAGATGAATGTGTCTTGTCCGTGCCCAATAACGACCCGCTAATGCTTGCTGTCATACTGAGGGAGGCGTGGGCTGTGTTTTCATTTAATTTGCAGTGCATGAGAAAGCAAGATGGATTACCAGGTGACCAGAGGGATGGAATGATATGGAATAAAACAAGGTAGTAAGATATTAACGGTAGAATCTAAGTCGATAGGTCTTCATCATAAAATTGTTCCAGCTTATAAGTATTTAAAAAGCCTTATAATACTATTTTTGAAAAAGTAAATAACCAAATGCAATAGAACTTAAACAGTATAATATTCAAAACTACTTCTTTCTCTTTGATGAGAGGAGAAAAAGGAAGTCGGATGTTTTGATGTGAGCATTAACAGTGTTCTTAGAACTATGTACATGTTATTGTCTTTCTTAGGGTTTGTGATTGTATGAACCTCGTTTGTTCGCCTGGAGAAAATCCGTTTTGAACACTGGGCAGCATGCTTTCCTCCAGCATCCTTGGTCCTTCCAGCATTTGTAGAGGAAGCCAGGAGAGCCGAGGTCTTTGCGTTAATCCGGGCTTGCAAAGGCTTGCGGAAAACACTTCCACAGAGGTGGGCCTTGCGCTGTGCAGGGACTGCAGTCAGCACTGCCAACAATGCTCTCTCAGGGGAAGAACAGAGTGACCACAGGGCCAAACCCCAAAGTATTGTTGTGTGTATCACTTCCATGTTTTCTTTGTTTTTCATGTGATAAATGGGCAGAAAAATGTGTCTGGATGCTAAGGACTGTTACCTCTACAAACACATTCATTCCTTTCCGTGAGCCCCAGGGGCGAGGACAGAGCATCAACTCAACGTTTCCTTCTTCCCCCCCTTCCCCCTTGTTACCTGACCCTCTTTCTCCATCTCCTCATGATCTTCACCCTCTTCTCTCTTCCCTTCCTCCCTCCCCCCTTCCTTCTTGGCCTCTCCCTGTCCTTCTCCTCCTCTTCCTGCCTCTCTCTCAGTCCCCTCCCTACCTCCCTCCTGCAGGAGGCTGCCAGAGAGGCCTGGCCAGCCTTCTTGCTGGCTCATTTCTCCCACTAATGAGATTACCCTGAGGTAGAATTTAGAGGGATATTAGATTCTACAGTCCAGATAGATAAGCTATTCATTTTTCATTGTTGGTTAGTTTCAATCTCTCTCTCTCTCTCTCTCTCTCTCTCTCTCTCTCTCTCTCTCTCTCTCTGCTATTAGGTCTCTGACTACTTTGAAAAGAGATCTATTTAAGTTTCCCGAGATCAATGTATTTTTAATCAGGCTCGCCTTTCATTACCATGGTTTTCGCTTTCTGTGCTTAGCCCCTGGCGGACGGTGCATTCACGGAAGGACCATTTCCTGTGTGTGACTCCCCTTCTTATCCAGTTCAGTGCTGTCTCCTGCGTAGCAGCTGGAGACACTGACCTAAGTTCTGTGCTGTCTGACAGTGATGTTGTTATTCCTCTTTTAAATGCTTACCTGGCATTTTCTTGCTTGTTTTGTTTACTTTTTAGTTTTTAATTACCTTATTTTAAATGTTTTCTTATTTTTCTCCTTTTAAATCAATATGACTGACTATATATATATATATATATAATTGATTTTTTTACAGAGAGGAAGGGAGAGGGATTGAGAGTTAGAAACATCAATGAGAGAGAAACATCGATCAGCTGCCTCCTGCACACTCCCCACTGGGTATGTGCCCACAACCAAGGTACATGCCCTTGACCAGAATCGAACCTGGGACCCTTGAGTCCGAAGGCTGGTGCTCTATCCACTGAGCCAAGCAGGTTAGGGCATGACTGACTCTTTTAATGGCATTGACATTCAGCGTATTGGCATACATTTGATTTCTTTTCCTTAAGTGTTCTCTTCTTTCACATCATTACTTGCAGTTTATTCGCATTTCCTGGTTGGTCCAAGTTACTACTCTGCCGTGCCCCTGCCTGGCGTTAAGCTCCCCACTTCTGCTCAAGGTCAGAGTCTCTCCGCTCCTTACAACAGGTGCCTGGTCTGTGTGTTCTCCTTCGAACTGAAACACAAGAGGAGCTGCACCGACCCACAGAGATCAGGACCCGCGAGGCCCGGCAGCCCCTCTCTCCCCTCTCCTCTGTGCCCCCCCACCCCCCGCTTTACGGAGGGATAACTGGTGAGAGGTGCACAGAGTGCAGTGGGAAGACGTGGTGTAGGTGCCTGTTGTGAAGGACACGCCAGCTTCACTTCCCCGCCAGAGCTTCCCTCTGCTGATGGTCCACTCACCCCCATAAGATGGCCTGTTGGCAGCGCTCTCTGGGCTTTCCCTGCCCCGCCCCCGGCCCCCGGAGGAGTCAGATGCTTTCACACCTTCATCTCCACCCCAACCCCCCTGCCACTGTCCACAGCCTCTAGAGAAAAATGCTTTCATTCTAAACTCATTACACTTTCATTCCAAAATGTCCTATTCAGTATTTTATATCACACGCCCAGCCTACCACGATCTACTTAGACTTAAATGTATGCTTCCACCATGTGCGCCGTGCTCACGGGCTCTGAGGGTTTGTCCACCTGGTCACAGACCCCGGCAGCTGTGTCCCTGGGCACCCGCCTGTGGCTTTATCTTCCTCTTTCACGGTATCCTGACAGGTCGCTGGTCTTCTTGGTGTGGCCCTGGGTGCAGCCCTTACAGTGTCAGCCATCCTATGAGTGATGGGAAGGGAAGCCTGACTCCCTGGGAGTTGTGAAGTAGCAACGAAAATAATTTTATGGTTGGGGTCACCACAACATGAGGAACTGTATTAAAGGGTCGCGGCATTAGGAAGGTTGAGAACCACTGGGCTAGACCATCAGAGACACCTTTCCCCACCGCGCCCACCATCGAACTCCTATTCATCCTACCCAGGCCAGTCCACACACTGTTCCTTCCAGCTTTTCCACACCGAGGTCACTGCTTCTTTCCTGTCTGTGTCTGTCACATGCCCGTCCTTTAGTATTTACAACGCTGTCGAGTCACGGTGTTTGCGTTCTGTGGCTCCCATTAGATGACACGTTTCTTAAAGGCAGTACCTCTGCTGTGATTACTTCTTAGCCTCTCTTACAGCATTAGCATAGCCTGCAGTGGTTCTCAACCTTCCTAATGCCTCGACCCTTTAATACAGTTCCTCATGTTGTGGTGACCCCCAACCATAAAATTATTTTCGTTGCTACTTCATAACTATAACTTTGCTACTGTTATGAATCGTAATGTAAATAAATATCGGATATGAAGGATGTATTTTCATTGTTCGCGACCCACAGGTTGAGAACCGCTGGATAGAGGCTCAGTATTTGCGGAGCTGGTGTAGCTGAATGCACACTTGACACAAGTTTCCTTGAGAGATTGCGAGTGTTTCTAGAAATGATACCACACGTTGTATCACCAGCATACGGGGTGCGCTTCGTGTGCCCTTTGTGTGCGCTGAGCATCCCTGAGTGACCTTGTAGGAGCCCAAGTCATCTTCACCAAAGGTTCAGCCTAGAAGGGGTCATGTGTGTCCTTCAAGGCCAGCCAGACACCATTGAGGATCACCGAGAGAGTGCATATGTCATTTCGTGCTGAAAAATCCTTAAACATTTTCCACTTGGAAAAGCCACTTCTATTTTCTCATGGGAAGGACAGCAGAGGCGGTGCCATCTAGAACAATATTAGCAACTGAAACAAGACATCCGATGACATCGCTCCCGTGGAATCCAAGTTTCAGATTCCTGAGTCATCCATTTCTGCAGTTACACGTTCATAGCACATACAGAGATAGTTTAATAATGACGCAGGCATTAATTCCGATTGCTCTCAGGAAGGGCTCAGCTAAGTTCAGCTTTTAAAAACATATGCAAGAGCTGTGGAAGCATGAACCCCTCGGATTCATCTGATCTGCTTTCATAGTCAGGGCAGACCGACAGCTAATCGCGGTAGACCTGGTCTCCCATCCTTCTGTTCTTCTTTTCGGTCGTCTTCCTCAAACTTTTAACACTGAAAAGAAATTGAATATGGTCATGGAAATTCAGCTTTTCAAAAACGAGTAAGAATTTTTATCACATTAATTTTCCTCCCCCTTTAAAGTTTTGTTTTTGATGGGAAAGACATAAAATGGACCCCTATGGAACTATTCGTGCCTTACTTCTAAGTCATAAGCAGTGGCATATTTTTTTAAATTGAGGTGAAATTACCTGGGCATTCGCACATTCACGGTGCTGCGTGACCACCCTCTCTGCGGGGTCCAGAACCGAGTGTCTGGCCAGAAGGAACCCTGAACACATAGGCTGTTACTCTCCATTTCCCTCCGTGCCCCGTATGCTGGTGATCGCCAGTCTGCTTCCTGTTTCTACGGGCTTACCTATGGCAGATATCCCCCACACAGGGACCCTCACACTGTGTGGCCTCCTGTGTGCGGCTGCTGTCACTGAGAATAATGTTTTTTTGAGGTCCCTCCCTGCTGTAGCATGCTTCAGCTCCTCATACCTTTTTCCTGGCTGAATAATATTCCCTTGTGTGCATGGGCCACAAGGTGTTTATCCATCCATGTCTGGGCCATGCCCGTCTTCTGGCTACTGCGCATAGTGTTGGTATGAATGTTCATGGACAGTCATTATTGGAGTACCTGCTTTCAGTGGGCCGTTGCATTCTTGACAAGGATGTAAGAGCAAGTGTCCTGGACTTGAGAAAGCTGTGTGCAAACCTGACTGAGTAGCGACAGTTTTTATCGCTGTGACTGCATCACCCCAGAATAAATTTGAAGTCAGATAGATGGCCGAATAGTAAAGGTGTCCACCAGCATTTTATACAAACAGAAATGTCTAAAAGACTGGGAAACCGCTAACCGCGGGTGTTCCCTGTGACTCAGTCCAGGAGGCTGCCCTGGGGCCAGCGCTGGATGCTCGCTTCAAAGGGCCTGCCTCCTGCCTTTTCTGCTCTGTGGGAACCTCCGCCCTGAGCTCTGGCGTCCAGGAGAGGAGGCTCTTCTGTCATAAAGAGAAGAGGGTGACTGCGGGGGTGGGTGTGAGTCCTCCGGAGCGGAGTGACTGCAACCCAAGTCGCAGGAGGGCTCACACCCCGCCGCCCCCAGACCGTGTGGGTGCTGTCGGGAGTGACTGGTGGCTCTTTCCAATTTGTTATCTTTCCTTAAAACGAGCCCCACTGACCGTTTACAATAAACATGCGTAGCCTAGGACCTTGCACCCTAACGCTGATAGTGCGCCATCAAGATTAGCCCATTTATGGTGTGCGTGCTGGGCGGGTTTCAGAGACGGCGCCGACTTCGCTGGAGCAGCGCGAGCGGGAAGACGGTTTATGCTGGTGTGTGTGCATGTGTGTGCTTGTGTGTGTGTGCGTGTGTGTGTGTGTGTGTGTGTGTGTTTAAGGGTTGAGCCTACTCCTTGGGTGCAAGGAAAAGAGGAAACACCAAAGAGCAGCAGGTGCCCTAACCGTGCCCGCCCCGTCTGGGCAGGGTGTTCCCAGGCACTGAGTGTGATGGATGGGGAGAGACGTGGCCAGTGAGGATGCAACGGCAGTGATTCCCCTGCATCCTGGCCACAGATCCTGCCCTGGAAGATGCCGTTGTTGTGTCCTCTGAGCAGCAGGACACCTGCTTGTGGTCTCCCTGGACCAGCCACATCCTGCCTCAGTGTCCCTCCTGCTGCTGTGTGTGGGGGCCGCCTGCCTCTCCAGGCTCTGTCACAGCAGAGGGAACCTCGCCTCTTTCGAGACCCCACCTGTGCAAGTCAGGCTGCTGACACTGTTGGCTTCGTTGGGAAACGAAGCTGAGAGGCCGTTGGGACCAGAACGTTCTTGCTGTGGGGCCTGCGACCTCCTGAACAAAGTCGTTACTTTCTCGAGCGTTTGTGAACTCACTTGGTATTTGTTTCCTGTTCTTATCTCCCAAAGTGAAATAATTACAAAAGAATTATTGTTTTCCCCTTAGTTGCTGTAATTTTTACGGTTATCAAGGAAAGCCACTGGACGTAGTGTAATTGACCATGTGGATTAAAACACAGTAACCTCCGAGCAAAGGGCAAATGCGCAGGAACATTTTCCTTTGAGCAGATGCCAAGAAGGCGGAACGTTCCAGCCCTCACAGGGATGAAGCGATTCAGCTGATGAGATAAGGTGGCTGCACCACATCTTAGCTGTTGTAGATTGTGCTGCTATGAACATAGGGCTGCATATATCCTTTCTGATTGGTGTTTCTGGTTTCTTGGGATATATTCCTAGAAGTGGGATCACTGGGTCAAATGGGAGCTCCATTTTTAATTTTTTGAGGAAACTCCACACTGTTCTCCACAGTGGCTGCACCAGTCTGCATTCCCACCAGCAGTGCACGAGGGTGCCTTTTTCTCTGCATCCTCTCCAGCACTTGTTGTTTGTTGATTTGTTGATGGTAGCCAGTCTGACAGGTGTGAGATGGTACCTCATTGTTGTTTTGATTTGCATCTGTCAGATGATTAGTGACTGTGAGCACTTTTCCATATGCCTTTTGGCCATCTGTATG
The DNA here is from genome assembly GCF_028538775.1 of Myotis yumanensis. Classification (NCBI taxonomy): domain Eukaryota; kingdom Metazoa; phylum Chordata; class Mammalia; order Chiroptera; family Vespertilionidae; genus Myotis; species Myotis yumanensis. Next base: position 106,314,077 of record NW_027223756.1, read on the forward strand.
TCCACTTTGGAGAAGTGTCTATTGAGGTTTTTTGCCCATTTTTTAATTGGATTGTTTATCTTCCTTTTGTTGAGTTGTATGAATTCCCTGTAAATGCTGGAGATTAAACCCTTATTGGAGATAACATTGGCAAATGTGGGCTTTCTTGTTGCAGTGGGCTTTCTTGTTGTTTTGTTGATGGTTTATTTTGCTGAGCAGAAGCTTTTTATTTTGATTTGGTCCCGTTTGTTTATTTTCTCCTTAGTCTCCATTGCCCTAGGAGCTGTATCCATAAACATGTTGCAATGAGAGATGTCTGAGATTTTGCTGCCAATGGCTCTAAGTGCCCATCAACAGATGAGTGGATTAAAAAACCGTGGTACATCTATCTACACAGTGGAATACTACACTGCTGTAAAAAATAAAAAACTCTTACCATTTACAACAGCATGGAGGGACCTGGAGAGTATTATGCTAAGCGAAATAAGCCAGTCGGAGAAAGACAAGTATATCATGATCTCACTCATATGTGGAATCTAATGAACAAAATAAACTGATGAACAAAAATAGACCCAGAGATATAGAAGCATCAAACAGACTATCAAACCTCAGAGGGAAGGCAGGGGAGGTTGGAGGCGGGAAGAGAGGAACCAATGAACTTGTATGTGTACATGCATAACCCAAGGACACAGACTGTGGGTGGTGAAGGCTTGGGGGGCAGCGGGTGGGAGAGGGCAATGGGGGGGAGAAGGGACAATGTAATACTTTCAACAATAAAGATTTATTAAAAACACAAAGAGGCTGCACCGAAGCCAGCAGGTGGGGCTGTGGGCCTGAGGCCAGTGCAGAAGCAGCGTCCGGCCCCGCAGGCTCCTGGGACGCTGGAGCAGCAGCAACGAGGAAACCGAGGCGGGTGTCCCCCAGGTGACTGGCAGCTGGGGGCCGCCTTCGATTTGCTTAGCGTCTGTGTCTCAGCCACTGTGGTTTTGGCTGGGGACGCCGCCTCTGTTTGGTGCCCGGTACCTGTCTCCGGTACCTATCTGAGTGTTTAGTTTGGGCATCTGCTTCCCTAGTGGCGTCCTAGCCTTCAGGTTGTGGACAGAGCAGCTGCTCTCCTGTACCCTGGAGATGTGCCCTGAGGCTGGTTTGAGCAGAGACTGGGAGAGCTGGCAGGCGGCTCCATGGGAGAGCACGCGGCCTCTCCTCGCTGCGGCCTCTCCTCTCCTCTCCTCTCCTCTCCTCTCCTCTCCTCTCCTCTCCTCTCTTCTTCTCTCCTCTCCTCTTTCTTCTTCATCGTTGTCCCCACAGACCCCATTGGTCAGAGGCCTCCTCCTGCTCCCGTGCTTTATCGGTGACACTGAAGCCACTTCCATCGCACAAACACTCACGGAGCTGGATCTGAGACACGCGTGGGGAGCTGCAGAGGCCCCCAGATGGGCGAGACAAGTCACCTTTTCAGAGACTTTGCAACTTGGTGAATGATTTCAACACAGAGCGAAGGTGGTGCCTGAAGAGTCATACAGATTCCAAAAATAAGGCAGGGGTCACAGCTGGGTTAGAGCTGTGGTCGGCAAACCGCGTCTCGCGAGCCACATGCGGCTCTTTGGCCCCGTGGCATGGGCCACGAAGTGTCAATCGCACTGTACATGCGCGCCCACACGTGGTATTTTGTGGAAGAGCCACACTCAAGGGGCCAGTTTGCCTACCACTGGGTTAGAGGATGAAGAGAAGCTGATGGCATGGGCCACGGTGTGGAGACCTGTCCCAGGGCCAGTGTGTGGAGACCCATCCCCAGGAGAAGGCGCAGAGCAGGACTCTGTGAGCCCCTCTGCTCACAGCCCCGTCAGAAGCTTGAGCCCCAGCTGGGAGGCGGGGATCCGGTGCATGTTGCAGATTTTGAAACAGAGGATTGGAAACTGAGGTCCTTTGCCCATAATCCCAGCGGGTGAGGGACTGGAAGGCGAGTCCCCGAGCTCACAGCTCTTGCCCGCCGCGCGGAGGGTGCTGCTTTTGGTAACAGGAAGGAAAGACGCCTTCTACGGAAAGGCCTGTGTCCTGTGGGCAGGTGGGGGGTAGGGGGCCGGGAGGGACGGGAGGGAAGGCAAGAGGAAGCCGGAGGAGATGGCTTGGGAACGTGAGCCAGACTGTTCACAAGGACCCCGAGTGCCGGAGCGGGCGCTGATGGGGCGGGGGAGAGCCCTGGGCAGCTGGGAGCCGGTGTGAGTGAGGAGACCAGGAGGAGAAGCTGCCTCCGTGCTGGTGGCCAGGAGAGGGGCTCTGCTTAGGGGCTCAGGTCAGCCTCAGAGGCGTGAGCAGGCGGAGAAGGTGAGGGCTGGAGGAGAGAGACTTTAAGGCACGTCGGGGATAGAATCCACACTCCTGGACGGTGCCAGAATGTAATGGCCGAGGGAGAGAGAAGAGTTGGAAACCCCTGGCTGTGATGAGCATGAGGGTGTGAAATGAAGGATTCCCGTTACCTGCAAACCATAGAAGGGTCATTTCTGGGGGAGAAAGCTGTTAAACTGGTTCAGGATCCACCGAATTCGGCTCTGAGAGTTGACTGAGGGAATAACAGCTCACAAACAGAAGGAGCCCTGGGTGAGGGGCGGGGGTGGGGGGCAGGTTTAGAGTCATCTCCATGGGAATGATGAGGGGGTTCTCAGAAGGGAGGAGCCTGGGAAGCAGTGTGGTCAGAGGCAGTGACCGCCAACCTATCGCACACCCAGCAGACACTGCGTCTCAATGATTCGTCTTCCCGTCAATCCTCCATGCTCCCCACGCCAGCCGTTCGCTAAAATTAGGCGTTTCAGATACGTCCTCGGCCTCCCTATGCTAAGTCATCTCTGAGCCTCATCTGCTCTCTGCTTTCATAAAAATGTATTTGTATTTATTTATTTTAATTCTCACCTGAGGATATTTTTCCCCATTGATTTCTAGAGAGAGAGTGGAAGGGAGACAGGAGGGAGGGAAAGAGGGGGAGAGAGAGAGAGAGAGAGAGAGAGAGGGAAACATCAATGAGAGAGAGACACATAGATTGCTTGCCTCCCACATGCACCTCGACTGGGGCTGGGGAACCTGCAACCCAGGTACGTGCCCTTGACTGGGAATGGAACCAGGCTGTGCTCTAGCCACTGAGCCCAGCCAGCCAGGGCTAATAAAATTTATTATGTTACTTGTGAAAATGAGTCCTTTTGAGAATAAAACATGTTTAATATATATTTAATACCGAAGTTCACTAGGGATGACTAGACATCTGGTTTGGTTTCTATCCACTAACTTCAAAGCACCTTGAACTTGTTTTAGCTTCTTGCTAGACTAAAGGCTTGGATTTTTATTTTTACTCACTGAGAGTGATGAGCAAACTGTGGTGTGGATATGATACAAAAGGGAACGTTAGGGAACCTGGTAAAAATATCGTCAGGATGATAAAAACATAGTTTACATAATTTTTTGTTTTTCCTTGATCTTCTTTTGAACATGCTATTCTTTTAAATATTAGGACTCACTGATGTGTTTTAAAAAACTCAACTCTGGGAGAAACCAAGATGGCGGCATAGGTAAACACCGGAGTTTGCTGCCTCGAACAACCACTTCAAAAATACAACTAAAAGACGGAACGGACATCACCCAGAACCACAGGAAGGCTGGCTGAGGAGAGACTGTTCAACTAGAAGGAAAAACAACAGCATTCTGACGCTCAGAGGAGGCGTAGTGTGGAAAATTTAAAGGTACGGTGGTGCGGCGGTGCGGTGGTGAGGGTGCGCGCGCAAAGCGGGCTGGTGGCTGAGGTCGCGGTTGTCGTTTTCAATCAGGAGTGAGTCTCAGACTCTGGGCTACAGATCCGGGCGAGTCTCTAGGGACCCAGACTCAAACGGGAGAAGCGGGACTGTCTGGCTACGGTCCCTCCGAGGTTTGCAGCGGTTGTGGGGACAGAGAGGCAGAGCCCCTGGAGACGGACTGAGAGCAGCCATAGCTGCTTCCTCGCCCCGCCCGGTTGAGCCCGCCCCCCCCCCCCAGGCCCTGCGCAGAGCCATTTGCCGATCGCCTCAGGCAAAGGCTGGACTAGCGCCTCCCCAGAGGACTGAAGTTTTCCAGCTGATTCCTACAGCCAGTCGGCCTGGTGGTCAAATCCCTCTAGTGTTAACTACAACAATTAAGGCTTGGCTAGAACAAGACTGCGCACAAAGACCACAAGGGGGTGCACCAAGAAAACATAAAAGATGCGGAGACAAAAAAACATGACAGAAATGGAGGATATGGAGCTAAGAATCGCAATTTTGAGGGCTTGCTATAAACTTTTGCAGAGCCTCACGAAAACTAATGAGACACTTGATGCTACGATAAAGAAATTAGAAAGTAAGCATACACGGACTGAAATAAAGAATATTATACCCAATAGCAGACCAGAGGAGCACAAGAATCAAACCAAAGATTTGACAAAAAACACCCAACTGGAAAAGCAAAATGAAAAAAGAATCCGAAAGTGTGAAGATAGTGTAAGGAGCCTCTGGGACAGTTTCAAGCGTACCAACATCAGAATAATAGGGGTGCCAGAAGATGAAAGACAGCAAGATATTGAAAACCTATTTGAAGAAATAATGGCAGAAAACTTCCCTCACCTGGTGAAAGAAATGGACTTACAGGTCCAAGAAGCGCAGAGAACCCCAAACAAAAGGAATCCAAAGAGGACCACACCAAGACACATCATAATTAAAATGCCAAGAGCAAAAGACAAAGAGAGAATCTTAAAAGCAGCAAGAGAAAGAGACTCAATTACCTACAAGGGAATACCCATACGACTGTCAGCTGATTTCTCAACAGAAACTTTGCAGGCCAGAAGGGAATGGCAAGAAATATTCAAAGTGCTGAATACCAAGAACCTACAACCAAGATTACTTTATCCAGCAAAGCTATCATTCAGAATTGAAGGTCAGATAAAGAGCTTCACAGACAAGGAAAAGCTAAAGGAGTTCATCACCACTAAACCAGTATTATACGAAATACTGAAAGGTATCCTTTAAGAAGAGGAAGAAGAAAAAGGTAAAGATACAAATTGTGAACAACAAACATGCATCTATCAACAAGTGAATCTAAGAATCAAGTGAATAAATAATCTGATGTACAGAATGAACTGGTGATTATAATGAATCAGGGACATAGAAAGGGAATGGACTGACTATTCTTGGGGGGGGAAGGGGAATGGGAGATTCGGGAAGAGACTGGACAAAAATCGTGCACCTATGGATGAGGACAGTGGGTGGGGAGTGAGGGCGGAGGGTGGGGCGGGAACTGGAAGGAGGGGAGTTATGGGGAGGGGAAGAGGAACAAATGTAATCTGAACAATAAAAATTTAATAAAAAAAAAAAAAAAAAACAACTCAACTCTGTACAAATCCATTGAACATATACTTTGGAAGTGCTGATTTATACTGAAAGAGCAGTGGTTGCTTTATACATTTATTTGACATTGCTAGCTTGACGCATTTACGCATTCGTTGGCAGATCCTTAATTATCACATAGCGGAAGACAGGATTCCGGGGCTTAAAACAACAGAAACACCAAACAGCTTCAGTGCCATCTCTTCTAATCCTCCCTCCTCCCCAAGTGTGGCCTCACCTTCCTGGACCCGCGTCCCCCTCACCACAGCTGTGCTCCCACCCCCGTCTCCTCTGTAGCCTCGGCCCCTTTTGTCTTGCTTGGCTTGTTGCTAGACCCTCCCAGCCTCTCCTGCTCCCACAGTGAGCAGCTTTCTTAACAGCCTTTAAGTTTGGCTCTCATGGCTGGAATGCAGGTTCTCTTTTTAAGCAGGACTAGAGGCTCAGTGCACAAAATTCCAGGGTTCCTAGCAGCTGCCGGCTGCCGGCTGGGGCCTCCCTTAGTTCTGCGCCGCCCCCTGGTGGTCAGCGCATGTCATAGCGAGCCATTGAACTCTGGGTTGATTGAACTCCAGAGGGGACACTTTGCATAATAGGTATATATATATATATATATATATATATATATATATATATATATATATAAACTAGGGGCCTAGTGCACAAATTCGTGCACCTTGAAAGGAACTGTGGGCCACGAGGCTGTGGTAGGCACAGGGGCAGGTCTCGGCCCAAACTTCGTGCCTCCACCTGGCCCCTCCTGCTGTGGCCCCCCGGTCTCCAGCAGCCCTGCTCTCACCACTGCCTCTCTCACATGCTGATGGCAACAGCCCCACTCACACCCACTGATGACATGGAGCAATTGGGGCCGGTGCCAACAGTGGTGTGAGTGGGCGGTGCCGTCAGCAGGTATGAGTGATGGCTGCTGCCCCAATCGCCGCTCAGGAGCAGGGGGAGGTGGAGAAGCCCTCAGGGGCAATCAGGGCTGGCAGCCACTGCTCACACCTGCTTATAGCACCAAGTAATTGGGACTGGCGCCAGTCACCAATAGCAGGTGCGAGCGCTGGGTGGGACTGCGGCTTGTGGGAGCAAAGAATTTTCAGTCACCACCAGAGGCTCGCCCCGATGACAGCAACCGGCACCCCACCTTGGTCTGGCACCCCCACTCACTTGCTCCACCATCCTGCCACAGCCAACACCCACCATGTTCCACACACGTCCCGTGGTGGTCAGTGCATGTTATAGTGACCAGTTGTTCCATCATTTGGTCTATTTGCATATTAGCCTTTTATTATATAGGATTCCCACAGATTCCTCTTGTGACCAGTGTTCTCGGGCTGGCTCTCAGCTGCTCCATTCCAGCCTCCAGGCTGGCCCCGATTCCCAAGGACCCCCCTCAAGGAACTAACTTCCCTCATGTAGGGGGTGCACCGAGATCTTTTTCCTACCCGTCTTGGGTTCTCTATAAAGAAGACAAAAGGCAGATCAACAAGAGAAAGCAGACGGAAGTCTGTTAAGCTGTGGGTTGTGTGTACACTTGGGAGCGCTGGGCAAGGAGTAACTCAGAGAACAGTTAGAACTTGGCTTCCATGTGATCTTAACAATAGAAGGAGACATTCTTAGAGAAGCGACAGGACAAAGGAAAAGACTTGAGCTTCTAAGGGCAGCGACTGTGGGAAGGCAGGTCTGTGGGAAGGGCTGCTTTCAGCAGGTTTGCTAGCAGCTGCCTCCTGCACACTCTCTGGGCTGATAGGGTGTAGCCTTGTCTCCAGTGATGAACTGCCCTTCCCAGCAGAGAATGCATGTCCTGCTTTTAGGCGAATGGGGGAGGACATGTATGTGTGTGTGTGTGGGGGGGAGCATGGTCTGCTGCCCGTCACAAGCTCTTAGCTGGGACTAGAGGCACCGCTGGTGGAACATGAATCATAAACAAGGTGCCTCTGGGCTGCACGCAGGTTAGGGGGAAGTTCAGGTGCGATCCTGTCATGTTTCCTGGCGTTGAACTTCTCAAGATGATGACTTTCCTTGTCGTGAAAAGAATCACGGGGGTGAGGGCAGTGACATGAGGCCTCTCCTGGTGATGCTGCTGCAGTGGAAGAGGCCTTGGGGTTTAGATTTTCAGCTGGAACCCAGATCCTTGCTACTCAGATGAGGATGGGGCACCAGCAGCATGGACAGCACAGGGGAGCCTGTGAGACCGGCGACGCTGGGCGCCCGGTCAGAACTCACAGACATGAGACACACACGCGGGGAGGCGCTCAGGGCGGTTCAGGCCGGCGGCACTGGAACTTGCCGGAATTCCCAGGCCCCACCCCAAACCCCTGAGTCCGGAACTCCGGGGTTGGGCCAGCATCTGTGTGTTAGACCCTCAGGAGGGGGTGTTCCGGTGCTGCTAATGTTTGAGAACCATCGCTGGACGTGTTCTCACTGTCGGGGAGATGGGGACACAGCATCTAATGCCACTCGGAGGTTCAGTCAGGAGTCCCCACTGCTTTGTGCCTTAGAGTCAGTTTTTAAACTGCTCAGGGCAAGCCCCACGGCACACAATTCAACCCAGACACCCAGGACACGGATTGTCAAATGTTCTGAATCCAGCGCGCCGCGTGGGCTGAGAGGGGACCACTTTGTCCTCAGCGAACGCCTGGCCAGAGCTGCAAACAACGGGGGTGCAGCGTACCCCCCTGTGCGGCTGCAGGCCCCACAAGTCTGCCTGATGGACTCTGAGGGTGGGGACACACCTGACGACTCCCCCCGCCCCCACGCACCTTGCCGGGTGTAACAGGAATGCAGGGCCTGACTGGTCGTTACTTGAGCCGTGTTTAGGGTTTTATCTCCAGGAACCACCTCGAGAAGTGGAGTAGGTTCCCTCTGGGACGAGCAGGCTCCCGTGCTTCTCGCATAAACGCAGGTTCTGCCAGGCCCGGGCTTCCTCCTGGGGCGCAGCCCCTGTGGTGTAAGCAGCTCCGGGGCTCCCGGCCTCAGGGGGCTGGGAGGAGGGAGGGACATGTCTCCATCTGACCCAGAAGCCCAGGCCTCTATGGCTCTGACGGAACCGGCCCAGGCAGCTTGGCTTATAGAGTGAGTCGTGCAGCCCGAGGCCTGTCCTGCCCACCCAGCCTGTGCCCAGGGCCTCCTCCCCTGGTGGGACCTTCCCCTGCGCCATCTCGGGCACAGATCCCGCCTCATCCAGATTGCATTCCTGCCTCTACCCGCCTCTCAGTTGCCGCGGCTTCAGTCCACTCAGGACCAGCTCCCGGGCAGCCCTCTCCTCGCTCCCGGTCAGCATCTGCTGGGACTGGACAACAAGCTGGGCCCATCCAGGCCCCGAGAGGACCAGCGTTTCCCGTGAGAGGCACAGAGGTCTTCTCTGTTGCGGGAATAGGAACATCCTGCTTTTGTATAACACGGCTCAGCTCTCAGTATCCGCATAAAAATCTTCTTTGACCCATTTTTATTCCAATTTAACAACTAGCCTGGTACCCGCCCCCACCGTGTAACAGGGAGTCACTGTTTATTTCTTAGAACAAAGGAATGAACAGACTCCTGAGCTTCGAAGTGAATGAGGAAAATAAGATCCTATGTGTGGACATGGGTAATGGGCCGCACCCTGTGGTAATCGTGCCTGAATTGCACTGAGCATCGTTTACCATCACCCTCTGCGATTTTCATCGTGTGTACTGAGTGATGGGCCGTCCTTCCTACACGTCTGCCAGGAGCCTTTATTGAGCGTCTACATTATCCCCTTGGAAGGTCTGCCCACCCTGCCGCCCAGAATGTAGACATTAACCCTCCCAGGAACTTGCCCAGTAACTAGTCGATAACGAGTCCCGAGAAGAAATGAGGGAGGATTTGCAACTGGGGGGGCGGTGGCGCCTGCTCCCCAGGCTGCTCAGTGCTTCCAGACAAATCACCCCGCTGGGCTCAGCTACTCTAAGGTCAGCCCCCCCAAATCCCATTCAGGGGTGTTGTCCTGGCGCTTGGGGCTAAGGGAGGGGAGAGTTCAGGAAAGATAAGCCCTCAGTTGCCCTTCACAGCCTTTCAGCAGCAGGAAGATTTGACGAGGATGCTCGAGGTGAAGACCCGCTGGCTGCCCGGCCTGCATGGCTCTGTGGTTGAGCGTCGACCTATGAACTAGGAGGTCAGGGTTTGATTCCCCATCAGGGCACATGCCCGGGTTGCAAGCTTGATCCCTGTTGTGGGGCATGCAGGAGGCAGCCGGTCAATGATTCTCTCTCATCATTGATGTTTCTGTCTCTCTCTCTCTCCCTTCCTCTCTGAAATCAATAAAAAAAAAATATAAAAAAAGAAAGACCTGCTGACTTTAGTCTAGATCTTTGATTCTTCTCCCACCTTCCAGCTCTGCCCTGGGGTGAGTTTGGTACCTAGAGGGCACTGCAGTTATAGGGTTATTGTTCAACAGGAAATAGAATGGCAGGGGAGCAATTAAACAGAAAATTCAATTAATAAACATAGTCTTGCGCCCCTTAGTTATCAGTGCTAGAATTTTGCTTCCATGAGTAATCCGAATAAATGTGCCAGGTCTTGCCTTCATTCCTTCCCACCAGAGAGGAAGCTGCGGGCCGTGACTGGCTGACGGGAGTCCGCTGGGAGTGGCATCGCCTCCTGGGGTAGGAAAGGGGGATCTTGCCAAAGGCTTCGATCTAAGAATGCCTCGCAGGGTTTGCAGCAAAAGCGACAAAACCTTCAGCCATGTTCGGGCAACATGCTTTGCTGGTTTGTTGTTGTGACACATAGAAATCGATAAGGATTCAGATTCCTTTAAAAGTTGCCATTGGAAACGAGTGTTTTTGAAAATGCAAGAAAGAGTGTATTTTGGGGACACGATGCCACACTGGGAAGGGCGGCTGGAAAAGACGGAGTGTTGTCCACGGCCAGGGTCCAGGGTGGTGTCCGTGGCTGGAGAGGCGTTTTGATTGAATAAGAGTGTCCTGGAGTCATTAATGCATTACTAACAGGAATCGCATTTAACACAGCACCAGGCAGACTCAGTGAGGGAGAGGCTTCTTTATGTTAACCGTTCAGGAAGGTCATTTCAGGAAAAGTTTAGGGTTGATCCCTGTGACCCTTCCCACCGATGCAGCAGGGGCAAAGCACACAGAAGGGGCTGTCAGACCAATCAAAAGGGAAGATGCAGATGCTGGGCCTGGCGGGGAAGCCGGGACAGCCTGCGGCAGAGCGGAGAGAAGCTGAGCACAGTGGCCTCGCATGCGGAGGTGTGCTCCTACCTGGGAGCAGGGCCGCAGGGTCCCAGCACAGGCAGCTGGGAGCTCAGTAATCAGGCTGCTGGAGTTGTTCAGGGAGAGTTTTGAAATAAAACGGAAACTTAGAACCATTGCAGCTGGGTAACCTAAGAATACTTGGTACTTAATTCTTTTTTTTAAAGTGAAAATTCTGCAGGTCTCATGAGATAGGGACAGTGTGGAATACAGAGGAAGTCAGTTTATAGGAAATCCCCTGGGTGTCTTAAAAAATGAAAGAAATTATTTGACTTATAAAACACTTGTAGCTCATATCTGAGGTTAAGAGTATAATCTGTTCCTTAGTTTAAAAGAATTGAGGGAAATGGGAATATCACACTATCCTATACAATAAAAGGCTAATATGAAAATTGTTCCCTCAACCAGGACTTCAACCGGGAATTCAACCAGGAGTTCGAACAGGGTCCGGGGCAAGCCGGACCCCACCGGTGCATAAATTCGTGCACTGGGCCTCTAGTATTATTTATAAGGTTTTAGCCTATACATAATCATCCTCCTTAAAACTTTTCTGCATGTTGCCCTGGCTGGTGTGCTCAGTGGTTAGAGTGTTGGCCCAGCACCAAAGGTCTCAGGTTTGAGTCTCAGTCAAGAGCACAAATCTGGGTGGCAGGTTAGACCCTACCCTGGCCTGGTCAGGGCGTGTGTGGGAGTCAACCAAGTGATGTGTCTCTCCCACGTTTCTCTCTCTCCCCCTCTCTCCCTTCCTCCCTTCCACTCTCTCTAAAGAAATCAATGGGAAAAACATCCTCATGTGAGGATTAACAAAATATAAATACATACAATGAACTTTCTTTAAAAAAACAAACAAACAAACAAAAAACCATTACTGAATGCTTTTTGCATTCCATAACCTGGATTTAGTCACTATCCATGTTCAACTCAGGGTTATGCAAAATAGAAGAATTCCTTTAAGTATTTTAGACACAGGAATTGAGTGAAACCAGCCAACAAGTTCAATCAAGATTGTGTCCCGCGGGATGAGCAGCACTAAGCCACCCAGCCCTCACCTGGGCATACCCGCCCCCCGCCCCCTGAAGAGTCTGCTCCCCGGGCCGAGCTGGGTCTGGCCGGCCTTGGCTCCCAGAAGCCTGTGCTCAGTCTTCTCAGTCTCCGTGTCCCGTGTGGTTGCTGTTGTAGCGATCAATTCCTATTTCACAAGATGTAGTAAGAACATCTCTGTGTTGTGGGGATTTTAAACATTTCTCATGTCCACAGGGCACAGATAGACAGGACTTCCTGCTCAGCTGTGAAGGTTTTTGTCTATTTTCACTAGAACACAGTTAAAGTGATTGTACTAGTTCTACTTACATTTTTGTGTAAAATCCTTTATCACTTTTGTATGAAAAAGGGGGCTTAGAACATGCTGCTCCGTGGTAACCGTGTGCTAACTTAAAAAGGAGTTTGCGTCAAAGGCAATTTATAGACATCACGGTCACAGGCAGCAGTAAGTGCTGGCGTATTTAATTTCAAAAACAGTGACCGGCTGGAATTTTATACTAAAAAGTTCTGAAGGCTGGTGTCTGAGGAAGAAGATATATGTGGACTTTATTATAACTGGACGTTAGGGGAATTTAGAGATATTTCAGGACAAGAACTTAACATTTTGAGGTTGTTGTATAAGAAAGTGAACTCAAGCCCTAACCGGTTTGGCTCAGTGGATAGAGCGTCGGCCTGCGGACTGAAGGGTCCCAGGTTCGATTCCAGTCAAGGGCATGTACCTGGGTTGCAGGCACATCCCCAGTGGGAGATGTGCAGGAGGCAGCTGATCGATGTTTCTCTCTCATCGATGTTTCTAACTCTCTATCTCTCTCACTTCCTCTCTGTAAAAAATCAATAAAATATATTTTTTTTAAAAAAAATAAATAAATAAAAAATAAATAAAAATTTCACCTTTGGAGAGAAGACACATAGATTCATTAATGGCGTGAAAGACGAGAGAGAGCAGGACCAAATGCTACTTGCTTTAAGCTTTTACTTGAAGACTTATAGTTGAATAAAGTACTTTATTATTTAATTTTAATGGGCAAACTTCGAAACTGTAGTGAGTCTTTATTAGTACCCGTGTTATTTTAATAACATCCTCCAGGTACCAACACTTTGCTTTTCAACATACGTTTATTGAGTAGGTATCACGCATGGTTCGTGTTAGGTTCTCAAGGGGACTGGATCCAGAGGTCAATATGACAGCATCCCCATCTTTAGGGGAGACAGGAAAATGCAGGACGTTTACTGGGAGCTAATGAACTAATTAGAGAGCACTTCTCCAGTTATTCTGATATCAGGACTCCTTTAGACTCTTACAATGAACTGACAATCCAAGCTTAGATCAATATTTGCTACACTAGATACTAGAACTGAGAGCAGTTAAAATGCAAGCGTACAATAGAACATTCCTTTAACAGCCGGAATGACAATTTCATCCCTGCTGTGTGCCCTCCGGAAAAGCCTTCCTACACTGTTAAGAGAATGGGAGTGAGGAAGGAAGATATGTCTCGTGTTATTAAGAAAATAGTCTGGGCTTTGTGCAGCTCCTGAACGGGTTGAGGCCACAGGGACCAGGTTTTGGCCGGTGAGCTGGACAAGGCGTTTGAAGCTCTAGCCGATCCGGAATCCAAGTCCCAGGGGCTAAGGGAGAGAGAGCAATTCCTATCAGTTAGTGCTCAAACGATCAATTAACACACACCGTTATGTTAGTCTCCCACCGAGTCTAGATTACAATAAACGACAGCAGCAACTAAATGAAAGAAATGGCGACGCCAGTTTTTCCCAAGGGGTTCCGTTCATGAACCGCAGGCCTGCCCCTGCCACTTGCTGGCAATGTACCCCAATTAGGGAGCGAAGGGTTTTGCATGGTCACCCTCCCCCCGCATCTGATTTGCAGACTCAGAGTTTGCGAGTGTGGGGTGTACCGTCACGCCCTGGGAAGCTGCCCTGGGAACCCCGCAGCAGCCAGCATTCCCAACACAGGCCCAGGCCACAGAGCAGCTGGGCTCCGTCCAAGGGCCTGCGTAGCTGGAGCTCAGGGTCTCAGGGCAGTGGACAGAGAAGCTCGCTCTTTCTTCTTCTCGTGCATCTTCTCATCACCTGAAAAATAAAGAGACAATAAGAGGGGTCCACACGTCCAGGTTTGGGGATCTCAGGCCAGGGGAGGTGAGAACACGCCCTACAAAGATGGCCGATGGGCTCGCTGTTCACACGGTGTCCATAAAATAAACGAACAACACTGACACAGACTCAGAGGCACAGAGGGCAGACTGGTGGGTGCCAGAGGGGCGGGTGGGGCTGGTGAGAAAGGGGAAGGCATGAGCAGCGCAGGCCGGTGGTTACAGAGCAGGCACAGGGATGTGAAGTACAGCAGAGGGAGCACAGAGGATCACACTGTGATAGCTCTGCATGGGCCAGGCAGGCGCTAGACTTATGGGGGGATCACTTTGCAAAGTATGTGATTGTCTAACGGTTAGACTCTAACCTTTATGCTGTACACCTGAAACTAATATAAAATAATATGGAATGTAAACTATAAATTGCAATTTAAAATATTTTTTTTAAAAATTGGGCCAAAAAATAAAGAAAGATGTACTGAAACTCACACGGCTGTCAAGTGACCTGCCCACGTTAGAATGTAGCCCTCTCCTACCAGGTCACCACTACTACAGGGGACGCCCAGGCGCTCATTCCCTGGGGACGCTGTGGCAAAGGACCACAAACTCGGAGGCTTAGAACAACGGAAGAGTATTTCCCAGCAGCCGAGGAGGGCGGAACCCACCCTCCAGGAGTCAGAGGGGGCTCCCTTGAAGGCCCGCCCTGGCCTCCTCCAGGCTCCGGTAGCTCATGGCCCTACCTCTGCCTTCACCAAGTAGGGGAAGAATTGCTCTACGTGTTTTAGATAAAGGAGTGGAGGGACGCCAGTTGACATTTCGATCAAGATTTGTGCCCAGAGTGATCAGAAGCAGTGTCATCCCAGCCCTTACTCACCTTCCATCCTCACTTTGTTTGAAATTAAAAACTTAAATATGTCCTGTGTCTTAACAAAAAACACAATTATAAGCTCCCTGCCACCTGAAGGAAACCACCAGCATGGCCAGGAGGGAGCATGAACTGTGCCGGCCTTGCTGTCCACCCTCGGAGCCCAGGGAGAGGCTCTTGCTGCCAAACAAGGGAAGGGGGAGGCCTTGCAGGGCAGCCTCCCACCCCTAAAGCAGAGCGAGGGGGAGGGCGGGTCCAGAGGAGGCGTGGAAGCACTGGAGTCGTCGCCAATGACTGTGCCTTAGTCTGGGTCCTCGAGGCTGATCCGCCCTGCATCTTAGAGTTTCGCCTTTTCCAGAATGTCATATAGATGGAATCATACAGGATGGAGCCTTTTGAGTCTAGCTTCTGTCACTTAGCATAATACTTTTGAGGTTTCTGTATGTTTTTGTGTATATACGCGTAGTTCATTTATTTTAAATTGCTGGATAGTGTTCCATTATGTGGGTAGAATAATATGCTATTGTGTTGGCTTACTCATTCACCAGTTGGCAGGCATTTTGGATTGGTTCAAGTTTTCAGAGATTATCTATAATACTTCTATAAACATTTATCTATAGGTTTTTTGGTCTGAACTTAAGGTTTTTGGATTTTTTTTTTTTTGCCTTTTTATTGTGGTAAAATTGGTATAGAGCATTCTATACAGGGCGTGTTAAAAGTACGTTAACAGTTGTGAGTACATGAAACACAGAGTTTATTCTTGTATTATTATTTATTAACTAGAGGCCTGGTGCACAAACTCGTGCACCAGTGGGGTCCCTCGGCCTGGCTTGTGGAATTGGGCCAAAACCGGCTCTCCAACATCTGCTGAGGGTTCCTGGATTGCAAGAGGGCACAGGCCAGGACAAGGGACCCCACTGGTGCACGATCGGGGCTGGGGAGGGATGGGGGAGGTTGGCCAGCTGGGGAGGAACCGCAGAAGGGCTCCAGGGCGTGTCTGGTCCATCTCGCTTAGTCCCGACTGGCTGGACCCCATTAGCAAGCTAACCTAGTGGTCAGAGTGTCTGCCTCCTGGTGGTCAGTGCATGTCATAACAAGCAGATGAGCGATCTTAGCATATCATTAGCATACAGTGGGGCCTTGACTTACGAGTGTCCCGACTAATGAGTTTTTTGAGATACGAGCTGTCTCTCAGCCAATTTTTTGCTTTGAGTTGCGAGCTAAAATTCGGGTTACGAGCCAGCTTCAGATATCCCACCGCTAGTTGGCGCAGTGAACGTCACAGTGAACGCCACAACATCAGCCCAGCATCACGTGTCTCACTCGTTCACTTTTTGATTTGACATACGAGTAATTTGAGTTACGAGCTCCATCACAGAACGAATTAAACTTGTAAGTCAAGGCCCCACTGCATTACGCTTTGATTGGTTGAGCAGCCCACCAGAAGAGGGGACACTTAGCATATTGGGCTTTTATTATATAGGATTATTGTATTATTTTCCATATGAGCATCTATAAACCTACTCTTTCAGCCTCTGTATATTTCTGGTGTACACCACCAGAATTTGGTATTTGCATGCACTACCCAGTGATCACCACTGCAAGTCTAGTCACTCTAGTCATGTCTGTCACCATACACTCGATCCCCTTCACCCACTTCGCCCTCCTCCCAAGCCCCTTTCCCCTCTGGTAACCACCAGTCTGTTCTCTGTATCTGTGAGTTGGTTTTTCTTTTGTTCTGTTCATTCATTTGTTTTTAGATTCCAAACATGAGTGGTATTTGTCTTTCTTCATCTGACTTATTCACTTAGCATAATACTCTCAAGGTCCATCCATGTTGTCACAAATGGCAGAATTCCCTTCTCTTTTTTTGTTAATCCTCACCTGATTTTTAGAGAGAGTGGAAGGGTGAGAGGGAGTAGGGGGGAGAGAAGGAGAGAGAGGAAGAGAGAGAGAGAGATCAATTGGTTGCCTCCTGCACCCACTCCGACTGGGGCCTGGGGATCGAACCTGCAACCCAGGTACATGCCCTTAACTGGGAATTGAGCCTGAGACCCTTTGGTGCAACAGCCAACCCTCTAACCACTGAGCAGGCTGGCCAACACAGGATCTCCTTCTTTTTAGGCTGAGTAAATGCTCAGGTTGCTTCCATGTCTTGGCTATTGTCAATGATGTTACTAGAAATAGAGGGGTGCCTATGTCTTTTAAAATTAGCGTTGTTGTTTTTTTTAAAAAAAAAATTTTAAATATATTTTATTGATTTTTTACAGAGAGGAAGGGAGAGGGATAGAGAGTTAGAAACATGGATCAGCTGCCTCCTGCACACCCCCTACTGGGAATGTGCCCACAACCAAGGTACATGCCCTTGACCAGAATCGAACCTGCGACCTTTCAGTCCACAGGCCGACACTCTATCCACTGAGCCAAACTGATTAGGGCAGTGTTTTTGTATTATTCAAATAAATACCCAGATGTGGAATTGCTGGATCATATAGTAGTTCTATTCTTAATTTAAAAAAAATATATATTGATTTCAGAGAAGAAGGGAGGGAAGGAGAGAGAGAGAGAGAGAGAGAAACATCAATGATGAGAAAGAATCATTGATCAGCTGCCTCCTGCACACCCCTTACTGGGGAACGTGCCCAAAACCCAGGCATGTGCCCTGACCGGGAATTGAACCATGACCTCCTGGTTCACAGGTTAATGCCCAACCCTTGAGCCACACAGGCCGGGCTATTCTTAATTTTTTGAGGAACCCCATACTGTTTCCCATAGTGGCCGCACCAGTTCACACCCCACCAGCAATGGCCCCCTTCTCTCCACAGCCTCTCCAACACTCATTTCTTGTCTTTTTACCACAGCCACCTGACAGGTTCGAGGTGGCATCTCCCTGTGGTTTGGATGCGCATTTTCTGGATGGTTAGGGATGCTGGGCACCTCGGCATAGCCCTGCTGGCCGTCCGTCTGTCTTTTCTGGAGAAATGTCTGTCCAAGTCCTCCTGCCCATCGTTTACTCAGGGTGCTGCATTCCGGGTGCTGAGGAGAGGGAGGGGTGGTGTGGTCCTGAGGGCGGTGGGCGTGGAGTCCTTGAGGAAATCCCCAGGAGAAGGGAGCGGAGGCCGCACCCCAGAGGCACACAGGTTAGGAGGCAGCCGAGGAAGGGACCGGCGAAGGGCAGGGAATTTCCGTTGGAAGCCCAGCGAGGACACGATATTAGACAAAATCAGGGAATTGGTGTAAGATGATTTCTTCAATATTTAAAATGTGTTCACCCCTTACAGTCTGTAGATAAGGAAGTATTCATTTTCTTAATTCTAAGGTAAAAAATGATATCCATTTGTGTATGTTTAACTGGCTTCTGGTAAGTTCAGCATGTTTTTTTGTTTGTTTTTTGTTTTGTTGTTGTTGTTGCTAATCCTCGTGAGGATATTTTTCCCCCATTAATTCCTCTTTAGAGAGAGTGGAAGGGAAAGAGAGAGACAGAGAGAAATATCGATGGGAGAAAGGCACATTGATTGCCTGCCTCCTACACGCACCCCAATCAGGGTGGGGATCGAGTCTGCAACCAAGTTATGTGCCCTTGACCGGAATTGAACCCAGGACCCTTCAGTCCTCGGGCCAATACTCTATCCACTGAGCCAAATCCAGCTAGGGCCTGTTTTGTTTTTTTAATTAAGTCTTTACTCCTAGATTGAGAGCCTACCAAGAGGAATGGCGATTTCCTCCCTTGCCTCTGAATCGGTGCTTCAGGACTGCGTGTCTGTGAACAGTGCCAGGCAGTGGAGTAATTACACAATTACTGAAGGTCATTGTTGGTACGAACATCCTTCATTAAGTGCAAACGTTCACTGCTGTGTCACAGGCTTAGCAGCACACAGACCCACACCAGGAGTCGGCATAGACCTACCACACATGGACACCAGCAGCTCACACGTTGTCTAAAACGATTTCCCTGTCATCAGCCCATGAGGACAGTAATCCAGGCATGTGGTGGGCGCTTGACCTGGCTCTGCTGCCCCGAGCTCTGTGTCCAGATCGTTTCTGTGCAGGCTGATCTCACATGTGCAAATGTGCTCCTTTCGGATGTCAGCGAGCGCTGCACACGGCCACAGACGCCCTAGACCAGCCGTGGGCAAACTACGGCCCGCGGGCTGGATCCGGCCCGTTTGAAATGAATAAAACTAAAAAAAAAAAAAGACCGTACCCTTTTATGTAATGATGTTTACTTTGAATTTATATTAGTTCACACAAACACTCCATCCATGCTTTTGTTCCGGCCCTCCGGTCCAGTTTAAGAACCCATTGTGGCCCTCGAGTCAAAAAGTTTGCCCACCCCTGCCCTAGACTTAAAGTTCTGCTGCTTTCATTGGCTCAGTGTTATCCTTGGGCAAGTTGGTTCAGGTGGTTTCAACACGTTCTTTGCTGAATTCCTCGTATCACCAGGTAGCAGAGCAACAGCACTGGGTGAAATACGGGCCCGGATAGATGCAGACACACACAGAGCACCTCACTCCAGATGAGAGGCGTCTGTGTGGGACCCTGTGTTGGAAAGAGACTCCGTGTTCAGCTGGAGGAATCAGGGAGGGCAGCATTTCTCGAGGAGGAGGTGGTCGGCCTGGGCGGGGGCAGCAGGTTTTGGGGGAGAGGTGAATGTTAGCAGAAGGCAGAAGAGGCCCAGAGGCGGTGTGCGTGCACGTGGGGTGCGGGATCTGTGATTGTGCTGTAGAGTCAGCTCTGAGCCGGGGTCCTGGGAGCCCAGGCAGGGCTGGCCACGAGGGCTGTGCAGGCGTACGGGGCTCAGGCTGCAGCAGGCCTCCAGGGGGCTTGACCTGCGTGAGCAAAGTGGTCCCAGCCCAATGTGCATGGCTGTCACCACGGGGGTCTGGGGGCCTGTGAGGGCTGCCCTGGAAGGGAGCGCAGCCAGGGGCTTTTTAAAAAAGTGCCAGAGAAGCAGGATAAGGGGCGAGGGCTTGAACTTGGGCGCTGAGTCAGGGCGAGGGGGGAGGAGCACGATTCAGGAAGAGCAGAGCGAGGGGCCTCTCTTTAGGACGGTGCCGCTGAACCAGACAGAGCAGAGCCGAGGTGAGAGGCTTGGCTTTGAACCCCAGCCCCATACTCACACCTCTTCCCAGCGGCTGTCTTTTCTGGTTTCCTGCAGTCTGAAGCGAGGGCCTCGCATGTCCTGGGGGTGAGGGGAACCCATGGCCCGCACAGTGCTGGGATGTGGGATCATAAGTGGTGACCCACAGCTCACCACCGCCTCCCACACTCAGCCCCTCCTGCGGGCACGTTGTGACCTCACAGCCAGAGAGTATGTGTTGGTGGTGAAAACCTTTTGATAAAAAAAATTTTTTTTCCGAAGAAATATTTT
Source organism: Myotis yumanensis (assembly GCF_028538775.1). Taxonomy (NCBI): domain Eukaryota; kingdom Metazoa; phylum Chordata; class Mammalia; order Chiroptera; family Vespertilionidae; genus Myotis; species Myotis yumanensis. The sequence continues at coordinate 106,334,047 of NW_027223756.1, forward strand.
ATATGCTACTTGTCCCCTCTTGAAAGAAAAATAGTTTTGAATCTCATTTAGAAAGAGTATTCTTACAGCCAACGCAATTGACTGTCCTAGGAATAAAAGCAAACTGAAGGCCACAGAACCCGAACCCAACCTGTCTTCCTGCCCCCAGGGTGGGAGGGCGACTGACACCCGAGCAGATCACACTGGGGCCGTCACCAGCCGTGGTTTCCCGCAGCGCAGGCTGCGAGCCTGCACGGAGGTCCGGAGGCCCCGGCTGCGGGGTCTCTGCTCAGTCGCTACTTCTCCCTGGAGCGAGGGGTGCTCCTGGCCAATCCCTGCCCCTCCGTTGCACCGGGACCTGCCCAGCTGGAGTGCGCAGTCCCGAGTGGAGGAATTTCAGTGACCCTCCTCCCAGGTCCTGGCCCCTCCCTCCACGCTCCGTGGCTCCTGTTTCACGGAGCTGATGGGCCTAGGCCCGTGGTCGGCAAACTGCAGCTCGCGAGCCACATGTGACTCTTTGGCCCCTTGAGTGTGGCTCTTCCTAAGCCTTAGGAGCACCCTAATTAAGTTAATAACAATGTACCTACCTACATAGTTTAAGTTTAAAAAATTTGGCTCTCAAAAGAAATTTCGATCGTTGTACTGTTGATATTCGGCTCTGTTGACTAATGAGTTTGCCGACCACTGGCTTAGTGACCACGTGAGTGAGGTCATGGGTTCTCATTGCTGATGGACACGACGTGGAAGCCCTTTCCAGCCGAGTCAGAACAGATGTCTTTGTTTCAGTGTAAACATAACAACAACCGGGGGAGGGGAGGGGACGGACGGAAGGAAGGAAGGACTGAGAATGGACGGCCCATCTATGGGCAGGCTCTGCTTCTCGTGGCGGCTCTCTCCTCTTGTACAGTCGGGACACGTAGAGGAAACCATGGAGTTTCCTACTGTTTTTGCTTTTCAGGTAAATAATTGTTCCCCCATCGCACATTCGAAGATAAGACTGGGACAGCTGGTGAGGGCTTCAGTGAGATGGACGGAACCACTTCCTGTTCTCAGCTTCTCCGATGCTCTCTGAGTTCCTCCTCCTCATGTTCCCTGGTTACATGGCTGTCCTATGGTCTGATCCCCCTCGTCACATGACAGTCCTATGGTCTGATCCCCCTCGTCACATGACAGTCCTGTGGTCTGAACCCCCTGGTCACATGACAGTCCTGTGGTCTGAACCCCCTGGTTACATGACAGTCCTGTGGTCTGAACCCCCTGGTTACATGGCCGTCCTGTGGTCTGAACCCCCTGGTCACATGGCCGTCCTGTGGTCTGAACCCCCTGGTCACATGGCCGTCCAGTCATCTGAACTTGGCCTTGGTGGACGCTTCTCTGGGGGTCACATAAGATTGACAGTCCTAACCGCCATTGCGGCTCCATCTCCTTTCCCTGCTCAGTGTCTAGGAGACACTTTGCTGAGACTTTTTAATTAGTGTCTCCAATTGAAAAAGAAAAGCAAAGTCACGTTAAGCCAACCCTGGGAGAGACTTGTCCCACGTCCCTATCATCTCCTTCGCTGTGAGCCGGGGAAGCAGCGTACTCAGGCCCTGGTGCCGGGGTGCTCACCGGCTGGAAAAGGAGGGGGGTAGCTGTGAGCTTTGTAAGTCCAACTCAGAGCCACATGGACTCATGAATAAATAATGAATAAATAATGTCACTTTTTAAAAATATATATTGCTTTATTGATTTCAGAGAGGAAGGAAGAGGGAGAGAGAGATAGAAACATCAATGATGAGAGAGAATCATTGATTGGCTGCCTCTTGCACGCCCCCTACTGGGGATGGAGCCTGCAACCCAGGCATGTGCCCTTGGCCGGAATCGAACCTGGGACCCTTCAGTCCGCAGGCCGACGCTCTATCCACTGAGCCAAACTGGCTAGGGCTCACCTTTTTTGTAGGAACATCGACTCTCTCGTCCATACGTGTTTTCTAAAGGCTTTCATGTGGTGGTTTTGATTCTTATCTCAATGTCAGTTGTTGCATTTCATCAGATAACTGCCACGGGCCTCCGTCTAAACAGCATTTTTGGTGACTGTGAGCTATCAGCAAGATTTGAAAACAAAATAAAAAACTAGGCATCAGGCCAATGTCTGTCACCTGTCTGCTCTTCGAAGGGGCATCGGATGAGTTGCAGAGGGACCACTATTTACAGCTCCCGACGCATCCCACGGGCCACGGGTCCCCACCACACAGCACCTAAACCCTCCCCTAACAGGGCCCTGGTCACGGGGCGCGGGCGGGTGGCGAGGGGTCCCGGGAGTGAGCGGTCTGCCCACTTTCTCCAGGGCGCGGTCGGACTCAGGAAGAAAGAGGTCTGTTTGTGTGTGTTGGGAGGGGGCTGGACAGCCACACTGGCTCCTCTGGTTTCTCCTTTTCCTCCCGAAGCCTTGTCCTGCGAGTGATGCCCCATCTCCCCATCCGCAGCCTCCCCGATCCCCCAGTCCCCGTCTCCCTTGTCCGCAGGGCCTGGCCAGACATCACCTCCTGCAGCTTCCCCGACCTTCCTCTCCAGGCTTCCCCCCTCCTCTTCATCACCGCACTCAGGTTTTCTTCACATCGGCTCCTCTGTGTATGTATACTTAAAAAATTTTTGTTGTTGTTAATCCTCGCCCAAGGATACTTTTCCATCGATCTTTAGAGAGAGGGAAAGGAAAGGGGAAAGACAGAGAGAAACACTGATGTGAGAGAGACACATCGATCGGTTGCCTCCCAGGTTGAGCCTGCAACCGAGGTACGTGCCTGTGACCGGAATCGAACCCGGGACCCTTCAGTCCACAGGCCAATGCTCTATCCACTGAGCCACACCGGGTAGGGCTGTATGTATACTTTTAAAAGGTGATCTGTAACCCCCAGCGTCCCCATCTGTTCAGCTGCTCGCTGTTCGCCCACAGTGGAACATTGCACTGGGCAGGCCTCAGTTTATCACGCGTGTGGGATGAGGAATTTTATAGGACTAGCATGTCCCCAAGGCCTTGGGCCTTCTCTACCTGCCTTCATAACGTTATTGTGCATGATAACTTTTACGAATTAATTAAACTTAACAAAATTACTCTGCTGCTTCAGCGGGAGAATTATTTCCTCAGCTCTATCTTTCTAGCAGCTAGCACAGAGTTTGGTTTAGAAATAACTTTTCCTCTAGGGCAGCGGTTCTCAACCTGTGGGTCGTGACCTCTTTGGCGGTTGAACGACCCTTTCACGGGGGTCGCCTGAGACCGTCCTGCATATCAGATATTTACATGACGATTCATAACAGTAGCAACATGACAGTGATGAAGTGGCAACGAAAATAATTTTATGGTTGGGTCACAACATGAGGGGCTGTATTTAAAGGGCCAGAAGGTTGAGAATCACTGCTCTAGAGAAATACCTATATGCTCACTGCGGATGGGATGGGGGACGTGAAGGCCGCCAGAAGGTGACTGCGGCTGCTAAGAGGCTCTGGGAGGCGTCCCAGCCGCCAGGGTCAGGGCGGGAAGCGGGCAGCGCGGTGGGGCTGTCGGGGGAGCAAGTGGACGGTTGCTCGGCGGGATCAGCAGAGTCTTCAGAGAGCAGCTGTGTGATTCCTGGTAACTTATTAACTAGCTCTGACCTCAATCACTTTTATTGCACCAAACTGTGGAAAAGTCTGCCACATACCTTTTTGGGAGACGTTCGGGGAAAACCAGTGAAAAGCAGCTGTGTCCATACCTGTCACTGTGGGAGGGGCAGGGCCGCTGCTGGGGGGCAGGGGGGGGGGACACGTGGGCGTGCCTGAGCCTCAGGGCCTCATCTGTCCTCTGCACTGTCCATTCTGACATTTCTGGCCGTCATTCATGAGCATGCAGACCCATTCGACTCCGCTGAGTGACGCCTAAGGAGTCAGAACCGTCATCGCATACACGCACCATCGAGCCAGTGGCTTACAGTGAAGTGTGTGGTATTTGAGTCGCGTGTAAACAGCTGACGTGGGCGTTTATCGCTTTCAGGTTTCCATGGAAGGAGTTCTGTCTCTGCTCCCTCAGGTGGTGCTGCAGCTCTCATCACGCGGATCGTCCTGCTGCGTGTCCCGGGCAGTGGGCGCCTTCGCAGAGCACCTGGTCAGAGCACCTGGCCCCCTCCCTGGTGAGGCCGTGGGAGATGGAGGTCCCCCCGGGCTCCTCCTGAAGAAACAGGGCTCGCAGTGGTCCTGCGATCTCTTCTGGGGCCTTCACCTCTGAAGTGCGGGTGTTTGTTTTGTTTGTCCTTGAGAATGGGACTCGTGGTTCTGCCCCGTCTCCCAGGCGGCCACGTCTGGGGAGACACCTGCTCCACATGAAGCCCACTTCACCTCTAAACGCAGGGGAATTTACGTCCAGCCGCTAGGAAGTGGACGATGTGTGACGGACGCGTGAGAGAGCCCTTGATCTCCCTCGCCCGGACGTAAAAATCAGTAATGAAAACGCAAATGTGTTTGACCTTTTTGGTTTGAAAATTACAGGATGGTAAGGCCTTGTGCAAACATCTAAATCCCTAAATGACCGGCTATTGCCAAGCCACAGGTAAAATCACACTCCTGCTTCCCCAGACTGAGCCCCATTGTGCGCTGACAGCTCTGCGGGCTCCATGGCTTTGAGGGGCGGCCTCTCCCGCCTCAGGGGGAGGGAGGGCATGCTCTTCGGGCAGCCTTTCCACAGGGAAAGGCTCTTTCTTCGAGGGGCCTCCACTGTGGGGCTGGGCTTGGAGCCAGGTCTGCGGAGCAGGTGCACGCCGGGCGCTTCGGCGGAGTCTGTCCCTGTTTTCCCTCCACTCGCTCAGCACCGCCTCCCTGTCCAGGGCCCACGAGCATCTGCCCCCGCTCACTGGTGTTCACGGAGCTTCTGGAAACACGTGCAGGGGCAGAGGGGCTCAGAGGTGAGGGGCCCAGGCTCTGTCCTTCGCAGACAAGTCTGATCGCCTTGGCCAGGAACCGAACATCTGCAAACTTCTGCACAGCTGGGAGCACAGGGCCGACTCCGGTTACCCGGCTCCTGCGGTGGATGGCAGTGATGGGCACACTTTGGAAGTTGAACAGTTATATGCAAACTAGCCTTTAGGATATTGGTTTACGAACACTCGCTGAGCTGCAGCTCCCCCTGCACAAAGCATCGTCCTCTTCCTTGCTCTTTGCTTAGTTCACCTCTCAGGAGTCCAGCATCGCGCCCGCTAGTCTTCCCTCTGCTCTCAGGCCTCCGCACCCTTGCACCCTGCTTTCGTCCTTGGACACCTCCCTGCAGACACTGTTCTCCTGGAACCTGGAGCCATGCGCCCTGGGCTCAGCTCGCACAGCTGTGCCTTCCACTTCCTGTGAAAGATGGAGGCCATGGCTCTCCCTTGCGTGGAAGGCTGCCCCCCAGGCTGGGCTCCCTGTGTTTCCAGTTCCATCTGCACGCACAGCTCCTTCTGTGAGGCCCAGACTGTGAAAGGGTGAGTGTTCAGGGTTCAAGGCGGAGGGACGGAGGGCTCATGCTCTCAGATGCCAGTCCTCAGGTGTCCACAAACTAGAGAAGATACAGCTGCTTCCTTCTCATGGAGATACTATTCTGGGTTTTTTTTTCGTTCATGTTTTTGTTTGTTGGTTTGCATTTCTGTTTGGGTCGCTTCTTCTGATGTAACTGCAAGCTCCCTGGTTCTCGCACCAGTCTGCTCAGGAGTCCATCGAAGGCTTGCAAAGGCGATCTCTCTCTCTCCTGCGATCTCCGGATCCTGAGCGTTTTCTCAGAGGATCAGGCGGGAGCTGGCTGTTACACCCTCAGTGTGAGGGTTAGGATCAGGCGGGAGCTGGTGTGTTACCCCCTCAGTGTGAGGGTTAGGATCAGGCAGGAGCTGGCTGTTACACACTCAGTGTGAGGGTTAGGCTCAGGCGGGAGCTGGTGTGTTACACCCTCAGTGTGAAGGTTAAGCTCAGGGGGGAGCTGGTGTGTTACACCCTCAGTGTGAGGGTTAGGCTCAGGCGGGAGCTGGTGTGTTACCCCCTTAGTGTGAGGGTTAGGATCAGGCAGGAGCTGGTGTGTTACACCCTCAGTGTGAGGGTTAGGATCAGGCGGGAGCTGGTCTGTTACACCTTCAGTGTGAGGGTTAGGATCAGGCGGGAGCTGGTGTGTTACACCCTCAGTGTGAGGGTTAGGCTCAGGCGGGAGCTGGTGTGTTACACCCTCATTGTGAGGGTTAGGATCTGGTGGGAGCTGGTGTGTTACACCCTCAGTATGAGGGTTAGGATCAGTTGGGAGCTGGTGTGTTACACCCTCAGTGTGAGGGTTAGGATCAGGCGGGAGCTGGTGTGTTACCCCCTCAGTGTGAGGGTTAGGATCAGATGGGAGCTGGTGTGTTACACCCTCAGTGTGAGGGTTAGGATCAGGCGGGAGCTGGTGTGTTACCCTCTCAGTGTGAGGGTCGGGATCAGGTGGGAGCTGGTGTGTTACCCCCTCAGTGTGAGGGTCAGGATCTGATGGGAGCTGGTGTGTTACCCCCTCAGTGTGAGGGTCAGGATCAGATGGGAGCTGGTGTGTTACCCCCTCAGTGTGAGGGTCAGGATCAGGTGGGAGCTGGTGTGTTACCCCCTCAGTGTGAGGGTTAGGATCAGACGGGAGCTGGTGTGTTACACCCTCAGTGTGAGGGTTAGGATCAGACGGGAGCTGGTGTGTTACCCCCTCAGTGTGAGGGTTAGGATCAGACGGGAGCTGGTGTGTTACACCCTCAGTGTGAGGGTTAGGATCAGGCGGGAGCTGGTGTGTTACCCCCTCAGAGTGAGGGTCAGGATCAGGTGGGAGCTGGTGTGTTACCCCCTCAGTGTTAGGGTTAGGCTCAGGCAGGAGCTGGCTGTTTAGCGTTCGCTGCAGCTGTGAGTCCAGACGGTTCAGTTTGCTCCAGTTTCTGTTTCCTTTTCCTCCCTGTTGTCCTTGCATTTCCACAGGAAGCCCCTGAGCCCCGTCGGTGTGTGTAGCTCTCAGCGTGACCTGCTGTGTCCCCCTGGAGTCCCCCTGAGGAGGCAGCCAGGCCTGGGCAGGGCCGTGCACTGTAATCTTAGTTCCATTCATCTGTCTCATCAGTGGACTTGAGTCCCCTGGGGAAGGGCACGCTGGGGAGCATCTCTTAGCCTTTCCCCTCCCTCCTGAGGCAGGGGGGCTGGCGGGACCGTCTCCCCGGAGCAGAGCTCGGTGATGGGGATCCCCGGCCACATTGCCGATGGTGACTCCTCCTCCGCTTGTCCAGGACAGGAAGGGGTTTCTCTTTCATCTCCACTTGGAGAACCTGTTGGGGCTCCTGGAGGTGAAACCACGAGATGTGCTGGTTCCTCCCAGGCTGGGCCCGGAGCTGTGGACACCCAGCTTCTGCCATTCATGGTGTTTTCAGTCACAGGCTCCCGCCAGGCGCGGCTGCGGGCTCCCGCGTCAGGTGGCTGATGGCTCTGGGATCTTGCCCTCGCCTGTCTCCCTGGGGCTGGAGGTATTACCTGTACCCTCAGCTCAGAGAGCCCAAGAAAGCCCTTGGTTCAGTTTTGCAGCTTTTCTCCTATGATGGTGACAGTAGCCATTTCCAAGCTCTCTCCACACCAGGGCCTGGGACGGGAGCTCTCCTGCTTCTTCTAGAACTCTCTCCGATGAGACCCTGGAGACACTGTCCCCTTCCCTCCCCAGCCCTGCTCCGCTGTCTCCCACGGCAGGCACCTCACATGCGTGCTCCCCCTGGATTCTCCCCGGCACGCTTTCTGGCTTACATCTGATGCTGCTGCAGCTCACTCTCTTGGCTCCCTGAGGGAAGGGAGATGGGCAGTACCTTTCCTAAGTCTGAGAACATCTTCTGAGCCCTGTGTTTCTATGGAGGAATTTGCAACCAGGATGAGCTGCTCTGCAAGTTGACGCTCTGGGTCTAGGCCCCTGAGTTGTGATCCCCGGAATGGGCAGGAGCCTCTTCCACCTGCAGGCTGTGCTCTGCTGTGGGGACCATCCTGGAACGCTGATTGGCCATTTTCTTTGTGTGTTTTGGATGTCTCCTTCTGTGACTTAGATTACTCGGTTTGGGACTGTCTGAATTGTCCATCTTTCTGAATTCTCTACTTTTCCCATCTGGCTTACCTCCCTCCCACCTCCATTATTTCTATTGTACTGTACTTTTACGGGCAAATCTCAATTTGATATTTCAAATATTCCACTAAATTTTTAAATTTTAGTAATTGTAATTGAAAATTTTAAGAACTGGCTTTTTGTTGTTGTTCCCTATTTGGCCCCTTTTCATAATAACATGTTTAGTTTGTTGATATAATGTCTTTTCTAACTTCTTTTATGCTTTTTGAAAGACGTTCTGTTCTGTAAATACTAGAGGCCCAATGAACGAATTCATGCACCAGTGGGGTCCTTCGGCTTGGCCTGCGGGATGGGGCCAAAACCGGCTCTCTGACATCCCCTGAGGCATCCCGGATTGCAAGAGGGTGCAAGCCACACCAAGGGACCCCACAGGTGTGCGATCAGGCTGGGGAGGGACCATGGGAAGGATCCAAGGTGTGTCAGGTTCATCTTGCTCAGTTCTGATCAGCTGGACTCCAACACCAAGCTAACCTACCAGTCAGAGTGTCTGCCCCCTGGTGGTCAATGCATGTCATAGCAAGCGGTTGAGTGGCTTTAGCATATTATTAGCATATTATGCTTTGATTGGTTGAATGGCCAACCATAGGATATATATAATACCTTAGGGTATTTTCCAGGGTGTATTTTTTTTTTTGCTTATTTGTGTATTTATTTATTGATGTGTATTTGGCACACAACATTGTCTGAGTTTCATGTGTACAACATGAAGATTTGACATCAGTGTGCATTGCTGCATGACCACACGGTAAATCTGGTTAATATCTGTCATCACATACATGGTTACAGAAGTTTTTATCTTTTGATGAGAACTTTTAAGATCTATTCTCTTAGCAACTTTCAAAGATATAATACAGCATTTTACCTACAGTCACCATGCTGTACCCAGGTCTTGTTTATTTTATAACTGAGAGTTTGTACCTTTTGACCCCTTCACGAACCGTTTCAACCCCCTACACCCGGTCCCCACATCCCTACCTCTCACAAGCACCAATCTGTTCCTTCATCTTGGTCTCTCACCTTCATGATGAAGCTTCCCTCCAATGTTTGGAGATCCCTGGTTTTCTAGTCCTATACTGTGTTAAAACAATGATATGTGCTGATGGGACTTTTACTCATATCATAGGTGTGTCCACAGCTGGGCTCTGCTTCGTGTGCAGATGGGCGGGGAAGGAAACCCCTACATTGCGGTGGACAGAGTTAGCAAAAAAAAAATATATGGGGCCACAGTTACATTGGAAAAATATGGGGCACACGGTTACATTTGAAGGTTAGATACAAAATAAACAATTATTCAGTATAAGTATTTTACTTACACCCCCAGCCTACATGCCGTGACGTGATGGTATTTGCTCAGGGCTGGGTTATTTTAGAGGAACCCTAATTCTCCCCTGGGTCAGGAGCCTACTCCTTACCTATGATACGCTCATGTACGTGTGTGGGAGAGCAGCGGAGTTGGGAGCTGATTGGTCTGTACATACAATTTTCCCACCAATGCGCTTATTCCCACTCCTGGCCCCAAGGCACTGACATGTCCGAGAAGCACATGTGTCTGTGGCTTTCCAACCGGATAGGCTCCCATCTCACCTGAGCCCCAGGGCAGCTCCTGCACAGCCGTGCCCAGCGGTGGCTGAGGTCTCACCCGCCGCCCTCATCCCTCCTCACCCAGAGCCGCCCCCAGGCCTGCAGGCTCCATGTTCATCTTTTATCCAGGACTTCCATTGTACTTTCCTGTGTATAGAGGTGTTTAGACGACAATGCTCACTGCTGTGCTACATCGCCTACCGCAGGCAGTACAGCACCCGCTGTGCAGTGTGCACCTGGGAGTGGAGGCTGCTCACACAGCCCAGGGTGCAGGGGTGCCACCCAGGTCTGTGGGCACCTCTGTGATGATCACATGTGGAGACCTCGCCCGACGTGCAGTCCTCACGCAGGGCCCTGTCACTGAGTGATGCAGGGCCGTGCTTCCTTTTCATTGGCCTCAGCGATGTGGTTAGGAGAACTTCCCATTCTTGCTTTTTGCCATAACACTTTATCGCCAGCCACTTGGTCTGGGCAAGCACGGACTGCAGGCGGCCGCGGGGTGATTTAAGCACCTGCTACAGGGCAGACGTGGCTTCCCTGGTCCCGCCACGGAGGCTCCGTGGGAGCCTTTCTGCACTGACCTGCTTAGCTCGAGTAGCCGTCCCAGGGGCCGTTTCTCTGACGCCCTGTGGAGGGCGCAGCTGCTGGACAGCGTGCTCAGTGCTGTGACGCATCCCATGGGTTAGGGAGCTGTGGGAGGGACTGGGGAAGGGGCTCCAGGCTGAGCGTCCAGAAATGGATCCATGGTCACAGCACAGGCTGGTGGCCCGTGTGGCTGGTGCTCCTGCTGACCGAAGCGGCTGCCCACCCGCCACCGGGAGGCTGCCACTGTGGCCGACTCCAGCCCGTGTGGCCCCGGCCAGCATAGGACTGCCTTGTCTTGGCTCTCTCCTCACCCCTCAGTCACACACACACACACACACACACACACATGCACATGCACGCACACCACACGCACGCATGCACACATGCACGCACACAAAGAAGCCAGAGGAGCCTGCATCGCCTGGACGCCACGTGCACACTCAGGGAAGTGTGGCTTCTCTCCCAGCCTCCCAGCTGCAGAGGTGGCCCTGGCAGCAGCCCAGCGTGGCTCTGCTTGCTCCTCACGGGTCGTCGTTGCTCCATTCTTTTCTCTCTCCTCTCCCCTTGTCTCTGTATCTATGTTTAGGTTCTGTTATGGTTTCCCTTTGGCCATTACTCCACTTTGAATGTGCGAGCTGTTCACTGAGAAGCCGGGGAGGGGGGGAAGGCGGGAAGCAGGGAGCCTGATCCAGTGCAGCTGGCGGCGTGGACACGGCACGGACGCCGTCCTCCCTGGCCACGTCCGCCTTCCCGTGGACAAACAGACTTGTCCAGACTCTGCCTTGTGTTCATTTTGTGCTCTTACCAACTCACAGTCTCTGCTGTAAATAGGGCCACACCATCCCCGCTCCACCTGCTAGGCCTCGGGAAGTAAAGGTGGCGGGTGTGGTGAGTCCTCCGTGGGTCCTTACCCACGATTCCGCGGTGGGAGTGGGCGCTGCATAGCTCCTGGCGAGGAGACCAGAGGTGTGGAGGCCTCCTGGACAGGGCCCTGTCACTGCAGGCATGGCCTGTCCTCGAAGGAGGCCCGAGGCCCGTGCCCTGCTGCTCCCGCCCCTGGTCAGCAGGGCTCCTTCAGGTTCCCGGTGTGTGGGTGCGACTCCTTCTCGTTTCATGAGCGTTTTCCTTTTCCCTTTCGTAGGCCCAGCGCATCTATGCAATAAACACAACTTTCTCCTGACGTATTTCGGGAAGGAATTAAAAGGAGTATTTTAGATCTCTCTCTCTCTCAGAGCAGTTACAACGAAACAAGCTACCAGCCTTCCTGACCACGTGGCTCTGAGCTCAAGGCAGCCCGTGGGCCTCCACGCAGCAGTCCGGAAAGAAAGGACGCAGGGGCTCGCAGCGAATGACGATCTGACTGACGCCAATGACAACTGAGGTCCATTGTTTATTAAACATGGGACGCCGCGGCCTTTTCCCGGCACAGCCCTCCCGTGGACACTTCTCACCTGGACCCGCCGGGATGTGAGGGAGTCCCGCCTGTCCCGGAGCAGCCTCCCCGAAGCCCCCAGATGCGTGAGGGACTCCACGGGTATCGAGGCCACGGCCGTGCCAGGCTGCGGTGAGGAAGTGGAAGCAGCCTGGGTATTAGACAAGAGGAAAACGAGTAATATTTCGGTCATAAATGGAAATGTCACGGTGTCCTGGCACTGTTTGCTTTGCATATTTATAATTTCGGTTATTTATACCCTGCTTTGTTTTAAGAAGGATCTCAGGCAACTTACAAAAATATACAAAATAAGAAAGTGAGGAAACAGCGGTGAAGGGAAAATATTACGAAAGCACAGACGGAGCAGGGGCGGGAGAGCTTAGCAAGGGCGCTGCGAGGCCTGTGCTCGCTGAACGCGCCGGCCGTGTGGCTCTGGCTTCCCAGCAGCCGGAGTGAGGACGGATGTGGTCAGTACCCAGAGTCACAGAGCAAGGCCGCACAGAGCAAGGCCGCGCAGGAGCCCCCTGCTGCATCCCTGGTACAAAACCCAGGTTAAAATGTAGTGACTGGTTTTCATAGCAACGTTCACAGGGCACGTAACACAGCAGGGCTCACAGAGGAGTGTTTCTCACTCTCCTTAGTGAAGTCCGTGGCGTCACACCCCAAGGTAACTCACTTACATGTCAGGCCGCAGGGGCGAGCCTGGGACAGGCCCAGCGAGAATCCTGCCGGCTCGTGGAGTCTGAGTATTCAGAGAAATGTGCTCATGGAAAAATACATTTCCTTCCATTTTAATAATTGTTTTCAATGTAAATATGCAAGTAAATGAACAAATAAAGTAAAAACACAAAACCCACTTCGGCTCTCCAGGACACGTGTGAAGAACGTGGATGTTTTCTGTACATAAACACATGCATCAGCATGTCACACACACGCACACACGTCAGTGGCGGCCCCTCTGGCATCCACCACTCATGGATGCAGAGCCATCATCTTTCAGTCACATGTTGTGGCCACGGGTCCCGCTGCTGGTCCACATGGACCAGTGGGTCTGGGGACAGTGCTCTGTGTGCTGCCAGGAGCCGAAGCCAGAGCAGGGGCCAGGGCAGAGGCCAGAGCTGAGGGTGGAGCAGAGGCCAGAGCAGGGGCTGGGGCAGAGGCTGGAGCAGAGGCCAGGGCAGAGGCCAGGGCAGAAGCGCCCCGAAGACCTCCCCAGAGGTGTTGACTCAGGGAGGATGCAGGGGAGCTGCCATGCAGGCCACCCGCCCCTCCCCCCCCGCCCCCCGCTCCCTATTTCCCTCTATCCAGGCAGCAGACCTCACGTACCTCCTTCCGGGCCAGAGAACTGTGAGCGAAAATGCAAGTAGAACAGAAAAAAAAAAAGATCTTGTCCTTAGTTGCTGCAAATGCCTTGGTGACAGAGACTGCCAGACCCAAAGACCCTCCGTCCATGAAAGAGAGGCAGCAAACTCAGCAAAAGGAAGCAGGCTTGCTAGGAACATCAGGCCAGGGAGTTAGAATAAATATTACGTAAGTCCTAACATCTATAAACCCAACTATCACAACCAAGGGATGCAATTAGGGATTTCTAAAAAAAAGAATAGGTAGTAACAACAATGTTGTATATCAATTATATCTCTACTAGAGGCCCGGTACACAAAATTCATGCATGGGGAGGGGGTTCCCTCAGCCCCGCCTGCAGCATCTTGCAATCTGGAACCCCTTGGGGCATGTCCGACTGCCGTGGGATCAGGCCTAAACTGGTAGTCGAACATCCCTCTCACAATCCAGGACCACTGGCTCCTAACTGCTTGCATGCCTGCCTGCCTGATCGCCCCTAACTGCCTCTGCCTCAGCCCCTGCTGCCATGGCTTCATCCGGAAAGATGTTTGGAATGACGTCCGGAAGGTCATTTGGCTGTCAGGTCTAATTAGCATATTATGCTTTTATTATTATAGATAAGAAATGATAGTTACTAATGATAAAAATAGAGGATGTGAATATAAGAAATATGGCATAATTATTAGCATTAAAATCTCACTCCATTTCCAGAACAACACAAAACAGTTGAAAAAGAAATGAATGAGCTGGAATGGTAGGAAATGACATAAAATGGCACTCAGCTAAAAGGGATAAGGAAGCAAAACTGTTAAAAGCTGAGACAGGGCTTGTACTATTAAATGTTCCAGCATCTATCAAAATGTGTGCCCAACAGAGAAATAGAGCGGGTATGGAGAGAGAGGAAGGAGAGAATTTCCAGATATGAAGATTCGGTTCCCCAGATGAAGGAAACCCCCATATCCTGAGCTGGGTGTATTCAGACACACACACTCTCCGCTACTTGCTGGAGGGAGTTTAGACCATAAAGGATGAAAAGCCCTGACAGATTCTGTAAAGAAAACATTATTTACCAAGGAATGAAGGTCTGATTGATCACAGTCTTCTTAGCAGCAACACCAGGTTGCAGAGGTTGACGAAATTAAAGAAAAGGAATGGAGATTGGAAAAAAGAAGTTAAAGGTAAACATAGATATCAAATTCTAAGGATATAAACTATTTTTAAAGGAAAACAAAGGGTGAACAGGTAAACTAATCAGTTCAGTCACAGGTTACTAAAGTGAGGTTAGAAATCCTATATAATAAAAGCCTAATATGCTGTGTCTGGTCATCCGGTTGTCGGTTCAACCAATCAAAGCATAATATGCTAATGATATGCTAAGGCCGCTCAACTGCTCTCTATGATGTGAACTGACCACCAGGGGACAGACAGTTGACCAGTTGACTAGTCACTATGATGTGGACTGACCACCAGGGGGCAGAAGCTCCAACCAGTAGGTTAGCTTGCTGCTGGGATCTGGCCAATCTGGTCCCTCCCCAGCTGGCCAACCTCCCACATCCCTCCCCAGCCACGATCATGCACCAGTGGGGTCCCTCGGGCTGGCTTGAGCCCTCTCATGATCTGGGACCCCTCGGGGGATGTTGGAGAGCTGATTTCAACCCGGCCTTGCAGGCCAGGCTGAGGGACCCCACTGGTGCACGAATTCATGCTCCAGGCCTCTAGTATAATGATAATCACAATATAAATCAAAAGGAAAAGTCACACATGAATGTCAATTAAACAATTTTGAGTTATGCAAATCAAAACAATAAATTTTTTTCTGGACAGAAAATATCTCCCACCAGGAAAGGGAAACAGGAGAGAAAGGAAAGGGAAGGAGGAGAAGAGAGAACAGCAGGCAGGTGACTACAGATAAAGCACTTGTCTCAACATAACCTCCAAGGGACTGTCCTGTTCGCTCTGTATGGGGGAGACCGGATCGCGATGCTGAGATGGAGGACGCCGTGCACTTAGGCCTGCACCATGCCTCAGGCCGGGACAGGCAGGCAGCTCTCACCATGAGTGTCCCTAAAGCAAACACTGGGTAGACATGGCTTCACATGTTTTTTTCACATATTAAAAAAAAGAGAGAGAAAAGAAGGAAATGAAGAGAGGAAAGAAAGCACTGCGGAATCTCTGTGAGGCCGTGGGTCAGATCAGCGTGGTGTCTGTGAGGCCATAAATCCGATCTGACCGACAGCCTCACAGAGACCACACTGATGCAGAAGTCCTTGCGGAAGTCCCAGCAACAACAAAATGTTAACACTTCCCAGAAATAAATGGTATTTTGTTCTAAAAAACCTCTTTTGTGGATGGAAACGGGATTCAGTTGTGTCCTAACCACTGTGCCTGTCACAGATCACCAACCCCCCTATGGGATCCAAGTGCATTTCAGCGACTATCTCTGTAGACAGTCAATGCTATTTTTCCATCATTGGACTTCAATTTGGAGAGAACATCCTTGAAGGTGTAATCTATACTAACAAAAGGGTAATATGCAAATTGGTCGTAACACCCTCACACACGACTGAACAGTAGGCTGCGTGGGGTGACCAGGCTGGTGGGGGGGGGCAGTGAGGGGCGACCAGGCTGGCAGAGGGGGGCAGTGGGGACAACCAGGCTGACAGTGGGGGGCAGTTGGGGGCAACCAGGCTGGCAGGGGGCACAGTTACAGGTGATCAGGCCGGCACACAGAGGCAGTGAGGGGCGATCAGGCCGGCCGGAGGGGGGGCAGTTAGGGGCAACCAGGCAGGCAGGCAGGTGAGCAATTAGGAGCCAGTGGTCCCAGATTGTGAGAGGGATGTCCAACTGCCAGTTTAGGCCCGATCCCGCAGTCGGACATCCCCTGAGGGGTCCCGTATTGGAGAGGGTGCTGAGGGACACCCCCATCTCATGCATGAATTTTGTGCACTGGGCCTCTAGTTATAATAATAAGCAAGTGTTACTGTGAAGATCACTAAACAACTGAAATGCTTCATTACACTTGCTCCTCAAGGACTCTGCCTCCATTGTCCTAGGAACTGCACAAAATACTACATGAGAGGACTGCACAGAACCCCTCATTCTGGACTCGAATGCATAAAACTGGACAATTAAACCTTCAGGGAAAGCTGTCACAAGCTGGGCCATCCTAATGCAGTTGTACCTCCAATGGGAAGTGATGGCTGATCTGTGCTAAGAGGGTACCTGTGCGCAGCGCCCGCCTGAGCGTGCTCGTGGGTCAGGTCTCTTGTACTTTCAGCAGCAAACACCATTATATCTGCTTCTCCAGAGCTTCCCTCCAGTCCTGGCATGGGACGTGAAATATGCTTTCTTAACGTCCTCTGGGCTTTAAGTACAGCTGACGGTGGCTAGGCAACCAACAACGGAACACGATGAGAAATGAATGGCAAACTCTCGCAAATCGAGCCGTTCCTTCAGGTCAGCTGCAGAGCACACGCAGCATTGCAGGAACTAAGAATAAAGAAGAATAAAGACTTGCAACCTCATTGCTCCTTCCTCCTTCCCTGCCCTCCTCACCCCGAGCCCTGTGCCCGGGAGAAGGGTGGCTGTCAGCGTTAATCTCCCTTAGTTGATGCAAACAGGAGCGCTAGCGTCCACATAAACTGATTATTGGGACTGTGGGTCCCTCCAGGACAGGGCTGTATCCTGTTGGCACTTCGATCTGCAGACGGAGAACAGTGCCGGGCACGTGGTGGTCGCCCAGGAGCAGCACTTGGTCACGGAACCCAAATAGATAGGCTGGCCCTCCACGAAGTGTGCGACTTGCGGGGTCACCTCCGATGCAGTCGCTGCGGGTGGACCTTCCTCAGGGGCGTGGACCACAGTCATCTGATCACCAGGACGTGGAAGCATCCTGGATTCCAAGTGGCAAGAGGAAGCAGGAAGAATTGTATGCAGAACACTTAGTCATGTGGGACCATCAAGTATCCAATCTGGACATTTTGCTATTATTTTATCTTTAACATTTTTTTTGGGGGGGGGGCATGAGTGAACAAACCAGTTTTTAAATAGAATTAATGGTTCATGAGGGGCAATGTAGGGAGTGAACAAAAGCTGGGAGGTGTTTAGAATTCATGTTTATTGATCATCTGTTACATGCCAAGCCTTTAGCGGGCTTGGGCTGATCCCAGTGAGTGACACAGAGGTGACCCTGTCCTCGCCAAGGTGACTTCATAGAGGAGGCAATAGGCAGACACCAGCCCACCAAACACACAACCAGGTGATCGAACACATTTAGCGCCTCACGGGAGAGAGCGGATGCTGAGCTGGCGCTGGGCATGGGATGCAGGGCACGACCCTGGGGAGGGCACCAAGGAGGGAACTCGGGCGGAGCTCAGACCAATGAGCCACGGAAGGAAGCAACAGGAGGGGCGGACGCGCGTGCGTGAGACCTGGGTTTGAACATAAACACGCATCTATGCGCAGACCTGGCAGGTGCCTGTACCCAGGACTCTCGGGGTCATGTCTGTAAAATCAAAATAAATCGTGTGGGAAATCGGTGTGTGGCTGAGGCTCTCGATGGCGAGGCACCCAGGCTCTGTCGACCTTCAGAAAACATCGCTTCCTTCCTCCACTCATTCACAGCCTCAGATGGGCTCCTGGCGGAAGTCCCAGCAGTCCCAGCAGCAACGAGATGTTAACACTTCCCAGAGATGGATGGAATTTTGTTCTAAAACAGCTCTTCTGTGGATGTAAACAGGATTCAGCTGTGTCCTAACCACTGTGACGGTCACAGATCACCATCCCCGCTCTGGGATCCAAGTGCGTTTCAGCGACTGGAAAAAAAAAAAAAAAAAGCCAAGATTGAAATGTCGCAGACTGAAGCCCTTACTTGGTGAGTTTTCAGTAACAGATTAGTGTGTATTTAATCGCCTTTCAGCAGGAGTTAATTTAATCTCTTTTACATTAAACAGACTCTTAGGCACGGCTTCGCGGCGTGCGGATCACCACGGGGTTACCCAGCTATTTATGGCCGCATTGCATTTTTGAAAGCCCTATGAAAACATGTGTCTGCTTTCATAACCTTTCTGAGCAGATTCCAGTTGGGTTTTGTCAGCCCATTGCACTGCCTGTTTCGTAACAAGCAAGTACCCTTCTCTTGATGCTGCTGATACCTTAAACCGTTAGAGCAATTTAAGCCTGAGCAGCTCTGCTCCCCAAAGCGAGACCAAACCATGGCCCCAAATGAGCCCAACAGATGACCTCTGGGCGGGACCTGCAAAGCCTCCTTGTCCTGCTGAGGAGTGAGAGCTGCATGCCGCACTCTCGCGAACCCCCCACCCTCCACCCCCACATACACAGGCGGCACGAACCAGAGTCTGCAGGTGATGGCAGTGATGGGGTCCAGGCCCGAGGACGGAGGCCAGGCCTGGGTCACGGTGGCCTCGATCCCATGGGTGGTGCCCTTGCTGTCCCTGACCTCTGAGCTGGGCTAACAGACACACTTTTCCCAGATGCGGTCCACCCTGCCCACATGTGGACAGCAGGTGGCTGACTGGCTGTCCTGCTGTCCCTGGGACCTCCGGGTCAGCAGGCTGCTGCTAGGAAGAGCTGATGGTGGGGGGGAGATGTGTGTCTACTCCCCGTAGGTTTTTTAGGGCGGTGGAAAGAGTGCCCACATTCATGGAACTTTGTTACAGCAGCAACAGGAAACGAATATACCGGGTGTCAGCAGGGGTTCCTCTGCCTTTAAGATCCAGATAAGATTGGCTTCCAGCTCCTCTCCAGTGTCCTCGCAGGGATTTCTGCGGGGCTTCGGGTCACGTGGGATATTGTGTCCCTCAGGTCCTTGCTGGCTCTGAGCTCAGGGAGAGGTTTGTAGGCTCTGGTGCAGTGGAGCCTGCCTGCCACACCTCTCCTGCTGCCGGAAGGGACCAGGCCAGGCTGGCCTGCTGGACAACCAGGGCACACAGAGCGTCCAGGCTGTCCGAGCCGAGGCAGCCGGGGCCCGTCTACCAGTAGATGCGCGGACAGCGAGCAAGCCTGGGGGAGGTGGCGGGCCTGCTGGGGCCCCATTGGTGGGAGCAATAACCACGCACCGTGTGCACCCACGTGTGCTATTGCACACGACACTGCGGACTCCCTCGATCAGCGGTTGCTGACCGGTGGTCCATGGACCACTGGTGGTCTGTGGGGCTGATGACCGCTGCCCTGGTAGCCCAGTGGCCCGAGGGAATGACCTACCCCTCAGTAGCACCAGCCCTTCATGCCTTCTCACCTTCTCACGCCCCAGCCACTCCATCGCTGTCTCCTTCCAGCACGCTCCCTCTCTGTCTCCTCCCTCCACCATTCATTCCTATCGCTATTGAGGCCTCTGTATTTAAAGAACGGCTTCCTTCCACAGCCTCCTCATCAGAGGTAGCCTCTTAGTGACAGTCACGGGCAAGCTAGTCCATTGTGGAGGGCTGGTCCGTGCAGAGGGTGTCAGCAGGCAGGCGGGTAAGTCTGAGCCCGTCCTGAATGGGGTCCCTGGAGTCTGGGTGAGCAGAGGATGGTGAGGGCCCCAGAGCAGTCTCCAAAGTCGGGGGAGAGGGGGTAATGTCCCTGTTCATGACGCCCTAGATCAGAGGACTTCATTCAAGTTCAGGGGCATTCAAGCAGCCCACACCTGTCCTGACGTCCAGCTCCAAACCGCCTTGTCTTTTAAATATGTCACATGTCCTCAACAAGAGGCTTTTGTTCCTCAAAATCGCAGTGCGCTGCCCGGAGCGCTGTGCACAGGACAGGGAAGAAGTGTCTGAAGGAAGAAGAGCGATTACGCGGTGAAGATCTCTAATTAGTTTCAGCCTCTCTTAATGTTTTCATCTTAATCTGGTAAAATGCGATCTAGATTTGAAAAGGAATAAATAAATTCAAGTGAAATTTCTTTTAAAAATCATTCTTAGAAAAGAGAAATGAGCCCTCGCTGGTGTGGCTCAGTGGATAGAGTGTCGGTCTGTAGGCTGAACTGTCCCGGGTTCGATTACAGTCAAGGGCACACACTCGGGTTGCAGGCTCCATCACCAGTAGGGGGCGTGCAGGAGGCAACTGAACAATGATTCTCTCTCATCATTGATGTTTCTATCTCTCTCCCTCTCCCTTCCTCTCTGAAATCAATAAAGATATATTTTTAAAAAAGAAAAGAGAAGTAAGTGTGGACTATGCAAATCAAAAGGAATGACAGTTTGCAAACTGGAGACATTGAAGCTACCGGAGTCAAAGGTGGGACTCCATCAGCCACCTCCGGTTGTAACCAGGGACATGGTCAGTCATGGAACGGCACGGGCTCCACACGCCGCAGACAGACAGCACGCACACGGCCGCTGCTGGCGTGAGAATCACTGCTTGAGGCTAGATTTGCTTTGAACAACTCCCTGGCAGATGCTACAGCTTTAACACAAAGCGAATGTGTGGCAGCAGCACGTGTGGAAATATCAAGGGCCTGAAAATCATTTTATGTAGAAGAGCCGTCCTTCACCTGGTATTTGAAATGTCCACTGACTCGATATTCATTCGGAATTTCCATCATTTCCTCAGGCTGTTAATAAAGATTAGCTGTAGCTTCAGAGAATATTACTTATTACTTATTTTTTAAAATAACTGTTATTTTTTAAATATATTTTTATTGATTTCAGAGAGGAAGGGAGAGAGAGAGAGAGAGAGAGAGAGAGAGAGAGAAACATCAATAATGAGAGAGAATCATTGATCGGCTGCCTCCTGCATGACCCCCACTGGGGATTGAGCCTGCAACCCGGGCCTGTGCCCTGACTGGGAATCGATCCATGACCTCCTGGTTCCTAGGTCGATGCTCAACCACTGAGCCATGCCTGCAGCGCTGTTATTCTTTCTTAATAAAAAAGTAATATGTACTTAAGGAGTCATTCACATGGACTGTTCTAAATTCCCAACACCCTGCACAGCAGGTGGCATTCACCCTGTTCAGATGATTGTCTAACACCCCGACCTCACTGTCATGGCCTTTGAACCACACACTCACACACATGTACAGGTTGGCTGAGTGTCCAGGTAGCCGTGTGGTTCTCGTGACAACAGCATGGCTGCCAGGTGGCTGACTCTTCTCCTTGGGGTGATGCCCGAAGCACTCCCAAGCGCAGGAAGATGCCTCGGCGGGAGGCACGTCCTGGCCCGGGGCTGGCTTAGTGACCGCCTGGCTAACAACCTCGTGGAAAGTACTTCCGGGCCTTTGGCACTAGGCCCAAGGAGCTTGCCGCTCTCACCTGGCTGCCCGGTGCGCTCTGGAAGCCCTGGCCTCTGCACACTGAGCCTGCCATGCTGCAGAGGGGCCAGCGGTGGCCCAGCCTTGGGGCCGCGGGTTGATGGGTGAGGCCCTGAGACTCCACAGGAGCCGTGGGCCAGTGCTCCGAGGGGCAGAATCACTGGCCCCTGGGGGGCTGCATTCTTGCTCCATAAAACCAACGGTTATATTAAAATTATTTTTTCAAGTCACTGAGTTTGGGGAAGTGTGTCAGTTGTGTATTCCCACAGAGCAAATCACCCCACGCGTGACCTCTGGCAGTCACCGCCTTACCCTCCCGTGTCTGTGGGCTCAGGAGGTGGGACGGCATGGCAGGGGTCCAGAGTAAGACCAGGCATCTTGCTCCCTTGGGGGTGCTTCGGGCATCAGCCAGGACCTCCGCTGGCCGTCGGCGGGGACACCCAGGGCTGAGGCCTTCCCAGGCGGTCTCTTCACTGGCTGCTTGGGCTTCCTCGGGGCTCGGGGCCTGGCTCCAAGTTAGATGAGTGTCTGTTGCCCCTTGTGACCTGCTCTTGGGAGTCACATATGACCTTTCTGATGGGACCATGTGCCTAGATTGAAGGAGGGAAGACACAGCTCAGGTGGCCAGGCCCAGGGAGTTTGCCTGGCCCAAGGGACTCAGACCCAGGACTTTCAGGACTAAATCTGAGCAGCGCCTGGCCAGTCAGCCTCCTGCACGCCCCGCACCTGGGATCAAGCCTGCAACCCGGGCATGTGCCCTGACAGGGAATCAAACCCTGACCTCCTGGTTCTTAGGTCGATGCTCAACCACTGAGCCGCGCCAGCTGGGCTATCTGTTCCACGTTTTTGGTTTCTCCTTCGGGAGTTCAGGGATGCCCATTGGTGTGGGTGTGAGGCTGGACGGGAGAGGGTCAAAGCCGGGCTCTGGAGCAGCCACTGTGTCCGGTCAGGATGGCCCATTTGCCAGCTTGCAGATCTGGTATCAGTATTTTAACCATTTTCTGCTGTGTGTATTCGTTTTCTAATCTAAAAATGAAGACACTAACATAACGTGTTTGTTGAAGATTTTGTGAGGATTCAATAATGATGTTAGACATTTCTAAGGAAGTATGCGAGGGTTTTCTTGAATTTATCCTGTTTGAAGTTTGTTGAGCATCATCGAGTGTCTGTAAATTTCTTTGTTTCATCAAATTTGGGATATTTTTAGCCCTCAATTATGCAAATAAGTTTGTATTCCATCTTCTGCTTTCCTTCTGGGATTCTAATTACCCAAATGTTACATGGTTTGATAGATAACAGGTCCCTGAGTCTGTTTTATTTTCTCATCTTCTCTTTCTGTTCCTCAGATTGGATCATTGCTGTTGATGTATATCTTAGCGTTCTTACTCTCGCCTCCGTGGTCTGCCTTGTAGACTTGGTTGCTGAGTCCATCCTGTGAGACTTAGGGTTCAGCTACCAGTGTTTCAGTTCTAAGGTTTTCATCTTGTTGGTTTTAGCTTCGTGCCTCTTGAGTTGGTGCCATGCATGCGTGTAGTCAGGGCCGGGAACGGTGGGCAGACAGCCCGGGGGGTCCAACCTCAGCATGGCTGTGTCCCTGTCACTCTTCCCTGCCCCCCTCAGCGGTTTACATGAGAAACACTGGCTTTCCACCGGCACCTGTCCTGTGTGTGGCACGCCAGCAGCACTGAGCCTCTCCTGCCAGCCATGGCAGCGGGCATAGCTCCTCTCTCTCCTGCAGGAGCTCACACAGCACAGGAGCCGTCCACCGCTGGCTCCGGCGACTCCAGGGAATTGCTGTTCGTAGCAGATCTGGATTTTTAGTTACTTTCCTGGGGGGAGCTTCCTGTGAGATACTACTCTGTCAATACCAGAATCATAAATGTCTCCCTTAATAATAAAAAAAAAGCTTGTCCTTTTGTTCTAACTGGATTTTGACTCAAAGCAAGAGTAGATAGGAGCCTTTTTACTTACCCATCTCTCACTGGAAGTCCTTCCGATGTTATTCTTTTAATAAGGGACCAAAATTCATGTAATGTGCCGTTCTCTCTCCCTCTTTGTAAATGTCCTCAGAGCCAACCCAGCAGGAAGAGACAACCTTGCTCCTGTGGGCCCTGCATTTGGAAGCCGTCTGCCCACAGCCACGGCCACAGACACGTTTCAGAGCCCTTCCCAGAAACCAGAGCCAGCGAGGAGCTCACAGTGGGGCAGAGCCGGGACCTCGTTCACTGGGTGACATGACCAGCTGCTTAGTCACTGTGTGCCTCAGTGAGTCTGTGCATTTGGGACAAAAAATGTCTACTTAAAAGGATGGTGACAAAGATTACAGGAGGTGGTGAGTATAAAGTCTTGAGGAAGGAGTAGTTGATAAGAAAATGTTGTTTCCCTTTGAACGCCTCATTTAATTGCTTTAGTCTATCCCTCATTTTTATAATCTCTGCCGCTTTATTCGTAACTTCCTGTGGTTACTCGAGGTTTTAGTTTACCCTTCCCATTATGTTTTAAGGCGCTCAAGGGACAGATTTTACTTATTTGTGTATCTCTAGCGTGCTTTGCACATACCAGGAATACTCACGGGGTATTTGCAGAATTGAATTTATTTTCTCGAATTACCTTTTCATCAATATTACGGCAGTTTCCTCAGAGGCCTTGTAAGTCTCAATAGCTGTTCTTAAAACGCACGAAAAGCTCTTAGCTTCATTACCTTTTCTGTTTCTTCGGTCCCTTTTCAGTGTTTAAAAATAAACGTAAAGCCCTAACCAGTTTGGCTCAGTGGATAGAGCGTCGGCCTGCGGACTGAAGGGTCCCAGGTTCGATTCCGGTCAAGGCCACGTACCTTGGTTGCGGGCACATCCCCAATAGGGGGTGTGCAGGAGGCAGCTGATCGATGTTTCTCTCTCATCGATGTATCTAACTCTCTATCCCTCTCCCTTCCTCTCTTTGAAAAATCAATACAACATATTTAAAAAAATAAAATAAATGTAAAGATTTGACTTGGGCCTGGTCAGTGTTGTTCAGTGATTAGAGCATCGGACCAAGGGGTCCGGTTCGATTCCCAGTCAAGGGTACATGCCTTGGTTGCAGGTTTGATCCCCAGCCCAGTCAGGGCAAGTGCGGGAAGCAACCAATTGAAGTTTTTCTTCCCTGTCCCCTACACCCCCTACCTCCCTCCTTTCCACTCTCTCTCAATGGAGAAAATATCCTCAGGTGAAGATTAACAACACAAAACAAACAAAAAACAACAACCAGAAACAAACAAACAAAAATTTGACTTGAACCTGTGAGATTCGGAAGCACACAGAAATCATGTTTATCCTGAATTCATGATGGCACATGTCTCTCCATCTTAACTTCAAATGTTGCAGGAGGCTCATAATAAAGGACTAAATGTCAGTAGAGCAATTCTTTTTTTAATCACATAGTTTTTAATGATCGTTGAGATCATTTAATGACCAGGGATTCATACTTTCCAAAGAATTTCACATACACTTGATCTTACCATGTGCGGGATGCCGCCTTTCCCCTCAGTCTGTGGTAGCTGTCGCTTTCGTCTGCCCAGCAAGGTCCAGTCCCACCCTCACAGGACGGGGTCTGAGCAATGCCAAGCGGTGCTGGATCCCAGCATGGGCTCTCCGGTGGGTCCGTGAGTGCTCAGGGTGCTAAAGCAGCAAGTTGTGGCCGTGTGACTGATGGCAGAGCCAGAACTCTTCTACGAAGGCCTCCTGCTTCTTCTCCAATCTTGGTTGGTGAGCGTGGCCGAAAGTGCAGGGAGGCCCTGAGGACTTTTCCGAATCTTTCCCTTTTTTGTAGCATAAGTTGATCACAATTCATTTATTCAGATACAGATTTGGGAGTTGCTTGAAACATTAGGCTCTTGACATACAAGGAAATAGCACAATTGGGATTTTTCTTGGTTCTCTCCTCTTCCCCCGTCCTGTCTCTCCTTTCTTCCAGTGAATGTAAGGCAATTACTTGAAGGCTGCTGGAGGGAAGGCGTTTACTGCGGCTGCTCCAAAACAGAGAGACCTGAGAAGGAAGAGGACCAGGGAGCACTGCAATCCTGGAGCCAGGGATGCTGGAGCTGAGGATGCTGGAGGCTGGGATGCTGGAGTCTGGGGATGCTGGAGGCTCAAGGATGCTGGAGGCTGGGATGCTGGAGGCTCAGGAGCAGCGCAGGCACTGCCAGCAGAAGGGGCGGCCTCGGTGTGTCTGTGACCTTCTACGGTAAAGGCTCTGAGAACACAGGGGTGAGCCCAGGTGTGGATTTCTGAAGCCCAATGACCGAAGACAAGTCCCAAGGATTCGACCTGTGGTTTCTTTTATCAAACGGTTTACAAGGTGGTTACCTATGTGTGAGGGAAGGGCTTCCTTGCAGGTATTGTGTCCTGAACGTAGAATCCCCGCAGGTCCCTCCTCTCCTCTCCCCAGTCTCTCCTGTGTCTGCGAGGTCTGCGGTCCAGCTGACATGCAGCGTTCCTGGGCTCCTGCTCGCTCAGTAGCTCATCACGGCCTCATGTTGTTTGTTCTCCGTGTGAGTTTTTGTCTTTGGAACATGCAGTTATGGGGGCTGTTTTGGAGACAGTGAACTCAGATGTGTGTGTGTTAAATCTACTCTTTTAATTTAGATTTTTTTCTTGACTTCAGAGGGTGATAGATGAAGAATTGTCCCACCGCTTGTGAGAATAGTTGCTATGGAGATCAGGTAAGATGAGAACAAACCTGATGAGCTTCATGCATCTTTCCATTTAAAGCATTCATTATTTTGATGGATGCAGAGTATTTTCATGAGAAGCAAATTACCTTTGATGATAAAATTACGTTTATGGATGTCTACTAATGATTCTAGCGGGTTTGGCTCAGCAATTATTTAGCATTTAGTCACCAAAGTGGTGGCAGTCACACTGCGCAATATTCTTTCTCAGCACTTTCCAAACCTCACTCCTAATTGACTATTTCCTTCCTAAAACGTCGTCTTCACATGGTGTAGCACTGTGGTAAGTGGAGCCCGCAGCCAGCCCGCCAACTGCATGCCTGTCGAGAGCACTGTCGTGAGTTACACGTAGGGGCAGTGGGAACGCTGGTGGGCTGAGGCACCGACTCAGGGCATCCAAGCGCAGGGCGAGTGTAGTATTAAGATGGCCCACCGATCGTGTCTGTGCACTCAGCCAAGGAGAGCTCACAGATCTGTGTGTGACAGTGTCAGAGACCTCAGGTCTCCGGTCGTGGAGCCAGAGCTATTTGAAGGACACCTGAATCCCATGGCATCTGAGTCTGGTGGCCCCGGAGTCCAACATTGCTCACTGTGCTCTGGGCCTTACTTGGTAAAAGACAAGCTTATGTTTTCAAGGCTCTCCTGTGATTTCCGTGTTTAGTTCCATTTAATGCTAATGTTATAAATTCTCATAATTCCAACAAGAATATAATGTTAGACCTGAGGACTTTGGGCTTCACAAAATACAATATAAGTAAAGTGCCCAGACTGACTATATTATTCAGATAGTTCTTTCCAAGTTTTAGAAATTAGACTTGCTGTTCATTGATATTTGGGAAAATTTTTAATTATTTAATTTTTGCATAAATAATATTTAAAATGTTTTTCAAATTAGAATAGATGGATATTATAGCTGCAACTAGAGGCCTGGTGCACGAAAATTCGTGCACTCAGGGGTGGGGGGGGGGGGTCCCTCAGCCCTGCCTGCACCCTCTCACAATCTGGGACCCCTCAGGTAGGGTCCCTAAGCCTGGCCTGAGATCAGAGCCTATCAGGGCTTTCCTTCCCCTGGCTAGAGGAAGCTGGCCCCACCCCTGCTGCTGCCACTGCCTACCTGATCACCCTTAACCACTCTGCCTGTCTGCCTGATTGCCTCTAACTGCATGCTGGGGGGTGGGGCCAGTCCTGCAAGGGGCTGTCTGCCTACCTGATTGCCCCTAACCACTGCCTGCCTACCTGATCACCCCTAAACACTCTGCCTGCCTGCCTGATCACCCCTAACTGCTTGCTGGAGGCAGGGCCAGCCCTGCGAGGGGCCATCTGACTACCTGATTGCCCCTAACCACTGGCTTGCCTACCCGATTGCCCCTAACTTCTTGCCTGCCTACCTGATCACTCCTAAACCCTGGTCTGCCTACCTGATCACTCCTAACCACTCTACCTGCCTGCCTAATTGCCCCTAACTGCTTCCTGAGGGGCAGGCCCACCCCGGAGAGGGGCCGTGGTGGTTCTGGTCTCTGGTCATTCCGGTCGTACGCTTATGGTGGCTGGCCTTTTTTTATATAGGATTATGTGACTCAACATTATAACTTTTCACTTTTTCTTCATTAGACCTAACTTTCCTTGTTTACATAAATATCTCCCTGAAGAATTCTACTACTCCCAGTGAGGTCTGAAAATGTAGAGTAAGTAATCTGCTCCTCTCACTGTTCTGAAACGGGATTAGTTTGATTTATCAATGGTGGGCTAAGTGGTTTTATTTAATAAATTTGTTGTTCTTCATAATAGTTCATCCCTTTGAAAAGATCAATGGTTATTGATTTTTCCCAAGAACTGGAGATAGGGGAGTGAGATGATATTGATGTTAATAATGAAAACAATGCTTTTTTGGAAACCACTAATGTGAGTCTAGGCTGCTTCCTGTGTGGGCACAGCCAGCGCCATGGAGCGGGAGTGATAAACCCCATGGTGCGCCCTCACTATGCGCAGGCATCGCTCTAGGAGCTCTGTGTGTGTTAACTCATCATCCAGGACGTAGGTAGCCCTTTGAGACTGGCTTCTTTCACTTCTAAATGCATAATAAGATGTCCTTAACTTCCTACATGTCTTGCCATGGATTGCTAGCGGTTTCTTTTTAGCACTGATAATATACCGTTGCCTGGATGGGCCAGAGTTTACTATGCATTCACCTACTGAAGGACATCATGGCTGCTCCAGGTTTTGGCCAGTGTGAATGAAGCTGCCGTAAACTTCCTTGTTTGGGTTTTTGTGTGGACACACCTTTCACCTCATGTGGGTACATACCCAGGAGTGTGACTCCAGCTTGCATGGGAAGAGCATGTTTGGTTTGGTAAGAAATGGCCAGGCTGTCTTCCACAGCAGCTGTGCCATTTTGCCTTCACGTCAGTAAGGAATGTGAGTTCCAGTTGCTCCGCATCCTTGCCAACATTTGCTGATGTCAGCTTTGTGGATTTGGGCCATGCTAGTAAGCATGTGACAGTATCTCATTTTTTAAATTTGCATTTCCCTACTGACATGTGACGTGAAGCACCTTTGCAAATGCTTGGCTGCCATCTCTGTAGCTCCTTTGGGGAGGTGTCAAGACCTTTTGCCCATTTATTAACAGACTAGTGTCCCGGTGCACAAAATTTGTGCACAGGAGGGATGTCCCTTAGCCTGGCCTGCACCCTCTCCAATCTGGGACCCCTCAGGGGATGTCTGACTGCTGGTTCAGGCCTCAACTGGTAGTTTGACATCCCTTTCACAATCTGGGACCACTGGCTCATAACCACTCACCTGCCTGCCTGCCTGATTGCCCCTAACCACTCTGCCTGCTGGCCTGCTTGCCCCCAACTGTCCCTCCCCCACCGGCCTGATCACCCCCAACTGCCCTCCCCTCCTGGCCTTATCTCCCCTAAATACCTCTTCTTCGGCCCCACCACCATGGCTTTGTCCAGAAGGACTTCCAGAAGGTCTCCTGGTCTAATTAGCATATTACCTTTTTATTAGTACAGATTCTTTTTTATTGGTTAGTTTTCAGAATGCTTTGTACATTTTGGATAAGAGTCCTTTATCAGATGTGTCTTTGCAAATGTTTCCTCTCAGCGTCGCTCGCCTTCTCATTTTCTTGGCCTCGTCTTTTGTGGAGAAGACAGTTTTAATTGCAATGAAGTCCAGCTTGTCTCTGATTTCTTTCACGGGTCGTGCCTGTGGTGTTGTATTACTAACGTCATCGCCCATACCTGCCACCTTGATTTCTCCTGTGTTGTCTTCAAGGAGTTTCACAGTTTTGCGGTTTATATTGAGGCCTGCAATGCACATCGCGTTAATTTTCGTGACGGGTGTAAGGTCTGTAGATTCATTTTTCCCTGTGGATGTCTCATCATTCCAGCACTGCTTGTTGAAAAGACTCTCTTTGCTCCCCCATGTTGCCTGTGTCCTTTGTCACAGATCAGTTGACTACATTTGTGTAGGCCTGGCTCTGGGATCTCTGTTCTGTTCCCATTGATCTAGTTGTCCATTCTTTCTCCAGCATTTGACTGTCTTGATAACTGTAGCTCATAGGAAGTCTCCTCTGACTGTATTTACCCGACAGCCCCTTCGCAGTGCTCCCAGCACCTCTATGTCTTTGTTATTTCAGTGCCTTCCTGCATGGATACCCTCTCTCCCTCCTGCCCTTGTGACTCTTGTCCTGACCGTCTTATCCGCCATCTCACTTCATTTATTTAATAATCAGTATTGAAATTGGTGGTTAATGGTCTTTAATTTTTTTTTACATGTGGCAAGCTGCTTCTTCAAACATCTCGCACTCCCGTGAGGAGGAAGGGAAATTAAGCCTCCACCATCCCATAGGCTGG
The DNA here is from genome assembly GCF_028538775.1 of Myotis yumanensis. Lineage (NCBI taxonomy): Eukaryota > Metazoa > Chordata > Mammalia > Chiroptera > Vespertilionidae > Myotis > Myotis yumanensis. Next base: position 106,363,903 of record NW_027223756.1, read on the forward strand.
CAGTGGGGACCTGTTCTCGCCTGTCTCACGGCACCTGCCCTGTTGTCTCTCTGCCTGTCTGGACCTGGGCTGTTCTCCTCTCAGATCAGCCCCCAATGGCTCACCTCCCTCTAGAGCATTGATGGCGAACCTATGACACTCGTGTCAGAGGTGACACACGAACTCATTTTTTTTTGTTGATTTTTCTTTGTTAAATGGCATTTAAATATATAAAATAAATATAAAAAATATAAGTCTTTGCTTTACTATGGTTGCAAATATCAAAAAATTTCTATATGTGACACGGCACCAGAGTTAAGTTAGGGTTTTTCAAAATGCTGACAAGCCGAGGTCAAAAGATTCGCCATCACTGCTCTAAAGACTAAGTTCAGACCTGCTTTCTCCTTCTGCTTCGGCAGGCGGGGGTCCCCCTGCCCTAGCGCCACTGCCACTCACTGCTCTGCTTCCAGTCACCGCCGAGAGCGTAACCGCTGCCATGGCTTCTCGGTCTCCTGGGGACAAAGGCAGTTTCTTATTAATCTGCACATCCACTGACCATGGCCCCAGTGGCGGGGACACAGCACTGCTCAGCGATGTATATACTGGTATGTTGAACGCCTGGTGCAAAACAGAGCTACTGAACAGGGGCCGCATCTGGGTGATCCCTCAAGGTCTGGCTGTCCCTCAGATTCTGTTCTTTCTAAAAAAGACGAGTGGCCTCAGCTTTCAGGGACAAGCTTGAGCTTAGCAGAGCCTGTCTCCCTTCTTCCAAGTATGTGCAAGGAAGGGGGGTGTTTCTGTGTCTCTCTGTCTCTTATGTTTATGTTTCATCAGTTCATTTTGAGTTTCCGAGTAGCTGAGAGAAAGTGATTTGAAGTGGGTCATATAATTTTCATCTTTTTTTTTTTAGTATTACGTATGTCCCCTTCACCCCCCCTTGACACTCTCCAGCCTACCCCCCACCCCTCGCCCCAGGCCTTTACCCCACTATTGTCTGTGTCTGTGTCCATGGGTTGTGCATATATGCATACAAGGTCCTTGGTTGACCACCTTCCACCCACCCACCCTATACATTTTATTACATTTCAACCAAACAGATTGCCCTACTTGTATGGAATCGGAATAACGATACAATTACAAAACAGAGAGCAAAGTCAAGCAATACTTGTTTGCCCACCTAGGAAGTGTGCCCCAGGCTCTGACCTAGGCACCCCGTTCCATTACCTCACTCAGTTCTCAAGGTCACCCCAGGAGGGAGGTGCGATTACCTAGCACTATTTTACGATGTAAAACTTAACATGGAAACCCAGAGCACTTAACACGTGACCCTCTGCATGGGAGTGCTGCCTCCCTTCTAAAAGGAAGGCGGCCGGGGCGCTCCACGTGTGCTCACACGGGATTCTTGTGAACACGGCAGCGGTTCTTTGTGACTGCCGGGTTGGGATTCCCAGGGAGTGAGATTTCTCACAAGGTCATTTTATTTGAGTTTTACTCATTTGTGAGAATGGACGTTATTAAATTTTAAACAACGCAGAAACTGAGACATCAAAAGAAGAATAGAGATGGATAGAAGAAGGAGAAAAAGAGAAAACATAATTTGTTTCAGGGAGAATAACTAGTTAGACATGAAGCGTATAGCACAGTGCCTGGTATTCATATAGCCTTAGACACATATGTGTGTGCATATACATATACATGCACAAATGAAGTATGTGGGGGCAGGTTACTGGAATACCTATCTACCCACACGCCTATCTATTTGTCTATTCACCTGTTTATCTATCACTAAAATTAATAAACAATAGTTCTGAGTCCCAGGATTGCAACGCTCGATCGGGGATGAAAGCGCTGAGTCACTATAATGTGGTGAGGAAAGTTTCACCTCACCTGCCTCCGTGCCCGCATCTGTAAATTGTGTGGCTTCAGCAGATCCCCTCTGAAGACTTGCCCAATTCACATACGTTGTGATTTCTGAAATGTTCACATTTGTCCACATTTTGGTTTGGTTGTTGACTAATAGGGGTAGGACTAGTTAGTGGAAAAAACTCAGGAGAAGAACTGAGGAATCAGCATCATCTACAAACTGGGAAAGCAGTCCTTCAATAGACAGGAGTTACGTCATTTCTCAGGGAGTCATTTCCATTTGCTGACATTTACGTCTATTGTAACGGTCTCTTTGTTTTCCTATTTCTCCACAGATTTCAATCATATGAAACTTGAGGGATTTTCCCACAGTCGTGTTGCAAATTCTTTTAATACGTTCTGTTTGTGAATAAGTGCATTCAAAACTGGAATTATTCAAATGAATGTTAAACCTCTGAAGATATATCTCTCCGCCGCTGGAAGAGTAATTGGGCTATTAATCTGAACCCATAAATCCCATGTAGGGTAATGAGCCTCTAATGTGCTCTCACTTTTTCCATTAGCTTAGCGTCCAGGGCTTTCGGATAAGTTATTCTGGCACCGTCACTACAGGACTGATAGGACTCTGTTGCTATGGGAAACCTATTTCTGAAATGTGTGTTTTCCCTTCCGCAAGGAGACTTCTAATTCTTTTATTCCACACTCCCAAATCTTACACGCCAAAGTATGTAAGTATTCCTATGTTTAATTTTATTATGATTATGTATGTATAAAAATATGTATCAGAGATTATGGTAATATTAAAAATGAAAAATAAATCAAAGCTTATCTTTCCTTAAGATATCTGACTATTGTAGCTACCAAAAACCAGAGGCCATCATTAATTCTGTAAATTACTGACTCATTTACATGTCCTGATACAGACACGACAATGGCCTGATTTATATAATTTGGTGGAAAAATTGGAAATTGGAGCTTTAAATGTGGAACTAAGATTTCCAGAAGTGGTGTGTGCCTCGGACTATTTACACCGCCTGATGCCCCAAGGAAATAAGTTTGAGAAATAACCTACTTTTCTATATAATTAAAACCATGATGGGTACACAGAACCCACATCCTCAAGTTCAGGGTAAAGCTGAGCCTGTGAAGTGTGCAGTGGGAGAGAAGACATGAGTGGGGGTGAGAACACAGCTGTGGGAGTGTGTGTGGGTCAGGTGTAAGCTCGTGGGAAGTTCCTCCGTGCACATAGAGTGGGCCCAGCTCCTGCCTCAGTGCACTCCCCTCAGAGCTGAGCCCCAGTTCGGGGTTTGTCACAGTCCCTCCCTGCTCCCCCCATTGGAGTGTTAAATGGCTTGTCCCCAGGGATTCCAAGGGAGAAGTGAAACCCTGTCAATACTAAACTCCTGGTACCTACTCCTTCACGAAGAGATGAATAAAGCCCTGGCCAGTGTGCTCAGTGATTAGAGCATCAGCCCTCGCCCCGAAAGGTTGTGAGTTCAATTCCCAGTCAATTGGATCAAACCTGCAGGTTTGATCCAAGGCCCCCCAGTCAGGGCGTGTGTGGGAGGCAACCAATCGAGGTTTCTCTCTCATCTCTCTCTCTCTCTCTCTCTCTCTCTCTCTCTCTCTCTCTCCTCTCTCTCTCTCTCTCTCCCTTTCTCCCTTCTTTCCTTGTTCCTTCCTCCTTTCCTTCCTTCCACTTTCTCTAAAAAATCAATGGGAAAAATATCCTTGGGTGAGGATTAAAATAAGAAAGAAAGAAATGAATAAAAATTTTCTCTAAAAGTTCCCCGCAAAAAAAGTAGCATGCCCTTTGAAGAGATCAACCATTCAGCTACACTGACCTGCAGAAACCATTGAAGACAAATGAGCGGAAGGTATGGAGGGCCCCTCCTGCCTGTGGAAGGGGAGGAGCCTGAGAAGCGTGCAGGGGCTTCGTTACCAAGGGGAACACAAAACAGCCAAACGCTTCCACACAATTTTAACTTCAATGACCGCAGATCGGAGGACATGGAAGGCCGCGCCCTCTGTCCATTTACCGTTTCACACATGGGCCGGCCCCCAGGTTCCCATGTGCTGGGGACAATTTACACTTCTGTACTTAACGGACTGCTGTACTCGTTATGTGTTTCTTCCCCAACAAGTACAGAAGTATCAATAGTCATTTCTCCCAGGGCAAGGCTATTTATGTGTGATTTTGTCTGCCTCACTCTCCCATCAGTACAGAGTCTGATTTGATTAGCTAGTTTCTCTACAGTCCATGCAGGAGGGAAATTACACCGATGTTTGTTTGTTTTTTTGTCCGTTTTTTAAAAATATGTGTATATTTTTATTGATTCAGAGAGGAAAGGAGAGGGAGAGAGAGATAGAAACATCAATGATGGGAGAGAATCATTGACCGGCTGCCTCCTGCACGCCGCCTACTGGGGATCAAGCCTGTAACCGGAGTACATGTCCTTGACTGGAATCAAACCCATGACCCTTCAGTGTGCAGTCCGACGCTCTCTCCACTGAGCCAAACCAGCCAGGGCTACCCTGTGTTTTAAGAGCTCTGTGGGTACCATGTTTCCCCAGCGACTCTGGAGAATGGCAGCTGAGAGGTCCTGAAAGTAAGGAGAGGGAAGTTAGCTGCCAGGGTCATTGGCGCAGGCGGGCAGCCGTCCTGCTGTCACTCGCTCAGGTAATGGAGCCGGTTCCCTGGCGCCTTCTAATTCCGCGTGGAGCACTGTTTGGTTTTCTCAAACGCAAACGCCTGAGACTGAAGACAGTGATGAAAGGCAAATGGCCACTTGGCGGGCGGCTGGGCTTCCAGCGTGGAGCTGCTCTGTGATGAGAACACGCTGGTGAGGAAAGTATCAGGATGGGCTCTGGCTGTGGACACAGCGGAGGGGGAAGGGGAAGGAGACGTGAGCCCCCCTCACACCTGGGGACCCCGCTCCTTAGGAAGGTGGGAGTGGGGAGGGTGGGGAGGCGAAGCACTGTTTATCTTACCTTCAGATTACGATTACGTACAAGAACGTCCGCTTGCCTTGGCTCCGGGTTTAGGAGAAGTCATAAAAAAGTCCAACATCGCTGTGAAATGTGGTGAAACGAAACCTGAAGCAAAGAATCCGTTTTCTGGATCAGGAAATTCTTACTGTGCTTTTTTCCCACTGAAACAGGAAGCGGTGGGGAGGCAGCCCCTGTGGGGCCTGGGTGTCCTTTCTCGTGGCTTCCTCGTCCTGGCAGATTGGCGATGGGGTGACCCTACAGGAGAGGGCTATGCACCCCGAAAGTAAGCATTGGCTGGGGGCCTCACCTGCCCATTTCCCAGACTCCTGGGCGGAGTTCGGCCCCTCTGGCCTACGGGACATAAGTAAATATTAACCTGACCAACACGGAAGCAGAGCGTGGTCAGAACACGTTATCCTCTGCAGGTTCGTGCAGAAGCAACCTCTGAAAACATCGAGATGAGCAGCTGCAGCTTTTTGCATCAAATTCATGCCAAGATCACTTAGTCCTGGGAGTGAGCACTGCGGGCACCCACTCCCGGCCCCGCGCACACATTCCGGCTGCTCAGTCTTTCCCACGCGGCTCCCAGGCCGCCGCGCCCATAACACAGCACAGCGCTACTCAGACTAAACCCACCGACGGCTCTGAGCTGGTGCCGTGAATGTGACGTTCAAATGGAATGACCCAGGACTCGCGTTGCGTGACTTCACTGAGTAGTTAAGTATCAAAGAATGTTGTAGGGCTGCCTGGGGTCACAGTGAAGCAGGCGCTGTGGTCCATGGTGTGGAGACAGACAGAGACTATCTTCAAGAGGCGGCAAGTGACAACTGAGCCAGGCGCCCAGATGTCCGTGCGGGTCTGGGTGAGAGGAGGGGACACAGAGAGCAACCCTGCGAGAACTGACGTGTGGAGGAGGAGAGGAGCAAGGAGGCCAGATGCAGAGCGGAGGTCGGGGAGCCGCTGGCTCAGGCTCAGGCTCAGGCTCTGGCTCAGGCTCAGGCTGGGGACATGGACCCCAAAGAGCAGGCATGTGCTGAGCTGCCCTGGGCACCGTCCATGGAGGAGGCACCCGGGTGCCAGGGTGGGCTGGCCGCAGCCTGTGCTCCCGGGGCCCTCAGCTGCCCGATCGCTCAGGGGGCAGGGGTGTGCTGTTCACAGCTGCGTCTCTTTAGGAAGAAGGAGCAGTGAAATCAGACGCATGCTTGGAGGTTCTGTTCCACACGTTGGAGGAACACGCAGGCATTGCCGTAACACTCACATGAGAAGGCCCCTTGGTAAACATGCTTCTTAATCGCTTGGTTAATGGATAGCCGTAGTGTGAATGGTTTTGCAGCCTAAACCAAAGGAATATTCCCGCGGTACTTCTGACAGGGGAAACGCACGGCTATTGCTGTGATTTGTGGAAATGGCTTCGGCCGTGGAACTCTTTGTGAGGTCGTGTCCTGAGTTTTTCCTGGCACGTCCTGCTTCCGGCAGCTGTGATCACAAATGCTCCATTTGACAACTCGGCCTCGGCAGCCTGATTCAGCTCTGCGGGTTGCGGGTACTGAAAGAAACGATTTAATTCCGGAGGACTAAAATTGTCTAATGTTAGACCTGAAAAGATCTTCATTCCATGAACATAACAAAGTCAGTTTGTTGAACATAACTTTTTAAAATTAAATATTTATTGTTAAAAGTATTAGAAATGTCCCCCTTTTCCCTCCATTAACTCCTTCTAGCCCGCTCCACCCCCTCCGGCCTCCCCTTACCCCAGGCCTTCAGCACCCTATTGTCTGTGCCCCTGGGGTATGCATAGATGCAGACAAGTTCTTTGGTTGATCTCTTCCCACCCACCCACCCTCCCCCGCCTTCCCTCTGAGATTCCACAGTCTGTTCCATGCTTCTAGGCCTCTGGACATATTTTGTTTATCAGCTTATTTTGGCCATAACATTGCACAATCCCTGCTTACTGACTGATACCTCCAATTAATCTCCTCTGTTGTCCAGAAATGCGCACTGTCACATTGCACTGAACTGGATATAACCTTTGCAAGTGCTCACTGGGAACACGCTCCGCTTGAAAAGGCCATTCCTCCCAATAGAGCCACGGTTTCCCTTTCGCTTGGCTTTCCAATAGCTGAGAACAGAAAGCCCCGGTAATCTGAGAAAACGGGTTTGACCAGATTTCCAAAGGGATCTCAGAGCTTCAATACTGTGCCCAGGATTGCAGATGGTCAGCCTATCGAATTACTGGCTCTCCCTCGGACAGATGGCCGGGGGGGGCCCACAGGCTCGCTTTCAAGCTGTGTGTATGTGTGTGTGCATGTGTATGTGTGTGTGTGTGTGACTGCGGAAGGACAAAGGCCTTTTACTCAGAGAGGCAGAAACAATTGTGTGTGTTCCCATGTTCCATAGTTTTAGGAACAACCCTGAGGACTGACGCTGGAGTTGGGAGCTGTGCATGAAAGGCATGCTCACCTCACCAAAACAGAGCAAAACGGTGTAGGCTCCTGTTTCACCTAAACTGTGGCCAAATGTTCCTGTGAAAAGCAAAAATAAAACAGTGGCGAGCACCTGGAATAGCGGAAGGGATTCAGTTGGTAAGAAAATTTGGAATTTTATATTAATTTTTACTCTGAAAATTGGAAAATTGTATTCTTCATTAGTGAAAGATAGTTTAGAACTTAAAATGATAATAAAGTATCTCTTCCTACTTACTTGACTCTAAAAAGCTCCTTTTTGTAAGTTTTTGTTCTCTGTAAAAAACCATACTTCTTGCCTGGCAGGGGTTGAGTGTTGACCTATGAACCTGGAGGTCATGGTTCGATTCCTGGTCAGGGCACATGCCCGGGTTGTGGGCTCAATTCCCAGTAGGGTGCGTGCAGGAGGCAGCCGATTGATGATTCTTTCTCATCATTGATGTTTCTATCTCTCTCTCCCTCTCCCTTCCTCTCTGAATTATATATATATATATATATATATATATAGAGAGAGAGAGAGAGAGAGAGAGACTAATAAAAGGGTAACATGCAAATTGGTTGGGATGCCCTCACTCTACAACTGAACAGCAGGCTGCGTGGGGTGACCAGGCTGGCATGGGGGGGGGCAGTTAGGGGCAATCAGGCCAACGGGGGGGCAGTTGGGGGCGACCAAGCTGGCAGGGGGGCAGTTAGGGGTGACCAGGCTGTCAGGGGGGACAGTTAGGGGCAATCAAGCAGGCAGGCAGAGGCTGTTAGGGGCAATCAGGCAGGTGGACAGGTGAGCGGTTAGGAGCCAGCAGTCCCAGATTGTGAGAGGGATGTCTGACTGCCAGTTTAGGCCTGATCAGGCCTAAACCGGCAGTTGGACATCCCCCAAGGGGTCCCAGATTGGAGAGGGTGCAGGCTGGGCTGAGGGTACACCCCCCCCCCCCCCGTGCACGAATTTTGTGCACCAGGCCTCTAGTATATAATATATGCCACACTTCTTCATTGAACTTGAGCTCCCCTCTGCCTAGAGAGAATGGAAGAGGAAGGGCTGGTGCAGAGCCACACTGACCACTGGCTCCTTGCTGTGTCCGCACAGGATACCCTCATGCCTTCTGCTCCTGGAGCAGGTGACCTGCCAGAAAGAAGTTTTCTTCTTAGCATCATCCTGTCACCTGACATAGAAGTCACCCCTCACAAGAGCAGTCAGAGGGAAGGGACTTTTTCTTCTGATGTTCGATGTGGGGAGTCACCGGCACATTTCAAATCTACCGCCTGGAGCAGCCCCCGAGGGACAGGGTGTTTTGGGGAGAGAGCGAGGAGCCCTTGCCTGGAGGCCAGTGTGCTGACCTGCACCTCCTCCGCGGTGGGAGGTGGCGCACACGGCAGGGATGCTGTGGGCTGAGTGGAAGCGCATCTGGCGTGTTCTTAAATATCAGGGTGACAGACAGCGGTCTCATTAAGCTTTCGCTTAACAGCTCTTTGCCGTGCGTAACAGTAGCGTGGACTTTATAAAAGCGCCCTCCTGCTTTTTCCTCATCGTCCTCACAACGAAATGTACCGATGTCGGTCACCATCGCCAGGAACACTGAGCCATCCTTCCCTTAGTTAAAACCTTCCCTCTGGTCTTCACATTCAATTCTTTATGTTTCCATCTTTAAAAATGACTTCAGTCACTCTTTGGAGACAAATCACTATGTAAGTCCTCCAATACAAATGAATAAGTCAACCCAACTACAAATTGTAAAGCAGTTACTTCGTCTGTGTATGTGTATTCACAAAGGGCAAGACCATTTTTAGAGAGTTCATGTACGTACTGTGTTTTGGTGGCTAGAAACACTAAAATGAGTGGCGCAATAGAAATGCCATTTCGTGGTATTCTGTGAAATCTGTAGCATATCTTCAATTATCTTTGCATGAAGATTGAGTTATTTCTGTTAGCAGCACAAGAAGGGAAAGGATGTATGAGCACATAATTAGAAAGAATGTTTTACAAAATGAATGTGTCCTAATTTATAATAAAAAAAGGGGGGTCAGATTTGAGTCAAGGTTAAATAATGAGGAATTACCAAAATTAATTAATTAATTAATTTAAAAAATAATGAGGAATTACAATTTCATATTCAAGGGAAATAAAACACGTGAGTTTAATTAAACAAGAAACCAACACACATAAAAATATTGTAGCTGAGCCCAGCCAGCGTACTCAGTGATTGAGCGTCAACCTATGAACTAGGAGGTCATAGTTCTATTCCCAGTCAGGGCATGTGCCCGGGGTTGTGGGCTCGATCCCCAGTAGGGGGCGTGCAGGAGGCAGCAGATCAATGATTCTCTCCAATCATTGATATTTCTGTCTCTCTCTCCCTCTTCCTTCCTCTCTTAAATCAATAAAAGTATATTCAAAAAAAATATCATAGCTGATTATAATATGTTAATTAGTCCCTGGCCAAAGGAACAATAAAAAACTGTCTGTGAATGTCGCTGTATGTAGCTTTGACGAGATTTTGGTCTGTGTGCACCAGGCAAGACAGGGCGTAGGGCAGCAGGCGCATCGGGGCTGCGGACCTCACATATCTCAGCACCCAGCTGACAAACAGACCCACAGGTGCTAACACTGTTATTCTTGCTATTGTTGTTGTTGCCATCATGTAGTTGAAACTCGGGTGTAACTGCTCCGTCCGCAGTGAAGTAGCTTTTGCCCTGGAACCATGCCCACCGAGTGAGGTGTGTGAGGGAGAAGTTGGGGTAGAATCTCCCCCGGTCACTCCTAGTCCCGCCGTGCAGAGAGGCCCAGTGCTGGGAAGAGCACGTGTTGCCTCGCTGAGGGTCTGTCTTCCGCCAGGTTCCAGGAGAGCTCTAGGAGGAAGGCATTGTCTGGACATGGACAGGGGAGTAGTTGCTATCATCTCCACTTCTCACTTCTCTGCTGCCTTTTATGTTAACACTAGAGGCCCAGCGTGGCGCAGTGGTTAAGCGTTGATCTATGAACCAGGAGATCAGGGTTCCATTCCCAGTCGGGACACATGCCCAGGTTGTGGGCTTGATCCCCAGTGGGGGGCATGCAGGAGGCAGCTGATTCATGATTCTCTCTCATCATTGATGTCTCTCTCTCCCTCTCCCTTCCTCTCTGAAATCATTAAAAATATATCTTTTTAAACAGGAGTTTGCGCCCTAGCCGGTTTGGCTCAGTGGATGGCATGTCTGCCTGTGGACTGAAGGGCCCCAGGTTTGATTCCGGTCAAGGCCACATACCTCCGTTGCAGGCTCTGGCCCTGGCTGAGGCACGTGCAGGAGGCAACCAATCAATGTGCCTCTCTCACATCAGTGCTTCTCTCTGTCTCTCCCCTCCCTTCCACTCTCTCTAAAAATCAATGGGAAAATATCCTCTGGTGAGGATTAATAAAGAAAAGGGGTGGGGGGGGGGCGTTTGCTGTACAGCAGCGTGCTGGGTTACGCCGGCAGCAGCCTCACACACCTCCTGTGGATTGGGTCTCCTGGGCCATCATTTTCTCTTGTGCTTGGTTCAGCCTCGTGCTGTTTTGCACAATAACATGCTGCCCAGGCGTGTAGCCTGGGAGCCGTGGGCTAGGCCGTGCCGCCTGGGTGCAGGGCTGTACCGTCGAGGCTTTTGTAGTGCCCTCTATGACCTTCACACAAAACCTTTCCTGACAACAGGTTTCCCTGAACACACCCTTGTCCTTAAGCACGCAGGACCACCGAAGGCACCTTTCAGTTAAAAGACAAAGACCCTCAAAGACTATCCTGGATTTTAAGGATCCAGTTATAGTTTGCTTATAAGAGAGATACCTAAAACAAAATGACACCAAAAAGTCTAAAGAAAAGAGAAAATAGTGATACCAATGAAAAGGGAGCTTATGTGGTTATATTAATCATGGGCAAAATATATCTTAAGGTAGAATTTTTTAAAAAATAAAGAAGTGTAAGATTATATTATATACAGTATAACTAATATATAAACATATAATATAATATATTAATTATATAAAATAATAGCTACTGTATATATTATATAATATATTTAATTATATATAAATATATAAATATGTAGTCTAATATATAATCTAATACATAATATATATCTACTATCATTAGATCTTAAACTTTGGTATTCAGAAAAAATTTCAATAAATTCTATATATTGAATTATAGATATATATAATATAATGCATAATAGAACATATACATATTATACATATTTTATATCATTTAATTAATATATTATATATTTTACATACTAAAGTATATACATATATCATATGTAATATTTGTGTATGTTGGATATATGATTGGACCATAAACTTCTTTATTCAGAAAAAATTCTACCTTAGGTATATTTTGCCTGATATTAACATAGCAAGTATTAATATTCATTATATTATATATTAATATATTGTATATTAGGTATATATATAATATAGTGAAAAATAGACTTAATGAGAGAATATATTAAATAAAATGTGACAATATTAATACTATTAATAATATAATATTAAGGTATTAATATATTACATATTAGATATATAGCTGATAATGTATATGTATATATACAGATAAAATATACATATATATAGAGAGAGTATTAAACCTCTATGATCCTAAGTATCTAATATGAGAAACTAAAAAAAAAATGTAACAGAGTGTACATAAAAAAAGGAGAATGAATGAAATTATAGAATCAAGAACAGCAACTAATTAATATAGGCCAATGTCCCTTATGAGCATTAGAAGCAAAAATGCTAAATAAAATATCAAACCAAGTCAAGCAATGTGTGTGTGTGCATAGAACTATGTAAATCTGAGGTGAGAATAGTCAGTGCTGTGAGGAACGGAGCAACTGTACCTCTCACACACTGCGCTTGGAATAGAAACTGGCAAAACTACTTGGAAAACTCTTAGCAAACTAATAAAATCATAACTTAAAAATATAGCTTGACCGTAAAAGACTACAATACTTTATTTAAGAATACTCTAAAATGTTCAAACTCATCATTCTAAGGCCACCCCCAATTTTCCTCCCATTTTTCTGACCTGAAACTTCTAGTTTACAAAAACAAATACGTACTGAATGTCAATTATCAACGGGAAACTGTCTAATGTGCGGAAAATGCGCCCACGATTATAAACAAGACGCAGCCCTTGACATGGAGGAGGTCCTGGGATGACTCCTAGGACAGGCCATGGCGACTGGAGGTGTGTGCGGAGGGCGGAGGTGAGGACTGACGTGGAAGGAAAGGCTGGCTCTGCTCAGGGAGTGTGGACAGAGGCGCAGGGGACCCTGCAGGGAGGAGAGGCCTCGGTAAGGCCTGCGGGTGGGCGTGGACTTTCCCTGCAGATTCGCTTTAGGGGAGGGTGGAGAGAGATTTTTTTTTTTATTCTCACCCAAGGAAATTTTTTCCATTAATTTTTTTAGAGAGAGTAGAGAGGAGGGAGGAGAAAAGAGGGAGAGAGAGAGAGAGACATATCAGTTGGTTGACTCCCACATGCACCCTGACCGGTGCCAGGAATCGAGCAATGTTATGGGTTCACTCAGGGAGATAGACTACTGACTCAGAATTTAAATTTAAGAGCCTTTATTAAACTGGCCAGCTGACTACAGCATGTCCCTCCTCGCAGGGAGCCTCATAGCTGCAGTACTGACTGAGGGTGCAACAAAGCTTTTATTTGCAAAAACTACAAAGCGTTGTGTTAGCTGTTCCTAGAACTGGCAGGGTAAAAAGTTCACAAAAAGCTCACAAGTACAAATGGGAGGAAAACGGGGTCACAACTGGCTGGGTGTAGAGGGCCGCCTGGGAGGCACCTAGGCATTTTCTTATTATTGTCAGCTGAACTCAGAGCTTAGGCAGAGCCACGCCCTGGGAACATGCTTCCCCAATAAGGCTGGACATGTTAATCAGGCAGGGGCAGAACTAGATATGTAAATCTAGGCCTTCAAAATAAACCTGCTGTGTGGCTCAGCGGCTTTTGCTGCCTCTCCATCCGAGAGGATGGCGCCCACCTGGCCCCAGCTTAAAATCTATTTCTGCATCTTGGTCTTTCTTTAATTTCTTAATCCCCAGCTCCTCTGCTCAAGAACCTGTCGTTTTCCCGTGCGGGTCGCGGGAAACAGAAACAGCCCACCACAGCTGGGTTTAATCATAATACTTTGTTTTTCTAAGAGAATTAGGAGTTTTTCTATGCCATGGTCCCTGCCCCTTAGCACACTCAGTAATCTCTCCATGCCACGGCCTCTGCCCCCAGCACATTCAGTAACTTTTCTATTGTTAAGCCAAACAGCAGGGTTAGAGTTAAATTATAGTTGCTACCTGAGATGGTTGCTACCATACTTCATTCCCCACTGGTTTTACATACATGAGTCAAATCTCGGACTCATCCTTATTAGTTAGGGGATTGTACTGCCCCCCCAACTACAAGTAGTTTGACCGAATTAACTTTTCTAAACTGCCTGCTTGGCACATTTAGTTTTCTGTTTACTCACCCCACTTCTTTTTGGGGCATTCTCTATTCTGTTCCTGCTCTCCTGTCCCCTAGCACATCTAGCCCCACTTGGCCCTGGACTTTCTCACTGGCTAGTAAAAATGTTCTCACAGTTACCAAGTGCCCTAGTGCCACGGTCCCCGTCAGTACTGTCCTCACTGAAGCCCAGTTCCCCTCCTGCGGGCGTCGAGCCTCCTCCTGGCCTGCGTGGAGCCCAGGCTAGGGATCTCACGGGTGAGGCCGCTGGCTGCCGGGATCCAGGCCGTTTCCTGGTGCAGGAGCTGGGAGTGGTGTAGCCAGGTCTGGATGCCGTCAGCAGGGCGACAGTGTATAGTCCTTTCTAATTTGGGGTGAGTCCTTGGGTAGTTAACTTCTTTACCCACACCGAGTCCCCAGGCTGGAAAGGATGTACTGGGTCCAAGGTGGGCACCGGCAGGGCGTCTCAAACGAGCTTATGGGTGGCTCTCTGGGCATACTGCAGAGCCTGCAAGGACTTGAGAAAGGAATGGTTATGACTTTTAGCTTTGAATTCCTCCCCTAACTTTGGGTAGGATAGGGGGAGGTTTACCAAACATGATTTCAAAAGGAGAGAACCCCTCCCAGGTGGGGGTACACCTGGCCTGTAAGTAGGCAAAGGGCAGGAGGTTGGTCCAGTTTTCACCGGTTTCTGGGATAGATTTAGTTAAAGTCCTTTTCTCTCTGTTCCCCCTGGAAAAAGCGCCTGCCTCCAGCCAGCGACAGTGGCATGGTGGGGGCCAGCGGCCCTTATGCTGGCCAGGGAAAACACGCCCTGCATAATAGGAAGCGCTCCTGTGGCAGTGGCTTGGGTACCAGTCCCCTGTGGCAGAGCAGCGATCAGGCCTCTCCCACGGGAGTGCACTGGAAGGGGATATCAGCCCCTCCTCTTCCAGCAGCAACAGGTACTGAACCCTTTCAGTACACTGCGACTGAGACACTTGCCCTTGACTGAGAACCAAACCCAAGACCCTTCAGTCCACTGGCCAGTGCTCTAACCACTGAGCAGCCGGCCAGGGTTAAACTTTTAAATAGCATCAACAATTTTGAAAAAAAAAAAGGTGCAGGGGTAAGGAAGTGCATGATATGTTGGAAAGGTTTGTGCAATAGTCCAAGGAGAAATAGTCGCTGAGACAGTGTAACGGAGCTAAATCTCACAACACAGATGCTGCAAAAGAAGACTCCTGCTGTCATTTCCCCAGCATGTCACATTGCTTACCGTCTGTTGTTAAAGAAAATGGTACCCATTTGCAATAGTGCATTGTAGCACCGCTAATTGCTTGACTATCACAAGAAACTCCTATCATTTCAACGCAAAAGATGTCGGGCATTGTAATAACGTCACTTTGGTGAAGGTGAAATGCAGAAATCTGAAACGCCGTGCCTGTGCTCAACCGGCCTCATCACTTTGAGAAACTCGCTGTGCAAGTGTTTTTCTCTCCTGATTCCTGAGGGAGGTCGTCAATCCTACCTGCTGGCCGTTGAAGCAGGTAACAGGGATTTCATAGTGAAAAGTCACTCTGTCCTCCTAATCCTGGATTTAATGAGGTTAAAGACATACAGAGGCCTGACATATGGCTGACAAGCTTCGTGTCTTTAATATCTTGACATTTAAATCATAAATTAGGGTTCTTTCGGTTACACGCAACAGGTACCCCCGTGCTTGCTCTGGCCGGCGGAGGGAACTGGCGCTAAGGGCCCTCGGGTACGTGACGGGTCCAGGAGATTTGAACACGCAGCCTCGGGAGGACCAAATCCGGGCCTCCCAGCACCTGGGGCAGACCTGGTCTCCGTCCCGCGGCCCTCGGGGCTCTGCCTGCGTGTCCTGGGGTCTGTCGGCTCTGGGCAGCCTGGAGGGCGTAGAACAGAGGGTCTGTGAATGATCCCTATCCCGCGTGGTTCAGGGCTCAGGATCTGGAGAAGGGGCCGCACGCAAATGACAGAGACGAGACAAGAAATAATAATTTGGAAATTGGGGGGTTGGTGGGAGCCCATCCCAAGAGGAAGGACTTCGCTTGTGCTCAGGCCTCGCCATCCTTCTATTCAGTTTGGGATCCACCCATAGCCCTTAGGCAGGAAAGTTCCAGTAACAGGCAGACCATCTTATCAGTGAGGATTTACATGACTATCTGGTGGGGAAGTTGCTTCAGCTACCATTGTCTCCACTAAACAGTGGGTGCAGAGCCCTGACCTTTGCCAGGGCTCAAGGGTCACCAGCCTCCCGGGCTCCTCGTCCACACCTCTCCACTAGAGAAGACAATGGGCGGCTTCCCACAAGGGACAGACAGCGGCCCCCTCCACACCCGGCCAGTGTCCACCGGCAAATGTGGAAGATTCGTGAACATTCTCCCTCCAAGCAGATGTTCCGGAGAAGTAAAACCCTGTATGCGCAGGTGCCGAGGGCCTCACACTGGTTGATGGCACTGAGCTTGCTCCCCCTCCTCCTCCTGGCGCAGGCTTAGGGGAGAAGGGATGTGAAGCTACCTCAGGCTGAGTCGGGCACCTTCCTTACATTCCCTGTGGGGAAACGTCTAACACAGCAGTTCTCAACCAGTGGGTCGTGACCCCTTTGGGGCTCGAACGACCCTTTCACAGGGGTCGCCTAAGACCATCGGAAAACACATCTATAATTACATATTGTTTTTGTGATTAATCACTATGTTTTAATTATGTTCAATTTGTAACAATGAAATTGGGGGTCACCACAACATGAGGAACTGTATTAAAGGGTCGCGGCATTAGGAAGGTTGAGAACCACTGGTCTAACATGACGAGTGTCAAGGGCACATGGGAACGTTTGCGGGGGCTGTGCACAGCCAGTAGCTCTAGGAGCCCAGCACGGTACTCAGTGTCCCTTGGCCACAGGTCTCGCTACAGAGAAGGGCAGGAGACGGGTGCCAGCCTCACTCTGCCCAGGAGAGGGTGGGGAGCCCACCCCATTCAGAGGAACCAAAAGTCCTTGTTGAGCTTGAAGGCAGCCTTTCTCTTTGGCTGTAGGCGCAGAGGGAAAGAGACAGTCAGGAGGGAGGTGTGAGCTCCAGGCTTGATAGGCGGGGTGGGAGGGCAGGGGAGGGTGAGGGGACAGAGCAGGAGCTGGAGACTCGGAGGACGCAGTGCAGAGTCCATCACGGAGCACAAGGGAAGCAGGAGAGAGTCAAGGTGGAAGCCCCTGTTCCTGTGGGGTCTGGAGCAGCCCGGAGAGAACGCTGGGCTGGGGGACGGGCTGAGAGCAGCTGATGAGAACGGGGTGGGGTGTGCTGCCGCCCTGGGCATCCTCTGGCTTCAGTTCACTTCACCCTCAAGGCAACCCACTGACACAAGCGGTATCTTTCGTCCAGTCACGGTTGAAGACACTGAGATGGAGAGAAAGTAAGCAACTTGCTCAGATGAGTGGGAGTCGGGGCCTGAAGGGAGAGATGGGGCCGGGCCCCTGTTTCCCTGTTTCCATGATGAGGCCAGAGGCCCTCCACGGCCTGGCCTTCCCTCTGCAGCCTGGCCTTCCCTCTGCAGCCTGGCCTGGGACAGGGCGGTGAGCGCGGCCTGCGGACCTCGTGGCTTTACTCTGATCCTCCCCACAAACATGTCAGCAAAGAGCCGGAGAGGAAAGCAGCCCCTTTGTGGGCAGAAGTCTACCCTCAGGTGCCCTGAGGGGGACACTGGAGCGGGAAGTGCAGGCTCCGGGCCCTCGGAGCTGGGGGACTTTAGCATTTACATGGCTGGCTCTCTGGCAGCCAGGCTGCTAAGCCCCTCGGGTTTCTCTTGCAATGATGCCTGTGACTTAGAATTAGCAGGATATTTACTGTTATTTTGAGCGTGTGTGACAAAATTACTCACTATAATGACGTGACTGCGTTTATAATATTTTCACAATTTGTGTATTATAATTTAAAACCAAATGTACAATGAGTCTAGTTGATTATAACGAACACATTTCCTCACAGCAGGACTGTGGGCTTCCACGGCACATGCGCTTTTCCTTCTGGGAGCTTCTGTTTCCTGGCTTGTACTTTGGTTTTTTTCTCTCCCCCGCCTCCTGTTTCAGGCACCCCAGTCGGGCGCTAACAGAACCCAAGCCCAGCACTTGCCTTGGCGGCATTTCCGGTTACGCCAATGCTGGCTGCCTTCCGCGTTGGTCCCTCAGGCGCACCACTCTGAAAGCAGTTTGGGGACCACTGTGTCTGTTCCCCCATCACAGCAAGGCCTGATACAGCTCGTTTCTCTCCAGGGCCTTGTCAATCGCCTCAGGGCAGGGGTTTTGGAAACCAGACATGGTGCACCACCGCCACAGTCTTTGCCAAATACGTCATCTGTACTGTTACCTAATTAATATTTTCCTTAAATACATTCAGGGCTTTTATCTAACATTTTATTTATGAAAGAACTATACAACTATTTCAGATGGGAAACCAGAATGACTTTCCTTAAACCAGTTGTAATAAGAACTGAATCACTGCCCAGCCAGCGTGGCTCAGTGGGTGAGCGTTGACCTATGAACCCGGAGGTCACTGTTCGATTCCCAGTCAGGGCACATGTCCATCCACAGTGGGGGACGTGCAGGAGGCAGCCCATCAATGATTCTCTGTCATCACTGATGTTTCTTTCTCCCTCTTTCTCTCTCTCTTCATCTCTGAAGTCAATAAAAATATATTTTTTAAAAAAATAAAGAATTGAGTCACTGAAAGCAGAACTCTGGCTTCGTGTTCTTGCTGCTCGTCACGGGAACATGGATGGAGAGAGCGGCAGTTACCAGGGCGGCGTTAGGTTCCCCCCCATACCCCCCCGCCCCCGGCGCCACCTGAGGCTCCGAGGGCCGTCGTAGGGAACCACCGTCTTATGTGCCCATAGTCACTTTGCTCACAGCTCTGGGAAGCATCTCACACCGGCCCTGCCTCTCCCTTCATCTGGCCCCCGACAGGATGCTCGCCAGCCCGAAGTTCACTGCCCTCTTCTTAATCACTCGGCGTTTGACAATCCCCTAGTCCCTTGACTCTCACTGTGAAAGAGGGGTAGTAATATCCACATTTCAAGGTCACCCTGAGAATTATATGCAGTCATGTTCACCACGTGTCTAGTCCTGTGCCTGGAGTGTATCGGACACCATGAGCACCTACTGTGTGCTCATTGTGCTCCATGCTACCCGGGATCTAGACGAGCACACACACAGGACAGAGAAGCGCTCTGCTTCGGGGAGCTTGATTCTAGAGAGGAAACTCACCTGGAACCACTCCACGGCCAGGAGGTCATTCCGGGCAGCGCACAGCTCCGAGGGAGAGGCCCCAGGGAGGTGCCCCAAGCGCCCCGAGAGGATGGCTGGGTCCAGGGGGCTCCCTGCCTCCTGCCTCCCGCCCCACGTGCTTGGCGTTTAATACACTTGGGAAAACAGGAAGACTGTTGAGAACACACTTGTCAGCCGCGGGGCCAAAGGGCCACAGCGGTGCAAGGGCCACAGTTGCGGTTAAAACAGAATGAATGCGGGACCCGGTTGTAAATTGTCCGGCTCCAAGACCTCCTTCTGAAGTTAGCTCCTACAGAACAGACACTTTCTCTTAGGAACAGGTCACTTCATTTCCGCTTCGTGCGGATCAAAGGGGCTGGGGCTGTGTCACCGACGTTAGTCCTGGCTGTGCTGTTTCCCTTAAGTCTCCAGAACTTACTTCATGATGCTTGAAGGGTTTGAGTGCAAGAAGCTTGAGAACATGTTTCCACAAAATTGAAGCTCCTACGTATACTTTTGGGGAAAATTCAGTAATTTTGTTTGAGTTATCCATGTTATATTTCTACACAGATTAATATTACTAAGTAGTTTCTCCTGACCAATTGAGAGAGAGGCACACCGACGTGAGAGAGACATCAATAGTTGTCCTCCAGAATGTGCCCCTACCTGGGCTGGGGAACCTGCAACCCAGGTATGTTCCCTTGAACAGGAATCAAACTTGCACCTGCAACTGTTTGGTCCACGGGCCGATGCTCTAACCACTGAGCACCTGGCCAGGGCTGTGGTTACAATGTTGAAGAATACATAAAAAGAGAATCGGTTGGAGACGGGTGCTCAGGCAGGAAGTCGGCAGAGGCAGCCACGCTGCTCGCATGGTCTGTCATACTCCTGAGCAAACACAGCTTCCCCCTCAGGGAACCAGGACGCTGAGCTGAGAGAAGGAACATGGGGCTGAGCCACCACCTCCACGGAGGAGTCTCCCCATCACAGATCCAGGGAACAGGAGTCACTGTTACGCTTTCAGTGCAATGACTGGGCCCCATGGAAAATGACTTCCTTTGTTTTCATGACTGAAAAACACCATTTCTTTCTCCTTCCAGCTTTTTATGTAACACTAGAGGCCCAGTGCATAAAATTCGTGCACTGGGCGGGGGGGGGGGGGGGGGCGGGGTCCCTCAGCCCAGCCTGCACCCTCTCCAATCTGGATCATCCCTTTCACAATCTGGGACTGCTGGCTCCCAACTGCCCACCTGCCTGCCTGCCCAATTGCCCCTAACCTCTTTTGCCTGCCAGATTGATCGCCCCCTAACCGTTCCCCTGCTGGACTTATTGACGCCTACCTGGTCCCCTGCCAGCCCGATCGCCCCCAACTGCCCTCCCCTGCCAGCCAAGTCGCCCCCGACTGCCCTCCCCTACTGACCTGGTTGCCCCTAACTGCCCTCCCCTGCAGGCCTGGTCACCCCTAACTGCCCTCCCCTGCAGGCCATCTTGTGGTGGCCATCTTTGACTACATGGGGGTGGCCATCTTGTGTGAGAGTGTGATGGTCAATTTGCATATTACCCCTTTATTATATAGGATTTTTAAGTGGATGGGATTCATTAAATTTCACCTTTCCCCTGGCAACTGACAATAGGAGGCTCTCCAAGCAACACCACAGCGGCTGTGCTTCTGTCCGACCGAGTCGTTCAGTCCTTTAGAGCCTCATGACTCTCCCTCCCCAGGACAGCAGCTACGGCATCCCGCAGGCCAGGTAAGGGGGAAGCTGGGAGCTGGGTCTGACCCTGACACTGACCATGCGTCCTGCAGGAGAGGAATGAACCCAGTTTCACATCTCGGGGACAGTGTTCTGTCCACAGTGATATTCAGGAGGACAGCGGGACGGGCGCTGCATGTCGCTGCTTCGAGGTCAGCGTGCCCTGCAGGGAAGGAGACCCCAGTGGCGCTGTTGTGTCATAAATCAGCGAATGAGATACAAGACGCCTTAATGAGCCAATTCATTAGGAGTCCCAGAGGGAGGTGTCTCTTCCAAATCTCTGAGCCACCATACAGGAAGTTTCCCGTATTTATACTTTTTGAGCTTCTTTGTTTGCAGACATTACAAAGGGCTCTGTGTGAGTTATTGTTAGAGACAGTTGTACCCTTGAATACATAATGAGTTTGTACTTGGCATAAGAATATGGGAATTATCTATTACTTTGGATGGCTAGCTTGCAAGATCAGACTGTTAAGTTTATCTTTTTCTATTATTTGAACTAAAAGCAAAGTCATTTTATAGAATAAGAGGCTGTCTTAAAGTGACAGAGTTTACAATGACAGAGTTTACAGGACTAGGGACTATCTAACAACAGCAGAGAGTTTCAAACAGCAGTTTTTTATACAAGATGGAGGTTACTATGCTTCAGCACGAGGGGCTCAGAGAGTGCGCTCAGAGGGCGCCTGAGTACTCAGGGGAGTACAGAGGGCATCAGAGAGCTCGGATTCTGCTGTTGATACGCAGATTTGCTCTGAACACGCCACGGAGATGACCACAGAGATGCAGGCTTGGAAGGACGACCACGCTTGGTGACCAGTGGGCTGGACCCATGTGTCTGGCCAGGGCACTGCCTCAAAGTCAGTGGGAACATCCACTGACAGCTGTAATGACTCAGATGACACCCCACGCATAATAATACCAATTCAGCAACAAATCGGTGCTCATACTGGGATCACGCTGCCTCACGTCATCTATGTCTCTAACTCCTTTTCTCTCCCTCCAAGCCCACCCATGAACACGGGCTGCTGGGCACTTGGTCTGCGTGGCTGTGTCAGCCAGAGAGTTCCTCCAAATCTGGGTAGTTCAGAGGTTCAGGTCTATAGCACATTGGGAACCCTTCAAAGGCTGAAATTCTGTTGCATTTTGTTTGCTGGAGTAAGGTGAGATTGAGCAGAGCTGACAGAGGGAAAGGTGTCAATAAACAGAGCCCAGCAGGTAACGAGACCCTGGGATGCTCACTTTTTATGTCACCCTGGCTAGGCCATGGCCCCCAGTGGTCTGGCCAAACACCAACCAGATTAACGTTGAGCTCAGTAGAAGTTTAGTGAAGCAGATTGCCCTTCCAAATGTGGGTGGGCCTTGTCTAATCAGTTGACAGCCTTAAAAGCAAAGGTTTCCCAGAGAAGGAACTGAGCCTCAGGACTGCAATGGAGAATCCCTGCTGAGTCCCTCCCTGTCTGATCCGAGTGCAGAATTCAGACTCAAGGCCGGAGCACCAACTCCTGCCTGAAGTCCAGGCTGCCAGGGTGCCCTGCAGACCAGACACGCCGGCCTTGTGGTTGTATTGAAACATCCATCTTATATAAAAACTGCTGTTTGAAATTTTAACCCTGCATTTTGCCTTCTGTAAATGCTTGCTGGCTTAAATAATAAGGAAAATAAGACTACTCCCATCCCAGAGAGGCCATAGACCTTCCCCGGACAAAGCTACCAGTGCTGGCACCAGGCCAAGCCTTTGGTTGAGGTCTCAAAGCCCCAGCACATAGGGGCTCTTTAAGAACTTGCAAAGGGGACCAGAAAACCCCATATTTGGGAGACAAAGAGGATAAAAGGTATAAATACAGGAAACTTCCTGTGTGACTTCGCCCAGAATTCTAGAGACATTTTTAAATGTAACTCCATCTCTCTAAGCGTTGCTTGGTTCTTCTCTAGTTTTCTGTAACAGTATGAGCCAATTCCCTGCCATAAAGTGCTCTCTCCCTCCCTCCCTCCCCCTCCCCTTACCTCTCCCTCTTCCATATTTAGTACAACAAGCAAAACCACGGGGCACGTGGGCAGCAGTTTAAGGTGCACCTGCACTCACTACATGGCCTTTTGGGACCCCATCTGCCTCCACGTTTCCAGCATCACTTCCTGCATCCCCACTACTAGTAAGTGTGTGTCGAGTAACACTCCCTCCACGTTCTGCGTGGAGTAGGGTTCGGTACCTGAAAGAGGAGCCGCACAGCAAATGAGAGAAAAAGACACGAGATAATTTTGCAATATTGGGGGACCAGGCGGGCAAGTCCCGAAGGACTTCCTCCCATGCTCAGGCTGCTCCAATCTTTTATTGATCTGGAGTAGCCCTTAGGGTAAGGAAGTTTCAATGACACACAGATCAGCAGACAATTTCCAGGAGTAGACAAAAGTATCTGATTAACTCATCAATAGATTTCTGAGTGTAGGCAGAGTAACTGATTAACAATAATCAACAAGGATCTACATAACTATCTAAGGAATTAAGGGAACTAAGGTGGGGATGCTCCAACTATTATTGCCTAAATTAACTGAGTGGTTCCTAGATTAACTGGGTGGTGCACAGCCCTGACCTTTACTAGGACTTTCAATGGCCACTAGCTTTTGGGGGGTCTCTGTTTAAACTCAGCTGGTGAAGACAATGAATGGACTCCGGCAAGTATGCACCTTCACTTTGCCACAGTAGGATTCTGTGTTCAGGACACCAAGTCTCTAGATAAAAGTTTCTTTTTTTTTTTCCCTGCCAAATTCAAATTTTATCTCAAGGATAATACCCCCTGATCTTAACTTGTAGCCATTTACAGCTCTCCTTAAAACCTGTTTGTGTGTGTGTGCTTGGGAAAGAAGCCTAATCTTGCTCTCTATAGAGACAGTATGTGTGGCCGGAGGGGCTCATGGGAGTGGGCCTCTGCGGGCATCGCTGGGGTGAGCGTTTCTGGGGGCCCAATGGGAGGGTGAGATGCGGTAGAGGCTGCCTTTTCTGTGGAATGACACCCCTGGGTCTCCAGAGTCCCATTCCCTCAGGCCAGCCCTAGAAGAAGGGCGGCTGGGGCTTCCGTGGGCTGAGATGGGACCTGGTGTCCAGCGTTTCCCCTCCATGCTGGGCCACGGCCAGGTCAGCATTGGCTGGCTGCAGTCCCTCAGCCCATTGCGCGTGGGGTCCCCATGGCCGTGGGCCACACGGGCAAACACAAGCACCCCCAAAGCACGGGAGGGTGAGCTTCTTGGTTCTGGGGATTGTATGTTCCACATCTTCAGGCACTTGCGGTGGCCACGCTCATTCTGGCCCCCCATCTCTGTGCCCAGGTGTGACTGACAGGCAAGTATCTTCCCTAGTCACCCCGACTTTCCTGCCATGCGCCTACCTTCCTGTGTGGGGCCCTCCCCCAGCGTTTGGCAGGGAACAGGCCCATGCTGCCTGGCCTCCCTGGGCCCCTTCCTATTATTAATAGCTGGTTAATTATCACAGTATGGAAAGGAGCTGTCACTCACACTTATTCTGGGAGGCCCAAGACACCCTTTTTTAGGAAAATGAGGACGCAGACAGGAACTGACATTTAGGGGGCGCGCAGAGCTGTGTGAGAAGATGAAGGGAATTGATGGCTGCGGACACAGCGTGCGTGTTCGCACAAAACCCGTCTGCAAGGAGCTGACCCAGTTCCCCGGCCGGAACTGGGCCAGGCCCTCTGGGGGCAGGAGCCTGGGGTCTAAGGAGACAAAGGGACACAGCTAAGTCATCCATTGACATCGGTCTTCCCAGGGTCGGAAAACCTTTAGTGCAGGTCCATCGATGAAGCAATAAAGCATAAATTACAGAAGGAAAAAACAAAGCTGAGCTGCTCGCTCAGGGTGTAGGGTGACCAGCAGGCTCACTGTTCGCCTCACTTCCCACAGCCTCGCCCGACTGCCGGCAGATCCTGGGGGACCCAAGGGGGCTGTCTGAGTGCCTCACACTCAGAACCCCTGGGTTACATGCCTGCCCCTCTAAGTGGCAGTGGGAGTGACAGACCGGGCCAGACTTCACAGGGAAGCCGAGACTGAGTGGCCGGGTGAGGGCAGGGCAGCTGTGAAACATCAGATGAGAATGACAAGGGCAGAGAGAGAGCCTTAAATCATCACCCCTATTCAAGATGAGCCGTCAAACTAAAATAAAATAAATATGGGAGAGATATGAAGACAGACAAAAAGAAACGGGTCAGGAGATGAATTAATTCTAGATAAAATGAAAAAAAGTGAGCCCTCTTTCTTTTGTTGTTGTTAATCCTCATTCAAGGATATTTTTCCATTGATTTTAGACAGTGGAAGAGAGAGGGAAAGACAGAAAGAAACATCGATGTGAGAGAAACACATTCATGGGTTGCCTCCTGCCACGTGCCTCCTGACCAGGGCCCGGGCCAGGGAGGAGCCTGCCACCGAGGTACGTGCCCTTGACTGGAATCAAACCCTGGACCCTTTGGTCCGACGCTCTATCCACTGAGCCAAACCGGCTAGGGGGAAAAGTTAGCAATCTCAAAGTTTAAAATAAACCTGTTTAAAAATGTGTCTTAGTGTGCTAGGGTTGCCATAACAAGACACCACACACTGGGGGCCTAAACAGCAGGCATGTACTTCTCACAGCTCTGGAGGCTCAAGTCCAAGCTCCCGGTGCCGGTCGGGTTGGTTTCTGGTGAGGGCCCGCTTCTCTTCCCAGCTCTCGGATGGCTGCCTCTCACGGCGTCCGCCCCTGGCAGAGAGGGAGGAAGGGAGAGGAAGGCGGACAGCTGCGGTCTCCTCCTAAGGACACCAGCTCTGACGCATCCGCGTACCATGGACTGCACATCACCGCCTTGAAGGCCCACAGCCCATGCAACCACACCGGGATTAGGACTTCAACCTATAAATCTGGGGCCACACAATTCATTCCAAAGCCGTCTGCTCTTAGCCCCCAAACTCATGTCCTTATTACGCGCAAGATGCATCTATTCTACCCCAGCATCCCCCGAAGTCTCCATCCTGCCCGACGTGGCTCTGGGTCTGACGTCACAGTCTCGCCCGAGTGGCATGAGTGGCGTGGGAGCCACGTGTGGGCGGGACTGGATCTGCGGCTCACCCTGAGGCGACTCCTCTGCAGCCCTGAGCTGGGAAGGGACACGCTGGTATTCTCCCGGCGGTGGGCCAGGCACAGACATTTCCATCCTGAGAGGGGGAAGGAAGGAGGAAGGAAGGAAGGCAGGCAAGAAGGGAGGGAGGGAGGGAGGGAGGGAGGGAGGGAGGAAGGGTGAGCATCCCAAGCAAGTCCAACATGTTGCAAGGCCAATTCCACGGGGTCCTAAGGTTTGGGAAGAATGTTCTGGCTCAATGCCCCACATTCTGGGCCCACCCGGTGGCCATCCTGTGTGTGTGGGGGTCCCACCTCAAGCTTCAGTGGGAAGCTGTCTGGCATGGGAAGCCGGGGAGCTGGCCCCACCTTTTCATGCTGAAGGGCCCTGGAAGGCAGGCTTCCCTCTTCCTAAAGAGCAGCCCACGCCTCCGGCAGAGCCACGGCCCCTCCACCAGCACCAGGAGCCCAGTCACCCTGTCCTGCCTCTGCCCCAGTTCAAACCCCGCCTTTCTGCTGCTGGGACCCCACCTCTGCTCCTGGCACCGGGCCGCTGGGACTGCTCACCTGCTGGCTCCTGGGACAGGCCCTCAGCCACGCCCACTGTCCCTCCAAGACCAGCTTCTAGTGTTTGTGAAATGGATAGACTGAGAACTCTCCAAATAGTCAAGTTTTGGTTCCCTTTTGCTTTGTTACAAGAACTAAATGAGGTAATGCTAGAGAAAACTTAGTTTGTACCTGCCCCCGACCCCTCGGTGGATGATGGCAGTGCTTATGGGCACAGTGATGTGCCCTCAGAGGCACAGGAGATCCTGGAGGGAGGGGGCTGCAGGGTGTCAGCACAGGAAGCGCATGGCCGAGCCATCCCCAGGCAGCTCATGCCCCTCAGCTCATCTCCCAGCAGAGGGTCCAGGAGGTAGGCATCCAAGTTCCACTCTTGAGGGAGAAACTGGGGCTCAGGACAGTGACCGGGAGCCGAGACCTTACAGATCTTGAGTGGGGTTTGTCTACTTCAAAGCCTGTGCAGTTTCCACACTTGTAGGGAGCGGCTCTAGGGCCAAGCCTCGGACTGACCTGTGGCAGGGCCACAAACAAGTCCCAGCCTGGAGGGCAGAACCCTCCTAGTATAATTAAGCTTGACCTTATAGTCCTCCCTTGCTCCTTCCTGGGTGGCTAATGGGATGTGGGAGGTGCAGCAAGTGCTGCCAAAACAAGGAGAAACTCACAAGAACCTTGTAAGCATGTTGACCACTTCCTGTTTTTTGCTTTGTGTGTTCTGACTATAAAATAAAGCTTCGGCTTGCAGGCTGGGTCTCTCTGTGTCCTCATCCAGGCTCGGGAGATCCACCGAGCCCCAGCTGTATTCTCTTGTCTGTCTTCTTTAATCCTTTGCTGCCTCTCTTCAGGTTCACCCCTGGCCGTGCTGGACACGGTTCACACACTAACCCGTGTTTCTCCTCGGGAGGAGGAAGAACACCTCCTTCAGCCACATCGTGGTTAGGTTGGCTCCAGTGGTTTAATTGGCAAGTGTCTGGGGGTTTCATCAGCATCTGCATTGGGTGCCCACACCCCAATCTCTCATCCCTAGTGTGTGTGTGTGTGTGTGTGTGTGTCTGTAACATGTGGCCACTGCTGGTGCCTGTGCCACCCCCGGACATGAGGCCTAGCCAGCTGCCAGGGGACATGGGCACCGTGACTTCCCAGAGCCAGGCCCTGGGGCCACACGCTGGGAGCGGCAGTCGGCCCATGAAGTGCTCTCAGGGATTCTCTTGGGGTCTAGCTGGTCATATCTCTATGACACTCTGGGCTGGGGCCCCACCTGCCTTGCTGTCGCTGAGAACACTGTCCCTCCTGACCCTGGTGCTCTGTGCCCGCTTCTGCCACCTGAGACCTGGTCCCACCTCCACAGAGAGGCCAGGGGGCTGCAGGCCCCGCGGGGCTCCCTGCACTGCCCTCTGTCCTCTGCCGCCCCCACCTGAGGTCAGGTTAACCTTCGGGCGCTCTGCCTGGGGCAGGTGAGGAGGGAGTGAAGTTGCCACCAGCAAATAAGGTAAAAGGAATTTGAATGCGATATTTTTCACAGTCAGATTTTTAAACACTTGCAAATACTGTGTCCAGCTTGCTGTCCGCACTGAGCAGAACTGCCCCTCAACAGCCACGCATGCCAGCTCTGATCTGTGCGCTCACTTCCCTGGTGTGTGCTGTTCCCTCTTGTTGGTGATGCTGGTGGGGTCATCCGCCCACACCGCCTGCTTCCAGGTCGGAGGCTGGCTGCCAGCCCAGATGCTGGGTCTCCACGCCTCCTCGGGTCTAGTGCCCGTCCCGTGGCACTTCCGGGCTTCGGGGCTAGTGTGCTCAGTCTCCACAAAACTCTCGTACCCATGGGTTCATGCACCGCTGCCTAGAATGAGGAGCTGGGTGGCAGGGCCTGTGACAGGCGCTAGGGGAGCTATTTCAGGTGCATGTAGGTATTTTGTTCTCTCCTCCCAGCATCGCGTCTCTGTCATCAGTTCCCATACGCATCCGAGTCACGGGGGAGCTTTCAAGGCTCTCCTCCAGGGTTCTGATTCCCAGATCTGGAAAACCTATGTTTATTGCTAAAAAAGCACTGTGATTCTTCAAATATGTATATTTATATAGATGTCAGAGAGGAAGGGAGAGGGAGAGAGAGATAGAAACAACAATGATGAGAGAGAATCATGGATCGGCTGCCTCATACACCCCCCCACTGGGGATGGAGCCTGCAACCTGGGCATGTGCCCTGACCCGGAATCGAACCGTGACCTCCTGGTTCATAGGTCCACCCTTACCCACTGAGCCATGCTGCTGGGGCATGAATGATACTCATCTGCAACCAGGGTTGTGAGTGACTGGCCCTTAGGGATCCCTTGGGAAAGATGTGGTCTGATTTCTGAGACCATCTTCCCCTGGGAGTGAAGCAAAGGGCACAGGAGAGAAAACATCTTGGGAAGATCAGGGCACGTTGCTGAGTCGTGGATTGCAGTCCCCTGTACGTGCGGCAGCCAAAGCTTTGCCACTGTAATTCTTTTAACTCCACGAAAGAGCTGTAAACGGAGTAACTGAGAGCGGCTGCTGTCGTAGTTCATCGGACATTTCATTTGGGGGTCATCATTCTGCTTTTGTCTTTTGTGGTCGCTGGGCCCTTGGAGAGCAGAACTGGTTGGCATGAATTTTGAGGAGGCTGAGGAAGCCCCGCCCATTCCTGTGAGGGGCAGGCGGGGACCAGCTGCAGCCCCGGAACCCTGGCTGAGCCAGACCCTCCGCTGAGCCGGGCCAGCTGTACAAATTGGGAACAGAGGCCTTGACTTTCATTTCTGTGGCTTTTATTTGCACATGCAGTTAGTTTGAGGCGAGGTTGGATAATGAGGAGTTTCTTTCATAGTGTCCAAATTTGGCACATTTTTATGTTGTTGATTAAGCCTTTGTGTTCGTTTGAAACGGTCTGGTGAGCTATTCTGGACATCATGACTGGGCATCGTCAGTGGTAAGAAATAGACCAGGGAGTGGATTTTCGGCTCAGGGTGCTGCCTGGAGTCCTGTGTGACTCTTTGGGCACAAGGCCGACTGCCCACCAGCAGCTGCAGAGGGACTGTGTGGAAGGAAGTGGGGCGGGGGGGGGGGGGGGGGGGGGGGGGAGGCGGGGGCGGTCAGGATGGTGAGAGCAGGAGCCTGTGAGCATGCGGGCTGCCTGCTGGGGGCCAGCCCACCCAGGCTCACGCTGGACCAGCCCAGGTGCAGTGGGCCTTCCTTCTATGCCAGCGGTGGGGAACCTTTTTTTCCGCAAAGGGCCATTTGGATATACATAACATCATTGAGGGCCATAAAAAATTATCCACTTAAAAATTAGTCTGCAAATAGAATGAAACACACTCACACACAAAATTAGCCTGCTATATTTGGTCAACCCTTTAATTAACCCACCCTAATGCCTTGGCAGGGCCACACCAAGTGATTTCTCGGGCCTCATATGGCCCTCATCTTCATCATTTTCCTACATTTGCGTATCTCCCATACTTCTAGTGATATTTCTCTCTTTAAATATCCAATGTGTACTTTAAAACATTTTTGCTTGTGATAACATTATCTTTTACTGAATACAGATTAAAATACATACATAATTACTTAATTGCATTACATAAATACACAAATTAGAGAAATACATTACGTAATGACTTAACCACATTATATAATTGCATAGAAATGTTTAAAGCTCCCTGACCACATGCTATCTAGGTCAAGTCACATGACACCACTGGGCCCTCCCTCGTTCTCTGGTCTCTCAGAGGCGCTGGGCGAGACAGTGGAGAGAAAGGTGGCCTGGAGCTGGGCTGGGCATGGGTTCTGGGGTGTGAAATTGGGCAGATTCCCTGACCTCCCTGAACCTGTGTCCATATGTAAGTCAGGGAAGATAACCTCTGGGGCTGCTGTGAGGAGGCCTGAGCCCCTCCCTGCCACAAATCAAGCTGAAGATATTCTAGGAAGGACTGTCTCTCCCGGTAAACGTTTCCTCATCATGGCTGTCCTCTGGGACTCATGAGGCAGCAGCCGACCTCTGAACCCTCATTTTGGATGGAGGCCTTTTTCTCTCCACACCCCGCTCTCCCGGCCCTGGACTGAGGCTCTGGGGTGTTTCCTTCCTCCAGGGGACTCCTCACCAGGACTCAGACTTCCTCCTTCTCTCTGCCTGGCTCTCCCCAGTTCCGTCACTGGCTTCTAAGAACACAGGCTGTGGCCCATCTTCCTCTTTCCACCAACCCAGCCCCACTCCCTGGGAGGAGGCAGGCTGGACAGGTGTGAAGCACCTACAGGAGTAGCTCCTGGACCCGGGAGCTCTGAGCCACTCCCACGGGGCTCTCCTGGCTGCCCTGGGCATGGGCTCTGGGGATGTGAAGTGGTTTAGATGCTCCCAGACTGTGGTTCAGATGTGAAGTGGTTTAGATGCTCCCAGACTGTGGTTCAGATGTGAAGTGGTTTAGATGCCACAACCCAGCCTTTCCAGCCACTGACCCCACGTCTCTGTGTGGGTCAGGGAGGCTGCCGCTTGCCGCTCAGAAAGAACCTGGACGTGTCCCTCCCCGGACGGTTGCTTGAGACGGTTGAGCTTTTTCCTTGCAGGGAAATGCAGTCCGGGAGGCCCTGCTGCTTCTGAGCCCTTTCCAGCAGATAAGACTCCAAGACAATAAAGATTGTGATCTGATGACGTTCCTTTGTGCAAGCCAGCTTGCCTAGCAAAACGGTGCAGATAAATGTGGATGAGAATGGACTTGATACAAATAAATGGACATATTATGTTTCTCCAGCATAAAAATAGATCAAATGGCAAGAGGACAGAAATAGGCGAAATGGTCACATAAACTGTCCGAGGTCAGCTGACATTCTTCTCTCCAGGCCTTTTCTAATAGTTTTGTTGCCAGGGCTACAGTGTTTTTGCCAGATTGGAGCAGGATTGTCAACTCTAATGGAGATTAAGTAGCGTTCCCAACTGGATTTTTAAAAACAAGCATCAGCTAATACTGCTGGCTTGCAGAGCCATGTTCATGAAGAACGGAAAGATCTCGAAAGATGTTTTTAGATCAGAGAACTAATAGAATCTGAAGTTCAGTAGACAAGTTCTGTCCCATAGGTATTCCAACACAAGCTTGTATCATGGTTACATCGAACAAAATAACTTGAAATGTGATTTTGTACATTTAATAAAAAAGAAATATAAATTGTTTACTCATTAAGCCAAAACATTAATTCCCCAAAGAGTAACTGCGGTTACTTAATGAACAATTCTTTCGATTAGTTGGAAAACTGTGTGTCACAACTGCTCACAAACTTACACCTGGTTTATTCTGAAATAATGCAGATAAGGTACAAGATTACGTCTCTTACCTTTGGTCCTTCCCATGCATTGGCCAGTCATCTGGGGAAAGTGTAAGAAGTCAGGCTCCGTAAAGGACAGTAAAGAAAAACTAATTTGTTCTGGACACACGAAAGCATGAGAATTAAGTGAAATAATTCATGTGAAAGTGCTTGGCAAAGAACAGATGCTGTATTTCTCCCCTGACGTTTTTATATTTTTGTAGCCGGAAATCTCAATGTTAACTTCTAATAAGAAAAGCTGATTATAGTCTTTAGCATCAAAGGAAATTCATCCTAATATGAATATTACATTAGTGACATCTGGTGGAAAATACAGGTTTTTACAGTGTAGAGTTATATAACTATTCTGATCTTGAGGGTATAATAAAATTAAGATACATTTTTAGAGTAAGCAACAAAATGAAGAGAAAGTAAAATAAATTTTAATGTCTAGGTGGACACCAACATTACTAAGCTAATAATTTTTGAGTCTATATTCTAAAATGTATAGAAGGGTAATGAACCTAAGAAACTCAAATGCATTCTAATAATGTTAACTCGGCCTCCGTGTTTATAGTGATTGAAAGTGGAGGTACAGAGCCTTTATGCTGGTTCGTCTCTCCATGCACGTCCCCAAGAACCTTCCTTTGAGGTTTGCAGATGGGACACTGTGGGGTGTCCTCGAATAGCCAGCAAGGTGTCAGGGAGTACATCCAATCTGAGACATGGATGGAGGCAACAGGTGATGTTTGAAATGATGAGCCTTAAATATCAGAAATCAAATAAATGCTCTGAGCCAGGTGGGGGTTGAACACTTGGGACCCAAAGAGCCAGTGTGATGGTCACAGGTCGGCCGCCACAGCCCATGGGCCAGGACAGCCCCAAGTCTGTGCGTCACTGCACGAAGCCGTGCTCCTCGGTTCCGGTGTCTGAAGCTGCTCCGGCCTCCCAGGACCGGCTGGGCGGCTACGAGCCCACATGCCTGGCCCTTTACAGAAACAGTGCACAGCCCAGGTCTGAGATCCCGTCCATCAGGTGTCCCTGCCCGTCTCCCCGGGAGAGCACTTCCTGCCCCCTGAAACGGGCTCTGCCGTGAGCAGGGCCCCATTCTGTGGACTGTGGGAAGGGTCAGGGTCTGGACAGCCACCACGCCTCAGTGGGAGATGAGACACGTGATTGCCCACACGATGGGAAGGACACAGGCCACAGTCCCCTGCAGACTCGCAGGGAAAAGGCTTGACCTTCTACACAGCAAAAGCCAGCTGGTCCAGATGGGCGTGTCTCCGTGGAAACGTTCCCAGAGGCCTGACTTCTCCATCTCACTGGTGGCCTGGGCAGAGGGACTCGCACGGGCAGAGGGTCCTTCAGGGGCGGTCAGACCTGCGTGAGCTCATCTGGAATGTTTTCATTCCTCCAGTCAGCCCCATCCAAGGCCAGGCCGAGGCATCACCCTCGTGTGGAACCTGGTCTTTAAGACTCACTCGTATCCTGAGGCCTAACACCCCCAGTTGGCACAAGAAAGCACTTGCTGTAGAGCAGCCAGCCCTGATCGGTGGGGTAATACGCTAGTTCCCAGATCACCTGTGGACTCCTGAAAGGGGTAGTACCACTGCCCACGTACACTGGTTTTGCCTACACCTACACACCTGTGCCTGTAAGGAAGCCCTGTATGGTCTCTCTGGCATTTCTGAATTGGCAGCCTCACTGCCCTTGCACTTTGGGGCCATGATGAAGTAACTAAGGGTGACGAACACAGGCACGTGGTCCCTCCACAGTCAATCTGGTAACTAGGATAGCTACCAGGCGACGGATGGGCTGGGAGAACTACTGTGTGGAAACACTGGACAAAGCGGTGACAATGTCCCCAGGGAGGCGGAGCCAGACATCACAAGATCTCGTCACACTACACACAATCTGAAACCTCAGTGCGAGGTGGATTACCTCGGGAACTGTCCATTTCATATTTCCGGACTGTGGTTAGCCGTGGGTAACTGAAACCATGGAACCAAACCCACAGGGGGAACTACTGAACTGAGTCCACCTTAATGACTGTTTAACTGGAGTAACCCCACACCCGTGTAAAGATGTTTTAGGACAAATTTAAAACATGCACACGTAACTTTATCAGTCATTTAAAGCTTGATTTTATAAAACACAAAAAGACATCAAGAGTTCTGTATCAGCGGAATTGAAACAGGAGAAATAGCGACAGATTTGTAAGTGTAAATTATATACATTAAAGTCAAGTAATTGAGGGTTTTCAATATGGAAACTATACAAATGAAATAAATGGCAAAAGGACCTGCTAGGAATACTGTGACTGTGGCTGATCAGTTACTTTAGAACTAAACAAAGATTCTGATATTCGGACTTCTTTTGCTGTTCCATATTCACCTAGACTCGGAGTCAGGCTACTTGACTGAAAGTTCTGATTTAGGAAGGCATTTAGCTGAATAGCAAAAGTTTCCCATCTCCAGTTTCCACCTTCAAAGGAAGTGACATTCCAGTGCTGACGTGATCTGCTGGTTCCCTTCGAACAGTGTCATCCCCATGGAAATCATGTCAACCCCATGGAAAGTCAAACAGGCACAAACAAATGGACAATGCGCACAGTGCAGTGAAGTACAAGGCTAAGTTTCCCCACCTCAAAAGTATCAATGGAACAAAACAAGAACTATGTTGACTTGGCCTCAGGACACGTGTGGGATTCCATTCCGCCCCGGCTCCTTCAGTCGTTGACGGGGATCTTGTAGGCCACCATGCTGTTCACCTTGTGGATGGTCGTCGTGAAGGAGCGCAGGCGGACCTGCTCAGAATTGGCAATGAACTGCGGTCCGGACTCTTCCCACTTCTCGGGTACAACCAAGTCTTTGTCTGTGTAGATCAGCAGGTCAAATGAACCTAAATTGGGGATAAGATCATTGAAGCACATTGTGTTCTCGAAACACTGCCCTCCCTGTCTCCATGGTGAATGATGGGTAGTGAGAGCAGACAGTCTGGCCTGGTCTCTAAGCACCAGGTTATCGCTCTTCCTCAATGGAAACTTACTTTAGTGCAGAAAATACTGCACTCCTTTTACGTTATCTTATGAAAAATTCAAGTTTTGTTTTTATAACAAGAAAACCATTATAAACTATTTGCTGAGTGTCTCATCACATGAAATGGTGTGTGAGCTGCGGCGCGCGTGCTGCGCAGTCGGGAGCTGTCTGGTGCGTGAAGGAGCCGCCAGGAGAGCAGGCATCATCACAGCTGTGGTCTTAGTTATGTACACGGAACATGCAGAAAGCGGGAATGCGACAGGAATGACACCAGACTGCTGGATGCTGTCAGCCCCTCCTCAGCATTCCCGCATTTCCTGGAATGCACTGCGTAACTGTTGCCTTAGAATGCCTTCTTCCCCACTCACAGCACGTGTGGCTGAGAGGACATTAATAAAGGGGTCATTCTTAAAGCCGCAACTTAGTCTTCTGAAGCCCGAGAGACACTAACTACTCACAGGAAGCCTCCAGCAGCGGCAGGAAGGTCACCGTGGCGGTGATCTGTCTGATGACCGAGCGGATCTCGTCCTGGATGGCTTTCTGAGACTTCTCCCTGGGTGCACTGTCAAGGAGACCAAGCCAATCATTCACTTTTAGTTGTTACATTATTTCAAACACTGATAGCATTATTTACCTGGTGAAATGCTTCCAAGTCAATTAAGTAAACTTTAAGGAGTTCGTTTTCCTTTAAATGAGTCTCAGTACATCCTTAGGACCTGTGCTAGGGGCACCATATGTGCCGTTATCTCATTTCCTCTACCCACTCATCTGCTAGGATCAGATGTGTAGTGTATCTGTCAGGTGTTCAAGTTAGGATTCCACCACCTCTGAAAAGTAGAATGGGCAGCAGCATGGAAAACGTGCTGGGATAATCACTCGGCACTTTAGTGATGTCCAACGCCGACCTCCCTGCTGCCTCAAATAGTTCTCACAGGCCACACGCTTCCTGTGTAGCCCAAAGGCTGCAGAAGCAAACGTGACTTCCCTCACAGCGGAGCCGCCCCGGACAGTGCTGGACGCCAGCATCTCACGGTGGGCGCTTCCCCTCGGGGGTCTGGACACTTAAAAGCAAGACAGGAAGGACCAGAGCTGCACCGGAGCCTGGGAGAGTCTAGGATTATCCCTTCAAACACGGCCCTGAGTGGCCCACCTGGCAAACCGTGAGCAGCTCCGCACACTCCCCATAGACACTGACGTCCGGGCCTCTCCTACGGAGACCGAAGGGAGCAGGTAACACACTACCTGTACAAACCAGTGACTGCTCCCCTCAGCAAGTCTCTTCCCCAGGGACTGAAACAAATCAACGTATGTTAGAAACAAAGTCTACCTTAAGGGATGAGTTCAATATAACCAGGACTCATTTCGGTACAGAAAACAAGTTTTGGGAAAAATACCTGGAAGTGGAAATAACTGAATTCCCACTCACCTGTCATCTCTGGCCGTCTTGTCACACTCGATGTCAAACTGCCACCTCTCCAGGACCTCCCCGTCTTCAATATTCGAGATGACCACCACCAGCTTCTGCACGGAGCACTTGTACAGCCAATCTGCAGCACAGGCAGGGGGCGCCCTGCTGTCAGGGATGCTCCTCGGGCACCTCCGCACACCGACCCTCCGCCACACTCCTCCCGCCGCACACACACGCTGCCCACCTCCGCACACCTACCCTCCGCCACACTCCTCCCGCCGCACACCTACCCTGCCCACCTCCGCACACCGACCCCCCGCCACACTCCTCCCGCCGCACACCTACCCTGCCCACCTCCGCACACCGACCCCCCCGCCACACTCACACGCTGCCCACCTCCGCACACCTACCCTCCGCCACACCTACCCTGCCCACCTCCGCACACCTACCCTGCCCACCTCCGCACACCTACCCTGCCCACCTCAGCACACTTACCCTCCACCACACTCCTCCTGCCGCACACACACGCTGCCCACCTCCGCACACCGACCCCCCGCCACACTCCTCCCGCCGCACACACACGCTGCCCACCTCCGCACACCTACCCTGCCCACCTCCGCACACCTACCCTGCCCACCTCAGCACACTTACCCTCCACCACACTCCTCCTGCCGCACACACACGCTGCCCACCTCCGCACACCGACCCCCCGCCACACTCCTCCCGCCGCACACACACGCTGCCCACCTCCGCACACCTACCCTGCCCACCTCCGCACACCTACCCTGCCCACCTCAGCACACTTACCCTCCACCACACTCCTCCCGCCGCACACCTACCCTGCCCACCTCAGCACACCTACCCTCCGCCACACTCCTCCCGCCGCACACACACGCTGCCCAGCCACAGTCTAGCCCGTTCCCTCGGCCTGTTAATGGGGACAGCACTGGGTGCAGGGGGCAGTGACCAGGCGGCCTCCCTCTCCAGTTCCCGGCGGGGACGCAGGAAGCTGGCGCTGATCTAACCATCGCACCAACAGATGTCAAACCATCGCTGTGATAACTGCCCGGAAGGTGAGCTCCTCGGTGCAATGAGTGCAAAGTGGGAAAACGGCCCCCCAGCAGTTCTCACTCCGGGAGGCGGGAGTCTGGCTCTAAGAACCCACAGCACTAACCAGCACAAGAGCGGGAAGAAGGTACCGAGTCTTACACTCCAAAGGGAAGACAGAGGGAGGACAGCAGGCCAATACCGCTGAGGTGAGGAGGGAGAGCACGCGAGGCTGGCCAGGTGGCACAAATTCAGGACATGCCACTCCAGAACCCAGGGAGGCACGGCTGCCTAAAGCAGCGCGATGTAACCAGACTTGCATTTCAAACTGTCTGGCTGCACTGTGGGGCAGGGACTGGAGGCAAGAAGGGACACTGGACAGTGACACAGGCAGGAGGCGGGCAAGGCTGCAGGGGAACTGGGAGACGGGGCAGGAGAGAGGCCAGGGCCATGTCGGGGTTATACCATGACGGGTAGCTGGACTGCCTGCGAGTGCAAGAGGCACAAGTCAGGGCAGCGCCCGTTCCTGGCTTGTAACTGGCTGCATGGCTGATGCAGTCCCTGAGGCCCGAGGACTGGAAGGGAGATGGCCCCATTCAGCTCTGTATGTGACTCTGAAGCACCTCAGAGCGGCCGCACTCCATGGGGCCGGAGCTGGGGCAGCCTGGCCGCAGGAGTCTGAGTGGCACACAGCGGTGCACAAGGGCCATCTAGCGCCTGGTGAGAAGGGGACTGAGACAGCCCTGAAGAAACTGGGAGTATATTCAGGATCAGCAGTGTGCTTTTTAAAGAGACAGAAAACAATCTAGTAATATTTCAGGCTGTGGGCCACCTAGATCTCTGCTGCACATTCTTTTAAATTTGTAAAAAATATTCTTAGCTTGCGGACAGTACAAAACACAGGCCACATGCTGGAACTGGCCTCCTGGCCTTGCCCACCCTGGCATAGACCCACAACTCTGTATCATTTTAGCTCTGAACAGGAGGTTGGGTGGTAATGTGAAGATTTTGGGGTAGGCGGTAATTTTTTTCTTTAAAATTGGAAATGATCCAAATCGAAACAAAGAAGTCAGAAACACAAGTGAGAACAAAGAGGGTGGAGGCTGGTTTCGAACAGACTGAACAATTCACCTCTAAAAAGAGTAAGTCCTCAGTTTTAACAAAAACGAAGACAGACGTTACACAGCAAGGTCTAGAAACACGTGAGATGAAATGTCACAGGCGCAGCTTAGCCACGTCTCGCTTCCCATCAAATCGAGGTGAAGACCTAGACCGCAGCTGCCACAGGCTTCCAGGCCAACCATCTGAGCGCAGCCCTGTGACCGGCTATGGGCGACTTAGCCCTGAAGTTAACAAAAATACCACGAAATTTAAAAAATAAAGATACTTGAAACAAGCAAACAAAAATATAGGATTTGTGGATTAAAAAATTTGACAAAATGATCGCTGTAGCCCTTTATGGACACCAATGGGCAGATGGGGAGAAACATCCCACAGCTCAGAACAAGTGGAAGTGAGAATCTCGAGTGGAAAGGAACATGGAAGGGAAGCTAATGGGAATATAAAGGAAGGAAAGACAGGTGGGAACCAGGACTGCTCCCATCACACAGGAACCTCTGGAGCTAAACAAAAAGATGAAATGTTTAAACTCAGGCTGGATTCTTTGAAAAAGACAAATGGAAACAGGTGAAAAATGAGAACACTCATTTTTTGTGTGTTCTATTATTTAGTAGTTCTTTTTCTTCTTGATTTCTTTGAAGTTTTAGTTCTCACACTGAAAAACAATTTTATTTACTTGATCTTAATAATGATGGCTTTAGACTCCATGCAGGTACAGGAAATATTATCATTAAGAATAGTGATTTTTTTTTAAAGGGGAGAATGATGATTTTTATTTTTTTAAAAAATATATTTTGATTTTTTTGCAGAGAGGAAGGGAGAGGGATAGAGAGTTAGAAACATCGATGAGAGAGAAACACCGATCAGCTGCCTCCTGTACACTCCCTACTGGGGATGTGCCCACAACCAAGGTACATGCCTCTGACCGGAATCGAACCCGGGACCCTTGAGTCCGCAGGCCGACGCTCTATCTACTGAGCCAAACTGGTTAGGGCTATATAGTGATTTTTTTTAAAAAATATATTTTATTGATTTTTTACAGAGAGGAAGGGAGAGAGATAGAGAGTCAGAAACATCGATGAGAGAGAAACACCGATCAGCTGCCTCCTGTACACTCCCTAGTGGGGATGTGCCCGCAACCCAGGTACATGCCCTTGACCGGAATCGAACCCGGGACCCTTCAGTCCGCAGGCAGAAGCTCTATCCACTGAGCCAAACCGGTTTTGGCAATATATAGTGATTTTTTTTTCACAGATAATAATTATGTAAAATTCAACTGGTTCCATTTGGCCACCCAAACTGCAAAAGCCCCTTTGTAAGGGATGGAGGCCGTTCTGTTAGGCCGTCTATCAGATCCCTAGTATCCATGATGCTATGTGCTTCCTCCCACCAGGAGAGTCGCTGTGTTTGAGAGGGTCGCTTGTGTTACACCTTTGTGTGCACAGCTGACAAGCGACCACCCAGACGCTGGAACCCGTGGGTTCTGGGAGGCCTGCCGAGCCCCACCTGCTCCCAGGAGCCCTACCTTTCAGCTGCTCCACCACGTTGCTCAGGTACTTCATGAGCGCGGGGTCCGTGGTGACCAGCAGGGTGAGCCCGTACTTCTGCACGCGAGTGAAGGTTTCGGACGGGTAAATGCCGCGCTGGTACAAAATGCTGTTGATGCCAAATGCTGCGAGCGAAAGGGAGGCGACGTCATGTTACCGATTTCTAACACCGTGAAGTCGAGCACATGCAGAGGCGGCCGCGGGCTCGGGTTTGGGTTTGGGTTTGGCATACGGTGCTGGGCTGTCAGTGCCTGAGCACCGGCGTCTTTGCGTCTTGCTGAGAGCAGCATGGGATAAAGTGCCACTGAACAGCCTCAAAATCTGGCTTCCAAGGAAGAGAGAGAGATACCTGCATCTCCATGGCAACAGAAGAAACACGCCAAAGGCGCAGGTTACCGCGGCCAATGTCATCCCATTGCAATCCGCGGCCCAACGCCCACCACGTGGTTGGCGGCTGTCACCGCCGGGCGCGCCGAAAGCCCCGCCCCCCGACCCTTCCCCCTCCCCCCTCCCCTCTCCCCCCTCCCCCCCTCCCCCTCCTTCCTTTCCCCTCCCCCGTCCTCCTCCCAACAAGTCCCGCCAGGCTCCGCTGGATGGCAGGACCAGCCCGGCCCCGAAGGGCGCCTCCCGAAGTGCCGGCTCCCCACCGGCCCGAGCCACCCGGCGGGCGCCGAGGCCTGAGCCCCGCCCGGCCGCCTCCGTCGCCGGGGAGGCGGGACGACCCGGGCGCCCGGGACGGGGCCACACCGCCTGCGGGCCTCGGCGGCACCGGGCCGCCCTCTGCACCGTCCCAGCGAGCCCACCGCCGCCTCCCCCCGACCCCCGTCCCGCCGGCGGGGGCCGCCATCCCCGCCCGCCCCGCCCGGGCCCGGCTCCCGCCCCGCCGAGGCCCGGCTTCCGCCCGCCGCCCTCCCGCTCGCCGCGCGGGCGACTCACAGAAGAACTCGGCCACGATGTCGGCGCTGCCGCGCAGGGTGATGCCCTGCTCCCGGGACAGCTGCCGCGCCATGGCCAGGCCCCCGCCGGCGCGCGCCCCCCGCACAGGCCTCCGCGCAGCCCCAGCAGCTCCCGCCACTCGGTTCAAATGTAACGACGCCGCACGCCGCCGCCTCTGCGCAGGCGCACTGGCCCGCCCCGCCCTCGCCCCGCCCTCGCGGAGTCGGCGCGTCGCGCAGGCGCAGGGGACGCGGCCGGCAGTTCCGGGTTGTCCGCCGAGGGGAGGAGTCGTCAGGCTCCCTGGGTCCTGGCCTTCTGGGCGGGGCCGCGGGAAGGGGGCGGGTCCGAGGGAAGGGGCGGGTCCGAGGGAAGGGGCGGGGCCGCGGGAAGAGGCGGGGCCTCGGGAAGGGGGCGGGGCCCGGTGCGGTGGCGACTGCCTGGGGTGCAGGCCTGGCTGCGGGCAGCACCGGGGGTGGCAGGTGTTCTCCCGGGGCCCCAGCTGCGCCCTGGTGCCCCCGGTGTCGCCTGGTGGACGGGCAGGTGCGTGCGGCCGCGGGGCCACGCCTCGGGCTGCTGACCGGGGGCCACTTTCCCAGAGAAGCGGGCCGGGCGGGGGGAACCCCAGCCTCGCAGAGAGGCCGCCGTCGCCCCCCACAGGAGGCCACGGGGCCGCAGAGGAACTTTCCGGGGGTGATCCAGGGTCAGGGACTCTCCGTGCGCACAGCTCACTGGTCCACCCTGGAAGCGGCTGCGCACGCTGTTTGCAAAGGGGTCTGGGCTGTGCTGCTGAATCCCCGGAGCTGCAGACGGGGAGGCGTCCTGCAGGCCAGGGGTCTCCTGCAGGTTCGACCTGGGGTCTCATCCGAGCCCCCTCCACCCCCCTCCGTGGGTGGCCGAATTCGAGCTGTGGTTCTTGCACGGAGGCCCTTGCTGTTGGCAGGAGGCCAGCCTGGCGCCTTGGCCAGGTGGCAGCCCTTCTGCAGGCCTTGTCATCTGGGAGTCCGTTCCCCGCTCACCTGGTGAGGTCAGCCCCGTCAGGTCTCCCCTCGCTGACCCTGGTCCTGGAGGGCGCCCTGGTGTGCACAGGCTCTGGAGGCTCAAGGGGGGGGTTACCCGGGACCTGCTCTCAGAGGCCACCAGTTTGGGGCCATCGTAGAATTCTGTCTGAAACCATGGTAGATGCCAGACTTTGATCAGTTCCAGAGTAAAATAGCGTAAGGGGTGATAGGCTCATGGACCCAGTAAAATGTTTCTTACATCCTCCAGTCTCAGCACTTCCAGGAGACTTCCTGGCTTTCATAGTAACACTAGAGGCCCGGTGCCCGGATCCCTCGGCCTGGCCTGTAGGGACCAAAACCAGCTGTCCCACATCCCCTGAGGGGTCCTGGATTGCCAGAGGCTGCAGGCCAGGCCGAGGGACCCCATGGGTGCACGATTGGAGTGCTCAATTGGGACTCGTGAAGGCTCTAAGGTGTGTCCAGCCCATCTCACCCAGTCCTGATGGGCCGGACCCCAGCAACAAGCTAACCTACCAGTCAGAGCGTCTGCTCCCTGGTGGTCAGTGTGTGTCATAGCGACTGGTAGATCAGTGGAACCAAGGGTGGGACACTTAGCCTATTAGGCTTTTATTATATAGCAGTGGTTCTCAACCTTGGCTGCACATTAGAATCCCCTGGGAATCTTTTTAAAATCCTCATCTCTGGGCCTCATCCTCCGGAAGTTCTGTTTCTTTGTTACTAATGTTGTGGCCCCACCCCATCACAAAGAAACAGAATTTCCAGAGGATGAGGCCCAGAAATCAGTATTTTAAAAAGATTCCCAGGTGATTCTAATGTGCAGCCAAGGTTAAGAACCACTGTTATATAGGATAGTTTGTGAATGATCAGAAGATGCAAATAATTGTTAGTGCAGCTTGCAGATTCTAGAATTTAAAATCCTAGCAAAATACACGTGCTTTTTATATAGAGAGGGAGTAGGTATTAAGTACTTTGTGCTTTATGAGACGATGAAAGAGATAAATAGGGTTTGGAAGGCATGCACTTTTATAGGAGTGTGTAAATATGCACTCCTAAACAACAAAGAAAAATGGAGGCTCACAGATTTGGGCCTGTCTCCCACCTTTCCAGGCAGCCTCCTTACAGATACTCTGCTACCTGCATGCTCCTGGATACTTTCCACCTCACCACTTTTCATAACCTGCTGCCCTCTGCCTAGAGATTTTGTTTTATCTGCTCCAGTTCCTACTTCATTTATACTCTTTTTTTTTTTTAGCTTAAATGTTAGTGCATGAAAGAATTTTTCTTTGACCCCTTCAGACTATAACAGTGATGGCGAACCTTTTGAGCTCGGCGTGTCAGCATTCTGAAAAACCCTAACTTAATCCTGGCGCCATGTCACATATAGAAATTTTTTGATATTTGCAACCATAGTAAAACAAAGATTGATATATATATATATATATATATATATATATATATATAAATATACTTTATTGATTTTTTACAGAGAAGAAGGAAGAGGGATAGAGAGTTAGAAACATCGACGAGAGAGATCGACCAGCTGCCTCCTGCACGCCCCCCAGTGGGGATGTGCCCGCAACCAAGGAACATGCCCTTGACCGGAATCGAACCTGCAACCCTTGAGTCTGCAGGCCGACGCTTTATCCACTGGGCCAAACCGGTTCAGCTAAAACAAAGACTTATATTTTTGATATTTATTTTATATATTTAAATGCCATTTAACAAGGAAAAATCAACCCAAAAAATGAGTTTGCGTGTCACCTCTGACACGCATGTCATAGGTTCGCCATCACTGGACTATAAAGTCCCGTTCTTCCATGTTCTCAAAGCATCTCACAGTGCTGTTTCAGAGCATTGCTGTCATGCTCACAGTTGCATTGCTCCCATCACTCGATGACTTGCGTCATATCGTCCCTGTTTTGGTGGAGGGTCCGTGATGACACGTAGTGGGTGCTCCACAAATATTTATTGAACGAATGAGCATTTGAATGTTTGCCTAGGAAAGCTTCATGGAGGAACCCAAGACATTTTCCAGTTGGCCAGCAGGTTGGATGGGTAAGTGAGGCCACTTTTAGGGAGATTTGAACACCCATCTGAGTTGATCCAACTGTGAGTACCAAGGATTCCTAGGTTCTGAGGGTTGACATAATTAAAGTGGTGGGTTTTTTTCCCAAATGTAAATCCAGTAGCAGTTGCACAATGAATTGCGTATAGAACAGTCTAGATGGGTGTTTTGCTAAGTATATAGATTCTTGGCTTCTGTTCCCCTTTCTCCCAGTCTGGTGCAGCCAGGATGGTAGGCACTGGTCACAGGGGCCCCTGAGGCACTGGAATGTGCTGGTCTGCATTGAGATACGCTACACGCATAAAACACCAGGTTTTGAAGACTTCGTATAAAAAATAAAGCATCACAGATGTGTCTTTTAAATACTTACTTATTGAGATTACATTTCCCATACATTGTAGTAAATAGAAATATAGTGTTAAAATAATTTCGCTTGCTTCTTCTCTGTTTTTAAACTGACTACTAGAACATTTACAATTACGTATGTGGCACATGTTGCATTTCTGTTCGACAATGCTGGTCACCCTCATGGGCACTCGGGGAAGATGTCCTCACCAGCATCCCA
Source organism: Myotis yumanensis (assembly GCF_028538775.1). Classification (NCBI taxonomy): domain Eukaryota; kingdom Metazoa; phylum Chordata; class Mammalia; order Chiroptera; family Vespertilionidae; genus Myotis; species Myotis yumanensis. Next base: position 106,408,366 of record NW_027223756.1, read on the forward strand.
GAGGAGTCCGAGGCGAGTCCTTCACTCACCCTGTGAGGAGAAGACTGGCGGATATTTTAGGAAGGCAGGCCTAGGAGGCCGAGAGCCTGGACTAGATGGATGCTGGAGCTTGGGTAAGGAGGTACATCAGAGCAAGACCCCGGAAACGAGAGGTGAGTTGATGACTGCTATGGGGGAAGGATGAAGCGCAGGGCAGAGAAGTCCAAGGTGGCAGGCCTGCACTACAGCGCATCATTGGCCAAGGCTGTGGGATCTGAGGGAAGCTGCCCAGGCTGAGCCTGTCCTGTTTCTTATGTAGTAACGCTAGATTCTAGAAGCTCTGGCGGGAGCTCCTTCCCATTAACTTTTGGGTGCTTGGTTTGATATTGGCCCCGTCTTATCCACAGTGTGTACAATTAACCTTTACACAAAGGTGTGTGGTGTGTTTTTTTTTAATTGTTTTCAGTTCTTTGACTTACTTTTATGCATAACTAGAGGCCCGGTGCACGAAATTCATGCATGGGTAGGGTGCTTAGGCCTGGCTGGAGATCAGGTCCAATCAGCTGATTGGCCGGGGCCTTCTTTTGTTCTGTGCAGCCCCCTGGTGGTCATGTCATAGCGAGCAAACTCTCAGTTGGTTGAACCCCTGAGGGGACAATTTGCATATTAGCCTTTTATTATATAGGATTCTATCCATTCTTTCTAACATATGTTGTTTAGGGGAACACTATTTGGACAGGAAGAAGTATAAATTAAAATTTAGTTTTTAAAATTTTTTATTTTTTGTTGTTAATCCTCAATCAAGCATATTTTCCAGTGATTTTTAGAGAGAGTGGAAGAGAGGGAGATAGAGAGAAACATTGATGTGAGAGAGACACATTGATTGGTTGCCTACTGCACATACCCCGACCAGGGCTGGGGAACTCACAACCAAGGTATGTGCCCTTGACCGGAATTGAACCCAGGACCCTTCAGTCCATGGGCCTGTGCTCCATCTACTGAGCCAAACCAGCTGGGGCAAGATTTATTTTTGAGGAAAATTCAAGTGTAGTGCATAACCAAGCAGACTTGTAATAATGAAAGCGGTAACTATGGGAAAGTATGCCATAGACAGGCCTATATTCCATATTAAGATGCTAAAACCGGAAGTACTCATAAACATGCCTAAAGCTAGAACAATGTAATTCTAGACTGAAAGCAACTTAATGACTTAGTTAAACAATCTTACAGACGAGGAAACTGAAGTCCAGAGTGGCTATATACTTAGTCTGAGATTCAGTATCTGCTTAGATTTAGTAGCAGAATCCAGGGTTCCTGGCTGAGTCTCTTTTTAAATGATATCTATCTGAAGACATGCTGGGAAATGCTCTTAATTTTTCAAGGTTACTTTTAAAAATTAACTGATTTTAGACTAAGGGTTTTTTTCCTGAGTAACCTGTACACATAACTCATCAAGGGAACTACAATCTCTCTATATAAAAGCCTAATATGCTAAGTGTCCCACCTATAGTTCAACCATTAGGTCAACTGCTTGACCAGTCGCTATGACGCACACTGACCACCAGGGGGCAGATGCTTCAACTGGTAGGTTAGCTAGCTGGACTGGGTGAGATGGGCTGGACACACCCTGGAGCCCTCTGTGGTCCCTCCCCAGCCAGCCAGCCCCCATTGGCCCTGATCAGGACTGGGCAAGGCGGCCCTGATCGGCCCTGATCGGCCCTGATCGCCCCTGATCGCCAGCCGGGCCGAGGGACCCCACCTGTGCACGAATTTGTGCTCGGGGCCTCTTATCCATAATAAATTTCATTTTAATACATAAGCAGTTCCAAAGGCCAGATGATGGCACTATTTCCATATGAAATGAAACCTTTAGACATTCAGTCCCTGCCTGGGTGCTTCAGTTCAAAGCAAAATGAAGGGGAATGAATCTCGTGGTTTCCAAGGTATTCATATATGTGGGCTACGTCAGAGTGAATTGTTGAATCATAATATATTACAGAACTGCCATCCTTTCAGACATATGTGCGCACACGCACACACACCCATACCCCCAAAACACGTTTGTGTTTACATTTAATTTTAATATTAATTTGTTTTACATGGAAAGCATTTTAAGTACATGAGTCATTATTCTTATATAGACTTAGGAGAGTTTTTCTTCAAATTGTCAGGTGTTATTTTATTCTTGAGGCCAACGTCTTGAAATTGAGTAGTTTATTTCAAATCTGATAAAACAGATACTTTATGATAATTTATTAAGACATTCATCTACTAAATTTTGGAAAACAATTCTTGTGCACATAGGCATTTAATTATGTAAGACTGGAAAATTTGCTTATTTTAACAAAAGAATGCTGTCTTAAGTCTTGAAGTTTTTTTTTTTCTCATTTGATGTGAGGGGAAGAATTATAGTCAGAAATTTTCTATTTGATGACTTAAGGCTTATTTTGTAGATCTCATGAATGTTTATAGTTTCTCATGGACTTAAGAATTGAATTGCATAATGTGAATCCCCTGAAGACTCACTTCCCCACCCACTTTTCTCCTAAGGATTCTGGGCTTGTTGCTCCACGTGTTTATAAAGGAAGCACAACAAATTTGAATCATGACATTTTATTAATAAGCAATGGCTTAATAAAGTCAACAAATATATCTCCTCACTGGCTTAATTCATAATTTTAAAGATCCAGTTGCAGACATAGGATATTAAATGTTATCTTTAGTAAAAAAAAGTACTAAATATTATTGAGAACGTTACTATCCATAGTTCTTGTAATGAAAAGGATGGGCTGCTTCTTTTCGGAAAGCATCCCCATGTTTTATTGTGACTTTATTTTGATAATTTATTATATTTCTACTAAAATAGTATGTATAGTCACTCAGAAGTCTTTTGCAGCTCAACCACTGTTAGGTACCGAAAGGTATAATTTGCAAGATATGTGCTACTCTTTCTCATGCTTAATGACCATAGACTAGTTAATGCAATAGGTGTGTGTGTGGGGGGGGGGGGGGGGGGGGGTGATATGTGGAGAATGGTCTCTGTAGTCAGTTGGATTAGACAGCACAGTGTATTTTAAAATATAATTGAAATTTAGAACAAATAAGTACAGGTTAGAAATGGAAACTACCAACACAGTCTGTGTGAAAATTTAAAAGCCATGGTTGCTGCTAAATTAATGAAAGAGATTTCATGTGTTAAATGATTTTAGAATTATATGTTAAACTTGGCCAAACAATTTATGGCTTGTTGATTCTGAATATTTTGGATGTAGAGTTTTGTTTTTTTATTACTGCTTAATATGTAAATATAGCTGACATAGTTCTGTTAAACCTACCAATGAATTAGAAAACTAATACTTTGAGTAAGTTGGAAAATATCTTTTGAAGAGTTCATAGACAAAACAAAACAAACAAGCCATAAATAGGAGTCTTTCTCAAATATTTGTCAATACCACTTTATAAATATTTATAGAAAGAAAAGTTTAGTGAAAACATGAAAAATCACTTTAAATTCATTTGTTTTTTTTTTTCTATTTAGATAAAGTTGGCCTTTTCAAGTGCTGGAACAGTGCTCTGGTAACCTGCCCTGTGTTTGCAGCTCTTTAATGACACAGTAGTCACGCCATGTTTCTCTGGCTGAAGGTCAGTCACGCACATTCGTTTATTATTTGTGGTTTCCCCTTATACATTGAATATGACAGCATCTTTGATTCTTGAATAATGCACATAACCCACTTAACACCCAGCTATCAACAAAAAGGCTTACTGCACTCCGGACTTTTTTAAAAAAAATATATTTTATTGATTTTTTACAGAGAGGAAGGGAGAGGGATAGAGAGTTAGAAACATCAATGAGCTGCCTCCTGCACACCCCCTACTGGGGATGTGCCCGCAACCAAGGTACATGCCCTTGACCAGAATCGAACCTGGGGCCCTTCAGTCCATAGGCTGACGCTCTATCCACTGAGCCAAACGGGTCAGGGCTGCACTCCGGACTTTTTGGTGTAATATTGGAGATCGAGTGGATTAAAATTAAGTGGCGATTCTTTATGATTGCTTAGTCTCAATGTGGTTGCAAATACAGATGCTGACTTTCACACCGAAATAGATGGCAAGTCACTGTTTTAAGGTATCCTTTCAGGTGGTCCAGACTAATCTGTTATGTTATCATGAAAAATAAAGCTTGAAATCAAGTTTTATTTAATTCGTATGTCTCTCTAAGAATATTTTTGCAGGCCTTAGAATGAGAAAAAGCAGACTGTAACATTTAGATATTTTAAATGTATTCACAGATTTTTGTTATTCTTAAAAATAAGGTATAGTTAGGAGTTTGTAAAAGTAAAAGATTATTAATAAAATAGGCTCCTTTTTGTTTTTGAAATTTTATATTGAGTCCTATTGACTTGAATTTCTTTAGCCTCCATTGAATAAATAAAAAATTATAATATTTAACTTCCAAGAGAGCTAACCATACTGCTATAACATGAAGGCAGCACCTCTTAGGGACTCAGGGGGTTACAGGTTGCTGTCCCAGGTGCTGCCTGCTGGGGAAGGAGGGTGGGCCGGCAGCCATTACTTGTGCCCCTGGGCAGGGGCTGTGTGTCCTGGAGACCCGGCTTCCCTGTCCCTCCCTCTTCTCCTTCTCCATGATCTGGTTGTTTCAAGTGGCAAATCCCATCAGTAACAGGAAAAGTAACGACCACCCCCCAATACAGTTTATCTCTAAATTATAAACATTTCCCACAGTATTAGGTATAATGTATATATATATGTGTATGTTTACATATACATACATAAATATTTACAGCACACACAGATGTTAGAAATTACGAGAGATGAGATAAAGATTTATTTTAAAACATTCTCATATCACTAAACATGAGTTATTTTTGCTTTCACTAAACATATTAATGACAATATTAAGACTTACGTGGTTAATATGCTTTATTTTTGAAAAAAATCTTGGTTTAATTATTTGTGAAAAGTGATTTAAAATCTGATACTTTAGCTTATTTTAAAATACTTGGGTTCTTTGGGGGTTTCTTTTGAGTTTTTGTTTTTGTTCTTTTTGACCATGAGAACTAAAAAAAGATATATCACAAAGATAAGATCCAAATAGCCCTGGCTGGTGTGGCTCAGTGGATAGAGCGTAGGCCTGAGGACTGAAGGGTTCCGGGTTTGATTCCGGTCAAGGGCACAAGTCTGGGTTGCGGGCTCGGTCCCCAGTGTGGGGCGTACAGGAGGCAGCTGATCAATGAGTCTCACCACTGATGTTTCAATCTCTCTCTCCCTCTTCCTTCTTCTCTGAAATCAATACAAATATTTTAAAAAAAGATCCAAATAGAATAAGTGCGCCTTTCAGACAACTTAGATGTCGGTAAAGGCATGAGATTACACTACTTATTAAAGTAAGGGTTTAAGGCTAAATTGATAGATGAGGTAGATCCAAGTGAGACGAGATTTTTAAAATACAGGAATTCTTAATACACCAAATATCAAAGCAGCACAGTGACAATTCACTTGTGCTTATTCTAACATAGAGCAGTGGTTTAGTGTGATTAGTGGGATGGCTTCTGAATAGTGACAACCATAGCATTATTAACGGGAAAGCAGGTGAATGCCCCGATCTGTTACTCAGCCACATTTTATTTATTTATTTTTATTTTTATTTTTTTATTTTTTTATTTTTTTTTATTTTTATTTTTCGCTTAAAGTATTACAAAGGGTATTACATAAGTGTCCTTTTTTCCCCCCCGCCCTTGACAAGCCCCTGCCCTCCCTTACCCCCCAGTGTCTTATGTCCATTAGTTATGGTTATATGGATGCATACAAGTCCTTCGGTTGATCTCTTACTCCCCTCCCTCCTGTCCCCCAACCCTCCCTGGCCTTCCCACTGCAGTCCGACAATCAGTTTGAGGCAGCTCTGCCACTGTATTTATTATTGTTCAAAGGTTTGTAATGGTCTTAATTATCCATGAAAGAGTGAGATCATGTGGTATTTTTCCTTCATTGACTGGCTTGTTTCACTTAGCATAATGCTCTCCAGTTCCATCCATGCTGTTGCAAATGGTAGGAGTTCCTTCTTTTTAACAGCAGCATAGTATTCCATCGTGTAGATGTACCACAGTTTTCTAATCCATTCATCTACTGATGGGCACTTAGGCTGTTTCCAGATCTTAGCTATGGTGAATTGTGCTGCTATGAACATCTGGGTACATATATCCTTTCTGATTGGTGTTTCTGGTTTCTTGGGATATATTCCTAGAAGTGGGATCACAGGGTCAAATGGGAGTTCCATTTCCAATTTTTTGAGGAAACTCCATACTGCCTTCCATAGTGGCTGCACCAGTCTGCATTCCCACCAGCAGTGCACAAGTGTTCCTTTTTTCTCCACATCCTCTCCAGCACTTGTCGTTTGTTGATTTGTTGATGATGGCCATTCTGACAGGTGTGAGATGGTACCTCATTGTTGTTTTGATTTGCATCTCTCGGATGATTAGTGACTTTGAGCATGTTTTCATATGTCTCTTGGCTTTCTGAATGTCCTCTTTTGAAAGGTGTCTATTTAGATCCTTTGCCCATTTTTTGATTGGATTGTTTATCTTTTTGTTAAGTTGTATGAGTTCCCTATAAATTTTGGAGATTAAGCCCTTCAGATATGACGTTGGCAAATATGTTTTCCCACGAGGTGGGTTTTCTTGTTGTTCTGTTGATGGTTTCTTTTGCTGTGCAGAAGCTTTTTATTTTGATGTAGTCCCATTTGTTCAGTTTCTCTTTAGTTTCAACTGCCCTAGGAGCTGTATCAGTGAAGACATTGTTTTGGCATATGTCTGAGATTTTGTTGCCTTTGTATTCTTCTAGAATTTTTATGGTTTCCTGTCGTACATTTAAGTCCTTTATCCATTTTGAGTTTATTCTTGTGTATGGTGTAAGTAGGTGGTCTAGTTTCATTTTCTTGCGTATATCTGTCCAATTTTCCCAACACCATTTGTTGAAGAGACTATCTTGGCTCCATTGTATGTTCTTGCCTCCTTTGTCAAATATTAATTGAGCATATTGGTTCGGGCTAATTTCTGGACTCTCTATTCTATTCCACTGATCTATATGTCTGTTCTTGTGCCAGTACCAGGCAGTTTTGAGAACAGTGGCTTTGTAATACAGCTTGATATCTGGCATTGAGATCCCACCTACTTTGTTCTTTCTCAGGATCGCTGCAGCTATTCGGGGTCTTTTTTTATTCCAGATGAATTTTTGGAGAGTTCGTTCTAGATCTTTGAAGAAGGCCATTGGTATTTTAATGGGAAGTGCGTTGAATTTATAGATTGCTTTGGGTAGTATGGACATTTTAATGATGTTGATTCTACCAATCCAAGAACATGGTATGTTCTTCCATCTGTTTATGTCTTCCTCTATCTCTTTTTTCAACGTCCTGTAGTTTTCTGAGTAGAGGTCTTTAACCTCTTTAGTTAAGTTTATTCCTAGGTATCTTAATTTTTTTGGTGCGATGGTAAATGGGATTGTTTTTCTAATCTCTCTTTCTGAAAGTTCACTATTGGTGTATAGAAATGCCTCAGATTTCTTGGGGTTACTTTTGTATCCTGCTACATTGCCAAATTCATGTATTAAGTCTAGTAGCTTTTTGATGGAGTCTCTAGGGTTTTGTATGTATAATATCATGTCATCTGCAAATAAGGACAGTTTTACTTCCTCTTTTCCAATTTAGATGCCTTTCATTTCTTCTTCTTGCCTAATTGCAATGCTCAGCCACATTTTAGATTTAAAACTTAATTGAATTATTACAGCATGTGAGGCAGTTATCATTTGATTGAATGAAATTAACCCTCAGTTTTATACAAAAGCTTCCTTCCTGGGCTCCCAGTGATTCCCAGAGATTTCCAGGCGGAAATTCTCTTCACCCTGGAGGTCTGGCAGCTACGTGTAGGCGTGGGTGGTCCCCTCCTTTGACAAGCACATTCAGGTGACGCTTGGAGGGCGGACCGGCTTCCTTCCTGACCTTGTTCGCCCCTGGGACACGACCCCTTGAATCTGACCCTGAGGTGCTTTGCCTGGCCAGGTGGTTTCCTCCAACACAGGCCGTGCCCAGCGCTCCGCAAAAGCCCCAGCAAACTCCTGCAGGTCGCGAGCTCTCTCTGCAGAGTGTGTCCCTCCCAGTTCTCTGAGGCAGACCCTGGCCACCCTCAGTCCGGGGACCCCAGCTCCTCTCCCAGCTCTGCCTGACACCCCTGCCCTGTGCCCATCCGACACTTCTGCAGGCTGCAAGCCGGCGGCAGAGGGCACACCTCTGCATTTCTGTCCCTAGAAGTCACCGTCCTTCCGTGCCCAGTGCCCATAGCGGCCTTGAGTGCTGCTGCTGCCTATGCGTTGTCGGCGTTCTCTGTGGTTGGAAGAGAGTGGAAGCCTGGCCTCTCATGGGGTTGTGCATGGACGGGGGAGCCCCGCCGGGTGATGTCAGAGCTGTGAGCCCCACTAGGCCCTGCTGTGCCCTCCCCTTGACGCACTGAAGGACTTGGTCTCTGTGCTCACAGGGCTGTTGACCTGTACTTTCCTCTGTGTGATGGCCTCCCCTGGTCTGGTTTCCGTGTCACTACTAGCCGAGAACAGGCATGGACGTCAGGACGTCTCTCCGGTCACCTGTCCCATCCTGACCCTCCCTGCCCGCGGCCCTGACCAGGGCGGCTCGGCCTCTCGTGTGCTTGCAGCTCCCCGGGACCTTGTGAAAATCAGAGCCCAACTCGGAGGCCTGGGGAGCCGGGTCTGTGTGTCTCATGACTCCCAGGGAGGCGGCTCGCTCTGGACCACACTCTGAGCACTAGACGCCTGGTCCCTGCAGGTGACCTTGTCCTCGGAGCCGTGGCCTTCCTCCTCTCTGCTCTCACCATCCAGAGTGACCCTTCACTTCTCTGCCTCCTGACATCGTCCTTGTCCCCAAGGCCTGCCTGGCTCCCAGGTCAACTTCTCTATGAGATGCGCTCTCCCAGCCCTGTCCTCACCCCCAGCTGCCTGGAGCTGCATTTGCTCCCTCCCTGTGTGTGTGTGTGTGGGGGGGGGGGGGTGTTTGAGAGCAGCCCTCAGGGCAGCCTGCACATGGGCCTGCAGCCGCATCTGGGTCGCGGGCTCCCTGTTGAGCTGGGCTCCTGGCCACAGGCGCCTGTCTTCCAGGTCGCTCGGCTGCTGTGTGAGGGCACGTGGTGGCGGGGGGGTGGGGGGGGGGGCGCTGGGGGAACATTTCCCAAGTCAGGGACACGGACATGCGTGGGTCTGGAAAGTGGCCAGTCACTCTGTATAGCAAATATGACACCAAGTAAATACAAATGTTACATTTTAGCTTAAGTCATTGACTTTCCATTTTTATGCAAAACGCTCCTATTCCTTTTAAATATTCTCCAGTGTTCCCCCCAGGCAATGAAACATCTCCAATACATGTCCATTAATTCTTAGCAGAGCAACGTCTTCGCCGGGCGCAGCCTTCGGCTTCCTCTTCGTTAACGCCAAGCTCAAATGTGTGAAATATACACATTGTGACTAACGATTTATTTTAACTCTGCTGCCAGAGGTTAAAACGTTTTTGCCTAAATAGGCGGATGCCATATGTAGAATTTTACACTTGTAACCTGAATACTCTTTTTTTAAAAAAATATATTTTTATTGATTTCAGAGAGGAAGGGAGAGAAAGAGAGAGATAGAAACATCCATGTGTGAGAGAGAAGCGTTGATTGGCTGCCTCCTGCACACCCCCTACTGGGGATGGAGCCTGCAACCAGGGCATGTGCCCCAACTAGGAATTGAACTGTGAGCTCCTGGTTCATAGGTAGATGCTCAACCACTGAGCCACGCCGGCTGGACGAAACCTATGTACTCTTATTAACAGTGCCACCCCAATAAGGTCAAAATTATCAGATCTTGGGTTAAATATATTTAAAAACAACCATCATTTTTTATAATGACCTGTGAAATACATTCACTACATGTAAATTTAAAAAAAATGTTTTTGCCTAAAGCTGGTAAGGAATGAGAAAAAGATTGGGACTATAACTGCCTTTTTTAACATTTAAATAAAGAGAAATAGTAACCCTACTTATTTTATGTTTTATTATCTGTAACCAAATCCGCCCCCCCCTCCCAAAATTTCTTTTTAAAAATCATATTTGCAGCAACTTAGGGATCACACTGGGTGAAAAGTTTTTTAGGGGGTGTATGTGCACTTATCCCCATTTCTCAAGGATTCTGTAGCCTTTACAGCATCTCTTTAGGGAGAAAAACCAGGTGTGCCCACTGCTCTCACACCAGGTTCCCAGGCTCCGAGCCCCTGGGAACTCCTGCTTACATCGCGATATAAAATGCGAGCACGCCTGTAAGACGGCTGTGTCCTTCGATGAACTGTGGTTTCCATGCCAAGGCTCTGGGCTTTGCTGACTTCAGATTTCAATTTACATAACATTAGCACTTTCCCCTGAGAAGGGAGAGGGTTAGGGAGCCATCTCCTCCCCCTTCCTGTGCAATTAAAAAGAACCCACGGGGCACTCATTCACAGTTCTCCAGGTGAGAGGCCCTGTTTTCATGCTGTTTTTACTTTCACTGCTGACCTCCCACCACTAATTAGAGAGGGAATTCGGGGCCACAGAAACAAGGCTGTGTGGCTGTACTAGACGCTGTTCTTCCCCTGGGTAAAGGGACAAGTATGCCAGGGCTCCCGGACCCGGAAGGCCCTGCACGTCACAGACTGGTTTCTCATTTTTGCGGTGACATCCAGACAGGCTGAGGTTTCCCCAGAACTCCTGGTTCTGGTTTCTTTTTCCTTACCAATGGCGTCCTCCATGGACCCCTTCTTCGGCGTTTTACCAGGGAAGCAGCCAGGAGGAATCAAGCCCATCCTAGGACTGTGCTCAGAAATCTCCTCAGCTGAATATTCCGTTTGGTCGCTGGCAAGTTTCACCTTCTACAAAGCACCGGACCATCAACACAGTTTACCCACGGCCACGGCCACGGCCACGGCCACGGCCACGGCCACGGCCACGTTGGGACCCGCACCTCATTTCCTCCCGAGACCTCGCAGAATGGCCTTTCCCATCCGTACTCCCACCCAGATCCCACTCACGCGCACTTACGTGTTCTCCACGCACGTGGAGGATTTTTGTAAAAAAAAAAAAAAACAAACAAACCTCAAAGCTGCCCTGAGCCATTATGCTATGGAATCTGAAAAGCTGCTGTTTCCTTGTGTGCAACTATTCAGGCCTCATGTTTTCTCAGGTCCGCCTTGCAGCCTATGTGCTCTGGCTTAGCGCTCACCTTCCCGAGGTGCACACAGCGGTGCCTGCATCACCCTGCCCGCTGGTCTGACTCCTCTGGTTCCCTCAACACTGTGTGCTTGACACGGAGTTACAGCTTCAGAGAATGAACATCATCTCCAGAAATCAGTGGACATAGGACACTGGGGGGTAGGGGAGGCCGGGGGAATGTCAAGGGGTTGGGGGAAAGGAGACATATGTAATACTCTTTGTAATACTTTAAGCAAAAAAACAAAGTTAAATAAAATAAAATAAATAAAAAAATAAAAATAAAACTATGACAGTAAAAAAAAGAGAGAAACATGCAAATTAACCGCCCCTCTGTTACGCACAAGCCACACCCACAAGCCAATCAGGAGCAAGTATGCAAATTAACCCAACTATGATGGTGGCAGCCACGGAGCTTGATCAAGAAGGAGGCTTGGGTTGCCCCCGCGATGGAGGAAGCCAAGCTTCCCATCTGCCCTGACTGCCCTCAGCTCCGCTCAAGGCTACAAAGCTTTAATTATAGAAGATAAATAAATCGCAGGGAAAAAAAAGGAGAGGCTGGGAGCTTAGGTTGCCAGTGGGTGTGGCCAGCCTTAAAACAGCCCTCAGCCCCTCACCTAGGCTGGCCACACCCCCATGGGGTGAGGGACCCTGCTGAGGGGCTTGGCCAGCCAAAAACAGCCATCAGCCCCTCATCCAGGCTGGCCAGGCACCCCAGTGGGGACCCCCACCCCGAAGAGGGTGTGACCAGCTGCACACAGCCATCAGCCCCTCATCCAGGCTGGCCAGGTACCCCAGCGGGACCCCCACCCTGATCCGGGACACCCTTTAGGGCAAACCAGCCAGCCCCCACCCATGCACCAGGCCTCTCTCCTATATAATAAAAGGGTAATATGCAAACTGACCCTAACAGCAGAACGACTGGGAATGACTGGTCACTATGACACACACTGACCACCAGGGACATACGCTCAATGCAGGAGCTGCCCCCTGGTGGTCAGTGTGCTCCCACAGGGGGAACTCTGCTCAGCCACAAGCCAGACTGATGGCTGCCAGCACAGCGGTGGTGGTGGGAGCCTCTCCTGCCTCCACAGCAGCGCTAAGGATTTCTGACTGCAGGTTAGGCCTGCTCCTCGTTGGCAAGTGGACATCCCCCAAGGGCTCCCGGGCTGCCAGACGGATGTCTGACTGCCAGGTTAAGTCCAATCCCCCGGAGAGTGGGCCTAAGCCAGCAGGTGGTCATACCCTGAGGGGTCCCAGACTTCGAAAGGGCACAGGCCGGTCTGAGGGATCCCCCCGAGTGCACAAATTTTTGTGTACTGGGCCTCCAGTATTGTATATATTTAGTTAAGTATTTTCATGCATGTAGCAAGTACAAGTAAATCCACGAGACCTGTAGTCGACAAACTGTGGCTCTCGAGCCACATGTGGCTCTTTGGCCTCTTGAATGTGGCTCTTCCACAAAATACCACGTGCTGGTGCGCACGTACAGTGCGATTGAAACTTCGTGGCCCATGCGCCGAAGTTGGTTTTCGGCCTAGGCGAGTCTATTTTGAAGAAGTACTGTTGATATTTGGCTCTGTTGACTAATGAGTTTGCTGACCACTGCACTAGACCTTCTAATCCACATCTAAACATATGTTCTTGTCTATCTTTCCCATTACCATGTTTTCTCTAGATATATTCTTATCTTTCTAAAGTCAGTGTTCATCATTCAGGCTTTCCTCTTTATATTGTTTTATACATTTGAAGATTTCCCAAGAACTATATAGTTATTAACTGTTGTATAAAATGCAACTGATGTTTTTCAATTTCAGTTATGTTCACTTTATTAAAAGCATAGTGTTGCCGAAACCGGTTTGGCTCGGTGGATGGAGCGTCGGCCTGTGGACTGAGGGGTCCCAGGTTCGATTCCGGCCAGGGGCATGTACCTGGGTTGTGGGCACGTCCCCAGTGGGGGATGTGCAGGAGGCAGCTGATCGATGTTTCTCTCTCATCAATGTTTCTAACTCTCTATCTCTCTCCCTTCCTCTCTGTAAAAAATCAATAAAATATATTTAAAAAAAAAAAAGCATAGTGTTTTATATAGTGTTGGAGCTGTGGGGGGTTTCATTAAATATTATTCTGCTGAGCTTCATCCATATTGGGCTTGTTACCATAGTTAGTTTTTTTTTTTTACCACTTTATGATAATCCATTATGTGATTACCCCATAGTTTATTTGTGTTCTCATTATGAACACTTGGAGTGTTTCCCACTTGTTTTTCTATTGTGAACAAAATTGCTATGAACATTGTTGCACACGGCTTCTAATGTACACAGACAAGAGTTTCTTGTATAATTTTAATTATATATTTTAGGAGTAGAAATATTTCCTTAAAATATATGCAGTGTTCAGCCTTAGGAGGTAATGCTAAACTATCTTGAATATATTTGCATCGGAATAAGAGATTCTGTTTGGCCATATATACTCTAACGTTTCATATTGTCACATATTTTTTATTAATTGAATAATGTAAAAGGGCATCTCAGTATGATACTGATTTACATTTCCCTGATTTCTAATAATTTTGTTTCTTATATTTCTTCTTCAGTAAAATTCCTATTCATATACTTCGCCTTTTTTTGTTTAAGTAGTTTTCTTTTTCTTACCAATTTGTACCTATTTTTAAAATATGCTTGACACTATTCCTTTTGGTTGTGAAAATTGTAAATATAGTCCCCCATTTATAATTTGTCCTTTTAATCTTTTTTTTTCTGGTGAAAAAAAGGTAGTAAACTAATGAAGAATGCAAATACCATCTTTAACAATCATTTCCATTTTATTTCAAGGATTAATGTTAACCTAGTGAGACTTTGAAAAGCATCTTGATTATACTGTGCTTTACCCATCTTGCATCACCATTTCTGTTCACTCCAATTTTACTTTTTTTGTTTGTTTGTTTGTTTGTTTTTTTTAAATATATTTTATTGATTTTTTACAGAGAGGAAGTGAGAGAGATAGAGAGTTAGAAACATCGATGGGAAACATCGATCAGCTGCCTCCTGCGCATCTCCCACTGGGGATGTGCCCGCACCCAGGTACATGCCCTTGACCGGAATCGAACCTGGGACCCTTCAGTCCGCAGGCCGACGCTCTATCCACTGAGCCAAACCAGTTTCGGCGAATTTTACTTTTACTTTCTAGTAGAAACATTCAGACAGCATCATAGGCATGATCAAATGTCCCTAGTGGCATTCAGTGGGCAAGTTCCAACCTCTCCAATAATGGTTTATTCCGATTAGAAGGTTTCTAACCAACATTATATATCAATCCATATATCCTTAATATTCAGGTAAGTCTATTGCTACTATGTGGAAACTGAATAGAGGGCGTAACAAACTAAAATGAAATGAATCACAAAACTGTCCACAATATTATCAGAGCACTAACAGCCCATATTGTAGAACCTCTTTACCTGTTTGTCTTCCTCATCAAAATAAACTCCTTGAAAGTAGAGGTTGCATCATTTCAAGAGCATCAGCAATTCCTAGTGAGTGCCTGGCACTCTGCAGAGATCTTTTCAATTAATTAATTAATTAATGCTATTATCTTATCATATGTGATGTTATATATTTCTTTAAATGTAAGAAATTGGTTTGAAAGTTATAAAAACAGTAATTTTGAAGGAGTAACAAAATACGATGCTTCCTCAAAGTGAAATTGAAAGCTATGTTTCTGGTGAGAGAGTATGCATTTATGTGCAATGTAAATACAGTGTTTGCACAAATATTTGAGGATGTAATATGCTACTATTTGTGAAGAGTAGCTTTGAGAATCATTTCTTCCTTCAGATTCGTTAGTAGAGCTCTCCTTAATTAACCTGGTTATTGTTCCCATTCCATTTCAGAAGTGCATTCTCTGTCTCTCAAACACAGGAGCTATCACAATGCCTGAATAGTTCCAAGCTTGGCCACTCTGCTTTGGCAACACTGCCTCCTACAAGAAGTGAGGATTGAGGTAGAGATAATTCAGCCCAACAGCACAAGAGTGGATGGTCACATACGTGTACACACTGAAGAGGAGGTGGGAGGAATGGGATGGATGGGTTAAAAGGCACCAAGGAGCCTCCGATAAAATGGTTGGACGGTAGAGCCAAAAAATGATGAAAGTAAATACCACCTCCAACTTCCCAAGAACAATATAATAGTTAATGACAATGGAAGCTACAAAACCCAGGCAATATCAGGTCTTTGGATCATTTGTTTCTCTGCAAGGGGATCATTTGTTCCTCTAGCTTTAAAATGTTTTGTATAGTACTAGAGGCCTGATGAATGAAATTCATGCACGAGTAGGCCTTCCTTCCCCCGGCTTCCTTCCCCTGGCTTCCCTCTGGCATCCGGAACCTGGGCTTCCCTTCAGCCATGAGCAGGCACCTGGGATCTGGGCTTCCCTGGCAGCCCCGGCTTCGTCCGGAAGGTTGTCTGGAAGGATTTCCAGTCTAATTAGCATATTATGCTTTTATTATTATATTTTATATAGTATTACTATTTTACCCTATTAATTCTTATGTCCTCCTTAATGAAATCTAATAATGGGTGTTTTAATGAGGGTGTCTATCTTAGCCATATCGTTAGTAGTAAAAGATGATCCAAAAGTTTTTCTTAGATTATATATAGGGATGACTACAGCAATTAAGTTATTATGGAAATCTCAAGAATCATGTGGAAAGACAAAATATTGTAACCATACACCAGATAACCAGGGTTTATACTCATTGAACCTGCTCCCTCCTTCTTTCTTTATTAAGCACATCACTAAATTCTCTAGGATTATAAACTCTACATTTATAATTTAGGTCAAGAAACTTTGAAGGAAAAGACAAATGGGAAGCAAAAAGCACAAAATAAAAATATTAACTCAGGTGATAGAAAGTTATTCACACATGAAGGTAAAAATCCCTTCTCAAAGAAACCTAGTGCCAAGATAAAACTGAAGAGACACTTGAAAGAGTCCAGTGTTAAGTTATAGATAAATAACATTGAGGAAAGTAGAAGAGCCTGGAAGTAACAAAATTCTTTGAAAACGTAATTTTTTTAATGACATCTATTGTTTTGTAGTTTCTTTTATTTTTATTGAGATACTGGAGTTATATTGGTTTAAAAACATGTTTTAAGGATACAATTCTATAATACATCATCTCTATTGTGTTCACCACCCCAAGTGCAATCTCTTTCCACCACTATTTATAATCGTGTGTTGGTGAGAGCACTGGAAAATACTGTCCATGATTACATGGGGTAAGACCCAGAGGCAGGGCCTACTGGGCATAAGGAAGACTGAGAAGGCTAAGTCACAGCCAAGTTCTAATGTAACTGCTAAGTAAATACATATGGCTCTTAAGGGATGAGGCATATTCTGTGGTGGGTGAGATGGAGAATGGACTCTATAGAGTTCAAACCCTGTTTAGAGCCCAACCGTTTCCAGAAGATCTAGATGGGGGCCTAGAACAGAGCCTGGAAAATGAGACCTTCTAGCTTGACAAGAACAGGATTCATGACAAGGGCCGGAGGCTCCCGCTTTCCCCAAGCCTCTGGGGACATGATAAGAACAAGCATAGCCAAAGAGAAAATGGCTTGTTGTAAAAATGCATGAGATTATTCCCCATAGTGGGGGATACTCGATAAATGATAGAGTTGTATGGAATTTTCAAATCCACACATACTAGTATACACCAATACATACCTCACATATAACTCATGTTTATACATTAGTTAAATAGAACTGCCAATAGCATATACTACATAAAAATACCACTTTCTGTGAGACAGGCATGGTTCTAAGCCTACTTTTCTCAGGTATTGCTTAGCCTCACCACTGGGGAGAATTAGTAATGTGGTTATCCTAGACATATAAAATCATTTCCTTTGTTTCATTCAAGTCACCTATCCTCTCGTTTTGATATGAAGTAAACAATAAAAAATTCAAGTTCATGGTAGTGTTTCCACTGGATATAAGGATCACTCTGGCCAGTGGGTGTGGCAGCCTTGTAGTTCTGTGAATACTGGTTGGGTGGCTGGGGTGCACTGATGTCATGCACGGGTCATAGAACACAACTGAAACCATGGTGATGACGTGCATCATAACTGTCCTGCTGGTGTCCTAAGCACTGGTCAGAATAGTGCTCTGGTGAGAGGAGAGGTCTCTCAAGTGTCTTATTATTGATAGTAATTTGTTTATATTGATTGTATTTGTTAATTTTATTCTTTGTCATCATCAACTGACACTCTCCCCCAAACTCTGAGAAGAGAGTTTGGGGGAGGACCCCAAGCCCCCCAAACTCTCAGAGTTTGGGGGAGAAAGGTATCTGATTTGAGTGACTCTTTAAAGAGTTCAACCATGAAGCATAAAAAGAAACAGAAACATCTGGAAGGCAGGCATTTCATCAAACCTGCAAAGATGTCAACAGGTATGTGTTATGCACGTTCTCGGGGCATAGGGTAACCAGGTGCTGTTTTCTAAAGAAAGACAGAGAGAATTCCTAGTTTTGATGGTGGAGGGAGAGAGGAGAGAGTGAGGAAAGAAGAGGGAGGATGGCAGAGGAGAGAGGAAAGGGAGCGAGTTGTGGGTGGGAGAGAGAAGAGAGAGAATGAAGAGAAGAGGAGAAAGAAGATAAACCAGGGGAAGAGGGAGAGGGCGGTGGGAGGGGAGGGAGGGAGAGACCTTGAGAGACTGAGATGGATGTGTGCCTGCTGATCTTTTTAGGGCCCAGGGAGTCAGAGAGTAAACTTAGATGTCCAGGGCCTTGTCACTGTGGTTTAGGACATGTGCTACCTGCAGCATGTCACTCTGGGTTGCTCTGTTAGCGACATAATGGTTGATTAGTATAATATTTCTTAGGAAATGTATTTCCCTGTATTTGATTTCTGCCTAAGGGCATTGGTAAAGTAAATGTTGTTGTTACTAGTTTTTTAATAGTGCATTTTCCTGTTAGTCAAGAAGAAAGTCTGGCTCCTAGAGGTGAGCAATAAATTGGGGGCGGGGGGAGAAGGACTTTGAACACTGAAACGTATTGTGCAAGAATGAGTGTTTAATATCAGAATTTATTTACTCAGGGGTAAAAATCAATTGTTATGTTTTAGATTATGAAGATGTAAGTGAGGGCCTACTATGTGAAATGTAAGAAAAAATGGGTTACACACACACACACACACACACACACACACACACAAAACAAAACAAAACAAAAACCCCATTAACAATGATGGTTAAATTAAGGAGAAAGTTTGGCTCTTTCTAAAAACTGGAAAACTGGAATACTTTGGTTACTATGGAGATTAAAAGTAAACAAGCAACCAGTATATGGAAGAACTGTTGGTCAGGGGTGGGGGGAGACAGATTGGAGCCGACCCCAAAGTTCTAATGGTAGCTCACATTCCTCAAGGGAACTGGTATCTCCAACTTGTTTGGGATTTCTGCGTCTTCCAGGGGACCTTCGGCAACATCATATTTTAACTTGATTTTTATCATTGGTACTATTACTACAAGTGTTGTCATTGCCCAACCGCCTTAAGTCTTGCCCGCCTCCCCCGCACCCACTCCCCCTTTCCTGTGGCCATCACAACACTGTTGTCTGTGTCTATCAATTATGCATATGTGCTCTTTGGCTAATCCCTTAACCTTCTCTCATTCCATCTGCTCTCTCCTCCTCTGTGAGAGGGGCCAGTCTATTCTATGTGTCCATGCCTCTGTTTCTGTTTTGTGAGATTGGTATCCCTGCTTTTGAATTTTAGGTAAACAGAAGTGCAAAATACATACTTTGTGGCTGGTTCCTTTCTCTCTTCGTTATATTTGTGATATTCATTCATGTAGCATTTAACTCTAGCTTTTTCATTCTTGGTATCTGTATGGCATTGCGTGAATATAATTTCTCCATTGATTATACTTTCCTGAGCATTTCGGTTGCTTTGTGTGTGAACTACATGAGAAGGTGATGTTCTGGGCATTCTATTATAAGTGTTTTTCAGTATGGACACATTTCTACTTGGTGAATGCTGAAGAGCTAGACTGCTGGGCCTAAGGTGCCATATTCTATCTTAACCCCTTGAGAACTCAATCTTTCATGCTTTTAACTTCTAAGGCAATTACATGTTACTGGCCTCCTAATTTACACACTCTCTTTTGTACTCTTTGCATCTTTTTTAAAGCACAGGCATTCTTTCTCTTATACACCTTCATGTTTACATCTTCACATTCTTTAATTACGCCCACACACATTTTGTAACTTCTCTAGTCTCAAAGAGAATATTCTCAGTAATAAAGTTCCCTATCTAACTGCATGATATGAAAAACACACAAATCCTTCATTATAGGAAATTCAATCCATACACATAAATATGTGCTGAACTACCGCACAAAGAGCACATATCCCCTTCTCAGTCACACAAAGCCCAACCCATATTCAGATTTGCAAACACCAAATCAATCACACATTAAACCTTAATCTAGTTTTAACCAACATATTATAAACTTAAACACCATGCACATTACCTTCACCATAGCATTTTGCTACAAATGTGAATAATATACATAGCATACACATTCATGAGACATGATGATAATAATGAGCATTGAGCTTGGCTAACATTGAAACTGGGACAGTGACATAATATAATTTCTTCAAAAATAAAAATTCATCTTTTCTTATCTCTGTTTGTATATCAATATCACTATAGGGAGCAATATAAATATATGGATACATGCAGGATGCTTCATGAAACTCACACCACATACTTCCAAATTATACACTTTTTCATGAGGAAATTGGGTTGATATCCAACTTTTGTTCCTGCACACTGTCTTTCACACAAGACATTAAGTTGTTGATAATCTATGTAGATCTTCAGAAATATCACATGCAAAAATACCCAATGCCACTGACATCCACAAACATACCATTTAATAAGTGCTTGCTTAGAGTTTGGAGTAAATGGAATTTTAAGTGTGATAGTCACCTTAATTTCTGTGAGAGCAAGTGTCATTTGAAGGGAGGATGCCTGACATGTAATATCCACTCAACATGTAGTTTTTGAATTGACACAGACCTCAGAAAATGCCTCACATCAATGTTCTTTTTTATTCTGTTGCCCAGAACCATGCAACATCCAAGAGGACACACCTCAGCGTCAGACATCTGTGGAGGCCCCAGCCCGTAATCAGGCAGCAGGAGAAAGATCTGACTTCTCTGAACCTTTCATCGGTGTCTTCTCCCCACCAAAGCATCCCCGTCTTGATAAGGATGGTAAGGAATACACAAAGGTGGGATCTGAGTTTGGTCATGAGATGAAGCTTAATTCTTCAGGCTATTCTCTACTTAGCTCACTTTCCTCTCAAAAACAGGAAAGGGCTTCAGGGTAGAAGAATGAGTACTAATGCTTCTGCAGAGGGACAAGTCGGGAGTGTACCTTCTAGAACTGGGCAAAGTCCTTCAGCACAAATCCCCAACATAGCAGCACTGGGGCAGCTGTGGCTGAGGTAGAGGACCATGCCAATCGGTGGGAGAAAGTTTAATTAGAACCTAAGACTCAAATGAATACAAACAAAGATTCGTGCAGACTCACACTTCTGTCCTCTTTCATATCCAGTAAAGCTCCATTTCTCCTTCTTTTCCCTAGTTCTCTCACATACAGAGGTCTTCAGCACACATCTATCTTTCCCACTCTGTAGCAGCATTACCTAGGTACACTCTTGTCTTCATTCCTTCACACAGTAATTTTCAGGCTCACCCATTTACACACTAATTCCATATATAATCCATAAAGATAACCTAACATGCCCTGAAGGAAATGAAATTTCATCTGTTGTGTGTCTAACCGTATGGCTCTTCAGCAACCAGGCCTTCTGTCCTTCATAGAGTGAACATTCTGAGAGTGCACGCACATGTTTTCCAACAGGCTCCCTCTCAAAATCTCAAGTTGAACAGGTACCACTCCTGCAGTTGTTCACATGTGCTGTCACACTACATAGCAAAGATGCACACCCTCAGTCACCATCCCTTTTTACAGACGTGGAAAACACACCCAGGTAAGTCCTGGAATATGCATACCACTCAGCAAAAACTTGCACACAAAGTACATCCTCATTCCCACATTGTTATACCATGTAATCACATCAAACAAAGTAACCCACACACAGAATTCTGAAATACCATATGTACATGAACTTTCACTCCACATGCTCATGTAGGTCATGGCCATCTTAACTCCTACCACCTTCACAAACATCTTCTAGTTTTCTTACGTTTGAAAATGTCTTTCCTGGGATTCCATCAATCACATCGAAATGTTTCCTGTCCTGGAACCTTTAACATGCCTGTATCCCAGTCATTTAGGAAACAGAAGAGCCCAGAGGAGCACAAAGGAGGTTTGTACGGTGATGCCTGGAAGTAGCACCTATCATTTCCCTTCATTTCCTATTGTAGAAATGTAACCTCATGGTCAGAACTACCTGCAAGGGAAGCTAATAAATATAACATAGCAGTATGTCCAGGTTGAAAGGAGACAGCAGTCTCTGTCCATTTTCAAAGAACATTCTTTGTGCAAACCCAGTCACCCATGACATTTATTGACACAATAAATATTTCTGTGCATGAGAACCATATTACATTATCAATGAAGATGAAGGCCATGTGTGCTCACTGAACATGGCACATAGTAGGCTCTTCTTGTTTGTTAAATGGACAGATATACTAGTATACACAAATAACAACATCAACTACATTTCTATTGTTTTTATTTAATTTCTCAGCAAAGCTGAACATACATATGAGAAGGTGCTTTGCAGCACGGAACAAGGCAGTGGGCCCTAACTCAAGGCTGGAAAGCATGCAAGGCTTCTACTTTAGACAGCTTATCTTGCATCTCTTCTAAAGACAAGCTAAATGGTGCTGCTAAGGAGGGACTGTCGAATAGGCTGCAAAGGAAGGTTGGGATCTAAACAGACCCCAGGGTTGAGCTGAATGGTTCTGCCTAATCGTCAACACAAGGATGCCAAGGACAGAAACAGGAATGCTTCTGCATCAACTTTAATAGGATAAACAGTGGAAGCAATATATCCCAAGAGAAAAACAAGTAATAGGACCGGAGAAAGCCCAAGAAGATCAGTGGAAAACAGCATTCTATTTGAGGAAGGAATGGGAGAGGGTCTATCAGAGAAACATGGAAGAATATTTTTATATGATCTGAACAAGGGCATGTTGTATTTACCAGAAAGGTGTGAAGGACTAATAACTTAACACAGGCCCAAAGTGGTAGGATCCTTCAGAACTGAACTTGAAGTAGAGTGAAGAACTCATAACATCCATATACTTTCATAGCCAATGTTTCCCATTCCCATTCATTACATATGAAATTCCTATGAACTCACTTTCCCTATCATCTGTTTCCTTATTCCACATGGATTGAAATTCCATACCATCCAAAGAGTTATAATTTCTCTGACTCCTAGGACCCTGGGTTAGTATCCATGTTTTTAATTTTTATGAAAAGGGAGAGGCGCGATAATACTTCGTGTCTAGTTCCATTCATTCATTACTATATTTGTGTAATTCACCCACGTTGTACGTGATGATAATTTCGTTTCTTTTTGATATATGTATATCATTTCATGAATATCATTTCTTCATTGAATATACTCTTCTGATCATTCAGGTAGCTTTGACTTAGAACTACTTGAAAATGTGATGTTCTGGGCCATCTACTACATATATTTTTCAATATGACCATAAATCTATGTGGTGAATGCTGAAGAATTAGAATGCTAGGCCATAGGGGCCATATTCTATTTTAACTCCCTCAAAAGTCAATATTTCACATTTAACTTTCTAATGTAATTTCTTGTTATGGTATATCTAACATTACAAAATATTATCTGAATTCTCTGCCATTATTTTCAAAGCACAGGCATTCTTTCTCTTATAAACCTTCATTTTCACATCCCCAGATTCTGTAACTATTGTCTCACAGTTTGGAAATATGCTAACTGCTCTAGTCTCAAAGAAAATATTCTTAGTGATAACATTCCTCATCTAAACAACATAATATATAGAGCACGTAAGTCCATTATAACTGATAATGTAATCTACACAATATGCAATAAAAATTTGCTGAACTAACTCAGTGACAAAAAGCACAGATACCCTCCTCTGTCACATAAAGCTCATTCCACGTTTACATTTGCAAACACCAAAACAATAACACATTCTACCTCAACCCAGTTTTAACCAAAGCATTAGAAAAGTAAACACTAAGTAGATTACATTCCCCATGGCATTTTGTTATAAATATGAATAATACTATAGTACACACATCCAAGAGACATGAAGATAATCTTAGAGAGCGAATTAAGCAGCAGTGAGCTTGCTAAGATTGAAACAGGGACAGTGACAAAATAGTGTACAATTTCTTCAAAAATAAAAATGTATCCTTTTACAGCTCTGTCTGTATATATATCAGTATAACGAGCAATGTAAATATACTGATATTCATTAAGAACTTCATAAAAGTCACACCATATATCTGCTAAATGCACCATTTTTCATGAGGAATTTGAGTTGATATCCACCTTGTAATCCCTGCATACTGTCTTTCAGGCACGATTCCAAGTTGTTGATAATCTGTATAGATAGAGCTCCAGAAATATCACACGCAAGATACCCAATCCAACTGAAATCCACCCAACACACCATTGAATAAGAGTTTACTTGTAGTTGGAATCAATATAATTTTAGATGGGAAAGTCACCTTACTTTCTGTGAGAGCAAGTGTCAAGTGAAATGATGATGCCTGACATGTAACGTCCACTGAACATGCAGTTTTTGATTTGACAAAGACCCCAGACAATGCCTCATCTCAGTGTTCTTCTTGATTCCATTGCCCAGGACCCTGCAGTACCCAAGACAAGGCACCTCTACCCAAGTCACCATTGGAGGTCCCAGCCTTTGGTCAAACAGCAGGAAAACAGTCTGCCTTCCGCAAACCTTTCACCTGTCTTTTCTCACCGTCTAAGCCGTGTAGGGAGATACACGTATATAAAAAAACCCCTCTTGATGCGGATAGTAAGGAATAAACAAAGGAGGGATCTGAACTTGATCAAGAGATGTAGCTCAATTGCTCAGCCTACTCTCCACTTAGTTCATTTTCCTCTCAAAAGAAGAAAAGGGCTTCAGGAAAGAGGGACTAGGACTCAGGCACCTGCAGAGGGACAAGGAGGCAGTGTGCCTTCAAGGACAGGGCAAGATCGCTCAGCACAAATTTCCAACATAGCTCCAGGTGAAACGGAGGCAATAGACAGTGAGATCCTCACACACTCACTCACTCACACATCTGTCCTCATCCATACCAAGTAAGGCTCTGTAGGTCCTTCTTTTCCCTTGTTCTATCATATACACCGGCTTTCCCTCTTCATCTCTCTTTCCCATTCTCCATTCCCATTACACAGATACACTCTTACCCTCACTTCATCACATAATCATGATCAGATTCACTATTTCCATAATACGCACCCACTAATCCCATAAATAAGCCTAATCTCCTCACACAGAAAACCTCTTTAGGTGAAAGTCTAATAAACTTATTTGCCCTGAAGAAAATATACTTTTATCTGTTTCCTTTCTCATCTATATGGCACTTCTGCTACCAGGCCTTCAGATCTTCACTGCACTGAACATTCTGAGATCTCATACACCCTTCCTCCAATACTCTCAGTCTCACTGTCTTACAGTAAGAACAAGTACCAGTCCTACACCCTTCACATGTGCTGTCATACCACATTGCAAACACGCACACACTCATCCCCATCCTCTTTACCAACATGGAAAACACTCACCAGAAATATTCTAATACATACATACAATTCCACAAATACTTGTATACAAAACTACATCCTCATTCACACATTGTTATACCATGTAAACACCTCAAAGTATCCCACACACAGAATTCTGAAATATAGTATGGATATGAACTTTCACTCCAAATTCTCGTGTCGGTCATGGACATCTTAACCCCTATAGACTTCACACACATCTTCTAGCTTGCTGATGTTAAAAATTTTCTTTCCCAGTATTCCATCAACCACATCAAAACGTTTCCTGTACTGGAGCCTCTGAGATGCCTGCATGCCAGTCAGGTAGGAAACAGAAGTGCACAGAGCAGCACTTACAAGGTTTGTATGGCGAAGCCTGAAATGGCACATGTCATTTCCATTCATTTTCCATTGTAGAAAAGTAATCACACGGTCAGGACTACCGTCAAGGGAAGCTAACAAAGATAGCATAGTTTCATGTCCAGGTTGAAAGAAGACAGCAATCTCTGTTCCATTTTCAAAGAAGCCACTTTGAACAAACCCAGTCACCCAGGACATATATTAACACAATAACTCCTCCATGCGTTTAATATTATCATAGGATTCACATAACACTACCCATCCAAGGCTGTGCGTGCTCAATGAATGCGCTACACGCTTTGTTTAACGGACAGGTAAATACACAAATAACAAGAATGGGCTGCATACCTATTATTTTTATTTAATTTCACAGCAAAGCTGAATTCAGGGGATGCTTTGCAGCGCAGGCACAAGGCAGTGGCCCCAACTGAACGCCAGAAAGCCTGGAAGGCCTCTTCTTCCGAGAGTGTTCAATCCATCTCTATGAAAGACAAGCAAAATGATGCTGGTAAGGAGGGACTATTGAGAAGGATGCAAAGGTAGATGGGATCTAGGCAGAACCCATGGTTGAGCTGAATGTTTCTGCCCATTAACAGACAACAAAATGCCAGGTACAAACAGATATTCCAATGATTCTGCATCTTCTTAGTAGGATCAGCAGCGGAAGCAAGGGAAGACACCCAAAACAGCTGGAGGGATCCCAAGGAGATCAGTGGAGAACAGTGTTCTATTTGAGGAAATCATGGGAGAGGGCCTAAGGGGATGAAAGTTTTCTTAGAGAAACATGGAGAATATGTTCCTATGAGCTGGCCAAGCACATGTCATATTACCAGAATCGTGTGAAGCACTAATAACTTAACATAGGCCCACCATGGTAGGATCCTCAAGAACTGAACTTGAGGTAGAGTGCAGAGATACCCAGGCAAAGACACCATC
This sequence comes from Myotis yumanensis, assembly GCF_028538775.1. Classification (NCBI taxonomy): domain Eukaryota; kingdom Metazoa; phylum Chordata; class Mammalia; order Chiroptera; family Vespertilionidae; genus Myotis; species Myotis yumanensis. The sequence continues at coordinate 106,434,777 of NW_027223756.1, forward strand.
ACATCCATATATTTTCATAGCTAGTGTTTCCCACTCCCATTCATTACATAAGAAATTCCTCTGAACTCACTTTCCCTATCATCTATTTCCTTATTCCACATGGATTAAAATTCCATACCACCCAAAGAGTTATATTTTCTCTGACTCCTAGGACCCTAGGTTAGTGTCCCTGTTTTTAATTTTTATGGAAAGGGAGAGGCGCGATAATACTTTGTGTCTAGCTCCTTTCACTCTTTAGTATATTTGTGTAATTCATCCGTGTTTTATGTGATGTCAATTTTGTTCTTTTTGGTATATGTATATCATTTAACGAATATTCTTTCTTCATTGATTATACTCTTCTGATCATTCAGCTTGCTTTGACTTAGAACTACTTGAAAATGTGATGTTCTGGGCCATCTACTACATCTATTTTTCAAAATGACAATATGTCTCTGTGGTGAATACTGAAGATTAGAATGCTAGTCCGTAGGGGCCATATTCTATTTTAACCCCTTCAAAAGTCTAAATTTCACATTTTACTTTCTAATGCAATTTCTTGTTATGGCATATCTAACATTACAAAATATTATCTGCATTCTCTGCCATTATTTTCAAAGCACAGGCATTCTTTCTCGTTTAAACCTTCATTTTCACATCTCCAGATTCTATAACTATTGTCTCACAGTTTGGAAATATACTAACAGCTCTAGTCTCAAAGACAATATTCTTAGTGATAATATTCCTCATTTGAACAACATAATATATAAAGCATGTAAGCCCATTATTATTGATAATGCAATCTAAACATTATGCAATAAAAATTTGCTGAACTAACTCAGTGACAAAAAGCACAGATACCCTCCTCTGTCACATAAAGCTCATTCCACGTTTACATTTGCAAACACCAAAACAATAACACATTCTACCTCAACCCAGTTTTAACCAAAGCATTAGAAAAGTAAACACTAAGTAGATTACATTCCCCATGGCATTTTGTTATAAATATGAATAATACTATAGTACACACATCCAAGAGACATGAAGATAATCTTAGAGAGTGAATTAAGCAGCAGTGAGCTTGCTAAGATTGAAACAGGGACAGTGACAAAATAGTGTACAATTTCTTCAAAAATAAAAATTGATCCTTTTACAGCTCTATCTGTATATATATCAGTATAAGGAGCAATGTAAATATACTGATATTCATTAAGAACTCCATAAAAGTCACACCATATATCTGCTAAATGCACCATCTTTCATGAGGAATTTGAGTTGATATCCACCTTGTAATCCCTGCATACTGTCTTTCAGGCACGATTCCAAGTTGTTGATAATCTGTATAGATAGAGCTCCAGAAATATCACACGCAAGATAGCCAATCCAACTGACATCCACCAAACACACCATTGAATAAGAGTTTCCTTGTAGTTGGAATAAATATAATTTTAAATGGGAAAGTCACCTTACTTTCTGTGAGAGCAAGTGTCAAGTGAAATGATGATGCCTGACATGTAACGTCCACTGAACATGCAGTTTTTGATTTGACAAAGACCCCAGACAATGCCTCATCTCAGTGTTCTTCTTGATTCCATTGCCCAGGACCCTGCAGTACCCAAGACAAGGCACCTCTACCCAAGTCACCATTGGAGGTCCCAGCCTTTGGTCAAACAGCAGGAAAACAGTCTGCCTTCTGCAATCCTTTCACCTGTCTTGTCTCACCGTCTAAGCCGTGTAGGGAGATACCCGTGCACGGAAAAACACGTCTTGATGAGGATGGTAAGGAATAAACAAAGGAGGGATCTGAACTTGATCAAGAGATGTAGCTCAATTGCTCAGCCTACTCTCCACTTAGTTCATTTTCCTCTCAAAAGAAGAAAAGGGCTTCAGGAAAGAGGGACTAGGACTCAGGCACCTGCAGAGGGACAAGGAGGCAGTGTGCCTTCAAGGACAGGGCAAGATCGCTCAGGACAAATTTCCAACATAGCTCCAGGTGAAACGGAGGCAATAGACAGTGAGATCCTCACACACTCACTCACTCACACATCTGTCATCCTCCATACCAAGTAAGGCTCTGTAGGTCCTTCTTTTCCCTTGTTCTCTCATATACACAGGCTTTCCCTCTTCATCTCTCTTTCCCATTCTCCATTCCCATTACACAGATACACTCTTACCCTCACTTCATCACATAATCAGGATCAGATTCACTAATTCCCTAATATGCACCCACTAATCCCATACATAAGCCAAATCTCCTCACACAGAAAACCTCTTTAGGTGAAAGTCTAATAAACTTATTTGCCCTGGAGAAAATTTTCTTTTATCTGTTTCCTTTCTCATCTCTATGGCACTTCTGCTACCAGGCCTTCAGATCTTCACTGCACTGAACATTCTGAGATCTCATACACCCTTCCCCCAATACTCTCAGTCTCACTATCTTACAGTAAGAACAAGTACCAGTTCTACACCCTTCACATGTGCTCTCATACCACATTGCAAACATGCACACACTCATCCCCATCGTCTTTACCAACATGGAAAACACTCACCAGAAATATTCTAATACATACATACAATTCCACAAATACTTGTATACAAAACTACATCCTCATTCCCACATTGTTATACCATGTAAACACCTCAAAGTATCCCACACACAGAATTCTGAAATATAATATGGATATGAACTTTCACTCCAAATTCTCATGTCGGTCATGGACATCTTAACCCCTATAGACTTCACGCACATCTTCTAGCTTGCTTATGTTAAAAATTTTCTTTCCCAGTATTCCATCAACCACATCAAAACATTTCCTGTACTGGAGCCTCTGAGATGCCTGCATGCCAGTCAGGTAGGAAACAGAAGTGCACAGAGCAGCACTTACAAGGTTTGTATGGCGAAGCCTGAAATGGCACATGTCATTTCCATTCATTTTCCAAGGTAGAAATGTAATCTCATGGTAAGGACTACCGTCAAGGAAAGCTAACAAAGATAGCATAGTTTTATGTCCACGTTGAAAGAAGAGAGCAATCTCTGTTCCATTTTCAAAGAAGCCACTTTGAACAAACCCAGTCACCCAGGACATATATTAGCACAATAACTCCTCCGTGCGTTTAATATGATCATAGGATTCACATAACACTACCCATCCAAGGCTGTGTGTGCTCAATGAATGCGCTACACGCTTTGTTTAAAGGACAGGTAAATACACAAATAACAAGAATGGGCTGCATACCTATTATTTTTATTTAATTTCACAGCAAAGCTGAATTCAGGGGATGCTTTGCAGCGCAGGCACAAGGCAGTGGCCCCAAATGAACGCCAGAAAGCCTGGAAGGCCTCTTCTTCAGAGAGTGTTGCCTCCATCTCTTTGAAAGACAAGCAAAATGATGCTGGTAAGGAGGGACTATTGATTAGGATGCAAAGGTAGATGGGATCTAGGCAGAACCCATGGTTGAGCTGAATGTTTCTGCCCATTAACAGACAACAAACTGCCAGGTACAAACAGATATTCCAATGATTCTGCATCTTCTTAGTAGGATCAGCAGCGGAAGCAAGAGAAGACACCCAAAACAGCTGGAGGGATCCCAAGGAGATCAGTGGAGAACAGTGTTCTATTTGAGGAAATCATGGGAGAGGGCCTAGGGGGATGAAAGTTTTCTTAGAGAAACATGGAGAATATGTTCCTATGAGCTGGCCAAGCACATGTCATATTACCAGAATCGTGTGAAGCACTAATAACTTAACATAGGCCCACCATGGTAGGATCCTCAAGAGCTGAACTTGAGGTAGAGTGCAGAGATACCCAGGCAAAGACGCCATCACATCCATATATTTTCATAGCTAGTGTTTCCCACTCCCATTCATTACATAAGAAATTCCTCTGAACTTACTTTCCCTATCATCTATTTCCTTATTCCACATGGATTAAAATTCCATACCACCCAAAGAGTTATATTTTCTCTGACTCCTAGGACCCTAGGTTAGTGTCCCAGTTTTTAATTTTTATGGAAAGGAAGAGGCGCCATAATACTTTGTGTCTAGCTCCTTTCACTCTTTAGTATATTTGTGTAATTCATCCGTGTTTTATGTGATGTCAATTTTGTTCTTTTTGGTATATGTATATCATTTAACGAATATTATTTCTTCATTGATTATACTCTTCTGATCATTCAGCTTGCTTTGACTTAGAACTACTTGAAAATGTGATGTTCTGGGCCATCTACTACATATATTTTTCAATATGACAATATATCTATGTGGTGAATACTGAAGAATTAGAATGCTAGGCCATAGGGGCCATATTCTATTTTAACCCCTTCAAAAGTCTAAATTTCACATTTTACTTTCTAATGCAATTTCTTGTTATGGCATATCTAACATTACAAAATATTATCTGCATTCTCTGCCATTATTTTCAAAGCACAGGCATTCTTTCTCTTTTAAACCTTCATTTTCACATCCCCAGATTCTATAACTATTGTCTCAGAGTTTGGAAATATACTAACAGCTCTAGTCTCAAAGACAATATTCTTAGTGATAATATTCCTCATTTGAACAACATAATATATAAAGCATGTAAGCCCATTATTATTGATAATGCAATCTAAACATTATGCAATAAAAATTTGCTGAACTAACTCAGTGACAAAAAGCACAGATACCCTCCTCTGTCACATAAAGCTCATTCCACGTTTACATTTGCAAACACCAAAACAATAACACATTCTACCTCAACCCAGTTTTAACCAAAGCATTAGAAAAGTAAACACTAAGTAGATTACATTCCCCATGGCATTTTGTTATAAATATGAATAATACTATAGTACACACATCCAAGAGACATGAAGATAATCTTAGAGAGCGAATTAAGCAGCAGTGAGCTTGCTAAGATTGAAACAGGGACAGTGACAAAATAGTGTACAATTTCTTCAAAAATAAAAATGTATCCTTTTACAGCTCTGTCTGTATATATATCAGTATAACGAGCAATGTAAATATACTGATATTCATTAAGAACTCCATAAAAGTCACACCATATATCTGCTAAATGCACCATTTTTCATGAGGAATTTGAGTTGATATCCACCTTGTAATCCCTGCTTACTGTCTTTCAGGCCCGATTCCAAGTTGTTGATAATCTGTATAGATAGAGCTCCAGAAATATCACACGCAAGATAGCCAATCCAACTGACATCCACCAAACACACCATTGAATAAGAGTTTACTTGTAGTTGGAATAAATATAATTTTAAATGGGAAAGTCACCTTACTTTCTGTGAGAGCAAGTGTCAAGTGAAATGATGATGCCTGACATGTAACGTCCACTGAACATGCAGTTTTTGATTTGACAAAGACCCCAGACAATGCCTCATCTCAGTGTTCTTCTTTATTCCATTGCCCAGGACGCTGCAGTACCCAAGACAAGGCACCTCTACCCAAGTCACCATTGGAGGTCCCAGCCTTTGGTCAAACAGCAGGAAAACAGTCTGCCTTCCGCAAACCTTTCACCTGTCTTTTCTCACCGTCTAAGCCGTGTAGGGAAATACCCGTGCCCGGAAAATCACGTCTTGATGAGGATGGTGAGGAATAAACAAAGGAGGGATCTGAACTTGATCAAGAGATGGAGCTCAATTGCTCAGCCTACTCTCTACTTAGTTCATTTTCCTCTCAAAAGAAGAAAAGGGCTTCAGGAAAGAGGGACTAGGACTCAGGCACCTGCAGAGGGACAAGGAGGCAGTGTGCATTCAAGGACAGGGCAAGATCGCTCAGCACAAATTTCCAACATAGCTCCAGGTGAAACGGAGGCAATAGACAGTGAGATCCTCACACACTCACTCACTCACACATCTGTCATCCTCCATACCAAGTAAGGCTCTGTAGGTCCTTCTTTTCCCTTGTTCTCTCAGATACACCGGCTTTCCCTCTTCATCTCTCTTTCCCATTCTCCATTCCCATTACACAGATACACTCTTACCCTCACTTCATCACATAATCATGATCAGATTCACTAATTCCATAATATGCACCCACTAATCCCATAAATAAGCCAAATCTCCTCACACAGGAAACCTCTTTAGGTGAAAGTCTAGTAAACTTATTTGCCCTGAAGAAAATTTACTTTTATCTGTTTCCTTTCTCATCTCTATGGCACTTCTGCTACCAGGCCTTCAGATCTTCACTGAACGGAACATTCTGAGATCTCATACACCCTTCCCCCAATACTCTCAGTCTCACTGTCTTACAGGAAGAACAAGTACCAGTCCTACACCCTTCACATGTGCTGTCATACCACATTGCAAACACGCACACACTCATCCCCATCCTCTTTACCAACATGGAAAAGACTCACCAGAAATATTCTAATACATACATACAATTCCGCAAATACTTGTATACAAAACTACATCCTCATTCCCACATTGTTATACCATGTAAACACCTCAAAGTATCCCACACACAGAATTCCGAAATATAATATGGATATGACCTTTCACTCCAAATTCTAGTGTCGGTCATGGACATCTTAACCCCTATAGACTTCACACACATCTTCTAGCTTGCTTATGTTAAAAATTTTCTTTCCCAGTATTCCATCAACCACATCAAAACGTTTCCTGTACTGGAGCCTCTGAGATACCTGCATGCCAGTCAGGTAGGAAACAGAAGTGCACAGAGCAGCACTTACGAGGTTTGTATGGCGAAGCCTGAAATGGCACATGTCATTTCCATTCATTTTCCATTGTAGAAAAGTAATCTCATGGTCAGGACTACCGTCAAGGGAAGCTAACAAAGATAGCATAGTTTTATGTCCAGGTCGAAAGAAGACAGCAATCTCTGTTCCATTTTCAAAGAAGCCACTTTGAACAAACCCAGTCACCCAGGACATATATTAGCACAATAACTCCTCCGTGCGTTTAATATGATCATAGGATTCACATAACACTACCCATCCAAGGCTGTGTGTGCTCAATGAATGCGCTACACGCTTTGTTTAACGGACAGGTAAATACACAAATAACAAGAATGGGCTGCATACCTATTATTTTTATTTAATTTCACAGCAAAGCTGAATTCAGGGGATGCTTTGCAGCGCAGGCACAAGGCAGTGGCCCCAACTGAACGCCAGAAAGCCTGGAAGGCCTCTTCTTCAGAGAGTGTTGCCTCCATCTCTTTGAAAGACAAGCAAAATGATGCTGGTAAGGAGGGACTATTGAGTAGGATGCAAAGGTAGATGGGATCTAGGCAGAACCCATGGTTGAGCTGAATGTTTCTGCCCATTAACAGACAACAAACTGCCAGGTACAAACAGATATTCCAATGATTCTGCATCTTCTTAGTAGGATCAGCAGCGGAAGCAAGGGAAGACACCGAAAACAGCTGGAGGGATCCCAAGGAGATCAGTGGAGAACAGTGTTCTATTTGAGGAAATAATGGGAGAGGGCCTAAGGGGATGAAAGTTTTATTAGAGAAACATGGAGAATATGTTCCTAGGAGCTGGCCAAGCACATGTCATATTACCAGAATCGTGTGAAGCACTAATAACTTAACATAGGCCCACCATGGTAGGATCCTCAAGAACTGAACTTGAGGTAGAGTGCAGAGATACCCAGGCAAAGACGCCATCACATCCATATATTTTCATAGCTAGTGTTTCCCACTCCCATTCATTACATATGAAATTCCTCTGAACTCACTTTCCCTATCATCTATTTCCTTCTTCCACATGGATTAAAATTCCATACCACCCAAACAGTTATATTTTCTCTGACTCCTTGGACCCTAGGTTAGTGTCCCTGTTTTTAATTTTTATGGAAAGGGAGAGGCGCGATAATACTTTGTGTCTAGCTCCTTTCAATCTTTAGTATATTTGTGTAATTCATCCGTGTTTTATGTGATGTCAATTTTGTTCTTTTTGGTATATGTATATCATTTAACGAATATTATTTCTTCATTGATTATACTCTTCTGATCATTCAGGTTGCTTTGACTTAGAACTACTTGAAAATGTGATGTTCTGGGCCATCTACTACATCTATTTTTCAATATGACAATATATCTCTGTGGTGAATACTGAAGAATGAGAATGCTAGGCCATAGGGGCCATATTCTATTTTAACCCCTTCAAAAGTCTAAATTTCACATTTTACTTTCTAATGCAATTTCTTGTTATCACATATGTAACATTACAAAATATTATCTGCATTCTCTGCCATTATTTTCAAAGCACAGGCATTCTTTCTCTTATAAACCTTCATTTTCACATCCCCAGATTCTATAACTATTGTCTCACAGTTTGGAAATATACTAACTTCTCTAATCTCAAAGACAATATTCTTAGTGATAATATTCCTCATTTAAACAACATATTATATAAAGCATGTAAGCCCATTATTATTGATAATGCAATCTACACATTATGCTATAAAAATTTGCTGAACTAACTCAGTGACAAAAAGCACAGATACCCTCCTCTTTTACATAAAGCTCATTCCACGTTTACATTTGCAAACACCAAAACAATAACACATTCTACCTCAACCCAGTTTTAACCAAAGCATTAGAAATGTAAACACTAAGTAGATTACATTCCCCATGGCATTTTGCTATAAATATGAATAATACTATAGTACACACATTCAAGAGACATGAAGACAATCTTAGATTGAGAATTAAGCATCAGTGACCTTGCTAAGATTGAAACAGGGACAGTGACAAAATAGTGTACAATTTCTTCAAAAATAAAAATTTATCCTTTTACAGCTCTGTCTGTATATATATATCAGTATAACGAGCAATGTAAATATACTGATATTCATTAAAACTTCATAAAAGTCACACCATATATCTGCTAAATGCACCATTTTTCATGAGGAATTTGAGTTGATATTCACCTTGTAATCCCTGCATACTGTCTTTCAGGCACGATTCCAAGTTGTTGATAATCTGTATAGATAGAGCTCCAGAAATATCACACGCAAGATACCCAATCCAACTGACATCCACCAAACACACCATTGAATAAGAGTTTCCTCGTAGTTGGAATAAATATAATTTTAAATGGGAAAGTCACCTTACTTTCTGTGAGAGCAAGTGTCAAGTGAAATGATGATGCCTGACATGTAACGTCCACTGAACATGCAGTTTTTGATTTGACAAAGACCCCAGACAATGCCTCATCTCAGTGTTCTTCTTTATTCCATTGCACAGGACGCTGCAGTACCCAAGACAAGGCACCTCTACCCAAGTCACCATTGGAGGTCCCAGCCTTTGGTCAAACAGCAGGAAAACAGTCTGCCTTCCGCAAACCTTTCACCTGTCTTTTCTCACCGTCTAAGCCGTGTAGGGAGATACCCGTGCACGGAAAAACACGTCTTGATGAGGATGGTGAGGAATAAACAAAGGAGGGATCTGAACTTGATCAAGAGATGGAGCTCAATTGCTCAGCCTACTCTCTACTTAGTTCATTTTCCTCTCAAAAGAAGAAAAGGGCTTCAGGAAAGAGGGACTAGGACTCAGGCACCTGCAGAGGGACAAGGAGGCAGTGTGCCTTCAAGGACAGGGCAAGATCGCTCAGCACAAATTTCCAACATAGCTCCAGGTGAAACGGAGGCAATAGACAGTGAGATCCTCACACACTCACTCACTCACACATCTGTCATCCTCCATACCAAGTAAGGCTCTGTAGGTCCTTCTTTTCCCTTGTTCTCTCAGATACACCGGCTTTCCCTCTTCATCTCTCTTTCCCATTCTCCATTCCCATTACACAGATACACTCTTACCCTCACTTCATCACATAATCATGATCAGATTCACTAATTCCATAATATGCACCCACTAATCCCATAAATAAGCCAAATCTCCTCACACAGGAAACCTCTTTAGGTGAAAGTCTAGTAAACTTATTTGCCCTGAAGAAAATTTACTTTTATCTGTTTCCTTTCTCTTCTCTATGGCACTTCTGCTACCAGGCCTTCAGATCTTCACTGCACTGAACATTCAGAGATCTCATACACCCTTCCCCAATACTCTCAGTCTCACTGTCTTACAGGCAGAACAAGTACCAGTCCTGCACCCTTCACATGTGCTCTCATACCACATTGCAAACACGCACACACTCATCCCCATCCTCTTTACCAACATGGGAAACACTCACCAGAAATATTCTAATACATACATACAATTCCGCAAATACTTGCATACAAAACTACATCCTCATTCCCACATTGTTATACCATGTAAACACCTCAAAGTATCCCACACACAGAATTCTGACATATAGTATGGATATGAACTTTCACTCCAAATTCTCGTGTCGGTCATGGACATCTTAACCCCTATAGACTTCACACACATCTTCTAGCTTGCTGATGTTAAAAATTTTCTTTCCCAGTATTCCATCAACCACATCAAAACGTTTCCTGTACTGGAGCCTCTGAGATGCCTGCATGCCAGTCAGGTAGGAAACAGAAGTGCACAGAGCAGCACTTACGAGGTTTGTATGGCGAAGCCTGAAATGGCACATGTCATTTCCATTCATTTTCCATTGTAGAAAAGTAATCTCACGGTCAGGACTACCGTCAAGGGAAGCTAACAAAGATAGCATAGTTTCATGTCCAGGTCGAAAGAAGACAGCAATCTCTGTTCCATTTTCAAAGAAGCCACTTTGAACAAACCCAGTCACCCAGGACATATATTAGCACAATAACTCCTCCATGCGTTTAATATGATCATAGGATTCACATAACACTACCCATCCAAGGCTGTGTGTGCTCAATGAATGCGCTACACGCTTTGTTTAACGGACAGGTAAATACACAAATAACAAGAATGGGCTGCATACCTATTATTTTTATTTAATTTCACAGCAAAGCTGAATTCAGGGGATGCTTTGCAGCGCAGGCACAAGGCAGTGGCCCCAACTGAACGCCAGAAAGCCTGGAAGGCCTCTTCTTCAGAGAGTGTTGCCTCCATCTCTTTGAAAGACAAGCAAAATGATGCTGGTAAGGAGGGACTATTGAGTAGGATGCAAAGGTAGATGGGATCTAGGCAGAACCCATGGTTGAGCTGAATGTTTCTGCCCATTAACAGACAACAAACTGCCAGGTACAAACAGATATTCCAATGATTCTGCATCTTCTTAGTAGGATCAGCAGCGGAAGCAAGGGAAGACACCGAAAACAGCTGGAGGGATCCCAAGGAGATCAGTGGAGAACAGTGTTCTATTTGAGGAAATAATGGGAGAGGGCCTAAGGGGATGAAAGTTTTATTAGAGAAACATGGAGAATATGTTCCTAGGAGCTGGCCAAGCACATGTCATATTACCAGAATCGTGTGAAGCACTAATAACTTAACATAGGCCCACCATGGTAGGATCCTCAAGAACTGAACTTGAGGTAGAGTGCAGAGATACCCAGGCAAAGACGCCATCACATCCATATATTTTCATAGCTAGTGTTTCCCACTCCCATTCATTACATATGAAATTCCTCTGAACTCACTTTCCCTATCATCTATTTCCTTCTTCCACATGGATTAAAATTCCATACCACCCAAACAGTTATATTTTCTCTGACTCCTTGGACCCTAGGTTAGTGTCCCTGTTTTTAATTTTTATGGAAAGGGAGAGGCGCGATAATACTTTGTGTCTAGCTCCTTTCAATCTTTAGTATATTTGTGTAATTCATCCGTGTTTTATGTGATGTCAATTTTGTTCTTTTTGGTATATGTATATCATTTAACGAATATTATTTCTTCATTGATTATACTCTTCTGATCATTCAGGTTGCTTTGACTTAGAACTACTTGAAAATGTGATGTTCTGGGCCATCTACTACATCTATTTTTCAATATGACAATATATCTCTGTGGTGAATACTGAAGAATGAGAATGCTAGGCCATAGGGGCCATATTCTATTTTAACCCCTTCAAAAGTCTAAATTTCACATTTTACTTTCTAATGCAATTTCTTGTTATCACATATGTAACATTACAAAATATTATCTGCATTCTCTGCCATTATTTTCAAAGCACAGGTATTCTTTCTCTTATAAACCTTCATTTTCACATCCCCAGATTCTATAACTATTGTCTCACAGTTTGGAAATATACTAACTTCTCTAATCTCAAAGACAATATTCTTAGTGATAATATTCCTCATTTAAACAACATATTATATAAAGCATGTAAGCCCATTATTATTGATAATGCAATCTACACATTTTGCAATAAAAATTTGCTGAACTAACTCAGTGACAAAAAGCACAGATACCCTCCTCTTTTACATAAAGCTCATTCCACGTTTACATTTGCAAACACCAAAACAATAACACATTCTACCTCAACCCAGTTTTAACCAAAGCATTAGAAATGTAAACACTAAGTAGATTACATTCCCCATGGCATTTTGCTATAAATATGAATAATACTATAGTACACACATTCAAGAGACATGAAGACAATCTTAGATTGAGAATTAAGCATCAGTGACCTTGCTAAGATTGAAACAGGGACAGTGACAAAATAGTGTACAATTTCTTCAAAAATAAAAATTTATCCTTTTACAGCTCTGTCTGTATATATATATCAGTATAACGAGCAATGTAAATATACTGATATTGATTAAAACTTCATAAAAGTCACACCATATATCTGCTAAATGCACCATTTTTCATGAGGAATTTGAGTTGATATCCACCTTGTAATCCCTGCATACTGTCTTTCAGGCACGATTCCAAGTTGTTGATAATCTGTATAGATAGAGCTCCAGAAATATCACACGCAAGATACCCAATCTAACTGACATCCACCAAACACACCATTGAATAAGAGTTTCCTCGTAGTTGGAATAAATATAATTTTAAATGGGAAAGTCACCTTACTTTCTGTGAGAGCAAGTGTCAAGTGAAATGATGATGCCTGACATGTAACGTCCACTGAACATGCAATTTTTGATTTGACAAAGACCCCAGACAATGCCTCATCTCAGTGTTCTTCTTTATTCCATTGCACAGGACGCTGCAGTACCCAAGACAAGGCACCTCTACTCAAGTCACCATTGGAGGTCCCAGCCTTTGGTCAAACAGCAGGAAAACAGTCTGCCTTCCGCAAACCTTTCACCTGTCTTTTCTCACCGTCTAAGCCGTGTAGGGAGATACCCGTGCACGGAAAAACACGTCTTGATGAGGATGGTGAGGAATAAACAAAGGAGGGATCTGAACTTGATCAAGAGATGTAGCTCAATTGCTCAGCCTACTCTCTACTTAGTTCATTTTCCTCTCAAAAGAAGAAAAGGGCTTCAGGAAAGAGGGACTAGGACTCAGGCACCTGCAGAGGGACAAGGAGGCAGTGTGCCTTCAAGGACAGGGCAAGATCGCTCAGCACAAATTTCCAACATAGCTCCAGGTGAAACGGAGGCCTTAGACAGTGAGATCCTCACACACTCACTCACTCACACATCTGTCATCCTCCATACCAAGTAAGGCTCTGTAGGTCCTTCTTTTCCCTTGTTCTCTCAGATACACCGGCTTTCCCTCTTCATCTCTCTTTCCCATTCTCCATTCCCATTACACAGATACACTCTTACCCTCACTTCATCACATAATCATGATCAGATTCACTAATTCCATAATATGCACCCACTAATCCCATAAATAAGCCAAATCTCCTCACACAGGAAACCTCTTTAGGTGAAAGTCTAGTAAACTTATTTGCCCTGAAGAAAATTTACTTTTATCTGTTTCCTTTCTCTTCTCTATGGCACTTCTGCTACCAGGCCTTCAGATCTTCACTGCACTGAACATTCTGAGATCTCATACACCCTTCCCCAATACTCTCAGTCTCACTGTCTTACAGGCAGAACAAGTACCAGTCCTGCACCGTTCACATGTGCTCTCATACCACATTGCAAACACGCACACACTCATCCCCATCCTCTTTACCAACATGGAAAAGACTCACCAGAAATATTCTAATACATACATACAATTCCCCAAATACTTGTATACAAAACTACATCCTCATTCCCACATTGTTATACCATGTAAACACCTCAAAGTATCCCACACACAGAATTCCGAAATATAATATGGATATGACCTTTCACTCCAAATTCTCGTGTCGGTCATGGACATCTTAAACCCTATAGACTTCACACACATCTTCTAGCTTGCTTATGATAAAAATTTTCTTTCCCAGTATTCCATCAACCACATCAAAACGTTTCCTGTACTGGAGCCTCTGAGATACCTGCATGCCAGTCAGGTAGGAAACAGAAGTGCACAGAGCAGCACTTACGAGGTTTGTATGGCGAAGCCTGAAATGGCACATGTCATTTCCATTCATTTTCCATTGTAGAAAAGTAATCTCATGGTCAGGACTACCGTCAAGGGAAGCTAACAAAGATAGCATAGTTTTATGTCCAGGTCGAAAGAAGACAGCAATCTCTGTTCCATTTTCAAAGAAGCCACTTTGAACAAACCCAGTCACCCAGGACATATATTAGCACAATAACTCCTCCGTGCGTTTAATATGATCATAGGATTCACATAACACTACCCATCCAAGGCTGTGTGTGCTCAATGAATGCGCTACACGCTTTGTTTAACTGACAGGTAAATACACAAATAACAAGAATGGGCTGCATACCTATTATTTTTATTTAATTTCACAGCAAAGCTGAATTCAGGGGATGCTTTGCAGCGCAGGCACAAGGCAGTGGCCCCAACTGAATGCCAGAAAGCCTGGAAGGCCTCTTCTTCAGAGAGTGTTGCCTCCATCTCTTTGAAAGACAAGCAAAATGATGCTGGTAAGGAGGGACTATTGAGTAGGATGCAAAGGTAGATGGGATCTAGGCAGAACCCATGGTTGAGCTGAATGTTTCTGCCCATTAACAGACAACAAACTGCCAGGTACAAACAGATATTCCAATGATTCTGCATCTTCTTAGTAGGATCAGCAGCGGAAGCAAGGGAAGACACCGAAAACAGCTGGAGGGATCCCAAGGAGATCAGTGGAGAACAGTGTTCTATTTGAGGAAATAATGGGAGAGGGCCTAAGGGGATGAAAGTTCTATTAGAGAAACATGGAGAATATGTTCCTAGGAGCTGGCCAAGCACATGTCATATTACCAGAATCGTGTGAAGCACTAATAACTTAACATAGGCCCACCATGGTAGGATCCTCAAGAACTGAACTTGAGGTAGAGTGCAGAGATACCCAGGCAAAGACGCCATCACATCCATATATTTTCATAGCTAGTGTTTCCCACTCCCATTCATTACATATGAAATTCCTCTGAACTCACTTTCCCTATCATCTATTTCCTTCTTCCACATGGATTAAAATTCCATACCACCCAAACAGTTATATTTTCTCTGACTCCTTGGACCCTAGGTTAGTGTCCCTGTTTTTAATTTTTATGGAAAGGGAGAGGCGCGATAATACTTTGTGTCTAGCTCCTTTCAATCTTTAGTATATTTGTGTAATTCATCCGTGTTTTATGTGATGTCAATTTTGTTCTTTTTGGTATATGTATATCATTTAACGAATATTATTTCTTCATTGATTATACTCTTGTGATCATTCAGGTTGCTTTGACTTAGAACTACTTGAAAATGTGATGTTCTGGGCCATCTACTACATCTATTTTTCAATATGACAATATATCTCTGTGGTGAATACTGAAGAATGAGAATGCTAGGCCATAGGGGCCATATTCTATTTTAACCCCTTCAAAAGTCTAAATTTCACATTTTACTTTCTAATGCAATTTCTTGTTACGGCATATCTAACATTACAAAATATTATCTGCATTCTCTGCCATTATTTTCAAAGCACAGGCATTCTTTCTCTTATAAACCTTCATTTTCACATCCCCAGATTCTATAACTATTGTCTCACAGTTTGGAAATATACTAACTTCTCTAATCTCAAAGACAATATTCTTAGTGATAATATTCCTCATTTAAACAACATATTATATAAAGCATGTAAGCCCATTATTATTGATAATGCAATCTACACATTTTGCAATAAAAATTTGCTGAACTAACTCAGTAACAAAAAGCACAGATACCCTCCTCTTTTACATAAAGCTCATTCCACGTTTACATTTGCAAACACCAAATCAATAACACATTCTACCTCAACCCAGTTTTAACCAAAGCATTAGAAATGTAAACACTAAGTAGATTACATTCCCCATGGCATTTTGCTATAAATATGAATAATACTATAGTACACACATTCAAGAGACATGAAGACAATCTTAGATTGAGAATTAAGCATCAGTGAGCTTGCTAAGATTGAAACAGGGACAGTGATAAAATAGTGTACAATTTCTTCAAAAATAAAAATTTATCCTTTTACAGCTCTGTCTGTATATATATATCAGTATAACGAGCAATGTAAATATACTGATATTCATTAAGAACTTCATAAAAGTCACACCATATATCTGCTAAATGCACCATTTTTCATGAGGAATTTGAGTTGATATCCACCTTGTAATCCCTGCATACTGTCTTTCAGGCCCGATTCCAAGTTGTTGATAATCTGTATAGATAGAGCTCCAGAAATATCACACGCAAGATACCCAATCCAACTGACATCCACCAAACACACCATTGAATAAGAGTTTCCTTGTAGTTGGAATAAATATAATTTTAAATGGGAAAGTCACCTTACTTTCTGTGAGAGCAAGTGTCCAGTGAAATGATGATGCCTGACATGTAACGTCCACTGAACATGCAGTTTTTGATTTGACAAAGACCCCAGACAATGCCTCATCTCAGTGTTCTTCTTGATTCCATTGCCCAGGACCCTGCAGTACCCAAGACAAGGCACCTCTACCCAAGTCACCATTGGAGGTCCCAGCCTTTGGTCAAACAGCAGGAAAACAGTCTGCCTTCCGCAAACCTTTCACCTGTCTTTTCTCACCGTCTAAGCCGTGTAGTGAGATACCCGTGCCCGGAAAAACACGTCTTGATGAGGATGGTAAGGAATAAACAAAGGAGGGATCTGAACTTGATCAAGAGATGTAGCTCAGTTGCTCAGCCTACTCTCTACTTAGTTCATTTTCCTCTCAAAAGAAGAAAAGGGCTTCAGGAAAGAGGGACTAGGACTCAGGCACCTGCAGAGGGACAAGGAGGCAGTGTGCCTTCAAGGACAGGGCAAGATCGCTCAGCACAAATTTCCAACATAGCTCCAGGTGAAACGGAGGCCTTAGACAGTGAGATCCTCACACACTCACTCACTCACACATCTGTCATCCTCCATACCAAGTAAGGCTCTGTAGGTCCTTCTTTTCCCTTGTTCTCTCAGATACACCGGCTTTCCCTCTTCATCTCTCTTTCCCATTCTCCATTCCCATTACACAGATACACTCTTACCCTGACTTCATCACATAATCATGATCAGATTCACTAATTCCATAATATGCACCCACTAATCCCATAAATAAGCCAAATCTCCTCACACAGGAAACCTCTTTAGGTGAAAGTCTAGTAAACTTATTTGCCCTGAAGAAAATTTACTTTTATCTGTTTCCTTTCTCTTCTCTATGGCACTTCTGCTACCAGGCCTTCAGATCTTCACTGCACTGAACATTCTGAGATCTCATACACCCTTCCCCAATACTCTCAGTCTCACTGTCTTACAGGCAGAACAAGTACCAGTCCTGCACCGTTCACATGTGCTCTCATACCACATTGCAAACACGCACACACTCATCCCCATCCTCTTTACCAACATGGAAAAGACTCACCAGAAATATTCTAATACATACATACAATTCCCCAAATACTTGTATACAAAACTACATCCTCATTCCCACATTGTTATACCATGTAAACACCTCAAAGTATCCCACACACAGAATTCCGAAATATAATATGGATATGACCTTTCACTCCAAATTCTCGTGTCGGTCAAGGACATCTTAAACCCTATAGACTTCACACACATCTTCTAGCTTGCTTATGATAAAAATTTTCTTTCCCAGTATTCCATCAACCACATCAAAACGTTTCCTGTACTGGAGCCTCTGAGATACCTGCATGCCAGTCAGGTAGGAAACAGAAGTGCACAGAGCAGCACTTACGAGGTTTGTATGGCGAAGCCTGAAATGGCACATATCATTTCCATTCATTTTCCATTGTAGAAAAGTAATCTCATGGTCAGAACTACCGTCAAGGGAAGCTAACAAAGATAGCATAGTTTTATGTCCAGGTCGAAAGAAGACAGCAATCTCTGTTCCATTTTCAAAGAAGCCACTTTGAACAAACCCAGTCACCCAGGACATATATTAGCACAATAACTCCTCCGTGCGTTTAATATGATCATAGGATTCACATAACACTACCCATCCAAGGCTGTGTGTGCTCAATGAATGCGCTACACGCTTTGTTTAACGGACAGGTAAATACACAAATAACAAGAATGGGCTGCATACCTATTATTTTTATTTAATTTCACAGCAAAGCTGAATTCAGGGGATGCTTTGCAGCGCAGGCACAAGGCAGTGGCCCCAACTGAACGCCAGAAAGCCTGGAAGGCCTCTTCTTCAGAGAGTGTTGCCTCCATCTCTTTGAAAGACAAGCAAAATGATGCTGGTAAGGAGGGACTATTGAGTAGGATGCAAAGGTAGATGGGATCTAGGCAGAACCCATGGTTGAGCTGAATGTTTCTGCCCATTAACAGACAACAAACTGCCAGGTACAAACAGATATTCCAATGATTCTGCATCTTCTTAGTAGGATCAGCAGCGGAAGCAAGGGAAGACACCGAAAACAGCTGGAGGGATCCCAAGGAGATCAGTGGAGAACAGTGTTCTATTTGAGGAAATAATGGGAGAGGGCCTAAGGGGATGAAAGTTCTATTAGAGAAACATGGAGAATATGTTCCTAGGAGCTGGCCAAGCACATGTCATATTACCAGAATCGTGTGAAGCACTAATAACTTAACATAGGCCCACCATGGTAGGATCCTCAAGAACTGAACTTGAGGTAGAGTGCAGAGATACCCAGGCAAAGACGCCATCACATCCATATATTTTCATAGCTAGTGTTTCCCACTCCCATTCATTACATATGAAATTCCTCTGAACTCACTTTCCCTATCATCTATTTCCTTCTTCCACATGGATTAAAATTCCATACCACCCAAACAGTTATATTTTCTCTGACTCCTTGGACCCTAGGTTAGTGTCCCTGTTTTTAATTTTTATGGAAAGGGAGAGGCGCGATAATACTTTGTGTCTAGCTCCTTTCAATCTTTAGTATATTTGTGTAATTCATCCGTGTTTTATGTGATGTCAATTTTGTTCTTTTTGGTATATGTATATCATTTAACGAATATTATTTCTTCATTGATTATACTCTTGTGATCATTCAGGTTGCTTTGACTTAGAACTACTTGAAAATGTGATGTTCTGGGCCATCTACTACATCTATTTTTCAATATGACAATATATCTCTGTGGTGAATACTGAAGAATGAGAATGCTAGGCCATAGGGGCCATATTCTATTTTAACCCCTTCAAAAGTCTAAATTTCACATTTTACTTTCTAATGCAATTTCTTGTTACGGCATATCTAACATTACAAAATATTATCTGCATTCTCTGCCATTATTTTCAAAGCACAGGCATTCTTTCTCTTATAAACCTTCATTTTCACATCCCCAGATTCTATAACTATTGTCTCACAGTTTGGAAATATACTAACTTCTCTAATCTCAAAGACAATATTCTTAGTGATAATATTCCTCATTTAAACAACATATTATATAAAGCATGTAAGCCCATTATTATTGATAATGCAATCTACACATTTTGCAATAAAAATTTGCTGAACTAACTCAGTAACAAAAAGCACAGATACCCTCCTCTTTTACATAAAGCTCATTCCACGTTTACATTTGCAAACACCAAATCAATAACACATTCTACCTCAACCCAGTTTTAACCAAAGCATTAGAAATGTAAACACTAAGTAGATTACATTCCCCATGGCATTTTGCTATAAATATGAATAATACTATAGTACACACATTCAAGAGACATGAAGACAATCTTAGATTGAGAATTAAGCATCAGTGAGCTTGCTAAGATTGAAACAGGGACAGTGATAAAATAGTGTACAATTTCTTCAAAAATAAAAATTTATCCTTTTACAGCTCTGTCTGTATATATATATCAGTATAACAAGCAATGTAAATATACTGATATTCATTAAGAACTTCATAAAAGTCACACCATATATCTGCTAAATGCACCATTTTTCATGAGGAATTTGAGTTGATATCCACCTTGTAATCCCTGCATACTGTCTTTCAGGCACGATTCCAAGTTGTTGATAATCTGTATAGATAGAGCTCCAGAAATATCACACGCAAGATACCCAATCCAACTGACATCCACCAAACACACCATTGAATAAGAGTTTCCTTGTAGTTGGAATAAATATAATTTTAAATGGGAAAGTCACCTTACTTTCTGTGAGAGCAAGTGTCCAGTGAAATGATGATGCCTGACATGTAACGTCCACTGAACATGCAGTTTTTGATTTGACAAAGACCCCAGACAATGCCTCATCTCAGTGTTCTTCTTGATTCCATTGCCCAGGACCCTGCAGTACCCAAGACAAGGCACCTCTACCCAAGTCACCATTGGAGGTCCCAGCCTTTGGTCAAACAGCAGGAAAACAGTCTGCCTTCCGCAAACCTTTCACCTGTCTTTTCTCACCGTCTAAGCCGTGTAGTGAGATACCCGTGCCCGGAAAAACACGTCTTGATGAGGATGGTAAGGAATAAACAAAGGAGGGATCTGAACTTGATCAAGAGATGTAGCTCAGTTGCTCAGCCTACTCTCTACTTAGTTCATTTTCCTCTCAAAAGAAGAAAAGGGCTTCAGGAAAGAGGGACTAGGACTCAGGCACCTGCAGAGGGACAAGGAGGCAGTGTGCCTTCAAGGACAGGGCAAGATCGCTCAGCACAAATTTCCAACATAGCTCCAGGTGAAACGGAGGCAATAGACAGTGAGATCCTCACACACTCACTCACTCACACATCTGTCATCCTCCATACCAAGTAAGGCTCTGTAGGTCCTTCTTTTCCCTTGTTCTCTCATACACACAGGCTTTCCCTCTTCATCTCTCTTTCCCATTCTCCATTCCCATTACACGGATACACTCTTACCCTCACTTCATCACATAATCATGATCAGATTCACTAATTCCATAATATGCACCCACTAATCCCATAAATAAGCCAAATCTCCTCACACAGGAAACCTCTTTAGGTGAAAGTCTAGTAAACTTATTTGCCCTGAAGAAAATTTACTTTTATCTGTTTCCTTTCTCATCTATATGGCACTTCTGCTACCAGGCCTTCAGATCTTCACTGCACTGAACATTCTGAGATCTCATACACCCTTCTCCCAATACGCTCAGTCTCACTGTCTTCCAGTAAGAACAAGTACCAGTCCTACACCCTTCACATGTGCTGTCATACCACATTGCAAACACGCACACACTCATCCCCATCCTCTTTACCAACATGGAAAACACTCACCAGAAATATTCTAATACATACATACAATTCCGCAAATACTTGTATACAAAACTACATCCTCATTCCCACATTGTTATACCATGTAAACACCTCAAAGTATCCCACACACAGAATTCTGAAATATAGTATGGATATGAACTTTCACTCCAAATTCTCGTGTCGGTCATGGACATCTTAACCCCTATAGACTTCGCACACATCTTCTAGCTTGCTTATGTTAAAAATTTTCTTTCCCAGTATTCCATCAACCATATCAAAACGTTTCCTGTACTGGAGCCTCTGCGATGCCTGCATGCCAGTCAGGTAGGAAACAGAAGTGCACAGAGCAGCACCTACGAGGTTTGTATGGCGAAGCCTGAAATGGCACATGTCATTTCCATTCATTTTCCATTGTAGAAAAGTAATCTCATGGTCAGGACTACCGTCAAGGGAAGCTAACAAAGATAGCATAGTTTCATGTCCAGGTTGAAAGAAGACAGCAATCTCTGTTCCATTTTCAAAGAAGCCACTTTGAACAAACCCAGTCACCCAGGACATATATTAGCACAATAACTCCTCCGTGTGTTTAATATTATCATAGGATTCACATAACACTACCCATCCAAGGCTGTGTGTGCTCAATGGATGCGCTACACGCTTTGTTTAACGGACAGGTAAATACACAAATAAGAAGAATGGGCTGCATACCTATTATTTTTATTTAATTTCACAGCAAAGCTGAATTCAGGGGATGCTTTGCAGCGCAGGCACAAGGCAGTGGCCCCAACTGAACGCCAGAAAGCCTGGAAGGCCTCTTCTTCAGAGAGTGTTCCCTCCATCTCTATGAAAGACAAGCAAAATGATGCTGGTAAGGAGGGACTATTGAGTAGGATGCAAAGGTAGATGGGATCTAGGCAGAACCCATGGTTGAGCTGAATGTTTCTGCCCATTAACAGACAACAAACTGCCAGGTACAAACAGATATTCCAATGATTCTGCATCTTCTTAGTAGGATCAGCAGCGGAAGCAAGGGAAGACACCGAAAACAGCTGGAGGGATCCCAAGGAGATCAGTGGAGAACAGTGTTCTATTTGAGGAAATAATGGGAGAGGGCCTAAGGGGATG
Source organism: Myotis yumanensis (assembly GCF_028538775.1). Lineage (NCBI taxonomy): Eukaryota > Metazoa > Chordata > Mammalia > Chiroptera > Vespertilionidae > Myotis > Myotis yumanensis. The sequence continues at coordinate 106,457,432 of NW_027223756.1, forward strand.
AAAGTTTTCTTAGGGAAACATGGAGAATATGTTCCTATGAGCTGGCCAAGCACATGTCATATTACCAGAATTGTGTGAAGCACTAATAACTTAACATAGGCCCACCATGGTAGGATCCTCAAGAACTGAACTTGAGGTAGAGTGCAGAGATACCCAGGCAAAGACGCCATCACATCCATATATTTTCATAGCTAGTGTTTCCCACTCCCATTCATTACATATGAAATTCCTCTGAACTCACTTTCCCTATCACCTATTTCCTTATTCCACATGGATTAAAATTCCATACCACCCAAAGAGTTATATTTTCTCTGACTCCTAGGACCCTAGGTTAGTGTCCCTGTTTTTAATTTTTATGGAAAGGGAGAGGCGCGATAATACTTTGTGTCTAGCTCCTTTCACTCTTTAGTATATTTGTGTAATTCATCCCTGTTTTATGTGATGCCAATTTTGTTCTTTTTGGTATATGTATATCATTTAACGAATATTATTTCTTCATTGATTATACTCTTCTGATCATTCAGGTTGCTTTGACTTAGAACTACTTGAAAATGTGATGTTCTGGGCCATCTACTACATCTATTTTTCAATATGACAATATATCTATGTGGTGAATACTGAAGCATTAGAATGCTAGGCCATAGGGGCCATATTCTATTGTAACCCCTTCAAAAGTCTAAATTTCACATTTTACTTTCTAATGCAATTTCTTGTTACGGCATATCTAACATTACAAAATATTATCTGCATTCTCTGCCATTATTTTCAAAGCACAGGCATTCTTTCTCTTTTAAACCTTCATTTTCACATCCCCAGATTCTATAACTATTGTCTCACAGTTTGGAAATATACTAACAGCTCTAGTCTCAAAGACAATATTCTTAGTGATAATATTCCTCATTTGAACAACATAATATATAAAGCATGTAAGCCCATTATTATTGATAATGCAATCTACACATTATGCAATAAAAATTTGCTGAACTAACTCAGTGACAAAAAGCACAGATACCCTCCTCTGTCACATAAAGCTCATTCCACGTTTACATTTGCAAACACCAAAACAATACCACATTCGACCTCAACCCAGTTTTAACCAAAGCATTAGAAATGTAAACACTAAGTAGATTGCATTCCCCATGGCATTTTGCTATAAATATGAATAATACTATAGTACACACATTCAAGAGACATGAAGATAATCTTAGAGAGCGAATTAAGCAGCAGTGAGCTTGCTAAGATTGAAACAGGGACAGTGACAAAATAGTGTACAATTTCTTCAAAAATAAAAATTTATCCTTTTACAGCTCTGTCTGTATATATATATCAGTATAACGAGCAATGTAAATATACTGATATTCATTAAGAACTTCATAAAAGTCACACCATATATCTGCTAAATGCACCATTTTTCATGAGGAATTTGAGTTGATATCCACCTTGTAATCCCTGCATACTGTCTTTCAGGCACGATTCCAAGTTGTTGATAATCTGTATAGATAGAGCTCCAGAAATATCACACGCAAGATACCCAATCCAACTGACATCCACCAAACACACCATTGAATAAGAGTTTCCTTGTAGTTGGAATAAATATAATTTTAAATGGGAAAGTCACCTTACTTTCTGTGAGAGCAAGTGTCCAGTGAAATGATGATGCCTGACATGTAACGTCCACTGAACATGCAGTTTTTGATTTGACAAAGACCCCAGACAATGCCTCATCTCAGTGTTCTTCTTGATTCCATTGCCCAGGACCCTGCAGTACCCAAGACAAGGCACCTCTACCCAAGTCACCATTGGAGGTCCCAGCCTTTGGTCAAACAGCAGGAAAACAGTCTGCCTTCCGCAAACCTTTCACCTGTCTTTTCTCACCGTCTAAGCCGTGTAGTGAGATACCCGTGCCCGGAAAAACACGTCTTGATGAGGATGGTAAGGAATAAACAAAGGAGGGATCTGAACTTGATCAAGAGATGTAGCTCAGTTGCTCAGCCTACTCTCTACTTAGTTCATTTTCCTCTCAAAAGAAGAAAAGGGCTTCAGGAAAGAGGGACTAGGACTCAGGCACCTGCAGAGGGACAAGGAGGCAGTGTGCCTTCAAGGACAGGGCAAGATCGCTCAGCACAAATTTCCAACATAGCTCCAGGTGAAACGGAGGCAATAGACAGTGAGATCCTCACACACTCACTCACTCACACATCTGTCATCCTCCATACCAAGTAAGGCTCTGTAGGTCCTTCTTTTCCCTTGTTCTCTCATACACACAGGCTTTCCCTCTTCATCTCTCTTTCCCATTCTCCATTCCCATTACACGGATACACTCTTACCCTCACTTCATCACATAATCATGATCAGATTCACTAATTCCATAATATGCACCCACTAATCCCATAAATAAGCCAAATCTCCTCACACAGGAAACCTCTTTAGGTGAAAGTCTAGTAAACTTATTTGCCCTGAAGAAAATTTACTTTTATCTGTTTCCTTTCTCATCTATATGGCACTTCTGCTACCAGGCCTTCAGATCTTCACTGCACTGAACATTCTGAGATCTCATACACCCTTCTCCCAATACGCTCAGTCTCACTGTCTTCCAGTAAGAACAAGTACCAGTCCTACACCCTTCACATGTGCTGTCATACCACATTGCAAACACGCACACACTCATCCCCATCCTCTTTACCAACATGGAAAACACTCACCAGAAATATTCTAATACATACATACAATTCCGCAAATACTTGTATACAAAACTACATCCTCATTCCCACATTGTTATACCATGTAAACACCTCAAAGTATCCCACACACAGAATTCTGAAATATAGTATGGATATGAACTTTCACTCCAAATTCTCGTGTCGGTCATGGACATCTTAACCCCTATAGACTTCGCACACATCTTCTAGCTTGCTTATGTTAAAAATTTTCTTTCCCAGTATTCCATCAACCATATCAAAACGTTTCCTGTACTGGAGCCTCTGCGATGCCTGCATGCCAGTCAGGTAGGAAACAGAAGTGCACAGAGCAGCACCTACGAGGTTTGTATGGCGAAGCCTGAAATGGCACATGTCATTTCCATTCATTTTCCATTGTAGAAAAGTAATCTCACGGTCAGGACTACCGTCAAGGGAAGCTAACAAAGATAGCATAGTTTCATGTCCAGGTTGAAAGAAGACAGCAATCTCTGTTCCATTTTCAAAGAAGCCACTTTGAACAAACCCAGTCACCCAGGACATATATTAGCACAATAACTCCTCCGTGTGTTTAATATTATCATAGGATTCACATAACACTACCCATCCAAGGCTGTGTGTGCTCAATGGATGCGCTACACGCTTTGTTTAACGGACAGGTAAATACACAAATAAGAAGAATGGGCTGCATACCTATTATTTTTATTTAATTTCACAGCAAAGCTGAATTCAGGGGATGCTTTGCAGCGCAGGCACAAGGCAGTGGCCCCAACTGAACGCCAGAAAGCCTGGAAGGCCTCTTCTTCAGAGAGTGTTCCCTCCATCTCTATGAAAGACAAGCAAAATGATGCTGGTAAGGAGGGACTATTGAGTAGGATGCAAAGGTAGATGGGATCTAGGCAGAACCCATGGTTGAGCTGAATGTTTCTGCCCATTAACAGACAACAAACTGCCAGGTACAAACAGATATTCCAATGATTCTGCATCTTCTTAGTAGGATCAGCAGCGGAAGCAAGGGAAGACACCGAAAACAGCTGGAGGGATCCCAAGGAGATCAGTGGAGAACAGTGTTCTATTTGAGGAAATAATGGGAGAGGGCCTAAGGGGATGAAAGTTTTCTTAGGGAAACATGGAGAATATGTTCCTATGAGCTGGCCAAGCACATGTCATATTACCAGAATTGTGTGAAGCACTAATAACTTAACATAGGCCCACCATGGTAGGATCCTCAAGAACTGAACTTGAGGTAGAGTGCAGAGATACCCAGGCAAAGACGCCATCACATCCATATATTTTCATAGCTAGTGTTTCCCACTCCCATTCATTACATATGAAATTCCTCTGAACTCACTTTCCCTATCACCTATTTCCTTATTCCACATGGATTAAAATTCCATACCACCCAAAGAGTTATATTTTCTCTGACTCCTAGGACCCTAGGTTAGTGTCCCTGTTTTTAATTTTTATGGAAAGGGAGAGGCGCGATAATACTTTGTGTCTAGCTCCTTTCACTCTTTAGTATATTTGTGTAATTCATCCGTGTTTTATGTGATGCCAATTTTGTTCTTTTTGGTATATGTATATCATTTAACGAATATTATTTCTTCATTGATTATACTCTTCTGATCATTCAGGTTGCTTTGACTTAGAACTACTTGAAAATGTGATGTTCTGGGCCATCTACTACATCTATTTTTCAATATGACAATATATCTATGTGGTGAATACTGAAGCATTAGAATGCTAGGCCATAGGGGCCATATTCTATTGTAACCCCTTCAAAAGTCTAAATTTCACATTTTACTTTCTAATGCAATTTCTTGTTACGGCATATCTAACATTACAAAATATTATCTGCATTCTCTGCCATTATTTTCAAAGCACAGGCATTCTTTCTCTTTTAAACCTTCATTTTCACATCCCCAGATTCTATAACTATTGTCTCACAGTTTGGAAATATACTAACAGCTCTAGTCTCAAAGACAATATTCTTAGTGATAATATTCCTCATTTGAACAACATAATATATAAAGCATGTAAGCCCATTATTATTGATAATGCAATCTACACATTATGCAATAAAAATTTGCTGAACTAACTCAGTGACAAAAAGCACAGATACCCTCCTCTGTCACATAAAGCTCATTCCACGTTTACATTTGCAAACACCAAAACAATACCACATTCGACCTCAACCCAGTTTTAACCAAAGCATTAGAAATGTAAACACTAAGTAGATTGCATTCCCCATGGCATTTTGCTATAAATATGAATAATACTATAGTACACACATTCAAGAGACATGAAGATAATCTTAGAGAGCGAATTAAGCAGCAGTGAGCTTGCTAAGATTGAAACAGGGACAGTGACAAAATAGTGTACAATTTCTTCAAAAATAAAAATTTATCCTTTTACAGCTCTGTCTGTATATATATATCAGTATAACGAGCAATGTAAATATACTGATATTCATTAAGAACTTCATAAAAGTCACACCATATATCTGCTAAATGCACCATTTTTCATGAGGAATTTGAGTTGATATCCACCTTGTAATCCCTGCATACTGTCTTTCAGGCCCGATTCCAAGTTGTTGATAATCTGTATAGATAGAGCTCCAGAAATATCACACGCAAGATACCCAATCCAACTGACATCCACCAAACACACCATTGAATAAGAGTTTCCTTGTAGTTGGAATAAATATAATTTTAAATGGGAAAGTCACCTTACTTTCTGTGAGAGCAAGTGTCCAGTGAAATGATGATGCCTGACATGTAACGTCCACTGAACATGCAGTTTTTGATTTGACAAAGACCCCAGACAATGCCTCATCTCAGTGTTCTTCTTGATTCCATTGCCCAGGACCCAGCAGTACCCAAGACAAGGCACCTCTACCCAAGTCACCATTGGAGGTCCCAGCCTTTGGTCAAACAGCAGGAAAACAGTCTGCCTTCCGCAAACCTTTCACCTGTCTTTTCTCACCGTCTAAGCCGTGTAGTGAGATACCCGTGCCCGGAAAAACACGTCTTGATGAGGATGGTAAGGAATAAACAAAGGAGGGATCTGAACTTGATCAAGAGATGTAGCTCAGTTGCTCAGCCTACTCTCTACTTAGTTCATTTTCCTCTCAAAAGAAGAAAAGGGCTTCAGGAAAGAGGGACTAGGACTCAGGCACCTGCAGAGGGACAAGGAGGCAGTGTGCCTTCAAGGACAGGGCAAGATCGCTCAGCACAAATTTCCAACATAGCTCCAGGTGAAACGGAGGCAATAGACAGTGAGATCCTCACACACTCACTCACTCACACATCTGTCATCCTCCATACCAAGTAAGGCTCTGTAGGTCCTTCTTTTCCCTTGTTCTCTCATACACACAGGCTTTCCCTCTTCATCTCTCTTTCCCATTCTCCATTCCCATTACACGGATACACTCTTACCCTCACTTCATCACATAATCATGATCAGATTCACTAATTCCATAATATGCACCCACTAATCCCATAAATAAGCCAAATCTCCTCACACAGGAAACCTCTTTAGGTGAAAGTCTAGTAAACTTATTTGCCCTGAAGAAAATTTACTTTTATCTGTTTCCTTTCTCATCTATATGGCACTTCTGCTACCAGGCCTTCAGATCTTCACTGCACTGAACATTCTGAGATCTCATACACCCTTCTCCCAATACGCTCAGTCTCACTGTCTTCCAGTAAGAACAAGTACCAGTCCTACACCCTTCACATGTGCTGTCATACCACATTGCAAACACGCACACACTCATCCCCATCCTCTTTACCAACATGGAAAACACTCACCAGAAATATTCTAATACATACATACAATTCCGCAAATACTTGTATACAAAACTACATCCTCATTCCCACATTGTTATACCATGTAAACACCTCAAAGTATCCCACACACAGAATTCTGAAATATAGTATGGATATGAACTTTCACTCCAAATTCTCGTGTCGGTCATGGACATCTTAACCCCTATAGACTTCGCACACATCTTCTAGCTTGCTTATGTTAAAAATTTTCTTTCCCAGTATTCCATCAACCATATCAAAACGTTTCCTGTACTGGAGCCTCTGCGATGCCTGCATGCCAGTCAGGTAGGAAACAGAAGTGCACAGAGCAGCACCTACGAGGTTTGTATGGCGAAGCCTGAAATGGCACATGTCATTTCCATTCATTTTCCATTGTAGAAAAGTAATCTCACGGTCAGGACTACCGTCAAGGGAAGCTAACAAAGATAGCATAGTTTCATGTCCAGGTTGAAAGAAGACAGCAATCTCTGTTCCATTTTCAAAGAAGCCACTTTGAACAAACCCAGTCACCCAGGACATATATTAGCACAATAACTCCTCCGTGTGTTTAATATTATCATAGGATTCACATAACACTACCCATCCAAGGCTGTGTGTGCTCAATGGATGCGCTACACGCTTTGTTTAACGGACAGGTAAATACACAAATAAGAAGAATGGGCTGCATACCTATTATTTTTATTTAATTTCACAGCAAAGCTGAATTCAGGGGATGCTTTGCAGCGCAGGCACAAGGCAGTGGCCCCAACTGAACGCCAGAAAGCCTGGAAGGCCTCTTCTTCAGAGAGTGTTCCCTCCATCTCTATGAAAGACAAGCAAAATGATGCTGGTAAGGAGGGACTATTGAGTAGGATGCAAAGGTAGATGGGATCTAGGCAGAACCCATGGTTGAGCTGAATGTTTCTGCCCATTAACAGACAACAAACTGCCAGGTACAAACAGATATTCCAATGATTCTGCATCTTCTTAGTAGGATCAGCAGCGGAAGCAAGGGAAGACACCGAAAACAGCTGGAGGGATCCCAAGGAGATCAGTGGAGAACAGTGTTCTATTTGAGGAAATAATGGGAGAGGGCCTAAGGGGATGAAAGTTTTCTTAGGGAAACATGGAGAATATGTTCCTATGAGCTGGCCAAGCACATGTCATATTACCAGAATTGTGTGAAGCACTAATAACTTAACATAGGCCCACCATGGTAGGATCCTCAAGAACTGAACTTGAGGTAGAGTGCAGAGATACCCAGGCAAAGACGCCATCACATCCATATATTTTCATAGCTAGTGTTTCCCACTCCCATTCATTACATATGAAATTCCTCTGAACTCACTTTCCCTATCACCTATTTCCTTATTCCACATGGATTAAAATTCCATACCACCCAAAGAGTTATATTTTCTCTGACTCCTAGGACCCTAGGTTAGTGTCCCTGTTTTTAATTTTTATGGAAAGGGAGAGGCGCGATAATACTTTGTGTCTAGCTCCTTTCACTCTTTAGTATATTTGTGTAATTCATCCCTGTTTTATGTGATGTCAATTTTGTTCTTTTTGGTATATGTATATCATTTAACGAATATTATTTCTTCATTGATTATACTCTTCTGATCATTCAGGTTGCTTTGACTTAGAACTACTTGAAAATGTGATGTTCTGGGCCATCTACTACATCTATTTTTCAATATGACAATATATCTATGTGGTGAATACTGAAGCATTAGAATGCTAGGCCATAGGGGCCATATTCTATTGTAACCCCTTCAAAAGTCTAAATTTCACATTTTACTTTCTAATGCAATTTCTTGTTACGGCATATCTAACATTACAAAATATTATCTGCATTCTCTGCCATTATTTTCAAAGCACAGGCATTCTTTCTCTTTTAAACCTTCATTTTCACATCCCCAGATTCTATAACTATTGTCTCACAGTTTGGAAATATACTAACAGCTCTAGTCTCAAAGACAATATTCTTAGTGATAATATTCCTCATTTGAACAACATAATATATAAAGCATGTAAGCCCATTATTATTGATAATGCAATCTACACATTATGCAATAAAAATTTGCTGAACTAACTCAGTGACAAAAAGCACAGATACCCTCCTCTGTCACATAAAGCTCATTCCACGTTTACATTTGCAAACACCAAAACAATACCACATTCGACCTCAACCCAGTTTTAACCAAAGCATTAGAAATGTAAACACTAAGTAGATTGCATTCCCCATGGCATTTTGCTATAAATATGAATAATACTATAGTACACACATTCAAGAGACATGAAGATAATCTTAGAGAGCGAATTAAGCAGCAGTGAGCTTGCTAAGATTGAAACAGGGACAGTGACAAAATAGTGTACAATTTCTTCAAAAATAAAAATTTATCCTTTTACAGCTCTGTCTGTATATATATATCAGTATAACGAGCAATGTAAATATACTGATATTCATTAAGAACTTCATAAAAGTCACACCATATATCTGCTAAATGCACCATTTTTCATGAGGAATTTGAGTTGATATCCACCTTGTAATCCCTGCATACTGTCTTTCAGGCCCGATTCCAAGTTGTTGATAATCTGTATAGATAGAGCTCCAGAAATATCACACGCAAGATACCCAATCCAACTGACATCCACCAAACACACCATTGAATAAGAGTTTCCTTGTAGTTGGAATAAATATAATTTTAAATGGGAAAGTCACCTTACTTTCTGTGAGAGCAAGTGTCCAGTGAAATGATGATGCCTGACATGTAACGTCCACTGAACATGCAGTTTTTGATTTGACAAAGACCCCAGACAATGCCTCATCTCAGTGTTCTTCTTGATTCCATTGCCCAGGACCCTGCAGTACCCAAGACAAGGCACCTCTACCCAAGTCACCATTGGAGGTCCCAGCCTTTGGTCAAACAGCAGGAAAACAGTCTGCCTTCCGCAAACCTTTCACCTGTCTTTTCTCACCGTCTAAGCCGTGTAGTGAGATACCCGTGCCCGGAAAAACACGTCTTGATGAGGATGGTAAGGAATAAACAAAGGAGGGATCTGAACTTGATCAAGAGATGTAGCTCAGTTGCTCAGCCTACTCTCTACTTAGTTCATTTTCCTCTCAAAAGAAGAAAAGGGCTTCAGGAAAGAGGGACTAGGACTCAGGCACCTGCAGAGGGACAAGGAGGCAGTGTGCCTTCAAGGACAGGGCAAGATCGCTCAGCACAAATTTCCAACATAGCTCCAGGTGAAACGGAGGCAATAGACAGTGAGATCCTCACACACTCACTCACTCACACATCTGTCATCCTCCATACCAAGTAAGGCTCTGTAGGTCCTTCTTTTCCCTTGTTCTCTCATACACACAGGCTTTCCCTCTTCATCTCTCTTTCCCATTCTCCATTCCCATTACACGGATACACTCTTACCCTCACTTCATCACATAATCATGATCAGATTCACTAATTCCATAATATGCACCCACTAATCCCATAAATAAGCCAAATCTCCTCACACAGGAAACCTCTTTAGGTGAAAGTCTAGTAAACTTATTTGCCCTGAAGAAAATTTACTTTTATCTGTTTCCTTTCTCATCTATATGGCACTTCTGCTACCAGGCCTTCAGATCTTCACTGCACTGAACATTCTGAGATCTCATACACCCTTCTCCCAATACGCTCAGTCTCACTGTCTTCCAGTAAGAACAAGTACCAGTCCTACACCCTTCACATGTGCTGTCATACCACATTGCAAACACGCACACACTCATCCCCATCCTCTTTACCAACATGGAAAACACTCACCAGAAATATTCTAATACATACATACAATTCCGCAAATACTTGTATACAAAACTACATCCTCATTCCCACATTGTTATACCATGTAAACACCTCAAAGTATCCCACACACAGAATTCTGAAATATAGTATGGATATGAACTTTCACTCCAAATTCTCGTGTCGGTCATGGACATCTTAACCCCTATAGACTTCGCACACATCTTCTAGCTTGCTTATGTTAAAAATTTTCTTTCCCAGTATTCCATCAACCATATCAAAACGTTTCCTGTACTGGAGCCTCTGCGATGCCTGCATGCCAGTCAGGTAGGAAACAGAAGTGCACAGAGCAGCACCTACGAGGTTTGTATGGCGAAGCCTGAAATGGCACATGTCATTTCCATTCATTTTCCATTGTAGAAAAGTAATCTCACGGTCAGGACTACCGTCAAGGGAAGCTAACAAAGATAGCATAGTTTCATGTCCAGGTTGAAAGAAGACAGCAATCTCTGTTCCATTTTCAAAGAAGCCACTTTGAACAAACCCAGTCACCCAGGACATATATTAGCACAATAACTCCTCCGTGTGTTTAATATTATCATAGGATTCACATAACACTACCCATCCAAGGCTGTGTGTGCTCAATGGATGCGCTACACGCTTTGTTTAACGGACAGGTAAATACACAAATAAGAAGAATGGGCTGCATACCTATTATTTTTATTTAATTTCACAGCAAAGCTGAATTCAGGGGATGCTTTGCAGCGCAGGCACAAGGCAGTGGCCCCAACTGAACGCCAGAAAGCCTGGAAGGCCTCTTCTTCAGAGAGTGTTCCCTCCATCTCTATGAAAGACAAGCAAAATGATGCTGGTAAGGAGGGACTATTGAGTAGGATGCAAAGGTAGATGGGATCTAGGCAGAACCCATGGTTGAGCTGAATGTTTCTGCCCATTAACAGACAACAAACTGCCAGGTACAAACAGATATTCCAATGATTCTGCATCTTCTTAGTAGGATCAGCAGCGGAAGCAAGGGAAGACACCGAAAACAGCTGGAGGGATCCCAAGGAGATCAGTGGAGAACAGTGTTCTATTTGAGGAAATAATGGGAGAGGGCCTAAGGGGATGAAAGTTTTCTTAGGGAAACATGGAGAATATGTTCCTATGAGCTGGCCAAGCACATGTCATATTACCAGAATTGTGTGAAGCACTAATAACTTAACATAGGCCCACCATGGTAGGATCCTCAAGAACTGAACTTGAGGTAGAGTGCAGAGATACCCAGGCAAAGACGCCATCACATCCATATATTTTCATAGCTAGTGTTTCCCACTCCCATTCATTACATATGAAATTCCTCTGAACTCACTTTCCCTATCACCTATTTCCTTATTCCACATGGATTAAAATTCCATACCACCCAAAGAGTTATATTTTCTCTGACTCCTAGGACCCTAGGTTAGTGTCCCTGTTTTTAATTTTTATGGAAAGGGAGAGGCGCGATAATACTTTGTGTCTAGCTCCTTTCACTCTTTAGTATATTTGTGTAATTCATCCCTGTTTTATGTGATGCCAATTTTGTTCTTTTTGGTATATGTATATCATTTAACGAATATTATTTCTTCATTGATTATACTCTTCTGATCATTCAGGTTGCTTTGACTTAGAACTACTTGAAAATGTGATGTTCTGGGCCATCTACTACATCTATTTTTCAATATGACAATATATCTATGTGGTGAATACTGAAGCATTAGAATGCTAGGCCATAGGGGCCATATTCTATTGTAACCCCTTCAAAAGTCTAAATTTCACATTTTACTTTCTAATGCAATTTCTTGTTACGGCATATCTAACATTACAAAATATTATCTGCATTCTCTGCCATTATTTTCAAAGCACAGGCATTCTTTCTCTTTTAAACCTTCATTTTCACATCCCCAGATTCTATAACTATTGTCTCACAGTTTGGAAATATACTAACAGCTCTAGTCTCAAAGACAATATTCTTAGTGATAATATTCCTCATTTGAACAACATAATATATAAAGCATGTAAGCCCATTATTATTGATAATGCAATCTACACATTATGCAATAAAAATTTGCTGAACTAACTCAGTGACAAAAAGCACAGATACCCTCCTCTGTCACATAAAGCTCATTCCACGTTTACATTTGCAAACACCAAAACAATACCACATTCGACCTCAACCCAGTTTTAACCAAAGCATTAGAAATGTAAACACTAAGTAGATTGCATTCCCCATGGCATTTTGCTATAAATATGAATAATACTATAGTACACACATTCAAGAGACATGAAGATAATCTTAGAGAGCGAATTAAGCAGCAGTGAGCTTGCTAAGATTGAAACAGGGACAGTGACAAAATAGTGTACAATTTCTTCAAAAATAAAAATTTATCCTTTTACAGCTCTGTCTGTATATATATATCAGTATAACGAGCAATGTAAATATACTGATATTCATTAAGAACTTCATAAAAGTCACACCATATATCTGCTAAATGCACCATTTTTCATGAGGAATTTGAGTTGATATCCACCTTGTAATCCCTGCATACTGTCTTTCAGGCACGATTCCAAGTTGTTGATAATCTGTATAGATAGAGCTCCAGAAATATCACACGCAAGATACCCAATCCAACTGACATCCACCAAACACACCATTGAATAAGAGTTTCCTTGTAGTTGGAATAAATATAATTTTAAATGGGAAAGTCACCTTACTTTCTGTGAGAGCAAGTGTCCAGTGAAATGATGATGCCTGACATGTAACGTCCACTGAACATGCAGTTTTTGATTTGACAAAGACCCCAGACAATGCCTCATCTCAGTGTTCTTCTTGATTCCATTGCCCAGGACCCTGCAGTACCCAAGACAAGGCACCTCTACCCAAGTCACCATTGGAGGTCCCAGCCTTTGGTCAAACAGCAGGAAAACAGTCTGCCTTCCGCAAACCTTTCACCTGTCTTTTCTCACCGTCTAAGCCGTGTAGTGAGATACCCGTGCCCGGAAAAACACGTCTTGATGAGGATGGTAAGGAATAAACAAAGGAGGGATCTGAACTTGATCAAGAGATGTAGCTCAGTTGCTCAGCCTACTCTCTACTTAGTTCATTTTCCTCTCAAAAGAAGAAAAGGGCTTCAGGAAAGAGGGACTAGGACTCAGGCACCTGCAGAGGGACAAGGAGGCAGTGTGCCTTCAAGGACAGGGCAAGATCGCTCAGCACAAATTTCCAACATAGCTCCAGGTGAAACGGAGGCAATAGACAGTGAGATCCTCACACACTCACTCACTCACACATCTGTCATCCTCCATACCAAGTAAGGCTCTGTAGGTCCTTCTTTTCCCTTGTTCTCTCATACACACAGGCTTTCCCTCTTCATCTCTCTTTCCCATTCTCCATTCCCATTACACGGATACACTCTTACCCTCACTTCATCACATAATCATGATCAGATTCACTAATTCCATAATATGCACCCACTAATCCCATAAATAAGCCAAATCTCCTCACACAGGAAACCTCTTTAGGTGAAAGTCTAGTAAACTTATTTGCCCTGAAGAAAATTTACTTTTATCTGTTTCCTTTCTCATCTATATGGCACTTCTGCTACCAGGCCTTCAGATCTTCACTGCACTGAACATTCTGAGATCTCATACACCCTTCTCCCAATACGCTCAGTCTCACTGTCTTCCAGTAAGAACAAGTACCAGTCCTACACCCTTCACATGTGCTGTCATACCACATTGCAAACACGCACACACTCATCCCCATCCTCTTTACCAACATGGAAAACACTCACCAGAAATATTCTAATACATACATACAATTCCGCAAATACTTGTATACAAAACTACATCCTCATTCCCACATTGTTATACCATGTAAACACCTCAAAGTATCCCACACACAGAATTCTGAAATATAGTATGGATATGAACTTTCACTCCAAATTCTCGTGTCGGTCATGGACATCTTAACCCCTATAGACTTCGCACACATCTTCTAGCTTGCTTATGTTAAAAATTTTCTTTCCCAGTATTCCATCAACCATATCAAAACGTTTCCTGTACTGGAGCCTCTGCGATGCCTGCATGCCAGTCAGGTAGGAAACAGAAGTGCACAGAGCAGCACCTACGAGGTTTGTATGGCGAAGCCTGAAATGGCACATGTCATTTCCATTCATTTTCCATTGTAGAAAAGTAATCTCACGGTCAGGACTACCGTCAAGGGAAGCTAACAAAGATAGCATAGTTTCATGTCCAGGTTGAAAGAAGACAGCAATCTCTGTTCCATTTTCAAAGAAGCCACTTTGAACAAACCCAGTCACCCAGGACATATATTAGCACAATAACTCCTCCGTGTGTTTAATATTATCATAGGATTCACATAACACTACCCATCCAAGGCTGTGTGTGCTCAATGGATGCGCTACACGCTTTGTTTAACGGACAGGTAAATACACAAATAAGAAGAATGGGCTGCATACCTATTATTTTTATTTAATTTCACAGCAAAGCTGAATTCAGGGGATGCTTTGCAGCGCAGGCACAAGGCAGTGGCCCCAACTGAACGCCAGAAAGCCTGGAAGGCCTCTTCTTCAGAGAGTGTTCCCTCCATCTCTATGAAAGACAAGCAAAATGATGCTGGTAAGGAGGGACTATTGAGTAGGATGCAAAGGTAGATGGGATCTAGGCAGAACCCATGGTTGAGCTGAATGTTTCTGCCCATTAACAGACAACAAACTGCCAGGTACAAACAGATATTCCAATGATTCTGCATCTTCTTAGTAGGATCAGCAGCGGAAGCAAGGGAAGACACCGAAAACAGCTGGAGGGATCCCAAGGAGATCAGTGGAGAACAGTGTTCTATTTGAGGAAATAATGGGAGAGGGCCTAAGGGGATGAAAGTTTTCTTAGGGAAACATGGAGAATATGTTCCTATGAGCTGGCCAAGCACATGTCATATTACCAGAATTGTGTGAAGCACTAATAACTTAACATAGGCCCACCATGGTAGGATCCTCAAGAACTGAACTTGAGGTAGAGTGCAGAGATACCCAGGCAAAGACGCCATCACATCCATATATTTTCATAGCTAGTGTTTCCCACTCCCATTCATTACATATGAAATTCCTCTGAACTCACTTTCCCTATCACCTATTTCCTTATTCCACATGGATTAAAATTCCATACCACCCAAAGAGTTATATTTTCTCTGACTCCTAGGACCCTAGGTTAGTGTCCCTGTTTTTAATTTTTATGGAAAGGGAGAGGCGCGATAATACTTTGTGTCTAGCTCCTTTCACTCTTTAGTATATTTGTGTAATTCATCCCTGTTTTATGTGATGCCAATTTTGTTCTTTTTGGTATATGTATATCATTTAACGAATATTATTTCTTCATTGATTATACTCTTCTGATCATTCAGGTTGCTTTGACTTAGAACTACTTGAAAATGTGATGTTCTGGGCCATCTACTACATCTATTTTTCAATATGACAATATATCTATGTGGTGAATACTGAAGCATTAGAATGCTAGGCCATAGGGGCCATATTCTATTGTAACCCCTTCAAAAGTCTAAATTTCACATTTTACTTTCTAATGCAATTTCTTGTTACGGCATATCTAACATTACAAAATATTATCTGCATTCTCTGCCATTATTTTCAAAGCACAGGCATTCTTTCTCTTTTAAACCTTCATTTTCACATCCCCAGATTCTATAACTATTGTCTCACAGTTTGGAAATATACTAACAGCTCTAGTCTCAAAGACAATATTCTTAGTGATAATATTCCTCATTTGAACAACATAATATATAAAGCATGTAAGCCCATTATTATTGATAATGCAATCTACACATTATGCAATAAAAATTTGCTGAACTAACTCAGTGACAAAAAGCACAGATACCCTCCTCTGTCACATAAAGCTCATTCCACGTTTACATTTGCAAACACCAAAACAATACCACATTCGACCTCAACCCAGTTTTAACCAAAGCATTAGAAATGTAAACACTAAGTAGATTGCATTCCCCATGGCATTTTGCTATAAATATGAATAATACTATAGTACACACATTCAAGAGACATGAAGATAATCTTAGAGAGCGAATTAAGCAGCAGTGAGCTTGCTAAGATTGAAACAGGGACAGTGACAAAATAGTGTACAATTTCTTCAAAAATAAAAATTTATCCTTTTACAGCTCTGTCTGTATATATATATCAGTATAACGAGCAATGTAAATATACTGATATTCATTAAGAACTTCATAAAAGTCACACCATATATCTGCTAAATGCACCATTTTTCATGAGGAATTTGAGTTGATATCCACCTTGTAATCCCTGCATACTGTCTTTCAGGCACGATTCCAAGTTGTTGATAATCTGTATAGATAGAGCTCCAGAAATATCACACGCAAGATACCCAATCCAACTGACATCCACCAAACACACCATTGAATAAGAGTTTCCTTGTAGTTGGAATAAATATAATTTTAAATGGGAAAGTCACCTTACTTTCTGTGAGAGCAAGTGTCCAGTGAAATGATGATGCCTGACATGTAACGTCCACTGAACATGCAGTTTTTGATTTGACAAAGACCCCAGACAATGCCTCATCTCAGTGTTCTTCTTGATTCCATTGCCCAGGACCCTGCAGTACCCAAGACAAGGCACCTCTACCCAAGTCACCATTGGAGGTCCCAGCCTTTGGTCAAACAGCAGGAAAACAGTCTGCCTTCCGCAAACCTTTCACCTGTCTTTTCTCACCGTCTAAGCCGTGTAGTGAGATACCCGTGCCCGGAAAAACACGTCTTGATGAGGATGGTAAGGAATAAACAAAGGAGGGATCTGAACTTGATCAAGAGATGTAGCTCAGTTGCTCAGCCTACTCTCTACTTAGTTCATTTTCCTCTCAAAAGAAGAAAAGGGCTTCAGGAAAGAGGGACTAGGACTCAGGCACCTGCAGAGGGACAAGGAGGCAGTGTGCCTTCAAGGACAGGGCAAGATCGCTCAGCACAAATTTCCAACATAGCTCCAGGTGAAACGGAGGCAATAGACAGTGAGATCCTCACACACTCACTCACTCACACATCTGTCATCCTCCATACCAAGTAAGGCTCTGTAGGTCCTTCTTTTCCCTTGTTCTCTCATACACACAGGCTTTCCCTCTTCATCTCTCTTTCCCATTCTCCATTCCCATTACACGGATACACTCTTACCCTCACTTCATCACATAATCATGATCAGATTCACTAATTCCATAATATGCACCCACTAATCCCATAAATAAGCCAAATCTCCTCACACAGGAAACCTCTTTAGGTGAAAGTCTAGTAAACTTATTTGCCCTGAAGAAAATTTACTTTTATCTGTTTCCTTTCTCATCTATATGGCACTTCTGCTACCAGGCCTTCAGATCTTCACTGCACTGAACATTCTGAGATCTCATACACCCTTCTCCCAATACGCTCAGTCTCACTGTCTTCCAGTAAGAACAAGTACCAGTCCTACACCCTTCACATGTGCTGTCATACCACATTGCAAACACGCACACACTCATCCCCATCCTCTTTACCAACATGGAAAACACTCACCAGAAATATTCTAATACATACATACAATTCCGCAAATACTTGTATACAAAACTACATCCTCATTCCCACATTGTTATACCATGTAAACACCTCAAAGTATCCCACACACAGAATTCTGAAATATAGTATGGATATGAACTTTCACTCCAAATTCTCGTGTCGGTCATGGACATCTTAACCCCTATAGACTTCGCACACATCTTCTAGCTTGCTTATGTTAAAAATTTTCTTTCCCAGTATTCCATCAACCATATCAAAACGTTTCCTGTACTGGAGCCTCTGCGATGCCTGCATGCCAGTCAGGTAGGAAACAGAAGTGCACAGAGCAGCACCTACGAGGTTTGTATGGCGAAGCCTGAAATGGCACATGTCATTTCCATTCATTTTCCATTGTAGAAAAGTAATCTCACGGTCAGGACTACCGTCAAGGGAAGCTAACAAAGATAGCATAGTTTCATGTCCAGGTTGAAAGAAGACAGCAATCTCTGTTCCATTTTCAAAGAAGCCACTTTGAACAAACCCAGTCACCCAGGACATATATTAGCACAATAACTCCTCCGTGTGTTTAATATTATCATAGGATTCACATAACACTACCCATCCAAGGCTGTGTGTGCTCAATGGATGCGCTACACGCTTTGTTTAACGGACAGGTAAATACACAAATAAGAAGAATGGGCTGCATACCTATTATTTTTATTTAATTTCACAGCAAAGCTGAATTCAGGGGATGCTTTGCAGCGCAGGCACAAGGCAGTGGCCCCAACTGAACGCCAGAAAGCCTGGAAGGCCTCTTCTTCAGAGAGTGTTCCCTCCATCTCTATGAAAGACAAGCAAAATGATGCTGGTAAGGAGGGACTATTGAGTAGGATGCAAAGGTAGATGGGATCTAGGCAGAACCCATGGTTGAGCTGAATGTTTCTGCCCATTAACAGACAACAAACTGCCAGGTACAAACAGATATTCCAATGATTCTGCATCTTCTTAGTAGGATCAGCAGCGGAAGCAAGGGAAGACACCGAAAACAGCTGGAGGGATCCCAAGGAGATCAGTGGAGAACAGTGTTCTATTTGAGGAAATAATGGGAGAGGGCCTAAGGGGATGAAAGTTTTCTTAGGGAAACATGGAGAATATGTTCCTATGAGCTGGCCAAGCACATGTCATATTACCAGAATTGTGTGAAGCACTAATAACTTAACATAGGCCCACCATGGTAGGATCCTCAAGAACTGAACTTGAGGTAGAGTGCAGAGATACCCAGGCAAAGACGCCATCACATCCATATATTTTCATAGCTAGTGTTTCCCACTCCCATTCATTACATATGAAATTCCTCTGAACTCACTTTCCCTATCACCTATTTCCTTATTCCACATGGATTAAAATTCCATACCACCCAAAGAGTTATATTTTCTCTGACTCCTAGGACCCTAGGTTAGTGTCCCTGTTTTTAATTTTTATGGAAAGGGAGAGGCGCGATAATACTTTGTGTCTAGCTCCTTTCACTCTTTAGTATATTTGTGTAATTCATCCCTGTTTTATGTGATGCCAATTTTGTTCTTTTTGGTATATGTATATCATTTAACGAATATTATTTCTTCATTGATTATACTCTTCTGATCATTCAGGTTGCTTTGACTTAGAACTACTTGAAAATGTGATGTTCTGGGCCATCTACTACATCTATTTTTCAATATGACAATATATCTATGTGGTGAATACTGAAGCATTAGAATGCTAGGCCATAGGGGCCATATTCTATTGTAACCCCTTCAAAAGTCTAAATTTCACATTTTACTTTCTAATGCAATTTCTTGTTACGGCATATCTAACATTACAAAATATTATCTGCATTCTCTGCCATTATTTTCAAAGCACAGGCATTCTTTCTCTTTTAAACCTTCATTTTCACATCCCCAGATTCTATAACTATTGTCTCACAGTTTGGAAATATACTAACAGCTCTAGTCTCAAAGACAATATTCTTAGTGATAATATTCCTCATTTGAACAACATAATATATAAAGCATGTAAGCCCATTATTATTGATAATGCAATCTACACATTATGCAATAAAAATTTGCTGAACTAACTCAGTGACAAAAAGCACAGATACCCTCCTCTGTCACATAAAGCTCATTCCACGTTTACATTTGCAAACACCAAAACAATACCACATTCGACCTCAACCCAGTTTTAACCAAAGCATTAGAAATGTAAACACTAAGTAGATTGCATTCCCCATGGCATTTTGCTATAAATATGAATAATACTATAGTACACACATTCAAGAGACATGAAGATAATCTTAGAGAGCGAATTAAGCAGCAGTGAGCTTGCTAAGATTGAAACAGGGACAGTGACAAAATAGTGTACAATTTCTTCAAAAATAAAAATTTATCCTTTTACAGCTCTGTCTGTATATATATATCAGTATAACGAGCAATGTAAATATACTGATATTCATTAAGAACTTCATAAAAGTCACACCATATATCTGCTAAATGCACCATTTTTCATGAGGAATTTGAGTTGATATCCACCTTGTAATCCCTGCATACTGTCTTTCAGGCACGATTCCAAGTTGTTGATAATCTGTATAGATAGAGCTCCAGAAATATCACACGCAAGATACCCAATCCAACTGACATCCACCAAACACACCATTGAATAAGAGTTTCCTTGTAGTTGGAATAAATATAATTTTAAATGGGAAAGTCACCTTACTTTCTGTGAGAGCAAGTGTCCAGTGAAATGATGATGCCTGACATGTAACGTCCACTGAACATGCAGTTTTTGATTTGACAAAGACCCCAGACAATGCCTCATCTCAGTGTTCTTCTTGATTCCATTGCCCAGGACCCTGCAGTACCCAAGACAAGGCACCTCTACCCAAGTCACCATTGGAGGTCCCAGCCTTTGGTCAAACAGCAGGAAAACAGTCTGCCTTCCGCAAACCTTTCACCTGTCTTTTCTCACCGTCTAAGCCGTGTAGTGAGATACCCGTGCCCGGAAAAACACGTCTTGATGAGGATGGTAAGGAATAAACAAAGGAGGGATCTGAACTTGATCAAGAGATGTAGCTCAGTTGCTCAGCCTACTCTCTACTTAGTTCATTTTCCTCTCAAAAGAAGAAAAGGGCTTCAGGAAAGAGGGACTAGGACTCAGGCACCTGCAGAGGGACAAGGAGGCAGTGTGCCTTCAAGGACAGGGCAAGATCGCTCAGCACAAATTTCCAACATAGCTCCAGGTGAAACGGAGGCAATAGACAGTGAGATCCTCACACACTCACTCACTCACACATCTGTCATCCTCCATACCAAGTAAGGCTCTGTAGGTCCTTCTTTTCCCTTGTTCTCTCATACACACAGGCTTTCCCTCTTCATCTCTCTTTCCCATTCTCCATTCCCATTACACGGATACACTCTTACCCTCACTTCATCACATAATCATGATCAGATTCACTAATTCCATAATATGCACCCACTAATCCCATAAATAAGCCAAATCTCCTCACACAGGAAACCTCTTTAGGTGAAAGTCTAGTAAACTTATTTGCCCTGAAGAAAATTTACTTTTATCTGTTTCCTTTCTCATCTATATGGCACTTCTGCTACCAGGCCTTCAGATCTTCACTGCACTGAACATTCTGAGATCTCATACACCCTTCTCCCAATACGCTCAGTCTCACTGTCTTCCAGTAAGAACAAGTACCAGTCCTACACCCTTCACATGTGCTGTCATACCACATTGCAAACACGCACACACTCATCCCCATCCTCTTTACCAACATGGAAAACACTCACCAGAAATATTCTAATACATACATACAATTCCGCAAATACTTGTATACAAAACTACATCCTCATTCCCACATTGTTATACCATGTAAACACCTCAAAGTATCCCACACACAGAATTCTGAAATATAGTATGGATATGAACTTTCACTCCAAATTCTCGTGTCGGTCATGGACATCTTAACCCCTATAGACTTCGCACACATCTTCTAGCTTGCTTATGTTAAAAATTTTCTTTCCCAGTATTCCATCAACCATATCAAAACGTTTCCTGTACTGGAGCCTCTGCGATGCCTGCATGCCAGTCAGGTAGGAAACAGAAGTGCACAGAGCAGCACCTACGAGGTTTGTATGGCGAAGCCTGAAATGGCACATGTCATTTCCATTCATTTTCCATTGTAGAAAAGTAATCTCACGGTCAGGACTACCGTCAAGGGAAGCTAACAAAGATAGCATAGTTTCATGTCCAGGTTGAAAGAAGACAGCAATCTCTGTTCCATTTTCAAAGAAGCCACTTTGAACAAACCCAGTCACCCAGGACATATATTAGCACAATAACTCCTCCGTGTGTTTAATATTATCATAGGATTCACATAACACTACCCATCCAAGGCTGTGTGTGCTCAATGGATGCGCTACACACTTTGTTTAACGGACAGGTAAATACACAAATAAGAAGAATGGGCTGCATACCTATTATTTTTATTTAATTTCACAGCAAAGCTGAATTCAGGGGATGCTTTGCAGCGCAGGCACAAGGCAGTGGCCCCAACTGAACGCCAGAAAGCCTGGAAGGCCTCTTCTTCAGAGAGTGTTCCCTCCATCTCTATGAAAGACAAGCAAAATGATGCTGGTAAGGAGGGACTATTGAGTAGGATGCAAAGGTAGATGGGATCTAGGCAGAACCCATGGTTGAGCTGAATGTTTCTGCCCATTAACAGACAACAAACTGCCAGGTACAAACAGATATTCCAATGATTCTGCATCTTCTTAGTAGGATCAGCAGCGGAAGCAAGGGAAGACACCGAAAACAGCTGGAGGGATCCCAAGGAGATCAGTGGAGAACAGTGTTCTATTTGAGGAAATAATGGGAGAGGGCCTAAGGGGATGAAAGTTTTCTTAGGGAAACATGGAGAATATGTTCCTATGAGCTGGCCAAGCACATGTCATATTACCAGAATTGTGTGAAGCACTAATAACTTAACATAGGCCCACCATGGTAGGATCCTCAAGAACTGAACTTGAGGTAGAGTGCAGAGATACCCAGGCAAAGACGCCATCACATCCATATATTTTCATAGCTAGTGTTTCCCACTCCCATTCATTACATATGAAATTCCTCTGAACTCACTTTCCCTATCACCTATTTCCTTATTCCACATGGATTAAAATTCCATACCACCCAAAGAGTTATATTTTCTCTGACTCCTAGGACCCTAGGTTAGTGTCCCTGTTTTTAATTTTTATGGAAAGGGAGAGGCGCGATAATACTTTGTGTCTAGCTCCTTTCACTCTTTAGTATATTTGTGTAATTCATCCCTGTTTTATGTGATGTCAATTTTGTTCTTTTTGGTATATGTATATCATTTAACGAATATTATTTCTTCATTGATTATACTCTTCTGATCATTCAGGTTGCTTTGACTTAGAACTACTTGAAAATGTGATGTTCTGGGCCATCTACTACATCTATTTTTCAATATGACAATATATCTATGTGGTGAATACTGAAGCATTAGAATGCTAGGCCATAGGGGCCATATTCTATTGTAACCCCTTCAAAAGTCTAAATTTCACATTTTACTTTCTAATGCAATTTCTTGTTACGGCATATCTAACATTACAAAATATTATCTGCATTCTCTGCCATTATTTTCAAAGCACAGGCATTCTTTCTCTTTTAAACCTTCATTTTCACATCCCCAGATTCTATAACTATTGTCTCACAGTTTGGAAATATACTAACAGCTCTAGTCTCAAAGACAATATTCTTAGTGATAATATTCCTCATTTGAACAACATAATATATAAAGCATGTAAGCCCATTATTATTGATAATGCAATCTACACATTATGCAATAAAAATTTGCTGAACTAACTCAGTGACAAAAAGCACAGATACCCTCCTCTGTCACATAAAGCTCATTCCACGTTTACATTTGCAAACACCAAAACAATACCACATTCGACCTCAACCCAGTTTTAACCAAAGCATTAGAAATGTAAACACTAAGTAGATTGCATTCCCCATGGCATTTTGCTATAAATATGAATAATACTATAGTACACACATTCAAGAGACATGAAGATAATCTTAGAGAGCGAATTAAGCAGCAGTGAGCTTGCTAAGATTGAAACAGGGACAGTGACAAAATAGTGTACAATTTCTTCAAAAATAAAAATTTATCCTTTTACAGCTCTGTCTGTATATATATATCAGTATAACGAGCAATGTAAATATACTGATATTCATTAAGAACTTCATAAAAGTCACACCATATATCTGCTAAATGCACCATTTTTCATGAGGAATTTGAGTTGATATCCACCTTGTAATCCCTGCATACTGTCTTTCAGGCCCGATTCCAAGTTGTTGATAATCTGTATAGATAGAGCTCCAGAAATATCACACGCAAGATACCCAATCCAACTGACATCCACCAAACACACCATTGAATAAGAGTTTCCTTGTAGTTGGAATAAATATAATTTTAAATGGGAAAGTCACCTTACTTTCTGTGAGAGCAAGTGTCCAGTGAAATGATGATGCCTGACATGTAACGTCCACTGAACATGCAGTTTTTGATTTGACAAAGACCCCAGACAATGCCTCATCTCAGTGTTCTTCTTGATTCCATTGCCCAGGACCCTGCAGTACCCAAGACAAGGCACCTCTACCCAAGTCACCATTGGAGGTCCCAGCCTTTGGTCAAACAGTAGGAAAACAGTCTGCCTTCCGCAAACCTTTCACCTGTCTTTTCTCACCGTCTAAGCCGTGTAGTGAGATACCCGTGCCCGGAAAAACACGTCTTGATGAGGATGGTAAGGAATAAACAAAGGAGGGATCTGAACTTGATCAAGAGATGTAGCTCAGTTGCTCAGCCTACTCTCTACTTAGTTCATTTTCCTCTCAAAAGAAGAAAAGGGCTTCAGGAAAGAGGGACTAGGACTCAGGCACCTGCAGAGGGACAAGGAGGCTGTGTGCCTTCAAGGACAGGGCAAGATCGCTCAGCACAAATTTCCAACATAGCTCCAGGTGAAACGGAGGCAATAGACAGTGAGATCCTCACACACTCACTCACTCACACATCTGTCATCCTCCATACCAAGTAAGGCTCTGTAGGTCCTTCTTTTCCCTTGTTCTCTCATACACACAGGCTTTCCCTCTTCATCTCTCTTTCCCATTCTCCATTCCCATTACACGGATACACTCTTACCCTCACTTCATCACATAATCATGATCAGATTCACTAATTCCATAATATGCACCCACTAATCCCATAAATAAGCCAAATCTCCTCACACAGGAAACCTCTTTAGGTGAAAGTCTAGTAAACTTATTTGCCCTGAAGAAAATTTACTTTTATCTGTTTCCTTTCTCATCTATATGGCACTTCTGCTACCAGGCCTTCAGATCTTCACTGCACTGAACATTCTGAGATCTCATACACCCTTCTCCCAATACGCTCAGTCTCACTGTCTTCCAGTAAGAACAAGTACCAGTCCTACACCCTTCACATGTGCTGTCATACCACATTGCAAACACGCACACACTCATCCCCATCCTCTTTACCAACATGGAAAACACTCACCAGAAATATTCTAATACATACATACAATTCCGCAAATACTTGTATACAAAACTACATCCTCATTCCCACATTGTTATACCATGTAAACACCTCAAAGTATCCCACACACAGAATTCTGAAATATAGTATGGATATGAACTTTCACTCCAAATTCTCGTGTCGGTCATGGACATCTTAACCCCTATAGACTTCGCACACATCTTCTAGCTTGCTTATGTTAAAAATTTTCTTTCCCAGTATTCCATCAACCATATCAAAACGTTTCCTGTACTGGAGCCTCTGCGATGCCTGCATGCCAGTCAGGTAGGAAACAGAAGTGCACAGAGCAGCACCTACGAGGTTTGTATGGCGAAGCCTGAAATGGCACATGTCATTTCCATTCATTTTCCATTGTAGAAAAGTAATCTCACGGTCAGGACTACCGTCAAGGGAAGCTAACAAAGATAGCATAGTTTCATGTCCAGGTTGAAAGAAGACAGCAATCTCTGTTCCATTTTCAAAGAAGCCACTTTGAACAAACCCAGTCACCCAGGACATATATTAGCACAATAACTCCTCCGTGTGTTTAATATTATCATAGGATTCACATAACACTACCCATCCAAGGCTGTGTGTGCTCAATGGATGCGCTACACGCTTTGTTTAACGGACAGGTAAATACACAAATAAGAAGAATGGGCTGCATACCTATTATTTTTATTTAATTTCACAGCAAAGCTGAATTCAGGGGATGCTTTGCAGCGCAGGCACAAGGCAGTGGCCCCAACTGAACGCCAGAAAGCCTGGAAGGCCTCTTCTTCAGAGAGTGTTCCCTCCATCTCTATGAAAGACAAGCAAAATGATGCTGGTAAGGAGGGACTATTGAGTAGGATGCAAAGGTAGATGGGATCTAGGCAGAACCCATGGTTGAGCTGAATGTTTCTGCCCATTAACAGACAACAAACTGCCAGGTACAAACAGATATTCCAATGATTCTGCATCTTCTTAGTAGGATCAGCAGTGGAAGCAAGGGAAGACACCGAAAACAGCTGGAGGGATCCCAAGGAGATCAGTGGAGAACAGTGTTCTATTTGAGGAAATAATGGGAGAGGGCCTAAGGGGATGAAAGTTTTCTTAGGGAAACATGGAGAATATGTTCCTATGAGCTGGCCAAGCACATGTCATATTACCAGAATTGTGTGAAGCACTAATAACTTAACATAGGCCCACCATGGTAGGATCCTCAAGAACTGAACTTGAGGTAGAGTGCAGAGATACCCAGGCAAAGACGCCATCACATCCATATATTTTCATAGCTAGTGTTTCCCACTCCCATTCATTACATATGAAATTCCTCTGAACTCACTTTCCCTATCACCTATTTCCTTATTCCACATGGATTAAAATTCCATACCACCCAAAGAGTTATATTTTCTCTGACTCCTAGGACCCTAGGTTAGTGTCCCTGTTTTTAATTTTTATGGAAAGGGAGAGGCGCGATAATACTTTGTGTCTAGCTCCTTTCACTCTTTAGTATATTTGTGTAATTCATCCCTGTTTTATGTGATGTCAATTTTGTTCTTTTTGGTATATGTATATCATTTAACGAATATTATTTCTTCATTGATTATACTCTTCTGATCATTCAGGTTGCTTTGACTTAGAACTACTTGAAAATGTGATGTTCTGGGCCATCTACTACATCTATTTCTCAATATGACAATATATCTATGTGGTGAATACTGAAGCATTAGAATGCTAGGCCATAGGGGCCATATTCTATTGTAACCCCTTCAAAAGTCTAAATTTCACATTTTACTTTCTAATGCAATTTCTTGTTACGGCATATCTAACATTACAAAATATTATCTGCATTCTCTGCCATTATTTTCAAAGCACAGGCATTCTTTCTCTTTTAAACCTTCATTTTCACATCCCCAGATTCTATAACTATTGTCTCACAGTTTGGAAATATACTAACAGCTCTAGTCTCAAAGACAATATTCTTAGTGATAATATTCCTCATTTGAACAACATAATATATAAAGCATGTAAGCCCATTATTATTGATAATGCAATCTACACATTATGCAATAAAAATTTGCTGAACTAACTCAGTGACAAAAAGCACAGATACCCTCCTCTGTCACATAAAGCTCATTCCACGTTTACATTTGCAAACACCAAAACAATACCACATTCGACCTCAACCCAGTTTTAACCAAAGCATTAGAAATGTAAACACTAAGTAGATTGCATTCCCCATGGCATTTTGCTATAAATATGAATAATACTATAGTACACACATTCAAGAGACATGAAGATAATCTTAGAGAGCGAATTAAGCAGCAGTGAGCTTGCTAAGATTGAAACAGGGACAGTGACAAAATAGTGTACAATTTCTTCAAAAATAAAAATTTATCCTTTTACAGCTCTGTCTGTATATATATATCAGTATAACGAGCAATGTAAATATACTGATATTCA
This sequence comes from Myotis yumanensis, assembly GCF_028538775.1. NCBI lineage: Eukaryota > Metazoa > Chordata > Mammalia > Chiroptera > Vespertilionidae > Myotis > Myotis yumanensis. The sequence goes on from NW_027223756.1 coordinate 106,485,436, forward strand.
TTAAGAACTTCATAAAAGTCACACCATATATCTGCTAAATGCACCATTTTTCATGAGGAATTTGAGTTGATATCCACCTTGTAATCCCTGCATACTGTCTTTCAGGCCCGATTCCAAGTTGTTGATAATCTGTATAGATAGAGCTCCAGAAATATCACACGCAAGATACCCAATCCAACTGACATCCACCAAACACACCATTGAATAAGAGTTTCCTTGTAGTTGGAATAAATATAATTTTAAATGGGAAAGTCACCTTACTTTCTGTGAGAGCAAGTGTCCAGTGAAATGATGATGCCTGACATGTAACGTCCACTGAACATGCAGTTTTTGATTTGACAAAGACCCCAGACAATGCCTCATCTCAGTGTTCTTCTTGATTCCATTGCCCAGGACCCTGCAGTACCCAAGACAAGGCACCTCTACCCAAGTCACCATTGGAGGTCCCAGCCTTTGGTCAAACAGCAGGAAAACAGTCTGCCTTCCGCAAACCTTTCACCTGTCTTTTCTCACCGTCTAAGCCGTGTAGTGAGATACCCGTGCCCGGAAAAACACGTCTTGATGAGGATGGTAAGGAATAAACAAAGGAGGGATCTGAACTTGATCAAGAGATGTAGCTCAGTTGCTCAGCCTACTCTCTACTTAGTTCATTTTCCTCTCAAAAGAAGAAAAGGGCTTCAGGAAAGAGGGACTAGGACTCAGGCACCTGCAGAGGGACAAGGAGGCAGTGTGCCTTCAAGGACAGGGCAAGATCGCTCAGCACAAATTTCCAACATAGCTCCAGGTGAAACGGAGGCAATAGACAGTGAGATCCTCACACACTCACTCACTCACACATCTGTCATCCTCCATACCAAGTAAGGCTCTGTAGGTCCTTCTTTTCCCTTGTTCTCTCATACACACAGGCTTTCCCTCTTCATCTCTCTTTCCCATTCTCCATTCCCATTACACGGATACACTCTTACCCTCACTTCATCACATAATCATGATCAGATTCACTAATTCCATAATATGCACCCACTAATCCCATAAATAAGCCAAATCTCCTCACACAGGAAACCTCTTTAGGTGAAAGTCTAGTAAACTTATTTGCCCTGAAGAAAATTTACTTTTATCTGTTTCCTTTCTCATCTATATGGCACTTCTGCTACCAGGCCTTCAGATCTTCACTGCACTGAACATTCTGAGATCTCATACACCCTTCTCCCAATACGCTCAGTCTCACTGTCTTCCAGTAAGAACAAGTACCAGTCCTACACCCTTCACATGTGCTGTCATACCACATTGCAAACACGCACACACTCATCCCCATCCTCTTTACCAACATGGAAAACACTCACCAGAAATATTCTAATACATACATACAATTCCGCAAATACTTGTATACAAAACTACATCCTCATTCCCACATTGTTATACCATGTAAACACCTCAAAGTATCCCACACACAGAATTCTGAAATATAGTATGGATATGAACTTTCACTCCAAATTCTCGTGTCGGTCATGGACATCTTAACCCCTATAGACTTCGCACACATCTTCTAGCTTGCTTATGTTAAAAATTTTCTTTCCCAGTATTCCATCAACCATATCCAAACGTTTCCTGTACTGGAGCCTCTGCGATGCCTGCATGCCAGTCAGGTAGGAAACAGAAGTGCACAGAGCAGCACCTACGAGGTTTGTATGGCGAAGCCTGAAATGGCACATGTCATTTCCATTCATTTTCCATTGTAGAAAAGTAATCTCACGGTCAGGACTACCGTCAAGGGAAGCTAACAAAGATAGCATAGTTTCATGTCCAGGTTGAAAGAAGACAGCAATCTCTGTTCCATTTTCAAAGAAGCCACTTTGAACAAACCCAGTCACCCAGGACATATATTAGCACAATAACTCCTCCGTGTGTTTAATATTATCATAGGATTCACATAACACTACCCATCCAAGGCTGTGTGTGCTCAATGGATGCGCTACACGCTTTGTTTAACGGACAGGTAAATACACAAATAAGAAGAATGGGCTGCATACCTATTATTTTTATTTAATTTCACAGCAAAGCTGAATTCAGGGGATGCTTTGCAGCGCAGGCACAAGGCAGTGGCCCCAACTGAACGCCAGAAAGCCTGGAAGGCCTCTTCTTCAGAGAGTGTTCCCTCCATCTCTATGAAAGACAAGCAAAATGATGCTGGTAAGGAGGGACTATTGAGTAGGATGCAAAGGTAGATGGGATCTAGGCAGAACCCATGGTTGAGCTGAATGTTTCTGCCCATTAACAGACAACAAACTGCCAGGTACAAACAGATATTCCAATGATTCTGCATCTTCTTAGTAGGATCAGCAGCGGAAGCAAGGGAAGACACCGAAAACAGCTGGAGGGATCCCAAGGAGATCAGTGGAGAACAGTGTTCTATTTGAGGAAATAATGGGAGAGGGCCTAAGGGGATGAAAGTTTTCTTAGGGAAACATGGAGAATATGTTCCTATGAGCTGGCCAAGCACATGTCATATTACCAGAATTGTGTGAAGCACTAATAACTTAACATAGGCCCACCATGGTAGGATCCTCAAGAACTGAACTTGAGGTAGAGTGCAGAGATACCCAGGCAAAGACGCCATCACATCCATATATTTTCATAGCTAGTGTTTCCCACTCCCATTCATTACATATGAAATTCCTCTGAACTCACTTTCCCTATCACCTATTTCCTTATTCCACATGGATTAAAATTCCATACCACCCAAAGAGTTATATTTTCTCTGACTCCTAGGACCCTAGGTTAGTGTCCCTGTTTTTAATTTTTATGGAAAGGGAGAGGCGCGATAATACTTTGTGTCTAGCTCCTTTCACTCTTTAGTATATTTGTGTAATTCATCCCTGTTTTATGTGATGCCAATTTTGTTCTTTTTGGTATATGTATATCATTTAACGAATATTATTTCTTCATTGATTATACTCTTCTGATCATTCAGGTTGCTTTGACTTAGAACTACTTGAAAATGTGATGTTCTGGGCCATCTACTACATCTATTTTTCAATATGACAATATATCTATGTGGTGAATACTGAAGCATTAGAATGCTAGGCCATAGGGGCCATATTCTATTGTAACCCCTTCAAAAGTCTAAATTTCACATTTTACTTTCTAATGCAATTTCTTGTTACGGCATATCTAACATTACAAAATATTATCTGCATTCTCTGCCATTATTTTCAAAGCACAGGCATTCTTTCTCTTTTAAACCTTCATTTTCACATCCCCAGATTCTATAACTATTGTCTCACAGTTTGGAAATATACTAACAGCTCTAGTCTCAAAGACAATATTCTTAGTGATAATATTCCTCATTTGAACAACATAATATATAAAGCATGTAAGCCCATTATTATTGATAATGCAATCTACACATTATGCAATAAAAATTTGCTGAACTAACTCAGTGACAAAAAGCACAGATACCCTCCTCTGTCACATAAAGCTCATTCCACGTTTACATTTGCAAACACCAAAACAATACCACATTCGACCTCAACCCAGTTTTAACCAAAGCATTAGAAATGTAAACACTAAGTAGATTGCATTCCCCATGGCATTTTGCTATAAATATGAATAATACTATAGTACACACATTCAAGAGACATGAAGATAATCTTAGAGAGCGAATTAAGCAGCAGTGAGCTTGCTAAGATTGAAACAGGGACAGTGACAAAATAGTGTACAATTTCTTCAAAAATAAAAATTTATCCTTTTACAGCTCTGTCTGTATATATATATCAGTATAACGAGCAATGTAAATATACTGATATTCATTAAGAACTTCATAAAAGTCACACCATATATCTGCTAAATGCACCATTTTTCATGAGGAATTTGAGTTGATATCCACCTTGTAATCCCTGCATACTGTCTTTCAGGCACGATTCCAAGTTGTTGATAATCTGTATAGATAGAGCTCCAGAAATATCACACGCAAGATACCCAATCCAACTGACATCCACCAAACACACCATTGAATAAGAGTTTCCTTGTAGTTGGAATAAATATAATTTTAAATGGGAAAGTCACCTTACTTTCTGTGAGAGCAAGTGTCCAGTGAAATGATGATGCCTGACATGTAACGTCCACTGAACATGCAGTTTTTGATTTGACAAAGACCCCAGACAATGCCTCATCTCAGTGTTCTTCTTGATTCCATTGCCCAGGACCCTGCAGTACCCAAGACAAGGCACCTCTACCCAAGTCACCATTGGAGGTCCCAGCCTTTGGTCAAACAGCAGGAAAACAGTCTGCCTTCCGCAAACCTTTCACCTGTCTTTTCTCACCGTCTAAGCCGTGTAGTGAGATACCCGTGCCCGGAAAAACACGTCTTGATGAGGATGGTAAGGAATAAACAAAGGAGGGATCTGAACTTGATCAAGAGATGTAGCTCAGTTGCTCAGCCTACTCTCTACTTAGTTCATTTTCCTCTCAAAAGAAGAAAAGGGCTTCAGGAAAGAGGGACTAGGACTCAGGCACCTGCAGAGGGACAAGGAGGCAGTGTGCCTTCAAGGACAGGGCAAGATCGCTCAGCACAAATTTCCAACATAGCTCCAGGTGAAACGGAGGCAATAGACAGTGAGATCCTCACACACTCACTCACTCACACATCTGTCATCCTCCATACCAAGTAAGGCTCTGTAGGTCCTTCTTTTCCCTTGTTCTCTCATACACACAGGCTTTCCCTCTTCATCTCTCTTTCCCATTCTCCATTCCCATTACACGGATACACTCTTACCCTCACTTCATCACATAATCATGATCAGATTCACTAATTCCATAATATGCACCCACTAATCCCATAAATAAGCCAAATCTCCTCACACAGGAAACCTCTTTAGGTGAAAGTCTAGTAAACTTATTTGCCCTGAAGAAAATTTACTTTTATCTGTTTCCTTTCTCATCTATATGGCACTTCTGCTACCAGGCCTTCAGATCTTCACTGCACTGAACATTCTGAGATCTCATACACCCTTCTCCCAATACGCTCAGTCTCACTGTCTTCCAGTAAGAACAAGTACCAGTCCTACACCCTTCACATGTGCTGTCATACCACATTGCAAACACGCACACACTCATCCCCATCCTCTTTACCAACATGGAAAACACTCACCAGAAATATTCTAATACATACATACAATTCCGCAAATACTTGTATACAAAACTACATCCTCATTCCCACATTGTTATACCATGTAAACACCTCAAAGTATCCCACACACAGAATTCTGAAATATAGTATGGATATGAACTTTCACTCCAAATTCTCGTGTCGGTCATGGACATCTTAACCCCTATAGACTTCGCACACATCTTCTAGCTTGCTTATGTTAAAAATTTTCTTTCCCAGTATTCCATCAACCATATCAAAACGTTTCCTGTACTGGAGCCTCTGCGATGCCTGCATGCCAGTCAGGTAGGAAACAGAAGTGCACAGAGCAGCACCTACGAGGTTTGTATGGCGAAGCCTGAAATGGCACATGTCATTTCCATTCATTTTCCATTGTAGAAAAGTAATCTCACGGTCAGGACTACCGTCAAGGGAAGCTAACAAAGATAGCATAGTTTCATGTCCAGGTTGAAAGAAGACAGCAATCTCTGTTCCATTTTCAAAGAAGCCACTTTGAACAAACCCAGTCACCCAGGACATATATTAGCACAATAACTCCTCCGTGTGTTTAATATTATCATAGGATTCACATAACACTACCCATCCAAGGCTGTGTGTGCTCAATGGATGCGCTACACGCTTTGTTTAACGGACAGGTAAATACACAAATAAGAAGAATGGGCTGCATACCTATTATTTTTATTTAATTTCACAGCAAAGCTGAATTCAGGGGATGCTTTGCAGCGCAGGCACAAGGCAGTGGCCCCAACTGAACGCCAGAAAGCCTGGAAGGCCTCTTCTTCAGAGAGTGTTCCCTCCATCTCTATGAAAGACAAGCAAAATGATGCTGGTAAGGAGGGACTATTGAGTAGGATGCAAAGGTAGATGGGATCTAGGCAGAACCCATGGTTGAGCTGAATGTTTCTGCCCATTAACAGACAACAAACTGCCAGGTACAAACAGATATTCCAATGATTCTGCATCTTCTTAGTAGGATCAGCAGCGGAAGCAAGGGAAGACACCGAAAACAGCTGGAGGGATCCCAAGGAGATCAGTGGAGAACAGTGTTCTATTTGAGGAAATAATGGGAGAGGGCCTAAGGGGATGAAAGTTTTCTTAGGGAAACATGGAGAATATGTTCCTATGAGCTGGCCAAGCACATGTCATATTACCAGAATTGTGTGAAGCACTAATAACTTAACATAGGCCCACCATGGTAGGATCCTCAAGAACTGAACTTGAGGTAGAGTGCAGAGATACCCAGGCAAAGACGCCATCACATCCATATATTTTCATAGCTAGTGTTTCCCACTCCCATTCATTACATATGAAATTCCTCTGAACTCACTTTCCCTATCACCTATTTCCTTATTCCACATGGATTAAAATTCCATACCACCCAAAGAGTTATATTTTCTCTGACTCCTAGGACCCTAGGTTAGTGTCCCTGTTTTTAATTTTTATGGAAAGGGAGAGGCGCGATAATACTTTGTGTCTAGCTCCTTTCACTCTTTAGTATATTTGTGTAATTCATCCCTGTTTTATGTGATGCCAATTTTGTTCTTTTTGGTATATGTATATCATTTAACGAATATTATTTCTTCATTGATTATACTCTTCTGATCATTCAGGTTGCTTTGACTTAGAACTACTTGAAAATGTGATGTTCTGGGCCATCTACTACATCTATTTTTCAATATGACAATATATCTATGTGGTGAATACTGAAGCATTAGAATGCTAGGCCATAGGGGCCATATTCTATTGTAACCCCTTCAAAAGTCTAAATTTCACATTTTACTTTCTAATGCAATTTCTTGTTACGGCATATCTAACATTACAAAATATTATCTGCATTCTCTGCCATTATTTTCAAAGCACAGGCATTCTTTCTCTTTTAAACCTTCATTTTCACATCCCCAGATTCTATAACTATTGTCTCACAGTTTGGAAATATACTAACAGCTCTAGTCTCAAAGACAATATTCTTAGTGATAATATTCCTCATTTGAACAACATAATATATAAAGCATGTAAGCCCATTATTATTGATAATGCAATCTACACATTATGCAATAAAAATTTGCTGAACTAACTCAGTGACAAAAAGCACAGATACCCTCCTCTGTCACATAAAGCTCATTCCACGTTTACATTTGCAAACACCAAAACAATACCACATTCGACCTCAACCCAGTTTTAACCAAAGCATTAGAAATGTAAACACTAAGTAGATTGCATTCCCCATGGCATTTTGCTATAAATATGAATAATACTATAGTACACACATTCAAGAGACATGAAGATAATCTTAGAGAGCGAATTAAGCAGCAGTGAGCTTGCTAAGATTGAAACAGGGACAGTGACAAAATAGTGTACAATTTCTTCAAAAATAAAAATTTATCCTTTTACAGCTCTGTCTGTATATATATATCAGTATAACGAGCAATGTAAATATACTGATATTCATTAAGAACTTCATAAAAGTCACACCATATATCTGCTAAATGCACCATTTTTCATGAGGAATTTGAGTTGATATCCACCTTGTAATCCCTGCATACTGTCTTTCAGGCACGATTCCAAGTTGTTGATAATCTGTATAGATAGAGCTCCAGAAATATCACACGCAAGATACCCAATCCAACTGACATCCACCAAACACACCATTGAATAAGAGTTTCCTTGTAGTTGGAATAAATATAATTTTAAATGGGAAAGTCACCTTACTTTCTGTGAGAGCAAGTGTCCAGTGAAATGATGATGCCTGACATGTAACGTCCACTGAACATGCAGTTTTTGATTTGACAAAGACCCCAGACAATGCCTCATCTCAGTGTTCTTCTTGATTCCATTGCCCAGGACCCTGCAGTACCCAAGACAAGGCACCTCTACCCAAGTCACCATTGGAGGTCCCAGCCTTTGGTCAAACAGCAGGAAAACAGTCTGCCTTCCGCAAACCTTTCACCTGTCTTTTCTCACTGTCTAAGCCGTGTAGTGAGATACCCGTGCCCGGAAAAACACGTCTTGATGAGGATGGTAAGGAATAAACAAAGGAGGGATCTGAACTTGATCAAGAGATGTAGCTCAGTTGCTCAGCCTACTCTCTACTTAGTTCATTTTCCTCTCAAAAGAAGAAAAGGGCTTCAGGAAAGAGGGACTAGGACTCAGGCACCTGCAGAGGGACAAGGAGGCAGTGTGCCTTCAAGGACAGGGCAAGATCGCTCAGCACAAATTTCCAACATAGCTCCAGGTGAAATGGAGGCAATAGACAGTGAGATCCTCACACACTCACTCACTCACACATCTGTCATCCTCCATACCAAGTAAGGCTCTGTAGGTCCTTCTTTTCCCTTGTTCTCTCATACACACAGGCTTTCCCTCTTCATCTCTCTTTCCCATTCTCCATTCCCATTACACGGATACACTCTTACCCTCACTTCATCACATAATCATGATCAGATTCACTAATTCCATAATATGCACCCACTAATCCCATAAATAAGCCAAATCTCCTCACACAGGAAACCTCTTTAGGTGAAAGTCTAGTAAACTTATTTGCCCTGAAGAAAATTTACTTTTATCTGTTTCCTTTCTCATCTATATGGCACTTCTGCTACCAGGCCTTCAGATCTTCACTGCACTGAACATTCTGAGATCTCATACACCCTTCTCCCAATACGCTCAGTCTCACTGTCTTCCAGTAAGAACAAGTACCAGTCCTACACCCTTCACATGTGCTGTCATACCACATTGCAAACACGCACACACTCATCCCCATCCTCTTTACCAACATGGAAAACACTCACCAGAAATATTCTAATACATACATACAATTCCGCAAATACTTGTATACAAAACTACATCCTCATTCCCACATTGTTATACCATGTAAACACCTCAAAGTATCCCACACACAGAATTCTGAAATATAGTATGGATATGAACTTTCACTCCAAATTCTCGTGTCGGTCATGGACATCTTAACCCCTATAGACTTCGCACACATCTTCTAGCTTGCTTATGTTAAAAATTTTCTTTCCCAGTATTCCATCAACCATATCAAAACGTTTCCTGTACTGGAGCCTCTGCGATGCCTGCATGCCAGTCAGGTAGGAAACAGAAGTGCACAGAGCAGCACCTACGAGGTTTGTATGGCGAAGCCTGAAATGGCACATGTCATTTCCATTCATTTTCCATTGTAGAAAAGTAATCTCACGGTCAGGACTACCGTCAAGGGAAGCTAACAAAGATAGCATAGTTTCATGTCCAGGTTGAAAGAAGACAGCAATCTCTGTTCCATTTTCAAAGAAGCCACTTTGAACAAACCCAGTCACCCAGGACATATATTAGCACAATAACTCCTCCGTGTGTTTAATATTATCATAGGATTCACATAACACTACCCATCCAAGGCTGTGTGTGCTCAATGGATGCGCTACACGCTTTGTTTAACGGACAGGTAAATACACAAATAAGAAGAATGGGCTGCATACCTATTATTTTTATTTAATTTCACAGCAAAGCTGAATTCAGGGGATGCTTTGCAGCGCAGGCACAAGGCAGTGGCCCCAACTGAACGCCAGAAAGCCTGGAAGGCCTCTTCTTCAGAGAGTGTTCCCTCCATCTCTATGAAAGACAAGCAAAATGATGCTGGTAAGGAGGGACTATTGAGTAGGATGCAAAGGTAGATGGGATCTAGGCAGAACCCATGGTTGAGCTGAATGTTTCTGCCCATTAACAGACAACAAACTGCCAGGTACAAACAGATATTCCAATGATTCTGCATCTTCTTAGTAGGATCAGCAGCGGAAGCAAGGGAAGACACCGAAAACAGCTGGAGGGATCCCAAGGAGATCAGTGGAGAACAGTGTTCTATTTGAGGAAATAATGGGAGAGGGCCTAAGGGGATGAAAGTTTTCTTAGGGAAACATGGAGAATATGTTCCTATGAGCTGGCCAAGCACATGTCATATTACCAGAATTGTGTGAAGCACTAATAACTTAACATAGGCCCACCATGGTAGGATCCTCAAGAACTGAACTTGAGGTAGAGTGCAGAGATACCCAGGCAAAGACGCCATCACATCCATATATTTTCATAGCTAGTGTTTCCCACTCCCATTCATTACATATGAAATTCCTCTGAACTCACTTTCCCTATCACCTATTTCCTTATTCCACATGGATTAAAATTCCATACCACCCAAAGAGTTATATTTTCTCTGACTCCTAGGACCCTAGGTTAGTGTCCCTGTTTTTAATTTTTATGGAAAGGGAGAGGCGCGATAATACTTTGTGTCTAGCTCCTTTCACTCTTTAGTATATTTGTGTAATTCATCCCTGTTTTATGTGATGCCAATTTTGTTCTTTTTGGTATATGTATATCATTTAACGAATATTATTTCTTCATTGATTATACTCTTCTGATCATTCAGGTTGCTTTGACTTAGAACTACTTGAAAATGTGATGTTCTGGGCCATCTACTACATCTATTTTTCAATATGACAATATATCTATGTGGTGAATACTGAAGCATTAGAATGCTAGGCCATAGGGGCCATATTCTATTGTAACCCCTTCAAAAGTCTAAATTTCACATTTTACTTTCTAATGCAATTTCTTGTTATGGCATATCTAACATTACAAAATATTATCTGCATTCTCTGCCATTATTTTCAAAGCACAGGCATTCTTTCTCTTTTAAACCTTCATTTTCACATCCCCAGATTCTATAACTATTGTCTCACAGTTTGGAAATATACTAACAGCTCTAGTCTCAAAGACAATATTCTTAGTGATAATATTCCTCATTTGAACAACATAATATATAAAGCATGTAAGCCCATTATTATTGATAATGCAATCTACACATTATGCAATAAAAATTTGCTGAACTAACTCAGTGACAAAAAGCACAGATACCCTCCTCTGTCACATAAAGCTCATTCCACGTTTACATTTGCAAACACCAAAACAATACCACATTCGACCTCAACCCAGTTTTAACCAAAGCATTAGAAATGTAAACACTAAGTAGATTGCATTCCCCATGGCATTTTGCTATAAATATGAATAATACTATAGTACACACATTCAAGAGACATGAAGATAATCTTAGAGAGCGAATTAAGCAGCAGTGAGCTTGCTAAGATTGAAACAGGGACAGTGACAAAATAGTGTACAATTTCTTCAAAAATAAAAATTTATCCTTTTACAGCTCTGTCTGTATATATATATCAGTATAACGAGCAATGTAAATATACTGATATTCATTAAGAACTTCATAAAAGTCACACCATATATCTGCTAAATGCACCATTTTTCATGAGGAATTTGAGTTGATATCCACCTTGTAATCCCTGCATACTGTCTTTCAGGCCCGATTCCAAGTTGTTGATAATCTGTATAGATAGAGCTCCAGAAATATCACACGCAAGATACCCAATCCAACTGACATCCACCAAACACACCATTGAATAAGAGTTTCCTTGTAGTTGGAATAAATATAATTTTAAATGGGAAAGTCACCTTACTTTCTGTGAGAGCAAGTGTCCAGTGAAATGATGATGCCTGACATGTAACGTCCACTGAACATGCAGTTTTTGATTTGACAAAGACCCCAGACAATGCCTCATCTCAGTGTTCTTCTTGATTCCATTGCCCAGGACCCAGCAGTACCCAAGACAAGGCACCTCTACCCAAGTCACCATTGGAGGTCCCAGCCTTTGGTCAAACAGCAGGAAAACAGTCTGCCTTCCGCAAACCTTTCACCTGTCTTTTCTCACCGTCTAAGCCGTGTAGTGAGATACCCGTGCCCGGAAAAACACGTCTTGATGAGGATGGTAAGGAATAAACAAAGGAGGGATCTGAACTTGATCAAGAGATGTAGCTCAGTTGCTCAGCCTACTCTCTACTTAGTTCATTTTCCTCTCAAAAGAAGAAAAGGGCTTCAGGAAAGAGGGACTAGGACTCAGGCACCTGCAGAGGGACAAGGAGGCAGTGTGCCTTCAAGGACAGGGCAAGATCGCTCAGCACAAATTTCCAACATAGCTCCAGGTGAAACGGAGGCAATAGACAGTGAGATCCTCACACACTCACTCACTCACACATCTGTCATCCTCCATACCAAGTAAGGCTCTGTAGGTCCTTCTTTTCCCTTGTTCTCTCATACACACAGGCTTTCCCTCTTCATCTCTCTTTCCCATTCTCCATTCCCATTACACGGATACACTCTTACCCTCACTTCATCACATAATCATGATCAGATTCACTAATTCCATAATATGCACCCACTAATCCCATAAATAAGCCAAATCTCCTCACACAGGAAACCTCTTTAGGTGAAAGTCTAGTAAACTTATTTGCCCTGAAGAAAATTTACTTTTATCTGTTTCCTTTCTCATCTATATGGCACTTCTGCTACCAGGCCTTCAGATCTTCACTGCACTGAACATTCTGAGATCTCATACACCCTTCTCCCAATACGCTCAGTCTCACTGTCTTCCAGTAAGAACAAGTACCAGTCCTACACCCTTCACATGTGCTGTCATACCACATTGCAAACACGCACACACTCATCCCCATCCTCTTTACCAACATGGAAAACACTCACCAGAAATATTCTAATACATACATACAATTCCGCAAATACTTGTATACAAAACTACATCCTCATTCCCACATTGTTATACCATGTAAACACCTCAAAGTATCCCACACACAGAATTCTGAAATATAGTATGGATATGAACTTTCACTCCAAATTCTCGTGTCGGTCATGGACATCTTAACCCCTATAGACTTCGCACACATCTTCTAGCTTGCTTATGTTAAAAATTTTCTTTCCCAGTATTCCATCAACCATATCAAAACGTTTCCTGTACTGGAGCCTCTGCGATGCCTGCATGCCAGTCAGGTAGGAAACAGAAGTGCACAGAGCAGCACCTACGAGGTTTGTATGGCGAAGCCTGAAATGGCACATGTCATTTCCATTCATTTTCCATTGTAGAAAAGTAATCTCACGGTCAGGACTACCGTCAAGGGAAGCTAACAAAGATAGCATAGTTTCATGTCCAGGTTGAAAGAAGACAGCAATCTCTGTTCCATTTTCAAAGAAGCCACTTTGAACAAACCCAGTCACCCAGGACATATATTAGCACAATAACTCCTCCGTGTGTTTAATATTATCATAGGATTCACATAACACTACCCATCCAAGGCTGTGTGTGCTCAATGGATGCGCTACACGCTTTGTTTAACGGACAGGTAAATACACAAATAAGAAGAATGGGCTGCATACCTATTATTTTTATTTAATTTCACAGCAAAGCTGAATTCAGGGGATGCTTTGCAGCGCAGGCACAAGGCAGTGGCCCCAACTGAACGCCAGAAAGCCTGGAAGGCCTCTTCTTCAGAGAGTGTTCCCTCCATCTCTATGAAAGACAAGCAAAATGATGCTGGTAAGGAGGGACTATTGAGTAGGATGCAAAGGTAGATGGGATCTAGGCAGAACCCATGGTTGAGCTGAATGTTTCTGCCCATTAACAGACAACAAACTGCCAGGTACAAACAGATATTCCAATGATTCTGCATCTTCTTAGTAGGATCAGCAGCGGAAGCAAGGGAAGACACCGAAAACAGCTGGAGGGATCCCAAGGAGATCAGTGGAGAACAGTGTTCTATTTGAGGAAATAATGGGAGAGGGCCTAAGGGGATGAAAGTTTTCTTAGGGAAACATGGAGAATATGTTCCTATGAGCTGGCCAAGCACATGTCATATTACCAGAATTGTGTGAAGCACTAATAACTTAACATAGGCCCACCATGGTAGGATCCTCAAGAACTGAACTTGAGGTAGAGTGCAGAGATACCCAGGCAAAGACGCCATCACATCCATATATTTTCATAGCTAGTGTTTCCCACTCCCATTCATTACATATGAAATTCCTCTGAACTCACTTTCCCTATCACCTATTTCCTTATTCCACATGGATTAAAATTCCATACCACCCAAAGAGTTATATTTTCTCTGACTCCTAGGACCCTAGGTTAGTGTCCCTGTTTTTAATTTTTATGGAAAGGGAGAGGCGCGATAATACTTTGTGTCTAGCTCCTTTCACTCTTTAGTATATTTGTGTAATTCATCCCTGTTTTATGTGATGCCAATTTTGTTCTTTTTGGTATATGTATATCATTTAACGAATATTATTTCTTCATTGATTATACTCTTCTGATCATTCAGGTTGCTTTGACTTAGAACTACTTGAAAATGTGATGTTCTGGGCCATCTACTACATCTATTTTTCAATATGACAATATATCTATGTGGTGAATACTGAAGCATTAGAATGCTAGGCCATAGGGGCCATATTCTATTGTAACCCCTTCAAAAGTCTAAATTTCACATTTTACTTTCTAATGCAATTTCTTGTTACGGCATATCTAACATTACAAAATATTATCTGCATTCTCTGCCATTATTTTCAAAGCACAGGCATTCTTTCTCTTTTAAACCTTCATTTTCACATCCCCAGATTCTATAACTATTGTCTCACAGTTTGGAAATATACTAACAGCTCTAGTCTCAAAGACAATATTCTTAGTGATAATATTCCTCATTTGAACAACATAATATATAAAGCATGTAAGCCCATTATTATTGATAATGCAATCTACACATTATGCAATAAAAATTTGCTGAACTAACTCAGTGACAAAAAGCACAGATACCCTCCTCTGTCACATAAAGCTCATTCCACGTTTACATTTGCAAACACCAAAACAATACCACATTCGACCTCAACCCAGTTTTAACCAAAGCATTAGAAATGTAAACACTAAGTAGATTGCATTCCCCATGGCATTTTGCTATAAATATGAATAATACTATAGTACACACATTCAAGAGACATGAAGATAATCTTAGAGAGCGAATTAAGCAGCAGTGAGCTTGCTAAGATTGAAACAGGGACAGTGACAAAATAGTGTACAATTTCTTCAAAAATAAAAATTTATCCTTTTACAGCTCTGTCTGTATATATATATCAGTATAACGAGCAATGTAAATATACTGATATTCATTAAGAACTTCATAAAAGTCACACCATATATCTGCTAAATGCACCATTTTTCATGAGGAATTTGAGTTGATATCCACCTTGTAATCCCTGCATACTGTCTTTCAGGCCCGATTCCAAGTTGTTGATAATCTGTATAGATAGAGCTCCAGAAATATCACACGCAAGATACCCAATCCAACTGACATCCACCAAACACACCATTGAATAAGAGTTTCCTTGTAGTTGGAATAAATATAATTTTAAATGGGAAAGTCACCTTACTTTCTGTGAGAGCAAGTGTCCAGTGAAATGATGATGCCTGACATGTAACGTCCACTGAACATGCAGTTTTTGATTTGACAAAGACCCCAGACAATGCCTCATCTCAGTGTTCTTCTTGATTCCATTGCCCAGGACCCTGCAGTACCCAAGACAAGGCACCTCTACCCAAGTCACCATTGGAGGTCCCAGCCTTTGGTCAAACAGCAGGAAAACAGTCTGCCTTCCGCAAACCTTTCACCTGTCTTTTCTCACCGTCTAAGCCGTGTAGTGAGATACCCGTGCCCGGAAAAACACGTCTTGATGAGGATGGTAAGGAATAAACAAAGGAGGGATCTGAACTTGATCAAGAGATGTAGCTCAGTTGCTCAGCCTACTCTCTACTTAGTTCATTTTCCTCTCAAAAGAAGAAAAGGGCTTCAGGAAAGAGGGACTAGGACTCAGGCACCTGCAGAGGGACAAGGAGGCAGTGTGCCTTCAAGGACAGGGCAAGATCGCTCAGCACAAATTTCCAACATAGCTCCAGGTGAAACGGAGGCAATAGACAGTGAGATCCTCACACACTCACTCACTCACACATCTGTCATCCTCCATACCAAGTAAGGCTCTGTAGGTCCTTCTTTTCCCTTGTTCTCTCATACACACAGGCTTTCCCTCTTCATCTCTCTTTCCCATTCTCCATTCCCATTACACGGATACACTCTTACCCTCACTTCATCACATAATCATGATCAGATTCACTAATTCCATAATATGCACCCACTAATCCCATAAATAAGCCAAATCTCCTCACACAGGAAACCTCTTTAGGTGAAAGTCTAGTAAACTTATTTGCCCTGAAGAAAACTTACTTTTATCTGTTTCCTTTCTCATCTATATGGCACTTCTGCTACCAGGCCTTCAGATCTTCACTGCACTGAACATTCTGAGATCTCATACACCCTTCTCCCAATACGCTCAGTCTCACTGTCTTCCAGTAAGAACAAGTACCAGTCCTACACCCTTCACATGTGCTGTCATACCACATTGCAAACACGCACACACTCATCCCCATCCTCTTTACCAACATGGAAAACACTCACCAGAAATATTCTAATACATACATACAATTCCGCAAATACTTGTATACAAAACTACATCCTCATTCCCACATTGTTATACCATGTAAACACCTCAAAGTATCCCACACACAGAATTCTGAAATATAGTATGGATATGAACTTTCACTCCAAATTCTCGTGTCGGTCATGGACATCTTAACCCCTATAGACTTCGCACACATCTTCTAGCTTGCTTATGTTAAAAATTTTCTTTCCCAGTATTCCATCAACCATATCAAAACGTTTCCTGTACTGGAGCCTCTGCGATGCCTGCATGCCAGTCAGGTAGGAAACAGAAGTGCACAGAGCAGCACCTACGAGGTTTGTATGGCGAAGCCTGAAATGGCACATGTCATTTCCATTCATTTTCCATTGTAGAAAAGTAATCTCACGGTCAGGACTACCGTCAAGGGAAGCTAACAAAGATAGCATAGTTTCATGTCCAGGTTGAAAGAAGACAGCAATCTCTGTTCCATTTTCAAAGAAGCCACTTTGAACAAACCCAGTCACCCAGGACATATATTAGCACAATAACTCCTCCGTGTGTTTAATATTATCATAGGATTCACATAACACTACCCATCCAAGGCTGTGTGTGCTCAATGGATGTGCTACACGCTTTGTTTAACGGACAGGTAAATACACAAATAAGAAGAATGGGCAGCATACCTATTATTTTTATTTAATTTCACAGCAAAGCTGAATTCAGGGGATGCTTTGCAGCGCAGGCACAAGGCAGTGGCCCCAACTGAACGCCAGAAAGCCTGGAAGGCCTCTTCTTCAGAGAGTGTTCCCTCCATCTCTATGAAAGACAAGCAAAATGATGCTGGTAAGGAGGGACTATTGAGTAGGATGCAAAGGTAGATGGGATCTAGGCAGAACCCATGGTTGAGCTGAATGTTTCTGCCCATTAACAGACAACAAACTGCCAGGTACAAACAGATATTCCAATGATTCTGCATCTTCTTAGTAGGATCAGCAGCGGAAGCAAGGGAAGACACCGAAAACAGCTGGAGGGATCCCAAGGAGATCAGTGGAGAACAGTGTTCTATTTGAGGAAATAATGGGAGAGGGCCTAAGGGGATGAAAGTTTTCTTAGGGAAACATGGAGAATATGTTCCTATGAGCTGGCCAAGCACATGTCATATTACCAGAATTGTGTGAAGCACTAATAACTTAACATAGGCCCACCATGGTAGGATCCTCAAGAACTGAACTTGAGGTAGAGTGCAGAGATACCCAGGCAAAGACGCCATCACATCCATATATTTTCATAGCTAGTGTTTCCCACTCCCATTCATTACATATGAAATTCCTCTGAACTCACTTTCCCTATCATCTATTTCCTTATTCCACATGAATTAAAATTCCATGCCACCCAAAGAGTTATATTTTCTCTGACTCCTAGGACCCTAGGTTAGTGTCCCTGTTTTTAATTTTTATGGAAAGGGAGAGGCGCGATAATACTTTGTGTCTAGCTCCTTTCACTCTTTAGAATATTTGTGTAATTCATCCGTGTTTTATGTGATGTCAATTTTGTTCTTTTTGGTATATGTATATCATTTAACGAATATTATTTCTTCATTGATCATACACTTCTGATCATTCAGGTTGCTTTGACTTAGAAGTACTTGAAAATGTGATGTTCTGGGCCATCTACTACATCTATTTTTCAATATGACAATATATCTATGTGGTGAATACTGAAGCATTAGAATGCTAGGCCATAGGGGCCATATTCTATTTTAACCCCTTGAAAAGTCTAAATTTCACCTTTTACTTTCTAATGCATTTTCTTGTTATGGCATATCTAACATTACAAAATATTATCTGCATTCTCTGCCATTATTTTCAAAGCACAGGCATGCTTTCTCTTTTAAACCTTCATTTTCACATCCCCAGATTCTATAACTATTGTCTCAGAGTTTAGAAATATACTAACAGCTCTAATCTCAAAGACAATATTCTTAGTGATAATATTCCTCATTTGAACAACATAATATATAAAGCATGTAAGCCCATTATTATTGATAATGCAATCTACACATTATGCAATAAAAATTTGCTGAACTAACTCAGTGACAAAAAGCACAGATACCCTCCTCTTTCACATAAAGCTCATTCCACATTTACATTTGCAAACACCAAAACAATAACACCTTCTACCTCAACCCAGTTTTAACCAAAGCATTAGAAATGTAAACACTAAGTAGATTACATTCCCCATGGCATTTTGCTATAAATATGAATAATACTATAGTACACACATTCAAGAGACATGAAGATAATCTTAGAGAGTGAATTAAGCAGCAGTGAGCTTGCTAAGATTGAAACAGGGACAGTGACAAAATAGTGTACAATTTCTTCAAAAATAAAAATTGATCCTTTTAAGCTCTGTCTGTATATATATCAGTATAACGAGCAATGTATATATACTGATATTCATTAAGAACTTCATAAAAGTCACACCATATATCTGCTAAATGCACCATTTTTCATGAGGAATTTGAGTTGATATCCACCTTGTAATCCCTGCATACCGTCTTCCAGGCACGATTCCAAGTTGTTGATAATCTGTATAGATAGAGCTCTAGAAATATCACATGCAAGATACCCAATCCAAATGACATCCACCAAACACACCATTGAATAAGAGTTTCCTTGTAGTTGGAATAAATATAATTTTAAATGGGAAAGTCACCTTACTTTCTGTGAGAGCAAGTGTCCAGTGAAATGATGATGCCTGACATGTAACGTCCACTGAACATGCAGTTTTTGATTTGACAAAGACCCCAGACAATGCCTCATCTCAGTGTTCTTCTTGATTCCATTGCCCAGGACCCTGCAGTACCCAAGACAAGGCACCTCTACCCAAGTCACCATTGGAGGTCCCAGCCTTTGGACAAACAGCAGGAAAACAGTCTGCCTTCCGCAAACCTTTCACCTGTCTTTTCTCACCGTCTAAGCCGTGTAGTGAGATACCCGTGCCCGGAAAAACACGTCTTGATGAGGATGGTAAGGAATAAACAAAGGAGGGATCTGAACTTGATCAAGAGATGTAGCTCAATTGCTCAGCCTACTCTCTACTTAGTTCATTTTCCTCTCAAAAGAAGAAAAGGGCTTCAGGAAAGAGGGATTGGACTCAGGCACCTGCAGAGGGACAAGGAGGCAGTGTGCCTTCAAGGACAGGGCAAGATCGCTCAGGACAAATTTCCAACATAGCTCCAGGTGAAACGGAGGCAATAGACAGTGAGATCCTCACACACTCACTCACTCACACATCTGTCATCCTCCATACCAAGTAAGGCTCTGTAGGTCCTTCTTTTCCCTTGTTCTCTCATACACACAGGCTTTCCCTCTTCATCTCTCTTTCCCATTCTCCATTCCCATTACACAGATACACTCTTACCCTCACTTCATCACATAATCATGATCAGATTCACTAATTCCATAATATGCACCCACTAATCCCATAAATAAGCCAAATCTCCTCACACAGGAAACCTCTTTAGGTGAAAGTCTAGTAAACTTATTTGCCCTGAAGAAAATTTACTTTTGTCTGTTTCCTTTCTCATCTCTATGGCACTTCTGCTACCAGGCCTTCAGATCTTCACTGAACTGAACATTCTGAGTTCTCATACACCCTTCCCCCAATACTCTCAGTCTCACTGTCTTACAGTAAGAACAAGTACCAGTCCTACACCCTTTACATGTGCTGTCATACCACATTGCAAACACGCACACACTCATCCCCATCCTCTTTACCAACATGGAAAACACTCACCAGAAATATTCTAATACATACATACAATTCCGCAAATACTTGTATACAAAACTACATCCTCATTCCCACATTGTTATACCATGTAAACACCTCAAAGTATCCCACACACAGAATTCTGAAATATAATATGGATATGAACTTCCACTCCAAATTCTCGTGTCGGTCATGGACATCTTAACCCCTATAGACTTCACGCACATCTTCTAGCTTGCTTATGTTAAAAATTTTCTTTCCCCGTATTCCATCAACCACATCAAAACGTTTCCTGTACTGGAGCCTCTGAGATGCCTGCATGCCAGTCAGGTAGGAAACAGAAGTGCACAGAGCAGCACCTACGAGGTTTGTATGGCGAAGCCTGAAATGGCACATGTCATTTCCATTCATTTTCCATTGTAGAAAAGTAATCTCACGGTCAGGACTACCGTCAAGGGAAGCTAACAAAGATAGCATAGTTTTATGTCCAGGTTGAAAGAAGACAGCAATCTCTGTTCCATTTACAAAGGAGCCACTTTGAACAAACCCAGTCACCCAGGACATATATTAGCACAATAACTCCTCCGTGTGTTTAATATTATCATAGGATTCACATAACACTACCCATCCAAGGCTGTGTGTGCTCAATGAATGCGCTACACGCTTTGTTTAACGGACAGGTAAATACACAAATAACAAGAATGGGCTGCATACTTATTATTTTTATTTAATTTCACAGCAAAGCTGAATTCAGGGGATGCTTTGCAGCGCAGGCACAAGGCAGTGGCCCCAACTGAACGCCAGAAAGCCTGGAAGGCCTCTTCTTCAGAGAATGTTGCCTCCATCTCTTCGATAGACAAGCAAAATGATGCTGGTAAGGAGGGACTATTGAGTAGGATGCAAAGGTAGATGGGATCTAGGCAGAACCCATGGTTGAGCTGAGTGTTTCTGCCTATTTACTGACAACAAGCTGACCAGTACAAACAGATATTCCAATGATTCTGCATCTTCTTAATACAGTGATGGCGAATCTATGACACATGTGTCAGAGATGACAAGCGAACTCATTTTTTGGTTGGTTTCTCTTTGTTAAATGGCATTTAAATATATAAAATAAATATCAAAAATATAAATCTTTGTTTTACCATGGTTGCAAATATCAAAAAATTTCTATATGTGACACGGCACCAGAGTTAAGTTAGGGTTTTTCAAAATGTACAGGCCCAGCTCAAAAGGTTCACCATCACTGTCTTAGTAGGATCAGCAGTGGAAGCAAGGGAAGACACCAAAAACAGCTGGAGGGAGCCCCAGGAGTTCAGTGGAGAACAGTGTTCTATTAGAAGAAATAATGGGAGTGGTCCTAAGGGATGAGAGTTTTATCAGAGAAACATGGAAGAATATGTTCCTATGAGCTGGCTAAGCACATGTCATATTACCAGGATCCTGTGAAGCACTAATAACTTAACACAGGCCCAATGTGGTAGGATCCTCAATAACTGAACTTGAGGTAGAGTGCAGAGATACCCAGGCAAGGACACCATCACATCCATATATTTACATAGCCAGTGTTTCCCATTCACATTCATCTCATATAGGACCCCTTTGATGTCACTGTCCCTATCATTCATTTCCCTACAACAGTCCACATGCATCTAAATTCTCCATGCTTGATTTTTGTCCATGCCATGCAAACCATTATAATTTCTCTGACTCCCGAAATGCTAGATTAGTATCCTTGTTTTTTATATTTTATGGAAATAAAAGGGCACAGTATATACTTTGTGTCTAGCTCCTTTCACTAATCAATATATTTGTGGAATTTATCCATGTTGTGTATGACATTAATTTTGTTCCTTTTTGGTACATGTATATCATTGCATGAATATGATATTTTCATTGAATATCATTGTCTGGTCATTAGGGTTCCTTCCAGTCTGAGCTGCTTGAAAAGTGATATTGTGTGTAATATATTGCATGTAGTTTTCATTATGGATACATTTCTGTTCGGTGAGTGCTTAAGAGTTAGATTGCTAGGCCCTAGTTTCCATATTCTACCTTAATCCCTTCAGAACTCAATCTTTCATTGTGCCGTGTCAGCACAGCCAACGGTGATCCTGAGTGGAGGGGATGAAAGGATTAAGAAAAGACAGACAAGAGAATGAAAGCTGGGTCTCGGTGGGACGCTGCTCCCTGATGAGGAGACAGCGCCAGCACCCACAGGCCGAGTCTTTATTTTACAGCAGATGCCACGAGGCAAACTAGGGGCGTGATCAAGTTGTTAACAGCGTTCTCAACCGTCCTCAACTGCATGCACCTGAACTTTATCACAAGGCACGTGGGGTCATGTGTTCGGACCACAGGTTCAGGCTTGAAACTATAGCTGTTGGCTGTATTTGTGCTGTGAAGGCTCTGCCCTCCAGCTGGGACATGCACGTGGCCACGAGAGGACTGTGCCCTCTCATTAGTCCGAGGCTTGAACCTGTCCAAACACTGTAGCCGCGCCCCATATATCACACTTTTAATTTCTAATGTTACACATCCTCCTCTGAAGTCTCTGTCATTTCTTTTCAAAGCATAGGTATTATTCCTTTTATATAACTTCATTTCCACATCCCCTTTTGTTATTCCCTCACATTTTGCAAATACACTAACTGCTCTAGTCTCAGAGTATATTCTCAGTAATAACATGCCTTATCTAAACAACATAATATAGAAAGCACATAAATACATCATTATTGATAGTGTATTCTACATACATAAATGTGTGCTGAACTAACACCAGACAGAAAGCACACATAACCTTAACCTTTTCAGTCACACAGAGTTCATCCCATATTCACCTTAGCAAATACCAAATCAACCTCACATTAAACCTTAACCCAGTTTGAACCAACACATTATGCATTTAAACAGCAAGCACATTACATTCAAATAACTTTTTGATACCCAATCCCACTAATATTCACAAAACACACCATTTAGTAAGTTTACTTATAGTTTGGAGTTAATGGAATTTTAAATGGAAAACTCATATTAATTTCTATGAGAAGAGGTGTCATGTGTAGCAACGATGCCTCACATGTCATGTCCGCTCAACATGTACTTTTTGAATTGACACAGACCCCAGGAAATGCCTCATCTCAATGTTCTATTTTATTTCATTACCCAGGATGCCCCATCAGCCAAGACAATGTGCCACAGCCCAAGTCACCCGTGGAAGCCCCAGCCTGCAGTCAGGCTGCAGGAGAAAAGACTGCATTCTCACAACATCCTATCAGTGTCTCCACCCCATCCAAGCGTATCCGTCTTGATGAGGATGGTAAGGAATATATAAAGGTGGGATCTGAGCTTGGTCATGAGCTGTAGCTCAATTTCTAGGCCTGCTCCCTATTAGTTCACTTTCCCCTCAAAAACAGGAAAGGTCTTTAGGGCAGAAGGACTAGGACTAAGGCTTCTGTGGAGGGACAGGTAGAGAGTGCGCCTTGCAGAACTGGGCAAAGTCCTGCAGCACAAATCCCCAACATACAGCACTGGGACAGCTGTGCCTGAGGTAGAGCACAGTGCTGACATGGGTATGAGAGTTTACTCAGAACCTTCCCCTCAGATGAGCACAAAATCAGATCCTCACACACTCACATGTCTGTCCTCCTCCATACCAGGTAAGGCTCTGTATGTCCTTCTTTTCCCTTGTTCTCTCATACACACAGGCTTTCACTCTTCATCTCTCTTTCCCATTCTCCATTCCCATTACAGAGATAAACTCTTACCCTCACTTCATGACATAATCATTATCAGATTCACGAATTCCATAATATGCACCCACTAATCCCATAAATAATCCACATACTTTCACACAGAAAACCTCTTTAGGTGAAAGTCTAATAAACTTATTTGCCCTGAAGAAAATTTACTTTTATCTGTTTCCTTTCTCATCTATATGGCACTTCTGCTACCAGGCCTTCAGATCTTCACTGCACTGAACATTCTGAGATCTCATACACCCTTCCCCCAATACTCTCAGTCTCACTGTCTTACAGTAAGAACAAGTACCAGTCCTACACCCTTCACATGTGCTGTCATACCACATTGCAAACATGCACACACTCATCCCCATCGTCTTTACCAACATGGAAAACACTCACCAGAAATATTCTAATACATACATACAATTCCACAAATACTTGTATACAATACTACATCCTCATTCCCACATTGTTATACCATGTAAACACCTCAATGTATCCCACACATAGAATTCTGAAGTATTATATATATACTAGAGGCCCGGTGCACAAAAATTTGTGCACTGGCGGGGGGTGGGGGGGTGGGGGGGGAGGAAGGGTGGTCCCCCAGCCCAGGCTTGTGCCCTCTCTCAGTCTGGGACCCCTTGGGAGATAACGACCTGTTGGCTTAGGCCTGCTCCTGGGTGGCAGAGGGCAGTCCCAATCCTTAAGTGCAGCCCCTGGTCAGGCTCAGAGCAGGGCTGATTGGGGAGTTGGGGCACCGCCTGTCATGCACAGAGCAGGGCGGATCGGGAGGTTGTGATGCCACCCTCAGTCATGCTCAGGGTAGGGCCGATTGGGGGGTTGGGGCACCGCCCCCTGTCACACTCAAGGCAGGGTCGATGGGGAGGTTGCGGCTCCACCCCCTGTCATGCACAGAGCAGGGCCGATCAGGGGGTTGGGGCGCTGCCCCCTGTCACTCACAGAGCAGGACCGATCAGGGGGTTGGGGCGCTGTCCCCTGTCACACACAGAGCAGGATCAATCAGGGGGTTGGGGAGCTCCCCCCTGTCATGCACAGAGCAGGGCCGATCAGGGGGTTGAGGAGCTCCCCCCTGTCACTCACAGAGTAGGGCCAACAGGGGAGTTGGGGCACCGCCCCCTGTCACACACAGAGCAGGGCGGATCAGGGGGTTGGGGCGCTGCACCCTGTCACACTCAGGGCAGGGCCAATGCGGAGGTTATGGCTCTACCCTGTCACACACAGAGCAAGGCCCGTGGAGGGGGGTTGGAGCGCCACCCTCTATCACCCACAGAGCAGGGCCGATCAGTGGGTTGGGGCCCTGCCACTGTCACACTCAGGGCAGGGCTGATGGAGAGGTTATGGCTCTACCCTGTCACACACAGAGCAGGGCCCGTGGGGGGTTGGGGCGCCACACCCTCTCACACACAGAGCAAGGCCGATCAGGGGGTTGGTGCGCTGCACCCTGTCAAACACAGAGCCGCAGGGCAAGCAGGGGATTGGGGAGCTCCCCCCTATCAGGCACAGAGAAGGGCTGATCAGGGAGTTGGGGCGCCTTCCCCTGTCATGAACAGAGCAGGGCGGATAGGGAGGTTGTGGCCCCGCCCCCTGTCACACACAGAGCCGCAGGGTGATCAGGAGGTTTGGGTGCTGCCCCCTGTCACGCTGATCCTGGTGCCGGGAGCCTCGCTGCTCCGCTGATCCCGGTACCGGGAGGCATATTACCCTTTTACTATATAGAATAAAGGCCGGGTGCATGGGTGGGGGCTGGCTGGTTTGCCCTGAAGGGTGTCCTGGATCAGGGTGGGTGTCCCCACTAGGGTGCTTGGCCAGTCTGGGTGAGGGGCTGAGGGCTGTTTTCCAGCTGGTGAGTGACTGAAGCTTCCAACCGCTCCTTGTTTTCTTTTTTCTTTTTTTATTCTGGGCCAGCTTTAGCTCTGAGGCCACGCTGCTGAAAACATCGATACAATGTTGCGGTCCGGCTGGCTTTCAGTTCGGCTGGTTTCTGGGGTTTTGTTTAGCTTCTTATTTGCAACATAGTACATAGTTACTTAGAGTTGCAGCTGAGAGGCCGGCAAGTTAGG
Organism: Myotis yumanensis; assembly: GCF_028538775.1. Taxonomy (NCBI): domain Eukaryota; kingdom Metazoa; phylum Chordata; class Mammalia; order Chiroptera; family Vespertilionidae; genus Myotis; species Myotis yumanensis. The sequence continues at coordinate 106,511,602 of NW_027223756.1, forward strand.
CGGGGAACGTTGGAGTCTGCAGTCCCTGGAGCAAGCAAGCCTCCCTTGCTCGCTTCAGTGCATGGCTGCCGGCCGCCATCTTGGCTGACAGTTAATTTGCATAAGGATATGCTGATTAGCCAATGGGAAGGGTAGCGGTCGTACGCGAATTACCATGTTTCTCTTTTATTAGTGTAGATGAAATTTCACTCCAAATTCTCGTGTGGGTCATGGACATCTTAACCCCTATAGATTTCACACACATCTTCTAGCTTGCTTATGTTAAAAATTTTCTTCCCCGTATTCCATCAACCCCATCAAAAAGTTTCCTGTACTGGAGCCTCTGAGATGCCAGCATTCCAGCCAGTCAGGAAACAGAAGTGCACAGAGCAGCACTTACGAGGTTTGTATGGCGAAGCCTGAAATGGCACATGTCATTTTCCATTGTAGTAATGTACTCTCATGGTCAGAACTACCTTCAAGGGAAGCTAACAAAGATAACATAGTTTTATGTCCAGGTTGAAAGAAGACAGCAATCTCTGCTCCATTTTCAAAGAAGCCACTTTGAACAAACCCAGTCACCCAGAACATATATTAGCACAATAACTACTCCGTGCATTTAATATTTTCATAGGAACCACATAACACTGCCCATACAGGCTGTGTGTGCTCAATGAATGTGGTACATGGTAGACTCTTTGTTTCAAGGACAGGTAAATACACAAATTACAAGAATGGGCTGCATATCTATTATTTTTTTTTAATTTCTCAGCAAAGCTGAATTCAGGAGATGCTTTGCAGCACAGACACAAGGCAGTGGCCCTAACTCAACGCCAGAAAGCATGGAAGGCCTCTTACTCAGAGATTTTACCCTGCATCTCTTTGAAAGACAAGCAAAATGATGCTGGTAAGTGCTGGGAGAAGGTCCATCCTTGCTGTTTCAAGGGACCTGGCATATAGGGCATACTGTTCTTAATATGTTTGCTCCCCTTCTTGGCGCTATGTGTTTTAACCAAGGTCACCTCTCCAAGAAAGGTTGTTTCCCCAGGTAGGGATTTTTCCCTGAAATTTGGGAGGGGATAAAACCCCTTAACTAAGTGCCAGGCGGGTAGTTAATCACTTTAACTACAAACAATCACACTTAAGCTACATAATCTTTACTCCCTGGAATGGAGATAAGAAACACCCTAACCATTGGAATAGAGATTGATAGGATTGGAATCAACTGGTATAAATACAGATGTAACAAGACAACAGCACACAGAACCTAGAGACAGAACCTAGCAAGAAAATGGCAAGAGAACCTGACTGGAGATCTGGGCTAGATCCTGCCTGGAGAACCTAGACAGAACATGGCAGGAGAACCTGGAGAAGCTGGATGGAAAACCTAGTGAGAGAACATGGCAACAGAACCTGGCTGGAGAACCTAACCAGAACTTCGCTGGAGATCCTGACCAGAACTTGGCTGGAGATCCTGACCAGAATTTGGCTGGAGTTCCTGGCTAGAGATCCTGGCTAGGCTGCTGATCAACTGAATGCTGTCTCCGTGTCATTCCTTCTTTGCCAACTCCGTCCACACCTTTGGGGACCCCTGGACCTGTTGGGGTTGGACCCCAGCAGGTAAGGAGGGACTATTGAGTAGGTTGCAAAGGTATGTGGGATCTAGACAGAACCCATGGTTGAGCTAAGTGTTTCTGCCCATTTACCGACAACAAGCTGCCCAGTACAAAGAGATACTCCAATGATTCTGCATCTTCTTAGAAGGATCTGTAGTGGAAGCAACGGAAAACACCGAAAACAGCTGGAGGGAGCCCAAGGAGATCAGTGGAGAACAGTGTTCTATTTGAGGAAATAATGGGAGAGGTCCTAAGGGGATGAGAGTTTTATCAGAGAAACATGGAAGAATATGTTCCTATGAGCTGGCTAAGCACATGTCATATTACCAGGATCCTGTGAAGCACTAATAACTTAACACAGGCCCAATGTGGTAGGATCCTCAAGAACTGAACTTGAGGTAGAGTGCAGAGATACCCAGGCAAAGACACCATCACATCCATATATTTACATAGCCAGAGTTTCCCATTCACACTCATCCCATATAAGACCCCTTTGCTGTCACTGTCCCTATCATTCATTTGCCTACAACAGTCCACATGCATCTAAATTCTCCATGCTTGATTTTTGTCCATGCCATGCAAACCGGTATAATTTCTCTGGCTCCTAAGACGCTAGATTAGTATCCTTGTTTTTAAATTTTCTAGAAGTACAAGGGCACAATATATACTTTGTGTCCAGCTCCTTTCACTAATCAATATATTTGTGGAATTTATCCATATTGTGTATGACATTAATTTTGTTCCTTTTTGGTACATGTATATCATTGCATGAATATGATATTGTCATTGACTATAATTATCTAGTCATTATGGTTTCTTCCAGTCTGAGCTGCTTGAAAAGTGATATTGTGGGTAATATATTGCATGTATTTTTCACTACGGATACATTTCTGTTCAGTGAATGTTTACAAGTTAGATTGCTAGGCCTTAGTTCCCATATTCTATCTTAATCCCTTCAGAACTCAATCTTTCATATTTTTAATTTCTAATGTTATGCATCCTCCTCTGAACTCTCTGCATTTTTTTCAAATCACAGGTATTTTTTATTTTATATAACTTCATTCCCACATCCCCTTTAATTATTTCCTCACATTTTGCAAATACACTAACTGCTCTAGTTTCAGAGTATATTCTCAGTAATAACATGCCTTATCTAAACAATCCTATCTAATAATAGACAAACATGGTAATTGACCATACCTCTGCTACACTTTCCATTGGCTAATCAGTAGGATATGAAAATTAACTGCCAACAAAGATGGCGGCTGACAGCCACGCAGCTGAAGCGAGCAGGAGGTTTCCTTGCTCCATTGATGGAGGAAGCCAAGGTTCCCTGGCCGCCGCTGCCCAGCTCTGAGCTCCGGAAGCAACAATGTTTCAATTATAGGAGCTAAACAAACCCCAGATACCTGCTTTCAGACAGCCGGGGCCTCAGAGCTTAGAGGGCCAGTGATGGCAACAGAGTTTCAATTATAGAAGGTAAACTAACCCAGATACCTGCTTTCAGCCAGCCAGGGCCTCAGAGCTGGAGCCCACTCTCAGCTACAGTGATAGCCATAGAAGGTAAATAAATCCCAGAATTAAAAAAAAAAAAAAAGAGGCTGGGAGCTTCAGTCGCCCGAGAGCCTGAAAACGGCCCTCAGCCCCTCATCCAGGCTGGCCAGGCACCCCAGCGGGACCCCCACCCTGAAGGGGGTGTGACCAGCTGCAAATAGCCATCAGCCCCTCATCCAGGCTGGCCAGGCATCCAAGTGGGACCCCCACCCTGATCTGGATCACCCTTCAGTACAAACCAGCCCCCACCCACCCATTCACCAGGCCTCTATCTTATATAATAAAAGGGTAATATGCAAACTGACCCTAACAGCAGAACGACTGGGAATGACTGGTCACTATGACACACACTGATCACCAGGGGGCAGACACTCAATGCAGGAGCTGCCCTCTGGTGGTCAGTGTGCTCCCACATGGGGGAGCTCTGCTCAGCCACAAGCCAGGCTGATGGCTGCCAGCACAGCGGTGGTGGTGGGAGCCTCTCCTGCCTCCTCAGCAGTGCTAAGGATGTCTGACTTCAGCTTAGGTCTACTCCCTGCTGGCAAATGGACATCCCCCGAGGGCTGCTGGGCTGCCAGAGGAATGTCTGATTGCCATCTTAGGCCCAATCCCCCGGGGAGCGGGCCTAAGCCAGCAAGTGGTCACCCCCGAGGGGTCCCAGACTGCGAGAGGGCACAGGCCGGGCTGAGGAACCCCCTACCCCTGAGTGCACAAATTTTTTGCACCAGGCCTCTAGTATAATATATAAAGCACATAAATACATCATTATTGATAATGCATTCTACATACATAAATGTGTGCTGAACTAGCACCAGACAGAAAGCACACATAACCTTTACCTTTTCAGTCACACAGAGTTCATCCCATATTCACATTAGCAAATACCAGATTAACCTCACATTAAACCTTAACCCAGTTTGAACCAACACATTATGCATTTAAACACCAAGCACATTACATTCAAATAACACTTTGATACCCAATCCCACTGATATTCACAAAACACACCATTTAGTAAGTTTACTTATAGTTTGGAGTTAATGGAATTTTAAATGGAAAACTCATATTAATTTCTATGAGAAGAGGTGTCATGTGTAGCAATGATGCCTCACATGTCATGTCCGCTCAACATGTACTTTTTGAATTGACACAGATCTCAGGAAATGCCTCATCTCAATGTTCTATTTTATTTCATTGGCCAGGATGCCGCATCAGCCAAGACAATATGCCTCAGCCCGAGTCTCGCGTGGAAGCCCCAGCCTGCAGTCAGGCTGCAGGAGAAAAGACTGCATTCTCACAACATCCTATCAGTGTCTCCACCCCATCCAAGCGTATCCGTCTTGATGAGGATGGTAAGGAATATATAAAGGTGGGATCTGAGCTTGGTCATGAGCTGTAGCTCAATTCCTAGGCCTGCTCCCTATTAGTTCACTTTCCCCTCAAAAACAGGAAAGGTCTTTAGGGCAGAAGGACTAGGACTAAGGCTTCTGTGGAGGGACAGGTAGAGAGTGCGCCTTGCAGAACTGGGCAAGGTCCTGCAGCACAAATCCTCAACATACAGCACTGGGACAGCTGTGCCTGAGGTAAAGCACAGTGCTGACATGGGTATGAGAGTTTACTCAGAACCTTCCCCTCAGATGAGCACAAAATCAGATCCTCACACACTCACTCACACATCTGTCCTCCTCCATACCAGGTAAGGCTCCATTTCTCCTACTTTTCCCTTGTTCTCTCATATACACAGGCCTTACTTCTTCATCTGTATTTCCCATTCTCTAGCAGCATTACCTAGATGCACTCTTACCCTCATTTCTTCACACAATCATTTCCAGACTCACCCATTTACACACTAGTTCCATAAGTAATCTACTTCCCCTCACACAGATAACCTCTTTAGGTCAAAGTGTAGAAAACTCACATGCCCTGAAGGAAATGAACTTTCATCTGTTGTGTCCCTACTAATCATATGTCACTTCATCCACCAGGCCATAAGACCTTCATAGAGGTGAACATTCTGAAAGCACATAACACACTCAGTCTCACTGCCTCACATTCAAACAGGTACCACTCCTGCACTGTTCACATGCGCTGTCACACTACATAACAAGCATGTGTTCACCGATTTGCCATTCTCTTTTAGCAACACAGAAACACTTCTAAGATATGACCAAGAATATACATACAACTCTAGAAGAACATGCTACTCAACTTATATCCTCATTCTGATATAGTTATACCATGTAAACACCTCAGATATAGCACACCACATACAGAATTCTGAAATATCACATATATGTCTATTTTTACTTCACATGGTCACATACTGCATGTGTACCTTGACTCCTACAGTCCTTACATATATTTTCTAATCTTTTTATGTTTCAAATTTTTTCTTTCCTAGAAATCAAGGAGATGCCTGTATCCCTGGACTCGGAGCAAATGGAGAACTCCTCTGACTATTCACATCCCTACCTTCCTTCCCACACACCTAATAATAACGAGCCCTTTATGACCCCAGTGCATGGGACAGATGTAAGGCCCATGAAAATTTACTATATGCACGTACAACTGAAAAGGGGTGTGGCCGTCTTATACCATACAAAGGAAGGGTGGGAGCCCCCCTCAAAAAAAATCAAAATGGAAGAAATGACCTACATTGGAAAGGCCCATAAAAATGTCCCCGTCTATCACATGTCTGAGGAGAAACACCTAATTGCCCATGAGCCCATGTTAGACAGCGGAGCCCAGGAGAAAAGGGAGGAGGCTGACAGTCCAGCACAGCCTCCAGCTCTGGGCGGGTATCCCAGCGCTAAGATGCCTGAGTGGCTGGTGGCCCTGGACAGTGGGTTCAGGTGCATGGCCTGCTGTAGGGTCTTCCCTAGCTTAAAAATCCTTCAGGACCATGTGGAGTATGGGGTCAAGGAGGGATTCAGCTGCCATGTTTTCCATAATGCCATGGCTCATCTAAAGTTCAAAGAACGTAAGAGGAAGAAGAAGGGGAAAAAAGAGAAGGCTATTTAGACGCTAAATGACAAACATTTTGCCATGAAGACAACCTTGTACAACTAAAGAGACTGTTTTTCAGCCCCTAAAAGAGAGGATGTGAAGCTTAGACTCCACTGAGGAGGCTCATTCCCTTCAAGCAGACATAGTGTCAAACCTTTATACTCGTATCTACCACCACCATCTCTACACCCTACCACCTATCTCAGCAGACGGCCCCTTTTAATACCATGCACCATTTTCCTAAGGGACAAAAGTCACACCACACCATTCCAGAAACTGCCTTTCCTCTCTCCAACTTTATTATATACCATCCATGCAAACATTCTTAATACAAAAGACTGCAAACACTACAGTCTTGATAGTACAGATTGTAATTCTTCTCCCCTGTATTCACCCCCACTTTTCTATGCAATTGGTCTTTGTTAACAAATTTACATATTTTTCTATATCCCTTTCTTTAAATGAAAATATACCTTTTTTCAATATATTCCTCTAATGTATTCAGCTGCACCATTATTTGGCTGGAAGACAGATATTGTGGAAGTATACAAAGGTACTGCATGGATGAAAGCAAAAGCAATTATAATCCACCTCTAAACTTCTATGAACTTGTGGAAACACAGGTGCATATACACTCCTTATCATAAGTATCCATGGGGAAGGATGAGCACACAGTGAACAATTACAAGATGCTCTAATATTTAGATTAACGTGTGTATGTACAGGTTTCTAAAATGTCATAGTGCATATTTAAGTTTAATAACTTTAGAAGGGTGACAGCTACCAACTGTTGAAAAAAACAATTTCCATTTTTATTTACATGCATGTCATCTATCCTTATTTGACTTTGTATATTTTTAACTACCAATCTTAATTTTTCTCGCTCTGCCATCTTCAGAGGATTTGAAAGAAAAAATTAAAATTCAAAAAGTATTGCTTATAATTCCCAAAACTATAAGGGAAAATGGAAAATAGATCCACTTTTAAATGATCTTTATAATTTGTAGCTTTTACCCTTTTGAAATTATTAAAGCTTAAACCTGTACTATGATATTTTGGACACCTTTATGTATACATATTAGATTATCTTGTAACTTTTCATTTTGTGCTGCATTTTTCCCCATAAAAACACTTGTAAAAGAACTATATGTGCACCCATGTGTCCACAAGTACACAGAAGCTAAGAGTTGGATTTCAGTTGCTGTTGTTTTTATCTGAATATTTTTTGCTTCTTCCTTTGAAAAAAGGCTCTGTTTTCTGCCAAATATTTAGGCAAGTGATACTAGTTAAGTAAAGTCATTACTTCTCTACCTTCCTGTCATCATCCGACCTAGTTATCCCGAGTAAACATCTATCCATGACCAATCTGTACTGATAAGTTGGAAGAGTAAAACAGGAGAGTGAGAGATTGGAGATGGTGGTAGTAGTGAGTTATCCTTTGTCTGCAACTCAAATGAAGGCTTTTCCACTGCTAGGCTTGCTTCGATTCCTCTCTTTTGAAATACTGGGCTGTTTAAACTGTAACTAAGTCATTAGCCTTTCTTTACTAAGTTCAGTTAAGTTCTTGATTTTTTCCCCTCAATTAGCCTAAGCCATTTCCTATAGTTTGTAACGTAAAGTTCTTTAATTAATGCAAGTTAGCTTCAACAGAATGACTTCTTCCATTTTAATAGCTGAAATGACATAACCTAGGAAGGAGGAACACATTATATTCCTCTGACTTTATATTGAAACAGTAAGGGATATACTGGTAGTCAGTATGTATACTATGTCCTTGATTAATTAGGAAAGTGCATTTGCAGATCTAGAGCCAACATTTTTATGCACCTCTACCACCACCATCTCTACAACCATCCCAGCAATATGAGCAGACGGCCCCTTTTAATACCACATAGCACAAGGAAGAACAAGGCAGACCACACATCCCAGATACTGCCTTACCCTCTATCCAACTTACTATACCCCTTACATATACCATCCATGAACACATGTGTGATGCAAAAGACTATATAAACACTTGAGAATTTTTAGAATAGAAACTGCAATACCCCTCCCTTCTACTCAGTCCTAACATTTCTATGAAAGTGTTCTTTGTTAAGATAGCATGTACTGGAGCCTAGAATGTAATTGCAAAGTAATATATATTGATCTGTTCCACCAGGAATTTTGATAAATGGGCAAAACAAATAAAATTTCTTACATGCTACCAATTCCATTGTTGGCATTTACTATTTGTTCTTATTTTTTATATGATGTCTAATAAGTATTATCTGTATATACTATACTAAGTTATTTCCAACATTTTCTTTAAAAAAAAGATGTATATATATCCTGTTGAGGTCCAAAATCCTCTCTATGCTTATCATCATTTTTTGCTTCATTCCAGAATACCTAATACTAAGTACACTATAAAATACTTTTTAAAAAGACTAGTACTTTCTACAGTGTCTACCCAAGAATGATTAAATTATCTAAAATTATGTTTTGTATAAGGATAGCTTTTACTTTTCTACAGGTTAAAAATTGAGTGCACTCTAAAAACATTTTCCCTTATTATTGAGTTGTGCCTTTGTTTTAAATTCATAGTAATTTCATATTGTATATATTTTTTATTTATTCATAGTATAGTAATGTTTTGAAAGTTTTCTCTTGAAGATACCACATGATCTCAGTCCTTTGTGGAATATAGTGAACAACATAGACTGATGAACAGGGACAGATCCAGAGACAGAGAAGCAGCAATCAGACTGTCAAACCTCAGAGGGAAGGTAGGGGAGGGTAGGGGTAAGGGGGAGAGATCAACCAAAGGACTTGTATGCATGCACATAAGCCCAACCAATGGACACAGACAACAGGGGGATGAAAGCATGAGTGGGGGGAGGGATTAAGGGGGGATGAGGACACATATGTAATACCTTAACCAATAAAGAAATTAAAGATTAAAAATTTTAAAAAGAACAATGCTGGCAATTAATTAAAAAGAAACAATTATTAAAATGTCGCACTTGCATTTCACTATGCAATTCTTTTTATTAAAAAGTCTTATGGAAATTAAAAAATCAAACTGGTAACCAAGATGGGGCATAGGTAAACACCGGAGTTTGCTGCCTCACACAACCACTCCAAAAATACAACTAAAAGACGAAATGGACATCATCCAGAACCACAGGAAGGTTGGCTGAGTGGGAATTCTACAACTAGAAGGAAAGAGAAAAGCATACCGAGACTCAGAGGAGGTGCGGTGCGGAAGTAAAATACGAAGGTACAGAGGCATACGAGGAGAGAGTCTCTGGGGACCCAGACTCATACGGGAGAAGCGGGACTGTCTGGCATTGTCGGAACTCGAGGGCAGCTTTCTCTTAGAGGTCCTTGCAGCTATTGCCAGGACACTGAGAAAGTGGGGCCTCTAAGGGCAGGACTGAGAGCAGCCATAACTGCTCGCTCCACCCTGTTGATCCCGAGGGACCCGCCCCACCCAAGCCCTGCACAGAGGCTTTTGCTGGGTAGCCTCAGGCAGAGACTAGATTAGCACCTCCCTAGAGATCCAGGAGCCATTGTGCCCAGTGGTCAGAGTGGGACAATCCAGTTTGCAGCTCCTCAGATCCATAAAGGACACTCAGGGGGCAGACTCAGTGAGCACCAAAGCCCCATTGAAGCAAGTCTTGCCCCAGAGGGGTGTCTCCAGCACAGAAGTTCTCCCACTGCAGACACAGCTGATTCTCACAGCCAATTGGTCTGGAGGTCAATCCCTTCCAGTGTTATCTACAACAATCAAGGCTTAACTACAACAAGACTGTGCACAAAGCCCACAAGGGGGTGCACCAAGAGAGTCCTCCTCAGGTAGTTGGGGAGGCTGAACCACTGGGCCCTAGAGAACACTTAGCACAAAAAACCACTTTATCAACACAGGGAAGCATAAAAAATGCGGAGACAAAGAAACAGGACACAAATGACAGAAATGGAGGAAAGCAAACTACTGGATATAGAGTTCAAAACTACACTTTTAAGATTTTTCAAGAACTTTCTAGAAGCCGCCGATAAATTTAATAAGACCCTCAAAAAGACTGGTGAGACCGCCGATAAATGTAGCGAGATCCTCAAGAAATCTAGTCAGACCCTCAAGGTTATGATAAAGGACCAACTGGAAATTAAGCATACACTGACTGAAATAGAGGATATTATACAGACTCCCAACAGCAGACTAGAGGATCACAAGAATCAAGTCAACGATTTGAAATATGAAGAAGCAAAAAACTCCCAACCGGAAAAGCAAAATGAAAAAAGAATCCAAAAATATGAAGATAGTGTAAGGAGTCTCTGGGACAGCTTCAAGCGTACCAACATCTGAATTATAGGGGTGCCAGAAGAAGAGAGAGAGCAAGATATTGAAAACCTATTTGAAGAAATAATGACAGAAAACTTCCCCTACCTGGTCAAAGAAATAGACTTACAAGACCAAGAAGTGCAGAGAACCCCAAACAAAAGGAATCCAAAGAGGACCACACCAAGACACATCATAATTAAAATGCCAAGAGCAAAAGACAAAGAGAGAATCCTAAAAGCAGCAAGAGAAAAAAAGTCAGTTACCTACAAGGGAGTACCCATACGACTGTCAACAGAAACTTTGCAGGCCAGAAGGGAGTGGCAAGAAATATTCAAAGTGATGAATACCAAGAACCTACAACCAAGATTACTTTACCCAGCAAAGCTATCATTCAGAATTGAAGGTCAGATAAAGAGCTTCACAGATAAGGAAAAGCTAAAGGAGTTCATCACCACCAAACCAGTATTACATGAAATGCTGAAAGGTATTCTTTAAGAAGAGGAAGAAGAAGAAAAATGTAAAGATACAAAGTACAAACAACAAATACACATCTATCAACAAGTGAATCTAAAAATCAAGTGAATAAATAATCTGATGAACATAATGAACTGGTGATTATAATAGAATCAGGGGCATAGAAAGGGAATCGACTTACTATTCTTGGGGGGGAGGGGGAAGGGGTGTGGGAGATGTGGGAAGAGACTGGACAAAAATCGTGCACCTATGGATGAGGACAGTGGGTAGGGAGTGAGGGTGGAGGGTGGGGTGGGAACTGGGTGGAGGGGAATTATGGGGGGAAAAAAGAGGAACAAATGTAATAATCTGAACAATAAAGTTTTAATTTTTAAAAAATCAAACTGCAACATTTTCCCAAAGAATAAATCATTTCAGAACATGGTGGAATATTTTATATTACTCATGCAGAGAAGTCTACAACTTAAGACTTATTTTCTTGTTTAAAACATACAGGTCTATAACTCAAAGTTTTTTCAATGAATATTATAAAGAGCTTACATCTATATGAACAATATAGTGAACAACTGAATTTCACAAATTGAGAACAAATATATTGAAATACTGAGAAGTTACAATTTGACTCATAACTTGGTTTATGAACCACATTCTGTAACTTATTGGAAGGGTTTAACACAAATTATGAATTGATCCCTTTCATTTGTCTCATTATTGCTATATTTGATATATTTCCCAGCAGCAGAGCAAACTGAGTCAAATATGATTAAAGCAGATACCACTCCCCCCTCCTCTGGCCTGCCAGACAAACTTATTTTCATCCTAAAAGACAACTCAAATATGACCTCCTCAGTGAAGATTTCTGGGATTTTTTTTCTTGTATACTCCATCTGTGCTTCAAGAACATTAGTACATAGATCTGCACTTGCTGCATTATTCTGGTTGTTTGCCTGCTTGTTGTTCTGTGCTCCTTGAGAGCACCTCTGCATCCAGCAATCTCTATGAAATGCTTGTGCAATGAGTAAGGAGAAAAGTGAATAATACATTTTGCTGTGTTATGACCTGACAAATAAATAAAGATCCGAGATTTTCAAAACCACATTATTGGTTTTCTGATTGCAAAGACTCTTAACTTTCTGAATGAATAGTAACTGAAAGTGACTTCTTAAGAACTCTCCATCACAGAGATTGTTCCTATATGTCATTCAAATTTTTCACCATTGATTTAAATATATCATCTATTATAAAACATTATTTATTTGTTCCACTGCTTTATGGCATACCTTGTATTTTTTCACGGCATTATCTCCTTTATGAAATGCTTTTTAAAAAGCCTCTCATTTCTTTACCGACTAAATTTTTATATGCTATAAGAACTTGGTTTCTCTATCTCTCTATTTTATTGATTTCAGAGGAAGGAAGAGAGAAGTAGAGCAAGATAGAAACATCAATGATGAGAGCAAATCTTCCATCGGCTGCCTTCTACACACCCCACACTAGGGATCAAGCCCTCACCCAGGCATGTGCCCTGATCAGGAATCAAACCATGACATCCTAGTTCATGGGTAGATGCTCTACCGCCGAGCCACACGCAGCCTGATGGACTTGGCTTCTCTCTGAGAAAGAGTCCCACTTTCCCACAGTCTGTGCCCATTGCTTTTCCCAGAACTCAATAATTGTTCCTTGTTATTCATTTATATAAATGGGCTATATATTTAGCATCCAGAAAAATCAGACAAAACTGTTTGAAAAGAAATCATTTGTACAAGAAACTCTCAAGAATATAAATACACACACACACACACTACCTGACTCACAATAGGATTTCAAATCAAGTTAAAAAGAAGTCAGATTAAAAATGCATTGAATACTACAAGCTATAGTATCAATTGTTTACCCTTCTAATCGCAAGCATCACCACAGAGTATCATACCACAGACTACCAGCCCAGGAAAAGGTCAAAATTCAAAATTTAGAGTATGGTTTCCACACCATGTTAAGTTAAAAAATTATCTCTTAAAATTGTAAGTCATGCCCTAGCTCGTTTGGCTCAGTGGATAGAGTTTCGGCCTGCGCACTTAAGGGTCCTGGGTTCGATTCCAGTCAAGGGCACATGCCCAGGTTGTGGACTTGATCCCCAATAGGGGGCATATAGGAGGCAGCCAATCAATGATTCTCTCTCATCATTGATGTTTCTATCTCTCTTTCCCTCTCCCTTCTTCTCTAAAATCAATAATATATACATATCTTACCTAATAATAGACAAAAAACATGTAAATGACTGTCCCTCCGCCACACTCACCAGCCAATCAGGAGAGTGTGCAAATTAACCCAACAAAGATGGCAGTTAATTTGCACACATAGGCGCGAAGCGGTGGAGTTAAGACTGAAGGCTCCGGCCAGCCAGAGCAGCGAAGACTGAAGGGAAGGCCTATTGCATGAAGCTCTTAGTGCTACAGGCCTCAAGTATATATATATATACATTTAAAAAATTGTAAGTTATGAACTGTCTGTATGTATACACATATGTATACATGAAAATAAAGGGTTAAAATAGTTTTTCTTTATTTGCTTTGATTACTTAAGAAATATAGGAATGTTTTCTTCTAATGAAGGTATATACGAGATAAGGTTTACAGAGAGAGTTGTTTCTAATGGGAGTTATATCCTATTAGCTCCCTCACTAAATTGCTGGTAAGAAACAGCTTGTGTATTAAATCTTCACTAAAATTTTGAGGTCAAAATCTCCCTAGACTTTCTCTGGATAAACTTCACTAAGTCCTGCGACTATATTTAGATTTAACAGCTATTGGGAATTTACAGTGGAGCATGAAAAGCATTATACTGTTTAAGATGCCTGTTGTACATAACATTTTGCAGTTAAAAAAATGACATTTTGCCAGGTCCAAACATAGAGGTGACCTTTAAATTCAAAACCAAATTGTGGAGGATGAAGTTTAGTAATTGCTTTGATATTTTTTTTTTTACAAAGATTTTACTATTGTCAACTGACTTATTCTAAACGACACAACACTAAGGTGAAGGGTCATATAATATAATACCAGCGAAATATAGCGTAGAGTATAATTCTCCAAAACCAAAATATAAAGATTATAATCTCTGAAGGCTTTAAAAAAAGTTGACTAAGTAAAACATAGGGTAAGTCATGGAAAAATAAAAGTTCTGTTTATTTCATCAGTAGGCATAGAAGCAGAAGATCAGACTGTAAGGATTCGTAGGAAGAATGCAATACCACCCTCAATTTACAGGTAAGAACACTGAGGACAAGAAAAAGGAAGAATATCCCCAAGGGCATAGGAGCAGAAATAAAAGAGCACAATTTTGAGACCTTGAAATTGGTGTCATATGTAAAAACAGCTGCAGTACCTGGCTTAGGTATTGGCACAGTGTAGGCCTGCAAAACACTTTCATTCTCTTATTCCTTCCCTTCACCTGTTCACTGCTGTGAAGGGTGTTGTAACACAGTGATTGAGAAGAGTGGGATCTCACAAGCCAGACTTCCTGGGAATGTAATTAGTGTTCTGTCCCCAGGAGAAGGGAAACCTGTCTGTGCCTCGGATTCCTCATGTGCAAATAAATTGTAAGTCATGACTTCTATTAGAGTGTTACTGGGAAAATTAAGGTAATAAACACAAAAATGCTTAGAAGAATACCTGGCTCTTAGAAAATGCTAATGAAGTTTACCTATTAATATTATAATAGTAACTAGGGGCCCGGTGCATGAAATTCGTGCACGAGGGTGGGGGTGTCCCTCAGCCCAGCCTGCCCCTTCTCACATACTGGGAGCCTTCAGAGGATGTCCTACTGATGGCTTAGGCCTGCTCCCTGTTCCCCTTGGGGAGCTGGCTTAAGCCTCAGCCTTTGTGGGAGGCGACCGGGCTGATCAGGGGAAGGCACCAGCCCCATCACCCCACTGCTGCAGCCACTGCCAGTCACCGCAGCTACCAAGGTGTTTTCATCAACATGGACTCCAGTCCCTTCACCATGAAAAAATTGCAAGCTTCTTTAGGTATTTTCAAGATGTGTCTTTCATAGGATATGACATTTCTTTATTACTTTTGTTTATCCTCACCTGAGGATATGTTTCCATTGATTTTTAGAGAATGTGGAAGAGAAAGGGAAAGACAGAGAGAAACATCAAAGTGAGAGGAACATTTTGATTGGTTGCCTCCTGCATGAGCCCTGACCTGGGCACTGGCCAGAGAGGAGCCTACAACCTAGGTACATGCCCTTGGTCAGAACTGAACCCAGACCCTGAGATCAGCAGACCGAGGCATTATCCACTGAGCCAAACTGGCTAGGATAGAATATGACATTTCTTAGCCCTCCAGCAGAGGACCTTCTCTTTTTTCTCCAGGACTGTGGTGGAAAAACCTAGATCACCTTTTTGGACTCTTATTAACCAAGTTGCCAAGAACATTACCAATGGCATGCAGGGAGCTTAGCCAATGAGTGGTCAGAAAAGGTGTTTCCTCTGTAGTTCATTTACACTGATTCTTGGCTCAGCCCCTGCCCAGGCCTCAGGGCCTGGGAAGGGGACCCCCATTGCCCTCTGATCACTGGCTCCACCCCTTCCCAGGCCTAAAGCCTCTGGACAAGGCTTTAAGCTTGGGCAGGGGAGCCCTCCGGCTCCAATTGCAGGCTCGGCCCTGCCCAGGAGCCCCCTGGCTCAGGCCCTTCCTAGGCTGCTCAGGGCCCACACGGCACCTACCTGGAGTGACTTGGGTGCCTATGATGTTCCTGGGACCCAGGCTGCTGGATACCTACATATGCAAATTAACCACCATCTTTGTTGGGTTAATTCGCATACTCATGTGATTGGCTGGTGGGAGTAGCGGAGTGACACCAATTTGCATATTCATCTATTATTAGTGTAGATGATTATTATGATGTACCACCTTGATATTACCTATTTGTATAGTGTCCAGTACCCTTCTTTGTGGCCGTGTTTCTCACACTGAAATAAATGTTAAAAGTATTTATCAGTTTCCTCTTAGCAAAACATACCAAAGATATAATCTAAGTTGTCAACTTGCAATAAAAACCTGAAGATGTTGTGATAGATTAATTAATCCAATATTTATAGTTGCTAATGGTTTAATATATTTCACCTGCAAGATACAGTTTTCATTTTAAGATTTATTTTAATTATTTATAGTTAGAGAAATGTATAGAGGAATACAGGATACTGTGTAGGATCAATAAATCTATATTTTGATATATGTTAGGATCTTGCTTTTTCCATTTTCAAGTAAAATGAAGTATTACAAATAGACAATTAACAATTTTAACTGAAGATACTGATATAGGACTTCTACCCAAATATAGCAATATTTGAACAATCTCTAGATTATAAAAATGGTATTCAATATGATTAGACTAACAGGTTTATAAAATAAAAAATATCCTTAATTGGGGCACAAAATTGACCCAAAAGTCCTTTGGTGTACTTTGTATATTTTCATAAGTGTACGTGTGTATGTGTGTGTGTGTGTGTGTATAGTCAAACATACTATTTTCATGTATAGTCAAACACATGCAAAAGGAAAAGTAACGGCTAATCCATTCTGGGGAGTACACTTTAAAACATATCTATTTTTCTAGGTATAACAATATGAAAGTTCATAATGTTTACATTTTAATGGCTCTTTCATTGAAATTCTTTTTCAGAAAAAGTCTCATCATCTCTGAAGGCAGTAGGGAGACAACTGTGTTATAAATCCATGGACACAGACAATAGTGTGGTGAAGGCCTGGACAGGGTGGGAATTGGGTGAAAGGACACAGTCTGGGGGAAATAAAGGAGGTCTGTAATACTCTCAACACTAAAGATAAGACAAGATAAGATAATATAAGCTAGAATAAAATAAAATAATAAAATAAATAAGATAATAAAATAAGTGAATAAATAAAATAACAAAATAAAATGAAATAATGAAAATCTAGGCTGCATTTCTAATCATTTCAGAGTCCACTTTTTCCTTATATTCTGTTTAAAATATTTTCTTCGTCTACAAAGAGAAAAAGCAAACTAAATGGAGATCCTTACTGGTTTTTACCCTTTATGTACTTCCCACCTTTACTCAATATTTCTGCCTGCAAACTACTAAGTGACAGCAAGAATAAGACTCCCTCTGAAGTGTTATTAAGCTTTAAAAATCACACCAAGCAACTTAAGTGATAAATCCCAAGTCATATTAAAGGGACAGGCCTGAACGTTTCTATTAAACCAGCGGTCCTCAACCTGTGGGTCGCGACCCCTTTTGGGGGTCGAACGACCCTTTCACAGGGGTGGCCTAAGACCATCGAAAAACACATATATAATTACACATTGTTTTTGTGATTAATCACTATGCTTTAATTATGTTCGGTTTGTAACAATGAAAATCCATCCTGCATATCAGATATTTACATTATGATTCATAACAGTAGCAACATTACAGTGATGAAGTAGCAACGAAAATAATTTTATGGTTGGGGGTCACCACAACATGAGGAACTGTATGAAAGGGTCGCGGCATGAGGAAGGTTGAGAACCACTGCACTAAAGGAACAAGGCGGAGTCGGTAAGAAACGAGGAGTCACGCTCCACTGAGAGACATGTTCCTGGACAGGACAGCCCTGAGCCAGTGGGAGAGGCCTGTCCCCAAATTTGATTCTTGTCGTCTCAGATAAATGAATTCATACGAGACCTTGACTGCATTGTGGAAAGCCAATTTATTAAAAAATAATTAATTGAAAAAGCAAGGCAAGCAAGCAAACCTATGCACCTGGCTTATGAAGCAGAGAGGGCTCTCAGCTCATCTGAAGAGCAGGCTGGGTGGGGGCGTTATATCCCTCCTGGCTATGGGCTTCAACACTCCTCTGATGACTATGCTGATGCAGATTAATTCTCAAGGCCCCTTTTTTCACTCTGTGGTGGCCTTCCCAGAATTCATGAGAAGCACCTGGCAACTTTATCTCGCCAAGCCTGAGACTGCGGGCTTCTCTGCTTAGGGAGTAAGACTGCTTTTTTTTTTTTCCCTTCCCCCTTTGCCCCCTCCGTTTCTGCATTCTCTCATTAGGGAGGTTTTTTAACATTTGCTCTTGTGTCCTTGGCTGGGGAAGATAATGGCTTTTTAGTTATAAGCTGGCTGCAAATTGCCCACACTGCTTGGCCTTGTTTTACCTTTCTTATCTCAGTGTCCCCATTCCTCCTGCCCTGGGATCCTATAGCAGAGCGAGCGCTGCTCAGCATGGGTCAGAGGGAACCAGCGGACTCTGTCTACCTAGGAGCTTGGGCCACACCTTCCCAGTGAAGGAGCACGTCCATTGTTCGAAGCTCAGCCAGAGAAGTTCTGGCCACTGGAAAGGCCTTACTGAGGTGCAAACTGCTAAGTGACAGTGATATTTACCTATTGTATAGTGTCCAGTACCCTTCTTTGTGGCCTTGTTTCTCACACTGAAATAAATGTTAAAAGTATTTATCAGTTTCCTCTTTTTTTTAATCTTTAAATTCTTTATTAGTTAAGGAATTATAAATGTGTCCTCATTCCCCTCCATTAACTCCCATCCCCCCCCCCCCACTTATGCTCTCATCCCCCTGTTGTCCAAGTCCTTTGGTTGATCTCTTCCCCTTACCCCCACCCTCCCTTACTTTCCCTCTGGGGATTAATAGTCTGATCGCTGTTTCTCTGTCTTTGGATCTGTCCCTGTTCATCAGTCTATGTTGTTCTCTATATTCCACAAATGAGTGAGATCATGTGGTATTTATCTTTCTCTGACTGGTTTATTTCACTTAGCATAATGCTCTCCAGTCCCATCCAAGCTGTTGCAAAAGGCAAGAGTTCCATTGTGTAGATGTACCACGGTTTTTTAATCCACACATCTGCTGATGGGCACTTAGGCTGTTTCCAGATCTTAGCTATAAGGAATTGTGCTGCTATGAACATAGGGGTGCATATATTCTCTCTGATTGGTGTTTCTGGCTTCTTGGGATATATTCCTAGAAGTGGGATCACAGGGTCAAATGGGAGTTCCATTTTTAGTTTTTTTGAGGAAGCTCCATACTGTTCTCCACAGTGGCTGCACCAGTCTGCATTCCCACCAGCAGTGCAGAAGGGTTCCTTTTTCTCCGCATCCTCTCCAACACTTGTTGTTTGTTGATTTGTTGATGATAGCCATTCTGACAGGTGTGAGGTGATACCACATTGTCGTTTTGATATGCATCTCTCGGATGATTAGTGACTTTGAGCATGTTTTCATATGTCTCTTGGCTTTCTGAGTGTCCTCTTTTGAAAAGTGTCTATCTAAGTCCATTGCCCATTTTTTGATTGGATTGTTTATCTTCCTATTATTAAGTTTCATGAGCTCCTTGTAAATGTTGGAGATGAAACCCTTATCAGTGATATCATTGGCAAATATGTTCTCCCATGCAGTGGGTCTTCTTGTTTTGTTGATGGTTTCCTTTGCTGTGCAAAAGCTTTTTATTTTAATGTAGTCCCATTTGTTTATTTTTTCTTTAGTTACCATTGCCCTAGGAGCATTATCAGAGAAGAAATTCCTCCGACATATGTTTGCTATTTCGCTGCCTATGGATTCGTCTAGTATTTTTATGGTTTCCCATCTTACGTTTAAGTCTTTTATCCATTTTGAGTTTATTTTTGTATATGGTGTGAGTTGGTGGTCTAGTTTCATCTTTCCAATTTTCCCAACGCCATGAACACAGTATGTTCTTCCATTTGTTTATGTCTTCCTCTATCTCTTTTTTCAGTGTCCTGTAGTTTTTCGCATATAAGTCTTTTACCTCCTTAGTTAAGTTTATTCCTAGGTATCTTAATTTTTTTGGTGCGTTGGTAAATGGGATTGCTTTTTTAGTCTCCCTTTCTGTAAGTTCACTATTGGTGTAAAGAAATGCCTTAGATTTCTTGGCATTAATTTTGTATCCTGCTACATTGCCAAATTCATTTATTAACTCTAATAATTTTTTGATGGAGTCTTTAGGGTTTTCTATGAACAGTATCATGTCATCTGCAAATAAAGACTGTTTTACTTCTTCTTTTCCAATTTGGATGCCTTTTATTTCTTCTTCTTGTCTGATCACAATGGCTAGTACTTCCAGTACTATGTCGAACAGGAGTGGTGAGAGGGGGCATCCCTGTCTTGTTCCTGTTCTCAGGGGAAATGGTTTCAGTTTTTGTTCATTGAGTATGATGTTGGCTGTGGGTTTGTCATATATGGCTTTTATTATGTTGAGGTATGATCCGTCTATTCCCACCTTGCTCAGAGTTTTTATCAAGAAAGGGTGTTGAATTTTGTCAAAAGCTTTTTCTGCATCAATTGATATGACTATGTGGTTTTTAACTCTCAATTTGTTTATGTGATGAATCACGTTTATTGATTTGCGGATATTGTACCATCCTTGCATCCATGGGATGAATCCTACTTGGTCATGATGTATGATCTTTCTGATGTATTGCTGGGTCCGATTTGCTAGAATTTTGTTGAGTATTTTGGCATCTATGTTCATGAGGGATATTGGCTTATAATTCTCTTCCATTGTGTTGTCTCTATCTGGTTTTGGTATTAGGGTGATGCTGGCTTCATAGAATGAGCTGGGAAGTGTTTCTTCTTCTTGAATTTTTGGGAATAGTCTGAGGAGGGTAGGTTTTAGTTCTTCCTTGAATGTTTGGTAAAACTCCCCTGTGAAGGTGTCGGGCCCCGGGCTTTTGTTTGCTGGAAGCTTTTTGATGACTGCTTCAATTTCTTCAGTAGTTATGGGCCTATTCAGGTTTTTTGATTCTTGCTGATTGAATTTTGGCAGCTTATATTTTTCTTAGAACATGTCCATTTTGCATAGGTTGTGCATTTTGTTGGAATAGAGTTGTTCATAGTATTTTTTTCATAATCCTTTGTATTTTGAAATTGTTACTTCACCTCTTTCATTTCTAATTTTATTTGGGTCCTCTCTCTTTGCTTCTTGGTGAGCCTGGCTAGAGGTTCATCAATCTTGTTTATCCTTTCAAAGAACCAGCTCTTGTTTTGTTTTTTGTTTTGTTTTATATATATATATTTGTCTCTATGTCATTTATTTCTGCTTTTATCTTTAGTATTTCCTTCCTTCTGCTTACACTGAGCCTTTCTTGTTGTCTTTCTAACACTTTGAGTTGTGGGGTTTGATAATTTATTACCATTTTTCTTGTTTTAACTTCCCTCTCAAGACTACTTTCACTGTGTCCCATAGATTTTGCATTGTTGTGTTTTTTATTGTTGTTTGTTTCCAGGATGCTTTTTTTATTTCTTCTTTGATCTTTTTGGTAACCTAATCATTGTTTAATAGCATGCTATTTAGCCTCCAAGTGTTTGATTTTTTCATTGTTTTTATTGTAGTTGATTTCAAATTTTATGCTATGGTGATCTGAGGAAATTCTTTTTTTAAAAAAATATTTTATTGATTTTTTACAGAGAGAAAGGGAGAGAGATAGAGAGTTAGAAACATCGATCAGCTGTCTGAGGAAATTCTTGATATGTTCTGTCTTCTTGAATTTGTAGAGACTTTTCCTTTGTCCCAATATGTGGTCTTTGAAAATGACCCTTATGTACTTGAGAAGAAAGTACATTCTGTGGCTGTGGGGTGAAATGTTCTGAAGATGTCAATTAATTCCATCTGATTAAGTGAGTCATTTAGGATTGATGTTTCTTTGCTGAGTTTTTGTTTAGAGGATTTATCCAGTGGTGTTAGTGGAGTATTAAAGTCCCCTAGTATGACTGTATTGCTGTCGATCTCTCCCTTGATATCTTCCAGAAGTTGTGTTTTTTTAAATGTATTTGGGTGGTCCTGTATTGGGTGCATATATGTTTACCAGTGTTATATCTTCTTGTTGAATTGCTCCCTTTAGTATTATGAAGTGGCCTTCCTTATCTCTTGTTATGGCCTTCACTTTGAGGTCTAATTTGTCAGATATAAGTATTGCTACCCCAACTTTTTTTTCATTTACATTCACCAGAAATTTTTTTTTCCATCCCTTCACTATCAGTCTGTGTGAATCCTTTTTTCTGAGGTGGGTCTCCTGTAGACAGCAGATATATGGATCATGTTTTCTTATCCACTCAGCTACCCTATGTCATTTGATTGGGATATTTAATCCGTTTACATTTAAACTTATTATTGATAGTACCTGTCACCATTTTTATTCTTTATGCCTGTGTTCCTTCTCCCTTTCCTATTTCTTCTTTTTACAGCAGACCCTTTAGCATTTCTTCCATTGCTGGTTTGGTGGTAATAAACTCCCTTGTACTTTTTTGTCTGTGAAGCTCCTGATTTCACCTTCAGTTTTGATTGATAGCCTTGCTGGGTATAGAATTCTTGGATTCAGTCCTTTGCTTTGCAGCACTTTGTATATTTCATTCCATTCCCTTAAGGCCTGATGTTTTTCTGTTGAGAAATCAGTTGATAGCCTGATGAGAGATCCCTTGTAGGTCTTTCTGCCTCTCTCTGCCAGCCTTTAAGATTCTTACTTTGTCATTGGTGTTTGCAATTTATTTATAATGTGTCTTGGTGTCAGTCTTTTTGGGTTCATCTTGTTTGGGACTCTGTGAGCTTCTTGGACTTGTGTGAATTTTTTCTTCCCAATATCAGGGAAGTTTTCTGTCTTTATTTCTTCAAACAGGTTTTCTATTCCTTTCTCAGTTTCCTCTCCTACTGGAACCTCTATTATGCTGATCTTGCTTTGTTTCACGTTGTCCTAAAGTTCACTTAGGCTCTCCTCCTGTTTTTTTTTTTTTTATTGTTTTATTGCTTACAGTGTTACAAAGAGTATTACATATGTCTCCTTTTTTCCCACCCTTGACAAATCACCTGGACTCCCCTACCCCCCAGTGTCTTATGTCCATTGGTTATGCTTAGATGCATGCATACAAGTCCTTCAGTTGGACTCTCACCCCCCCCCCCCCATCCTGCCCCCAAAACCTCCCCGGCGTTCCCACTGTAGTTTGACAGTCTGTTCGAGGCTGCTCTGCCTCTGCATCTATTTTTGTTCACAAGTTTACAATGGTCTTTATTATCCATGAGTGAGTGAGATCATGCGGTATTTTTCCTTCATTGACTGGCTTATTTCACTTAGCATAATGCTCTCCAGTTCCATCCATGCTGTTGCAAATGGTAAGAATTCCTTCTTTATCACAGCAGCATAATATTCCATCGTGTAGATGTACCACAGTTTTCTAATCCATTCATCTACTGATGGGCACTTAGGCTGTTTCCATATCTTAGCTATGGTGAATTGCGCTGCTGTGAACATAGGGGTGCATATATCCTTTCTGATTGGTGTTTCTCTTTTCTTGGGATATATTCCTAGAAGTGGGATCACGGGGTCAAATGGGAGTTCCATTTTTAGTTTTTTGAGGAAACTCCATACTGTCTTCCATAGCGGCTGTACCATCTGCATTTCCACCAGCAGTGCACAAGGGTTCCTTTTTCTCCACATCCTCTCCAGCACTTGTCGTTCGTTGATTTGTTGATGATAGCCATTCTGACAGGTGTGAGATGGTACCTCATTGTTGTTTTAATTTGCATTTCTTGGATGATTAGTGACTTTGGCTTTCTTTTTTTTTGTTCTTCACTGGGGTGAGACTGGGGTTCAGTTGCTAGGGCTACTATAAAGAGATGTCAATAGGGAGCCAGGACACTGAAGGAAAGAAGAGAGCAGAGCGACAGTAGCAGGGAAAAGAGCTACAAAAGGAATAGTTTATGAACTTGCACCTGGACTTGACATGACAGGCCATCTAGCCCAGTTCTCCCATCTGTCAAACACTGGCATCATTTGTAATTCCTTGGAGAATCACCAGCAGGTGAATGGAGGAGGGAAGAAAAAGAACAAAATAAACTGAACCAGAGACTCCCAGGCTTCGAGGGTGAGCAGACTCCAACAGGAGGAAGTTCAGTATAAAATTGGGTTATGACACTAGTTCTTTCTTTAACTCTTAAAAATGTTTTTACCTGGTCAGTGTCTAAAAGAAGCCAAGGCAACTTCTGAAGGAGTTATTTCCTCACCCTCTATGGCCAGCTGGTTCCTTATTCATGCTTTTGGAGGCATATTCACTGAATATTTATTGAACACCTATTATACGTCAGGCACTGTTCTGGATGCTGGACCAAAATGGTGAACAAAGCAGCAAGGATACTGGCCAACAGGGAGCATACAGTCTATAGGTGAGATAGTCAGCAAACAAACATTGATGTGACAGTGCTAAGTGACAGGCTCTTAACGTGCAGTTCAGGGAGAATGGTGGTGGTGGTGGTTTGGATTAGAGTGGCAAGTGAAACTGTGAGGCAGCTGGCAAAGGCTGGTGTGTAGGAGTGAGGTTACTGTTTTACATAAGGTGATGAGGGAGGGACTTATTAGCAGGGGGATTCCGAGTAGAGACCTGAAGGATGTGAGGGAACAAAGCACAGGCACGGTTGGAGGAGGGGTAGCAGACAGAGGGAACAGCAAGTGCGAAAGCCCTGAGTGGGATGTCCTGAGCACTTTGGGTGTAGCACAGAGGCCAGTGTGGCTGCAGAGAAGTGGTGAAGGGAAGAGTGGAGGGAGGGAAGCCTGTGAGATGCAGAGAGCTTGACCTCGTAGTGCCTTATGTAGTAAAGAAGTAACCTTATTCAAAGAGGGGTCTGGCCTTTACCCTTGATGCTTGGGAGGTGATCATAAGGCCTTAGGTTGAATTTCTTTTTGCCTGGGTTCTTGGGCAACCCCAGATAGTCTAACAATGATTTAGGATGGGGCTTTGGGTCACATGGTGTCAGTTTGTGCCAGAAACCGTTCCTTCCTTGCTGCTTGACGCAGTCGCTGCAGGGAAGAAACATCTGCACAGCATATGTTTCAAGGGACCTGGCATATATGGCATACTGTTCTTAATATGTTTGCTCCCCTTCTTGGTGCTATGTGTTGTAACCAAGGTCACCTCTCTGAGAAAGGTTGTTTCCCCAGGTAGGGATTTTTCCCTGAAGTTAGGGAGGGAATAAAACCCCTTAACTAAGTGCCAGGCGGGTAGTTAATCACTTTAACTAGGAACAATCACGCTTAAGCTACATAATCTTTACTCCCTGGAATGGAGATGATAAACGCCTTAAACCTTGGAATAGGAATTGATAGGATTAAAATCAACTGGTATAAATACAGATGTAACAAGACAATAAAACACAGAACCTGGTTCGAGATCCTGGCTAGAGAACCTGGTTAGGCTGCAGATCAACTGAACGCCTTCTCCGTGCCACTCACTCCCCGCCGACTCCATCCACACCTTTGGGAACCCCTGGACCTGCTGGGGTTGGATCTCAACAATTGGTGCCCAAACAGGGACACTTAGGTAAGCCCCCCTGCACTCGGGATGGATACTGCACTGTAGGGTTCTGCAGACCCCCCCTATAGAGGATAAGTAGGGTATGATGGTGGATAGTACAGAACTTAGATTGAGAAGATGGGTCATACTGAGTCTAAAGAAAAAAGACTCTATTAATCTTTTAACACATATGCTTGCTAGCAGAGGAGTTAAGGTTACTCCCAGTCAGACAGAAAGTTTTATACAAGAAGTATGTCCATGGCTTCCTGAGGAAGGAACTGTTAATTTAGAAACTTGGACTAAAGTAGGAGAGCAATTAAAGAATTATTACAGATACCATGGATCTGAGAAGGTCCCAGCAGATACCCTTTCCCTCTGGAATTTAATTCATGACACCTTGGCACTAGAGGCAGAAACGGTTGAACTTTCTCAACCTTTAAATAGTCCCTCGGTTCCTCCTAGAGAGGACACATCATTAGTCTCCAGCTCAATCTTAGAGCAATTTAGCTATGCCTACGAATCAGACAGACACCATTATCCTCTGCTTCTCTGCTGCACCAACCTCTATGTCTTGCTTACATCCCGCTTGTTTACAGCCTATAGATTGGTGTGTCCATATAATCCAAGAAAATGGAAACTGAACAGCCAGAGGAAATCTTCCACAACACCAAAACCAACGGTGAATTTGGTAAACGCCCTGCAGAAGATATGGAAGAGGAACAAGCTTTTAAAAGATCTAGGAACACCGATGAGATGGTTGAATTACGCATTCTGCTTCAGAGCAAGAATGCTGGGGCAGTGATTGGAAAAGGAGGCAAGAACATTAAGGCTCTGCGTACAGACTACAATGCCAGTGTTTCAGTCCCAGACAGCAGTGGCCCTGAGCGCATATTGCGTATCAGTGCTGATATTGAAGCAATTGGAGAAATTCTGAAGAAAATCATCCCTACCTTGGAAGACGGCCTGCGGTTGCCATCACCCACTGCAACCAGCCAGCTCCCGCTCGAATCTGATGCTGTGGAATGCTTAAATTACCAACACTATAAAGGAAGCAACTTTGACTGTGAATTGAGACTGTTGATTCATCAGAGTCTGGCAGGAAGGATTATTGGGGTCAAAGGTGCTAAAATCAAAGAAATTCGAGAGAACACTCAGACAAAAATCAAGCTTTTCCAGGAATGCTGTCCTCATTCCACTGACAGAGTCGTTCTTATTGGAGGAAAACCTGATAGGGTTGTAGAGTGCATAAAGATCATCCTTGAACTTATATCAGAGTCGCCCATCAAAGGACATGCACAGCCTTATGATCCCAACTTTTATGATGAAACTTATGATTATGGTGGCTTTACAATGATGTCTGATGACAACCGTGGCCGTCCTGTGGGATTTCCCATGCGGGGAAGAGGTGGTTTTGACAGGATGCCTCCTGGTCGTGGTGGGCACCTCATGCCTCCATCTAGAAGAGATTATGATGATATGAGCCCTTGGCGAGGACCTCCTCTCCCTCCTCCTGGACGAGGTGGCTGGGGTGGTAGCAGAGCTCACAATCTTCCTCTTCCTCCATCACCACCACCTAGAGGGGGGGATATAATGGCCTATGACAGGAGAGGAAGACCTGGAGATCATTATGATGGCATGGTAGATGAAACATGGGACTCTGCAATAGATACATGGAGCCCTTCAGAATGGCAGATGGCTTATGAACCACAGGGTGGCTCTGGATATGATTATTCCTACGCAGGGGGTCGTGGCTCATATGGTGAACTTGGTGGACCTATTATTACAACACAAGTAACTATTCCCAAAGATCTGGCTGGATCTATAATTGGCAAAGGTGGTCAGAGGATTAAACAAACCCGACATGAGTCAGGAGCTTCGATCAAAATTGATGAGCCTTTAGGAGGGTCCGAAGATCGGATCATTACCATTTCAGGAACAGAGGACCAGATATGGAATGCACAGTATTTGCTGCAGAACAGTGTGAAGCAGTATGCAGATGTTGAAGGATTCTAATGCAAGATATTTTTTCTTATTAGAGTGTGAAGCAGTATTCTGGAAAGTTTTTCTAAGACTAGTGAAGAACTGAAGGATTCCTGCATCTTTTTTTTTTATCTGCTTCTGTTTAAAAAGCCAACATTCCCCTGCTTCATAGGTGTTCTGCATTTGAGGTGTAGTGAAATCTTTGCTGTTCACCAGATGTAATGTTTTAATTCATTTTTTAAAAAATTGTTTTATTGATTAAAGTATTACAAAGAGTATTACTTATGTCTCCTTTTTTTCCCCGCCCTTGACAATCCTTTGGCCTCCCCTACCCCCCAGTGTCTTATGTCCACTGGTTATGCTTATATGCATGCATACAAGTCTTTTGGTTGATCTCTCTTTTTTTTTTTTTTTAAATTAAATCTTTATTGTTCTGATTACATTTGTTCCTCTTTTTTTCCCATAACTCCCCTTCTCCCAGTTCCCGCCCCACCCTCCGCCGTCACTCCCCACCCACTGTCCTCATCCATAGGTGCACAATTTTTGTCCATTCTCTTCCCGCATCTCCCATTCCCCTTCCCCCCCACCCCCCCCCCAAGAATAGTCAGTCCATTCCCCTTCTATGTCCCTGATTCATTGTAATCACCAGTTCATTCTGTACATCAGATTATTTATTCACTTGATTCTTAGATTCACTTGTTGATAGATGCATGTTTGTTGTTCACACTTTGTATCTTTACCTTTTTCTTCTTCCTCTTCTTAAAGGAAACCTTTCAGCATTTCGTATAGTACTGGTTTAGTGGTGATGAAGTCCTTTAGCTTTTCCTTATCTGTGAAGCTCTTTATCTGACCTTCAATTCTGAATGATAGCTTTGCTGGATAAAGTAATCTTGGTTGTAGGTTCTTGGTATTCAGTACTTTGAATATTTCTTGCCATTCCCTTCTGGCCTGCAAAGTTTCTGTTGAGATATCAGCTGACAGTCGTATGGGTATTCCCTTGTAGGTAATTGAGTCTCTTTCTCTTGCTGCTTTTAAGATTTTCTCTTTGTCTTTTGCTCTTGGCATTTTAATGATGATGTGTCTTGGTGTGGTCCTCTTTGGATTCCTTTTGTTTGGGGTTCTCTTCGCTTCTTGGACCTGTAAGTCCATTTCTTTCACCAGGTGGGGGAAGTTTTCTGCCATTATTTCTTCAAATAGGTTTTCAATATCTTGCTGTCTCTCATCTTCTGGCACCCCTATTATTCTGATATTAGTGCGCTTGAAGCTGTCCCAGAGGCTCCTTACACTATCTTCACACTTTCGGATTCTTTTTTCATTTTGCTTTTCCAGTTGGGTGTTTTTTGTCAAATCTTTGGTTTGATTCTTGTGCTCCTCTGGTCTGCTATTGGGTATAATATTCTTTATTTCAGTCCGTGTATGCTTACTTTCTAATTTCTTTATTGTAGCATCCAGGGTCTCATTAGTTTTCGTGAGGCTCTGCACAAGTTTATAGCAAGCCCTCAAAATTGCGATTCTTAGCTCCATATCCTCCATTTCTGACATGTTTTTTTGTCTCCGCATCTTTTATGCTTTCTTGGTGCACCCCCTTGTGGTCTTTGTGCGCAGTCTTGTTCTAGCCAAGCCTTAATTGTTGTAGTTAACACTAGAGGGATTTGACCACCAGGCCGACTGGCTGTAGGAATCAGCTGTGTAGAAAACGTCTGCCTTCTGGGGAGGCGCTAATCCAGCCTTTGCCTGAGGCGATCGGCAAATGGCTGTGCGCAGGGTTTGGGCGGGGCGGGGCTCAACAGGGCAGGCGGAGGGAGCAGTTACTCCTGCTCTCAGTCCCGTTCCCAGAGGCTCTGCTTCTCAGAACCCCGGCAGCCGCTGCAAACCTCGGAGAGAAAGCTGCCCTCAGGTTCCAACTGATGCCGGATCCCGCTTCTCCCGTTTGAGTCTGGGTCCCTAGAGACTCGCCCAGATCTGGAGCCCAGAGTCTGAGACTCACTCCTGACCGAAAACGACAACCACGCCCTCAGCCACCAGCCCGCTTTCGCGCGCACCTCGGTACCTTTGTATTTTCCACACTGCGCCTCCTCTGAGCCTCGGTTTGCTGTTCTCTTTCCTTCTAGTTGTAGAGTCTCTCTTCAGCCAGCCTTCCTGTGGTTCTGGGTGATGTCCATTCCGTCTTTTAGTTGTATTTTTGAAATGGTTGTTTGCGGCAGCGGTCTCCGGTGTTTACCTACGCCGCCATCTTGGTCTCTTCCCCCTTTGGTTGATCTCTTACACGCCCCCTCCTGCCCTCCACCCCTCCCCAACCTTCCCGCTGTAGTTTGACAGTCTGTTCAAGGCAGCTCTGTCTCTGTATCTATTTTTGTTCATAAGTTTATAATGGTCTTTATTATCCATGAGTGAGTGAGATCATGTGGTGTTTTTCCTTCATTGACTGGGTTATTTCACTTAGCATAATGCTCTCCAGTTCCATCCATGCTGTTGCAAATGGTAAGAATTCCTTCTTTATAACAGCAGCATAGTATTCCATCGTGTAGACGTACCACAGTTTTCTAATCCATTCATCTACTGACGGGCACTTAGGCTGTTTCCAGATCTTATCTATGGTGAATTGTGCTGCTGTGAACATAGGGGTGCATATATCCTTTCTGATTGGTGTTTCTGTTTTCTTGGGATATATTCCTAGAAGTGGGATCACAGGGTCAAATGGGAGTTCCATTTTTAGTTTTTTGAGGAAACTCCATACTGTCTTCCATAGTGGCTGCACCAGTCTGCATTCCCACCAGCAGTGCAGAAGTGTTCCTTTTTCTCCACATCCTCTCCAGCACTTGCTGTTTGTTGATTTGTTGATGATAGCCATTCTGACAGGTGTGAGATGGTACCTCATTGTTGTTTTGATTTGCCTCTCTTGGATGATTAGTGACTTTGAGCATGTTTTCATATGTCTTTCGGCCCTCTGTATGTCCTCTTTTGAAAAGTGTCTATCTAGGTCCATTGCCCATTTTTTTGATTGGATTGTTTATCTTCCTTTTGTTAAGTTGTATGAGTTCCCTATAAATGTTGGAGATTAAGCCCTTATTGGTGATAACATTGGCAAATATGTTCTCCCATGTAGTGGGCTTTCTTGTTGTTTTGTTGATGGTTTCTTTTGCTGTGCAGAAGCTTTTTATTTTGATGTAGTCCCATTTGTTTATTTTCTCTTTAGTTTCCAATGCCCTAGGAGCTGTATCGGTGAATAAATTGCTTCATCATATGTCTGAGATTTTGTTGCTTTTGGATTCTTCTAGTATTTTTATGGTTTCCCGTCGTACATTTAAGTCCTTTATCCATTTTGAGATTATTTTTTGTGTATGGTGTAAGTTGCTGGTCTAGCTTCATTATTTTGCCTGTATCTGTCCAATTTTCCCAACACCATTTATTGAAGAGACTATCTTGACTCCATTGTAAGTTCTTGCCCTCTTTGTCAAATATTAATTGAGCATATAGGTTCGGATCAATTTCTGGGCTCCCTATTCTATTCCATTGATCTATATATCTGTTCTTGTGCCAGTACCAGGCAGTTTTGAGAAACAGTGGCTTTGTAATACAGCTTGATATCTGCTATTGAGATCCCACCTATTTTGTTCTTTCTCAGGATCGCTGCAGCTATTCAGGGTCTTTTTTTATTCCAGATGAATTTTTGGAGAGTTCATTCTAGGTCTGTGAAATATTCCCTTGGTATTTTAATGGGAAGTGCGTTGAATTTATAGATTGCTTTGGGTAGTATGGACATTTTAATTATATTAATTCTACCAATCTGCCAGAGTCCATACATTGTCTTCACTAGCTGAGTTTAGACAGAGACCCCCAAAAGCTAGTAACCTTTGAAGTCCTAGCAAAGGTCAGGACTGTGCACCACCCAGTTAATCTAAGAACCACCCAGTTAATCTAGATAATGGTAGCTGAAGCAACCTCCCTACCTTTAATCATGTAAGTAGCTGAAGCAACCTCCCTACCTTTAATCATGATAGTATCTGTGTGTCATTCAAACCTCCTTACCCTAAGGCTACCCCAGATCAAATAAAAGGATGAAGTGGCCTGAGCATTGGTGGAAGTCCTTTGGGACTTGCCCGCCTGGTCCCCCAGTATTGCAAAATTATCTCGTGTCATTTCTCTCTCATTTGTGTGCGGCCCCTCTTTCAAATACCAAACCCTACTCCACGCAGAACGTGGAGGGAGTCATACATGACATCAATCCAATAACATGGTATGTTCTTTCATCTGTTTATTGTTATGCCCATATTTCAGGATCCCCAAGAAACCACACCAAGGAGCCAGCCAGGTCCGATGCAATAGCATAAGAGTCTTTATTCGAGCTAGCTTGGCTCCCCGACCTCGCCGACGCAGCGGCAGGAAGCAGAGAGAGAGAACTCTGTGTGGAGAGAGGTTTTATAGAGGGGGTGGAGTAAGGGGAGGAGAAAAGACTGTGGGCCCTGCCAATTGGTCAGACCAAGTCGGTGTCTTGTTACACAGGATGTGGTCATATCAATGGCAACTTCCCTTGATTGTCATTGGTTACTTTAAAGAAGTCCTGGGTGTGGCTAGCAGAGGCTTGGGCTTCCGGGAAGAAGCATGGCAGAGCACATGGCCAAGGTAAGATGGAGGGCATAGCCCTTACTCTGGGGCAAGATGGAGGGCATAGCCCTCGCCCTTTCATTTATGTCTTCCACTATCTCTTTTTTCATCATCCTGTAGTTTTCTGAGTAGAGGTCTTTTACCTCTTCAGTTAAGTTTATTCCTACGTATCTTAATTTTATTTTGGTGGGATGGTAAATGGGATTGTTTATTTAGTCTCTCTTTTGATAAGTTCACTATTGGTGTATAGAAATGCCATAGATTTCTTGGCATTAATTTTGTATCCTGCTACATTGCCAAATTCATTTATTAACTCTAATAGTTTTTTGATGGAGTCTTTAGGGTTTTTTATGTATATCATGTCGTCTGTAAATAAGGACAGTTTTACTTCTTCTTTTCCAATTTGGATGCCTTTTATTTCTTCTTCCTGTCTAATTGCAATGGCTAATACTTCCAGAACTATGTCGAACAGGAGTGGTGAGAGTGGGCATCCCTGTCTTGTTCCTGTTCTTAAGGTAAAGGTTGACCTTGTCAGTGAAGATACTGGCCTAGGACGTAACTGCCCACCATAACTGCTTTTAGTTAAAGTTTAATTTCAGACCATCCTTTGTGGTCACTTTAGGTCTTTGAGTCTGCAAGATTGCTATGCAGGCCTCCCTTGAGCCTTTCAGGTTAGCATGTGGCCCCTTTCATCCACAGTTTTAACGAGGAATAAAGGAAAGCACCACCATATTTAATACTCCAGGAAGGAATGTAAAAGTATAAACATGACATTATCAGGCTTTGAAGAGTATCTCTCATGGCAACTGCTTCTGAGAACTTGATATTTTCTCTGAGGGAAACTGCTCATTAAGCACTTTTCAATAATCTGGTAAAGAAATACAGAACAGTTATTAGAAAAGATGATATCTGTCCCAGGGTACAACACACCACAGAGGCCAGAGCCACTCTTTAAACCTATTTTCATTTGACTGCTGCTCCTATGGACTGAAGATGTATTAACATAACCAATTTTTAAAACTACTTAATGAAGGTCATTCTTGTTCCCTTGAAACTGGTTCATTTTATTACTTTGGGGATTCTGTAAAGCCTGGTGACTTTACATTCTTTTGATACCTGAATATGGTTTGGTTTTGCTAAATCAAAGGGTAGAGTCTGCTTGTAATGACTAAGGGGTCTTCTGACACCTCAACTTTTACTGGTCACTGAAATCAACTGAAAATGTATATTTGTTAATTATATATCATAGGAAAGGTTTACAATATAAAGAAGATGTAAGGAAGAGTTCAAACATGGTAGTAAAATCACAGTAAAGTATAAATGTCTAATATCTATTTCTCTGTCTTGCTCACACTATCTATCTAATTTTAAGCAATTGGAATTGATGGTAATTTCATGAAGCTTCAGGTTCCTGAAATTTAATATAATAAAGAGGAATATGAAATTAGCCAGGACAAACAATCTACAGGCAGCAGAGAGCCACAGGAGGGCAGGGCAGCGAGCTAAGAGTGGGGAGAGCTACAGGAGGGCGGAGCAGCGAGCTACAAGCGGCTGAGAGCTACCAGCAGCAGTGGGCAGGTTGGCCAGCTGAGGCAGGTGGCAGTGAGCTACTGGCGCATGGATTCGTGCACAGGGCTACTAGTGAAGATATAAATGGGCGGGGGTTGTGGGGCAATCAAACCTTTGAGATTTAGTTTGGGGCAGAGTATTCTTGCCTCCTTGAATGCCTACATTGTCTATTAAAGTTCTGCCTCAGTTTAACCCTAGACAAATAAATTTGTCTGGCTTAATTAAAAGGCTGTGAAGATATGATATACATGGGTTACAATCCCCTCTTTTCTCCTCTAGCTGGATACTTGAAGGCACAGTATTTGATCTCCCACAAGGCAGTTTCTTTACCTGTAAAATGTATGCCAAGTACTGTTCTATGTATATGCCTCACTTACCTTTTTACATTTAATATGGATTCACTCCCATTTAACGGATGGAAAATATTAGTTTGTGGTGGGGGTTGAGAGAAGGCTTATAAAGAGGCATAGGATTTAATATTTCATAGGCAATCAATATTTGTTGAGCCCTCCATTGTCCTTTTATAAGAATAATGCATAACAAAAGAATTAAACCATAAATGAATGGCAATTTCTTAAGCAATAATTTATTTTCTGCCTGTGAGAATATTTTCCTTCTTTCCCTGGTGAATTTGTAGCCTGCATTTCAGGTTCACATGTTACCTACCACATGAGTTTCCTATATGCACTCTAAGAACACAGATTTTTTTTCCCTTCTTCAAATTTCTATACTCAGAATGTCTGCCCCTTGGTCTGGTTTCAAATATCATTCAACTAGAATTTTGGTCTACTTTTGTCAACTTTGGAGTCCATAGCTTGCAGATTAATTTTGTAATTGACTTGATGAAGAGCCAAGGAAAAAATATTTAACCTCTGTGTCCTAGTTTTCTCACCTGCAAAACTTAATTGAAGACTATTATAAGAAAGAAAATTTTTAAAAATATGTAAAAACACCAAATACATATATGCATACAATGGATCACCCACAAGTGCTAGTTTTTATCTAGAATTGTCCGAGAGAACATCAATATTTTTGAAGCACAGATCATTGCTCACTTTCTGTTTTTATCTATCACATGTTCATTGTCCTGAATTGCTCTTGTCGTGTTGAACCACCTGCAGTTCCCTACATATACCATTCTTTCTAAGATCTGCAGTTTGAAGTTCTGACCTGGCTGACTCCTATTCATCCTTTGACCACCCGTTCAGTCATCACTTCCAGCTGTAAGCCCCTTGGGCTCCTGGAGATTGAGGCCTCCCTGCACTTCCAAGCCTGCGTGTTCCTATCACTGCCCTTATTAGGCCCCATTGCCTGTGGACACACGTTTCTCTTCTGGTGACCAAGAACCTCTTGAGAAGGGATCTATTTGTCCTTTTATCATTGCAGGATAGTTTAAGCCATAAAATATGAGTGCTCAGTGAGTATTTGCTGATTGGATGAGTGAAGGAATGGCTAAGGACAAAGACTCGCAGGAACTGAGTACTGCCATTGGGCGAAGCCTCATGCTGGACACTGGGGATGTCTGCTCCTCAATGAGTGTGCTCGCATTAAATTACCCAACGTACTGTTGGCAGTTTTAGTGATTCTTTTCTACTTCAATCTCTGCCATGTCTCCAGTGCTTAGATACAGGAAAAGACATGTGAACAGTGGCTCACTGGTCAGTCATCAAGATACCTTTAGAAATTTAGCGAGAAGAGGAAGCTTGCCTGTTTTGGTCACTGGCTTATGTAACTTACAAATATTATAATGGTTCAAATATTGCTTACTATGCATTCAGTAGCTGATCTACAAAACATATAGCACTTTGAAATATTGATCTCTTCAGTGCCTGCAAGTAAGAGATATTAGTGTAGCCTGGATTCCATTTATAGCTATGGGATTAGAAGCAGAGAGGTGGAAAATTGGAATAGGCCAAAATTCATGTGAAGTGGAAAGTACCGCTGGCAGTGGTACTAAGGAAGGGGAGTAACAAATAAGGGAAGCGTTATTTTAAAAGCTGACTCAGCCATCAACTGGGGAAGAAGCAGAAAATGAGCAGGCTTCTCAGCCCTCAGCTTCCTATGCCTCATGGTTGGTTTTTCGCACTCACATTCAGCACAGCGATTGGAAAAGGCAAAAACAAATGATAGGGAACTAGAAAAAGGTGGTAACCCTATGGACTCCTGTCACTTCTGTCAAGTGAGTAAATGGGAAGATAAGTTTTCTTTTCAATGTGTGGTCAAAAATATTGAAAAAAATAATGAGCACTTTTCTAATATTTTGAATTATACTCAAACTGTCTTTTAAGTTTCTTTCAATGTCACTTGCACTATGACGTTTCTTCAAACCCTTACTGTCATGTCTACCTACAGATCTGATTTTTCTCTTTTTTTTAATCCTTAAACTTCAGAAGATTCTGTGATGGTTTTCTGGAGACATGACTTCATGTGTTTATCTGCTGTCCCTGCTTTGGGTGGGAACAAGGTTTATTTAACCATGTGCAACCAGAGACAGAGCCTTTGGCACCTTATCTGGCACATGGGAGGCACTCCATCTTACATCTTGACAGAACCTGGACAAATATATCTAGAAGGATTTAGAAATATTTGTTCATATTTTATTCCCTGGTCCCTTAAAATTTTTCTGTCCAAGGATTTATTATCATTATCAGATGGCACTGATCCTTCTTGACTATAAGAAAGAAGTTATATTCCAATATCTCTAAGAAAGAGGAGTTATACTAGGTAAAAGAGGATAGAAAACCAAGTAAAATATATTGAGATCTCTCTCTCTCTCTCTCTCTCTATATATATATATATATATATATATATATATTCAGTAATTTTTGTTTCTTTGGTTCTTCCTTCTCTAGTAGACTCTTATAGTTATGGTCTACCATGTTTTTGAAATCAACTTTCACAGTACCATGTAGAAGATTCTATAGAAAGATTTTTACACTAAGTGGGAGAGATGGTAACATTCAGTAAGTATTTTATTTACTCTCCTACATTTCTCAGTCACCTTTCTTAGAGGGGGCTGTGTGGCTATTTCTGAGGTCAATGAGCTATTGGGAGGTGCTATGTCTCTTGTCCAGGCTGAGGCTGTAGTGAGTACTTGTGCCATTTGCCAGTATTTCTCTCTACCTGCTACAGCAACTGAGGAGGAAATACAAAACTTCCCTGGAGTAAGCAGACCACCAAGAACTAACTGAAAGTCCCCATGTTTTATCCGCATGTCAGGGTAGTGAGTAGCTTTGCGGGACCTCACAGGCTGGTGCCACTCGGTGCCCAGCGGCTGGGTGTCACCACTGTCACCCATGGGGCTGTGCCCGGCAATTCCTCCAAATCCCTGATCCCTACAGCTGTTCCTATCTTATATAATAAAAGCCTAGGTGGCATCGTTTGATGTTGTCACAAGATGGCTGCCACAAGATGGTTATCACAAGATAGCCGGCAGGGGAGGGCACTTGGGGGCGACCAGGCCTGCAGAGGAGGGCAGGATGGCAGGGGAGGGCAGTTGGGTGCAATCGGGCCGACAGGGGAGGAAAGTTGGGTGTGACCAGGCCTGCAGGGGAGGGCAGTTAGGAGTGACCAGGCCTGTAGTAGAGGGTAGGTGCAGGCGATCAGGCTGGCAAGGGAGGGCAGTTGGGGATGATCAGGCTGGCAGGGGAGCGGTTAGGCATCAACCAGGCCTGCAGGGGAGTTGTTAGGGGGCTATCAGGCTGGCAGGCAGAAGCGGTTAGGGGCAATCAGGCAGGCAGGCAAGCGGTTAGGAGTCAGCAGTCCCAGATTGTGAGAGGGATCCCAGATTGGAGAGGGTGTAGGCTGGGTTGAGGGACATCCCTCACCCCGTGCATGAATTTTGTGCACCAGGCCTGTAGATAAAGGTGCACATTAGTGTAGTCTAATGGCTAGTGTTTTGTAGTTATTATAGTCTTCTTTTTCCCAGGGACCCTTTTCGGGTGGCCTTTCTTTCCCATTTTACGAAGAGCAGTGCCTGGAAGCCCACACCGTGTGCTGTCTTCTCTCCCCCAATCTCCCTGCCTCAGCAATCCAGTTGCACTTGTGTGACTTCCCAGTGGCGCCTGGATCAGAGTTGAACCTTTAAAAACATTTTCTGTGCAAATTCTATAGAACTTTTCTCTAGTTCTGTTTTCTACTTTGTGGGATTTTTCTAAAACAAACAAATATCCAACCTGCTCTGAGCCATTATGCTATGGAATCTGAAAAGCTGCCAACTCAGTGCATGTGACTATCCAGGCCTCATGTTCTCTCAGGTCTGCCTTGTAGCCGATGTGCTTCGGTTTAGCGCTCACCTTCCGGAGGTGCCCACAGTGGTGCTTTCATCCCCCTGCCCGCTTATCCCCCGGCCCGCTGATCCCCCGGCCCGCTGGTCTGACTCCTCCGTTCCCCTCAACACTGCGTGCTTGACACGGAGTTACAGCCTCAGAGAACAAACCTCATCTCCAGAAATCAGTCTATAAATTTGAAATAAGAAGACAACATTTTCTCCAAAAAAGAAAGAAAGAAAAAAGG
Organism: Myotis yumanensis; assembly: GCF_028538775.1. Taxonomy (NCBI): domain Eukaryota; kingdom Metazoa; phylum Chordata; class Mammalia; order Chiroptera; family Vespertilionidae; genus Myotis; species Myotis yumanensis. The sequence continues at coordinate 106,549,554 of NW_027223756.1, forward strand.
AAGAAAGGAATGCAGGAAGGAAGGAAGAGAGAGAGAGAGAGAGAGAGAGAGAGAGAGAGAGAGAGAAAGGAAGGAAGGAAGGAAGGAAGGAAGGAAGGAAGGAAGGAAGAAAGAAAGAAAGAAAGAAAGAAAGAAAGAAAGAAAGAAAGAAAGGAAGAAAGGACTCTATCTAAGAGTTACTTATAAGTTCAGAGAAGCAAGGGCATTTTTTAAAGCTTAGAAACGTGGGAAAGGATGAGTTGAGTTCTAGGTTAAGTTCAAACACGTCAGGGTCTTGCTGTTGCCTATAGAGATGCCAGGGCCGGTGCCTTTGTAAAGCTCGTTAACACCTTGTCAGTCTCCAGATTTGCAGGCGTGGCTGAGCGGTGAAGATGCTGTGGAAGCCCACACGAAACTAGAGCGCCGGACCAAAGTCCTCCACCAGACCTCTCAGGGCAGGTCATGCTTCGCTTCTGACATCCACGTGTTGTCTTTGCATTTGAACTTCTCTGGAAAAGGGTTGTGTCTTGTGGCGGCCTTGAGGCCATTGTCATTGCCTGTCCACGTGTGTGAAAATGTGCAGAATGAGCGTTAGCCACTTGGAACACATTCCAGGGCAGTTCAGCATCCCCACAGCCTGACCACAGACGGTAGAGTGGTGCGGGAAAGCATGACACCAGCATCTCAGAGATGTTTGGGAAGGTTGGGCTTGGAATGTCAGCATTAGGACCACCTTACTCAACACATTGCTTATCTCTATATATAAAGGGCTACTATGCTAAGTGTCTGACCATTCGACTGGCAGCTATGATGTGCACTGACCACCAGGGGGCAGACGCTCAACACATAGTCATGGAAACATGGAACAGACTGTTGAATCTCAGAGGGAAGTGGGAAGGAGGGAGGGCAGGAAGAGATTACCAAAGATCTTATATGCATACTAGAGGCCTGGTACACGGGTTCACGCACCGGTGGGGGTCCCTTGGCCTGCCCTATGGGGATAGGGCTGAATCCTTGCACCAGGCCTCCAACATCCCCCAAGGGGTCCTGGATTGCGAGAGGGCGCAGGCCAGGCTGAGGGACCCCACCAGTGCACGAATGCATGCACTGAGCCTCAGGTATTTTTATATTTATGCAGACCTGAGAGTGACAAGATGAACAACTGAGCCTCAGTAAGCATTCAGAAGCCCTGCTGATGAGAATGAATGAGTCCCAGGTCCCAGGAGTTCCTGGAGTGCAGCTTAGAAGCAGTATTTTCCCTTTCTCTGTGGCACCTAAAGTAATCGCATGTTATAATCATGATGAGGGGGGTTCCGAGGTGGACACAGGTTTTGGGATTGTGAGATGTTTGAACTGCTCATCGGAAAGACTTCTTGCTGTTGCTACATTTTCTGAAGGAGCAGCATGGATCACATCATATCAAAGGAGCATTAAAGCAGGGGTCAGAGGCTGCAGAATAAAATGTAAAGGATTTAAGATTTCCTCTCGTCCCATAGATAACACCCTTTCTGAGGACCACTTCCAATATGTTCCCCTAGAGCAGCTCTGAAGCCCCTCAGGCCGAGGCGAACGGCTGTCTTGTTTGTGGCCGACGGTCCTCGGAGCCCTGAGGTTTGCTTGGAAGAGGACTTGGCATCTGCGGGCGTACAGTTAGGATTGCAATATTGACGGGCCCTTCCTGGGGGTCACAGACATCGGAAGGCTTCCAGCACTCCATATTTCCCAACTTTGCCGTTCCTGGACTCGATGGTTATTATTTTAAACCTCTCTGATCCCTCGTTCTGAAGAGGAAACTGAAATCATCTCTCAGTCACTTCGCTGTCTGTGTTTAATCTGTGATTTAATATTTCCAAACCAATATGACAACACCTCATTTCCCCAGGATTGCCCAAGGGAGATTTCTCCCATGTCAGTAAATTTCCCAGGCAAGTGAGGCATGGACACATCCGTGCAGAACCTCATTATTTTTACTGTTTATGTTGGAAACATTTCTACATCCATTTCTCTGTTATTAAAGGGGCGCCCTGAAAGTCAGGCTCTGGGATTATGTAATTCCCAGGGGGAGCTTCCGATTTGTTGGTAGGTCGCTAGTTCATGGTGGGATAAGAGGGAGCAGTTTGTGCAAGCGGACCACACTCAAAGCTGACCAAACTAGGGCTGAGTGCTTTATCCTTTTGAAAATGTTGTCATTTAATTTTTTTTTTCCAGATCTATGGAGGTAGAATCGGTATGTGGCATTGTATAAGCTTAATGTGGAAAATGTGTTGTCCTATATTGCAAAATGATTACTGCCTTAGTATTAGCTCCCACTCCATCCTGTTGCATAGCTATCATCTCTTTTTTTGTGGTGAGCACATTGAAGGCCTACTCTCAGCATCTTTAAAGCACACAGTACAGTATTATTAGCTGCTAGAGGCCCAGTGCATATACTCGTGCACTGGTGGGGTCCCTCAGCCTGGCCTGTGCCCTTTCCCAATCTGGGACCCCTCTTCCCACTCATCCCGGCCCCGCTGCATCTGCTGCCTGCTGCCGTCGCTGCTCCATAGTGCGCTGCCGCAGAGGAGGAAGAGGCTTGCGCCACTGCCGCTGTGCTTGCCAGCCGTGAGCCTGGCGTCTGGTGCCCGTCAGTCAGCTGAGTGGTGCTCCTGCTGTGGGAGCGCACTGACCACCAGGAGGCAGCTCCTGCATTGAGCCCTCCTGGTGGTCAGTGCGCATCACAGCGACCGGTCGACCAGTCGACCAGTCGTTGGGTTGCTTAGGCTTTTATATATATATATAGATAGTCACCATGCTGTGCCTTTGATCCCCAGAACTTGCTAATTGTAAAGCTGGCGATTTGTCTGCTTTGACCAACATCCCCCATTTTCCCCCCATCCCCGGCTTCTGGTAACCTCCACTCTCAATCTGTCTTATTGTGTCTTCATCCCTGTACTCATTTGTTTGCCACAGTTTCAACTGAGATACCACTATGTGCCGATGTGCCAGGGGCTACAGACGTGGTGGCACACCAAACAGGTGTGGTGTTGGCCTTTATCCAGCTTATCAAATAGCCTTCTTTGCCTTTTTGGGTTGAAACTCATGTATTTTCACTGTATGTTCAGTTTTTGGAACTTGAAGGTCATTTGCTTCGCTGGGGGAAAAGGAATCTTAGTGTCTGCTAGCAAATTGCTCTCTTCCCCCAGCACCGGGTCCTTCCTGTCCAACCTTTTCTTTCCTCGTGGCCTCAACTATGATGGGAGAGTCCTTTATATTGTCCTCAGTCTGTGTCACAAGCCTCAGCTCACTGCAAACCCTCCGGTGGACAGATCTGGACACACTGTGCATGCAGCAGGACATGTTTTTTTTAACTCTACAGTGTGTTTTTCCACTTAATTATGTATTTTCTGAGACCATGACATTTAAATGTCTGTTTAATGGTCCATCTTGTGTAACCATCTCCTATTTTGGGTTATTTAGTTTCAGTCCAACTGTTCTTTTGGCTGGTTCTGCAATTTTAAATAATGCCTCTGTGAACATCCTGGTACATAACCCTTGCCTGCATTTCTGATTATTTCCTTATGCTGTTCCTCAGCCCCACACACTGTCCATTTCTTGTGCCCTGGGACTAAGTAGATGGCTGTTTTCCCAATCTATGTCCAGGGAATGTATCTGTCACTCGATGATCTTCAGAACTTTTTTTGATGATGGACTAGATGGAGTGTTGGCCTTGAGATCTTCCACAGACCCCTCCACGTTACACCCTTGCAGCCACCAGGACACCTGTGAGGAGAGGAGGAGAAAGGGAGGGCCAATACACTTTGGGGGGCGATGATGATGGGGAAGGTACAGTCTAGACCAGCCGTGGGCAAACTACGGCCCGCGGGCCGGATCCGGCCGTTTGAAATGAATAAAACTAAAAAAAAAAGACCGTACCCTTTTATGTAATGATGTTTACTTTGAATTTATATTAGTTCACACAAACACTCCATCCATGCTTTTGTTCCAGCCCTCCGGTCCAGTTTAAGAACCCATTGTGGCCCTCGAGTCAAAAAGTTTGCCCACCCCTGGGCTAGACCCTGACCTCGGGCCATGCCTTTGTGCACGTCCGAGTGTGGGAGTGCCTGAGTATGTGAATGCCTGAGTGTGTGAATGCATGAGTGTGGGAATACCTAAGTGTGTGAATGCCCGAGTGTGGGAATGCCTGAGTGTGCAAATGCCTGAGTGTGAATGCATGAGTGTGGGAGTGCCTGAGTGTGTGAATGCATGAGTGTGCAAAGGCCTGAGTGTGGGAATGCCTGAGTGTGTGAATGCCTGAGTGTGTGAATGCCTGAGTGTGCATGTCTGAGTGTGCGAATGCCTGAGTATGCAAATGCCTGAGTGTGGGAATGCCTGAGTGTGCAAATGCCTGAGTGTGCACATCTGAGGGTGTGAATGCCTGAGTGTGGGAATGCCTGAGGGTGCAAATGCCTGAGTGTGGGAATGCCTGAGGGTGCGAATGCCTGAGTATGGGAATGCCTGAGGGTGCGAATGCCTGGGTGTGCGAATGCCTCAGTGTGCGAATGCCTGAGTGTGCAAATGTATGAGGGTGTGCATGGGAGAGGGAGTACTCCTGCTCTCTCTGGGATGAATCATGATCTCCCTTCACCCACATGTTGAAGCCCTAACCTGCACTAGGATGGTGCTAGCAGATAGGGCCCTTGGGAGGTAATCAGGTTGAGGTGAGGTCTTGAGGGTGGGGCCCTGACGATGGGATTAGTGCCCTTGTAAAAGGAGACACCAGGGACCTTGCTGTCCCCTCTCTGCTGTGTGAGGACAGGGGAAGGCAGCCATCAGCAGCCAGGAAGGGAACTCTTGCCTGGTGCCAATTGGCCCACACCTTGGTGGTGGACTTCCCCGCCTCCAAACCTGTGAGAAATCAGTTTGGGTTAAGTCACCATCTGTGGTGCTTTGTTACGCAGTTGGAGCTGACTGATACACTGTTGAAGGCAGCCAGTTTATGATCCCCTGTGAGTTGGGAAAACAGCAGGCAAGCAGGCGAGCTAATACCCTTGAGTATTAGCTTAAAAACCTGATCCCCTGACCCCTTGATCCCCAGGCCTTAGCCAACTGCAGTAAAATACTTGGTCTCATTTTATTAGTGTTTCTTTAGTCTTGCAACCTCTTTCTCCTTTCTTATCCCCTTTCTTTATGTGTATTTTGCAGACAAGTACACTATGCACTATTCCAACATCAATCTTTCGTTATGGATTTTAACCGATGGGTCCATCGGAGGGAATTGAGTGAAGATCAGCCCCAGTCCCTGACATGGGCACCGCATTCGATCCTTGACTGGAAAAATCTGAACACGGGAATACCCTTTCCGCTCCTCTTTGTGGCTGGCTCTCCTGTTCAGTTATGATATGGCAGTTTTTCATTTTTGTGACATTTTTAGAATTTAATATTTCAGTTTTGTTTGCTTATTAAATCAGGGAGTAGGAAGTGACTTACACTCTCACATTCTCAGTGGGTTGTGAAGAGGAATTCCATATGTAGGGCCATGTTGCTGGCATGTGGCATGGGTTTCCGGGTCCATGATGACTGGCCCATGGAAGCTGGCTCTGCAGAAGGCTGCCACCCTAAACGCATGCTGGGAAGGTGGGTCTCATGGCTGTGATGGCTGCTGCCTTAAGGCATGCTGGGAGGGTGAGTCTCATGGTTGTGATGGCTGCTGCCCTAAGGCATGCTGGGAGGGTGGGTCTCATGGCTGGGATGGCTGCTTCCTTAAGGCATGCTGGGAGGGTGGGTCTCATGTGGCTGCTATGGCTGGTGCCCTAATGCATGCTGGGAGGGTGAGTCTCATGGCTGGGATGGCTGCTGCCCTAATGCATGTTGGGAGGGTGGGTCTCACATGGCTGCAATGGCTGCTGCCCTAAGGCATGCTGGGAGGGTGGGTCTCATGGCTGTGATGGCTGCTGCCCTAAGGCATCCTGGGAGGGTGGGTCTCATGCCTGGAGTGCTGCTAGGTGTGAGCTGTGGGCTGCTGGGCTGTGACCTCCCTGGGGAGTGCCTGAGGACCCAGAGGGGTGGCACTGCTCTCGAGAAGACAAAGGTGTTAATACTTTTTTCAGATACGAGGTCACCCAGAGACACGGAAACAGCAGTAAACGTGGTGCCTGTGGTGCCACCTGCCAGGCAGGGAAACAGACACGGCCGAGGGCCTCTCAGGAGTGGTGCTGGGGTTCGTAGCAAAGTGGTTCTGTGAACATATGAAGGTTGCAGCCTGGACCACAGCTGGTCTCCTGCTCACCCTGCTCCTAGTCCACGCCTGACCACAGGACACTTCCCTTCTCCATCACTAACTGTTTTCCTTTAAAACTTTTCATTACTGTGTCTCACTTGTATTTTGCACCGTCAACATGTTTTAAATTACAGAAGCAATATGCACCCCTAGAGACAAATTTAAAGGAGACGAAAGTGCCCAGAGAGAGCCATGTGGTGAGGAGTGAGGGCTCCTGGAGCAGCCGCATTAGGTTACCAGGACACCTCGGGCCTTGGGGCAGAGGGTCTCCCACGACTGCACAGAAAGTCAGCGCATCGGACCGAAATGCTGCCTGTGCAGAGACGGAGATGCTGTGTCCACGGAGAGGGGAGCGTCTCCCTGTGCCAGTTGCCCACACCCGGTTTCACTGTCTCTAAGCTCGTGCCTCTGTCAGGAAATGTGGCAAGTTTCAGAGACTGAAGGGTTGAAAGAAGTTTCTGGATGCTGACCCTCCTCACCCGCGGTGGCCGGACGGAGATGTGGTCCCTTCGCACTCAGTCAGGAGAGGGGCCTTGGGAAGACCCGCAGGGTGGTGGTGTCTGGGGGGCGTGGGGGGGGGGGGGGGATGGCGTGCCCGCACCTGAGAAATCCGGCGGCGAGGGGTCAGGCTGGTAAATTGGATAAAGGTGTCCTAGGTGACTGGGAGTTACTAAACCAGTGCTTTCTCTCAAGGTGGAAAAAAGAGTAACAATTCCATAAAGAAGGATGAGTAACATCACATTCATTGCTTAGAAATTAAATACAGGAAGCTCACTTTACATTTGATTTTAATTTTTGAAAACTCTGTGTATCTTACCTTGTGACTGTTTCTCGGAGGTAGAACTCTTACCAGGGAAAAGACGCGTGTGCTTGTGGAACTTCACTAGGAAAGGAGTTTCCAATCTGAGAACGTCACATTTCTATTCCAGGCGAGGCGGAAGGAAAAGGGACCCACAGAAGTAGCTCTGGCACCTTGTGGATATAACGCCCTTTTGTCATGGGATTGCTCATGGCACTCGCATGTGCAAGCCCGAGAGCCAGGCAGTGGAGCACGCAGCCCCCTGGCTCTGGGTCTGTGTGACCAGTCACGTTCACCGTCTTTGATGTTCCCTGTCCCACTGATTTGACATCACATTCTGGCACCTTCCACGTGGGACCCGAGCGAGCACTTTCACAATATACGCTCTGTGCTGGGCGGAGGGGCAGATGGATTGGAGGCGGCCCCAGCTTGCCTTCCTTGTCATAACCCACTGCACACATCCATCATGTGTGAGGTCACTGGGAGTGACATCACTCTTACCACCTCCCAGACTGCACTGCGGAACCTAAGGAAATACAATAACCCGTTTCTCATTTCTTCCTCTTACATAATCATGTCCCAAGTGAAGCAGGACACACACACACACACACACACACACACACACACGTGCACAGGCACACACATGCAAACACACAATGCAACCTGAAATCTGCAGCTGCAGTGGCTTTCTGAGGACATATTTGGCTGTGGGTGGTCATATGTGCTAAAGGTTCTGGAAATCCCAGGGCATTTGGGCACCAACAGGAAGAGGCCGCCGTTGGGCAGAGGGACCCGGGGGGGGGGGGAAGGCAGCGCGTGGCTTTGTGCCTCCTCCTCCTGCAGGAGCTGTGGAGGGAGCTGCTGCCTTCCTAGGAGGGAGGACTGTGTAACGAGGTCCCAACTCCCATCAGGTGTCCAGTCCCATAGCCACACTGAAAAGCTAATATGGTCCCTGCCCGCATGGAGCTGACATTCTCGTTGGAGGGACAGTCAGTCATCAGCCAGTTACAGAGATAGTTTTAAATTTTCAACTCCGTTTAGTGCTGTGAAGAGGAAGGTCATGTTTCTGGAAAAGTCTACATCGGAGGTCCTCAGGTGACCCAGGATCAGGGCGCCTCCCTGTGGCCTCGCTCTCTGAGAGAAGCGGGGCAGCAGCAGGAGGAAGTGGCGGGGAGAGGAGACATCCCGGGAACAGGGACCCTGGGTGCCATGTCCTTGAGCCAGACAGAGCATCCCGGGCAGGAAGCAGGACAAGAGCGCTGCTCTGCCCCAAAGGCCTGCCTGCCTTTTCTACCCGGATGTGGTCGTGAAGGAGAAGAAAGGAGGGGTTTGCAGGCAGCAGCCTGGGCAGGAGACAGCTCTGTGCTGAGTCCTAATCAGACTGGTCAGTGCAGTCCTCTCCTGCCCCAGCGCCCCGAGTGTGCCCAGCGGGTTCCTGCGCGTCTGTGGCCAGGGAAGCTGTGTGCTCTCCATCCCTCCATCCTCAGATGGAACATCTGTGTGCTGACCTTGCCTTTCTCTCACCATTTTTCTTCGGGTGCACGGGGGAGGGTGACACATCTACTTACACACACGTGACCAGATCCAGGGGAGCCCTTGGGATTGGATGTAGGGTCACGAACTCGCAGGCTGATGTGGTGACTGGTTTGGGGTGTCTTCCTAGCAGGAGGGAGTGAATTTTGCCTGCAGATTTGTAGAAAGGGAGTGTGTGTGGCCTGGGTGGATTGTCCTCACGGTAGCTCATTTTCCTCCACGTAAGAGGGTCGTGCGTGTGACCTCCTGCTCCTGCGGGAGGAGCAGCCACGCCTCCCATGTTCTTTGGCCTTGGCCATGTGGCTTACCTTGTCCGTGGAACATGATGCATGCCACCTGTGAACAGAGCCCAATGCGATTCTGCTGCCGAGGCCAGGCCTCTTGCCTCTCCCCTGTGAGGTCCTCCCACAGGGCGGCTCCGTTGCCTGAGTGCAGGAAGGGAAGACACAGGCAGGACGCTCAGCCACTGACGTGTAACGTGGGTGGGAACTAAATGTGTGTTTAGAAACCACTGAGATTTTTTTGGACTATTTGTTTTGCAGTAGCACTGACTAACGCAGCACTTACAAATATTAACGGATTTTTCTGTATTGATTCGTTTAGCCTCATGCATTGGCTCCTGATTTAGGTTGCTGTAGGCTTTCATTGCTGTCTTACAAAAGCTTGCATAAACTCTTATATTTATGTTTTTATGAACATGAAGTTTAATTTGTACCAGGTCAATGAGAATATCGATGAATTTTCATTTACTTCAAAGTCCTACAAGTGTTCATGTTTTTGACATCACACTGTTGTGTATTTCATGACTGTATGTTAGAAGATATTTGTGGAGGAAAATTATTTTTTTCTGACTGTTACGTAGGAGGAAAAAGACCATTTAATATATTAATAAATAAGGTTTATCATGGGCTCACTATGTCCATCATGGTGTTATAATACTACACAGTTATTATCTTATTGAAAACTAAAAGATTCTTCATGAAAAAAAGTTACATTATTATTTCCCTGATAAATATTAGAGACATGGGTAATTTTTGCAAGATCACACAGCTGGACAGGTGGGCACAGCTGGGATTTGAACCCAGTACCCAGGCCCTTTACCCATGCTGCTTCGTTATTTTGTTTGGCCAGCAGTGATACACAGTGCCTCCAGGTCCCGAGTTTTTGGTAAGCTGAATACTTCTGAGACTGTAACTAAAAGCAATTTTAGCTTCAGGCTCAAGAGAAACTTCTGTCCCTCCCTGACTACCTGGAAGAACTTGAATCAGGGTCCTTGCCCATAATAAGGATTATTAGCGAGGACTCCCTTTGACCTGTCCATAGGGCAGGGGTAACGTCTATGTACTGAACCTCTGCTCTTCTCATCATCCTGCAGTGACCCTTGGGGACCCCCAAGGTGCCTGAGCACATCCTTAGCTCAGGATGTCTTGTACACCCGACCCCCTTTTCTACCTCAGAACCTCCTGTGTGTGAGGGTCTCTGACGCTCGTGTATGTGGGGTCCCGTACACATGAGGTTAAGTCTGATTTGCTTTTGTCAGCCTGCCTGCTGTGATCTGATTATTCCCCAGCCAAGAGAAACAGAGGTGGGAGAGGGACATTTCCCTTCCCTACAGAGTCGTAAGTGTCTTTGATATACTGATGTGAATTATAACTTTACACAGGAGTATAAGGATGCTTTATTTCTCCGACTTATTTAACTAGGCCTGGGTCATAGGTAAAAATTTAGAAAACATTTCGTCTAAGGAAGGATTAAACTCATCCAGAAAAACCTAGGGGTAAGTCAACCCACCACATTAAAAGGAGGGGATTCCATGCATATAAAAAACGTCCTATTAATTGAAAGCAAAGTTTGTAGATGAATCACTTAATAGTGAAGCAAACAATAGAGATAATAATAATGGAACTGTAGTAGGACAGTCATGGTGTGGGGGACTTTAGGGTTAAAAAGACCTTCATGCGTTTCATATGCACACTTACACTTATAAATCAGATGTAAATATTTTAAGACCGTTCAGCCATATTTAATTTAAATCATGATTATTGTATTTTAAAAGGCAGTTGTACAAAGACAGGTGGGATAATTCAAGGATGGTTCAATGGAAAGAAATGGCTCCTAGGGATGAAACACAGCCTTCAACACGCTGACCTTTAACATCAGCCAAGGCACTGAGGCTGTCTCTGGCCAGAGGCTGTGCTATACCCTTAGGAACAGTGTTCTGTGTGGAGGCTGTTCTTATTCACTAGAGGCCCGGTGCATGAATTCATGCGTGGGTGGAGTCCCTCTGGGTGGCCTGCAGGGATCAGGCTGAAAGCCACAGTCCAGTGTTGCCTGCAGCTCCTACCTGCCGCTCCCGCTCATCCAGCCCCACTGTCCCTGCCCTGGGCTCGCATCCAATCAGTCCTGACTGGGAGAGGTTCAGACGGCTGCAGCAACGCTCACCAGCCATGAGCCCTGCGTCTGGCACCCTCCCAAGGGGAGTGGTCTGCAGGATTGGGCTGAAACTGGCTCTCCGACATCCCCTGAGGGGTCCCAGATTGTGAGAGGGCGCAGGCCAGGCTGAGGGACCCCCCTGGTGGTCAGTGCACATCATAGCGACTGGTTGAGCAGTTGACTGTCTGCCCCTTGGTGGTCAGTGCACATCATAGCGAGCGGTTTAGCATCCTTAGCATATCATTAGCATAACACTTTGATTGGTTGTTTGGTTGTTCTGCTGTTCGATCTATTTGCATATTACCCTTTTATTATACAGGATTGCTTGTGCAGCGAAGGTATTTTCCTTTTCCTGTTCACCTCCATACTAGATGCATTCAAGTTCTGTAATATTCCTAAAAATCTCTCTCCGAGGGCACGCCCTGTTGTTTTCACCAGAAAACTCCCGGTGGTCTTCCACTCAGGGTTGGGGGAAGTTCTTGGAATGTCATCTTCACAGTTGGGTTCCTCTCTTCCCTGCACCTCCCCGCCTTGTGCTCACAGACAGCGGTGTCTCCATGGCCTCGAGGAGCATCACTCTCTTAGACCATCAAAGACAAGGGTGTCCAGGTGGGCCTCACATGGAAAAGGGATCCCCAATGAGTGGAGCGGGGTCATATGCCAGAGTAACGGCCAGAGACAACAGCCAGGGAAAGGCAGACACCCGGGGTCTGATCTGGGGAGATGGATAGGAGTGGGGGGTCAGGCCTGGGAGGCTGGGGGGCCTGGGAAGGAGGGCGAGATCTTCGTGGCTCGGATGTCTTGCAGGGGCCACAAGGGCATCTGTTTCCTGTACAGGGTTCACCTCCTGACTCTCTAATTGAGTTTGTAGTTTTCTTGATAATTTTTAAAAACTGGATTAATATATTTTTAAAAATTCTTTAGGGAAAACCTTTGAACTAAAGGCTTTTCTGGTGTCCACTGTGACAGCAGAGCTCACAGCTCAGGAGCAGTGACTCCAGCGTGAAGTCACCTGATTTTCATTCAATTGACCCAGGGAAGTCACTGACCTGCAGGTTTCGTGTTTCTTTACCAGTAAACGGGGGGGGGGGGGGAGAGTCGGGGGAGGGGGGTGGCACAGAGGGGGCGGAGAGGGGGAGATAGTCCTGATAGTTGACCGACGGGTTGTTATGAAGATTTTATAAGTTAATATTTGCAAAGCACTAAAACAGTGCCTGGCCCATGAGAAGTGCTGAGTGTTTGCATGATCAACATTGTGCTTTTATTGAGTGCCTCCTGTGTCCGCGGCAGCGTGCCAAACGATCTCTCCCATTTAATCCTCGGCACAATCTTGTGAAGTAGACATTCCAATGCAGTGCATTTAATTAAAAGTCAGAGTAATGAAGCCATTTGCCCCCATCTGCATGGTAAGCAGTAAAGATGAGATTTGAAGGCAGATGGGAATGTCTTTATTCAGTTAAATTTATATTCACACAGAGTATAAATGCATATAGACACAGGCTTGTATATCTATATCTATCTATCTATATATATTTATTGATTTCAGATAGTAAGGGAGAGGGAGAGATAGAAACATCAATGATGAGAGAGAATCATTGATCGGCTGCCTCCTGCATGCCCACTACTGGGGATCAAGCTGCAACCCAGGCATGTGCCCTGACTAGGAATCAAACCATGACCTTTCAGTCCCCAGACCAACACTCTATCCACTGAGCCAAACTGGCTTGGGCACACAGGCTTGTCTTTGCATACTCCCTGTAGAACTGGGTGCACAGCATTTACGCTAGGAGAACCTGTGCCCGCACATCGTGGACTTTCAGTGCCTGCCTATTGCGTCCTCTCACCCGATTCCAAGCCCCTGGCTCCTTCCACTGCCCCACGCTGCCTACCACCTCCCACTGAAGGAGGAAAGGAACCTTCTGGAAGTTCTGTGAGTATTAACTGGAGAGAAGGATGTAGCTCATCCCTACAGTGGAACCTGTCTCCCGCCACCCCGCCAAGACAATCAAAACACTAAATTAACAACAGACTTGAAAAGATACAAAATCTGGATTCTCCCCAATGCGCTGGGCTGTTAACTTGGAAAACCATGGAGGGCTGTGGCTACTGCCGCAGGTCCTAGATAAGGAGGTCAAAGGTTATCAGGAGACCAGGAGACATCCCAGGAGGAGCTTGGCCTGGTTTTAAAGCTACTGATGGCTGATGGGCAAACCTCCATAGACACTGGAGAATGCTCTACACAGAGGCCATCAATGTTAGAAATGTTATCAGGGGTCAGAGGGCTTTAAGAAAATAAAACTATGTTAAATTACCATTTACTGAAAACATCCGATTTCATGCAAACATGAAATGAGGAATTCAGTACAAAGGGCCTTTTCTGAACATCACTCTAAAAGTTACCCATGCCAGTGGGTCGACCAGTCTTCCTCATGAAATTTGGAACTGCCTTTTGAGTTAAGGATTTGTTTTCTTCTAAAGTAGTCTGTTAATTATTTATCCTGAAGCATTGTGTTAACCCTCAAAAGCTAGGCCTGACTTGCAGAGGTAGCTAGCCAACGTCACAGACGCATGTCCACACAGGCCCGCTGGCTCTCGGACCTGAGCGCCTTTTCTCCATCCATGCCTCCCAATGCAGGTGGCACAGACCTGCTTTTCTTTTTAATCTGAACAGTTGCAGCTCACAAGTTGGTAAGTTTTGTGGTTAAACTTCTTGACTAACATTTATTAGAAGTTATGAAGTTCACTATTTACCAGCCACTTCTACCTTTACCCTTAGAATAGATTATCTATCTATCTATCTATCTATCTATCTATCTATCTATCTATCTATCTATCTCTCTATCTATCCATCCATCCGTCCACCTGTCTGTCTGCCTGTCTGTCTGTCCGTCCATCCATCCGTCCATCCATCCGTCCATCCATCTGTCCATCCATCCATTCGTCCATCCATCCATCCATCCATCCATCCAAAGATTTGCATTTAGTCTAGTGGCTCATAAATGATTTGCAAAGTGGCCTCTATTGTTTCCTGGCTCCGCCCCACCTTTTTGTAACACTAAAAGGGCTTTTTGTCTTAATACACAGGGAGAAAAAGAAAAGTAAGTTTTGTTTTCTAACTTCTAAGTTACACATGAGAAGTGTCTTTGTGATCTGCGTTTTGTTTTATGTGTTCAGATTCTTAATGTGTTTATTCTAGCTTCAGGACGGGCAATATTACTCTGGGGGTGAAACTTTCATTCTTTGACCTGTGACTCTGTTTTCATTGGCCTTTATTTTAAACCGAAATCACAGGTGTAACATCTCTTCGTCCCTCACAGTCATTCTTGGCACTGTTTCCAGGCTCTGTGGGTGCAGGGACGTCCCTGGGCTGGGTGCACCGGCACCTCTCTCCGCTCCTGGAAGGTGTGCTGGACAGCCGCAGGACGGTCTTGTAAGGGACCTCCTTTCTACTGCAGTCATTGCGGGAAAGAACAGCTTTAAAGGCCTTTCTCAACAGGCCTTGGTGTGTTTCACCCGCTCAGCCCTCCACTCGCAGCAGGCGTGTGCGCTGGCTGTTTATGTCCACACCGGGCCTTTGTTTATGTCTGTGTCTCCAATGTCCCCCTCCTCATCACCGCCCAGAACACAAGTCCGGGACGGCCTCTCAGAGGGAGTTGTCTAACATATCTGAGTCCACTTGATGAAATCACCAGCTTTATTTGACTTTGTTTATTTTTAATAAATCCTTTGCGATTTTTGTCTGGATGAAATGCTGACTGCATACTGTAGCTTTTGGTAGTCCCATCAACAGATTGCAAACTTCTATAACTTGCAACCATTTTGGAATTATCTCCCTTTGTTAAACTTGTCAAATCACACACAAAAAATCAATAACATATCAATCAGCATGAACTGCACGTATTTTTGCACTTCTGTTTGTGCGTGCAGGTAGACTTGGGGACTAAGGGATCCCCGGTGTAAACCTGCAGTTTTTATAAAGAACTCGTGTTGCTGTCAGCTTGAGGTTCTCCCCAGACTCTGGAATAACGTGTTTGAGGAGAGAGAATATACAGGGGACCTTCAGAAAACCCAGGTCACGGTGGGTGTCTGAGTGGTTACAGCCTGTCAGCATCATCATACGCATCCATCGTTGAATAGTATTTTATACTCACCACTAGAGGCCTGGTGCATGAATTCCGTGCATGGGGGCAGGTGGGAGTATCCCTCAATCTGGCCTGCACCCTCTCCAATCTGGGACCCCTCAGAGGATGAAACCAACAGTCAGACATCCCTCTCACAATCCGGGACTTCTGGCTCCTAACCACTCGCCTGCCTGCAGGCCTGATTGCCCACAACTGCCCTCCCCTTCAGGCCTGATCATCCACAACTGCCCACCCCTGCTGGGGCCTGATTGCCCCCAACTGCCTTCCCCTGCCATGACCAGCCTCCTCCACACCGTGCAGAGCCATGGGACCCCCAGGCCTCACTGCGTGGAGTGGCCACCAGGCTCACCTCCACTGTGGGTGCGGCCATCTTGTGGCAGACATCTTGTGAGGACATCGCTCAAGGGTGTCGTGCAAGGGTGTGATGTCACCTAGGCTT
The DNA here is from genome assembly GCF_028538775.1 of Myotis yumanensis. Classification (NCBI taxonomy): domain Eukaryota; kingdom Metazoa; phylum Chordata; class Mammalia; order Chiroptera; family Vespertilionidae; genus Myotis; species Myotis yumanensis. Next base: position 106,565,135 of record NW_027223756.1, read on the forward strand.
TTATTATATAGGATGTGCCTTCATGCACAACATGGTCCTTGTAAACACATGAAATACGAAAAAGAAAACACACCAGGAGTGTCTATTTTCCCAACGAGAGGCAGCAGGGGCAGAGCACGGCCATAACTCCCTCCCGAGCCGCGACTGCCTGCACTTCATGGTGCTACCTCCACCAGACGGCTCTCCGGTGGGAATCAGGGCTCCTAGCAACCAGGAGACCTCCTGGGAGAGGCGGCACCGGCGTGCTGCTTATGGTATGTCCCAATATGTACCTCCCCTCATGGGTCAATGACTGGCTTTATAATTAAACACATTATTAGGCTGACCTCTTCGTCCATGTCTTCCAGGGATGACTAGTACATTATGACAGAAAGTGAGTTGCATTGTTCATATAATAATTGCTTTATATTCAAACCATGTAAACCAGTTTCTTAGCCTCTTCCTCTTTCCGCATCTCCTTTAATGTTTCATAGGACACCCATTCTCGTAGTCATTTCCATTCCACTCAGCGAGCTACCCTGTTTCTGCCTTCTCCTCCCCTTCGGTGTCTGCATCCCCAGGTCACTTTGCACACTTCTTTCCAGCTCCCCTTGGTATCACAGCTTTAACGGACCGTCTCCAGCGGCAGCAGCACACCTCGTCCCGGGCGCCGACTCGGTGGGCCCCCAGGTGAGGCCCCAGCGCTGCACGGTGTTCCGTTGTGTTGCACAGGTGCCACGTGTCCCTTGCGGGACTATCTTTACGGCATCTTACAGGCCTCCATTTCGTTAATATCTGTGCCTTTGCTTTGTTGTCGGTAAAATCACCAGGAAGAAGTTACTGTACGGAAAGGAGACACCACGAGAAGAGCGTTAGCCGGTCTGGGTCCGGGCTCCAGCTCCGGCACGAAGGAGCAGTATGGTTGAAGTAAGAGGTGAACGTCTCAGTGTCAGTTTCCTCAGTTGCAAAAGCAGGCAGAACTGATATTTTCTGTGACTCTTTCAGGAAGTATATCATTACACCAGTTTGCTATCTAGAGGGGCAGGTGGATTGTCCCTCTATCGCAGCATTTTAACTTCATCATAATTATTTCTTTTGCCCTGTCCCCCCGCGAGATGGCCGGCCTGTGGCAGGCAGGCATGCTGCACTTCCTCTTCCTCTCGTGTTCCCGGAATACTCAGTACTTGCTGTGCTTCAGACTGTATTTGTGACAGCAAATATCCCCAAACGACTTTTCATCATACCCCCTGGTATGCCCCACTGAGACACAGGGCTGACACCTTTCTCTGGGCGCATTGGGAGAAGAATGAGTGCTTTGGCAAAGGTTAAATTTTAAGGAACAGGGCTGTCCTTGACTGGACTTTTCGCGTGTGAAACCGCTGTCACGGGCGTTACTTTTGCTTTTGTCCAGCAGGTGGCAGTGGTGCCTTAAATAAAACCCCATGTGTGGGGGTGGGACAGAAGCTCCTGCACACTTTTCTAAGGAAGCAGATGTCATAGGAATCCAAGAGAACATCACACAGTAGTTTGGACCCACGTAGTTACATGCAAAATGAAATAGTTTAAGGAGTGTCCAGCTCTTTAAAAAGTCTCTCCGGTTTTTCTGTTTGCAATGCCCCGCAGTTACTCTGGGAACGCGGAGACTGGGCAGAAACACAAGCTACAGGATTATGTTGGCAAAAAGGTCCCGCCACGGCCAGCGCGTGTTCTGAAATGCTGTTGGGCTGTAAGTCCTGCAAGATTCGTAAAAGCAATCGCCACGAGGAGTACAGATCTTTCCAGTTCTCCCTGCCCAGACCTTCCTCTGCCTCCGGACACTTTGGTAGCTCGCTCACCGCCTGCAACAGAGAGAGACACGCCGAGGTGCCGCTGAAACCTGGAGAAGAAAAGCGAGGACGGGCCAATACTCCCCGAGTTTAACTTGAGAAAATTGATGTTGTTCACAAATTTTTTTTTTTTTTTTTGGCGTTGAAAGCCCGATTCGTAATCATAACATCCTCCTTCCTGAATATTATGTTTCTTTTCCCAAATGAGCAACCAACATTTTTCTTTTCTTTTAAAATCTGAAATGAGCAAATGTTTATGCACAATTTCTTGAAGTATCCTTTGTTTTTCTTTGATCTTTAAAATCCCTTTACTGCCTTTTTCTATTATGTAACATTAGGCTATCTTAAACGTTAATAACTATTTATAACTTTTTTTCCCCAATATATTTTATTGATTATTTACAGAGAGGAAGGGAGAGGGATAGAGAGTCAGAAAAATCGATGAGAGAGAAACATCGATCAGCTGCCTCCTGCACACTCCCCACTGGGTATATGCCCGCAACCAAGGTACATGCCCTTGACCGGAATCAAACCTGGGACCCCTGAGCCCGCAGGCCAACGCTCTATCCACTGAGCCAAACCGGCCAGGGCTATTTATAACTTTTAACTATGGTAGCTTTGTAATTCCTCAGCTGCTAGAAATGAACAACTCTTATAAAAGAAAATAGGATTTCCTAATATAGTATGAGTAGTGTGATCGTATTAAACTTGCATAAATAACTATTCTCACTTTATTCAATTAGCTCAAATGGATGATTTGCCCTTAAGCCCATCTTTAAGGCGGTTCCCTTACCTAAGAGATTTAAGAAACACCGAGAAGCCCTCTAGAGAGGTTTGGTAATCCCATCATGCTTTTGATGGAATAAAGTAATTACTAAGGACTCACATCTAAAAAGCAGAGGAGTGGAAAGGACAGGAATGTGTAGGTATTCAAACTCTCTTAGTAATGTATTCACAGAAAGGACTGGAATGTTCTGCTCTCCTCATTCCCTAACACTCCCAAGTGCCCACTTCTCCTCACCACGTCCACTGCTGTGTCCTGTGTGGTCCTGAGTCAGGGAGGGGTCGAGGAGGGAGGGAGAGCCAGGAATGGGGGAGCAGCAGGAGCCCCCCTCTCAAGCCCCCCCCATGGAGAACTGCGTCCATGGGGCCCCCTGTGAACATGCAGCGACAGGCCAGGTTTCTCCACTCACCCCAGGGCCTCGGAGGAAGAGCCGGCTGGCGCGGGTTTGCTTCTCTCTGTCGGATGGTAGGTACCTGTCAGACGCATCCATCTGTACGTGCTTTGTATTTGCCTTGGAATCTTAGGTTTTCTGTTCGTGTCTTTCCAGCTCTGATTTGTCATGAAAATAGACAGATGATCGTGTGTCCATTGCTTTTAAGATTTAGGATGGGGCTGGTAGGAGAGGAGGATTCTCCTAGTCTGTGTGTCCGAGGCGGAGTGTGAAGGTGAGAATTGGTGCCTGTACCCGCCAGCAGGTACCTGAAGGGGGCGCTGGAAAGCGCACTGGGGATGTGGGCAGAGCTCACACAAAGGTGGGCGAAGCCTCCTGTTCAAACCATTTGTAAAGTCAATTTACATTGTTTCTAGGAGTGTGTACTTTTTTTTTTTTTTAACATTTTTAAAAAATAATATGTTTTTATTGATTTTTTAGAGAGAGAGGAGAGGGAGAGGGCTAGAGAAATAGAAACATCAACGAGAGAGAAACATCATCCATCGGCTGCCTCCTGCACGCCTCCTACTGGGGATAGAACCTGGGATCTGGACTTGTGCCCTGACCAGGAATCTAACCAGCGGCCTCTTGGTTCAGGGGTCGAGGCTCAACCGCTGAGCCACACTGGCTGGGCCTAGGAGTGAATTCTTTATTAACTTCTCCAACTGGGGGTGGGGCGGGGGAGCCCCCGTTCCAGCTCCTCCTTGGATATCTTACAAATTATTTCTCTTCTCCCCACCAGCAAGGAAAGAAGCATGTATGGCGTTCATGATTTTGCAAACCATGTGAACTGAAATGATTTTTATTTTTAAAAAGCAAGTAAGTGATTTCAACACAAAAACCTGCTGTAAGACAATAACTTAAAAAAGCCGCACCGTGCAGGATGTGGGGTGCGGGGTGCGGGGTGCGGGGTGCGCTCACTTACAGGAAAAGCGTGGGCAGGAGGGGAAGCCTGGCCCATTCACAGCCTCTTTGCTGAGATGCGCGTCCCAGGAGCCGGTGTTTCATGGCCTGCCCGGGGTCGCTGCCTGCGAACCGGAGCAAACAGAGCTGCTCACGGGTGAAACGCATATTTATGGCCTGAATAAGGGCCCAGATTCACAGACTGTGTGACAGCGCTGGGCCCGGGACAGGGCGATGGGGCGGGGGGCTGATCTGCATGTCAATGCGAGGCCCTTTGGGAATAGCAGCCTCCAGACAATGCTGATGTCTGGGTCCGAGAAAACCCATAAAGTGTGGCCCCACTTCTCAATGGCCGGGCCCTTGTTTTGTGCTGTGAAAACTGTGAAACAGGGTCAGCGAGTCCATTCTCCGACGTTTCATTATGTTCTCAATGAAGTGATTGAAGCCGCGCGGAACCCGGAACCCAGACAGCCAGACATCACAGGCCACTGTGGGAAGGCGGCCCCTTTCGTTGCTGCCGAGTCCCGGGTCCCGGGTCCTGGGTCCCAGCGGGCACTGGGCCCTGAAGCCCCGAGGGAGCCCAACCCGTCAGCACAGCACCGAGAACCCTCTGCCCCAGGAAAGCGTGAGGAGAGGGCTCTTCCAGCTGCTGAGAAGCGGGTCACAGGTGTCCGCACACCGGGCGGCGGGCGGCGGGGACCTTAGGAGGTGACAGCACCCTCTATCTGCCCAACTGGGGGCCTCAGTCTCGCTGGGACGGAGGCCCGAGCCTGCTCAGCGCTGCTGGGCTTCCCTTTGGAGACAGTGGCTTCCGATTTCTCTGTCTCACCCCCTTGGCCTCCCGGCGAGAGTGCTGGCAGGACATTGACCTCCAAGGCTGGAGTGTGGGGGGTCAGGCGCTGGCACAGCCCTGGGGTCAGGGATAAAGGCCATGGCGTCTCTCTGCCTCTGCTGGTTTGGAAACTGAGGGCCTGGTGGTGACTTCAGGCTCCGTCCGTCCTGGCTCCTCGTCTGCCTGGTGATGCACCTTCCCCACCCGACACGGTCTATGTTCTAAAAAGCTTTGTAAGCCCGGGCCGCTTTAGCTGCCGCACACGTGGTTTCGCTTTTGATTCTGAATTTGCTTTTTCTGTGTGACCGGACGTGTTCCCCAGGGGACTCCTCTGCTGCTCTCTAAGGATGACTGAGCCCAGGGAGACCTGCTGTGTGGGGTGGGTGCTGGGTGAGCTGCTTCAGTCACTTCGTCCAGAGCCCCAGACAGTCCACTTCACCTCCTATCACCTGTCCTATCTCCTGTCCTATCACTTGTCTTCCTATCATCTGTCCAATCACCTGTCCTATCTCCTGTCCTCCTATCTCCTGTCCTCCTATCACCTGTCCTCCTATCATCTGTCCAATCACCTGTCCTATCTCCTGTCTTATCACCTTTCCTCCTATCACCTGTCCTCCTATCACCTGTCCTTCTATCTCCTGTCCTCCTACACCTGTCCTCCTATCTCCTGTCCTATCTCCTGTCCTATCACCTGTCCTATCTTCACCTGTCCTCTCATAACCTGTCCTATCACCTGTCCTATCGTCACCTGTCCTCTTATAACCTGTCCTATCACCTGTCCTTCTATCTCCTGTCTTATCACCTTTCCTCCTATCACCTGTCCTATCATCACCTGTCCTCTTATAACCTGTCTTATCACCTGTCTCCTATCTCCTGTCCTATCACCTATCCTATCACCTTTCCTCCTATCACCTGTCCTCCTACACCTGTCCTATCACCTGTCCTTCTATCTCCTGTCTTATCACCTTTCCTCCTATCACCTGTCCTCCTATCACCTGTCCTTCTATCTCCTGTCTTATCACCTTTCCTCCTATCACCTGTCCTCCTATCACCTGTCCTCTTATAACCTGTCCTATCACCTGTCCTGCTACTTCTCAGCTGCAGGAGGACAACTAAAACCCACCTGATAAAAGCAGCTACTCCCTCTCCAGTCACACCTACCTGGCACCGAGGAAAAGTCGCTGCCCTGGTGGAGAAACCAGCGGCTTCACTCGCCTTGACTTTCAGGGAAAACTTGCTCTCAGGCCCTTCTCTGTTCCCTATGTCCTTTCTGGCACCTTCTACCTCCTCCCCGGTGTCTGTACAGCTGCTCCTTTCCTTCTAAACCCCGTCTTTCCTTCAGGTCTTCACCGACTCTGACTATGTGGGCAGCTCCAGACATGGTCTCTGACCCCAATCCCACTTCGGTAGCTGAGCCGTCTCTCTGGTATCCCCAGGGCTTGTTTACTTCTCACAAACGATACATTCATCTGACACTCAGCCCTGGAGACTGCGTTCTCGTGCTGGTGTTGCTTTCCTGTGTCCCAGGTTCTCCCTCTTGCCTTCAGAAGAATGAGTGCTGAGCTGAGGAGTTCCTTCTACGGGACAGAATGTGGCAGAAGTGGTGGTGGGATGTGAGGCTGGATCAGGGAAGGCTTTGGTGCCTCGTCCCTCCTCCCCCCCCCCAACACACACACACACACACACACACACACACACACACGCACTTCCTCAGAGTCACGCAGCCTAGAGAGCCTTGCCCCCTATGGGGAGGACAGTGTCACAGCCAGCGCAACATGTAGCCCATGGGAGCCACGGAGGCCTTAGGTGGCAGCCCCAGCCACTGAGGGCAACCTCCTGGGAGACCACAGGTGAATAATTCCTGCGAGCCAGCTTACAGACAGTCTGTGATCACAAATGCTGTTAGATCATGTTTGGGTGGTTGGCTATGTAGAGTTGGGGTGGTTGAATAAGCAGAGTTTGGGGTGGTTGGCTATGCAGCGTTTGGGGTGGTTGGCTATGTAGAGTTTGGGGTACTTGGCTAAGCAGAGTTTGGGGTAGTTGCCTAAGCAGAGTTTGGGGTCGTTGGCTATGCAGGGTTTGGGGGGATTGGCTATGCAGGGTTTGGGGTAGTTGACTATGCAGAGTTTGGGGTGGTTGGCTGTGCAGGGTTTGGGGTGGTTGGCTGTGCAGGGTTTGGGGGGGTTTGCTGTGCAGTGTTTGGGGGGGTTGGCTGTGCAGAGTTTGGGGGGGTTGGCTGTGCAGAGTTTGGGGTGGTTGGCTGTGCAGGGTTTGGGGGGGTTGGCTAAGCAGAGTTTGGGGTGGTTGGCTATGCAGTGTTTGGGGTGGTTGGCTGTGCAGGGTTTGGGGTGGTTGGCTGTGCAGTGTTTGGGGTGGTTGGCTGTGCAGGGTTTGGGGTGGTTGGCTATGCAGAGTTTGGGGTGGCTGGCTGTGCAGTGTTTGGAGTGGTTGACTATGCAGCGAGAGATATACGTCTTCCATCACTCCCCAACATTCACGCATTTTCTGTGCCTGAAGATTGCTGAGTACCAGGGCTCTGACTTTGAAATGATTGGTATCCATTCCTTCTTTGATGTGACGGCCATGTTACCTCCCACTCAGCCCCAAGAGTTCCCCTGGGTGGTCAAAACCTGCCCGTGACCTGCCTCCCTCACTTCTTGCGTTCTGTCCGCAGCGCAGCTGGGCCATTTTCTCTGTCATAGCATCCCCTGGGAGCTGGGGAAGCACCTCCCACTTAGCAGGTGGCCGTGGTGAGCACACCTGTGGGGTGCACGGCTCCACTGTGGGGGTGCATGGCTCCCGTGGTAACCACACCTGGGGGGCGGTGCACGGCCCCACTGGTCACCAGGCAGCCCTGCGTGATGGATTCCCATCTTTTCTCTCGGAATAAGTGACCGCTCTTTTTTTTTTTTTTTTTTTTATAATATATTTTATTGATTTTTCACAGAGAGGAAGGGAGAGGGATAGAGAGTTAGAAACATCGATGAGAGAGAAACATCGATCAGCTGCCTCCTGCACATCTCCCACTGGGGATGTGCCCACAACCCAGGTACATGCCCTTGACCGGAATCGAACCTGGGACCCTTCAGTCCTCAGGCCGATGCTCTATCCACTGAGCCAAATCGGTCTCGGCAAGTGACCGCTCTTGGGGAAGGAGCCCTGACTCTCTGTTCCCAGCAGCGAGCACAGTCCAGCCTCAGGTGGGTCCTCACCAGGAGACACGGCCGGTGTCCCCCTCCTCTTGGGTGGCTTGACTGTGGTGTCCTTTCTGAGGGCGTGAGCAGGGGTGTCGCCCAGGAGCCGGTGACGTCAGGGCCACACAGGGGTCCGGAACCAGGTGGCACATTCACCTCGGCTGGTCCCTTGCCTTCGTCTTGCCTTTCCAGATACAATGTACTGGGACTGGCGCCTCTCCTCCTCGGGGGTACACAGCCCTGCCTGGCCCACAGCAGGCAGACAGCCTATGGCAGGGGGGAAAGGTCACCGGGGATGAGCTAGAGGACTCTCCGATGTGAAAGCAGCACTTGATACTCATGCAGAATGCATTTGCGTTGCTTTGACTCGGTCCTCATCTCTTCAAAGATGTGCAATTACTTGTCCCGGAGGCGATGTAGCCGCAGTGTTCCGCGGTTAACATTTCTCCTCAGCACCTTGAGATGCTGAGAGCGTCCAAGGCTTTGAGTAGTCTGTTTTGCTCCTAGATCGCCGGACCTCTGTTCTCAAAGAGCACAGGGAAGCCGTCGTGGGCCACGCGGCAGCTTGACCGCCCTGTGCGCCAGGTGGTGGCCCTGTTAACAGGTGGACAGTCTCAGACACACCTGCTGTGCAGAAAACCACTGTAGTTTTCCAGGTGAGTGACGGCTCAGCCAAATGAGAAGAACGAACACTGGAAAGCAGACTGGCATCAGGTGCAAATATAAAGAGATTGACCTTCCCAAGGTCAACATGCTGCCGTTGACAAGTAGGCCCTGATCTTGTCCCTCAATCCCCACGCCACTTACCAGGCTAGCTCGTCCCTTCCCCCTGTTCATCTTATTTCCCAGGCAACGGTGAGGGTCCATAAAACTTTTGGAAAGAAATATGTGTTATCGTCAGACCTGAGACTAGAAACGCAATGGCTCTACCGCTAAAACTTTACGGCTTACGGCAGGGTTTAAAATGGACTTCTCTTCTGCCTGTGGAACCCTAGGAGACAGTGGCAAGTCATTCTTCTTAGGAAATGTGTCCCCATGTGCGTACAGGAGCCAGCCCTCCATCCTGAGGAATGGCTCTCCGGGGCCCGCTGAGTGTTCCGGAGCCGGAGCTACTAAACAAAATAAATGGCACCTCAGAACATGCAGCCGTCTTTGGTTTCGAGTAATACATTTCATCATGTTTCCTGGTCCCTGGCTACCATTAACCTCTCTCTCAGACACCAGCGCCTGCAAAACAAGTGTTTGTGGACCTTGGGGTCGGGAAATTGGGTGCAACTTATCTTTCCTGGCTTCAGGACTCCCCCCGGGCCCTCCCTCATTAAACGTGACTGATCTGAAAGTAGGGCAATGCTGGGAAGGTTAATGTCATGGCCAGAAAGAATGGAGTGGCTGCCTGAAGCTCAGTTCTGCGGAGGGGCTGTCGGAGAGCTGCTGTGTCCCGCAGCTCCTGTCTGTGGCTGTCTCCCGGCAGCACAACACCTGAATTTGCTGGTTTCAGGGGGAAGCCAGCCCTGTTTCCTGAGCGTCTTCTTCTAAAGCTCCTGTGGAAGCCGCATGAACCAGGCAGAGGAGACACTGGCTTGAAGGTGTTAGTGTCTATCCCTTAGAAATACATGTACTTAAGGGCAGGATGTCAGCAGCCTGTGTCTCTAGGTGGCAGGTCACTGAGGTTTTAGTTTATGTTCCTTTTAGACATTTTCTTCAATCATTATTCATTACCTTTGCTATAAAAGCAATCAGTATATTCTGTAAAATATTTAAATATATAAATATTTAAAAATCCTATATAATAAAAGGCTAATATGCAAATCTACCGAATGGCAGAACAACCAGTCACTATGATGAGCACTGACCACCAGGGGGCAGATGCTCAACACAGGAGCTGCCCCCTGGTGGTCAGTGCACTCCCCCAGGGGGAGCAGGCCTAAACCATCAGTCAGACATCCCCCAAGGGCTTCTGGACTGCGAGAGGGCACAGGGGGGCTGAAGGACCCCCTCCCGAGTGCAGGAATTTTCATGCACCTGAGCTCTAGTGATCCATAATTACATTAGCAAACAGGAGTGCGTAAGCCTTGTGAGGCACATGGGTCTTTCGAAGCAGCCAGAGGAGAATTTACCCCAAACCTGCGGCTCCCACACAGCCCAACAGCACAGAGGGTAGAACCTCCCTCCTCCTGCTCCCTCCCTGTCCCGGCCGAGCACTAAATGTCAGGAGTGTTCCTGGCCAGCAGCCCTGAGCAGGGGGCCCTTCCACTGCTCCTCCGTCTCTCCACCGTCCTGTCTCTCAGTACCGCCGGGCTGGCTCATTCCTCAGTTTCCCTGAGCAGTGGCTGCCACGTCACACAAACCAACTTCTCTGCTCCAGGCTTGTGCTCCACCCACACAGTCCACTGCATCCGCAGATGAATCTTGTCCAGATATTCTTTACCATATCATACATCTGTGAAAGAACCCGATAAAGGCTCTAGTTCTTGTTTCCTCCTATTCCAGGTTTAAATTATTTTTTTAAAAAAATCTTTATTGCCCTAACCGGTTTGGCTCAGTGGATAGAGCGTCGGCCTGTGGACTGAAGGGTCCCAGGTTCGATTCTGGTCAAGGGCATGTACCTGGGTTGCGGGCACATCCCCAGTAGGGGGTGTGCAAGAGGCAGCGGATCGATGTTTCTCTCTCATCAATGTTTTCTAACTCTCTATCCCTCTCCCTTCCTCTCTGTAAAAAAATCAATAATATATATATATATATATATATTTTAAAAATATTTATTGTTGAGAATATTACAGATGTACCCCATTTTTCCCCTCATTGCCCCCTCTACCCAGATCCTGCCCCACCCATGTCTTCACCACCCTATTGTCTGTGTCCATAGGTAATGCATATGTGCATACAGGTTCTTTGGTTAATCACTTCCCAACCCCCTGCCTCCAACCCTCTCCCACCTTCCCCACTTCCCTCTGAGATTCATGAGTCTTCCATGTTTCCATGCCTCTGATTCTATTTTATTAATCGGTTTATTTTGTTTTTTTTTGTTTGTTTGTTTGTTTTTTTTTATATAGCAATTACTTTATTCTCTTTGCTATTTGTACATCATTATCTCCTCTCTATACTTCCTTCTTTGTATTATTTGTACCTCTCTTATCTCCTCTTCCATACCCAAAGAGTTTATCTTAACTTTGTTGTATACCTCACATTTTTAAAGTTCTACAGGTTACAAAGAATTTCTCCATTCATTATCTTATCAGGTAATAAAGTAATCTGGGCAAGAATTACTAGCCCACTTAAAGATAGTAAGTCAGGCCCAGCTGGGGTTGCTCAGTGGTTGAGCCTTGACCCATGCACCAAGAGATCACTTGTTCAATTCCCAGTCAGGCCACAGGCCCAGATTGTGGACTCAATTCCCCGTTGAGGGGGAAGGGGGCATGCAGGAGGCAGCCAATCGATGTTGATGTTTCTCTCTCATCAATGTTTGCAGCTCTTTCCCTCTCTAAAATCAATGAAAACACTTTTAAGGAAAAAAAAAAAAAAGATAGTCAGAGAAGTGTCTTGCCAAAGGCACCAAAAGGCATAAGGTCATGAGCAGTACAATACACATATGAGAGAGGTACCTCCCACCCATCTCCCCACTGTTCCTACATACTACATTACAGAAATCACGTATTGTTTACATTCTAGCTACAGTTACAGCTAACATTCCTAAGTAGAGAATAACAAACGCACAACAACTTAAGTACAATTACAACTACAAACTGCCAGTTAAACAACAAGGATACAGTAATACACTCACACTTACGTCGGCTCCCTCCCCAGCTCCCACTGCAAAGACAGTGAAGAGATAGAGAGGGCCTTACCAAGCCTACAAAGAAAAAAGGAACAAGTGAGAATACAACAGCAAAAATATTTTTGAAATTGGAGGACAGATAGAAAAGTGTTAACTGACTTGTTCCCATAAAAATCTAAAAGCTAAACCAGTCAGAAGGGAATTGAGCATTAACTGATACTAAACATGTAGCTCCTAATCATAATAAGGCCCTAGACTTTTTTCTACCTTATACTGGGAGTTCTTGTACTACTTAAAAATATGAGAAGCATAGCCCAGGAGGGACAAGTCTAAGATCCTCAGGCTCTCTGATCAGTCCTTTCTGTATGCTTTGTATTCTAATGCCAAACTGCTTGTAACAAATATTACCAACTTCCTACCTGTGTACTCTTGTTCATGCTGTTCCTTCGAACTCAGTGGTTCTCAACCTTGGCCGCACATTAGAATCACCTGGGAATCTCTCCAAAATCCTGATTTCTGGGCCTCATCATCCAAGATGAAACTCCGTTTCTTTGTTATGGGGTAAGGCCACACATTAGTAACAAAGAAACAGAATTTCCGGAGGATGAGGCCCAGAAATCAGGATTTTAAAAGACTCCCAGGTGATTCTAATGTGCAGCCAAGGCCGAGAACCACTGCTCTAACTCATTTTCTTTCAAGTCTCAGCTGATATGTCATCTCTTATAGAAAGCTTTTTTAATTTGGCGGTAGGACTGGATTCCAAATTCATCTTATTACCGCAAATGACACTTTGTTGAACTGAACTAATATACTAACTATACTAATAAAAGGGTAATATGCTAATTAGACAGGACATCTTCCGGATGTCCTTCCAGACAAAGCCGCAGATGCGAGGGCAGAGGGCCGGCTGTGCCGGCCGGTCTGGGGGCTCCGCCCCTTTCCCAGAGGAGGCGGCAGGAGAAGCCACGGCGCTGCAGGCCCCAGTCCAGTGCCACCACCCGCACCTCGGCCCCTCCTTCTGCAGAGGCAGCGGCGGGAGAGGCCGCGGAGCCTCGGTCCCAGAGCCATTGCAGAGGCTGGACATGGTGTGACAGCGGTGCCTCAACCTCCCACAGCCCCTCCCCCAGCTGTCCTGGCCCCAGATAGCCCCGCCCCCATCAGTGGGCCGGGGCCAGGGCCAGCCCTAAGAAGTGAGGGCCGAGGGCAGGGAGCTGAAGCAGCCAGCAGTGGCGGCAGCATCGGGGTGATGGGGGTGGCGCCTTCACCTGATCAGCCTTGTCGCCTCCTGCAGAGGGAGGCCAGACTGAGGCTTAGCGGGGAGCGGGCCTAAGCCATCAGTAGGACATCCCCTGAGGGCTCCTGGACTGTGAGAGGGGGCAGGCTGGGTTGAGGGACCCCGGCCCACACAATGCACCAATTTTCGTGCACCGGGCCTCTAGTCTATATATATAAAAACCTAAGCGACCGACCGACTGGTAGCTATGATGCGCACTGACCACCAGGGGGCAGACGCTTGCTGCGGTCCAATCCCAGCGGGTTCAGGGATCCCCAAAGGTGTGGACGGAGTCGGCGAAGAAGGAATGACACAGGGTCAGCGTTCAGTTGATCAGCATAGCGAGGTTCTCCCTCCAGGATCTCCAGCCAAGTTTTGTCCAAGACCTCCAGTGAAGTTCTGGCTAGGATCCAGCCAAGTTCTGGTCAGGATCTCCAGCCAGGTTCTGTAGCCATGTTCTCTTGCTAGGTTCTCCATCCAGCTTCTCCAGGTTCTCCAGCCAGGTTCAGTCACCAGGTTCTTTAGCCAGGTTCTATCCAGGTTCTTTTGCCATGCTCTGTCTAGGTTCTCCAGTGAAGTTCTGTAGCCAGGTTCTGTCCAGGATCTTTTGCCATGTTCTCTGGCTAGGTTCTGGTTAGGATCTGACCGTCGGTTTATTTTGTTTATTAGGATTCTTGTTTGTTTATTTTTAGATTCAATTGTTGATAGATGTGTATTTATTGCCATTTTATTGTTCATATTTTTATTTCTTCTTCTTCTTCTTCTTCTTCTTCTTCTTCTTCTTCTTCTTCTTCTTCTTCTTCCTTTTTCTCTTCTCCTTCTTCTCCTTCTACCTCTTCTTTTTCCTCTTCTTGAAGAATACCCTTCAACATTTCATGTAATACTGATTTGGTGAGGATGAACTCCTTTAGCTTTTTCCTGTCTGTGAAGCTCTTTATCTGATCTTCAATTCTACATGATAGCTTTGCTGGGCAGAGTAATCTTGGTTGTAAGTCCATATGTTCATCATTTTAAATATTTCTTGCCACTCCCTTCTGGCCTGCAAAGTTTCTGTTGAGAAATCAGCTGGCAGTCATATGGACACTCTCTTGTAGGTAACAACTGCTTTTTCTTGCTGCTTTTAATATTCTCTCTGTCTTTAACCTTTTGGCTTTTTAATTATGATGTGTCTCGGTGAGGGCCTTTTTGGGTTCCACTTGTTTGGGACTCTCTGTGCTTCATCCTCTTGTAAATCTATTTCTTTCACCAGGGAGGGGAAGGTGTCTGTCATTATTTCTTCAAATAGGTTTTCAATATCTTGCTCTCTCTCCTCCTTCTGGCACCCCCATGATGTGAATGTTGGTGTGCTTGAAGTTTTCCCAGAGGCTCCTTATACTATCTTCATATTTTTTAATTATTTTTGCTTTTTGCTCTTCTGATTGGGTGTTTTTTGCTTCCTCATATTCTGAATCGCTGATTTGATTCTCAGTGTCCTTTACTCTACTGTTGGTCCCTTGCAAATTATTCTTTATTTCAGTTAGTGTATGCTTCATTTCTATCTGGTCCTTTTCTATGTTATTGATGTTTTCTCTAAGATTCTTGAAGCTGTCACTAAGTTCTTTAGCATCATTATAACCATTGTTTTGAACTCTATATCCAGTAGTTTGTTTGCTTCCTTTTCTTTCATGTGTGACATGTTTCTTTGTCTCCACAGTTTGACTGCTTCCCTGTGCTTGTTTCTATGTATTGGGTAGAGCTACTATGTCTCTTGGAGCTGGTAGAGTGGCCTTGTGTAGTAGGTGTCCTGTAGGGCCCAGTGGCTCAGCCTCCCCAGTCACCTGAGCTGGGCACGCTAGGTGTGTCCCTGTGTGTGCTATGTGCAATTTCCTGTTGTAATTGAGCCTAGATTGATGTTGGCATCACCGGGAGGGATTGACCCCAGGTGACTCTGAAACTGTCCATCAGGTGCACTGGCTCTGGGGCTTCCTGGGAGGTGCAAAGTCAGCTACTGTCTGTGCCCTGCCTGGAGCCACCTGCCAGAAGCTACAGAGAAATCTGCAGATGGCTGCTACTTGTGTTGGGATTGGAGGTGCCAGGAGAGGCCAAGCTGTGAAGCAAGGTGGGCTGCTGCTGGTGCTGGACCTGGGGCCTCCTATTGAGAGGTACAGGGCACACTGAGTCCAGCTGCTCCTTGTTTGAGAGATTTTAGAAAGTGTGAAGCCTGAGGAAGGGCAGGCTACTTATATGGAAAGACTACTTTGAAAGCTTGGGTGGGGCTGCAAATTGGGAGAAAGATGTCCCCAGTTCCTGCCCTGATGCCAGACAACTCAGTTCCTCCTCATATGTCCCTGGGTCCTTTCAAGTTGCTGCCCCAGTGTTGGAGCTCAGAGGGAGCAAGTCTGAGGAAGTCTATCCACTGGCCCTTTAAGAGGAACACCTGGGTCTCCAGCAGCCTCAGTATCACTCAGCCACAATCTCCACTCGTTTTACAACCCAAAGTTATGGAGGCTTCTCTTCCCATCACTGCAACCCTGGGCTGAGGGGTCCAGTGTGGGGCTGGGACACCTTCCTCCTCATGGGAGGCCTCTGCTGCCGAGATATCTCCCCTGATTAAAATAACCCCAAACATGGGTGTCGGACCAGCCCATTCCACACCTCTGCCCCTTCTACCAGTCCCAATGTGGCTTCTTCTTTAATTCTCTAGTTAGTTGTAGGTCTTCCCATTCAGCCAGATTTCAGGCAGTTCTGAATGATGGTTGTTCTCTGGTTTAGTTGTAATTCTGATGTGGGAAGATGCGAGTTCTCAGGTTTAAATTCTTTTCATGCTCTCTAATTTTGCTGTAATTTGTCAGCAAACCCTTCCTTTGACCATCTCTCTATTCATGTCAAGCAACTTCTGTCTCCCTAGTAAATCAGGCACATTTCCATAGCTAAACCCTATTGGCTTTATTCTGTTCTATGGGGATACCTTCCCCTTCTCAGTCTCTCAGATCCCCATGACTCTGACCTGGACAGTCCCCACTTCCTCCATGACGTCTGGTGGACAAGTCCCACCTGCAGAGAGCTGTCTAATTCCCATTCTCACCTGGTGCATCACATGGAGATGGATACATTCTATTCAAAGCAGGAACCCGCTACGAACATGTTCACATACTAGACAAGTGGCATTTTCACACGAGGGGCGTGACCCATGTTTTAGGGAAATAACTCGACAGGCTCTTTGACCGAATAGTGTAGATTCCCTGCAGCACGGATCGCAACAGGAGTGCCAAGTGGTTCTTCCAAATCACAGGTAGAAATATGGAATCTCTGAGACCATGAATGAGAGAGTGTGGGAAGCTCAGAAATGCTGGAAACGATGAGGTGGCAGGGAGTCTGAGGAGACATGGCCAAGTCCATGGCTCTAGGGACATGTGGACAGTGAGAAGCCACCATGCCGGGAGTGGCTGAAGAGTGAAACATTTAGTTTTAAATGTACATCTGTCCAGTGCTATAACCACGCCCACTGTCCCGGCCTCCAGGGACTCTCTGTCCCTGGTCAGCTGTCTCCTGGGAGAGTAAGGGGTCAGAGTCAGGGCAGTGGGGACGGAGCCACAGACCAAGGGCAGAAGCTGAGAGGTGACAGCCTAGCGTGTATATGAAGGAGTAAAATCCGGAAACCCAAGCCAGAGGAAGCTGGGGGAATGCCTCTCCACTAACTCAGCTATTCGAGGGGTTGCTAGGTTTCTCATAGACATAAGAAAAGGAAAAGTTGCCTTATTTAAGGGGAGGGAACGCCAAAGAGTTGGGGACACCTAGGTCACTGTTTATGCTGTCACATGATTTTGAGCCAACTTTAATTCATCTTTTAGATCTGTCATAGTTTTATGCCTATAAACATCTCCTCCATAAGATCAAAATCTAATGAAGGGAGTAAATAAATCTTACAGTCTTTTTTTGAGCATAGTATGTATTTTATTTTTAAAATTTATCTTTATTACAGCTGTCTTCTTTTTCTCCCCATTGACCCCTCCACTCCATACCAGCCCCTCCCCAGGCCCTCACCACTTACTGTCTGTGTCCATGGGTTAGGCATAGATGCATACAAGTTCCTTGGTTGATCTCTTCCCACTCACCCTCCCCCGCCTTCCCTCTGAGATTCCACAGTCTGTTCTATGCTTCCATGTCTCTGGATCTATTTTGTTCATTAGTTTATTTTGTTCATTAGAGTCCACAAATGAGCAAGATCATGTGATACTTGGCCTTTTTCTGACAGGCTTATTTCACTTAGCATGATACTCTCCAGGTCCCTCCATGCTGTTTCAAAGGGTAAGAATCCCTTCTTTTTCACTGGGCCTAGTAGTCCATGTGTGAATGTCCCACAGCTTATAGTTTTAAATCTCCACAGTGGCTGCTTGGGGCAGGTGCTCAGTTGGTGCTGTTGGATGGAAGGGGGAGAGAGATGCAGTTGAGTGAAGAGATGTTTTTCATAATCACAGGGCCAGCATCCAGCACCATTGCCGATGTGGGAAGGGGCGGGGCCAGCCGTTTCTATAGCCTGTGTACGCATTTCTTTTAAGACTTGCAGCAAATTTATGTTGACGTTTATGTGGGAAGACAAATGAGGCTGCATTATCAGGATTC
The DNA here is from genome assembly GCF_028538775.1 of Myotis yumanensis. Classification (NCBI taxonomy): domain Eukaryota; kingdom Metazoa; phylum Chordata; class Mammalia; order Chiroptera; family Vespertilionidae; genus Myotis; species Myotis yumanensis. Next base: position 106,582,733 of record NW_027223756.1, read on the forward strand.
CTATGAAACAGACTGGTCAGCAGATGTGTTCTCCCTGCGCTGAACAGAGAACAATGGGGGGCCTTGCCTTCTGGCTGTTGGGGTGAAGGTTCATGGAGTTGGATTAACCAGGGGCTCGGATGCTCCTGCTGTTTCTTTCTCTGGATGTCTCACAGCCAGGGGAGTTACGAAAGGCAAGGAAAGGCGATTTTATTCTGCATACGGTCTGTGCTTGGTTGCAGATAATACATCACATGGGCTGTCTGCAAACAGTGGTAGTCACTGAAGATATTTGAAGGCCTAGAATTCCTCCCATTACTAAGTTAGCTTGTTGTTTTAAAACCATGCTTTGGGGCAGAAAGATAAGGCACACAATTTTATGTATTTAGCTAAAACCACATAGTTTAACTCTTACCTGGCCCCACACGGCAGCCTGAGTGAGAACCTGTATATAAATGAGGTCCCTGTTGTACCCTCAGACAGTGAGACCAGGACTGAGGCGGGTCAGCGAGGCTGTGCTCTGAGGGGCTCATGGAAGAATGTCCAGTTCTTGTTTAACCCTCTTTCACCCGAGGCCTCTAAGCCTGGTTACATGGGAAAGTGGAGACTTTTTGTGAAAAAGAAAAACCAACCTGATGAGCATGTTTGCAGCAGCCGCTGCGAGCTGAGCTGTGGGTGCTGGAGGGAGGCGGTTCGGAGCAGGTGAGCTGCGGGTAGGAGTTTCCAAGAGTGATTCAAAGTGCTGCTTCTCAGAAAATGCCATTTGGTTTTAGTGTATTTTTATTGATTTCAGAGAGGAAGGGAGAGGGAGAGAGAGATAAAAACATCAATGATGAGAGATAATCATGGATCGGCTGCCTCCTGCACAGCCCCTACTGGGGATCGAGCCTGCAACCTGGACATGTGCCCTGACTGGGAATTGAACAGTGACCTCCTGGCTCATAGGTCGACGCTCAACTACTGAACCACACCAGCCGGGCTCAGAAAAGTCTATTTGAATGTGACGTGTGGTGTTTTGGACGCGGCCTGAAACTGCCCATTTGTGTCAGTGCTGAGAGCTAGTAAGGCCTGGAATGAGTGAACACGAGTAGTTCTAGCTGTGTCCCTGAGGTTGTTACAGGCCTGCTGTGTCCCGAGATGCTGATAGGATCAGGCTCTGGCCTGTACCTCATCTCCCAAGTCCAGGTCAGTCGTCCAGGGGGGCTGGGCAGCTGTTTCCTGCACCCTCCCGCCTCCCTCGCTCTCCCTCTCCTATAATAACTACCCCAGAGGGTCCTCAACGTGTGCCAGGCCCTGCCTCCGCGTCTCCCTCCCCTGCCCCCATCCTGCACAAAGGCAAGCAGGTATTTTCCTAAAACAGAGCCCAGTTTCACTTCCTCCCCCAGCCCTCAGCAGCTCCCTTGTTCCCCTAAGACCCAAACCCCCCATCTGCCTTCGCAGCCTCCGCACTGCACTGGCTGGCCCCAGCTTCCTCTCCTTGCCTGTGCGGGTTGCATTCGGACGCGGTGCTTCCCCTCTTTGCTCCGCATTCATTCACCGAATCCCCTCCATCTGGCACACCCTGTACCTCTGTCCAGACCCTGAGTCGTACCCATTCCTCCTATCCAGGTCTTGTGTCTGTGCCCGGAGACAGTCTCTGGTGGCCAGCGTTGCGCTTCCCTCACCCGAGTGCCCGCAGGTCCTGCCACTCCATCCTGGACTCACTGCGCAGAGGATGGCACCCAGGACCAGTGTCCACTGGCAGCTCAGTGCCCCATGTGAGCTTGTACACAGCGGACATGCTCCCCACAGGTGGGGGGCCAGCATGGGAAGTCGGGGTGGCAGGCCCCCCCCCCCCAGGGGTCCTCCTCTGTCACCTGCAGCTCCTGGCAGCTCGGGCTCCTGGGCTTTGGAACACAGTCCTGCCTCCCTCTCCCCCGGGGCTGCGTGTGACCACACTTCCTCTCGCAGGACCCACCAGGGGGCGCTAGTGTTCACCCTGGCGGCTTCATCTCATCTTTCTGTTGTTGTTAATCCTCAACCCAGGATATGTTCCCATTGTCTTTTAGGGAGAGTGGAAGGGAGAGGGAAAGACAGAGAAGCATCGATGTGAGAGAGACACATCCATTGGTTGCCTCTTACATGAGCCCTGACCAGGGCCTGGGCCTGGGAAGAGCCTGCACCAAGGTATGTGCCCTTGACTGGAATCGGACCGAGGATCCTTTGGTCCCCGGGCCGATGCGCTATCCACTGAACAACACCGGCCAGGGCGTGGCTTCGTCTCATCTTGATCACGCCTGCAAAGCTTTTTCCAAATAAGCTCACAGGTCCAGGCCCAGGCCCTGCGTGGTAGGGCTCTCACATGTCTCCTTGAGGGGGACACAGTCCAGTCACTTGCTCAGCACCCCGAGGGCTCGCTGTGGCCTCGCCTCTTTGCCTCAGTACCTTTCTGGCCAGCAAAGCGCAGGGACCATGTCTTCTTCATGTTATTCCTCCCTCACACCTAACGTTTGCTCAGTGTTCACGCTGATGCTGGACTGAATCAACTTATTTATCTAAACAGAATTGGAAAGACATGAAAATGGTTCCGAGGCTGCCAAGAAAGACTGGCCATGCATCAGCACATGGAGGTGTTCCAGAGCCTCAAACACCGGTACTTACTAATCAACACATTTTAAAAAGCTCAAACACCACACCAGAACCCAGCAAGTTCCACGTGGGAGGCGTGGGTGCGGAGGGAAGTAATTATCAGTTGAATATGCCTTCAGATGGGCTAATAAATGGGCCAAGTTGGAAAAGTAGGTTAAAACTCTTGTGTTACCTTCAGTTTGTAAGGACGAACTTTAGAGAGAACATGGAGGCCTATCAGGCCCAGAACACGCTCACATGGAGTCAGCGAGCCGGGCTGGACAACCCCATCATCCGGCCACGGGGGGCCACTCACCTGCCCTGTCAGGGGGATGGGCCCCGTTCATCCTTCCAGGCAGGTGACCTTTGGGGAGAACACAGTGGGGACACCACCTCTGCATACCAAGGTCAAGAAAATTGTGTCCCAATGTCACAAGACAAATCAGAGTAAGTAGTGTTTGCTGTGTTCGTCTGTCACCAGGGGAAGTCAGTGGACAGCTGCTGGTGCCACCAGGGAGTGGGGCAGTGTGGAAGCTGGAAATGAGGGTGAAGCTGGAAATGGGTGTGAAGCTGGGAATGGGTGTGTGAAGCTGGGAATGGGTGTGTGGAGCTGGGAATGGGTGTGAAGCTGGGAATAGGTGTGTGAAGCTGGAAATGGGTGTGAAGCTGGGAATAGGTGTGTGAAGCTGGGAATGAGTGTGAAGCTAGGAATGGGTGTGAAGCTGGGAATGGCTTTGAAGTTGGAAATGGGTGTGAAGCTAGGAATGGATGTGAAGCTGGGAATGGGTGTGAAGCTGGAAACCATAAAGGGGGGTTGTGCGTAGAGCACTGATTTAGATGAGTGTTTCCTTCCCACCTGAGACGAATGTCCTCTGAAGGTCCACAGCTCAGAAGGTCCACTTCAGTGCATCAAACATGAAGATGATGCTCAGCAACTCGAGTCCTTTCCATAAACTCAACAAGATTTACACTGGGCAGCAGACCCTTAAAGGGGCACCTCACACCTAATGTGGCCCGTGCACTGCTCAGTAAGCAAGCCCGGGAGCGCAGAGCTCCTGTTTTTAAGAACATGCCGAGTGAGGTGGCGTTGCCAGAAGGGAATGGGACAAGGCGCCTAAGGGCCCCTTCACATGGGCACAACGTTGATGCATAACCAGCCCACGTGGCCCCGGTTTTGTGAAAACGACCCGGCTCTCTGCAGGTGAGGAGACGCCATCCCGCTCACTCTGTGCGAGTTACTATTGTGCCCTCCCATGGAAGCTGCGGCACAGCTCCCGCCTGGGAGGACTGCCGTTCTGTTGCCCTTGGAGAGGCCTGGCCTCTCTGAGCCCCGTTTCTCACGTAAAGACTGGGCAGAGCTCTGCCTTGGGGGTTTGTATTAGAATTAAGTGAAAACATGCTCTTAAAATGCTGAACTACTGGGATGCAGGCGGCACATGCTAAATGCTGACGTCCTCACCATCCTATTGGAAACACAACTCAAAGCACCCCCACACTCTCTGAGGAGCAATGGAGCCACTTTTCACCATTTAGTCCGCATTTCCAAGGAAAGGGGCCTGATGACCGACGCTGCCTGGCCGGAGGCGAGAAGCAGGGTAGCTTTTTGCTTTCACGGGGATACATATTGATTAGAAACTTGGTTCTTCATGTTCAAGTAACAAAATAAAAACATCGAAAGCCTAAACCCTAGAAGTAAGTCCAGCAGCAGCCAGATGCACCATCTCAGGTGATGCAGGTCCACAGAGGAGGCGCTGGCCGACCTCGGATATGCTGATGGCCACCGTGCCCGGGCCTGTCCCTGCGACTCGCTGGAACTCAGCAGCCGCTCTGTGACTTACTGTTCAGCTGTGGGGACGCCCGTGGGCGAGTGTGGTGGGCTGGGAGGTGCATCTGGCTCCCCGTCCATGCAGTGGGACAGTTTGCTACTGGACTTGGGTTGTCACACTTCCTTAATCTAAATGGCGGCCACCATTTGGGGCTGCTCGGGCCACGCCGTCCATTCATGCTGCTTTGCTCTCAAGGTGCCAAAGCTACTTTACGTAAACAAGTAGGTGGGACTCTGTCCCCACCAAATTTTACCTTGGGCCCTGAACAGTTATCTCAGTGGTTAGAGCATCGGCCTGCATACGGAAGGGTCACGGGTTCAATTCCTGGCCAAGGGCACTTACCTCAGTCACAGGTTGGATCCCTGCAATGGGGAGTTGGCAGTTCATTTCTTTCCAAGGTAACCACTGAGTTCATTTCTGTTTCGCCGTCACAGAACCAAAAGCTCTTTTCCTCGGGGAAATTTTATTTCTTTCATTATTCTCCCCAGACGGCAGGAGAGAGCTGTGTCTTCTGGGGATGGAAGCAGCGAGTCAGAGTTAATTAGTTCTCTCAGGACGCACTGCGTTTGGGTGAGACATCACTGCAGCGGGCGCAGCAGCAGCCAGAGGCTCCATGGAGTGTGAGCTCACAGGAAGGCGGCCGCTGTCAGAGCCACACGCCCCCTCCCCAGAGCTGGCCCCGTGAGGCTCACCAGTGAGTAAGTTCTTTCATCTGCACTCTTTCCTCTAGAGCAGTGGTCCTCAACCTTCCTAATGCCTCGACCTTTAATACAGTTCCTCATGTGGTGACCCCCAACCATAAAATTATTTTCGTTGCTACTTCATCACTGTAATGTTGCTCCTGTTATGAATCGTCATGTAAATATCTGATATGCAGGATGTATTTTCATTGTTACAAATTGAACATAATTCAAGCATAGTGATTCATCACAAAAACAATATGTAATTATATATTCAATATGTGTTTCCGATGGTCTTAGGTGACCCCGTGAAAGGGTCATTCGACCCCCAAAGGGGTCGCGACCCACAGGTTGAGAACCGCTGCTCTAGGATGTCAGGCGGCCAGTGAGCTCAGGGGTCGTGTTCCTATTTCATGACCACATAAAGCTCACAAATCTATTGCAGTTCCTCTTTCTCTGTGATTGTCAAGGGTATGCTGCTGCATCCTGCAAAACTGCAAGGCTACACAAGGAAATCAAGTGATCGTGTATCTTTTTGTAGGTGGGTGTTCAAAGCAGGCTCCCAGCGTTACACAGTTCCGTCCAGAGCACCGAGGGGAGCTCTCCAATGGAGTGTTTGTTCTCATCTTATCCGATGACAGGCAAACATGCCAAGGACATGTGACATCATTAGAACCTCAGGCTTCAATATCGAGTATTATTCCCAAGGGATCCTCTTATTAACTTATGAAACGTATAGCCTGTCCTGGGCTCAAGGTCTCAGTCCCACAGAAGAACAGCCCCGTCACCGATGACGTCGGCAACGGGTGACCTCAGACTCGCACTTGAGGCAGGTTATACTTCAATATCATCACGCCGAGACCTAAGAAAGATTACCTTGTAAGTCGGCGAACTCTGGAGATAATCACCACAGAAATGTTCCTGTTAATTTAAAAAGTAAATTAGCGATTAAAAACCAGGCAAGGAGCTAAGCAGGGATACTTGCTTCAATTTCACTTCTCTACTCATCTCATTTCTTCCTTAGAAAATAAACATTGGGAAAGAGAAACCAAGAAAACAAGTGTCCTTTCTACAACTTTCCTAGTCAAAGCCACTATTTTTTCCTTCCCGGCTTTATTTGGTACAATCATTTCATAGCAAGGTAACCCCTTGACCATCCAAAATCTTTTAAAAAAATTTTCTTATTGATGAGAGAGAGAGAGAGAGAGAGAGAGAGAGAGAGGAAGGGGAGAGAAAGAGAGAAAGAGAGAGAGAGAGAGACATTGGCTTGTGGTTCCACTCATTTAGTATTCATTGGTGGATGTTGTATGTGCCCTGACCTGGGGTCAAACCACCACCTTGGTGCATTGTGATGACGGTCTAACCAACTAGCCAGGACATGGTGATTCATTAAAAAAAATCTTTATTGTTGAGAATATTACAGATGTCCCCCTTATTCCCCCCCACAACCCCCCTCCACCCAATTCCCGTCTCACCCCAGGCCTTCACTACTCTATTGTTGTGTCCATGGGTAATGTATGTATACATATGCTCTTTGGATAACCTCTTTCCCACCCCACCCCCATTCCCTCAGAGATTTGTCAGTCCGTTCCATGTCTCCATGCCTCCGGTTCTATTTTATTCATCAGTTTATTTTGTTCATTAGATTCCTTGTTCATTTATTTTGATTTTTAGATTCAATTGTTGACAGAAATGTATTTATTGTCATTTTATTGTTCATATTTTTATCTCTTCTTCTCCTTCTCCCCTCCTCCTCCTCCTCCTCCTCCTCCTCCTCCTCCTCCTCTTCCTCCTCCTCCTCCTCCTCCTCCCTATTCTTAAAGAATACCCTTCAACATCTCATGTAATAATGTTTGGTGGTGATGAACTCCTTTGGCTTTTTCTTCTATGGGAAGCTCTTTATCTGACCCTCAATAGCTTTGCTGGGTAGAGTAATCTTGGTTGTAGGTCCTTGCTATTCATCACTTTGAATATTTCTTGCCACTCCCTTCTGACCTGCAAAGTTTCTGTTGAGAAATCAGCTGACAGTCATATGGGCATTTCCTTGTAAGTAACTAACTGCTTTTCTCTTGCTGCTTTTAAGGTTCTCTCTTTGGCTTTAACCTTCAGCATTTGAATTATGATGCCTCTTGGAGTGGTCCTCTTTGGGTTCCTCTTGTTTGGGACTCTCTGTGCTTCCTTTTCTTGTAAGTCTATTTCTTTCACCAGGGAGGGGAAGGTGTCTGTCATTATTTCTTCAAATAGGTTTTCAATATCTTGCTCTCTCCCTTCTCCTCTGGCACTCCCATGAAGTGAATGTTGGTGTGCTTGAAGTTGTCCCAGAGGCTCCTTATACTATCTTCATATTTTTGGATTATTTTTGCTTTTTGCTCTTCTGATTAGGTGGGTTTTGCTTCCCCATATTCCAAATTGCCAATTTGATTCTCAGTGTCCTCTACTCTACTGTTGGTTCCTTGCAAATTATTCTTCATTTCAGTTAGTGTATCCTTCATTTCTGACTGGTTCTTTTTCATGTCTTTGATGTTCTCACTAATTTCCTTCTGTTCTTTCATTTGTGACATGTTTCTTTGTCTCTGCATTTTGGCTGCTTCCCTGTATTTGTTTCTATGTATTAGGTAGAACTGTTATGTCTCTTGGAATTAGTAGAGTGGTCTTGTGTAGTAAATGTCCTGTAGGGTTCAGTAGCTCATCCTCCCCGGTCACCTGAGCTGGGCACTCTAGGTGTGTCCTGGTATGGGCTGTGTGCATTGTCCTGTTGTAGCTGAGCCTTGGTTGCTGTCAGTGTCTCTGAGAGGAGTGGTCCTCCAGGCCAGTTGGCTGTGAGGACCAGCTGAGTCCACTATGGGAGATCTGCTGTGCAGGAGACACCCCTGAGGAGCAGGACTTGTGTTAGTGGGACTTTGGTGCTCACTGAGTCTTCCTCTTGAGTGGGTCGCTTGTGGATGTGAAGAGCTTTGGGGATCTTGGGGAAATAGAAGAGAAACAAAACAATGATGCACTATTTACCTACATGAGCATTCAGATCACTATGTTGGTAGGTGTTTGACATGTGTATTATAGAAATTAATAAATTGAGAGATTGAGATTCCCCTGTAGGCAGCCATCAGTAGAAGCCCAGGTGTGGTCTGATGGAGGTAAACATTTGCTAAATACTTGCTGGCCCCTTTAATACCAACTTTCCCCTTTAAGTTAAAGCATTGATTATAATAAAATGATCTACTCCAAATTGAAAAGAATCTTATAATAGAAAGTCACATAACCCATTAATTCCTGCAACTTTAAGCACAAGATGATGTCACCAACAATATTTAACTTTATTCTATTGAAAACTGAAAAGAAACTCTTTGAAATAATCTGTTATAGTTTTAAAAATGAAGGATTAAATTAAAATTTAAACAGAATGACTTTGGAGGGTGTTATTTTGTACAAGACAGCATGATGTCATTTTGAATCAAAGAAAATTTTTTCCCCCTGCTGCTTGTTTGAGGGAAGATAAAATGAATTTACAATCCCTTTGATGGCCTTTGTTTTCATTAATTTGATTTTCATTACATGTTGAGATCAGAGATGCTCATCGAGATGTCAGGGACATCACCCTTTAGCTGAAAAACCAGCTCAGGGTTTTGTTTTGTTTTTAATTTATTGAGTATTGTTGTAGCAATTTTCTGACAGTAAATAGTTCACTACAGAAAATAACATAGAAGGAGCATATTTGAAGAAAAATTCGAGGAAAAGTTCATTTTAGATACTATGCCTTTAGCTGTGCAGTTGCTTTTCTATATAAATGGGGGTTGGATGGGGGCCTTAGGTATCAGTTCTCAGGGACGTGAGCATTATCAGATGTCTGGGCAGCCAGGAGGTTCTTGGAGTTTCCAGTGGAGATGAGAATCAATGGGTGTGGGGTGAGGTCCCTGGAGTGGCATGTTCACAGATATTCCGGGTCATTCTTACTGAAGTGACTGGTGGTTTGAGAAACACTGTTGGGAAGATAGACCTCGTTTTTTTCTGTTTGCCCAGCTACGTGAGGTCATCCTCACCCTCCTTGCCTGAGCAGAGCAAGTTGTTTTCAGAGAAAGGTGAGGAGCAGAGGCAAAAAAGCAGTCCTTTCTCTCTGAGTGGGATTGGAAGGCTCGGTGACACATGCCGGCTCCCGAAGCATCTTGTGAGGGATGTTCATTTTGTGAGTGTGCCCACCCTCCTGTAAACATTGATCTGCAGCTCAGGGGAGAGCGGAGGGAAGCTCAGGGCATTGCTGGGCTCCTTGATTTGATGCATAAATCATGCCAACATGTCCTGAGATTGTCTCTTTCGGCAGAAAGAACAACTGATACAGGGAGTTGGTCAAGTGTAATTGGAATCAGACTCTATGGTGACAGGTGAGGTTCAAGTCCTCTCCCAAAAAAGCAGGCTCCCTCAACATGTGAATCTCCACCCCTGTGGACTGCTATCGAGCCTCTTCCTCTGGCTGCAGGCTCCTAACTCCTTACAAAGGGGAGGGTTGTGTCCTTCCTTAGGAACCAGAGGTAAAATAACATGATGAATACTGTGTGCCCCATGAGGGAATTGTGATGCATATTTAAATGCCATCAAATATTCACTGAATTCATACTATGTCTTCATATCACTTTCCCAGAATTATCATTTATAATCTTGTCTAAATGTTAAAATTGTATGAAATTTTCTAAAATATTTCTTAAAATTCATTTCTTACCTAATGATGTTAAGTTGTTTCTGTTCATCTTGAAGGAGATACCCATGGTGCTCTGGCTTGGGGATTCTATCAGCTAAAGCTGGGAAGGTGAATACATTCATATGAAACAAAGAAGTGAAGCAGAAATAATTGAATTATGCCCACTCACCAGTGCATACCTGAGTTACTATCAGTGATGCCCACCCAGCAGTGCATGCATGGGTTACTATGTTTTGATCAGTATATATCTCTACTACTGATATCAGAGGCCTGAAAACACCTGAAGTGTGACCCTTAACCGAGGCTCATTTGGAATTTGAAACTAAAATTACATCATACTAGAGGCCCAGCACATGAAATCATGTGCGGGTAAGGTCCCTAGGCCTAGCCTGCGATCAGGGCCATCTTTTGCCCGCTCGCCACTCCCCAGTCCTGCCCCACTATTGCAAGCCACCCGGTTCCCCTCTCTGGCCCCCAGTCCCACCCCGCCACCACCAGCTACCCAGGTTCCCCATTCGCCATCCAGCAATTGGAGCCTGCAGGCTCGAGGGGAGGGACCAAGAGGTGGTCAATGCACCTCATAGCAACTGGTTGAGCGGTCGTTCCGGTCATTACGCCGTATGGTCCCTGGGCCTTTATTATATAGGATGATGAGTATATTACCTGTCAATGAGAATTATGTTTTGCCTGGTTTAATTAATTTATTGATACAATTTTAATATCTATCTCTATACATCATAATATCATTTCAGTTCTCTTTATTGTTTCTTTTTAAAGGATTTATTAAAAAAGCAGGTTTTGATTAACATACTTATAGAAAAGAAAAACAAAATCTCTAAATCAAAAAGCTAAAATAAGTAAAACAGAAATATCCACTTCACATCTGAAGAGTAGTTATCTTAATGCTATTTATTTTGTGAAATATAATAATGTATAATGATCATTCATTTCTGTTGAACCCTGTCATCTGTTTCTGTTCTGGACAGCACTTGGGGTCCATCAGGGGCCCTGTGGGATGGGAGGCAGGTGAGGTCAGCGGCCAAGCCAGTTTCCCCTGACCTGCTCCCCACCCTCCATCCCCACCCTGTCTCCAGGCTCCTGGGATGGGCATTGCAATAAAACCCTCTGGTGCTTCTGAACTATGAGACTGGATACTTTCTCTAGTTATTTATTCTATTTTCATTTAAATGTAAAATAAGAGTGCTCCTTTGATATTTCGAAGGGTGGAGGAATGAATAAACGGTGAGCATCTGCTCATACTCTGATGGGTAACTTCTGACTAGCCAAGTAATTCCTCTTGATATCATAGTCTCTCGTTTTATATGTGTGGAAAAATGAAATATCTAGGCTTATTTCCTCATATTATTATTTATAATTCTCTTCTTCATCCCAGGTTTTAATTTCGTATCTCCTGGTATTAGGATTCATTTTTGTACCCTGTCTCAATTTTTTATTTCTCTGTTATGTTGTGAAACCCTAGGCGGATATAATATTTTATTGACTGTTACTGTTAATATTGATTCTATATATTTCTGCTTTGGTCCTTTGTTATTTTCTGGTAGTTCATTAACATTTTGAGGGCTACATTCGTTTTTCAAGCCACCAGAATCTCAATTAAAACATTTTATTTGGCTTTGAAACATACTGGGAATAATTTGACACCATAGTAGCGCAATAAAGGGGGTAGCAAACCTAAATCTGTCTCTATTTAAAAGTCCACAGCATGCTGCCGTGTAATTACTAAGTGGGTGCCTCGTGATTATCCCCTTTGGGGGTGGAAATCATGCTCATGTTCAGGGGAGGGTTAGGGGAGTAGATTTATTGTTCTAAACCCAGGTGGGTGGACTCCTTCACTCACACTGAGAACGGGTTGGAAAAAAAGAAAAAACAACAACACCTAAATGGAAACCTATGGGTAAGAAGATGAAGAAGACCTTGGAGAGTGACCAGAAGCAGCCACTCCCATCCGGACCCACATGGCAGCGCTGACTGAGTGCCTACTAGCAGAGTGAGGGCTGGAACAGGGGCACACGAGGAAAGGCGGTCCCTACCCAGGCTGTCCTAGCCAGGGATTGCCCTCAGGGGGAGTCCGTAAGGCAGGTATGTGGGGAGGACCTGGGGGCGGGGGGAGGACCTGGGGGCTGGGGGAGGCGTCCTACAGGAGGTGCCATATGCATTCCCTGAGCACTTTTGTTCCTGACACTGGTTATATAGACAATACGGCCAACGTTGGATTTTGATTTATTGTGAATTATGGCAGTCTATATTATTGCTAAGTTAGTTTGCCTTTCCGTCATTATTATTTTGAAAGAAAGAATTGTCGCGCAGGCTTCTACTGCTCCCCATGAAGCGCCCCCTGCAGGGACGCGAAGGGGACTGGCACCTCCACACCCAGCAGCCACCAGCGCTGCTCAGCCTGGTCTCCTGCTCCATGACGTGGGCGGATTGCAAACCCTCATTTTACTTCTCCCAACAAGAACACTCTCGGTGTTTGCCAATCCGTGTACCAGGGCATTCCTCCAAACATTAGATGATAAAAGCTACCCGACTGTCTACTTCTCCATGTTCTGAATGAATGTTGAGAGGAATGGTGACTTGAGGCCTGAAAGGAAAAGTGGGTGAATGGTCCTGGGACCATGGAATGCACTCCTCACATCCCTCATACAGAGCATGTCTAGCCTGAGAGAGAGAGAGAGAGAGAGAGAGAGAGAGAGAGAGAGAGAAACACCTGGCGTTGGCCAGAGCCAGGTCCGAGTGTGGACAGGGGAGCCTAAGAGACACAGAACCAGCCACCGAGCGGTGGGGAGCTGTGCTCCCTCGTCCCCACTCTCTTCTTAGCAGTCCTCCCAGGCCCCAACTAAAGGGTTATTATTATTATTATTTAAATGTTCCACAGGGAAAGGCTTGTCCCCTTTTAAAAATACTTTTGCAGCCTTGGCTGGTGTGACTCAGTGGATAGAGCGTGGGCCTATGGACCAAAGGGTCCTGGGTTCGATTCCAGTCAAGGGCATGTACCTCGGTTGCAGGCTCCTCCCCGGTCCAGGCCCTGATGAGTGCACCTGCAGGAGGCAACCAGTCGATGTGTTTCTCTCACATCGATGTTCTCTCTGTCTTTCCCCCTCTCTTCCACTCTCCCTAAAAATCAATGGGAAAATATCCCAGGGTGAGGATTAGCTAAAAATAAATAGATAAAAGATAAAATAAAAACTGAAAATGTTCCTTAAAAAAAAACAAAACTACTTTTGCAGAACACAGTCCCTAATGTCTTGCCTGGAGGGTCCCGGCAGGACAAGACGGGAGAGGGCGGTGCATGCAGGAGCAGCTCATGCACAGGAGGGACACTGCCTGAACAGGAACCTCCCGAACATCTACTCACAGAAACGGGGGCTCGCAGGGCTCACCCCACCTCCCCCCGCTTTCTGCACGGGACGGGGTGGGGAGGCTACACTGAGGCTGCCGCTTCGGCAGGCAGGCTTAGATAAACCCACATCGGAAAGACTTCCTCTCTCAAGGCCGTGGTGAACACGGAGGAGACTCGGCCCTTGGGCACCGGGAGAGGACGGACATCGATGGGCAATGAAAACTTCGGAATAAATTACCAGCGCGAAGTGTGTAAGAAGCAGCAACTGGTTTTAAGTTTTGTAATTTTCCATTTAAGAAAATGTCTTCAAGAGGCTCAGTGATACTTTTACTTAATAAGGCCCCAAAGTAAAAATGATGCAATAGGTTATATAAACAACACGCTCTCCAGAGCAGCGCATTTTAAATCCCGAGTTACTGAGGCCATTATAATGCCTTTCTCTGATTAATCACAGCATTATTTGGGGATTAAATAGCAGAGGGAAGGTAGGGGAGGGTGGGGATAAGGGGGAGAGATCAACCAAAGGGCTTATATGCATGCATATAGGCCTAACCAGTGGACACAAACACCAGGGGTGTGAGGGCATGAGTGGGGCGGGGGGGGGGATGAGGGGGTAATGTGAGGATAAGGACATATATGTAATAACTTAATCAATAAAGAAATTAAAAAAATAAAATATAAAGATAAAAATAAAATAATGTTTAATATGCTGTTTGTATACTCTTGCATGCATTTTCCACTTTCTTACAACTTTAACTGTTAACTTTAAATATTATACATATGTCATTTAGATTTTGTCTCATTGAGTTATTCTTTTAAAAACACCTTATAGCTATTAATATTCCTGCTTCTTGCTTTCCTTCCTGGCTATTAGAGAACACTTTAAATTGCCATGATCTATTCCAGCTGTGTGCCTTTCATAGCGAGTGATGGGAAAAACGCACAGTACTTCATGCAGATGCTGCTTCACCAGGTTTTCCTTTTCCTTTTTTTCAGATTAAATATATTTTTTTGATTTTTTTACAGAGAGGAAGGGAGAGGGATAGAGAATTGGAAACATCCATGAGAGAGAAACATCGATCAGCTGCCTCCAGCACACCCTCTACTGGGGATATGCCCGCAACCAAGGTACATGCCCTTGACCGGAATCGAACCTGGGACCCTTCAGTCCGCAGGCCGATGCTCTATCCACTGAGCCAAACTGGCTAGGGCTCCTTTTCCTTTTCTTTCTTTGGCTCCAGTGAAAGATAAAACTAAACACTGTCGCCCAAGTCTGTGTAAAAATCGCTGATACGCTATTGACCCATTTCTTTATTTTTCATTATGGAACCAGCAGGTGCTTTCACTAATTACTGGGAGGGGCGCTCCGTCTGGCCTGTGTGTGTTACCCACTTCCCCCTTCTCCTCCGAGGAGTCACCCCCGTTGGTTACAGTAAGTCTGAGGTCCTAGGTGCAGTCCCATCTGGGCACCGGGAGGCGAGGGCATGCGCCCCACCGGCTGTTGTAAATGCTTCACGTGGATCCCGCTGGGGCGAGGCTGAGGGGCAGGACAGCGCCCGGATTCACCCCAGGGCTGTGGAGTCCGGTCGCTCAGCCAGCAGGAGGCCAGTGGGGTGGCTGAACTGTGTTCAGATGGAATGACACATGGAAGGTCGTGGGTCGTTCCTGTCTCTTCCCATCCCATGTCACAGCCTTTACCAGACGACCACCGGCTAAGGAGAGACGGAATGCCGACTTCTGACGTCCTTCTTTCATTACGAAGCGTGTCATATGTAAAGATAGACTCACATGTGTGCGGATGAGCCATGACTATACTGTGATCTCTAGGCATCCCCTCCCCCTCCTCCACAGGGAAGACCTAGGGCCCCGGGGGGCTCAGGGCCCAGTTCCGCTCTGCTCCAGGGTAACCACTCTGCTCACGTGGTCATGTTTCCTGGCTTTTCTTCTTGGTTCCCCCAGGGCTTCTTTGCCTAAATAAAATGGTTTTGGTTTCCAAGTGTTTGTTTGTTATTCCCCATATTTACTTTTAATTTTTAAAAATCTTTATTGTTGAAAGTATTACCGATGCCAGTAGTTGGCAAACGCGGCTCTCGAGCCCCATGCTGCTCTTTGGCCCCTTGAGTGTGGCTCTTCTACAAAATACTGACTTCTGCGCATGGGCCATGAAGTTTCAATCGCACTGTGTGTGCACTCCTGCATGTGGTATTTTGTGGAAGAGCCACACTCAAGGGGCCAAAGAGCCGCATGTGGCTTGCGAGACGCAGTTTGCCGACCACTGACCTATGCCTCCCTCTTTCCCCACATTGACCTCTCCCAGCCAGTCCCCACCCCCGCCCCTGCCTTCACCACCCTATTGTCTGTGCCCAGGGGTGGGGGTGATGCATATATGCATACAGGTCATTGGTGGGTCTCCTCCCACCCACCCACCCACCACCCCACGTCTACCCTCTGAGGTTCCACAGTCTCCTTGATGCTTCTGTGTCTCTGGATATATTTTTGTCTGTCAGCTTATCGTGTCCAGGTTTTACACTTTCTGCAAGTGGAATCATAATGTGCGGTCATGGGTGCCTTGCTCAGCACTGTGGTGTGAGTGGTCTCGCAGTCCTACTGTTCACTTATGTGGTGGCTTCGGGTTGCTCCCAGCCCTGTCACAGATGGGCCCACAGGGACAACCCTGCCAGCACTTTCTTGTACGTGTTCCCTGAAACACATTTGCATGACATTACAAAGGAGGAGAATTCCAGGGTCACGGGGCGTGTTCATAGAGATGGTTAGTGTCCTGGGCTTGTTTGCTATCAGGTCTATTGGGTTTTCCCATTCACCTTTAGGACTAATCATACAGGAGTCCACACAGGGTGGGGCAGAGGCAGGCACACAGTGAGGACCCGAAACAGAGTTCATTCTTATATGATTATTATTGCTTACTAGAGGCCTGGTGCACTAAATTTATGCATAGATAGGGTCCCTAGGCCTGGCCAGAGATCAGGGGGGCCCCCCTGGCACCCGCCTTGGCTGGCCTGGGACCTGCAGGCTAGGGGCGGCTCCTGCATTGAGCATCTGCCCCCTGGTGGTCAGTGCATGTCATAGTGACCGGTTGTTCTGCCATTTGGTCAATTTGAATATTAGGCTTTTATTATATAGGACTAGAGGCCCGGTGCATGAAATTCATGCATGGGGAGGGGAGGTTCCTCAGCTGGGCCTGCATCCTCTCCAATCCAGGACCCCTTGGGGGATGTCTGACTGCTGGTTTAGGCCTGATTCCTGTGAGATCGAGCCTAACCCGGCAGTTGGACATCCCTCTCGCAATCTGGGACCGCTGGCTCCTAACCGCTTACCTGCCTGCCAGCCTGATCCCCCTGAATGCTCTCCCCTGACAGCGTGATCTCCCTAACAGCTCTCCCTGCCTGCCTGATTGCCCCTAACCACCTCTGCCTCAGTCCCGCCACCATGGCTTTGTCTGGAAGGACGTCCAGAAGATGTCCGGTCTAATTAGCATATTAGCCTTTTATTAGTATATAATGTATTATTTTCCATATTAACAACTGTAAACCTACTTTTGCCCCACCTTAGATTAGCTCATGGGATAGCAATTGGGAATGTATTACATTTTTATGTACAATTTTTGAGAATTTACCGATTTACATTGTTGAGTTTTCACCATCAGGAATGACATTAGTATTTTTATTTGTTCAAATCTGACATGTCTTAACACTGACTATTTTATAATAAGTGCCAGTAAGTTCTAGAAAACACGCTTACATAATTAAGTACATGCCTATTCAAATAAAGCTAACCAGGCACTGCCTTTCATTCTGACTCGGGCTAAACAAAATGAAGAGGGGAGAAGTCCCCGACTAGACAGACTTTGTTGTTTCCAGCAGTGTGTTTTTCAGCAAAATTCTATTACAGAGAAAGGCTTTATAGACAATTCTTAAAATGTTGTGTAGCAAAACCACAATTGGACAAAACCTTACGAAACACATCCACTCAGCCATGTAGTTGGTGGATCAATTATTAGTGGATAAATTCATCTCACTGCAGACTCTGCAATGAAGGGGGCCAGAGAGATGCAGGAGGGTCTCCCCAGTTCCCTAAAGATTAAAGGTGAGAAACTGCTGCAGAGACAAGAGCAGTCACCACTCCTGTGGACAGTGGCTCTGCCTCTGTGCGTGACTCACGGAGGTACCGAATGGCCCCCTCGCCAGGAAACAGTGGGCTCAGCGAAGCACCACATCTGAGAGACCTGCTGAGCCTCAGGTCACAGGACAATGGTCTGCAGACATATGTAAAGGCAGGAGAGCTGGAGAACAGGGACCGTTCACCAGAGTGTTACAATGAAAGGACTGAGGGTAGATAGGTCACCGGCTGAATTAAAAGGAAGCCAGGGGGCATGGAGGGCTTGGAGGAAAGGCAGAGCTCAGAGTGGAGCATGTCGACATGGAGACGCCTGTTACAGCAGGTGTGGAGGCCACGTGGCCCCTAACTGGCTGATGTAGAAGCAGCAGCATTCAGGCTGCGGATCAAGTTGGGGGCCAGCACCAGGTGTGTCTCCTTGTACAACAGGGGCTCGGGCGCAGGGGTGGAGAAGGCGGTTTTTCATCCTGGAGTCGGGATGTTTCCCAGACAGTTCACTTAGAAGGAAAGAGAGGCACAGGTGGAGGGACCAGGCCTAGACTTGCACACAGTCATGGAGAGTATACAAAACTGTCGAGTAACTATAACCTCAACTTTCTGGTCAAGGACCCAAAATGGAAGGAACTTGGAAAAGGGAGACCTTAGGGTCATTTATAAACTCCTGGGCTCACTCCTGAGCTCTAACTCTGTGGATTTGATCCCAAACACAGATCAACAGATACTGAGAGCTAACAACAGACACACAATGGCGCAGCTACCAAGCTGATTCTAAGTGACTCTCATACGGGGCAAATCGGAATAACACTGCAAAGGTTTGCAAATGGAAGCAACATTGGACGGATGTAACGTTCACGTCATCAGACTCTCAGAAGAAAAAGTATTTGAAGACATGATGGCTGAAAACGACTGCAATTTGACTAAAGACATAAATCTACAGACTCCGGAAATTCTGGAAACTCAACATGATAAACACAAGGAAATTGAAGCCCTGATACATCACCATCAAACTGCTGAAAATTAAATATGAAAGAAATGTGGCACCTAGAAAAATTACCCATTGCACTTAGGGAATGACCCAGATGACTTTGTGTTTCTCTTCAGAAACCATGGCGCTCAGAGGAAGAGGAGCAACATTTTACAGTGCTGCAGGAAGAGAGCTTACCCCAGATACTGTGTTCAGTAAAAATAGAAGAAATAAAAACATTTTCAGATGAAGGAAAACTAAGAGAGGTTGTTGTCAGCAAAACCATTATAAAATAATTGCTAAGCCATAGCCAGTTTGACTCAGTGGATAGAGCATTGGCCTGCAGACTGAAAGGTCCCAGGTTCGATTCCAGTCAAGGGCATGTACCTCGGTTGCAGGCTCATTCCCTGGCCCTGGTTGGAATGTGTGTGGGAGGCAACCACTCGATGTGTCTCTCTCTCTGTCTCTCTCCCTCCCTTCCCCTCTCTAAAAATCAATGGGAAAAATACCCTTGAGTGAGGATTAATAAAATAATTGCTAATATAAGTTCTTTGGTCAGAAGGAACCTGACACCAGAGGGAAGATGTACCATCAAAAATGAATAAGAACAGGAGAAATGACAGGTTCTGTGTAAATAGAATACACTAGTCTTCTCTTGAGTTCTTTAAAATGTATTTTATAGTTAAAATAGGAATTTATAACAACTTGGGTGAACTCAGAGGTGCTTTGCTGAGTGAAAGCCAGTCTTGAAAGTTTACCTCGTGTATGAAACCATTTACATGATACTATTAAAAAGACATATGTCACCTCCTTCATGACATTTTCTCTCACCTCCCAACATCGCCATAACCTCCATGTCTATTGTATCATCTTAATCATAACATTACAATCATTATCATGACATTTATTCACAAGTTTCTCTTTTTGTTTACTGTCTGTATCTCCCCCACCCCACCCATTTGTCAGTGAATTTGTTGGTTCTATTTACTGCTGTGTTCTTAGTGCTTAGAAAAATGCCTAGTACACAACAGACACTCAGTTGCT
This sequence comes from Myotis yumanensis, assembly GCF_028538775.1. Lineage (NCBI taxonomy): Eukaryota > Metazoa > Chordata > Mammalia > Chiroptera > Vespertilionidae > Myotis > Myotis yumanensis. The sequence continues at coordinate 106,602,018 of NW_027223756.1, forward strand.
AAATATTTAGTGGTTGAATGAATGTGTATTTTAGTAAGGCTGATACTAACCCATTGGTCAAATGGATTGGACTGTGGCATCCTAATGGCTACTATTTTTTGAATGCTAGAAGGGCTGGAATCCCAGATGTTGTTCTAACACTTTCCCTGTATTCCTTAGTATAACATTCACAATTACTTCACCAGAGACATGTCATTCTTTTACTCAGTCTATGGATGAAGAAAAGAGCCACAAAGAGGTAAAATAATTGCCCAAAGTCACCCAGTAAGTGGTGGACCATGAGGTGAAACCAGGAAATCCGACTTTCGAGCTCTTACCAGGATGTTCCTTCCCCTGCTTCTCGTCCTTGTCCTTGCTCTTGTCTAGAAGCATGAGTATCAACTGAGACACCGTTCCAGGAACCCAGGCCGTGATCACTGGAACCAGGAAGGGAAAGAAAGGGCACACAGGACACACACAGAAAGTGCCGAGGACGGGTGACATGCCTGTAGTTAATGGAGGTTAAAGGGCATCTCTGAGTTGGAGAGGGATAGCACCTACTTACTATTTCTGTGAATAATAAAGAGAAGATAAATAAAGAAGTCATTCATAGCCCCCCTGCCCCCCCAAAAAAAGTAAAGAAAAGAGAGGAAACAGACTTTGGAGGCAGGAATACACCTGAAGATGATGAGTAGGCAGACTGATGAGATAGAGATTGGGGACTGGAGACTATATCACGTGTCTTGATTGACAGGTACCTGTAATTCACATTTTCATAATTTTGAGTTTGGGGTAATTTTAATATTGGGGTTATATGTATTTTTTTCTGATGATGTGTCTTACAGTTGAAGATCTTTGAAATTATATATTATGACATGGAGAGAATAAAGACGGAAAAGGATGCTGGAGGAGAGGACTTAAGCCATGAGGAGAGTAAAACCCCAGCCCTCTCTGATGCCACTTCAGTGAGGGAACCAGTGTCCTCTGGCCAGCTGCCCTCCTCAGCCTCCGGAGGGACAGAAGCCACAGGGAGCAAGCTCACCTCCATTGTTGCTCCATCGGTGAGAGTTTAAAGTAATTTATGAGGGGAAGTAGCCACAGTGCTCCTGATTTCCCTACGCTTAATGCCTGGGACCACTCCTGCTCTGGTCTTACATAGTCATGGCTCAGGGTAAGAGGAGCTGTGGGGTCATTCCTCAAGGGGTCGGCGCTCCCAGGTCAACCCAATTCACCCCTTCTCTTGGATGTCATCAAGAACTCCACTTCGATACGTTTCTCTTTCCATGTCTGAGGAGTCTCTTGCTGGGCATTACACATGTTTGTAGAGCTGCATTTTTAGGCTCATTCCCTGGCGATTAATAGGCTACCTTCTTCTCCTAGGGCAGCGGTTCTCAACCTGTGGGTCGCAACCCCTTTGGCGGTCGAACAACCCTTTCACAGGGATCGCCTAAGACCATCCTGCATATCAGATATTTACATGACGATTCATAACAGTAGCAATATTACAGTTATGCAGTAGCAACGAAAATAATTTATGGTTGGGTCACAACATGAGGAACTGTATTTAAAGGGCCAGAAGGTTGAGAACCACTGTCCTAGGGGAAACCCTACATTCATTTAGGACTAGGCTTTACCTGGACTTTTCTGTTACCTTGAGGACACTTTTCAATATCATAATAAAATTTCTCATGTATTTTTCCTGGCTACAGAGTCAAGATCAAAAGCCATGAGCTTTAAAAGGTTAGGAATTCTCTGAACCATGTGACGTGGGTATCTTTGTACAAACCTAAGAGCAAAGAAAGCTTCTGAAATGAGGGTCAGATTAAGGGTGAGAGGTACAAGAAGATTTGATTTTTTTTGAGACATTCAAGGGGGAAATTAATAATTTAGGGAAAAATGATAGATATATTAAGGGAAAAGAAGTTGAATTTAAAAAATATTCTACCATGTTTAAAGGATTGTAGGAGAGGCCTAATGGACTGTTTCTAAGAATGGCTAAAAATAGTTGGTTCTAAACCAACCAAGATTATTTTTCAAAGTTTCATAATGTCTATTTTCTGGCTAATGGGATAATTAAAATGTCAACCAAAAATGGGTACAATTCAATTATAGCCATGCACCCTATGCAATTAAAAATGCCTCACAGCAAAATGAAGTTGTTGTTGTTATAGGGGCTTTTCACTAGGCTAAGGAATGCATGATCAGATTTGATTGAGGTGACGCAGTAAGGCCACCTTCATTCTCATGAATCCAATAAAGAGCCTGGAAAGTGAACTCTTAAAAACATTTAAAAATGTTCAGCCTGGAAGAAAATAGATAAAGTCATATTCTGTTGCGTTAGCAATCTTAGAGCAGTAATTACCCTCCCCAGAGGTGAGTGAGCAGGAACATTTGGCGGACTGCAGGAGTTTAATTCCTATGAAATGGCCTTCTCATCGGCTTAATAGCAGGTCTGTAGCTACAGCTCCTCATTTTCACTCTCATTAAGTAGAAAGTGCAGGGATGTTAGATGACTGGAAACTAGTTTCTGGATTTTTTTGTCCTCTTCATTGATAGATGTATAGATACTTTCCATTAAATTATATAACTAGAAATCCTATATAATAAAAGGGTAATGTGCAAATAGACTGAATGGCAGAACAACCGAACAACCAATCAGAGCACAATATGCTAATGAAATGCTAAGGCTGCTCAACTGCTCACTATGATGTGCACTGACCATTGGGGGGGGGGGGGGAGGAGGGGGGACAGACAGTCAACTGGTCGACCAGTTGCTATCATGTTCACTGACCACCAGGGGGCAGATTCTCCGACCAGTAGGTTAGCTTGCTGCTGGGGTCTGGCCTATCAGGACTGAGTGAGATGGGCCAGACATGCCCTGGAGCCCTCCCACAGTCCCTCCCAGGCCCGATCGTGCACCAGTGGGGTCCCTCAGCCAGGCCTGTGCCCTCTTGCAATCTGGGACACCTCGGGGGATATCGGAGAGCCAGTTTCAGCCTGATCCCGGAGGCCACTCCCCTTGGGAGGGCAGCAGATGCAGGGCTTATGGCTGGCGAGCACTGGACTGATTGGGTGCAAGCCTGCAGCAGACACAGTGGGGTAGGGATGAGTGGGAGTGGCAGGTAGGAGTTGCAGGCGGTGTTGGACTGCGGGTTTTGGCTCGATCCCTGCAGGCCACCCAGAGGGAACCCACCCATGCACGAATTCGTGCACTGGGCCTTTAGTTATATATAAAACAGGAAGAAGATAAATATGAAATAAAAACTTGTATAGCTTGATTCAATCAGGAGTTTTGTTGACTCTAATGTCCAACCTGTTTTGGAAAAGAATTATTGGTGAAATCTCTTATAAAAGATAAAGGATTGGTTGATAACTATTACCTGAAATTAACTTTGTTCTCTCAATTTCAGTTCTCTCTGTTCTTGATTTTCTGAAATTTCATGAGAATGTTTTTGTTTGTTTTTAATTAATTGCTCTGTAGGATGAGTCCTTTGGATCTGAAGATGTATAGTGCTCCTCAGCTCTAGAAAGTTAGGAAAGTCTGAAGCATGAACCAACACAGGCTGTTGAGTGGGGTGAGGTCTCAGGGAATCCCAGGGCGGGGCTAACATCATTAGCCAGGTTGATGGTGACTCAGATATGGCTCACACCTGTGTCAGCAGGGGGCACGCTCAGTAAAGGAACAATGGTCGCTGCCAGCACTTCTCTGGGAGCAAGCTGCCTCTCCAGCTTTTGCTCTGGTGCCTTTTGAGTTGCTGCCACTGTGTTAGAGCTCAGAGAGAGCAAGTCTGAGTATAAGTCCCTGTGGGCCCTTTAAGAGGAACTGCCTGGGACTCCAGTAGCCTCCATGTCAACAGAATCCCTGCTTTTTTTTACAGGCAGAATTTATGGGATCTCCACCTGGAACCCTGGGCTTGGGGGCCTGGTGGGGACTGGGACCCCTCACTCCTCTGCAGCTGAGGTATCCCTCCCTCCCTATTTTTAACTGGCACATGTGGGTGTGGGATAAACACAACTTCCTTCTCTCTATCACTCCTACCAGTTTCAATGTGGCTTTTTATTTATTTTTTAATATCCTAGTTGTAGGACTTTCATTCAGCTAGATCTCAGGTGGTCCTGATTGATGTAGTTTAGTTGTAATTTTGATGTGGTTGTGGGAGGATTCAAGTATGTATGCCATCTTGACCAGAAGCCCAGTATTTCTTTAATAATCTTCCTACTCCCTTCCCCCTCCAATTTCAATTCTTTGTTTCTGGGCCTTCTGGATTGTTTTGTTTTGTTTTATACCTTCTACATTTTTTTATTTTTTTAATATATATTTTATTGATTTTTTACAGCGAGGAAGGGAGAGGGATAGAGAGTTAGAAACATCGATGAGAGAGAAGCATCGATCAGCTGCCTCCTGCACACCCCCTACTGGGCATGTGCCTGCAACCAAGGTACATGCCCTTGACCAGAATCGAACCTGGGACCCTTCAGTCCCCAGGCCGATGCTCTATCCAGTGAGCCAACATGGCTAGGGCAATACCTTCTACATTTTTAAAACGTATTTCTGTTTATTATTTCCCAAACTCCCTAAATTCTGTGGTTGCAAGTAGTAGATATACTGAAAATAGCCTGTATTTGAAATCTTATCCTTCTCATCACATGAGGACAATGCTCTCAGCCGTCTTGGTTGTGTTTTGAAGGCGTATCACAGGTTTATTGTGGCAATAAATATCATTTCTCACAAGTTTAGTTTCATACAGGTTGGGGTTGTTAATGCCCACCCCTTCAATGCCCAACCTCATTAGAATAATGATGATAACAATAATGAACTTGGTAATGGTAGCTGGCATTTAATGAGCATTGCCTGTGTGAGCGGCATGGTTGTAAGGATTTACACGAATTATTCATTTAACACTTCCAGGAGGTGAGGACTATAATTATTTCTTTTTTATTTTAAATCAAGCATCAGGGCAAGGGGATGTTCGAGGACTCTCAGAGCTGGGATGTGAATATAATGGGCACTGGAAGTTTCATTCCTACTAAGGGGATAAAACACCAATTTTTTTTATATATTTCTACACAGGAACATGTTATATATTTGCGTTTACAGCTTCAGGTAAGTGAGGTTTTTTAAGAGACAAGCAATTGCATGTGTTTATCCTTGGAGTCCTCTGGGGATCCTTTGAACATTTTATTGGCACATGTTTTAAATCGCCTGACCCCCATGGAACTTCCTTTGTTTATTTCTAACTCTTGACTTCTGTCCTGCTTTGTAACCCTGCTCCTGACCCTGCTTCTTTCCTTCAAGCTCTAAGGAAACAAGAGACATTCTAAACTAATCCTGAACTTCTAAGGGGGCTGAGCTGAACTAGAGATAACGCCCTGATAAAGAATAAGCTAAAGGTAGATATCTGGGGATTGTTTTTTAAGAGTCCTTTTTGGAAACTATTCAAGATGTTACCTTGAGTAGGGAGGCTGGGAGGGAAAAAAGAAAAGGATGCAAAATTAATTTTAGTATTTCTTTTCCTTCCTTCAGACTGTTTATTCCTGAATCATTGCTGAAGCATGTTAACATTAAGTGATTAACTCGGAGACATAGACCATATACAATTAGGAGGCCTCTGGCCCTGGAAGCAGAGACACACACATGGAGAAATTTTATTCACTGTTTCTGAAATTCATAGTTATTTCAAGTCAGATACTAGTAATATTTTTAAAGTCAACTTTTAAAAATTCCTCTCTAGAACTTAAGGTTTAAGTTCATATTTTACAATAAACTACTCGGTTTTTGTTCCTTGATATTTGTTGTAGTAGTTCTATAAACTATATAAATTAATACCATTTGAAAGACTGTCAGAGATTCTCTCTAATTGTCCTTTGTTTTGCCAGGAATTTGTTGACTTTATTTAAGGTCACTTTTTTTTTTTTTTTTTTTTTTTTGGCTTTTACTGAAAACAGAACACACATTACCTAGAAACAGATGGAAAATACTTCATGATTCTTAGCTAGGTCCTCAGAGTCTCCCATTCCCGCCCCCAGTTGTTTACATTTTGCGGAGGAAACAGGAATCGATGGTAATATTTATCTGGTCACTTCATATTGATGGATGACACAGCCTTTCGGAAAAGCCACCTGGAATGAAAAGGCATTGGCATGGTTTAAGGGGAGCATCTTGAAGACGTAGGGAAATATTACAGTGTCGGGGAAAGGGAAATAGTGCTGTCGCATCCTATGGATTTTCTCACACAAACCCAGTGATTTGAGCACTTCCTGTTTTGTTGTTGGTGTGAGAAAACCCACCCAATGGAGATACACAATTTGAAAGCCAAGGGGGACCCTTTGAAAGTCGGATCCAAGTGTTTGTGTGAACAAGGGTCTGTATGTTTGGGGAGAAGCTGTGAAGGATGGTTCAGCAGATCAATCACATGACCTCCAGCTTAATCTCATCCACATGACGCGGGCCCGCAGGGGCTTCTGAGGAAGAGAGTGGGTTGGTGCAGGTGTCCGAGCGAGACCAAAGGGCAACAGGCCGCCTTTAAAAAATAAAACATGGAAATGGTGACCTGGAACCAAGTGTTCCAGTGCTTTCTGCTCAAGGAAACTGTTGGGTGAATGTGTCAGCCCCATTTAATAACAATTCACTAGTACAAGTGTGGTCTAATTAGCATATTACCCTTTTATTAGTATAGATTATTATTTTTAAATATATTTTATTGATTTCAGAGAGGAAGGGAGGGAGAGAGAGAGAGACAGAAACATCAATGATGAGAGAGAATCATTGATTGGTTGCCTCCTGCACACCCCAGACTGGGGATCGAGCCTGTAACCTGGGCATTTGCCCTTGACTAGAATCGAACCTGGGACCCTTCAGTCCATAGGCTGATGCTCTATCCATTGAGCCAAACCAGCCAGGGCTCCAGGTTACTTTTTGGAGAATCGACAGGTGATGTTCTGTTCACGAGAGACTGCACACTGAGAAGGTCAGTGTGGGGGGTAAGGTTTCTTTGCCTGAGTGGGAGGAATCACCTGAGCTTTCTGTCATGGCTGAGAGAAGTCAGGGCTGAGGAGAGCTCACTGGGAAGCACTAATTCCATGCCTCCAAGGCAATGAGCCAGGTGAGCCCAGAGCAAGAGCATATGTGAGAGCCAGGTGGCAGCGCTTACTGCCGGTGATGGAGGGTGACGTCCAGGAGTGGGAAGGAGGTGCCACATGGGAAGAAGACGAGGAGGTTCAGGTTCAGGGCGGCAGAAGGGCTGAGAGAAGCATGGCAGTGGGTTGGTGACGGAGGAGCCAGGAAAGGCAGCACTGAGACCATCACTGGCTCTGTGACGGCCCTGGTGACCCCAACCGCACGTGGGCGCTGGTGTCGGCGGGAGCTCCTGTCCTGGTTCAGGGGAGGTGAGGAGACACCCACTGTCAGTTCTGACCTCGGAGTGACCCTCCCTTCACCACCACGAGCTGGTGCAGGACCGTGTCAGGGGCCTGGAGCAGAGGGCAGCCTGGGCTGCACAGCAGGACGCCATTGCTCCAAGTGCCAATGTAACTTTTACTGTGTTGCCTCAGTTTCCCTGATGTCAGCAAGCTTTGGGAGCTGGAGGGAAGGAGGAGCTCCCCAGCCCGACAGGTTGATCTCATCTGGAAACGTGTGGAGTGAGCGTGGCCATGGGGACCCTTGGGGTGGGCACTGCCCCAGACACGGGGCGGCGGGAGGCAGGAAGCGGGAGGGGCCAGCTGGCACTGGCTCTGGGGGCTCCATTTCTGGGCTTGAGTCCTGTCTGTGCCAGTGAATAGCTGTGCGTTTCGGCAAGTCCCAGGACCGCCCCCTCTCCGTGTTCTCATTCACGAAGTTGGGTTGATCGTATGCACCTCGCGGGGTTCACGTGTGATCAGTGAGATGAGCCCGGAGCCCTCCGGTGCCGACAGCCTTGTGGGGGGGGGGGGGTGTACTGTCACTCTCGAGGACCTACGGGGGCACTGGTCCTGACGTCACATCTAGGACCTCCTCCAAAGCTGCATGGCATCTGGGCATCGCTGAGATACCGACTGACTTCATGAGCAGCCCAGCCCTCCCGTGCCCAGGTCTTCGCCTCAGATCGCTGTGCTCCGGCTTTACCAAAGCCCCTCGTGGGAAAGGAGTCCTGTTCACCAGGAGGTAACACTGTGCTTTGCTCTCAGCCCGACCACCTCTGCCGGCAGCTGCCCCCCCTGCAGATCCCAGGGCCCTTAGCAGAGGCAGTGCTGGCAGCAGGAACAGGGTCGATGACCTGACTAGCTCGCCTGACTTCTAGGAACTGTTTGGTGCAAATGGTTCATGTTCCCTAATCCCACCTGAAATGTTGATTCAAGATTCACGGCTCCAGTTGGAAGGCATTCTCGTCCTAATGAGCAATAACTCAGTGAACATAGTCCTCTGTCCGTATCAGATGATGGACGTAAAGGAGAACTGATATTTAATGAGCACCTGTTATAGACCGTCTACCCCACCCAGGGCTCACAGGCTGTATCTCACTCAGTCCGCAAAAGAAACCTATTTGGTGTTTAACATGAAGCCGGTTTTTCAGATGGGAGTACCGTCTCCCTACACTGCGAGCCCACAGCGGCCGGCCACAACCTTCAGGCCTGAGCTAAGCGAGGATGTCTGGCACCTGAGAAGGTTGGGTTGGTTCTGAACTTTTCTGCGTGGATTTCAAGTCGTTCTAAAACGTTCGCCGTGTTAGGTGTTTTCATGGGCTTTTCTGCCAGGCCAATTTTCTCTTCTAAAGCATCTAGGTGTTTTGGACCGATATTATACAGGTTCTAGGTCTCTTACTATAGAAATCCCATTAATGGGCTCTTTGGGTCCTGCGCCTGAGGAGTGAAGGAGTAGCTGTCCAGTCTTGCATGTTAGCAGAGAAGTGAGTTAGATCCGAGTGTGATTGTGTGTCAAGAATATCAGACTATTTTTCAAGCCTGAACCTGGTCGCCAGAAGTTAAGTGTATTAGGTCTTCCTTACATGTCACGTCCGATCCACATAAACCCATGACTTCCTCTAGACCAGTGGTTCTCAACCTTCCTAATGCCTCTACCCTTTAATACAGTTCCTCATGTTGTGGTGACCCCCAATTTCATTGTTACAAATTGAACATAATTAAAGCATAGTGATTAATCACAAAAACAATATGTAATTATAGATGTGTTTTCCGATGGTCTTAGGCGACCCCTGTGAAAAGGTCGTTTGACCCCCAAAGGGATCGTGACCCACAGGTTGAGAACCGCTGGTCTAGACCCTGGTGTTGGCTTTTGTACAGCACAGAGCCCGAGGCTGAGACACCGAATCAGAGCGCACGCCTGTGCACTTTCCCAGGACACCAAGTTTCATTGCTTCCAAAGCCAACTTGCCAATCATTGGTCCAAAAGGACAGTACTTTTGAGTATTTAGATGTCCAGTAAAATGTGTATGGTAATTAAAAATTAATTTATCATTTTTTATATGATGGCAAAATAATGTATACTCATTGTAATGAAATCAAATAACGTGGACAAGTATAAATAAGAAAGTAAGAATCACCACAAACCCCTCTATTAAGAGATAAATACTGTTACTGTATTGGTAAAACATTTTATATTTTTCTGTTTATCTCTCTGTCTCTCTCTAGATTTACTTGTCTTTTCTGTATGTGAACTGGTTTGTGACTAGCTTTTTCTGTAGCATCAAAATACGGAGTATTTTCCTTAATGAAAAGAGACAATCATCATAATGTTGAATGGCCACATAGTATGACATTACATGAAAAGACCACAATCCCTATAGGAATGGACATTGTGTTCTTATTCTTTCACTGTTAAAATAACACTGTGATGAAAAAACAAACAAATAAACAAAAAACCTCTTAGTGTGTGTGTGGTAGATAGAATCATGGGCTTCCAAATATTTCCCCTTCCCATACCTGGGACCTGTGAGTGCACTACCTTGCGTGGTCAAAGGGACTCGGTAGGTGGAGTAAGTGATGGATTTTGTGATGAGAGATGTTCCTGGATTGTCCAGGTGGCCCCAATGTAATCACAAATGCTTACAAGAGGGAGACAGGAGGGCCAGTGTCAGAGAAGGGAGAGAGAGAGAGAGAGAGAGAGAGAGAGAGAGAGAGAGAGAGAGAGATTTGAAGATGCTACACTGCTGGCTTTGAAGGTGGAGAGGAGCCATGAGCAGAGGGGTGCAGGCGCCCTCTAGAGGGTGGACAGGCAAGTGAGTAAATGAATGAAGGGATTCTTCCCTGCAGCCTAGGAAAGAAGGAAGTCATTTTCAATTCATCCATCCACCCGGTTTAGGACTGCGGGACTCCAGGATGTCACATGGTGGGTATCTGTTAAGCCACGAAAATTGCAGTAATTTGTCACGGGAGCCATAGGACAATCATACAGCGTGTCCCTTTGGACTCTCGATTAGGATAAATTCCCAGAAGGTCAAACTCATCTTAAATTTGCTTAGTGACAAAATTCCTCATAACCCCTCCAGAGGGTCCGAACACGCCTTCACTGTGTGCTTTTCTCCTTCCGCCCACACGGCTCCCACTCTTACCCATGACCTTTTCCATCTGTCCCCGTGAATAGTAATTGTTAATGTTTTTTTGTTTAATATTTATGAATCAAAGTTAATGATTATCCAAGTTTGATAGGCACGAGTGTTTATCAAAGCTGAAAGGCACAAGAGTCCCTGGGAATCCTGTGAGCAGGGGATTCTGACTCCGTGGGTCAGGGTGGGGTTTAGATTCTGCATTTCTGGTGAATTCCCCCGTGACGCCAGTGGGGCTGGTCTCGGAGCTCTCGGGGGAGGCAGGGGGCAGACTCCAATGTTTCCTTAGTTACTGGAGATGAGAGCAGATTTAGGAGTCAGACAAATCGAGGCCCAGCACAGTTGCTCTTTAATATGTCAGCTGTAGTCTCTTACCGACAAGCTGGGGTAAGAGCACGCAAGTGTTACACACGCTTGTGACAATTCCGTATCACAGTGCCCCTCATCTCACAGAGCTTGGGAGTCAACCGCACGAATACAAATATTGTTGTTGTTCGTTATATCAATTGGATGGACTATGTGCTTCCTTCGCTTTCCTCTTGGAAAACTCACTTTTTCTCACTGCAAATGCTCTAATGTTTCTGATATCAAATCTCCCCTTTTTAGCCATTTATTTTGTAATATTTCCTCCCAATTTTTAAATGTGTTTTAACTTTATAGCATATTGCTACGGTCGAATTGGATATATTGTTATCTATTATTTGCTTTTAGTCTTGTTTGAAAAAATTGACCCCATATTAACATACACTACTTTTCTTTTTCTTTAGACTCTGAGTATCTTATCCTCCTGGGATTAATTTAGTTGAAGAGAGTGAGGTAGGGGTTCGATTTATTCCCCCCAAAGATTAGTCAGTTATTCTAACATCATTTATTGAATAATCTATTTTTCTACTGTATGAAATATTATCAGTTTTAAATACCAAATTTTATATGCATTTGATCCTACTTTGCGGTTATTCACTTGTTTTCACTGTAAAGTCCATTTACCTCTAACTGAATACAGAACATTTAATTGCTGTAGCTTTAAATTACACTGAGTGGCCAGATTATTATGACCACCCCATCAGTACTTCATTGACACTTTCAAAAATACTGAATATTGAAAACTTCCTAAGCAAATACTCTCAAGGTTTTATTATTATTATTATTATTATTTGCATAACTAATTCACTTCATTGTACTGATGGTGTGGTCATAATAATATGGACGGTCATAATAATCTGGCCACTCAGTGTATATTCTCATATTCAGTAGTTTAACATTTTTCTTTTAATATTTTAGCATTCTTATTCTAAATGTGTGGTATTTCATATGAATTTGGGGGGAAATTTCTGTTGAGAAACTTACAGCCTCTGTTTATCTGCTCTGGTAGCATTCAGGTCTTCACTCTAACCTGCTCTACTTACTTCTCTTTTTGTCCTGCTAGTGCTAACTTATTCATACGTTATCGTAATGTAAGCCTTTGGAGAGCCGTCTGGGGCTGGTCACAAAGGGAAAGATGAACGAGTAAATAATGGCTTTCCTAATATTTAAGCTGTGGCTCAATTATGGACTTAAGCTGGCATTGATTAGTAGCCACCATTGAAAATCATGCTTTCATCGAAGACTGTGCAGCTCGCGACACACGTAGCTCAGTGTCTGCTCCCAAGCAAGGCTCCTTCTTCCAGTCTCGGGGTCCCCTGCGGCCCAGGTCCCGTCAGGCCTGTGGGGAGTTTAGCGGGAACGGGCCCTCCTCGGGGTGCCCCAGGCGGTCTCTAGTTGGCCCTGCCTCCTGCTGTGGGTTCTGTGATTAACGTGGGACTTGTTTTTTTTTTTTTTTTTTTTTTTTTATGTATTTTTTTTTTTTTAATTTTTCTCTTAAAGTATTACAAAGGGTATTACATAAGTATCCTTTCCCCCCGCCCCCTTGACAAACCCCTACCCTCCCTTACCCCCCAGTGTCTTATGTCCATTAGTTATGCTTATATGCATGCATACAAGTCCTTCGGTTGATCTCTTACTCCCCTCCCTCCTGTCCCCCAACTCTCTCTGGCCTTCCCACTGCAGTTTGACAATCAGTTTGAGGCAGCTCTGCCTCTGTATCTATTATTGTTCAAAAGTTTGTAATGGTCTTTATTATCCATGAATGAGTGAGATCATGTGGTATTTTTCCTTCATTGACTGGCTTGTTTCACTTAGCATAATGCTCTCCAGTTCCATCCATGATGTTGCAAATGGTAGGAGTTCCTTCTTTTTAACAGCAGCATAGTATTCCATCGTGTAGATGTACCACAGCTTTCTAATCCATTCATCTACTGATGGGCACTTAGGCTGTTTCCAGATCTTAGCTATGGTGAATTGTGCTGCTATGAACATCTGGGTGCATATATCCTTTCTGATTGGTGTTTCTGGTTTCTTGGGATATATTCCTAGGAGTGGGATCACAGGTTCAAATGGGAGTTCCATTTCCAATTTTTTGAGGAACCTCCATACTGCCTTCCATAGTGGCTGCACCAGTCTGCATTCCCACCAGCAGTGCACAAGTGTTCCTTTTTCTCCACATCCTCTCCAGCACTTGTCGTTTGTTGATTTGTTGATGATGGCCATTCTGACAGGTGTGAGATGGTACCTCATTGTTGTTTTGATTTGCATCTCTCGGATGATTAGTGACTTTGAGCATGTTTTCATATGTCTCTTGGCTTTCTGAATGTCCTCTTTTGAAAGGTGTCTATTTAGATCCTTTGCCCATTTTTTGATTGGATTGTTTATCTTCTTTTTGTTAAGTTGTATGAGTTCCCTATAAATTTTGGAGATTAAGCCCTTATCAGATATGACGTTGGCAAATATGTTTTCCCACGAGGTGGGTTTTCTTGTTGTTTTGTTGATGGTTTCTTTTGCTGTGCAGAAGCTTTTTATTTTGATGTAGTCCCATTTGTTCAGTTTCTCTTTAGTTTCAACTGCCCTAGGAGCTGTATCAGTGAAGAAATTGTTTTGGCATATGTCTGAGATTTTGCTGCCTTTGTATTCTTCTAGAATTTTTATGGTTTCCTGTCGTACATTTAAGTCCTTTATCCATTTTGAGTTTATTCTTGTGTATGGTGTAAGTTGGTGGTCTAGTTTCATTTTCTTGCATATGTCTGTCCAATTTTCCCAACACCATTTATTGAAGAGACTATCTTGGCTCCATTGTATGTTCATGCCTCCTTTGTCAAAAATTAATTGAGCATATTGGTTCGGGCTAATTTCTGGACTCTCTATTCTATTCCACTGATCTATATGCCTGTTCTTGTGCCAGTACCAGGCAGTTTTGAGAACAGTGGCTTTGTAATACAGCTTGATATCTGGCATTGAGATCCCACCTACTTTGTTCTTTCTCAGGATCGTTGCAGCTATTCTGGGTCTTTTTTTATTCCAGATGAATTTTTGGAGAGTTCGTTCTAGATCTGTGAAGAAGGCCATTGGTATTTTAATGGGAAGTGCGTTGAATGTATAGATTGCTTTGGGTAGTATGGACATTTTAATGATGTTGATTCTACCAATCCAAGAACATGGTATGTTCTTCCATCTGTTTATGTCTTCCTCTATCTCTTTTTTCAACGTCCTGTAGTTTTCTGAGTAGAGGTTTTTAACCTCTTTAGTTAAGTTTATTCCTAGGTATCTTAATTTTTTTGGTGCGATGGTAAATGGGATTGTTTTTCTGATCTCCCTTTCTGAAAGTTCACTATTGGTGTATAGAAATGCCTCAGATTTCTTGGGGTTAATTTTGTATCCTGCTACATTGCCAAATTCATGTATTAAGTCTAGTAGCTTTTTGATGGAGTCTCTAGGGTTTTGTATGTATAATATCATGTCATCTGCAAATAAGGACAGTTTTACTTCCTCTTTTCCAATTTGGATGCCTTTTATTCCTTCTTCTTGCCGAATTGCAATGGCTAATACTTCCAGTACTATGTTGAACAGGAGTGGTGAGAGTGGGCATCCCTGTCTTGTTCCTGTTCTTAGGGGAAATGGTGTTAGTTTTTGTCCATTGAGTATGATGTTGGCTGTGGGCCTGTCATATATGGCTTTTATTATGTTGAGGTATGATCCTTCTATTCCCACCTTTCTGAGAGTTTTTATCAAAAATGGGTGTTGGATTTTGTCGAATGCTTTTTCTGCATCAATTGATATGACCATGTGGTTTTTTTCTTTCAATTTGTTTATGTGATGTATCACATTTATTGATTTACGGATGTTGTACCATCCTTGCATCTCTGGGATGAATCCTACTTGGTCATGGTGTATGATCCTTCTGATGTACTGCTGGATCCGATTTGCTAAGATTTTGTTGAGGATTTTGGCATCTATGTTCATGAGGGATATTGGCCTGTAATTCTCTTTCATTGTGATGTCTTTACCTGGTTTTGGTATTAGGGTGATGCTGGCTTCATAGAATGAGCTTGGAAGCGTTCCTTCCTCTTGAATTTTTTGTAGTAGTCTGAGGAGGGTAGGTTTTAGTTCTTCCTTGAATGTTTGGTAGAACTCCCCTGTGAAGCCGTCTGGCCCTGGGCTTTTGTTTGCTGGAAGCTTTCTGATGACTGCTTCAATTTCTTCCATAGTTATTGGCCTATTGAGGTTTTTAGATTCTTCCTGATTGAGTTTTGGAATGTTGTATTTTTCTAGGAATTTGTCCATTTCCTCCAGGTTGTCCAGTTTGTTGGAGTAGAGTTGCTCGTAGTATTGTTTAACAATCATTTGTATTTCTGTGGGGTCTGTTGTTATTTCGCCTCTATCATTTCTGATTTGGTTTATTTGGGACCTCTCTCTTTGCTTCTTGGTGAGCCTGGCTAGGGGTTTGTCAATCTTGTTTATCCTTTCAAAGAACCAGCTCTTGGTTTCATTGATTTTCTGTATTGTTTTTTTGGTCTCTATTTCATTGATTTCTGCTCTAATCTTTATTATCTCCTTCCTTCTGCTCACTCTGGGGTTTTCTTGTTGCTCTCTTTCTAATTCTTTGAGTTGTAGAGTTAGATGATTGACTACCATTTTTTCTTGTTTTTTGAGATAGGCCTGTAGAGCTATAAACTTTCCTCTCAGGACTGCTTTCATTGTGTCCCAGAGGTTTTGGATTGTTGTGTTTTCATTGTCATTAGTGTCCAGGATGTTTTTAATTTCTTCTTTGATGTCATCGGTAACCCAATCAATATTTAATAACATGCTATTCAGCTTCCAAGTGTTTGAGTATTTTGGGTTGGTTTTATTGTAGTTTATTTCTAACATTATGCCATCGTGGTCTGAGAAGAAGCTTTTTATGATTTCAATCTTCTTGAATTTGTGGAGACTTTGCTTGTGACCCAATATGTGGTCTATTTTTGAATATGTCCCATGAGCACCTGAGAGGAATGTATATTCCGCAGCTGTGGGGTGAAGTGTTCTGAAGATGTCAATTAAGTCCATCTGATCTAGTGAGTCATTTAGGATTGCTGTTTCTTTGCTGAGTTTTTGTCTAGTGGATTTATCCAGTGATGTCAGTGGTGTATTAAAGTCCCCTACTATGATTGTATTGTTGTCGATCTCTCCCCTGATATCTTCCAGAAGTTTTCTTATGTATGTGGGTGCTCCTGCATTGGGTGCATATATGTTTACCAGGGTTATATCTTCTTGTTGTATTGATCCCTTTAGTATTATGAAGTGGCCTTCCTTATCTCTGGTTATGGCCTTCACTTTGAGATGTATTTTGTCAGATATAAGTATTGCTACCCCAGCTTTCTTTTCCTTTCCATTTGCGTGAAAGATATTTTTCCATCCCTTCACTTTCAGTCTGTGTGAGTCCCTTCTAATGAGGTGGGTCTCTTGTAGACAGCAGATGTATGGGTCATGTTTTTTTATCCATTCAGCCACTCGATGTCTTTTGGTTGGAGCATTTAGTCCATTTACATTTAAAGTTATTATTGAAAGGTATTTGTTTGTAGCCATTTCTTTTTTGTGTGTGTGTATGTAGCTGTTTTCTTTCTGAGCTTGATATTTCTTCTTTTTACACCAGTCCCTTTAGCATTTCTTGCATGGCTGGCTTGGTGGTGATAAACTCCCTTAGCCCTTTTTTGTCTGTGAAGCTTCTTATTTCCCCTTCAATTTTGAATGATAGCCTTGCTGGATAGAGTATTCTTGGATTCAGTCCTTTGCTTTGCATCACTTTGTAGATTTCCGTCCATTCTTTTCTGGCCTGATGTGTTTCTGTTGAGAAATCATTTGATAATCTAATGGGAGATCCCTTGTATGTTACTTTCCGTCTCTCTCTTGCAGCCTGTAAGATTCTCTCTTTATCCTGAACATTTGCCATGGTAATTATGATGTGTCTTGGTGTGGGTCTTTTCGGGTTCACCTTGTTTGGAACTCTCTGGGCTTGTGTGACTTTTTTCTTCCCCACCTCAGGGAAGTTTTCTGATATTATTTCTTCGAATAGGTTTTCTAATCCATGTTCGTCTTTCTGTTGTTCTGGCACCCCTATTATTCGTATGTTGTTTCGTTTCATGTTGTCCCAAAGCTCCCTTAGGCTCTCCTCCTGTCTTTTAATTTTTTTCTCCATTTGCCGTACAGTTTGAGTGTGTTTTGCTTCCTTGTCTTCTAATTCACTAATTCGGTCCTCCGCTTCTCCCAGTCTACTGTTGATACTTTCAATGGAGTTTTTTATTGAAGCTATGTCACTCTTCATTTCTTCTTGGGACTTACTTAAGTTGTTGATTTTTTCATCTGTTTCTTCTAGCTTCTTGCATAAGTAGTTGAGTTTTTCATCTGTTTCTTCTTGCTTCTTGAACATGTGGTGCATGTACTCTAGGAACCTTATTCTGAATTCTTTTTCCGTCATGTTGCATATCTCTGTCTCACTTAGCTGCTTTTCTGGGGAGTCCTCCTTTTCTTTCCTTTGGGGGTTTCTTTGCCTACCCATGTTTGATCTCGCTGACATATGTAGATGTTGAGATGTTCAGTGGCTGCTCCCTGGGTGGCAGGGGCTCCTTGGGTTGTGGTTGCTGCTCAGATGGTTGCGGTAGCAGCTGCTTTCCAGTTGGCAGCAGCTCCTCTGGTGGGTGTTGTTCACAGCTGTGTTGGCTCTTCTGGCTGGTAGGGGGAGGCTTCAAGTACAGTTGCTGTTCCACAGACAGAGGGTGTGGTGATCAGGAGGCTGTGGTGATCAGGAGGCTGCGGTGCTCAGGGGGCTGCTGTTGCTTGGATCTGCTGCGTTGATTTAAAGGCACAAAATACAACAGAGCAAGGCACAACGTACCAGGCACTGAACACAAGTATATTCACAATATTAATAACCCCAAATAAAGGTGACCACCCGAATTGAGAGAATTAGGGGATAAGGGAGAAAGAAGAGAAGAAGATAAAAGAGAGAACAGAAAAGAAAAATAAGAAAAAAACAAACAAAAAAGGAGTGAAAAAATAGAATTGGGAAAAAAGAGGGGGGAAAAAAAGAGAGCGAAAAAAGAGAATGAAGTAGAAGCGTGGAAGAGACTCCCCGTATGAGGAGCAAACTCCAATAGAACTGCCACTAATCTCAACAAATTCCAGCAACAGATCCCTGGAGATGAATGCAAACTACAAACCACCAATAATATCCAGAGGGGTAAGGGAAAACAGAAGCACAAAAATAACTGGGGTGGGGTGGAGGAGGGAAGGGAAAAACCAGCAGAAAAAAAAGAAAAAGAAAAAGAAAAACAACCTCACAACCAGTTCTAAAAAAGAAGAAAAAACACAACACAAAACAAACAAACAAATTAAAAAAAAAAAAAAAAAAAAAAGCCCAATAAATTCAACAATCAAGAAAACAATAAAGATAAGAGAGAAAAAAATGTTTGGAAAGTGAAGAAGGATAAAGAATAGGTGTATAAGGATTTAGAGCAGTAGATTGGAAATAGGATATATAAGTAGGGTGGAATTAGACAGGGGGTAAAAAGAGGGAATTGGGAAAGTCTGGAGCAGGAATAGGGTAAGAGAAACAGGACACCAAAAGGGGAAAAGTAAGGAAGAGGGTTTTAGCAAAGAGGTGGAATTGAGATAGGGAAAATTAATGCTAAAGGAACGATGAAAATAGAATGGAGAACACTAATCCCAAAAGAAAATAAAGAGAAAATAAAATGGCACTTTAAAAAATGGTAAAATGGTAGCAGTAATAATACTGATTAAAAATAAAAATGTGGTAATTGAAAGGGTAAAATCAGGTGATGGAAAAAGAAGAAAAAGAGAAAAAAAAATTTGGTTTCTTGGTAAAAAGGTGAAAAAATTAAAAAGAAAAAGAAAAAGGAAAAAAAAAAAAAAATAAAAAAAAAATAAAAAAAAAGAAAAAATTTGCAGTAGTGATGGTCTTTCGGTTCTTCTACTCTTCAGCCTGGTTCGCCTTAGTCCTGCCAGGTATTTAGGAGAGTGTTGAATTTGCCTGCATTACACTCTTCCTCCGTGTTGTAAATCACAGTCCTGATTTTAAAGCAGGCCGTATTTGTGATCCAGTCTGCCTTAATTTGTATTCCCCTAAGAGTCAGTTTGTGGCTCAGCCTCTGGGTGGCAGTGTTTTTGGGTTGGCCTCTGAGGCTATACAGCTTCTCTATCCTTTTTTAATCCTTACCCTGCTCTGTGTTGTTGGTGGGACTGAAAATCCCTCTATAGGCCAGACCCTGGTAACTCCCAGGGGCTAATCAGCTTGTTTTAGTCCTTTATCTCATACAGGGTGGAATCTGGGAGTGGCTGTGCTCCTTGCCTGGGGGGCTAGGGGGAGGAATTCCACCCTCTGGAGGAATGGCTGCCCCAGTCCTGGGCCCAGGGGGGGTCTCAGCACTCAATTCGCTGCCACCTCCTCCGGCTCCCCCTCTTTCCTCAGCCTCTCCCCAGATTCCCCTCGTCTGCACCTTCACCCTCTCTTCAGCACAGGTGAGTGTCTGTATCCGAACTGTCCTATGAGCAGGGTTCAGTGAAAACAAAGAAACAGACAAACGCTGGCCGGCCGCGGAAACGCTCCCCTCTTACCGGTCTGGGAAACGCTCCTCTCTTATGGGCACTGCATGGTCTGATCAGTTCCTCAGGATGCCCCCTTTAGTCTCAGTTCTCCGCAGTCACAAAATCCAAATCTCAAATCTCCTGGCGCCAGCAAACCCGCGGAACTCCTTACCCTGGTCAGGGTCTGTGTCTGTCCCAAGAGACGCGGCTGTCTGCCATGCGGTCTCCCTCCGACCCTCTGGGCTCAGGTCTGGCAGACTTTCCTGCCCAGATCCCTGGTTTTTAACCTTTCCAGGGGAGGTCTGCCCTTCCAGGCTGCAAGCCGTCTCACCAGCTGAGTAAATTTGCCAATTCGGGGTGGGTGTTATTAGTTTCAGCTGCTTACTCCGTTTGCTCCGGGACAAGACCTGGGACGCGTCTGCCTATATCGCCGCCATCTTCCAACCCTTTGTCTGAAACCCCATCTTTTGCAACTGTGGCATAGAGGATACACCTCTTGATCGCTTGGCTCTGGTGGCCAGTGGATCTTGCACTTGCAGGTTCAACATGAGTCTACCCTAACGTGGGACTTGTTAACTCAGAAATGAAGTCCCCTGCGTCTTTCACTCCCTGGTGAACAAAGGGGCTGCAGTTCATAGACGGTTGAGGGAAAAACTACTCGGTGTGAACCATGCACGTTAAGATGCTCCAGGGAGCTCTGCTCCTCCACCTCCAATGGACGGCACGCTGACCGATGGGTGGGAGGGAGCTGGAGCTTTGTGGGGGGTGTGGGCATTATTTCTGTACCTTCTGCTCGCGTTCTCTGGCTAAAGAGGCGTCCACAGGGCTGTCCCCATCTGAAGCCCCGAGGCGGGCAGGGCTTCCCCGGCCGTGTGGCACCGTGGGCCCGGGAGGGACCCTGGCTCCCGGGGGCATCCCGAAGCCCCTTCTGCATTGTGGGCCCAGCATTATGTGCCTCCTTCAAACAGAGCTGTTTCCCTTAATGATGTCTCCTGATGATTACTTTTTTTTGCTTCATTTGCAAGATAAAAACCCCTTTCTTGTGCCCAGCAGCCAGTTTGTTGGGAAACAGCGATCCTGAAGTCCCTTCTCTCCGACTTGGTAAACAGAAGGGTCTGTGTGGGGGGAGGGCGGGTTTTTGTGCCATTTCAGAGGGCGCCGCAGGGGGCGGAACGGCCCATTCACATCTTCTGTGGGACAGGGGGCCGAGGCCGGCCTGTGGGAACCCCGTTCAGAGGGGGGTGCGCAGGGTGGGCAGGGCCCCGGGATGCCTGTGGGGGACATGTCTGTGCAGGGCTTGGAGCCACTGACACTGTGTTTTATTCCCGCTGAGAATTCAGCCGGGTTCTCTCCGCGGGTGGGACATACGGAGTGAGCCCAGGAACCCAGAGATGAACCCCCATCCACACCCTCCCGCCCCTTGAGACCCTGGTGGCCACCCCCCGGCTGTGATGAGGTTGCTTGGTGAGGTCAGATGGTCAGATGCTCAGCAGCCAGGACGGTTCCCGATCTTTTTACTGAGGACCCCTCCCTCTTCCCCCCCCCCCCCGCGGCGCCCCCTCCCCCTTCCCCTCCTCTCCCCGCCTTCCTCCCTGGGCGGGAGGCACAGTGCGGTGGTAAGCCTTCCCTCCACAGGCTGGCAGGGCCCCGGATTAGCAAAAAATAGGTTTTCTGTAGCAAAAGCCCGAGTGAGCCCTGGCTGGTGTGGGTCAGTGGATAGAGTGTCCACCTGCAGACCAAAGGGTCCTGGGTTCGACTTTGGTCAAGGGCACCTTGGTTGCAGGCTCCTCCCCATCCCAGCCTCATGCAAGAGGCAACCGAACACATGGATACTTCTCTCTGTCTCTCCCGCTCCCTTCCACTCTCTCTAAAAATCAATGGAAACATATCCTCAGGGGGAGGATTAAAAAAATGAAAAGGAAGAAACCCGAGGGAGTGTCTGAGCCCCTGGGCCGGGGGTCCACTCTGCAGCCTGGGGTTTGCAGTGCAGCAGCTCAAATGTGGGCCATGGTCCTGTCTGCACACTCCCCCCCCCCCCTTCTAACTGAGCAGTGGGTGTTCCCAGAGCCAGAGCCTGGGCAGCAGGGATGCCCTGAGTCACGTGAAGAGAGTGTGGACCCCACAGAGGCCCTGGGTCCCAGCACAGAAACAGCGAAGCGCGAGAAAGCCAAGGCGCTGTGAATGCGGGGCCGTCATGGAGATGAGCTGTGTCCGCCCAGCCCAGACGGGAGGGGTCTGAATTGGACACACAGCGCCTGTGAAAGGGAGGGACCCGCACCGCAGACAGACTGAATAAAGCGTTTATCCAGAAGCCACACAGGCCACGCAATGAGCTAGGTCAGGCCGAGCTCAGGCCGCCACAGCGCGCCAGGCGCCCCCGTAACTAATTTCAAAAGGAGCAGAGAGACCCGAGGAGCAAACAAGAGGGACAGATCCTTCTGTTCCCCCTTTCGGTCCAGTCGAGGCACCGTGGCATCAGAAAGTGGGAGGAGCAACCTGGTTTAGCAGGAACGGTGTCCCTCACAGAATAGAAACTTTGCAGCGACGGTCAGGATCGCTGAGCCGTGGGGAAGTTGTTAGGTGTCCAAGGAAAAAAGCAGGGAGCTCACAGGGGGATTCACTTTTGAAAGAGACTGAGAAAGCTCTGCCCCAAATGGTCCCACGTCCACGCCAGCCAGGCCCCTGCCCCTGCAGCCAGCGCCGGTCTCAGCGCAGCACCCTCTCCCTTCGGAGGTTTAACCTTCTTTCCAATTATTTTTAAAAAGACCACCGACTGGTGCTTATCAACACGTCTTCTTTTTTTTAAACTTTTAAACATTTCCTTGGAATATGAATGTGCCACTTTGTAAGGACATTGGGAACCTAAGTTGGGGGGGGGGGTGAGGTGGGAGAAAATAGCACAGGTAGACTTGTGTTTGGAGGCCATTCCGTATTTTTAAAAGAAAATTAAAAATCCGTCTCTTTCTTTCTTTCTTGAAAAAAAAAATGAGCTCAGGACTTGAGAGAGTTTTGTTACCTTAATTTTTTTAAGGCGGAAACTTGCTGAATACCGAGCAATTAATCCTGCAGAGGAACAGCAACAGAATCGCCTATGAAAATCTCAGATGCATGCTCCGTCCTTGTCACCCAATAATTAACTCCATTTCTCTTTCTGGGTCACGGGGGAGATAGGGGTGAGGTGAGGTCATGTAGTTCTTATTGCACATGCACAGAGTAGAGGCACCCCCCACCGCACCACCCCCTCCAGCGCTGGTACCCAGCTCTCAGCATCGCTCCGGCCGCTCCCGCACCAGCCCCCCTCGAGTGGGACTGCTGACCAGTCAGCCAGGTGGAAATTCTGCCTCCTTACTTGTTTCTACCTCCCAGTTTAAGGAAATTACGGAATTCCCTTATGCTTTCTTCCTTCTATTAATAATTCTAACCCCTGCGCTGACATAATGAGGCTCTACTGTTGGGGATTCGGTTTTTAAACGGAGCCTGGGAGAGCCAAGGTGGGGTGGGTGGGCCAGCAGACCATCGGGCACACCCCCAGCTCCAAGCACTCCCCCAGGTCAGGGCAGGATGGCAGCATTTTCTCCTAAAAGGGGACACATGGAGACACATAAGACTTGACATTGTCTATGTAGACACATCCTCTGGGAACCGAATGAGAATATGAGGGACACACAGCCGTGTCCCCGCAAGGGCAGTTCTTCGATGGGCCCCCGAGGTACCATCTCCTCAGTTACTCTACGTTGGCTTTCAGCCGCCACATCCCAGGTTCCTGCAGTTGTCTCGGTCAGCTTAGTGTGACGGTCTAGAATGAGGACTCGGACGCACGCAGCCTGGACGGAATCTCTGGCTTGGTGGCACTGGGCACTTGCTCAATCGATTGGAATCCAGTTTCCATGTCGGACACAGAGCAAGCACTCGATAAACGTTAGCTACTGGGACCACATGACTTCCGGGAAGTTATAATTTAGGTCCTGCTAGTCAACACTTCCCGGTTTTCAGCTGTAACTCTTATCATTCTGTCCCCTGTTGATCTTCGTGGGAGGTGCTTCATGTCAGGGACCAGGTTTGATCCATCCTCTGGTGTCTGGCTCCTCACACAGCACCTGGCACCGAGGAGCTGGCCTGCGGATGGCTGAGGGCCGATTGGAGGAACAAAGGAAAGGAAGGCTGTCTGGACTGAGAGATTTATCTTTTCGTTGAGTAGCTGCTACGCTTTGAAAAGATTCAACAGAGGTTTGGAGGCATGGAAGTCTTTAGACACACGTTCAAAACATAAACTTGGCTCAAAACTTTCTAAAAACCTCAAACGAACCTTTGGACACATCAGTAACGAGGCTCAGCTTTCGTCGGAAACGCTGCGTGCGCAGCAACGCGGTCCCTGGAGGTCCTGTGTGCTCATCTGCATGCGATCAGGGCGCCTTCGGATCCACCAGACGCTGCAGATTGAGTCGCTCTGGTTGTCCATGGAGACGCATAAGGCGTGTTTGTTACTTGGACGGCCCTCAAAGGGCAGGAAACTGGGAAAATGTCCGACGAGGCTCCTCCTAATTTTTGTGGCCAGAATGCGCATTCTGTTTCCTCATAATACTTGCTATTATTACCTCACGCTGCCCCAAGCAGTAATTCTATATTTAACTGTTTCACTTTGAAGCCAGCGGGTCTCAGCTTAGGATCAGATTTTATTCTAATAAGTCCTGCTTTCCAGTGATTTCCTGGAACACGAAGCAGATATTTCCGAAGAACTAATGTGTTATAATGCGTATTGAGCGTCTCTACCTCGTAAAAAAAAAACCCAACAACCTTGGGTTATTAATCCAATGAGACATGATGGGGTGGAGCGGCTGGGCCATGGGTCAGACTCCTGCTGTTCCGGCTCCAGGAGCCCTGGACCTCAGACCCGGGACAGAAGAGCGACCTATAATATAATTATGCTAAAAACGGCACCAGTTTCAACACACACACTTTGAGTTTAAAGTGCCTCACGCATCCAGAGATGTGCACGAATCCTAGGCGTGCACTTGACGCCTTTTTATAAGTTGAACACATGGGTGTAAACAGTCTTCAGATAGAAATAGACTGTGAGCCGCTTCCAGAGGCTCCTCCCCGCCCCCCATCCTCTTCCGGCAACTTACCCTTGGTGTTCCCCCTACAGAAATGGAGCCATAGCGTGCACACCCTGTGTAAGCTGGAGTGTTTATCCCTACGAGGTCGTGTGTCCATTTTGCCACGTGCAGGTGCGGTTTCCTTACCTTTGTTATGGTGTATGCTAGAGGCCCGGTGCACGAAATTCGTGCAAGGGGCTGGGCCCTCGAAGCCCTGGCTTCATCCAGAAGGTCACCCAGAAGGTCATTCTACTGTCCAGTCGAATCAGCATATTATGCTTTTATTATTATAGAAGTGCTCGTGTGCATATCCAGGGATTGGAACTTATTCTGCGGTGATGAACCATGGGATGGTTCCAGGTTGCGGTTGTTTTTGCCATTTTGAATAGTGCTGCAGGGACATCCTTGTACACGCCATTTGGTGCTGATATCGACCCATTTCTGTCAAATCTACCCTCAGGACTAGAAGGGCTCCGTCAAGGGAATGCCTGCTTCAGTTCAGTAGATTCTGCTACTTTCCCACACGGGTTAGAGTGGTTTGAAGTTCACCAGCAATGCGTGTGTGTGAGTACTGCACTGCATTCGCCGACACTGGCTTTTGTTGAGCACTTGGCATGCATTCACTGGGTGTTTGGGTCTTTCCTTCTTGAGCAGCTCATCAGATGTTTTGCCCCCATTTCTGCTTCGTTGCCTTTTCCTTGGTCTGCGCAGGACTCTGAGAGGCTCCGAGGCAAGGCCTTCGATGTGTGTGCTGCAGCTTTCTTGTTCTGCGGGCCACCTTGCGTTTAGACTCTGCTCTGTCTTTGAACTGAAGGCTCACTGTGAAGTAGTCCACCTTGTCCATTGTGGGTACATACATCTCTGTGCACACAGATGCACGTTAATTTAATTCTGGAGTCTGGCTGGAATTGACTGTGAGAGTCAAAATTTACCCCCAGCCGGAAACATACCATGGTGACGTCTCAGAGCGTATTGAAGACATTCCTCTCCCCGCACTTGGCCTTGCTGTTGCCCTAAGTCCAAGGAACCTCACCAGGGGTCCCTCAGGGGGCCATCCTGCGGTGTGTTCTCACAGTGGAAGAGGCGGGCAGACAGTTCCCTGGAGCTGATGCCCCCGGGCTGTCAATCAGAGAGGAAACATGGACACAAAGTGGGACAAGTCACATGACCATGGTCCTGTGGGGATGGGCTGCACCCATGAGGTCTCCCGCCACCTTCAGGCCCCGCTTTCCACGACAGGTGATCTGTTGGCATGGACGCCCTTTGCGTGGAGCAGCGTGCCCCTGGCCGGGGGCCCGGGGAGCTGCTGGAGGGGCCAGAGGGGCTAAGGCTGGGCAGCTGCCTCACACAGAGGGTGACACCAGGGAAGTGAGAGCTGGGGAGTCACCTGTGCCCTGTGCTGCTTCCCCTCCAGTCTCAGGGCTCCCGCAGGCGTCTCTCAGGGCCTGTCCGCCTGGGATGGCGGGAAGGACACGGTGGGGCTGCAGCTCCGCTCTCGCTGTTGACCCTGCACAAACATGTCACTTGTATGTTCACACGAACGCTGTTGTGCTTGGTTTGTCTATTCCTGCAACAACCCACCCTTTACTAGTGGTTGTAGCTCAAAGGATCCGATCCCACAGCTCCTCCAGATCTCCCTCTTCCTGCCAGGGCCTCCCGTATGCTTAGCCTTCGCATTGGCTGTGAATTTTAGCATCGACCTGCTGCTGGGACGCGGGTGGGGGTTCCGTTGAATCAGCTGGTGCACAGTGGATGCACATTGATGGGACTTCAATCCGTGAGCACGTCACCCCCCTCCCACTTATCCAGGCGCCTCAATGTCTTTCTCGCTTTCACACTTTTAGCAGAAAATTCTAGCACATATTTCATTAGATGTCATGCTAAATGAAATCTTTTTAAATAATTTATTTTCTATTGTTTATTTTAGCTGCATATAGATACCATTTGTTTTAGTTTGTTGATATCTTTGTCAGAAATACCACTAAGCTTACTTTTAAAAAATTCTTTATTGATTTCAGAGAGGAAGGGAGAGGGAGAGAGAGATAGAAACATCAATGATGAGAGAGAATCATTGATTGGCTGCCTGCTACACACCCCACTGCGGATGGAGCCTGCAACCCAGGCATGTGCTCTGACTGGAATCGAACCCAGGACCGTTTGGTCTGTAGACCGACGCTCTAGCCACTGAGCAAAACTGGCCAGGACACTAAACTTTCTTTTTAATTGTTACAGTTTTGTGAAGACTCTTGAAGTTTCTATACAGAAAAGCAGGTAGAAATCCTATATAATAAAGAGCTAATATGCAAATGGTTGTCACGCCATCACACCAGGGCTGGGGGACCTGAGGCTGGGCTGGGGGACCTGAGTTCATGCTCCCTGCCCTGGCACTGGGGCCGGGGGACCTGCGGCCACCCCCCCCCACCCCCCGCTCAGATGCCAGGCCAGGGAACCTGAGGTCATGTCCCCTACCCCAGCGCCAGGCTAGGAGACCTGAGGCTGCTCTGGGGGACCTGAGAGCTTGATGGGGTGGGGGCTGGCCGGGTCTGGGTCTCGCTCAATTTCAAGGCGCACACGGGTGGGTGGGGACTTGACTCTGGGTCCCGCAGCACACCCCAGACTCTGACAGGAGGGAGATTTTTGTATACATTTTACTAATTTTATTTCATCTCTGACACTTCTATTATAGAGAAAGGGCAAATATCCATATTAAAATATTTCCTCCAATTATTTCCCTTTTAATGTGCACGAATTTTGTGCATCGGGCCAGTAGTAGAAAATAATTACAGATTTATTTCTCCCTTTATATCCACGTAAGTATTTCCTTTTCTTGCCTGCTTGGACCAGCTGGGGCCTCAGCTGAATAGTGAACAGAAATGGTAATAACAGACTTCGCATGACGGTAGGAATCTGGGGAGGAAGCTCAGTAATTCCCCCTTAAGTGCTGTTTACGGTCGGATTTGTAGACATTCTCCCAGATGAAGGGAACTCCCTTCTGTGTTGAAAGGATTGTGCCATGGGGGGCATTGGGAACTGTACCCATTTTTAAGTGCACTTTATGCCATTTCTATTAGAAAAATGAGTTCTCGGTTTCCAGTGGAGATGGGGGAGGCCTTTCCCCGCCTGCTGCACGCTCCAGCCAACGAACACCTCCCCTGCACCTCGGAGCATCCCCGTCCCCTCCCACGCCCCCTTCTTCCCTTGACAGAAACCCATGGTGGCAAGACTCTTCGCTCCCACACACACACGTCGATTTATTATCAAGAATCGGGATGGGAGGATGAGTAGGATTTTATTAAAAGAGGCAGGTGAAGGGGCAGATTCTACAGGCATGAATATTCTTGCAGCCACTGTTCTCATTTGACCGAATGGAGATGGGCCCCAGGGAACAGGCCAGTTTTAAAGAAAGAGCTGGTTTATTTCAGAGACAGTGTATGGTAGAGTGGCTGAAAGGCTGCGCTCTGGAGTCAAAGTTATTGAACATAAAGTGTGGCAGGTACAGACTACATTGTCTTGACAGTTTAAAGGCCTTCTGGGGGCTCTGGGCCTCGTCTCGAAGGCAGGCTGTCTCACTGAGTCCCTTTAGGCCGCAGCGGGCAGACAGCCTGTGCAGGGGGCCAGCAGGAAGGCCTGGCGTTCCTGGAGTGGGGAGGAGGAGGGCATGTGGGGGAGAGTGGGAAGGAGAACCGGGCAGCCCGGCCACAATAGAACTTGGAAACAGTAGTGCCATGTGGGCATCCAGACACAGAAGGGCCGAGGGCTGCAGAAACCCGGATTACGGAGATCTGCCCTGTTTCCTTTGTTTCCCCCTAAGATTTAAATCCACAACACATGCCTGTTCAGGGACGAGGGAAATGTGTGTTTGTAGGGCAAGTGGGAAGGGAGGACTTCGGGGCAGAGTCCTCCTGTAGATCGATCTACATTTGAAATTCACTCAACTTCCTTTTCTTTCTGTGATCTTTGTCTCCCCTTTGCCTTATCTTTTTTATTTCTAGAAGTATTTTCATTTTAAAATATGAATTGTGGGCTTTTTCTTAGGGTCAAGGCCATCATTGACTTCTTCATTAACACAATTAGAAGCCTCGATCATCCAGGACAGTGGGACCACTGGTAGCGAATGCTTCCCTTCCTACCCCACTTCTTTGTGTCAGCCCCTGGGAAATTTTGTCTGGAAATTGAAACTACCTAAGAAACAATTTTCATAGGAGCTAAAAATAACTGCAGATTCCTAAGTGGAAGGTAGCTTCTATCAAACACTCAGATTGCCTTTCTCCGACAGCAGCTCTCTTTTCCTTTAGGGCTCGAATCCGCTTTGGCTGCCTTTGTGGCCGTTCAGTCACTCTTGCCCTATTGTGCTGTGCAGGATTGGTGCTGCACATTTACATTTTAAAAGTTGTCTGTGCCGAGTGACTTTCAAACAATCGAGGACCCTATACCCATGTCAGCCCCTCTGCTTAATCAGCAGTCACTTCATTCCCACTCTCTTCAAAGGCACTTGAACTGCCTAAAAGCCAGGGGACAATCAAATGAGTGGGCTGGTCCCCTCCAGTGCTCACCTATTGAAATTCACTTATGTAATCCTGGGAAGAGCGTGGCTCCAGGGCACCCTCTGGGCTCCGCGGGCAGATGTGCCAGGAGCAAAGGAAAGACGTTTCTTTCCAGGGCAGCAGGTAGTTTTTGTGATGCTGGTTGGGTGTGTGTGGTGGTTGGAGGCCAGGAGAAAGACTGAAGTGAAGTAGGAATGCACACTTGAAACCAATATCATCTTATTAACCAACTAGAGGTCCAGTGTATGAAATTCGTGCACAGGTTAGGTCCCTAGGCCTGGCTGGCGATCAGGGCCAATCTCTGAGGAGACTGGCAGGGCGATTGGGGGGCCCCCCCGCTGGCACCCTCCTTGGCCGGCCTAGCACCACCCGCTCGCTAGCCTCTCCCCCGCCGCCGCCTCCGCCGCCGCCGCCACCAGTCACCTCCCTCTGCAGGGCGACCGGCGGGGCAATCAGGGGGGGCCCCCGCTGGCACCCGCCTTGGCTGTCCTGGGGCCTGTGGGCTGGGGGCAGCTCCTGCGTTGAGCGTTTGCCCCCTGGTGGTCCGTGCTCATCATAGCGACCGGTCATTCTGCCAGTTGTTCTGCAGTTCGGTTAATTTGCATATTAAGCTTTTATCATATAGGATGTCACCCCAATATATTTAAGAAAAAACTATGCAAAGACCTCAATCAGAACAAGAACAAGAAGAAGACTGAACTGAGGGAGAGGAGACACTAGCCCAGGGCCTGAGCTCGCAGTGGCTTCCTGCCAGGAGAACAGTCCTGAGTGGGGTTCCCAGGTGGGGAGCGCCCGGCCATCACGTGTTACACGCGGATGAGCACCTCCAGCTTGCCGATTTACACAGACAACATCACCCACAGTCTTTGGTGCTGGGGGGCTTAGGCATAAACTATTGAAATAGGATTGCTAAGACGAGGAGCTCTTATTTGCCCGTTGATTTTTACTTTGTGAAGTCAGATTTGGCCAAAAGTAACTATATTACAAGGGACTGAAACACAAATCACTGTGCATATGAATCAAACAGTCAGTTTGAGAGACTTACTTGACTCTGTGTCGGAAATGCCTTTAAACACTTGATCGACGGGAGGCTAACAGAGAGCTGGAGCTGAGAAACGTGCTTTCGCGACCGCCAATTTTAGGACGGTTTCCATTCCCAGTTTAAGATGGCTTTACGGTAGGCTCAGGTGCAAGCTGGCTGGGTTCACAGTGTGAATGTCAACATGTTAGAGAAGGAAATGTTGATGACAAAGAATACTAAACAAAGGGTGACACTGTGCTTATGATGGATTCCCAACCGCCCTCCTGAGACCCGGGTTCGGCGGTCCCTGCTTCATCGTCCACGGTGGGAAAAGCATGGTTTTAGAGTCAGACAAACGCATCTGAGGGTGGTTCTGGTCACCGGCTGTGTGACCTTGAGCTTTGACCTTATTACGAATAACCAAACCCAGAGGGCTGTTTTGATTTATACATGGTGGCTGTGAACATTTTTCAAACAACGTCTTTATTTTAACATAGTTTAGTAAATATTTAAGAATAAATGATATTTCAAAGATATGTTATTGTGATTAATTAGGTGTATTTTGTCATATATGCATCCTTCCCTGAAATGACAAGTGAGAATTTCATGGTTTTGCCTGCAATAACAGATACCAGGTTTCCACAATGTGGCTGTAGTTTAGCAAGTAGTGCTGTCTGCTCAGCTGAACTTTGAACCTGCTGTGTCTTGGTTGTGGGAGTAGGATGCATTGATTCTATATATCAGACATGGTTTCTTTGGGGTAACCTGGCTTTCTTTCTGTTCTCTTTGTATTATGATATCTGGGGCTTTAGAAATGGCTGGAATAGCCAAAACCGGTTTGGCTCAGTGGATAGAGCGTCGGCCTGCGGACTGAAAGGTCCCAGGTTCGAATCCGGTCAAGGGCATGTACCTGGGTTGCGGGCACATCCCCAGTGGGAGATGTGTGGGAGGCAGCTGATCGATGTTTCTTTCTCATCGATGTTTCTAACTCTCTATCTCTCTCCCTTCCTCTCTGTAAAAAAATCAATAAAATATATATAAAAAAAAAAAAAAAAAAAATGGCTGGAATTAAATAAGGTTTAGGCACAGGCCACAGAGGAGAGAGAAAGACAGAGAGAGAGGTACTGGGTGGGGCCTTCGGATGAGATTTACACAAGAAACAGATTTCAGTGAAGTGCATGAAGTCACTGCAAGGTTTGTAAATTTCCGAACTAATTGCCTACTATGTGTTGGGCACTGTCCCCAGGATCTCCGTGGTGACATCGCCTGGGGAAAATGAGGTTGCAGAAAGGGATGTGTTAATAAGATTAGGAACATGCACTTTTATTCTTGTAAATGCTCCTTTTCATAGTTCTGAGACACGGCCAGCTGGTGTGGCTCAGTGGTTGAGCATTGACCTATGAACCAGGAGGTCACGGTTCAATTCCCAGTCTGGTCACATGTCTAGGTTGTGGGCTCGATCCCCAGTGTGGGGAGTGCAGGAGGCAGCCGATCCATGATTCTCTCTCATCATTGATATTTCTCTCTCTCTCTCTCTCCTTCTCCCTTCCTTTCTGAAATCAATAGAAATATATTTAAAAAAAATAGTTCTGAGACACGTGTCATTCATTACTCAGTCCTTCTGGCATGACTTTTCTGACTCCAGAGATTCCACCCCCCAAATTCAACCACGATGTTCCCAGCCTTTTGTGTGATTACTACCTGTAATGTTCACAGCTGATGGTTTCAGGAGGCCCTGACATCACTATATCGAGGTCCCGGGCAACCTGTGTGCCTCGGAGGTGGGGGTCCTGCCTGCTCCCTCTGTGTCCTGTGCTCCAGCGCCTGCTCCATGAGCCTGGGGAGGCCCGGGTCTGGGCGGGGTGAGGGAGGTGGGGATGGCTGCCTGCCATAGGTCACCGTAGTTTTCACTCAGAATAAATCTAAGTAGTTGATCAGCGTGTCTCCATGTCAGAGAGTTGCACCCAGTTTGCCGAAACCTCTGCTTACGATCTCTAAGTCAGGCCTTGCTCGCTGGCGGACGTGCGGATTGGTGTGTGTGGCATTTTTTGTTCGTTTTAATATTTTGTGTCTCTCTTCTTCCTGTTGGTGGTAAACTGAAGGTATTTTACTAAAAATTAAAATGTTAAAGTATTTGAAGTGTTATTCAAGGCCTCCCTGTCCCAAGTCACGTCATTTGCACTTAGCAGTCTGACTTCGGTTTTTCCTGGTGTGGTGCCAGGGTCCAAACACGCCTTGCCATTGGTTTGCTATTTAACAGCAGAATTCATTTTCCCACACAGCAGCGGGGGGCCTGGGGAGACCACCTTCTCGGGGTGCCGCAAGCGATCGGATAATGTGCCCAAACCTGGATTTGTTCCCACCCGCCCGGGCTGAGTCCTGGGGAGGCAGTCGGTTCATCTGAATTGGTGATGTGGAGCCACACCCATCCTTATCCCTGACACTAATCTGGTAACAGCTTCCCTGTGCTAAGCCAGCGCTCGCGTACCTGGTGGTTTTATTTTAGATGTACGAGCTACAGTAAATAGCATTTGAGTAAGTAATGGAAACTTAGCTCAAAGAATATGAACCAAAAGCCAGGCCTGAGCACCGCTGCACGCTGGCACCTGGCGGTGATGAACAGCGTGGGCAGAGCAGACTAGATCTACTTCTCTGTTAGCAACAGCGGAAGACAGAGACTCTTTATTGAAAACAACTTCAGCAATTTAACAGGTCTATGAGACTGGAAAAAAAAAATGGGTGTATTTATGAGTCATGAATATTAGGCTAACAAGGAAGGTTTTGAACAGACCATGCAAAACAGGAAACAAAATTAGTCAACTGTCCCAAAACTCCAGGACTGTAACCAGACATCTGAGGATTTTAAACACCAAATTATTGTTGAAAAATATCCATTTGAATGGATATTTGATGTCATATGGATACATTATTCATAAATAAGCACTAATATGAGTAGGTTTGAGTTATGAAATAGTTGTAAAAGTATGTAGCCAAAAATCAAGCACTCATTAAATCTACTGTTTAAATAATTTTGATTAAAATACTGGGTATAGTGTGATGAACAATCCATTCATTTACTTCATTTTGCCTCATGAAGGTAAGCCTGACCTGTGATTACTTTTTTAAAGAAAGCAATCTTTTCGAAGAGAAAATTGGAATATTTGAAAAGTAGAGATGCTACTATAAGTTATGTTGCATATGTAAACATTTTCAATACCCTCTAATAATTTGTAAAATTTATGTGCTCCAATTTTGCATGACCTAAAACACAATAGAGTTTTTAAAAATGTTATATAGGCCTCCATATATCCTGACGGACAGTAACTGCGCCTTCTATTGAAAAACAAAAACAAAAACACAAAACAAACATTTTAGCTCTGTTCTGTGTATGCAGAAGGAAAGCCAAGCTTTGAAGAGATACCCTTGCGCAGATATGAGCCTTTTCTTAGACAAGCCTGTCTTCTGAAAGATAAATCAATTCTGTAATCTCTCACCACCTTGTCTCCTAAATCCATTGATCCAGGACATGGACTCAGAA
This sequence comes from Myotis yumanensis, assembly GCF_028538775.1. Lineage (NCBI taxonomy): Eukaryota > Metazoa > Chordata > Mammalia > Chiroptera > Vespertilionidae > Myotis > Myotis yumanensis. The sequence continues at coordinate 106,635,683 of NW_027223756.1, forward strand.
TTACCTGGTGGAGTGACTTCCAGGGGACCTTTGTAATGCGTGCTTGCTGCCCATCCCAGAATACAACACATGCTCTCAGAATATTTCTTCCATAGAATTTTATATTCAAAGTTTTATTTGGCCATAATTCCAGAGATGTGACATGCAAATAAGTAAGAACTAAATAAAATGAAGTAAAGTAAAGTAAAATAATAAGCTTGGCCTTCCACACATGCAGTTCTCCCTCTAAACAAGTCTTCTTATTGGCGATCTGGCTCAAATTATATGTATAGAGAAATACCACGAACAAAGCAGAGTGTCTGGGGAGATAAAAGTCCTCTTTGAGTCTTGTTTATAACTGGGAGACTCCGCTCCCTCGCTGGATGGGTTCCATAAGCACAGCCGGGAGCAATACGCAGCGTGGATTAGAGGCTTCGCTGTAATGCCCGTGCAAATACATATTTTTCACATACAATATACAAACACCGCAGCAGGGCGATTGGATAATGGAGCCAAAAAATCAGGAAACTGGCAAGCGTACAATGGATTACGATGGCTTGATTCCACACTTCAAATATAATGAACATTTAATTCATCTGGTGTCTTTTTCTAATTGGAGACACATTGGTGGAGGGGCATATGAGTTCACAAACACTCTCCATCACTCCCATGTTAACCACATTGCACAAACTTCCAACTTGTGAACTGTGTTCTGAGAAAGCCCAACAAAACTTACATAGCAGCATTTGCTGACTTTGATCAACTCAAGTTTTCATTCCTTTTTTTGTGTGTGTGTGGGGGGGTTGCCTCTCAAATTATGCTCCACTGAAGTCATGTGACAACTTATTTTTTATTTTTATATTTTTTAATTTATTATTATTATTATTATTTTAATCAGAGAGGAAGGGAGAGGGAGAGAGAGAAATAGAAACATTAATGATGAGGGAATCATTGATCGGCTGCCTCCTGCATGCCCCCCACTGGGGATCGAGCCCGAAACCTAGGCATGTGCCCTTGACAGGAATCAAACCTGGGACCTTTCAGTCCGCCAATGCTCTATCCACTGAGCCAAACCGGCTAGGGCCCTCATGTGACAATTTTAATGTAATTATAGTTTTTACAATTTTAGAAAATAAAAATTGCAATTAATTTTGTCAAAGAGAGCCAGGTTAACATCAAACTTTCAGTAGTGTTTCCCAAATATTGCAGTTCCTTACCTTCTCTGTGATTCCACAAGCCAAACTATCATAAATGGCCATGAAAATGTCATGATTCCCATAGTTTCACAGTTTACAAAGGCCATGCATTCATTTGTCTAAGCAATGAACGTTTATTGAGCACATACAAGGTTTCGGGCATTTTGCTGCTCCGGAAATAAAATGGAGACGAGAACGTATGGGTCCCAGCCCTCGTGAGACTTTCAGTCTCGCCTCACAACATCCTCCCATGTCCCAGCAAAATGGGATGTGAAGTCTGTTAGCCTCCCACCGCAAGGGGCCTCCCCAGACCTGTGTTATACTTGCCCGGTGCAATCATATGCCTAAGCTGCCTACGCTTTCGCTGAGCCTGCCTGTTGCCTTTATGTAAATGGACTCACACTACCCACGCTCCTCTGTCCTGCTCTTTTCATTCATAATTGTGTGTTTTATGTTCCACATCACTTGGCATAGCCATAGCTGTCTATTTTCACGGAACATGCAACAACTTATTAATCAAGTTTATTGCTGGTGGATATTTGTGAGTTTTCACCTACTCTTGGATTTGTTACACTTAATTTTTTTTTGCCAAAATGGTAGATTAGAAAGATATATCATTGTGTGTTTTTTTAAAAATATATTTTATTGATTTTTTACAGAGAGGAAGGGAGAGAGATAGAGAGTTAGAAACATCGATGAGAGAGAAACATCGATCAGCTGCCTCCTGCACATCTCCCACTGGAGATGTGCCCACAACCCAGGTACATGCCCTTGACCGGAATCGAACCTGGGACCCTTTAGTCCGCAGGCCGATGCTCTATCCACTGAGCCAAACCGGTTTCGGCATCATTGTGTTTTTAATTAGGATTTCCTTCATTACTAACGAAGTTAGCATTTTTCACAAATTTATTGCTCATTTTGGGTTTAGACTTGCCATCTGTCCTATTTTACTGCTTTTTATTTTCCTATTCTGTAATATACATGATATCTTCTGGATATTAATCCTTTGTAAGTAATGTGTTTATGGCTTGCCTTTCTACTATCTTTATTGAAGCCTAAGCTTCTGTAAGTTCTTTATAATAAAAAATTCTTAAAATGAATGGAGTCTAATTTATCAATATTTTTAATGCGTGACTTTTATTTTGTGCCCTGTTTAAGAAGTTTACTTCACAGTTACCACAATATTCTCCTACAGTTTCTTCTAACATTTTTAAACCCTTCATCTATCTAAAAAGAGGTTTGGTGTGGGTTGCTTTGTAAGGAATCGTCGTACCTACATAGACCCAGTTGTTGAAGTACTAATTGATCACATAGTCCGTTTTTCTCTTTGCTCTGTACCGCCAGTCCACCACATCCCTGCCTTCTCCTTGCACCCTACGGGAGAGGACCCCAATGCAGTGTCGAGTCAAAACGTCGACAGATTTCAGTGGTTCATCAGACACCTTCCAGCGGTTCTCAACCTTCCTAATGCCGCGACCCTTTAATACAGTTCCTCATGTTGTGGTGACCCCCAATTTCATTGTTACAAATTGAACATAATTAAAGCACAGTGATTAATCACAAAAACAATATGTAATTATATATGTGTTTTCCGATGGTCTTAGGCGACCCCTGTGAAAGGGTCTACGACCCCCAAAGGGGTCGCGACCCACAAGTTGAGAACCGTTGCCTTACACTGTAGTTCTTTTTAGACAACTCGTGTATTTAGAAAGTTTTCTTTTATTTCTGGTTTGCTAAAAGTTTTTTTTTTTGTTGTTGTTTTTTTTTTTTTTTTTTTTTTTACTAAGCTCCTTTTCTATGCCTATTTTCTGTACAATCATAGGTTTTACAATGTCAACCTGTCTGTGGTTCTGGGATAAACTTAATTGTGGTTTGACCCATTTTGTGTAAAGCGAGATTCAGTTGGCTGGTGATGGTGTAGAACCTGGGATCTGCATTCATGAATGAGATCACTCTGCCTCCGTTTCTTTTGTTCCTTCTGGCTTTGAGACTCTGGAACTGAGGTGGGCAGTATTTCCACCTCTTCTCTCTCCCGGAAGAGGCTACCTGGGACTGACATGCTGTCAGTTTCTGAACTCTGAATGTCTGGGAGGCCGACCAGGGAAGCCATCTGAGCCTGCCTTGGTTGCATTTGTAATTCCTGATCTAGCTGCCTGCTCACTGCTTCCGTCTCGGGCACACATGTGCAAAGGTGGCTAATGAGTGTTAAATCTTAGTTGTGATTAACTTAGTTATTTCTCAAATACTTTTATAGTTTTCTGTCTGTTTTCCACAGGTACTTTCATTTGTCGTTTTTTTTCTCTAAACATGACCAGCATATTTGCTTTCATGTTTTGTTGACAGTGCTAGGACCGGGTGCACGTGCAGATCTGTTCTGTGCGTTTTCCCTCGGCTGTCTTCCATCTTGTCTTATTTCTCTGTGAGCTCTGTTATCCGGCTGCTCGCTAGTCATTGTCCACAGAAAATTATTTGCGAGGTCCATCAAGGTCAAAGATAGGTGCGGCCTCCTCCAGAGAGCGTCTGCCTTCGCTCCTTCCAGTTTCCTGGGGATGGTAAGAGTTGAGGCAACTTCCAATCATCTGTACAATTTCAGGCTGCGTGTGGTCCATCCAGAATTAATATCCTTACTGGACAAAGTCATGTAATAGCAATGTGCTGTCACGACTATGCAGGAACTTTTGCCCCTTCTCTTTCTTTTTGTTTTTCTTTATCACCTGTGCTCAATTTGAAGACAGTCTTATATGCCATTTCTGGGTGTTGGGGGTACAAGAGAGTTTAGATCATATGTTACCCTGTGGAGTCCAGGGTTAATTTTGGGAAGGTATTTATTATATAAAAAGCCTGTGGTCATCACACCATTAGGTCATAACGACCAATCAGCAGGAGGCTGCGCACGCAGGTAGGCGGGGACTTGACTCTGGAAGACTTGACCGGAGGCGCAGGTGGGTTTCTGGGTCCCACTGGGGTGGCGGGCAGGTTCCTGGGTCCCGCCTCCTGGGGTGGTGGTGGCGGTGGCAATGGCCAGGGGACTCTTTCTGGGTCCTGTCGAGCTGCAGGACTCTGGGTCCTGGGTCTCGCATGATTTCGAGCGCTGGGCCCCAAGTTTATAATATTTCCCTAGCATGATGCTACACATCTTAAAGCATGGAAGTGTTAAAAAGCATCATTCTGCAGATAATCCTCAATAAACATCTACTAAGCACACAGTGGATCACAGTGCTCTACCAGGGGCTATAAGGAGAATGCTTTTGTCTTGAACATTTTTCAATAGCTTTTTATTATTTTCATATATTTTTATTGATTTCAGAGAGGAAGGGAGAGGGAGAGAGAGAGATAGAAACATCAATGATGAGAGAGAATCATCAATTGGCTGCCTCCTGCACACCCCCTACTGGGGATCGATCAAGCCTGCCACCCGGGCATGTGCCCTTGACTGGAATCGAACTCAGGACCCTTCGGTGCACAGGCCGGTGCTCTATTCACTGGGCCAAACCAGCCAGGGCAAGATTGATTATTTGTTGCAAACCCCAAATATGTTTGTACTATGCACAAGGCAAGGGGTTAAATAAGACTACACCATTTTTTAAATATATTTTTATTGATTTCAGAGAGGAAAGGAGAGGGAGAGAGATGGAAACATCAATGATGAGAGAGAATCATTGATCGGCTGCCTCCTGCACACCCTCTACTGGGGATCAAGCCCTCAACCCAGGCATATGCCCTTGACCGAAATCAAACCCGAGACCCTTCAGTCCGCAGGCTGATGCTCTATCTACTGAGCCAAGCCAGCTAGGGCAAAACCAAACCCTTAAGAGACTGTTTCATTTAGCTGGGCGGCGGGGTGGGGGTGGGGAGCTATATTGGAATAGGGCAGCAATGAGACGTTGAAAAGAATTAGGCAACTTGAGGAGCTACACGGAGATCCGGGGAAAAGTCTCAGAGAGCCAAGCTCCAAGGCCGACAGGATAGTTCTGGTCGTTCTGTAAAAACGCAGCACTTTGCCAGTGAGGAATGATTGTTTCTCACCGCTGGCAATGTAGTAATTCTTTCCAACTATAATTAATGAGTAGAAATGGAATCGCAGGTGGGAGTCTAATTTTTATTATAGGATGCTCCTCCTGTTTTCAAAAATAATGGTCTCATTTTACCTCCAAGGATCCACAATTAAGAGGTAATTTTCAACATTGCTGTGTTCGTATCTCCTGAGACCACTGGGTGTGAATAACGTCTAATAAACAGAATCCTCTGGGGTACAATTTCTCATCCTTTGCGGCTCCTGGGAACTACGCGTCCCAGGAGAGCTGTGAATCTGGGGCCGGTAAGAGCGGCGCCCAGGCTTGTTCGCCTGGAAGCGTTTGTCTACTGTTGGTGGTGACCTCCCCACACCCGTGGACCTTCCGCGGATGGGCCCGTCGGAGCCTGGTGACTTCATCCTGTAAGAGCCGTTACCATTTCAGGGTGAGCATTGCAAATGGAAAAGGTGGAGCAATCTTTCATTATATTCTCTACTTGTAATACAGTAAGTAGCTAACAGAACAAAGCAAATTGGGGGGGGGGGGGTGACGTTCGGAGTGCCTTGTCCACCTTCACTGGGTAGCCTGAGATGTCTAGGTTTCTTTGGAATTCAATCACATCATGATCTTTAATTCTGCGCATGTGAATTCCAAAGCACGGGTTCTAGCCAGTGACTGCGGGCTTGCATTTGACTGAAATCCCTGGTGGCGAAGCCTTCTTTCTTCTGTGCTCACCTCATAACAGGCGGGCTTGATGGGTCAGTGGGCTAGTGCTGCCCCTGCCCAAACGGGGCACAATGAGGAGGTATTGAGGTCACAGCTGGATCACTGTGGACCCCTTTTCTCTCTGCAGATGTTTTCAAAGCTTCAAACTATGTCTCGGTAATAGGAAGAGCATATAAGCTGAAGAACAACTTGTTTCTTTCTGCTGTTTCTAGGATCTACGCTTCATGGTGGAAGCGGGGTGCAGCCATTTGAAGAGCATTATTACTTCGCCAATTTAATCTGCATTTGGCTGGAACGCACTCCCAGTTCGTGGGATAGGGTCCAGCTGTTGTGCAAATGTAGATTCCTGACTTGCCGAGGAGAAGATGTGCAGAACGGGGACAGCAGCTGTTCCGATGAAATAAGAATTTAACTGGATTTGAACCCTACTGAAGGCCAGGCAACTTTAGGCAAAAGCCTGCTCATGAACTCTTTCTGTCTAAAAACTGAAGAAACACCTCAATGTCTCCTCGCAGACCTCAAAGCCTCACAAAGCTCACATTACAGTCCCTAACGGGGCTGGTTGAAGTCAGAGAAAGACAAGTTCCATATGACTTCACTCACATGTGGAATCTAATGAACAAAATAAACCAACAACCAAAATAGAAACAGACTCTAAGCTACAGAGAACAGACTGACAGCTGTCAAGGGGGAGGGGGCTGGGGGACAGGGTGACAACAGTGAAGGGATTAAACAAAGGAAAAAGATACTCATAGACAAAGACAACTGTATGGTGATGACCCTAGAGAAAGGGGCTGGGTTAGGTAAGAGAGGGTAAAGGCGGGGTAGATGGTGACGGAAGGAAACTTGACTTGGGGTGGCGAACACAATACAATACACAGATGATGTATTCTAGAATTGTATGCCTGAAACCTATATCATCTAGTGACCAACGTCACCTCAATGAATTCAATAAACATAAAAAAAAAAACAACAGATGGGGCTGGTTGACAATAAGTCACAATAAGTAAACAAGATTTCTTGATTGCATCATACATTGAGGGGAAAATAACCTGGAATGTTTATTAACTAAAACAACAGCAGAAGCAAAGGTCATTATTTTAAAGACGATAGCAGGTATCCCGTTAAAAAGGTTACTTCTTTGTCTATGTGTCTTTCATTTGAGATTTTCAAAGATGTTTACACCCAAAGAAAGAGCCAGAAGAGTCTCCATAGTTTCTGTCCAAAGTGTCATTGGAGAGTTCAACAACAGTCCTGTGTTACTTCTCATTGATGGCAAAGGTGGAAGCAAAACATGAACTGTAGAGACTGGCTACTCCTATGGCTCCATCGAGAATCAGAAAGCATTCCCAACATTCTGCCCGGGTCACACCCTACCTGATCGAATCAAGACTTCTTTGTGACTTTGAATTCGTCTAGCCTTAGAAAACCTTTGAAGTTGCATTCCAGGAAAGGGGGAATTTTGGATTTGGACACTTGAATCCAATTTGACAACATTTGTTGGAACCACGTCCACTGCTGGGTGCCTGGTAGTTGTGATAAAAGCAAGGGTTGTGTGAAATGACAGCGGTGGGGCCCAGTCTGAGAGTCTGAGTTCAAGGTTAGACAAGCTGTGCCATGTCCCTGACAGGCATTCACGTCTCATTAGTAAGTAATTGTGGTGATTTAAGAACGTAAGAAAAATATCATCAAAATCCAGATAATGATCCTCTCTGACACCCCAGAAGGTTTCTCATGCCCTTTGCAATCCCGCCCTCTGATTCCTCCCCACCTTTCCAGTCTTCCTGGCGACCACTGACCTTTCTTGTAGCATCCACAGTGGGTGCACTGTCTAGAACAGCGATTTTCAACCTTTCCCATCTCATGGCACGTAAACTAGTTACTAAAATTGTACAGCACACCAAAAATATATACTTTTATCAATCTGACAAAAATAATAGGTATAATTTTGATTCATTCACACCGGATGGCTATTGTTGTGTTGGCTGTTGTCATTGTTGTAGTCGACGATCTAAGCCAGTGGTTCTCGACCTTCCTAATGCCGAGACCCTTTAATACAGTTCCTCATGTTGTGGTGACCCCCCATTTCATTGTTACAAATTGAACATCATTAAAGCATAGTGATTAATCACAAAAACAATATGTAATTATATATGTTTTCTGATGGCCTTAGGCGACGCCTGTGAAAGGGTCGTTCGACCCCCAAAGAGGTCGCAACCCACAGGTTGAGAACCACTGATCTAAGGGAAGAGAGGTCCGTGTCCCTGACTAAACAGTCAGGCATTGCATATTCTAGAAAGTCTTGCAGCACACGGGTTGAAAAGCGCTGGTCTAGGCATTTCTGTAAGTGGAAGCACATGTCCGTGCCCTCTTTTGTCTGGCATCTTTCCCTCGGCACAGTCAGTCTGGATTCTTCCAGGTGTTCCGCATGGACAGGCCATTACTTGTTGTTACTAAGTGGTCTCCCATTGTAAGGAGAGGCCACCCTTTCTTTATCCTGTCACCTGTCGATGGATAAACAGGAGCTTCCGGCTTGAGACTCGTACAAATAAACTTACACTAAACACTCAGGGCATACGCTCTCACTGAGTACGCAGGAGTGGGGTGGTTCGGGGGAGTATGTTTAATTTTTAAGAGACTGTCAAAATGTTTGCCAAGAGGATGCATCATTTTCTGTCCCCGCCAGCGCTATGTGAGCACCCCACATCCTTGCCAAGTGGGGTGTGCCGTCTTTTCACACATGAGGCTTTCTCCTACGTGAGCAGTAGTGCCTCACGGGGGTTGTGATGTGCATTTCCGTAGTGCCTCGTGATGCCTAGCATCTTTTTATGTGCGTAGGTGCCACCTGTATCTCTTTTTTGATCAAGTGGCCTAATTATTTATTTTAATATTTTGCTTCATTTTTTTGTTTAGGTTTCTTTTTCTCGTTAAGTTTTAATGGCTTTTACAGTATATTCTGGATACATGTGGTTTGTGAATATTTTCTCCCTGTCCATGTTTTACTTTTTCATTCTCTTAGTACTATCCTTTAAATAGCAGAAATTCTAAATTTGAATAAGGTCCAATTTATCAATTATTCTATATAATAAAAGGCTAATATGCAAATTGTCCCCTTGGGAGTTTGATCGACCGGGAGTTTGACCGCTCGCTATGATGTGCGCTGACCACCAGGGGGCGGTGTGGAATGAAGGAAGGCCCCAATCGGCCCTGATTGCCAGCCAGGCCCAGGGACCCTACCCGTGAATGAATTTTGTGCACCAGGCCCCTAGTTTTTATATATTGTAATTTTGGTGTTTTATCAAAGAAACCTTTGATTGACTAAAGATTACAGAGATTTCCTTCTATATTTTCTTTTAAAAATTAGCTGGTTCCAGAGGTTTTAGTAAGATCACCAGGACATTGTCTACCTCTTTCTTGTGACACTTTTCCTTCTGTTTTGACGTTATGTTCTCCTGGTTAAAATGACTTTCTCATCTCTATGCAGCCAGAAGACAAAGCTGCAAATGGCCCCCAAGAGCACACGCCATGTGTCAGAACAAGCATCTTTTCTGATGAGTGCAGGAGGGAAGATCTTTGATTAGGTGCCCACCTTCAAATCAAGCCTAGTGCCTAAGCAGAGGGTCCTATGCCAGAGCTGGGTACTGGCAGCTTAAACTATTCCCAGAAACCCCAACAAAACATAAAAAAAGTGGTCCCCAATGGAATTATGGGTGGAAGTGTCTCAGGACCACTGAGCCAGTTCTCAGAGTAGATGCTTGGCTCTGGGAGTTCAGCCCAAGGGTTAGCTCTCAGTGCCAACGTAGGATGCTGCATGGCCATCCCTGAGGACACAGGTGGACACAGTCATGTGCCTCTTTGGGACTCGCACAACCAGCAGATAATTTAAGTGTTTTTATAGCTGTTAACAGGCTCCTGATAGATGGAATCAAATTTATTTATGAACTCAGAAGCCGGTCAGGATGGCCTACCTCAGCTCTCTCATCCATTCAACCCCAAAGTTAAATGAGCAGATTAGACATGTTAGCAATAGTAAGGTTAGCTCTGCTCAGTTGGAAAGGCTCAGACCTCACAGGCTGGGAACCATTCTCCGTGTTAGAAGCTGGACTTGCATGCTCTGGGCCTCCGCAGTCTGGAAAGGGTCTCTGTCCCACACCACACTCCTCAGTTCCCTGCTCCACTGCCTCCACTCCCCCGGCTCTCAGTGCACGCTGTCCTGTGGGTCCTCAATTGGTGGTTTATTCAAGGGGCTTCTGCCACTTGAGATAGATCAATTTATGAAGAAAAATATAAAAACAGTAATTTCAAGATTAAGTATAGGTTCAAGTAACAATTCGCTGTTTGTGTGCGTCTGGCTTTGAGCCGACTCTGCCCGGCGCTGACTCTCCGTGTAACGCAGGACAAGTCAAGTTCACAGGTCCCATGCCTTCGTCTTCACATGGGCGGGTCACGTCCTAGCGTCTCAAATGCAAATGAAGTCACACAAGTAAAATGCTTCCCAATGATCCTGGCCATTAACACAAATAGAGTATATATGCACATTATTACTATTTGCATAATTATTTGTTAACTAGAGGCCCGGTGCACGAATTCATGCACCAGTGGGGCCCCTCAGCCTGGCCTGCGGGATCAGGCCAAAACCAGCTCTCTGAGGTGTTCCAGATTTAAGAGCGCACAAGCCAGGTCAAGGGACCCCACCAGTGCATGACTGGGGACAGGGGAGGGAGGCGGGAGGTTGGCCAGTCAGGGAGGGACCATAGGAGGGCTCAAGGGCGTGTCCTGCCCGTCTCTCTCAGTTCCGATCAGCTGGACCCCAGCAGTAAGCTAACCTACCGGTCGACTGTCTGCCCCCTAGTGGCCAGTGCACGTCATAGCGAGCAGTTGAGAGGCTTTAGCACAGGGGTCCTCAAACTACGGCCCACGGGCCACATGCAAATACAAATATTGTATTTGTTCTCGTTTTGTTTTTTTACTTCAAAATAAGATATGTGCAGTGTACATAGGAATTTGTTCATAGTTTTTTTTTTTTTAACTATAGTCCAGCCCTCCAACGGTCTGAGGGACAGTGAACTGGCTGCCTGTTTAAAAAGTTTGAGGACCCCTGCCTTAGCATATCATTAGCATATGATGCCTTGATTGGCTGAATGGACAACTGGACGACCGGACACTAGGCATATTAGGCTTTTATTATATAGGATGAGTATATGATACTTTAGTGTCTAGCCATGTGGGATGCTTTGTGGTAAGCTGCACTATCACCCCCAGATAGTGGAAGCTGCATCCAGAAGGAGGGTTATATTTTTCTGACCCACTGACATCAGACGTGGCCATGTGACTTTCTTTGGCCAATGAAAATGAACAGAACTAACATGTGTCACTTCTGAGCATGAACCCCAGGGGCCAATGTGTGGGCTCACTGTCTCTTCTCTCCGTGCCATGAGAATCAGAAACATGTAGACAGAGGTGCCTCCTTGGCCTGGGTCATGTGTAAAGACAGGGGTTAATATGCAGTTCACCTTCAGTTCCAAGAACAAGAATTAACCCTTTTGCTAAGCAAGTGAGATTTTTGAGAATTGTTATGGAAATACAACCTGTACTTTATTTTATCTTTTATTTATTTATCTTTCCACAACCTGTATTTTAAAGCATTTCAGTTATATACATTAATATCAACATTCCCCAATTCTGACATTTCCCCCACCCTGAAAAAATTATTTTCCTTCGGGCCCAGTGACTAAGCCATTCCCCAAACAAACACGGAGAAGTTTGGTTCTCGCGCTGGAATATGCCTTTTCCAGTGGAAGGAATGGCGTTTCCCAGAGCCTGGCCTGGTTGGCACCGGGCTGCAAGCCTTCCACGGGCTCCAGGCGCTTCACTCCCGAGCGCATTGCGGTGGTGGGCACTGGTCCCCCGCACCTCTGCAGAGCAGGGATTCCCGCCCATGTTTCTCAAATGGCCCATTTCCGAAAGCAGCCCATGAATATGAGAATCAAAAGCTGAAGTCTCATTGTTCTGGACTTGCACTCCGTCCCAGACAACTGCCTTGAATTTATTCATAATACATGAAAAGGACAGGCTTAAGGAAACTTCCGTGGGAGTGGAAAGAGAGGTGAAACACTGGCATGATCATGAGAGGGAAACTTTTCGTGCTCACAAAGCGAAGGAGAGGCCGGGTTAGGCCTTATTCCATTAGAAATGTCATACCTTTGAAAATTAGCCTTGTTTACCGATAGCATTCCTTGTGTGGGACCAGTCAATGTCTGTTTGAGTTCCAAAATGTTAATTTCAAGGATGTCAGCTCCCAGCTGTGCGTGGAGCCTTCCTTAGCTTTAGCTCAGGGCTGGCCATGGGCTGGAGCCCCTGAGAGGTCCTCCTGGCACAGGTCATGGAGGGTCGGAGACCTGAACTGGTTAGTTTGCGTGAAGAGTGATCAGAAGTGTCAAGGAAGGGAGCTGGTGAATGTTTCATCTTGGAGAGGCCATAAGGATGGTTTCAGTAACGAAACCTGACCACTGCATCGCTCAGTGGGCTCTGGCTGCCATTACAAAATACTTCACCAACAGAAATGGATTTTCTCACAGTTCTGGCGGCTGGAAGTCCAGGATCAGGGTGCCAGTGTGGTTGCGTTCTGGGGACGGCTCTCTCCCCAGCTTGCAGACAGCCGCCTTCTTGCTGAGTCCTCACATGGCAAAGCTGGAGCTCCAGGGCCTGTCCTCCTCTCCTAAGGACATCAGTCCTATTGGGTTCGTTCCCACCCTCATGACCATAAAGGCCTTATCTTCAATACAGCCACGTGGTGGTTAGAGCTTCAACATACCAATTTGGGGATTTGGTGTGGGGCAGGGGGTGGGGGGAGGCAAAGGGGAGGGGGAGGGTGGAGAGAGCACACTTCAGTCCATAGAACTTCCTAATTTGTTTTTTCTTTTTAATAAACTGATTATTCATATTAAACTCAGGAATCAACCAAGGGTACCAGCAGATAAATATTGAAAATTAGAGATCCTGCAATCCCTTAGGGACTTTTTATAACTAAAGAACAATCAATTTTACATTTTATTTATTTATTAAAAACTAGTGGCCCAGTGCACGGATTTGTGCACATTAATTAGAAGGTGGCAGGCAGGGGGGGACTGGGCGAGATGGGCTGGACAAGCCCTGGAGCCAACCTCCTGTGGTTCCTCCCAGGCCCAATGCACCTGGGGCAGCACAGCGGCTCGAAGGACATCTGTGAATTGAGCAGAGTCTCTTGGGCCGGTGGGGTCCCTTGGCCTGGCCTGTGAGGATTGGGCCGAAACCAGCTCTCTGACATCCCCCAAGGGGTCCCGGATTGCGAGAGGGTGGTTCTTGAGTGACACCCCCCAGGAATCAGGCTCCCTCCTCTCTGGTTCCAGGGTCACCTGAGAACCACCGCTGCCAAGTCACCGCAGCTCTGCAGCTCCTGCATTGAGCATCTGTCCCCTGGTGGTCATTGCACATCATAGCTACCGTCAGATGGTCGCTTAGCCTTTTATATATATAGATTGAGTATCCAATCCTACTCTGAGAGTGGAGGTGCATCCATGAACAATACCAACCAGAACTCCTGTCCAGGTGAAGCGTACACTTGGACAATATGATAATGAACACGTGCAAGCTAGGCCTTGGTGTTTCTCCTCATACCAGTCACTTTTGAACTCGGGCGCAGAGAGATGAGAAAGCTGCCTTCAGTTAAGTGCATACACTACACATCAGATATGCGGTGCTTCACATGTTTAGGAAGTGAATTCAGTGTCCCACAGATGGAGGCAAGAGGACCATTCTTAGTGTCTCAAGGCCTCACAGCCCTCTGGATTCTAAAGTTAGGCCCTTTGGGGTAAATATTTAGTCAAATTCAGCTCCCCCTTCCCCTTTCCCTGCCCTTCTCCCAGGCCTGATCTCAGGATGGGCTGGGCCGACATGCTTTCTGGCTGGGAGAGGATTTGGTCCCCACCTGGCTCCCAGGTGTCTGGTCCATCTGCTGTCTGGGTGTCAGCCTGTTTCCACGACATCCCTGCTGGAGACCCCACATGCGGTGTAGCTCGTGCTCATCCCCCGGGTTGGCACAGACCATGCGCTGGCGAAAGGGTGGCGTCCTTCCCCCTGGGCCACTGCTGGTGGCATTTGACCTTCTCAGGGCCCAGCTGCCTTCTCCACCTGCCCTTGGTCTAGGCTGGGTCTTCCTAGAGGGACTTCCCCTGAATCTTGGGATTTCAGCCCAGAGTGGGAGTAGGGTCACTGGTGTGTGTGCACATGTACACACAGACACACATGCATACACGGGCATGCACACACACACACATGCACACACAGGGGCATGCACACGTACGCACATGTACACACATGTGCACACAAGCATGGACATGCACACACAGGCATGCACATGCACACACATGCACACACACATGCACTGGGAGAAGGCAATGCAACCTGCTGATTCCCAGCAGAAATTTCCATCCAGCCCGGAGCCAGTCTCCTTCTGTGGGTGGGAACTGCCCTGGGCACATGCTTCTCCCCGTCTTTCTCTGGTTTATGGTGAAAACCCCATCCCAGGTGCCTTGGTTGGAGTCTCTGCTTGTTCCTATTTAAAAACCATCGTCATTATTGCTGCTGTTATTATCTTTAACTTAGAAGATGCTTGTCCTTGTCAGGCCACACCAAAGGAGGATGAAGTTGGTGTTGGGGTCACAGTCTGCCACCTCGCTGTGGCCTTGGCTGGGCCTCTGCCCTGTGCTTGCAGCCAGGGGGCCTCCGAGGGGGGCGGAGAACTCGGGGCAGCGAGAAGGACCAGGACCCAACGTCATTTCGAACACGGCCTCCCTCCCCAGAGCAGCCAAGGAGGGGAGGTCTGTCCTCGCCAGCCACGACTGGGGGAAACCTGGGTGTCTTAGAAACAGCAACCGGCCTCATTTTACCAAGCTGGAGCCTACGTTCCTCATGTCCTGGGTACAGTCAGCATGTTTATGCGAAGACTGTTTCCAATAAACAACATGCTTTCAGCCAGACATCAGACACATGAATGTCCTGCTTTCAAAGTGGCTAAGACGGCACCTGTGGCTTCGAGCGGTGGTGACAGGACAGCTCAGGGCTGCTGTCTTATAGACAGAGAGACTGACCCACACTGATAAGGGGTCATGAAATGATGACAGTGATTCTTTCAACTATCTGGACAAGCTCCCTGTCCTCAGGGCTTAAGAAAACCACCCACCTTCAGTGTGGCAATTCACAGCGCCTGACTCCTGCTCACACTCACCCCTGCTCTGCGCCCAGAGCCCAGCACAGTGCCCAACTCCTGCTCACACTCACCCCTGCTCTGCGCCCAGAGCCCAGCACAACGGCTGACTCCTGCTCACAATCACCCCTGCGCCCAGAGCCCGGCACAGTGCCTGACTCCTGCTCACACTCACCCCTGCTCTGCGCCCAGAGCCCAGCACAGCGCCTAACTCCTGCTCACACTCACCCCTGTGCCCAGAGCCCAGCACAGCGCCTGGCTCCATGTGTGTCCCAACACGGTTGGTGAATATTTTGACACTAAGAGGTCCCATTTACCTGCCTCTGTAAGGAAGGTTGTTTGGTGGTTTGTAAAGACTGAAACACCGGAATTTGGCTAATACAGAGGGGAATGTGATCAGACGGGGGTTCCATAGGTTCCCCGGGGCCCAGAGGCCTTCTGGAGACTTCCATCTCTCCTTATATGTTTGCTGGGAGGCTGGTGAGAGTCAGAAGCATTCGCTGCTGATGGTACTTCATCAACCGGCTGACAGCAGTGCTGTCTCAGGGCCCCGTGGAGGGGTGTCCCCAGCCTCAGGTTCGGGGAGTCAGAGACCAGCACACACCCTCCAGCGGCCAACTCTCCCTGAGGGCCTGCGTATGACAATGTGTTTCCCACCTCTGCTCACTCTCTGACGAGCAGCCTCTGCTGGTTCTGAACTAGACTCATTCTGGTCTTTCTTTTCCTCCCAGCTCCTGCTGCAAGGGTCAGCGCTGTCGTGGTCAGGGATATTTTCATATGCGTGGTCGCCGTTTATTACATACAAGCTTGTGAGCATTTTATTAGCAAATATGGGGAGGATTATGAGGCCTAGTTTACAGATGAAAGTCGGTAAACTCCCTGATCTCATTTAGTCTCGTGGCCTCATTCCGGACACAATTGAGAGGAGAGGGGGCCTCGCTCGCTGCGGGGCTGTCTGTGTGGGTCCCATTCCATGCTGACTCCTGCCTCTCCTAGCCCTCCCCCCGCCCAGCGTGGACCCCCCCAGATTCCTGGGGCAGCACATCATGAAGTGAGAGGGCGGAGCATCAACAAGGGAGCCAGGAGGGCCGGATGGAGATGCCGCTCTCACCACAAATGACGGGGCAGAGTCCCACCCCAGTCAGTGGAGCAACAGGGCCCCGGGATTCAGTGGAACATCCCTCAGTCACTAGTTCGATGCCAAATGGGGGGTTTGTTTTGGCTCTAAACCTATTGATTTAGCCTAAAACTCAGCCACTGTGCACATTAGTGGGCACAGCAAGTAGCATGTGATTTAAGTATAAGTGCCTTTTTCCTGTCCTGTTTTCAGGACATTCAAGGAGAAGGGAGGGCAGAACAATAACCCTTTCTACTTGCAGGGGGAGGGCTGAGGCTGGGCCGGGGAAGAGAGAGGCAGTTTCCTCTTAGGTTTATTTGAACATCACACAAGCCCCTGCATTGCTGAGCCACAGAACAGCGCCCGCGTGGCATTAACTCGCTCTTTATTCAAAACTGGAAGACAGTATATAGATATTCTTGAATTTGTTCTTTTTCTTCTGGAGTTTCCTAGGTAGGAAATGAGCTAGGGAAGCAGTACTAGCAGAAAACGAAAAGACTAGTGCCCGGGACCCCTTGATGCCCAGTAAAATATGTAGAATTAATATGTAAACTTTTCATGAATTTTCAGCCCTTCTATCTTCCATTAACTTTATGAGACCTTGGTAATTCTATTCTATTCTATTCTATTCTATTCTATTCTATTCTATTCTATTCTATTCCATTCTATTCTAAACATTATTTTATTTTAAGCCAAGAACCTTAAGATAATATAATGAAAATATACAGGCTGTGGAATAAAGAAATCTATATTCTAGGATTAGCTGTTCACTTACTAGCCAGATAACCATCAAAGGCAAGTATCCTATACTCTCCAAGCCTCCACGTTCTCACCTACAAATAAAATATATGCTGGGTGTCTACTTTGTGCTCGATAACATGAGACAGACACAAGGGCGCCACGTTTCCACCTCTGGGAGGCCACGCGGTCACAGGATGTGTTCCCTCTTAGAACAGCAGCTCCGCTGGGGAGAGAGAGAGAGATCAGATATCAGCAGCTAAGGAAGATGACAGACGCTTACCTGGGTGAGGCAGAGGGGACAGGTCTGCTGCGTGGTCGCAGGGCCGGGTGCTGAGAAGAGTGGGGTGTTAGACGAGAGGGTCTGAGAAGGCCCGTGAGTCAACACACCCAGGAAGGGACCTATGGAGCCTCGTCGCAGGGTAGGGTAAGAGACTAGTGCTGTCAGCCCAGCCCCAGGGCCAAGTGGAGAGGCGCCTGTCCCCGCCGGGCAGGGGGTCACTGACAGGTGCTGGGTGGAAGCTCGAGTAGAACAACCCTCGGAGCAAAGACTGTGCAGCTCCAAGAGGTGAAGGCAGGACTGGGAGCCATGCTCGGGGACAGGCGCAGTGAGGGGCGGGGACAGAAGGAGATCTGGGGGGAAGAGAAGAACAGGGTTGAGTCCACAATGAGAGTCTGATACATACCAGGTCCTGTGAGGGAGCTGGAGGCTCCACACACGTGTTCTTGTTGTCAGTGATAAGAGCCATTATTTGACATTGGGGAGACTTCTCACAAGTCAGCTTTTGTGTTCAAAGGGTAGGTAACAGTGGGGAGATATTCCTGCTATTGGGTAAGCTGGGAGTTCGGCTTCAGAAGCACCCCACGTGGAAACGGTGGGCAGCCACCCCATTGCCCAGTGGGCCCTGGGCCGTGGTGTCTGGGGGGGCAGCAGACGGAGCCCGGGTCCCCCACGCAGACTCCACTCTAATCCCCCTGGTTCTCGTGAGCCGCTAACTTGTGTGCCACATAAGGTCTTGCCCTCAAACGTTTCCTAACGAAAGTGATGTTTTCAAAGCCTGAAACTGGTGTGAGCCTGAAGCCCACCCATCTCCCAAACACAATTCCCTGAAATGCCACAGCTTCCCTGACACCCTGGAAAGCTGCTGCTCTCAGGGCTGCATTTCAAAGCACATCTCACATCTGCAGGCGTTTGAGCCCCTCCCAATCGTGCGTGTGAGACCCCCAACTATGTGTGTGAGCCCCTCCCTACCATGTGTGTAAGCCCCTCCCAACCACGAGTGTGAGCCCCTCCCAACCATGTGTGTGAGCCCCTCCCAACCACGTGTGTGAGCCCCTCTCAACCACACGTGTGAGCCCCTCCCAACCGTGCATGTGAGCCCCTCCCAACCACGTGTGTGAGCCCCTCTCAACCACACGTGTGAGCCCCTCCCAATCACACGTGTGAGTTCCTCCCAACCGTGTGTGAGCCCCTCCCAACCATGAGTTCGAGCCCCTCCCAATCGTGCGTGTGAGACCCCCAACTATGTGTGTGAGCCCCTCCCAACCACGTGTGTGAGCCCCTCCCAACCACGTGTGTGAGCCCCTCTCAACCACACGTGTGAGCCCCTCTCAACCACACGTGTGAGCCCCTCCCAACCGTGCATGTGAGCCCCTCCCAACCACGTGTGTGAGCCCTTCTCAACCACACGTGTGAGCCCCTCCCAATCACACGTGTGAGTTCCTCCCAACCATGTGTGAGCCCCTCCCAACCATGAGTTCGAGCCCCTCCCAATCGTGCGTGTGAGACCCCCAACTATGTGTGTGAGCCCCTCCCAACCACGTGTGTGAGCCCCTCCCAACCACGCGTGTGAGCCCCTCCCAACCATGTGTGTGAGCCCCTCCCAACCATGTGTGTAAGCCCCTCCCAACCATGTGTGTGAGCCCCTCTCAACCACACGTGTGAGCCCCTCTCAACCACACGTGTGAGCCCCTCCCAACCACGCGTGTGAGCCCCTCCCAACCACGCGTGTGAGCCCCTCCCAACCATGCGTGTGAGCCCCTCCCAACCACGCGTGTGAGCCCCTCCCAACCATGCGTGTGAGCCCCTCCCAACCACGCGTGTGAGCCCCTCCCAACCGTGTGTGTGAGCCCCTCCCAACCACGCGTGTGAGCCCCTCCCAACCGTGTGTGTGAGCCCCTCCCAACCGTGCGTGTGAGCCGTCACCCATCATTCCAAACAGAGCTGGCGCTTCCTCCTGAGACGGGTGCCTCCCAGCATGTGTGGGCTAGCGGCTCTTGCCACAGCCTCTGGCCCAGCACTTTCATCAAACATCTCCCCAGATCCTTCCGACAGCAACAATATGACTTCCTGTGAGGAGTGAGATTTTGACGTAGGCTTGCCTCCTCTATGGTTAGAAATAAAGGCGCCACTTAATTTAAACACTCTGTTCATGACCTGGGGAGGCTCATTTTATCAAAAAGGCTAGAAAGGGGCTGGAGATGTTATAAAGGAAGAAGGTGTTCAACACAGAAGTTCATACCGACCAGGACGATTTCTGAACAAAGCTGGTTGCCCTGTTACTTTGAACTAACTCCCCGAGACCTGGCCCTGGCTTCTGTGCTCATTTGCATTTCCTGGAAGGCCACTGATCCAGGTTGATCTGCCACCTGGGATTAACCTGTTGCCTGATTCTTCTGCACCCACACCTTCACCCTGGAGTTCATTCATTCATTGGCTCACTTATTCATTCTACAAAGACAATGTTGATTGAGTCACCTCTCTGTGCTAGGTACAGGCCAGGCCATAGCAAACATGAGTGAAAACATTCAATTCCCATCCTGATGGAGGTGGGGTTACTCTGCAGTGGGGAGCCAGTCTCTGGGGAAAGACTCCCCGCAGGGGTCCCCGTCCTGCCTGCGTGACCTCAGGCCAGCTGTTCAACTTCCAGGGAGGTTTCTGTCTGCTCACAGAGGAGAGGTGTGCGGGAGCCGATGATTCAGTGCCCAGAAGCATTGGGGAGAGGGCCTGGCTGTACTGGGAGTGCAGTAAGTTCCCTGCTAATCTTATTCAAACTAAAGAGCAAGCAGGAACTATGGCTTCATATGGAGATGAAGCTGGGAAGAAAGCTCAGGGCAGGTAAGGAGCTGGAGAGCGTAGTCCGGTGGGTTAAGCTGTTTAGACAGGCAGGTCAGGGAAGGGACTCTGAGGAAGTGACCTTTGACCTGAGTTCTACAAGGAAATCAGTGATTATGTCCAGTTGAAGGTCAGAGCCAGGAGAGACTTGAGTCTGGGTGATGCTTGACCTCTGCCCTGTTTTCTCATATCCCCAGGCCTCTCCCTGGGCTGTGTGCTTGGTGGATGGGATGGAAAATGGAACAGCACAAAATGGACAGGCTGAGAAGTCCGAAGCAGCTCTGCCTATTTCCACTGTCACGATATTTTAAAAATATATTTTTACTAGAGGCCCGGTGCACAAAAATTTGTGCACTCGGGGAGTCCCTCAGCCTGGCCTATGCCCTCTTGCAGTGTGGGACCCCTCGGAGGATGTCCACCCCAGTGGGGACCCTCACCCCATGGAAGTTTGGCCAGCCTGGGTGAGGGGCTGATGACTGTTTTCAGGCTGGCCACACCCTCTTTAGGGTGGGGGGTCCCCACTGGGGTGCCTGGCCAGTCTGGGTGAGGGGCTGTGGGCCGTTTTCAGGCTGGCCAAGCACCTTGGCAATGTAAGCTCTCAGCCTCTCCTTTTTTTCTTTTTTTCTTTTTTTTATTCTGGGATTTATTTACCTTCTATAATTGAAACTTTGTTGCCTTTAGCAGAGGCCTGAGGAAAGCTTGGCTTCCTCCATCACCAGGGGCAACCCACTCCTGCTCACTCCAGCTCTGAGGCCACGGACTGCTGAAAGCAGGTATCTGGGGTTTGTTTAGCTTCTATAATTGAAACTTTGTTGCTTTCAGTGGAGCTCACAGCCAGGCCGCGGCCGGAGGGGAACCTTGGCTTCCTCCATCACTGGAGCAAGCAAGCCTCCTGCTCGCTTCAGCTGCATGGCTGCCGGCCGCCATCTTGGTTGTGTTAATTTGCATATAGTCACTCTGATCAGCTGGTGGGCGTGGCTTAAGGCATAGCAAAAGTACGGTCAATTTGCATGTTTGTTTTTTATTAGTATAGGATTGATTTCAGAGAGGAAGGAAGAGGGAGAGAGAGAGAGAGAGAGAGAGAGAGAGACAAACATCAATGGTGAGAGGGAATCACTGATCGGCTGCCTCCTGCAAGCCCCCCATTGGGGACCAAGCCAGAAACCCGGGCATGTGCCCTTGACCGGAATCGAACCTGGGACCCTTCAGTCCGTAGGCCACTGAGCCAAACCAGTGAGGGCATCCAGTGATTTTAAAGTGATAAATATGTGAATGCCAAACAAAGAAGTTACAGGCCATTAACTCGAGGATGTGGGCCTGTAGGAACTGTACATGCATTGCCTTAATTCGTGGTTGCAGGTTCTGTTCTAGTGTCATGGTCCTTAGGTGTCCAGCGAATGCTCAGACCTCCTCTTTGTCACAGCCCTTGCTGGTCACGTGGTCCCTGGTTGTGAGAGTTTGTGGAAATCAGAAGCTGACCCTTAATTGATTAGAGTTAAAGGATACAGGATGATATTACTCACCCTGCAATTTCTCTGTTAGATCCATGAATTACTCATTTCCATAGTTTTCTATCCTGTCCCATAGAGATAAATGCCCGTGCCCAACATTTTGCAGAGATAAGAACAAACGAAAATAAAAAGATCCAGGTACAGGACCAGAAGCTCCTTTAAAACATGAGCAGCAGCAAGAAATACTGAGAAGAAAGGAAGATGGTAGTTTGCAAGATAAATAAGTTGATTTTATTTATTTTGGAACTTGACCTAAATTCTATTTGCCTAAAAGCCAGATATGTTTTTATCTTCACTTTCATGGTTAATTTTTAAGTCATGGCTATGGAAAAAAGGAGTTTTATTCTGTTTATATTTATTAAGGAGCATAATTTAAAACACTTTTTAATTTTCCAATTACAGTTTACAGTCAGTGTTAGTCTGCGTTGTTTTCAGATGCACAGCAAAGTGGTTAGGAAATCGTGTTCCTCCCAGAGTGGTCCCCGCTGCTCCCGGCCCCACCTGGCCCCACGTGGTCATCTCGATACTGTGGACTGCGCTCCCCATGCTGTGACCCTTGTCTCTGGGACTGTTCTGTAACTTCCAATCTGTACCGCTCAGTCCCTTCACCTTGGCCACCCAGTCCCCCAGGCTCCTCCCCTCTGACAACTGTCATCTGTTCTCTCAGGAGCATAATTTTTTAAACGTATGTTTTATTGATTTTTATTTATTTATTTTAAAAATATATTTTATTGATTTTTTACAGAGAGGAAGGAAGAGGGATAGAGAGTTAGAAACATCGATGAGAGAGAAACATCAATCAGCTGCCTCCTGCACACCCCCTACTGGGCATGTGCCTGCAACCAAGGTACATGCCCTTGACTGGAATCGAACCTGGGACCCTTCAGTCCACAGGCCGATGCTCCATCCACTGAGCCAAACCGGTTAGGGCTGTTTTATTGATTTTTAGAGAGAGAGGAAGGGAAAGTGTAGAGAGAGAGAAAGCATTGATGAGAGGGGAACAGCATCGATTGGCTGCTCCTACACGCTGCCTACAGGGGATTGAGCCCACAACCCGGGCATGTGCCCTGACCAGGAATCAAACCAGCCACCTCTTGGTTCCTGACACTCAACCACTGAGCCACGCCACCAGGCAGGAGCATAATTTTTGATGCTATTACATTTTCCAGCATTTTTAAAGAATATGCCACTAGCCAGTGATTCTCAACCTTCCTAATGCCGCGACCCTTTAATACAGTTCCTCATGTTGTGGTGACCCCCAACCATAAAATTATTTTCGTTGCTACTTCATAACTGTGATTTTGCTACTGTTATGAATCATAATGTAAATATCTGATATGCAGGATGTATTTTAAGGGGTTGCGACCCACAGGTTGAGAACCGCTGCGTGACTAGACGAACTTCTCATCAGGGTAGAATTTGTTTGAATGCTCTCCCATAACTTGGCCCCCAATTCCCTTTGATCCTTACCTTTCCACATCCTGTCCTGTCCCTGCCCCTGTCCTGTCCCTGTCCTGTCCCTGTCCCTGTCCTGTCCCTGTCCCTGTCCTGTCCTTGTCCTGTCCCTGTCCTGTCCCTGTCCCTGTCCCTGTCCTGTCCCTGTCCCTGTCCCTGTCCTTGTCCTGTACCTGTCCCTGTCCTGTCCCTGTCCCTGTCCTGTCCCTGTCCTGTCCCTGTCCCTGTCCTGTCCCTGTCCCTGTCCCTGTCCCTGTCCTGTCCCTGTCCCTGTCCTGTCCCTGTCCCTGTCCCTGTCCTGTCCCTGTCCCTGTCCCTGTCCCTGTCCTGTCCCTGTCCCTGTCCTGTCCCTGTCCCTGTCCCTGTCCCTGTCCTGTCCCTGTCCCTGTCCTGTCCCTGTCCCTGTCCCTGTCCTGTCCCTGTCCCTGTCCTGTCCTCACCCAGCCAGCACGTTAGGGACCCTGAAATACTCATCACTCCCTGCACGTCCTCGGCGTTTTATTTTCTCTGGGTCCTTCAGTCCGAACACTCCTTTCTGCGTCCTGGTCATCACAGCCTTCCTCAGAAGCAAAGAGTCCCATGCTGAAGCGAGGAAGCGGGAATGGAGAGCAAGGGCAGCGGGAGAGGAGGAGGCACCATAGGAACAGCCGCCAACAGAAAGGAGGGAAGGAGGGGAGCCTAGCGGGCAGTGGGTGTGGTTTCCAAAACTGCCCGAAAGTCACGGGAGGCTGTGGGGTGGCCCTCACCGTGGACGTGGGGGTGAGACGAACCGAGGAATGAAAAACTCCGAAGGGACAGCAGAGTCAGGACTACGAAACCATTTTCAGCCTTTGTTCTCATAGACATGTAATCCTGTTAATAAACAATGGCTGGAAAAAAATAAAGTTGTGGGGCAGTTTCCATTGCTCCCGGGAACACCCTGAGCTCACGGTTTCCATGGAGACATGTCATGGGCTCTGTGGTTGGTCAGCCTCAGGAATGACAGTCTGGGGCCCAGTCCGCCACATGCCGGGCCCTGCCTTCCACTCTAGTAACGATATTTCATCAGAATTTGGGGCAGCTTACGATTCCTCTGCTTGTCTCTGTATTTGATGAGGGAGAGTGTGTGCGTCTTATCTTACGGGTTGAGGTCAGTGACCTCTCTGTTTTATGTGGTAAGTCAAGGTCCTGGGAGTGTTTTCTTTGATTGATACTGGTTACATGTTTCCACTAACTTTTAGTTCCCTCAATCAATCCAAAATCTACAGTATTGGAGTAACTCTTATTTTTTTTTGAATTTTGCTCTAAAGAATTTCAAAACAGTGTTGCTTTAAATAAAATTTAACTTGAAAGTACAGTGGAAGCTAAAACAGTCAGGACCCAGAAGTAGGCAAATGAAAAAGGTGTCTAAATGGAGAATTATTTTTAAAAATAATATTCATACATTTAAATTGTTTATATGCATAGTTCTCTGGCTTATTTAATGATGTACAACCAGGAGGTACAGACTGAATTTTTATTCTTTCTAAAAAAAAAAAAAACCACTCTTGAAAGTGGAACAAAAAGGTTGTATGGCAATTTAATTGGGAAATCTTTCAGCGTCTTATTACTTTCCCATTATTTTACATCTGTCTCACTCGTGTGTAAGCCCAGTGCATTTTTTTAGGCGCTCAAGCTTATTAAGTCCAAAGAGTTCAACATCATTTTCATAAAAACAAATCCATATTTTCATTCAGTCACCATTTTTCATGATCTTGGATTAAATTTAATAATTACAATTAAGAGTATATCAATACGTTGAAAATAACTCTTGGTGAGCTCGCAGCCCACCTGGAGGTAGTGATGGGCACAGGTGTCCTGCCAAGTTCGTTAATCGTCACAAGGACCTAGTCCTGCTTTAAATTCCGTATAATCCTGGGGAAGGGGACCCCGGTTCCTCCGGCGCCCGGTAAAGTAGAGGTCGGCTCACCCAGCTCTCAGTGCGACGACTTCTAACTCGTTGGGACCCGCTGTAGCTTTAAATGAAGTGCAGTGTAGTGACACGTTCAAGATCCACAACTGTGTCCTCACTTCGATCGTGAACCGCTTGTGAGTATTTTTAATAGTTGGTGGATAAAGCGGTAAATTCATATGAATGAATCATTAACATTCTTACTAGTATGTTTAACAAAATCAAGTAAAGTTGTTCTTTTTCTAGAACAGTAGAGCGATTCAGAGTGGAAGCTCTGGTAGATGGCTTAGGGCTGTATTTCAGCTGCACCACGGATTATGGCCGCGGGAAAGTTACCTAACCTCTCTGTGCCTCATTCTTAAACTGCAAGATGGAGATGATGAGGGTGATGGGGAGCTAACAGGGCCGTAAGGATCCCGTGAGATAATTGCGCACAGTGCTTAGCACGGTGCTAGCCCACAGTAGGAATCCGGTAAGTCTTAGCCATTATCGCTTTTCTCATTCTCATTCCATGTCATGTCTGTATTCATAGATACATTCTCCTCATCCCTCCCGCTCCCAGTCACTGAGTCAGATGTCAGTCCTGTGGCATCTGGAGACCCCTTTCTTGCTGTCTGTTCCTCTCTCCCATCCCCCATGCCGTCTTTGTCCTTTCCACCCATCTGTAGGTGGCTCTCATCTTTTTTTCTCAGTGAGATGAGGTCTCAGTGACTCTGATGATTGTTCTCATTCTGTCCTGGAAGCTGCTCCAATCCATTCTTCAAACTCCCCACATCCATTTATAAGCAAGCAGTCTTCATACCCAGACCACTTCTCCTGGTGGGGCTGTCACATGTTTCTGGGTTGACAGCCTCTGTCCCAAAGAGCCCCCCCCTCCCCCCCACCACACACACACAGACAGACACCTCCTGAAACACAGCTGGAGGGCGCAAACAACTTTGTTGCGTGAAAAGAAAATGCCCTGCCCCAGGGAGGGGGTCAAAGTCAGCCCCGTTCCCGGCTCTGCAGCTGAAGCGAGTCTGCGCGATTTTGGTTGACTGCGCGTAACGCTGAAAATGTTTCATGCAGAGGCAAAGTCTAGGGCTTCGAGTCAGGAAAAGCCCTTTTTTGGTGAAACACTCACCATTTAGTTTAGCGTTTTCAGATTTTATCAGTTGTTAAAATTTGTAACAATAACAGCAGTCATTCAAGTTAAAAATGGTGCAGGACCCCTTGGACTCCCAGGAGAAGAGGCCACACAGAGGGAAATACGGGGACACTGAAGTGACGGGCTGAGCTGCAGAGCCTCAGTGGTGAAAAACTTTAAAGTCCGTTACCTTTAACCCGAGGGCAAAGAGGCCAAGGTCACTTACTGTTGCAAGTGTCTCCCCAGGATCTTGGAAACCAGGAGCACAGGGAGCTATTCCTGCAAGCAGCTCTCAGGGGTCAAAGCAGAGATACGCCAGCAAGCGCCTTGGTGACCAGGCATCCACTGCCCTCCAGGGAGACACAATTCCTTGAACAGGCACTTTGACAGGTGAACATTTTATTTAATATTTCTTAGTTACATTTATTATTAGTGCACAGTGGATCAAAACAAAATAAATGTGTTATAAGTTTTTATAAATAATTGCTAAATATTAAAACGGAACTTTGGAGTGCTAGAAATGCTTCTCCTTGCTCTTTGAATACTTTATTTTGGAAATTCTCAGATCTCCAGAGAAGCTGAAGGAAGCGCACCATGGGTCTTCCCTCCCTTCACTTACACTCACCAGCTGTTCATGTCTGAGCAGACTTACTTGAAGGGGGATTAAGTGGATATAATATAGAATGACTTCCTATTTCCCAACCTCACCCCAACCCCAGATTTCAAATGGAACCCTATTTGTAAGTTGTAGTTCAGGGACCCTCTTCTTTTTGTAGGATTCAGAGTCCATCCTAAGGCCTCCCACCTTCTCAGTTATGCCTGAGGCGTTCTGGGGTGTCTCAGATGTGGATACTATCACCTGGCACCTACCAGTACCTTCTTTCTCTAACAGCCCTCCTTGGAGAAACACACTGTATCTGCAGAGGCGTGACCGGGAAACTGCCCACCTCCCAGGGGTGCCCACAGGGGCCTACCCTTCCCCTGGTCATTGAGAACGCTGACCAGCATCTCCCTCGCCACACACTGCTCTCCCAGAGAAGAAGGCACTTTCATCCCAGGCACTGCTGCTGCTCTGTGCTTTCTCCAATTCTTGACGCCCTGGAGCCAAGTCCATGTACAAGGGCTTTCCTACCTTCCTTCATGCTGAACATCGACCTATGAACCAAGAGGTCATGATTCGATTCCTGGTCAGGGCACATGCCGGGGTTGTGGGCTGGGTCCCCAGTGTGGGGCATACAGGAGGCAGCCAATCAATGATCCTCTCTCATCATTGATGTTTCTGTCTCTCCCTCTTCCTTCCTCTCTGAAATCAATATATATATAAAATGAAATGACTGTTTCTTTTCGGCCTACAGCTTATACTCATCACCAAAGACGCACACATTAATTCCTGGATTGCTGGGGGTGTGGTTAGGGACAGATTCATGTCACCAGTGGAGTCCCTCATCTCCCTCTTCTGTCTGATTTCCAAAGCCTTGTTACTGGTACTGACTGGTCTGCCTTCTTCCGTCCGCTCTTTGGGAATGTTCCGTGCAGCCGGCTCTCATGCGTGCTGACCCCAGTGAACACAACACATGTTGGTACCCGACACGGTCACCACCTGAGCTCAAGCTGCCCCACTCCTGCCAGCATGCATGCCCACTCACGCACACTCATGCACACTCACGCACATTCACATACACTCATGCACATTCACGTACACTCATACACATTCACGTACACTCATGCACACTCACGCACACTCATGCACATTCACGCACACTCACGCACACGTACACACACTCACATGGGTGCGCACAGTGCCTCAATGAGACAGGGGTAGTCACATCTCAAGTTAACTTGTCTGCAAACATGTCCCAACACAGGAATTCAGAATAAGCAGGGACTAAGTTAACAAGGAAAGATGCCTATTGATGTTCAATGTGGGTGTAACCTTGAAATAAGAAGAAATATGTGATGTGGGTTTTTGGTGAATTCCAGACACAAATGTTTCTTGGTCCTTTTTCTCCTGCAACCAATGACTGGCAGGGTGGAGACCAGAGGTTACCATTTGGATGAGTTTGGGAATTTCTATTCTTCGGTTTGAGAGCAATAAAGCAAATGAAAGACCGAGTTTGCCCCAGCTGCCCATGTGGCCCTTTGGGGTTTTCTAGAAGCTCATCGGAAAGTCTTCAAAGCTGGCGACTGTCTTCTAGCGCTGCGTGAGTGGCCTCCTTTTCCTACAGTTCCCGTGGTCTCTGTGGGTCTGATGGTGTCTAGAGTATCCATTGAAAACTCTTTTTCATTTGCTGAACTTAAAACAGAAACATATTTTAAAATTTTATTGAGTGATTTCACATTCTTGTCTAATTGTGTTTTCTTCTAGCAAAGCAAAAATAACCAAGGGCTGTTTTAAGAGCAACTAATTAGAACAACCTTTCTTTAAAGGTTTCTCAACATAACTTTTACCTTATGAAGATTAAACATTTAAATTAGGGGAATGTCTTTTTATGCCCCTCCGCCCCCCCCCCCCCCCCCACACACACACACTCAAAGTGTCTTTAATTTTGACCCTCAGGCCCTGGGAGCCTGGAAAATGGAACTTTGCCCAACTTGGGCAATATCTGTTGTAATAATTTTGTAATTATTTCCACTGTTTCTTCATTTATTCAACATAAAGTAAGAAAAAAATAGTAACTTCACTTGCACAATAAGTCAGCTGGGAAGGGATCCGGTGAATGCGCCCATTCTTACTAGAGAGGGGACAATTCTAAAAGAGGGGCTGCCGCCCATGGTAAAATTTCTAAATTAAAAAAAAATCACTGAACCTGGCCAGAGTCAGGCAACATCATTGTCCTCCCGCCTGCGCTGGCCAGCTGACACCCCGGAGGCAGAGGCTGCTGGGCAAGGGGAGGCCCCGCCTTTCCTGATCTCTTTTTTCCTTTTATATTGTTTTTTCGGGAAAAAAAAATGCCAACATTTCACAAAGTCCCAGGTTTCCATTCCTTTGTTATTGTTTACACCATGTTCATCCCACTGGCTTCTCATTTCATTATCTTTCTCTTGTCTTCATACATTAACTTTTCTTTTCTCTTATCTCCTCTCTAATGAAATAGCCATAGGACGTTCCTTTCTTCTGAATAGACAAAAAAATGGCCTTCAGATCAAAGCCAGGAGAAGGAGTAACGGTTCGACATTCTCTCAGTCTATAGAATGCACTCTGTTAAAATGTCAGGTTCCTCAGTTAGTGGCTTCTTCTTGTAGTTAAAGGAGTTACGTTGCTCAAAAGAAAGTGTGTCCTTAAAATTTTTGAAACGTTAGATTGACTTCAATTGAAAACAATGCTTCCGACTTCGTGATTCGGCGCCTTCCAAGTTCCCTGGAGCGGGGCTCATTCAGACAGGCCTTCCCGTCACTGTAACTCGGGGGTTTGGGTCGGCAGGATATAAGATTTTCACGTGGCAGCTACATTACGGGTCATGCATTTGCAAGATGCATGTTATTGTTTAGTATCTATTTAAGGGTAATCTCTGTAAAAACAAGGTGTTATTGAGAAAGCAATAAGCACGGCTCCCGGGCATGGGAAGCCCAGCCGAGCCCCGGGATTCAGGGGAGCTGGGTGGGGAGGGTGACGACGTGTGATAAACTTGGGGGGTCGGGGGCAAGCTGTTTTCCTTGGGAACGCCGAGTTCAAGTGTGCCTTTTGATTTGACCTTAGATCTCATGAGGTTTGATGTTATTTTAACCTGTACTCTAAGAAAACCAGCCCTCGATCACTCTAGAATTATCTACTTGCTTTAATGGTCCTATTATCTTCTGGGTGATGCACAGGAGACATAGGTATGTGAATATGCTGACACTGATTTGCAAATATGTCACACATTTTAACTCCCACTGAGCCTGCCCTAAATGCAGGTTTCAGTGATGGAGGATGTGTCCTGCATCGCATTCCCACTGTGGGCCACAGGCTGGGAGATGCTTCCATGCCGGTTTTTCGAGCTGAAGTCCCTGCGGGGGCCATAGTCACAAAACCAGCTTCTACTCGGAAGGTTCTGGAAAAGGATGCCAGTCCAGATGCGAGCATGTTGTGAGGAGTCACGGTCTCTGGTGCAGTTACTCAGTTCTCTTCCTGGGAGCGTACTCACGGGTGGGACAGCACTGACTCCAGCAGGGACCTCCAGGCAGCGTCCCCCAGGGAGGCCCCTGAGCATCCGGACCGGCGGGGTGGCCCTCCCAGCAGAAGCCCTGCTCCGCAGCGGGAGGACGCAGCTCCTAACACCACTGCGGTTACACTCATGGCTGCTTGTCTGGCTCCTGTCGCCGAGGGTTGGGAAGCAGTGAGCCAGGCTGGCCCGCGGCCACCCTCTGGGCTGGCGGGGGTTCTGGGCATTCCTAGTGGCAGCGCTGAATGCAGACTCAGATGGCCAGCATCCACCTCCCTGGGCCCCGCGGAACACCAGGCCCCGCCAGGAAGGGTGCGCAGGAGGCTTGCTTAATGGGGCACTTCATTTACTTTTAGTGACTTAGATGGAAACCTGGAGAATATTTTCTCGGGAACAATTTCTATCTCTGACTTAGATACAAGGCGAGGGACAAAAAGAAAGGATCGTCTTCGGAGGCTGTGCTCTGTGGACACACGTTGGCCTTCCTCCCGTTTACTCAACAAGAGGCGAAACCACGCAAGTATTTCATCGTCCACTCCCGTTTGCACTGCGTTTGCTTGGAAACTTAGGGAGGGGTCTGGTGAATTCAGTTCTGCATGAGATGAAGACAGGAGCACGTGTTTGAAATGGCAGCGATGAAGACAGGAACACGTGTTTGAAATGGCAGCGTCGTTTAGAACGCTGTAGTTAATCCAGGATCATTCCCCCAAAGACAGCTCAATAAAAATATAAATAGCTTCTTAGCATTGTTTTCTCCCCAAATTGCTCACAGCTCTTCCCTTCGCCAGGGGATGTTTTCCGAGGAGCTGTTTGGGGTAATAATAGTTCCAATGATTTCGCCTGAAGTTTCTGGAAGATATTGTCAGTCGCATCTTCTATCATCTATGATAAGGATGCCAACCCACCCAGGCTGGCGGGGGCTGGAGGCTGTCCTGGCCGCACACTGAAGCACAGCACACTGCACCATCCAGCCATTCCCGGAGCCCAGCACAGCCTTCAGCTTTGGCAAAGGGCACGATGAGCAGGTTTCTGCGCCCCCTCCACCCTGCAGAGGTTCCATGCTCGGGTTTGATTGTTTACCCATGCGGGCGGACCAGAGTCCCGGGGGTTCACCAAGAGAGAATGAGGGCCACAGGTCAGAGGCCTGTGGAAGGTGCTAATTGCCCAGGTGCGGGGCCTGTCTAGCGTCTGACGGGCTTGTCACACTGAGCAGAGACTGAGCCTGGGGAAGCCAGCCATGCATGGAGATGCTAGGGCGTCGGGAAAGTGACCCCTGCTGCTCTCAGCGAGGGCTTATCTCTGCTTTCTTTGATCACGGAAGGGAAATGTCTTTATTGTTGGTTTCTGCACTTGGCACGCATCCTCCCTTCCATACCTGTAAACACACTGAGTAACTGTCCCTGCTGGTAATTGACTGGGGGAGGAGGACGAGAGGGGCGGCATGTTGTCCAGGAAATAACCCGAGTCAGGATGCGGTCACCTCTTCAGAGAATGACCAGCTACTCCCTAACCCCTGCAGCTTCACCGTGTTTCATCCGATTTATCCGCTGCGGTTGGACTGAGCGATGTCCTGACCCAGGTTTGAGGGCTTCCCCTGCAGCCGCTCAAAGTAGCGGGGCTGCTGGGAAAACAAGAGGCAAAGCCTGGGGCAGCTGGGTTTCCTCTGGGTAGACGGAGGCCACAGGCTAACTGCACGCAGCCTTAGCTTCTGGGCTAGGAGAGCACCACCCTGAGCGTCCGCACCTCGGCTCAGAGGGAAGAAGGAGCTGGTAGGAGAGAGCTCGGGCCCCTTGGGCAGCCTGGAGTGAGCGCCGGCCCCCGTGGGCAGCTGGAGGGAGAGCATGGGCCTTGTGGGCAGCTGGGAAGAGGGCATGGGCCCCCGTGGGCAGCTGGGAGGAGAGCATGGCGTCCCTGTGGGCAGCTAGGGGGAGAGCATGGGGTCCCGTGGGCAGCTGGGGGGAGAGCATAGGCCCCCGTGGGCAGCTGTGGGGAGAGCATGGGCCCCGTGGGCAGCTGTGGGGAGAGCATGGGCCCCGTGGGCAGCTGGGAGGAGAGCATGGCGTCCCTGTGGGCAGCTAGGGGGAGAGCATGGGCCCCGTGGGCAGCTGGGGGGAGAGCATGGGCCCCGTGGGCAGCTGTGGGGAGAGCATGGGCCCCGTGGGCAGCTGTGGGGAGAGCATGGGCCCCGTGGGCAGCTGGGGGGAGAGCATGGGCCCCGTGGGCAGCTGGGGGGAGAGCATAGGCCCCCGTGGGCAGCTGGGGGGAGAGCATAGGCCCCCGTGGGCAGCTGGGGGGAGAGCATGGGCCCCTGTGGGCAGTGGGCCTCTGGTTTCAACCTTCCCTGCGCTTCCCAGAGCCACCCACCTACCCCAGGCCTGTCCTAGGACGCGGCCATGCGGGTCAGCCCAGGGAGCTGGGACAGGACACACTTATTTCTCCCCTGTGCTTGGCAGGGGCGGCCAGTTAAAGGAAACAGAGTAATGCAGGCTCCCTGTTAGGTCTGCGGCAAAGGCCCCTCAGGCTCGGTCCCCAGGCCAGGCCTGCCATCTCCCCGCAGCTCAGCTTTCATCCCCGCTCTGCAGCACTAAGGGCTTTGGGACATTGAGATAAGATCCCCAACCCTCACATGCCTCCCTTTATCCAAACAAAACTTAAACCCCAGTCAGGGCGCCCATTATCCTGCAGCAAATCAAAGGGCCCACTGAGCTTTGTTCCTTAACAGCCAGGGGTTAAGTGGTTCAGGGTCGAACACGCATATAAACAAACACCAGGGCAAGAATTTGCTAAATAACAAAAAACGTTGGGGAGAAATTGAAGGGATGAATCTTAAAGTGGAAAGTATTTATATTTTTCCACGTCTCTTAAACTCTCATATCCCTTTTGTTTCCCCAAGAACGAGCTAGGCCATGGCCACAGTCCCCGGGGAGACAAGTCTGGGGGCATATTTGCACAGGGGCCTCTTTCCCCGTCTTCTAATTCAGCCACTAAATTGCCCCCATTCCCTCTGCGCAAACATAGATTTGCATGGTGTTTACTGAGAACTCCCAGGGAGAAGCCATCATCTGCTATCAAAATGCATTTGAAAGGACATAAATTACACCACATACCGAAGACACAGTGTGTCTCTCATGGGCCGCCCCAAGATGGAATTCTTTGCAGCCAAGCAAAGGCAGCATTTGAGGTCACAGAGCAGATGGGAAGCTTCCCTTGGAAGTCGTTTAAAAGATGTTCCTGGCTGCTTTATAAGGTAAACACTGCACAGTGCCCTCAATCACTAAAAGTTCCCCGTTACTAAAGCAACTGTGTGCTGAACCCTCTGAACTCCTCGCTTGCCTCGTACTTGCTGAGGCAGCAGGCACGTGTGCACCCAGAATCCCCATAACCCTCCTCGTCAGGACGGGGAGCTCACGCCAGCCGTCCTCAGCACCCACAGGCAGTGAACTGGATGTTGACCTAGTTATCTGTAATAATAAAAGCATAATATGCTAATTAGACCAGAAGTCTTGGTCCCGGGTGCCAGAGGGAAGCTGGTGCCAGCAGCCAGGAGAAGGAAGGCCTACTCTTGCACGAATTTTGTGCATCAGGCCTCTAGTTTCTTAATAAAACAAGAGCAAGTCTGGAGAAATCTTTGCTTAGTTCATTTCTTATAGTCACATTGCTTTATGTCTCTGATTGCTGTTGGAGATTGCATAGGGTAGCATAAGAGCAAGTGTTTTGTTTTAGCTTAAAACATGGGGTGAAATGTGGTAAGTACTGCACTGGCTTAGAGGATCGGAAGGCAGGAGACAGTGCATATTCTACTACTTCTTAAAATCATTTTCACAACAGTAAACAGTGACAGTGTACTTAGCATTTATCACTCCCCTGGGGTATCAGATGAGATTTTAAAAACTTTTACATACTTTATGTGAAACAAACATATCTATTATATTAGTAAATGAAAATTCTTAATCATGGATGATTAGTTGGGTTGCAACAACTTTCTTTAATTTTGTTTGGTAAGAAAAATGTCTCTTATAATATATGCATTACTTAAAAAAACAACAGCAATCTCACCAAAATTCTAGGGCCAATAAAGAAATCCCGCCGAAACCGGTTTGGCTCAGTGGATGGAGCGTCGGCCTGCGGACTGAGGGGTCCCGGGTTCGATTCCGGCCAGGGGCATGTGCCTGGGTTGCGGGCGCGTCCCCAGTGGGAGATGTGCAGGAGGCGGCTGAACGATGTCTCTCTCTCATCGATGTTTCTGACTCTCTATCTCTCTCCCTTCCTCTCTGTAAAAAATCAATAAAATATCTTTAAAAAAAAAAAAAAAAGTAAAGAAATCCCTGTTGCGGCCCTAGCTGGTTTGGCTCAGTGGATAGAGTGTCGGCCTGCAGAAGGAAGGGTCCCAGGTTTGACTCCAGTCAAGGGCACATGCCTGGGTTGTGGGCTGGATCCCCACTAGGGGGAGTACAGGAGGCAGCCGATCAATGATTCCCTCCCATCATTGATGTTCCTATCTCTCTCTCCCTTCTCCCTTCCTCTCTGAAATCAATAAAAGTGTTTTTTTGTGTTTTTGTTTTTTTTAAATCCCTGTGCTGGGTGGTCTCAGGCAGGGACGTGAGAGGGGGAAGCATGTGATGATGGCCTATAAGGTTCTGCTCTTGTTTCAGACGATGGTGTTTGCTCCCGGCTTTGTAAACAGCAAAGTTTTCGATGGGCAGGTCCTTTAAGAAAACAGTCCCAGCTCCTGAGGGAGGAAAAGGAAATTTCACAGGGTTGCTAAGTTCACAGGGCTCAAGGTGATTGTGGAACGTATCGTGTGTTTTTGAATAAGCCAACCTTGAGTGGGTGGGATTAATTTTTTCAGGTCATCGTTATCACCTTAGATGTCTACCTTAGGGTTAGAAGCACAGAAATGATTGAAATTCTGGCCCAGAGCAAGGAACTCACACAAGGCCCAATAGCTAACATGTTACTGGGTAAGAAAAACAAAGGTTTACTGTTGGTGATAATGACACCAACGTTTTTAAAGAAAGGGGACGCGTTGGCTTTGGGTTAATGGCTTCAACTTAGAAAAGGCTGAGGTTTGTCCACCAGGAGTTCATGTGTCCACTTCACTCGCCCAGCCCCGCCTGTGGGGAGCATTCACGGCTATTCTTCTTGAAGGCATTGCGTGGGCCCTGTTTCCTGTCTTTGCTTCAGTTCGGGGCCCTCAGCTGTCTTCCCCGCTGTGAGCTAAGAAGAGAGAATTGCCCGTTCTCTCTGTTAAAGTCTGTTTTGCAAAGGCCGGGCGGTGGTGTGTTCTCAGGAAAAGACTGAGCCTTGTGTGCAGTGGCTCCCCCCTCTCCCAGGGGAACGTGCGGAGTGTCTGTGAGTTTATAAGAAACTCTTGCGGGCACTTGGAGGAATGAAAGACTATTCGGGGTGGGGGTCACCTGGTGGGCAGATGGGGCGGTCTCGGCATTGAAGGTGCACGGAGGCGAATTTACACGCTGACCGCCTTTTCGAGCATCTGAAAAGTGGAGGTGACTCTTTCTGAAGAAGCTTCTAGGCACAGACAGCAGTCAGCTCTCGGAATACACCGTGTGCACTGAGGGGATGGTGTGGGAAGAGGCGAGGAGTGAATGGACCAGTTTTCTTCACCAATTCATATTTTCTAAATAAAATAAAATAAAATAAAATAAATGAAATGAAATAAATAAAATAATAAAATAAAATAAAAATAAAATAAAATAATAAAATAAAATAAAATAATAAAGTAAAATAAATCAGCACATACAACAGTGCCATGTTCATGGCATTTGCATATGTTTCATGTCTATAAACTTACAAGCTATAGAACAATCACAGAAGGGAAGTGTGGCCTCTAAGTTTTCATAGGAAAGGTCCCCCCTCGGGCAGCTTACATTGGACCACATGCAAACAGGGCGAGTTCACCCGGGCCGAGTGCAGGGTGCACAGCCCATCGCGCGCTGATGAGGCAGACATCACCGATGGTGCCCTGACTCCGTTAGAAAAATGATGGCTGACACTCACGTCTCAAACCCTGAGAACAGTGCTATGCAGAGGGGCCGTCCTCCTCATTCTCTGGGTGAGGAGACAGAGGCTCCGGAGATGAGGCGCCCGTCTCAGCCACACCCGCAGGCAGTGCCCGCAGGACAGGGCCACCTCGCTCCTCCTTCCTGGGCACCGGGCTGCCTCCTTCATGCGGCCGGGTGCCCACAGCAGCCATGTCTTAGTCAAGGCTCTGGTCCTGAACCCACGGAGGAGAGTTTGTGGTAAATGCACACAGATCCCCCCGCCCTGTGGAAGGGCTCCCCACGGTGTCCCGGGCCCTGTCCTCCCTCTTGGTGTGCGGACCACGGCCAGCCCCTCCCCAGCTGCCTGTCCGGGAGACCCTGCAAGACCCAGGTGGCCCAGCTGAGCCTCTGGAGCCGGGACCCCAGCTCAGTCCCAGGCCAGGCTTCCCGGGGGGTCTCAGCCAGGTGCACCCAGGTGTGACGGCGAGGGGACCACACCTGATTGCTGCCCACAGTGGGATGCACACGCCAAGGTCCCCATGCAGCCCGGCTTTCCTTCGCCTGGCAGGGGGACTGCATCTGTCATTGCTCTTCCACGCCTCCCAGAAGCCCTCGGATGCTTAGGTGCTGGGAGCTGGCGCAGGCAATGCAGAGGCCGAGACCCAGTGGATGCCTTACAATTAGTGGCGGGTGGAATCTTCAGGGACCATAGAGGCCACTTAAAATGTGCTTCGCAAGGGAAGCACTGACGAACAGAAGCAAATGCTGGGCTGGCTCCTGTCCTCCTGGCTGTTCATCCTAAACATCTCAGCGTCTGAACTCGCACACAGCGCCTTCCCGGAGCCCGCAGGACCCATCTCAACCCAGAGACCTGGCGAATTCACATGAAATCACCTCTTTCAGTGAAAAATGAAAAGGCAGACTTAAGAAAATCACTTATGGCCCTGGCCTGTGTGGGTCAGTG
Source organism: Myotis yumanensis (assembly GCF_028538775.1). NCBI lineage: Eukaryota > Metazoa > Chordata > Mammalia > Chiroptera > Vespertilionidae > Myotis > Myotis yumanensis. The sequence goes on from NW_027223756.1 coordinate 106,672,941, forward strand.
GTTGGCCAAACACAGAAGGGTCATGGGTTCAATTCCTGGTCAAGGGCACCTACCTGGGTTGCACATTTGTTCCTGGCCGGGGGTGGGGTGGGGGGGGTGAGAGGGTTTTGGTGGGAGGCAACCAGTCAATGTATCTCTCTCAGCTCTCTCTCTCTCTCTCTCTCTCTCTCTCTCTCTCTCTCTCTCTCAAAATCACTGGAAAAAATATCCTTGGGTGAGGATTAACAAAAAAAGACAGAAAGAAAATAAGTTGTGTGGAGCAAAATTATAATGTAGATGCTTCAGTATCCCTCACGGTTGAAATGTAAAATTAAAGCTTTTCCCTAACATTTGAAAATAATGTTTTACTAAATAAAAAAGAATGGGTTTAGTCTAAGCTGTCATGGAGACATCCAGTTTTCCGTTTGTTTATTTATGGTGTGATCTCAAGGCTTCACTCTGGTACAGACCAGAGTTAAATGAAAAACATTTCAGATATTCATGCTGATGAAAGAATTTTCTGAAAGCTGATGCTTTGTTTAACTCTTCAGGAATCCGGGCTGGGAGACGGCGGTGGCATTTCTCTCGGGAGAGATTTGCCCAGGGAGTCACATGTGTTGTTTGAACAATTTATATACATTAAGTAGGTAGGCCTGGGGGGCTGACCCTGAGTCAGCATGGCTTCCAAGAGTCTTTCCTGACGTCCTGTCTGGAATGCCCCCCCGCCCCCCCCATCTCCCGGACCGTCCTGAGCCCCCCATGGGCCTGGTTTCCTTGGGCATGTTTCACGGTCCACATTCATCTCTCCTCCACTGGTGAACTTCTGAGTCCAATTTCCTTCACCATAATCTACACACACACACTCTCACACATACACACACACTCTCTCTCACATACACTCACACTCAGATACTGTAACTATAACTAGCACAGGTCCTTCCTCGTGTGTAAATAGGATAATTAATGTCTCACCTAGTTCAGGAAACATTGATATTCTCACCTCTGCTCACATTTAATACAAAGAAGTGCTTCTCTGGTTAGAATCCAGTCCTCAGGCCCTGGATGGAGTCACCGGTGGAATAAGGACTTGAAAGGCCTAAAACAATTTTTTTTATTGATTTCAGACAGGAAGGGAGAGATAGAAACATCAATAATGAGAGAGTTATTGATCGGCTGCCTCCTGCACGCCCCACACTGGGGATCAAGCCCCCAACCTGGGTGCATGTGCCCTGACTGGGAATCGAACCGTGACCTCCTGGGTCATAGGTGGACACTCAACTGCTGAGCCACACCAGCCAGGCTGGAAGGCTTTTGATGAGTGTAATTCTATCAGTAAACAAGGCTGAGCCTAAAAGTAACTCAGAAAGTGAAACTTAAGTTCCCCTCAGTGTCCTGGAGTAAGATGGCTAATTCGAACCCGTCCCTCTCACCACTCCCACTTTAGACGCTGGGTCAGGGCCTCTGGACCATCAGTGGACCTGGGATCCTGGAAAATGAGACTCTCGCTCAGGAGGTCTGGGATTCAGCCTAAGGCTTTGTATTTCCAAGGAGCTTCTTAGTAACACAGATGCTAAGTACACTTTTTTTTGGCTAACATTTATTTATTTTTTAAGTAAAATTGGTATATTACATTATATTAGTTTATTAGTTTCCAGTATACACCGTACTAGTTTGATATTTGCATACAACAGTACTAAGTGATCACCACACTAAATGTAGTTACCATTCCTCGCCACGCAATTGACTCCCTTCACCCTCTTCCCCATCCCCCAACACCCTTCCCCTCTGATAACCACCAATCTGTTCTCTGTGTCTATGAGTTTTGTTTGTTCATATCTTTTTATTTTTAGACTAGAGGCCTGGTGCACGGATTCGTGCACTGGTGTGTGTGGGGGGTGTGGCCTGCGGGGATTGGCCCACTGTGGAAGCGCCGCTCATCCCGGTCAGCCAAGCGGCACTCCCACTGTGGGAGCACACTGACCACCAGGGGGCAGCTCGTGCATTGAGCATCTGCCCCTGGTGGTCAGTGCATGTCATAGCGACTGGTCGACCAGTTATTCTGGTCGTTCCGCCATTTGGTCACTGGACTTTATATATATATATATATATATATAGATAGATAGATAGATAGATAGATATTCCACACATTCTGAAATAATATGGTGTTTCTGTTTCTCTAACGTATTTCACTTAGTATAATAGTCCCAAGATCCATCCGTGTTGTTGCAAATGGCAAAATGTCCTTCTTTATAGCTGAGTAGTATCCCATTCAATACAGTCACCACATTGTCTTTATCCATTCATCCACTAATGGACACTTAGCTTGGTTCCTTAGCCCAGGTAGCCTATATAATAAAAGCCTAATATGCTAAGTGTCCGGTTGTCCAGTTGGCCATTCAACCAATCAAAGTGTAATATGCTAATGATAGGCTAAGTTCTCTCAACTGCTCGTTATGACGTGCACTGACAACCAGGGCGCAGACAGTCAACTGGTTGACCATTCACTATCATGTGCACTGACCACCAGGGGGCAGGCGCCCTGACAGGTAGGTTAGTTTGCTGCTGGGGTTCGGCCAATTGGGACTGAGAGAGATGCGCCAGGAATGTGCTGGAGCCCTCCCACAGCCCCTTCCCAGCTGGCCAACCTCCCGTGTCCCTCCCTGGCCCTGATCAGGCACTGGCGGGGTCCCTTGGAGTGGCCTGCACCCTCTCACAATCCAGGCTGAGGGAACCCCTCCCACCCCAAGGGCATGAATTTCGTGCACTGGGCCTCTAGTTATAAATAATGCTACAATGAACATAGGTGTGTATGTATCTTTTCAAATTAGTTTTTTCACTTTCTTCAGCTGAATACAGTAGTTCCGCCGTATCCATGGCATTGCTTTCTGCCATTGTGTTCTTGGGCCACGGTTCAGTGACACGGATGTGAAGGGTGCCTCTCTCCAGTGCAGCCACCCTGTCAGTCACTTAAGCAGTTGTCTTGTTATGAGATCAGCCATGTTGCTTGTGTCCAGGTCACCCTGGCCTGCATGCCACACTCACAAAACCCTTATGACACTATCTGGTTACACGTTCTATTTTATTACTTGTTATGGCTGTCAACCACTTCCCCTGCCTACTTCCCACTGCTGAGCAGATTAGAGGCTCAATGTCCTGAAATAAAAAAATTCTGTGAAATTTTGCAGAACTGTATTTCAAGAACTTGCAAAATGCTCTACTATATAAGATGTTCATGATCATTAGATGATTGCCACCCAATAAAGAAAACGTATTTTCAAATATTCAGCTATTTTAAAAGACATGGTCCTCAGGAGTTTTTTGAGTGATTTCTTTCAAACTTCCAAGAAACATGATATTTTTTGAAAAATAAGCCATTCCAGAGTGTAGAAAGGATTTAAATAAATGCAGTGAACTTAGACAATCCTCCTTAATTAAACACTGACGAAGTTTGTTCTATAAAAGAAAATTAAACACAAATTTAGTTGGTAAGTCAACATACAAACATTCAAATACAAATATCAGCTAAATTAATTTAATTGTATATAAAAATATAGTGTTTTATGATGCAATAAGCATCTTCTGTAAGTTAAAAATTGTTTAATAATAGGACAATTTGACAATCCATATTATGTTAATAGACCAAATGATAACAAATTTTGATAACTTTTCATACCACTTTTTTATTTTTAAAAATATCACAGTAAAGTATAAGGAGATATATATTTCTTTAAAATGATAAGAATATCTAAAGTTAAAATCAACACTGAATTTAATTGTAAAACTTCAGAGAGAGACATTCTATTTATTTAATTCAGGATTAACATGAGAATTCCTATTGCAGTCTTTGTGACTCAGTATTGCTCTGGAATTTCTGGTCTTTTCAATGAAATTAGACAAACCAAAAATTTCATATTGAAATATGAGAAAGTGCTATTTTTGAAAAGGTAAAATATTAAAGTGTCCTTAGAATTATAGTACAACCTCACTGGCATTAAAATGCTATTTTACAAGAATCCTGAAATTGGAGTGTGTTTTTAGCATAACAGAAAAATGTTAATTTATCAGTAACTCATTGAACAAATATGGGCCAAGCACTGTTTTCGGCACTGGGGCTGGAGGAGTTTTTAAAAATCAAGTCCCAGCCCGACCATCATGGCTCAGTGGTTGAACATCGACCTATGAACCAAGAGGTCATGGTTCTATTCCCAGTCAGGGCACATGCCGGGATTGTGGGCTCAATCCCCAGTAGGGAGTGTGTAGGAGGCAGCCAATCAATGATTCTCATCATTTGTGTTTCTATCACTCTCTTTGAAAGCAATAAAAATATTTAAAAAAACAAACAAAATAAAAATCAATCCCTGCCCTCATGGAGCTTACTCTTTAGGGTGGGAATGCAGAGACATAAATAAGTCAACACATATTTCTATTCACATTCATGTTTAATGTGAATTCACATATCTCTCAAAGCTATGTCAGTATTTAAAACATTATCAGTTGACTTCAATTTTCATTATTGATTTTTTAATATAGAAATATATATAAAAGAACATAATGATCATGTGATGACTTAAAGCAGCAAGCACGCTTGGCAGAAACACTAGCAGCTCAGTGAACCCATTGTGGTTGCATTTTTCCAGGCTCGGTGGGATCCACAGTGCAGTGCCTCACCTGCCACGGAGGCCCAGGCATGAGGCCTCGTGTACTCTCTCTGCCACCAGCAGCCACTGGAATGTACATTACAGGACGGCCCTGGGTTATCCTTTAAAGAAGGAAAACTGGCACCATCACGAGTTTTCCTGCGGTCACTGCACAGCGCAAAGGGACCCTCCAAGAAAGAGAAGTCCACCAGCTGCTGCATCAGAATCGCTTTTCTCAGATGGGCAGGTGGAGGCAGAAATTACAAGCATCTGTGGACTTCTCCTGAGAAACCCTTGACTTGCCGCAGCGTGTTATTGCCCCAAAGAACAATTTGAAGAGATACAACTCGTTTTCTGTTTCGAATCGACGTGGTGGCGGATGGAGGCCGCTGACTGCCTGCTGTAAACCTGCAGACAGCGGTGGTTTAAGTGTGATGACGAGGAGCTTCAGATGACTCCTTTCTTCTGTGCATCTTCAGCAGCATCTGTCCTCTTCTGTACCTACTTCCTTGGGACCACGAGCGACTGGTCCAGCCACAGAGGAGGAAGTAGGGTGTGAGCTAGTTATCTTTGCAAAGGCTGAGCAACACAGCTCTTGAAATGCTTGGGAAGGTCCTGGCAGCTCTGCCTGGCCATACAGGTATTCTAACGCAGGAGAGCTGTGTCACTACCACCTGATATTCCAGGTCAGTGCTATTGTCAAAAAACCAACTAAGAGCATTTACCAAGTGTTGCAGGAAGCACTCTTTAGAGGTACCATTACTTCATGATAACTTTTTTAGTTTGTTCCGAAGTTAAAATAAGTAACTAATGAAGCATTATTATTCTACTAGAGGCCTGGTGCATGAAAATGTGTGCACTCGGGGAGGTCCCTCAGCCCAGCCTCCACCTTCTCACAGTCCAGGAGCCCTTGGGGGATGTCTGACTAACGGCTTAGGCCCTTAGTCGGACATCCTTAGCACTGCCGCAGAGGCGGGAGAGGCTCCCACCAGCGCCGCTGTGCTGGCCAGCCACGAGCCGGGCTTCTGGTTGAGTGGCGCTCCCCCTGTGGGAGTGCACTGACCACCAGGAAGCAGCTCCTGCATTGAGTGTCTGCCCCCTGATGGTCAGTGTGTGTCATAGCGACCGGTCCTTCCTGGTGGTTCCCCTGTTAGGGTCAATTTGCATATTATCCTTTTATTATATAGGATTGGTCTGAAAACCAAAATATCTGTTATTTTCACTTTCATTGTTATGGCCCTTTCACATTGCTAAACCTCGCTTGCTCTAGGAATGTTCTGGAATGATACAATACAGATGGGAATGTAGGTGCATATACTCATTGCACACACACATCGCATCGATGTACATAGTAGCATGTGTGGTCCTTGAGTGAGACCTGGAGCTGGAGGGGTTGCTGTGGTTCTCCTGGCCCCTTCTGAGTAGCTGCCCTGCTTTATTATGGAAACGACGGGCCAAGGCTGTCTCTCTTTTGGCTTCGGGCTGGGTTTGTGCACTACATCTTGATTCTAAGAAAATGAATGGGAATTTTTCTCTTAAACAAAACTCACCTGTAAACTAGGTATGCTCATACTTCTTTGTCCTTGTTTAGTTGACATACATGGAGAGAGAGAAGTATATGTATGTGAATATATAGGTGTATAGGTGTATATACTATATATAGAGAGAGAGATACATAATGTCTAGGAATAGGTATATACATAGAGGGGTGTATATACTAGTAGATGTAGGCATATACACATATGTACATATATGTACTTCTGATGAAGTTGAAAATGTCCCACACGTTCCTACCCCTCTTTATTATTATTATTCTAGGCTGGCGCATTCCCACTGCCCAGAGGCCCTTCGGTAGGACAATGGTGCATCCTATATGTTCACGAACCTCTTTATTACATGCCACTTCTTTGATTCATCCCTTCTTTCCATTCCCAGGTTGCAGCTCACCTGTTGGTTCTGGTTATTTTTCTTCGTTTTAAATTTTAAAAGTTTTGAAGTTTCTTATACCTCAAAGTCTTTAAATGGAGACTTGTTTCTTAAGCAATTTCCTTTGAAGTCAGAGGAGCTGAAATAGGATCGCAGATAGCGATCAGGAGCCTGAAGGCCAGCACTCCCCCTGGGACTGGAGGCCCGAGACGTTCAAATAAATCAATAAGCAAACAAATGCGTTGTTTCCAGGGCACAGGCACTGTTCGTTTTGATATCTCAGAATAAACATCTCGTCACCGCATGCATTATTCAAACTCGGAAAGATAAGTGTCTGCAATGGCCGACACCCCGGCTCCTTTGATAAACGAGAAGGGCAATCTTTGCAGCTTTTCACTCATTTTTTTCTAATTGGAGAGAAATTTACATATAATCACAACTGCTGTATGAAATAGGAGACGTCCATTCTAATCATGTAATAATCCATTTTAAAAGCCATGTATTACAGCTTTAAAATAGCGATCGCCCTTTAATTAATAATTGCCATTATTGTGACTGAAATTTTAAAGTATTATTGAAGTTATATTAGGGTATACTATTCAAATCACCTATTACATTTTATTCCATCTATTCCATATTATTGTCTTATTGTCTCTACATTTTCTTGTCAAACTAAAATTCTTTTTTTCATTTAATATATTAGGGGTCCAGTGCACAAATTTGTGCACCTTGAAAGGAAATTTGGGCTGCGAGGCTGTGGTGGGCACAGTGCCAGGTCTCAGCCCACCCTCCGTGCCCCTGCCCGGCCCCTCCCGCCTTGGCCACCAGTCCCCTGTCTGCCAGCAGCCCCATTCCTGCCACTGCCACTCCCACGTGCTGATGGCCCGACCCGCTCGCACCCACTGATGGCATGGAGCGACTGGGGCCAGTGCCAGCAGCAGATGTGAGTGGGGCTGGTGCTGTCAGCAGGTGTGAGAGGTGGCTGCTGTCCCAATCACCCCTCAGGAGCAGGGGGAGGTCGAAAAGCCCTCAGGGGCAATCGGGGCCAGCAGATTGGGACAGGCACTGGGCACCAACAGTGGGTGCAGGCAGGGCTGGAGCTGGTAGTGGGTGCGAGTGGCAGCTCTAGTGCTGGCAGCGGGTGAGAGCACCGGGCAGGACCATGGTGCGTGGGAGCAAATAATTTTTAGTAACCACCAGAGGCTCACCCCAATGACAGCAACTGGTGCCCCGCCTTGGTCTGGCACCCCCCCTCACCTGCTCCACCATCCCGCTGTGGCCACTGCCCACCATGTTTCGTGCTCTGATGCTTGCTGCCAATGCCTGCCATGTCCTGTACACGCCTCCTGGTGGTCAGCACACGTCATAGTGACCGATTGTTCTGTTGTTTGGTTGTTCTGCCGTTTGGTCTATTTGCATATTAGCCTTTTATTATATAGGATACTTGTGAGTATTATCAAATTTTGAGGTTGATATTAAGACCTTTAAGATTATTGATTTAATAAAGATTTAAAAACCAAATAATGTTAATTTAATTTAATTTTTTCATCACCATTTATCTCCTTTATGCCCTCTTCTGAGCCACTCCCTCTCTAACTCTCTCCCGCAATCACTACACTATTGTCTGTGTCCATGAGTTCTCTCTCTCTCTCTCTCTCTCTCTCTCTTTTATTCGTTTTTGCTTAATTCTTCCACCACCCCCACAACTCCCTGCCCCCAGCTGTCTTCTGGTCTCTATCTATGAGTCTGTTGCTATTTTGCTGGGTAGTTCAGTTTGTTCGTTAGATTCCACATGTGAGTGACATCAGATGGAACTTGTCTTTCTCTGACCGGCTTATTTCCCTCAGCATAATGCTCTCGGGGTCCATCCAGGCTGTTGCAAAGGGGAGAATTTTCTTCCTTTTTATGGCAGAGTAGTGTTCCAGGGTGTACATGTCCCACAGCTTTTTACCCACTCATCCACTGGCCGGTACTGGGCTGCTCCCAAACCTTGGCTATTGTAAATAACACTGCAATGAACATGGGGTGCACATATTATTTTGAGTCAGTGTTTCAGGGTTCTTCAGAAAAATTCCCAGAAGTGGAGTCGCCGGGTCATAAGGCAGCATTTTTAATTTTTTGAGGTAACTCCATACGGCTTTAAATCACTTTTATTAACTTAAAAATTGAGCTTTGTTGCATCAGCCTTAACAACCATAGATATTAATGATGTGTTGTAGTTGCAATAAAAAAAAAAACTATTTGAAACTAGGAATTTAGACTTTCTAACTTTATCAAAGACATTATTTGTTTTCTAAACTTTTCTTTAACAGTGGGATTCCTCTGGGCACACAGGGCAGGCACGCGCCCAGGACACTGCTTCCCGTGGCTCACGGTGTGTCGCTCCCACTGGCTGCCTCCTGACACGAGGCCATAAGTGTGCAGGGCAGATGGCGTGCCTCCTGTGCCCAGGTCCTGCAGGGGCGGAGCGTGGCGGTGGGGACTCAGCTCATGTTTGACGGATGCGTGAGCATCTACATAAGCCCGTCTGGATATTTTTGAAATACCTAAGCCTAATGTTCATCTTATGTTTCTCTTTTTGTCCAATGCAGTTATTAAAATTTGTGTAGCAGATTCTGTTCTAGAGCCCTGAGCGTGGAGTGGCAGCTCAGAAAGCAGCATGCATTTGCACAGTTAACTCTTCCCAGGATGTCAACCATGTGACAGCAGGAGGAAGCATGTGTTTCAGTCCAATGTCTAGATGAGGGAACCCCAAAATTACAGTTAAAATCAGAGTTTCTGAGTGCAGTCTGGAAGCTCCAAATGGGACACAGAGGCCTGCCAGATGGATGCCAGTGTTCCTTCTTGTAGGAAAGGATTCCAAAATCTCTACGGGGATGCTCATCGCCTCAGGCTCTCTTCTGCTACCCAAGAGATCATCACTATTTTATTGCAAAATGTCACAATTACTTCAGGCTTGCTACAGTACGTGCATAGACTGTTTCATGCTGTTCTCTGTAGGCCCATTTTGCAAAAGTTTTGCAATAATAAGGGGAAAATACAAATTTAAATATGTGCATATGTAAAGAATATAATGAATATTCTTACATATAAATGCTAAACAATGTCTATAACTGACATCTGTAAGGATTTCAATTTTCAGCAAACTGGGCGGTAGGGGATGATGTTATATGAAAAAAGAGAGGATATGTTAAGTAACTTTTTGGCATAAAAATTATGCCTATCTTTTCAAAGCCTTTTCATTGCTTTAGATTTTTGGAGCAAATTTTTGAAGTGATTTGTAATGTATATGTTATACCACGTGCCCACGTTGGTTTCTCCTTCCTGTCTCTCCTAGTTTCATGGTTTTTCATGAGCCACACGCTCTCTTTCAAAGAGGGAAAGCAGGTTGCCCCTGTGTTGGGACTCTGCCCAAAGCCTGGGTGTCTGCAGCCCATCAAGGCTCACCTTTGCCTGCTCCAAGAAAGCAGAGCGGCTCATCATTTCGCATTAAAGCACTCCTGCTTCAACAGCTCTGGGATGGAGTAGAGCTACATATTTTGTTACCCTTTCAATGAGCAAGGGAAATAGGAAGATCTTATGTCAAGACTAGAGGCCTGGTGCATGAAATTCGTGCACAGGTAGGGTCCCTAGGCCTGGCTGGCAATCAGGGCCAATCGGGGCCTTCCTTCCCCCGGTTGCTGGCTGCCAGCCAGGTCCTTCCTTTGTTCCATGCCGCCCCCTAGTGGTCAATGCATGTCATAGCGAGCGGTCAAACTCCCAAGGGGACAATTTGCATATTAGCCTCTTATGATATAGGATGTACGTCTGTTTGTAAACAGAGTCAGGCTGTTTTATGGGTCTCATTGATGAGTCATTGGCTCACCTACTGGGTAAGTGACTTCAGGGATCACAAATGGCAAGTTGTGAAAAGCATTAAAAATGGTTAACTTCTCCTTCCAGGGCCATCTTTCTTGACTCCGTGAGCTGAGACTTTGGTTGAGGCATAAAGCAGCAGGTTCACATAGAGACACTCTGGACATAGCAGGAGGTGCACCTCGTTAGAAGGTTAATCTTGGGGACTCAGTCTCACAGCATCGGTGAAGTGAGTGGCCGTCCTCAGAACCGAGCCTGCTGGGACTATGGCCCCTAACAGAGGACGCTATGTTGACAGAACCGATAAAGTCAACAATGTCAACTATTCACAAAGACGACACAAACCCAGCAAGCATGTGGTTTCCTTTCATTGCTCAGAAGTTGTGCGTCTGTAGGGAGGTTAAGCCTTCTCTTGCTTTTGCAACATAGCTTGTTTTCTAACACAGGCGAATGAAGCCCGTCATATAAATGAACACACACCTGGTGCTCAGGCTGTAAAGAAAATCAATTACAAAAATACCCTCTAACCACTTAGTCTTTATTGCGATCTTAACTTTTATAAATGTGACTTAGCAAGACAGGAAACTGACTCGATTTCCTGATGCTTTTCCGTATGACTTGCTGACCCCATCCAAAGCCTGGCATCCAGGTGTCAGTCAAGGCAATAGTCCCTCCCCTAACGTGTTTCATAGGACTTGCAAGGTTTAGCGCACTTCGTTCCCAGCCTGTAGAGGGGCACTTATCATTGTGAACACAAGGCTGGCTTTGCTGGTCTTCATCCCACGCTGAGAACTTCAGAGTTTTATCCCAGAGGCGATGGGGAACCTTTGATGGTGGTGTTTTGAAATTCCAAGGTTACTTTGGAACTTGGGTGGAGGCAAGCATGGAGGCAGGGAGATGGCTTAGGAGGCTGCCGCTGTCTTCTGGACAGAGGACGGTCAGGCCCTGGACCACCAGGAGGGGCCGTGGTTGATCAAGATTAAACAGGTAGACTTGATAGGCCTGGGGGTCCGGTGGCCTGTGAAGGTCAAGATGGAGGAGTAGGGTCATAGCTCAGTGACTGTTAATGAATCCAAGAGGGTAAATAGATTTTTAGAATAATATTTTGAAAGTCTGTTGAGTTTGGGGTTGCAATGGGACATGTAAGAAGAAATGTCCAACGGGTAGATTTTTACATGAAAACCTGCTGAGAGAGGTCTGTGTGGGAGATGAAGTCCTTTGCACAGCAATGGCAGAGGTGGTTGAAGACATAAGTGTATATACACTGAGTGGCCAGGTTATTATGACCACCCCATCAGTACTTCATTGACACTTCCCAAAATACTGAATATTGACAACTTCCTGAGCAAATACTCTCAAGGTTTTATTATTATTATTATTATTATTATTTACATAACTAATTCACTTTATTGTACTGATGGGGTGGTCATAATAATCTGGCCGGTCATAATAATCTGGCCACTCAGTGTAGTCTCACCTGATGGAAGACTGTAGAATGCAGAGCAAATCAATTGTAGAGCAGAATGGCATCTCTGATACAATGGCCTGTCTAAAATAAGACTTTTTTTGCTCTTTTCTTTTCCCGAGCTTTTTGATCATTTAAATAATTAAACTTACCCATGAAACAAAAGTGTGAACTCTAGATATTGAGAATGATGTAAATTTATAGTTATTGCTAGCAATTAATATTTATTGGATATTTGTGGAGTAGCCGCAGGCACAGCTAAGCATTTTTACATGGACTATCTAACCTAATAGTACAGACTTAGGATAAGGAAATAGTATCATCTCATTTTTCCGATGGCAAAGTGGCTTGAGAATACCTGCTCAAGTTCTGACAGGGAGTAGGTGTGCAAGCTGAGGTCCAGAGCCTTCCACAGACTGTTTCTCACCTAATTGGATGTTGTGATCTGTGATGTAACAGTCACAGTCCCGCAATCCTGGACCCGCGTCGGCAAACCCACCCTGGTTCTCTGGAACCGGGACTCCTTGCCGTGAGAGATCTCTTAGTTTTAGATAGTTTCACTCACCGAACTCAGACTCTCCTCATTTTGTTTCCGGTCATATTCTCTCTGTTATCATCTTAAATTGCTTCCAGAGGGACACGGATCACATGCAACACGCCATAGCAGCCTGGAGGCTCCCAGAAGCCAAGCAAAGGGTCATGTTCCCATGTTGAGGTCTCCACACAACATTAGTGAACATATTTCATATTGTCCTCAAACATCAGGAGGAGCCCTGAAGTTATAGAAACCCCTGTCCGTTCTCCCTATTTCACAGAACCATAGAAAACTAATGTTGGTGAAACCGGGGTTTTATTTAAGCATTGTATCCATCAGTAAGTCTTCAGGTGAAAAGGGAGGGCTAAAATATAATAATTTATTTAGATTTTTCAATATTTTGAAAGATGAAGACTGTATTTCTTCCTATATAGCACTTTCATTTTATTTTTTAATTTTTTCAAATATACTTTTATTGATTTCAGAGCAGAAGGGAGAGACAGAGAGAGAGATATACATCAATGATGAGAGAGAATCCTTGATCAGCGACCTCCTGCATGCCCCATAATGGGGATCCAGCCCACAACCCGGAGATGTACTCTGACCGGGAATCAAACCATGACCTCCTAGTTCAGTGATGGCGAACCTATGACACGTGTGTCAGAGGTGACACGCGAACTCATTTTTTTGGTTGATTTTTCTTTGTTAAATGGCATTTAAATATATAAAATAAATATCAGAAATATAAGTCTTTGTTTTACTATGGTTGCAAATATCAAAAAATTTCTATATGTGGCACGGCACCAGAGTTAAGTTAGGGTTTTTCAAAAAGCTGACACGCCGAGCTCAAAAGGTTCGCCATCGCTGTCCTAGTTCATAGGTTGACACTCAACCACTGAGCCATGCCAGCCAGGCACCCCTGAAATTTTCTTTTAAAAATATTACAGAAAAATCATTTAAAGCTGCAAAACTGAGACAAAGAATTCATCTGCTTCTACTTAGTTCCCCCCACCCCTCCCCCAATAAGAGGGGGAAAAATGAAGTGGCCTTTTTTTTTTTTTTTTTTCCCAATGCAGCATCCAGTACTATTTTACCATTATTTTCAGTGTGGTAGTCAAACAGAAGCGATGAGTTCCTCATTTTTTCTATTTTCTCACCGTGGAGTAACAGCCTGAGCTGCACCGGGGCAGGGGCTCTGCTCATTCTTTCTCACTTGAATCCCTGGTTTCCACCAAATTCCTGACCCATTTTATGGCCTTTTCACAACCACTTGCGGAATGAAAGAATTTCGAATATCGTCACATTTTAGAAAATAGTTTAAATTCTTGGTGTTTCATGTGCACCCGCTTCTGCTGACATTGGATTGAAGTGCTGGTGCCCTGCGCCCCAGTAAACACAGCGCAGGAGACGCGTGGGCAGCGAGGCTCTGTTGTGGTGACAGGGTTTCCCGAGAGGAGCGTGGGACTTTGGGAGGAATGCTGGGGTTCTGGTGGCTCTTCTGCAATCACGCACCGCCTCAGCCAATGGGCTCCAGTGCCGTTTTATATCTAAGGGGCTTTTCTAGGGCTTTGAAACTCACGTTTTCAGCAATTTCAATTATGTGCATCGTAAGGGTAAGCACATTCCACTTTGAAAGTTCAGGAAAATTATGGTTAGTGGTTGGAGACACAACTAGGAACCTATCTTTAAGTGAGTTCAAAAAAGAACTCAGACCAGTACAAAGGCCTGGAGAATCGAGTACATTTTTTTTTTTTAATTTAAAAATCAACTTTTGAAGTAAAGAGATCAAACATTTCATTTAGGACTGGTATATTGTTCCACATAGCTGTTGGTTCTCACTGTAAGAGGTTATTGGCATTTTTTTTTTTGCCAGTCATATAACTTGGATTTTGCAAGGACCAACAGTAATACTGCCACCACAGTGTCTGCAGGGGAATTAACTCGATGCCACTCAGGAGTCATTTTGTCCATTGGAAGGAGGCTGGGTTACATCTCGATTCTTAGCCAAAATAATGACTGTGAGACTGCTGGCTGAGTTATTGCAGAAAGGAAAGAGACCTTAGAAAGGACGATAAATTACTATTTAAACTATGTGCTCAGGATGTGTGTTATAAGACGACATTGCTTTGCTAGAATAATCCATGCTTCCTATTTATACATGCAAATGAAACAGTAAAATAAAATAAAATTCACCCAATGTCTACAATTAAAAAGAGCCATTATGAACAACCTATGAATGTCAGTTCAGATCTCTCTCTAAACATAGTGGTGGGGGAGTAGAACTTCCATTAGTTTTACACCAGTCCCCACGCCCCTTCCATACGATACAGTGCTGTCAGCACTGGTGGAAGGAGAAGAAGTGGACAATACGGGTAGCCATGTTTGGGGGGTGTGAGCATCATCGCGACTGGGCAGCGGTGACTCTGAGCCCGGATGCTGCTGTCAGTGCTGCTGAGAGTTCTCGTGTCTGTGCACGTGCTGGGAGGGGACGGCACGGCCAGCCCTTTGTGTGGGACTATCTGTTAAAGCTCCTTTGTGTAGTGAACAGCCTGGGAAGGTAGAGTTGGTGTTTCCTTTAGCAGCAAAACAAAGGGTTGTTGGCTGAGTGCTTAATAAAGATAGGGCAGCCCTAACCGGTTTGGCTCAGTGGATAGAGCGTTGGCCTGCGGACTGAAAGGTCCCAGGTTCAATTCCGGTCAAGGGCGGGCACATTCCCAGTAGGAGGTGTGCAGGAGGCAGCTGTTGATCAATGTTTCTCTCTCATCGATGTTTCCAACTCTCTGTCCCTCCCCCTTCCTCTCTGTAAAAAATCAATAACATATATATGTATATATATATATATATATATATATATATATATATATATATATTAAAGATAGTGTATCTCTCCAGGAAAAAGTTTGGGCTGGGTTGCTTGTGGCACTTGTGTAAAAACTGGGGCAAAAACCAGGGCCCCCTAAGCTTGAGGTGCCTCAGCTCTGACGCAAAGCCGTGGCATGCACAGCATCTAGCTCCTCTCTGCCGTGCAGCTCAGAGGCCAAGTGGGGCCGACATGAGCACAGAGTTCCTGCTTCGGGCCATGTCCTGAGTAGCAGGTCCTTCATCTCTGACCCAGGAGACTCGTGTCTTTCCCCCAGAATCCAAGAAGCTGTGGCAGGCTCACTTATTTATATAAAAATAAAGTGTCTAACTCTTCACAATTCTTGACAGGAATGTGCTTTAAAGTAGAAAAAACTGGAGAAATAATATAAATATCCATTAATAGTGGGCTGATAATAAAAAATGGTCCATCTAGTAAATGAAACAGTATGCAGCCATTAAAAAGTGTTCAACATTTAATTTGCTAACATAGAAAGAAAATAAAAGATTACTAAATAAAAAATGCACTTTAAGGTTTATTGCATATTGTGTGTTTCTAGTTCTGGGGAAAATGGCATAGTGTATAAGTATCGATGTTGTCTACATACATTGACAAATCCTGGCTGGTACACACCATCATCTTCAAGTTGGTAATTTCTTGAGAATGGGTATGAGTGGAAGATTAACACAAATGATGAAAAAGAGCATTTAATACAAGTCTAAATGTTTAGTTGTTAAATGTCAGATGAGACTTTGCAATTGAAAACATTTCAAATACTAACAAACCATAATAAGAATTCTGACTTTCAAATTAGATCCAGGTGGCTGTGAGTCCTGGCTATTACTCTATCTATCTGTGTGACCTCGAGCAACCCATTGGACCTCAGTGAGTTCAGTTCCCTCATCATAAAAGAGGCATATTGACACTGTCCTCGTCTGCTGGTGCAAAGGATTTAAACTTAGTGCAGGCTTAGCCCAGCTGCTGGCACAGTGGGCATTCATGTAGTTATTTTTAAATTTTAAAAAAAAATTATATGGTAAAATGAACTTTTCTGGCTTTTCAAAATGTCATGTCTTTTCTAAAATTAACAACAAGAAGAAAAGGCAGGACAATAAATTGGTCTTCTGTTATGAATCCTGGCAACAATATGTAGGTGGTGTTATAAGAGATGAATGCTTTCCTTTGGAACAAATCCTAGGGTTCTCAGACATCAGCAGAAAAGAACAATTGAGGGAAAATGTTGAGATGTGGACGATCAGCTGATCCTGAGATGTTAATTCTGTTTCTAAGTTGAGTTTTTCCTTGGTATATGCAAATTCTGATCATTGGTCTTTCTCACTCAAAAGACTGATTCTCTTTGCTTGAATTTGTTAAAACTTAGTCCTTCTGTGTGTGTGTTTAAAAGGGAGGGGTGCCTGTTCCTTACAAAGTTGTTATAATGTTGAAGTGAGGGCCATATGGCCTTCCAGTTTTTGGATGACATTGAGAAGTGCAATACAATTTGCAAACAAAATGGCATACATCCTGGAGCGATTAAACTAATCCTTTTTTAATGACGAAGAATGCTTATGTCCAAACTCCAAATCACTTCTCCAAAAATGATCAATAACAAGTGCATACAGTTAATGTCAAATAAAGGAAAAGGGAAAGAAGTGCATTTTTTATATTGCAGTCTGAGAACACAGATTTTAACCAGTCCTTGTTTAAAATAATGTTTTTCCCCTTGTAAAGGCAATGAGTGGGAATGTTTAAATACACTGTGGAAAGTTACAGGTGTTTTTAAAAATGAGACAGCTAAGCATGCAATGACATGGAGGGACTTCCAGAATACAGTAGGTTAAAAAAGCAAGTCAGTTATGCTAAGCGAAAAAAGCCAGTCAGAGAAGGACAAGTATCACATTTTCTCACTCACAACTAATGAACAAAATAAACTGATGAACAAAATAGATCCAGATATATAGAAGCATGAAACAGGTAGAGGTAAAGAGATTAACCATGGAGCTCATCTATACTAATAAAAGGGTAATATGCTAATTAGACTGGACATCTTCCTGACATCCTTCTGGATAAAGCCACTGGGGCAGGGGCTGAGGCAGAGGTGGTTAGGGGCTATCAGGCCAGCAGGTGAGCAGTTAGGGGGCAATCAGGCCAGCAGGGGAGGGCAGTTAGGGGCAATCAGGCTGGCTGGCAGCGGTGGTTAGAGGAGATAAGACAGGCAGGTAGGCAAGCGGTTAGGAACCACCAGTCCTGGATTGCGAGAGGGATGTCTGACTGCCGGTTTAGGCCTGACCCTGTGCCTAAACCAGCAGTTGGATATCCCCCAAGGGGTCCCGGTTTGGAGAGGGTGCAGACCAGGCTGAGGGGCCCTCCCCACCTGCGCAAATTTCATGCACTGGGCCTCTAGTCCTATATAATAAAGGGTAATATGCAAATTGACCCTAACACGGAACAACGGAACGACCGGGAAAGACTAGTCGCTATGATGCACACTGACCACCAGGGGGCAGATGGTCAACACAGGATCTGCCCCTGGTGGTCAGTGTGTTTCCACAGAGGAGTGCCGTTCAGCCAGAAGCTGGCTCATGGCTGGCCAGCACAGTGGAGGTGGCGGGAGCTTCTCCCGCTTTTGCGTCAGCGCTCAGGATGTCTGACTAATGGCTTAGGCCCACTCCCCATGGGAACCGTTAGTTGGACATCCCCTGAGGTCTCCCAGGCTGCCAGAGGGATGTTTGACTGCCAGCTTAGGCCTGTTCCCTGGGAAGCGGGCCTAAGCTGGCAAGTGGACATCCCCCAAGGGGTCCCAGACTGTGAGAGGGTGAAGGCCGGGCTGAGGGACCTCCCCCCCCCCGCCCCGGGGGCTTGAATTTCCATGCACCGGGCCTCTAGTATGCATATAGGCACAGCCCATGGACACAGACAATAGTGTGCTAAAGGCCTAAGAGGGACAGGTGTGGGGGATCAATAGTAAAAATGAAACAAAGGGGACATCTGTAATACTTTCAACAATAAAGATAAATTTTTAAAAAAAGAAAAACAAGTCATGGAATCTATATATATAAAAAGCCTGTGATCGTGACGCCCTAATGCCGTAACGACCAATCAGCAGGAGGCTGTGTATGCAGCAAGGAGCATGCTGGTGGGCGGGGACTTGATGCTGCATCTGTGCGGGCACCAGCAGGGACTTGACGCTGCTTATGCACAGGGGCCGGTGGGGACTTGTCCAGGAGGTGCATTGGGATAGTCCTGCAGCGCTGGCCGTGGGGCGGGACTCCAGGACTCGGGGCGGTCCCACGGCATGCCAGCTTTGTGAGGTGGGACATGGGGCAGTCCCGCGGTACAGGCGGGGTCCCGAGTCTCGCACGATTTTGCGCACTGGGTCACTAGTAATACATAAGTTGCCTAATGTGAAAGAAAGGTCAAAATGTGCAGGTGTTAAACGTTCTGCCTTTTATGCTTTTTTAACTTTAGAGATTTTTATTTACATATGCAGTTTCAAGAACTAGCCAGAATATTTCTAATTTTAAGCCCCTTTTCTTGATGTTTTGCCTAAAAAATGATGAGCCCCTTCATTCTGCATATCTAGGTCTTTTTCCATTCACAAATGTTTTCTTCTAGTCTATCTTCAATCGTTCACCTATTCAAAGGTGGGTCACGAGAAAGCAGAAAGTGAATAACACAGTTTGTTTTAGGGTTTTCCTGTGATCCTTGCTCACATTTATTGAGGGCGCGCTACCTGCCAGGTTGCTGTAAGGGAAACCCATTATGTCCTCACAGGGGACGTTGGAAGCTATTAGAAGCATCCACGTGTTACAGATCAGAAAGCTGAGGCATGGACAGGTTCAGTGCCTTGCTGCAGGTGCCCAGCCTGAAAGAGGTAGAGCCAGGGTTTGAGTCTAGGTGGTTTGAGTTGAGTGCACACTCTAATTAAGCATTCACTTGAGAACTTCCGAGTAGTTACCACATGCGATAGTGTACCTTTCATGGGAACACTGCATGTGGGGCCTCTGTTTTCTGTCCCCCCAGATTTTCATCCCTCCTCTTCCTTGCTTTTCTAGGTGAGGAGGGAGGATATCTTTTCCTCTTCAAGCTCAGAGGGGATAAGGGGCATTTATCACTCACATTGCTGATTCAGCTTTTCAGACCATCCGTTCTGCTTGCATGTGCCTCTAGCGTGGATTTGAAATCTACTAAATCTACTGTTATGTTTCTCTTGACTGGAAATTTGTTTGATCTCACATTTATTTTCATTTTATTGCTTATTAATCTCATAATTAGGTTTTATTATAATGTAGGAAGTTGTACTTAGCTACCCATGGTATAGCTGGGGATGAACTGAGTAGATTCCTGCTGGAATAACTAGGAATCTCTCTCTCTGAATGTCATAAAGCCACATGGTCTTAAAAAAGAGTGAGGGAAGGCCCTAGCTGGTTTTGCTCAGTGGATGGAGCATCGGCCTGTGGGACTGAAGGGTTCCATTCCTGTCAAGGGCACATGCTCGGGTTGCAAGCTCTGTCCCCAGTAGGGGGCGTGCAGGAGGCAGCCGATCAATGATTCTCTCTCATCATTGATGTTTCTATCTCTCTCTCCCTCTCCCTTCCTCTCTGAAATCAGTAAAAAAATGTTTTTAAACAAAGAGTGAGGAAGGTACATAATATAAATTCTGCAAAGTACACACACGAATTTTACATAAGAACTCTGCCATCTATAACCATGTTCAGATGCCATAACCTCTCATCATATTAGATATGTCCTTGTGTTTCAGTTTCCAGAAGCAGATATATGAGACACATATAACCAAGATATAGTTTAAGTGATTCCTTACATGTTTGTCAGGATTTTTTAATGTAAGCAAATGAACGTCTGATGGGCAAACCGGCCCTGCTGCATCTATAATTACTGCTGTCGACGCTTCCAGCCGGAGACGATCTGTTTTTGCATTTCCCATCCTCTGTCCTGCATGTGTATTTGTCACTGCAGCTGGGACTCATTTATTTCTAAAGCCGCAGCTCAGCGTGTAGGGGCTATTTGATCAAAAACAACATTTGAACAAGACCAAAATAGCCAAGGCAAGGGAAAATGGAGTTATATAACAATGTTAGAGCTTTTTTTGGAAGCAGCATTGAAAAAGATTACCCATTTGTATAGCTCCAAAAACCAAATAATAATTATGGTGGCATTGTTCTGTTGTCCGCATCGTTCAGATCTGGACTGGCAAACCAGAAAGAGAAAAGTGAATTATCCCTCATTATCTTGTTTGATTTGGCTCTTTAAATGGTCAATATTGCTAAATTGCCCTTTGGGTGGGAGGAAATTAGATTCTATCATAAGCCACTAAAGGTCTCTTTTCATGGATGGGTGTGTTTGTTTTTATATTTATTTTTATTTATTGATTCGAGAGAGAGAGATATCAATTGTTTGTCCACTTATTTATGCATTCATTGGCTAATTCTCGCATGCACACTGACCAGGGAGCCAACCTGAGACCTTGGCCTATGGGGACGGTACTCTAACCAACTGAGCAGCCTGGCCAGGGCCTGGTTAGGTGTTTTGTTTTTGTTTTAATTCGCAAGGCCCAGAATGCTGGACTAAAGAGGCAATTATAAATCTAATTATGGGTCATTTATGCCATAAACGTGACATATAATTACTGGTCATTTATGCCATGAACATAACATTTATGCCATGAACTTAACATAGCATATAGATTAGTACATAATAAACTTCCAAATGCTTCAACAGAGGCTGCAGGATGTTGATATAAAGTAAGTGGTAAATTCACCAACTTGGAAGTAACCAGTGTCGATGTTAACCGCTCAGAAATTTGCAAGGCACTCATAAATACTGAAAAACTCCAGGAGCTGAAGTAAATTTGATTTGAGACAATAAGAGTTAAGGTATATACTTCTGACATTAATTTTTGTGCCAAATGTATTTTTTATATTTTTATTTGTTTCAGAGAGGAAGGGAGAGAGAGAGAGAAACAATGAGAATCATTGATTGGCTGCCTCCTGCATGCCCCATACTAGCAATCAAGCCGGCAATCCAGGCTTGTGTCCTGACCGGGAATTGAACCTGTGGACCTTTTGGCTAATAAGTTGACACTCAACTACTGAGCCACACCACCTGGGTGTGCCAAATATATTTCAATTAAGATAACTGCCCCTTTTTTTTACTTTGTGAAAGACCACCAGATTTTGATATAAGGACACTTTGAATAATAATCCTATAGATTAAGCCCAGAGTTGAATAAATAAAAAAAATATATAGTATGAAGCCAGCATTGCTGGGCACTTGAATAAATTTGAGGATTAAGGAAATCTTCCTTGCAACAACTTCCATTATCTTCTAATAGCATGATTGGATTGGTTGAAATAAACGCTCTATTGAGACAGCAGTTGGCTTTCCTAACACCCCCCATAGTCTACTTTGGGAACTGTTTGTCCCTTGTCCTCATAGTTCTGGTAAGGGGATTGGGCATGAGATTGATCAGGTGTCCCCAGCTGGGCCAACCATGTCACTGAATCACTCTGCACTCAGCTATTGAGGCCCAGCAAGCCTGTGGCCAACACCAGGACTGAGGCCAGTTTGGTTCCTCCCTGATGCATTTCTGAGTGAGAGATGGTGACCACGAGCTGAGTCAATAGCACAAAAGTGACCTAAAGTCATTGGAGGTGGAGTTGCTGTTACATGGATAGAAACAGGCAATGGCGGGGGAGCATGGGTAAGAGAGCAAGATAATTCTTTCTGATGAAATCATCGAGTCCCTGAGGCCAGCCACATCCGTAGACACCTCAAAAGTGAATATATATTCCTTTTATTATTTAAGCTCTTTTGAGTTGTATCAATGTTCCCATGGACTGAATAACATCACCAATTACTGAGGGAGATCTGACTAATAAAAAATTGTTTGCCACAGAACTGGAAATAGAACGTTACTTTTGGCATTGATAATATCTCCTGTGCGGCTGAAGCAATTCGTGGGATTTAGTGTTCAATGTCCCCGGCAATATAGAGCTATCTGGTAGATAAATGCATACCTAGCGGGAAAAATCAGGCTAAGCAAAGGAGCATCTGAGGATGTGGACCATTGTATCAGCCTGGTGGTGGACTAGTACATAGTAAACTTCCAAAGGCTTCAACAGAGGCTGCAGGATGTTGATATAAAGTAAGCAGTAAATTCACCAACTATCTTGGAAGTAACCAGTGTGGATGTTCAACCAAACATCTGTCACAACGGAAGTCAGTAACATTGACTGAAGGACCCCAGGTGTCTTCACTGTGGTGTCACCTGTGTCCTAGCGACATTGGTGTCTTCATTGTGCAGGAAGTGAGTGTTGTCAGAATAAGTAATTTTGCCCAAGGTCATCTCCCGCCTGTTTCTCACTCCACACCACACAGCCTCTGATAACAAATGACCACCCAATAGCTAAGTTTAATTTGTAGAAATGATAGATGTTGGGAAAAATAAAGAGAATGTCATTTAAAAAGACAGTGCACAACATGTATGAATATCTATGTGACTTTGGGGTGAGAAAGGAAAAACCCAAGTATTTTCTAAAAGGAAAGATAAATATTTTGGAGCACACAAAAATAGAAATGTCAGGTGATCATAAATATCAGGTACAAAAGACGATAAACGTTTCAAAAACGTAGGACAAATGGTTAATACAGTTTATATATAAGGAGCTCCTGTCAATCAGTGAGAATGTCAATCCTTCAATAGCTCAGAGAGCAGGAGAGATGAGCAGCCAGCTCAAAAAGAAGCACATCAAATAGCAAAACTAAGTTACTAAGATTCATATTAAAATAATGAGAGTGGGGTTTTCCTTTCCCAAAATGGAATGCATATTTTTAAATAACATATTTCACCAAATTACTCTTGAGTGGTACCAGGGGAAACAGCTCTCCAACAGCGATATCGGGAGTGTACCTGATACCCCCGCTGTACAGCACAGCTTTACCGTGTGTATCGACAACCTTAAAAAGGGTCCGTACCCTTGACATGGTACGCTTTGAGGAGCAACTACTACCAATAAGTTGATAAGTGAAAATAGCCTAAGACTTAAAGTAAAAGAAGTCTTTGCAATGTTATTTACCATGAACACTTGGACACACATTGGACACCTCACTGTGAGTGAAGACGGGAGTGCCATCTAACCGTCCGCTGTCCCGTGATAACTAAGTGGCGAGGCCCCTGCTCCAGGTGACAGAGTCGGGAGCGAGGACTTGCTTGGTGGCGGTGGCCCACAGCCCGCTAGGCAGCCTCCTAACCGCACGCAGCTTGAGCACACAGGCCATTCACTGCGACACCAAAATAGGACCTCTGGTCTGAGTGACATTCCTAGTTGTCCTCCTCCATCAACAACGGGCATTGGGTGACTCCCTCAGACTTGACTTTTGCTTGTTTGCTCGACTAGTAGCCAATCCGAGGGCCTGCTTGCCCAGGCCCAGAAGAGAGAGGGTCTCTGGGGCTTAAAAATGGACGGTCGGTTGGTGTTCTGGGCTGACTTGTGCCCCCGCCTCCCTCCCAGGTCATGGGATGAAGCCAGAGCCTCTCCAGAAGGTGACGATTTGGAGACAGTGCCTTTGAGGAGGTGGCTAAGCCGGGACGAGGCCATTCGAGTGCACCCTGACCCACTTGACAGGTGTCCTTGTGAGAAGAGTGAACGTGGACGCAGAGACCCCCGGGGTGTGCTGCACCAGGAAGACCTAGTGAGGACACAGGGAGAAGGGGGGGAAGCTGACCTGCCATCATCTTGACCTTGCACATCTAGGCGCTGGAACTGTGAGAAGATGCGTTCCTTTGGCTGAAGGCCCGTCTGTGGAATTGTGTACGGCCGCCCCAGAAGGTGATGTGTTAGAGGGACAGTCACTCCTTACCTGCCTTTCACACACCTGCGTTTTCTTCTTTCTACTTTTCTTCTTTATGAGTGAATTTTCTATCACGGAAATATGTTTTATGTATTCTTAAAAAGGCTTTTTAAAACAAACAGAAATAACCCCTACGTTTAACAAGCTGAAGTTCAGCTAATGTGTCCTTATGCCACACAACAGTGCCTTTGTCTAAAAAATCCTAAGATTCAGTTCAACAATACATAATGCAATTGGTCAGAATACAAATGGGAAATGAAGTTTTCATATGCTTTGCCCAATTGAAAGTATTCCACATACTTAGGAACAGCCTTAAGGGTGACTTTCTAGAACAGAATTGGAATAGCTCTGACTTGGACATGGCTCTGCGGCTCCATCCGTTCCATTTTTGATGATTCGTCCTCATCTTCCAAACCTGGTGAGGATGGTAACTTGCACCCTTCCAAGAACATGGCCTCTATTAGCTGCTTTTAATAAAATTCTGGCCCAGCCGATGTGACTCAGTGGTTGAGCGTCAACCCGTGAACCAGGAGGTCACGGTTGGATTCCCTGTCAGGGCACATGCCCGGGTTGTACACACGATCCCCAGTGGGAAGCGTGCAGGAGGCAGCCCATCAGCGATTCTCTCTCATCATTGATGTTTCTATCTCTCTCTCTCCCTCTCCCTTCCTCTGTGAAATCCATAAAAGAATATTTTAAAAATAAAAGCAAATAAATAGAATTCTTCTCTGTGCATACGTGTTGAGTTCCCATGTTGAGAGGCTAACGGGGTTCAGGAGAGGTTAGGACGTGAGGGTGAGTCAGGCGAAAGCGAGCTGCCTGGGACCAAGGCTCTGGAGCACAGCGGCAGGGGCAGGGGCGGGTGATGAAGGAGACAGTCTGGGAGCCAGGCGTCCCGGTCCCCAGGCAGAAGAAATAAACTCGGCTCGGAGGAAACAAACCAAGATTGCTGTGGCTTTTGATCAAATGTCAAAGAACAGGATCCAGACAGTAAGTAAGTGAGCCCACAAGCCACTGAAATGTCTCCGTTACTCCCAGCTGACAGCGCCAATGACATTTCCTCGGTCATCATTGGAAAGAAAAGCCACTGAACAATAAAAGTGACTATAAATCACGGTGCCCTTGGCCAACCAGCATCTACCCTTGCTGGTTTCTGCGGTAAAAAATCACGTCGGAGGTATCAAGCTCTCCGGTTTGGGGAGGAGGGGGCGGGGGGCGGCTGCGGAGAGACTGGGAGAGGGTTTCTCAGAAAAGCTTTCATCCTAAATGGGTGTGAAACACTGTAGACTGAAATGGTTGCTTCTCACAGAGGGCCTGGGGGTGCAGCCGATGCGCTGGCTCACCTGCGGAAAGGAAGGAAGTGACCTAATGATCGTTATAAGAATGATGGTCATGGTTCTGCGGTAAAACTGGGAATTACTAATTATCACAGCTCAGTCATGTTCGGTTCACAGAGGAGGACAGCCAGGATCACAGAGTGCCTGTGGGTGGCTCGTGCCTCAGCTCCGGCAAGCGGCAAAGGTGGGACTCGAACTCGTTAGTTTGGCTGGAGCGCTGACCGGGCTCTCTCCCTGCATCACTCCATCTGCCTGTGCCCCGGCTTCCGTCGGGTCCCTGAAATACTGATTTCATTCCCTGAATCTTTGTATTCGCTGTTCTTTCTGCCCAGAAAGTTCCTCCTCGGGAAGTTCCGCTTGTGCCTTGCTTTCTGCTTCCTGATCTCGACTCAGATCCCACCACCGCAGAAGGCCTCATTGCCCACCCGTCTAAAAGCGTCCCATTTCACCACCCGAGGCAGTTTTATTCCCCTCGGGACACTCAGCGCCGACGTTTTCTTATTTTTAGTTGTGAATGTGGTTTTCTCTCCCCATCACCCTCACCACATCCCCTGCAACAGGCCTCAACACAGAACGAAGGAGGTGTCCGTTGATATTGCAGAACGGAGGATGGGAGTCATTTAAACCACGTGAGATGTATTCAAAGGAGGCGTGATGGCCCTTGATTGTATTGGCATGTTGAACTTTACTGAGATTACACAGGAAAATACCTTTCCATGTTTGCAACTGGTGAGCTCCTCTGTCCTGAGAGGGGTGACAGTTCCAGGCATCACCAGTCCGTGTGACTAAGTGCCTCCCTCAGGAATGTCCTACGACAGAGGAAATGCCTTAAAAAATAGTGCATCTCTAATTACTCAGAAGTCGTTTTGGCTCAGAGATACGATGAAAAGGAAAGAACATCTTCATTGTATTTTACATGGAAAGTTTTCACAGCAGAGAGACAACCAGATGAAATTCAAGAAGTAGTATTACTGACGCTTAACTTTGAAAAGTTAAAAGCAGGGCCATACACTAAGTCTCATACTCGATTGCCCAGGACTAAGGTGCTCACCAGCACTCTCTCCCCTGTGGTTTGCAGGGCCACTTCCATTTTCACACTATGAAGGGGTGCTTTCAAGAATGTTATGTGAGCCTGCAGGAAATTAAAAGGTAATGCTAGGAAAAGGGGATAGCTTTGTTAATCTATATATCTGCACTCATGTCTGTCAGTAGACCTATCTATCATCCATCTATCTACCTACCTACCTGCCTGCCTACCTGCCTGCCTACCTACCTACGTACCTCCCTACCTGCCTGCCTACCTACCTACGTACCTATCTACCTGCCTGCCTATACACAGGTGTGCCTTTTCAGGAAGGAACCCCCAGGAAGCTCAGTGGAAACTGCCAGCAACTCACTCCAGAGGAGAGCCATCCTTGTCAGAGTCAGAGCACTAAAGGCATTTAAGCTCCAAAAGCTGAGAAAGGATAGAAGGTTACTTGCACACGGAGTGTTGCTTCCAGAAGGAACGACATATGACGTTAAAAACCACCGGGGGTCACTTTCTGAAAGCTGGGTTGTCACCAATGAGTGTGGGCGATCCTGCTGACCTGCGCTAATGTTTCCCATGTGTCTCCTCGCCGGCGCACAGTAGGGCTATTTTACCCCTGGAAGGGGCAACTCGGGTTTATGTTGCAAGTTGTGCACCTACGTCCAGTAGCTCCCACAGTCACACGGTAAATGTGCAGAAAACATTGTAAACGTCTATGTCCATTTGATTTTTCTGGGGGAGAAATTCAGACTTGAAAGGGAAGTTTCGGAGATATTTATCTGAAGTCACCATATTCAGTATTTAGAAAACTCTAGTTTTCCTTTTTTTTTTCTTCAGTGATTATAACGTTCAGGACTGTTTTTCTTAAGGTTTAGTAAAAGGAGTTACACTAAAACATACGGGAGGATAATCATCCAAACAAATCGCAGTTCAGGGAAAAGATGCCTGGATACTGTCATTACACTTATCCGTGGTTGTTCCATTCCTTACGTGTCCAAACCACCTCACAAAGCTACAGTGAATAAAACCATGTGGTGGGTGTAGTGATAGCAAGGTATGTGGTGTGTCGGCTTGCTGTGTCGCAGACACTATTTTACATGCTTTTTCATGAGTCTCCACAGAATAATGTATTTATTCTTCCTGTTTTGGTGATGAGGAAACGGAGGCAGAGAGATGTGAGGAAAATTGTACAAAGTGACAGTTGGTGAGCATCAGACCCGGGGTTCCAGCCCCAGCTAACGTCTGGCCCAGAGGCCAGGCTCTGAGACCCAACAGCCGATGCACAAGGAAATATTTATTTCACACTAGAGGCCTGGTGCATGAAATTCATGCACTGGCAGGGGAGGGAGGGACCTCAGCCTGAATTGCAAGGGGGCACAGGCCAGACTGAGGGACTGCACCGGTGCACAATCAGGGCTGGGGAGGGATGTGGGAGGTTGGCCAGCTGGGGAGGGACCACGGGAGGGCTCCAGGGCATGTTCAGCCCACCTCGCTCAGTCCTGATCAGCCGGACCCCAGCAGCAAGCTAAACTATCAGTTGGAGAGTCTGCCCCCTGGTGGTCAGTGCATGTCACAGCAACTGGTTGACTAGTCAACTGTCTTCTCCCTGGTGGTCAGTGCATGTCATAGCGAGCGGTTGAGTGGCCTTAGCATATCATTAGCATATTACTCTTTGATTGGTTGAATGAATGCCCAGACGACGGTACACTTAGCATGTTAGGCTTTTATTATGTAGGATTATTATCACCTAAGAGGAATCCTATTGCCCGAAGTGCTGGAAAAATGAAAAATTATTTTGGCATCGAACTGCTCCACATCAGCAAATGTTCCCATTACTGTAACATGTTCCTTGAAGTATCCAGGACTTCTGATGGCTAGTCTAAAAGGAATCGCATCTTTCCTGATTTTGCCAACATTCATTAATTAGATTTTTCTAATGCAGATTCTGGAACAGACTAGAACTGTCTTTGATTTTTTAGCTTTATTTTCCAGGTCATGGATTCCCAGCCTGAGAAGTATGTGAGGTGGCTTATGCACGCTGATTACATCGTTTCTAGGTTATCAGCATCTCTTTGATGGTTGTCTGCATTCTTTACTGTAGACATGATTTCACATGTTACTTATTCCGTTTTCTGTTCAACCTGGGGCATTCCCCACTCCTGATTTATTACTCCACATCTCCAGTGGATTCTTAAAGAAGCTCCATACACAAGCCCATAGGATGTGAATTGGATACTCGGTAAGGGAAAGTCCTTGTGAGAAAATGACTTGTCTTCTTGTAGGTTCATCTTCAATGGAATGCTGGTCGCCAGCCCCAGGCCTGGAGCTGGCTGAGATCGCCCGGGTCGCTGTGTAGCTGGAAGTGGGAGCCACTTTCTTCCTGAAACTTTCTCTGCCTGGAGGGTCAGATTCATGGTCGCCCCTTGTTCCCAGTCTGGCTCTTTCTCTGATCTGCCCCGCTGCGGGCGCCCCCAGAGCCGGTCCTATCCCTGCTCCATCACCTCCATCCTCCTCACCACCTCTTTGCTCGCAGGGACTCTTCCCTCAGAACCCCGTCTCTGAAACCAGGGCCTTCAGCTACATTTCGGGCTGATTCCAAGCAGAGCTGCCTTCAGATGCTGCACAGCTCCTCCCTGACCCGTAAGGTGTGGGCTCAGGTCCTGCTGTCATTTATCAGCTGCCTGAGCTACTTCAGGACACTCTGTATCCCTCGGGCTCTCTCCTGCAAGTAGGTGACTAATGCTATCACAGGGGGAGGGACAGGATGTCCCACCGGGGACTCCAGCTGTGGTCACCCAGCCCCAGGTCACAGCGAGGTCCGTCTGATGTGACCAGGCGTGTCCTCATCAGCCTTCACCTGGGGGTTGTCCGGCCTCACTCTGGGCTCCAAGACTTCATGCTCAGCACACCTGCAGCCTCTCCACCGCTGCCCTGTGTCCCCCCTGAGGACCCTGCAGACTCCCCAAGTCCTCTCTGGGCTGGCCCAGCAGCTGTTCTTCGGGCTTGGAACTGCAGGGGTACGGTCACAGGGCCTTTAGAAGAGCTCCCAGCATCCCAGGCTCTCCCCCACCTTCTCCATCTCCAGCTGTCTAGAGCCCCTGAGAGGGACACTGCCAGAACCCTTCCAATGATTGCCCTGAAACGAGAAAATCGGGCCGTTTCCCCCTAGTTCCGACGTCACAATCCGCAGCATGGACTATGGGATCCGTCACTCCCATTTGAATGGGGAAGGTCCACCGAGCCAAGAGGGACCCCGGTCACAGTGTCACCAGTCAGTCCAGCCAGTGCCATGCTGCTGCCAGGTTAATGGCATGAGTTTGGCTGCCAGCAGGAAGGCTGCTTTCCCTCAGGAACCGGGTGGTGGCCCACACTGAGCTGCCCGGCTCCAACGAGGTGGCCTGATCGGGGCTCCAACAGCCCCGTGCAAGCAGCCCTGTACTCCCAGCCTCCCTGTCCCTCCTCATCTCCTCTCCCCATGGCTTTGCTTCATGCAGCCCCACCCTTCCTGCCCTGAAAGACACAGGGGGAGGGGGGAGGACAAGGCCCTGAGTGACATGGGAGGGGCAAGGGCCTGAGTGACACGGTGAGGGGGGGAGGGCCTGAGAAGCTACAGGTCATGACAAGTCAAGCGTCCTCCATGGCGGTCGAGCCTGGGAAGCCCATATGTCACCTGTCATGGGCTTCCTCTCCACCCCCCCCCCGCCCCCCCGCCCGCCGCATTATTTCACACAGTTGCTGGGGAAACTCACCCTCAGGAACCTGTTTAAATTTCCTGATTGTTCTACAAACATCCAGCGGCCTGCCCATCAGGGGCGTGTGTGGGAGAGGGCCCCTTGGAGGAAGTTGCTGGGGGGCGAGGGGGGCTAGTCTTCCTTCTGATTCCTCGGGCTGATAGCCTTCCCAGTTGAGAGTCATTTAGGGGCCTCGGCAGCGGGTGTCCTGCTCCCCATGTGCCCAGCTGACCTCGGGGCCAGCGTTCCGTGAAACTGGATCCTATAAGGAGGCACGTTATCTCCATCAGCACGAGGCTCAGAAACCGCCTGCAGAAGTCATACTGCACTTTCTGATCTTGCTGGGGAAATACGCGGACCCTTAGGATAACATCTAGGAGGAGACATGTCCATGCAAAAAAAAATAAAATAAAAAAATAAAAGCCTTAATAAAGTTAATGAATCAACTTCAAAGTGTGTGTGAGTCTACTCACCTCCTAGTCTCGGGAGAGGCCGGTTCAGCCAGCATTTCCTCCCAGGTCCTCGCACATCCATCTGCTCCTGACAAGTGAGTCCCCGCTGCCTGCCCGCAGTAGCAGCAGTTTCTCTTCAAGAACTGGGACACTTCATTGTGAGGAAACCACACGCAGCCGATCATGGCTCCCCGAGCACTCGGCCTCTTCCCGACCCAGGTGCACTGTGTCTGCAGGTCTGGGCCTTCAGGAGACACATGGATATTCACGTTTAAAGGAGAGGTTGTCCCTGGTGCCAGGAAATTCAGGAGGGGTGTGTGTGTGTGTGTGTGTGTTCGTGTGTGTGTGTGTAACCTAAGAATTCCCTCCTTCCTTGTGTCCTGCCCCTGCCGTTCTGACATTCAGATGGACGGTTGGGTCTCTGTTCCGTTGTTGTTGCCCATACTCAGGTTCCATGTCAGCAGATGGGGCGCAAGGGTCAGTGTCTGTGAGGGAAACCCCACTCTGAAGTTGAAAATCCGTTTATTATTTTTTATTTATTTGTATTTTTGTATTTTTTTATTTATCTTTACTGTTGAAAGTATTACAGATGTCCCATTCGTTTTTTTTTGTTTTGTTTTTCCCATTGACTCCCTCCTCCCCACATCCACCCCTCCCAAGCCTTCACCACACTATTGCCTGTGTCCATGGGTTATGCATATATGCCTATCAGTTCCCCAGTTAATCTCTCCCCCCAGCACCTCCACACCTCCACCTTCCCTCTGAGATTCCTGTCTGTTCCATGGTTCTATGTCTCTGGATCTATTTTGTTCATCAGTTTATTTTGCGCATTAGTTTCCACATATGAGTGAGATCATGTAATACTTATATTTCTCTGACTGGCTTATTTCGCTCAGCATAATGCTCTCCAGGTCTCTCCATGCTGTCTAGAAGGGTAAGAGATCCTTCTTTTTTACAGCTGCATAGTATTCCACTAGAGGCCCAGTCCACAAAATTTGTGCACTCGAGGAGGGGGTCCCTCAGCCCAGCCTTTGCCCTCTCAAAGTCCGGGAGACCTTGTGTATAGGTCTGACTACTTTCAAAACCTGTGCCTTTCATCTCAATGTGATAATGCACATATCGCCTCTGAGTATTTTTTTCTATTCTATTGCCATATCCATCTCTGTATTTTAAAACTTTTTCTGTTTGTTATATGCAGTAAACATTGAGCAAAAGAATGTGAGCTTCAGTGGGAATAGCCCAGACCCTTAGCAAGGGGTCTTGCCCAGCCTGGTCTACTTCTTGTGCATCTTACCAAATCTTGGAAATTCTCATGACTTCTACTTACTACGCATGTCTGACCCCTTGACCTTGTAGGCCGAACTCCAGTAGGAGAGGGACAGACCATCCCTGCCCTCCCTTCTGACCGTCGTTGGTCCTTCTTTGTCTCCGTGTTTGGGGTTTCCCAATGTGCTTTCGTATTCTGTTTCCAGGTTACAGAGACGATACCAGGATTCATCACTAGTTTTGATTGTCTTTAAATTATGTTGCCTTGACCAATTTCTCTTGATTTATTGCCAATAATGTCAAGTTCTTGCTATTACAATTTGTCATTCATGATTTTTGGCGTAATCCTCATAGAAAATGTCTTCAAGTTTCAATGCCCTTCCAGAGTGAGGTTTGTTGAGCTTACACACTGCACATAAGTCATTATTGCCACACTTGATATTTCAGGCAGGTGTTGGGTTATTAGGCGGCTGATTCACAACGAGCACTCCATCTTCCTTACGTTTTTCATGCTTTCCCAAAGGTCTTTGCTCAGAGCATTACTTTGTAACTATAACCACATTGATTATGCCAATTCTTTGATTTCATAACATCATGAGAAAGTGATAATCATTGTTCAAGATAATTTATAATTATTTATTCTTATACCAATTCAAATCCTCAGTTATTTTCCGCTTCTGGAGAAAAAAGGGAAGGACTCCTTTTGAAACCCTTACTGCTACCAGTGGAGGCAGTTAGTAGCATGTCCCTGAAATAGTCAACTTTTAACCACTTTCACAAAACACATTATTCCACAATTATACTGTCCTGCTTCTATAGACTTTGTATCCATGTAGATAAATAGAAATAAACAAATATTTTTACATACCCCACAGACGAACCACATTGGAAAGTTAAACCCATACAGATCCCATGTGTTAGTGCTACGTAAACTATGACCCACCATTCAAGAGGCAGTGGAGACGTTCGATAACACTGGACTTAGGCCAGAGCCAGCCTTAAGCCTTAAGCAATTCTTTCTGGGCTCACAGTCTGCAAATTATGCTTCGGCTCCATGTGTAAGGATATCACTGGGTTTTTAAGACTACCCTAAAGTCAATGAGGATGTTTATTTTGAGGGGTCTCCATCTCTTTTTTTTTAATTTTTAAAGATATATTTTTATTGATTTCAGAGAGGAAGGGAGAGGGAGAGAGAGAGAAACATCAATGATGAGAATCGTGGATCGGCTGCCTCCTGTGCACCCCACACTGGAGATGGAGCCCCTAACCTAGGCATGTGCCCTGACCCAGAATCAAACCTGGGACCCTTCAATCCGCAGGCCGATGCTCTATCCACTGAGCCACACCAGCTAGGGCTGGAGTCTCCATCTCTTACAGCATCCAATGCGTTTGAGGTGTGCTCCAGGAGACCTGTTTGATTTCCTTTTCCTCTAACCCATGGCCGCGCAGAGGAATGAACAGAGGTGCTGTCTGCACAGAAGCGCTCAGCAGCCTTGTGTGAGCCGCGGGCAGCATGGCACTGAGGCCTCCCACTCGTCATTTCTGTGTTCAGGGAAGTGAGGCAGATGTGCAGCCAGCTGCTTCAATGGTGCTGGGCCGTGTGCTGTGGCAAAGCTCAGGGCACTAAGCAATAATGAGCACGAATGACCAATGTGATCTTGTAGTGAAGTTTTACACTAATGCCAAGTGCTTCTTGCATTTGGGGATCGGCAATTGGAGACCTTTTCATTCCCATTTTATATGTAGGAGTTAGTCAGAATACGAGTGATTGTTTTCCATGTCAGTCAAATGCAATTTCTAAAAATCAGTTTATGGAAAAACTGGGCTTGATATTGAGTATCAGCTCCTTTACTTTCAAATCTTCAGAAATGCAGATATTTATCTAAATGCTACCTGGATTTCAGGGATATAATCTTTTGATATCGAGCTCTAATACAAGAATTTCTCATTTTTGGATTAGCAAGATAAGATTTCCAACCCAAATCTCCCCACAGCTAAAAGCACACGCCATATATTCATGAAACAAAAGAGAAGGGGGTTGAATTTGAATGAAATTTCAAGGTAAAGAAAATTTATTTTTTCTCTCCTTGTAATGATGTCATTTAAATGAAAATAATTTATCTCAGCTGGATGGCTCTGGTATATTTTTCTATGTGGATTTCATTTCTTATTCAGAGAACCAGGGACAATAGACCAAATGAAAGAATCTATGAGAACGTGTAGTGAATTAATTGTGAAGTGAATTTAAATAGTGAATTCGTGAATTTATAGCGAATGAAACCATTTCACTGAATATAAGACGTAGTGAATTGATAAGAAGTTGCAGCGGCTCAGCTGCTGTGTCAGTTGCCCCTGGGTTTACCTTCTGAAGCTTTGCTCAAGTCATCCACCTCGCTTTCTCTGTGCGATGAAATACAGACATTGGTCCTATCAATGATGTTTTAATGAGTGGAAATGACCAGCATGCTAGCAATCATCAAGTA
Source organism: Myotis yumanensis (assembly GCF_028538775.1). Classification (NCBI taxonomy): domain Eukaryota; kingdom Metazoa; phylum Chordata; class Mammalia; order Chiroptera; family Vespertilionidae; genus Myotis; species Myotis yumanensis. The sequence continues at coordinate 106,707,368 of NW_027223756.1, forward strand.
ACTCCAACAACCTCAGAAATCCAAATTCAAGTGGACATACTGGGGGGGAGGGTTGGCTACCAGCTTAAAAGGAAGCATAAAGCATGCTTGGTTCTTACAAATGAGTCTGAGTTCATTGGGGAGAGACAGGCCAGGAGAAGGAGGAAGGCACATTCAACACCGATCGTGCCTGGTTTGCAGAATGGCATCTGGGGTCCCCTGGCTGTGTTGGCTCCCTTCCTGCCCTTCTCACCAGACACCAAAAGGAAGAATGTGATTTATTATCCTATCTAATAAAATGGTAATATGCAAAGTAACCATCACTCCGTCACAAAGTTGGCAGCGCCTAGAGCCACAAGATGGCAGCGTCCACTCCTCTCAGCCCCGCCTGAGTCCCCCAGTCCTGGGGGGGGGGGGGGGGGCAGCAGCGTGAGCGGCCTGGTGGAATGCTTGCTTTATCGCCACAGTGACGAGGCAAGCGTTCCAGACCTGGCCGCGGAATGCCTCTGGCCAGGCTGTGTGTGGAGGGCCTTTGGTCAAGCCGGGCACAGAACGCTTGCGTTGTTGCAGGCCGGGCTGAGGGACGTCCCCCTTCCCCCAACTTCCCATGCACGAATTTCATGCACCGGGCCTCTAGTGTATTAATAATAAATTCAACCAAAACCCAGGATTGTCAACATTTAATAAGCTCCTTTTAAAACATAGAAATGGGCCATTTTTTCCTTGTTTAGAGGAAAGCCACCCGAAAAGCCGAGCTTGCTCATTGGAGTGATGGATGGGGTCACAGAACTAACGAAACACTCGGCGCCTTCACCACGTGCGCCCGAGTCATCGGTGACAACGACGAGTCGCCGTGGCCGGTGATCACTATTCTCCTTCAGATTAGACACACTATCCTGGGCACTGAGCAGGCTTGGAGAGGAACCAGAAACGGTACCCGGAGTCACAGACAGTGGCAGGAAATGCACACTGTGCGAATTGGGGCTTTGCCGGAGGCTGGACGCCATGAAGGAGGCCAGCAATGCAGAAAGGCACTCGGGAGAGCGGATCCCAAAGGAATCACATTCATCAAAGCAGCCTTCGGGGATGTTCTGTCTCAGCCGCTCCAGCGAACAAAGGATGACAAATGGGTTTGCCACGTTCGCTGCGAGTCCAAAGGAGGTTCCCGCGTCAGGGAAGTGATGTCAGTGCCGCTGTGGTCGGGTCGGCAGCGAAGGGCAAACCTGGCATTGATTTAAAAGGTGGTCCCGACAGGCTCAGGTTTTATAAAAACGAAACGTCTGCCAGTCCTTTTCATGACAAACAAAGAAAACCTGCCTTTTCTTTTCCCTTCTGCGTTGAGCTGTACCTGACTATCAGAGCTGGTAGTAAACACACGCTTTTCTAGCGTCAACTTTGATTACTCGAACACACTTACCAGAAATGTGTTGAAATATTTTAATGATCATCCTTTCATCTCTCACATTGGGATCTCAGTGGAACCAGGAAGCCTGAGAGACCGAGGCCAGAGCATGTGACTGTGTGTGTGTGTGTGTGTGTGTGTGTGTGTGTTCCCAGCCTCTGACATACACTTACGAATGCTCAGTCTTATATGTCAGCAAGTGAAATCATCTGGCAGTGAGGGTGGGGTGACGGGGACCGGAAACGGGAGTGGTGGGGACAGGAGTGACGGGGATGGGAGTGGCGGGGACAGCAGTGGCAGGGACAGGAGTGGCAGGGACAGGAGTGGTGGGGACAGCAGTGGCAGGGACTACAGTGGCGGGTACGGAGTGGCGGGGTCTGAGCAGCCAGGAACCAGGGACTAAACCAGGTGAACGTCTCTGCTCTCCTCTGAGGTCGGGATGTGGTGCATCGCCCAGGGCAGGGCAACAGGATCCCCACTGCCCATAGACCCTCTGCATCCCCCCCCACACAGCCTGGCTCCTGCAGGCCTGGTCCCCATGCCTGCGCCCCCAGCACTGGGCAGAGGGAGTGGAGGGGAGCACGTCCCCTTTCTTCAAGGACAGGACCCAGGAATTGGACATTTCACCTCTTTGGGAGCCGGTGGCAGGACTCAGGGCTGCACGTAGCTGCAGGGCACGTTAAACAGAGGGTTGCAGACTGGGCCTCAGCCCCCGAGGCAGCAGCTCTGTCCTGAGGGAGGGGGGGTGTGGGGAGGGACCCTTCAGCGTCTGCCTGTGGCCGCCTGCTGACTGCCATGAACTGCAGCTATGGCAGCTCTCCGCGACCTCCCTATGATTAAAGCTGAAAGGCATTTCTACAAACCTTCACAAGGAGTTTGCATTAGTTGGCTCAGGCTGCGTAACAAAATGCCACAAGGTAGCTTGAAAAAAAGGAAATGTCTTTCCTCACAGTTCACAGAGCTCAGCGCGCCACGGTGTGCGGGGTGGGGCACTCCCCATGGGGCAGCAGGTCCTCTGTGTCCCCACGGGGCCTCTCCTCGGGGCCGTACGCAGGACGGGGTGAGAGCTCGGGGTGAGAGTGTGGGGTGTCACTTCTCACAAGGACACCAGTCCTGCTGGGTGCCCCCCTCATGCCCTCATTTAACCATAAAGGCCCATCTCCAGGTTCAGGATGGCTCCCACGTGAGTGTGGGGGAGGCAGGAACTCTCAGTCCATAACACGGGTTGTAAAAAGCCACACATCTTTGCGGAAAAACTGGTTAAAATCGGGTGAATCATTCTTCTCTTCGTTGGTGAAATGGGGTTGAACTACAGAGCACCAGGTCACTCTGCAACTGCCCACATGAGGAAGCTACAATCGGCGATGTCGCTTCTTTGTTCCTGTATTTTAATCATCTCCTGTGTGTTCCATGTCTTCCATTTTATCAGCTTCCTGTGATTAATTCTAGTGTCACCCACGGCACAAAATGAATATTTGAAAAAGTCCGTGGAGGTGATGATACATCTTCAAGGCGTGGCTGGCTGACCCTACGATTGAGTCGCTAGGATTGCACGTGGGCCGGGCGCAAAGGACACGTGTGAGTGAAGTTCCTTCTGGCTTCTGCTTATTGGAAACCGTGCTGTCTGAGAGGGAAGGAGAGGAAACAAATAAAAGTAAACTTTGCCGGATCGGAGAGTGTGGCGGCTGAATGTCCATCCATTCCTGCACTCATGACCCAGAGCAGGGTGGGGAGGGGGTACAGGAGGCAGCTGATCGATGACCCAGAACAGATCGCTTCTTCATCACAACGGAGCACGTTCCTCAGTCAGCCTGTAGTCTCCGGCGTGTGTTGTACCATAAAGAATAGCTCTGAACCGTTTTGGAATTGGACTTGCCCAAGGCAGGATGACAGGAAGAGGAGGTTCGCTGAGCTGACTGCTGTCTGGCGGGTCCGGACATGACCTCCTGGTTCATAGGTCAACGCTCAACCACTGAGCCACACCAGCAAGTTTCTCAATGTCTCTGAACCCCTGGGGTCACCGTGATGGGGGATTTCTGTGAGGATCAGCGTAGTGAAAAGTCAGCACTTACCCAGGGTGCTGAGCCTGAGTCCCACCTGCAGCTCTCCCTCCTCACTTGTTGTTTGTTTGTTTGTTTGTTGCCCTCGCTGGCCAATCACCTCCTAGGAGGCTGTCACTGCCTCTGAATTTCCCTCCTGTCCGATCTGGCAGGCTTCTCCCCAGCCTTGTGGGATGGAGGAAGAATTAACGTGTAAATGACTGAAGAACAAGACCATTACCATGCTTTGCTGGGGTTGATGTTTGAAAGCGTGTCAATGAGGCACGATTTTAAGCAAAAGCAGAGGAGTTTCAGGGCAGCAATGACCTGTGAGGGGCACCGGCAGGGTCCCAGGACACCAGGGTGTGGCTGTCGTCCTGTGGCCGCTGACTCACCTGCACTGTCAGCGTGTCTGCGTTTGCTCGTGGGGATCAAAGTTCCTTAGGGATGATTCTAACCCTCACAGCTCTGAGTACTCATGGCACCCCTCCAAAGCTCGCGATGCGTGTGGCGGACACAGCGCCCAGCGTGAATGTGAGTCTGACAGCACTTTAGCGTGAAAATGCCAATTGTATTACATAGACCATTTAGGAAACATTTTCATTTGAACATCCTCATGCAAAAGCAAAATTTAAAATAATTTGCTCTCCTAAAATTATATTCTTTGTATTTCTTGCCTGTTATGTCATAAAAGAATTTTAAAGGTATAGTTACAGGAAATAGCCCAAGTGCCCATAGGTAGATGAGTGGATAAAAAAGCTGTGGTACATTTACACCATGGGACACTAGGCAGCAGTGAAAAGGAAGAATCTCCTACCCTCTGAGACAGCATGGAGGGGCCTGCAGAGCATCACGCTAAGTGAAATAAGCCATTCAGAGAAAGACAAGTATCACATGCTCTCACTCAGATGCGGAATCTAACAAACAAAATAAACTGATGTATGGAGTGGATCCAGAGACTTGAAGCATGGGACAGAGTGCGGAATCTCGGAGGGAAGGTGGGGGAGGGTGGGTGGGTGGGAGGTAGAAAAAAATAATAATAAAAAAATAAAGGTGTAGTTACATTATAGATGTCTTTATATTAAATCTGAGATTTTCATCCCAAACATATTAAATAAATTAAAATATCTACAATATTGGAAAAAGGACAAAACAGAAACACTTTCTATATAGAAGTAAAGGTTTCTCTAAGTTTCAGGAAGTATTTCTTGAAAGGTTATAAAAAATCAATGATAAAATGAAATATTTTACAATGTTTAAGTAAATAACCTAAGCATCACCAGGCTTACGAAGGCATTTTATTGTTCCAACGATTGTTCTCATGTCCTGGGTCACGTGAATCCAGTTCTTTATGGTGACCACTGCTGATCAATCACTGTTTTTTGCAGCAGGTACCATGTGGAGGTGGGAGGGGGTAAGAGGAGATTGTGGGAGCAGCGGGTGGTCATCGAGCACCGACGGACAGCCAGTCCCCTTCCCTCTCAGAAAGGGCAGACCAGGGATGCTGGGAAAAACATGATACATGAGAGAATAAGACAGGGTACAGATGAAGATAGTAAATCACTGAAGATTATTGTTGTAGGATGAGGGGCAAGCATGGAGCTAAAACATTGGAAACAGAAGCTACCCCTGAGAATGGAACCCAGGATTGTTACACATCAAGGGAATGTCAATCAAAAGCACAGTGCGAGACCATGCCACACCTGCTGGAAAGGCTATGACTTAAACACTGACAACATCAAGTGTCGGCAAGGACGAAGACCCCTGTGACTCTCACGTAGGTCTGGGGGAGTGTGAGATACCCTTACCTGTGTGTTCCAGAAGCACCTGGGAGGTGGTGTTAGGAGCGAAGAGAACTAGTTCTATTCATTTACTGCTCACTTGAACTATGACATGGGAACTACACATTTGTTCTTCTTGGCCCAAAGAACTGGTTTCCTATTCCCCTCACCTTATTGCTGGAATAAAATCCTTGGCTACGAAGACTTGACCCTCAAATATGTTTTATGGAATTCGAATGATGACATTCACGTGTCTCTGAAATCCCTGGACGTTATTGAAATTTTTCATGAATACAAATTGACGACAGTCAGTGAACAATCTTTCCCTTGAAGCCTTTGGAGGCAGTCAGCAATGTCGCTTTATGGAATTCGTTCGGGTTAAGATGCGAGGGACTGGTCAACCTTGTTCCCGTGGTCACTCTGAGGCCTGAGCAACCCCAGTTCCCCGTCTCCCCCCGGACGCGGATATTGGGATGCCTGCGTAAGGAGGCAGAGTGAGGTGCTGGCTGGAGCTCCCCCGGACGCACAAAAATGCACCTGTAGGGCCTGAGTCTAACGGGCCTGCAATTGCAGGGTTCAGGTTATATGCTGCGAATGGCATCTGTTATGACTTAGTTTCATGCAATGATTTGCTGGACTGAAATGGGCATCTTTTTGTTAATTTACTCTGAATGGAGGACTGGGTTTGAGATCTCTAGTCCATCCCTGTGAGAACCAATCAGAGACCAGCAATGGGCATGTATAGTGTGCCTCTTCCCGCCTGTTCCTGGAGTTATTGTTGGGTGGCCTTGGGAACTGTAGGCGGTCACCCCGTGGAGACAGCTTCCCAGTCATTTAGCCAGACTTCCGCCCTCCGAGGTCCAGGGCGTGGTGCTGGGCACAGCTGCACTCTGGTCCTTTCTCCTGGCTGGCCATTCCCGTCCATCTCAGAGAGTAGGGCCACTGCGCCGAGCCGTGGACATGCGGTGCTGACTATGTCCTCCCGTGTTAAATATATCCTCTCATTGTCTCTCTCATTCTGTTCCTCTCAAAGAAAAGCTATCAATGTAACTATTTATGCATTCCAGAAATGCCCATAATCAGGTGTCCAATGCTGAATATTATGTTGCCGTAGAATGGCATTCTCTAAAATTAGCAGGAAATGAGATCGGCATTAATACATTTGTTTCTTCAAGTTCTTCAGTTTTGGGGAACAAAGAATCGGATCTGTGTTTAGGGATTTGCATGATCAAATCATCCTAAGTTATAATAACTTGGAAATTGTAAGCCAAGGCATTTATCTGTCAATACATCTTTGTCCATTTTAAAGTACTTAGTTCCGCTCTGGTCATTGTCTCCAGTCCAGTGGGAGCCGTGGGACATTCTGAGAGCATCTTCTGACAGTGGTTCTTGGTCACCGGGACCGCGCAGGGAGTCAGTCGGAGTGGCTGCGGCAGGACAGTCACCAACAAGCCACTCTGTCTGTCTCATGGTCCTTGTGGTCATAACTTTGATGCTTTTTCTAGAAAAAATATTTTCCTTTCCTAATTCTGTCCCTTAGGCCTCACTCCACAACCTCACATTTGCAGAAACGATTTCTGCTGGAAAAGAAATCGAATTAAAACATATATCACCTTTCCTTTCTGCAAAGGGCTCGAGTAACAAATGAGCCCTGTGGCCCACCGCGCCAGGGACAGATGGGAGGTGAAGCTGTAGAGCCATTTATTTTAGCTGCGAACTTGGGAGGAAAGCGCCTGCTGGGCTTCAGGCCCGGGGCCTTTCGGCGATGATGGCATCCCCAGCGGCTGGGCCATCCACCCGTCTGTCCAAAGCGGACAGATCGCTGTTTCCCGACCCTTATTCCAGCCATTTACCCAGGCCTGGGGAAACCCAACACTTCGCATCACACGTAAAACACGCTCTGATGGGTTTTGAAAGATAAAGTTAATGTTGCATATAATATCAGATTTCAACCTAATCTTACGAGAGAATGAGACGTGTTGGCCTGCAAGTAGAAAGACAGTCAGCCGAAGAAAAACAGTACACACGATACAAACACTGTCCGTTATTTACTGAGAGCTTCAGCTCGTGTTTACAAAACCAGAGACCGAGTGCCACAGCTCGTGTGCGTCTGACGGGTCCTGTGATTACTGCAGAAACAAAGGCAAATGCTCAAGGGCTGCTCCAGGGACACAGAAACCTAGCCGCCCCGTTCATCATTCTCCTGTAACATCATCCTCGCTATTCAGAGCACAGACTCAGGCAGGCGGCGCTTCCTTGCCAAGCACACAACTTCCACGTAATTTGTTCAATCAACGTTCAAATTCAACAATCCCTCATTTTCTTCCTTATTTTGGAGTTTGGTTTAGAAATTGCCCCCCCCCCACCTTTTTTTAAGGAGAAAGGAAAACGTTTTCTATCCATGGAAAAGATGTATGAACACTCTACTGAATATAAGCCTGGCTGTCTGTATCCAGAGAGACATACACCAGAAATACACAGTCTGTTAAAATTATAACACATGTCGAAAGCATGATTGTCTGCAAAAAGAGTGATAGGAAATCATGCTAAGATTCAGAAGACAAAATTGTCGCTGAGGGTGCCCGTGGTTACAAGGATTCACCGGAGGGAAGACCTGGAACTGAACTGGGAAGGAGTGGAATTGGTGTGAGTGGGTGGGTGGGACACCAGGTGGAAAGAATCATTGTTGTATCTGTGGTCATTTCCGTGGCTTAGCACCAGGGAAGTGGCAGCGCAAAGCTGGTGTTCTCAGTGGCTTTCTTCTCCGTGGTCACTCAGAGGCCAAAGGCCCTTTCATGTTATGGCTCTGACATCCTGTAGGCTCCTACCATTGTTAAAAAAAAGGCAGAAGGAGAAAGATGTCAACCAAAAAATCACACACTTGTCTTGAAAGCCTCGATACAGACATGGCACATGCAACTTCTGCTGATGGCCCATGGATGCAGCAGTCACCCAGCCACGCCCAGTGCTCGGGCCATGTAATCTCTGCTAACACCTACCTTCAGGGACAGGAACTCAAGGGCACGTGTGTGGACAGAAGCCACTGGCTGTTGGTGTTCTGGGGGTCTCTGCTTGGGGTTCTCTCTTCATTTCAATCCGAGTGCTCTTCCCTTAGGAACTGCATCCACACACAGAGATTCGTTAAGCCCTAACTGGCCCCTATGTGTTCTCTTTAGCTCAGAATTTCCTGGAGATCAAGGTCCACAGATCTACTCTTGTTGAACCTGCCTCTCTGCTGCACACCTGTCAGACGTCTAAAATGCACCTTGTGCACGCGGAAACCCCAGCTTCTTCAAAGTGTGTTCTCATCCCTGTCTTCTGCCCCGAAGAATGGCTAAATGTCCTGCCAATTGCTTAACCTTGGAGGTACATCGGTGGGCAACAGTAGGTTTGTAGTTGTGAGGGTGTGAAGCACAGAGTTTATTCTTGTATTGTTTTTATTTAGTAATTATTGCATTATTTATTATTAATTTACTTTTGCCCACCTCCTCTCAATCACTCACTCTTTTGTACCCATTTGTCTGATCCTTCGTCTCATCCCTATTCCTTCATTTCCCCGTGGATTTAAGCACAAACAGCCCACTGGCTCTACAGTGTCATCCCAGATGCCCTTATACCCTTCGACTCATCCATCATCATATTAGCAGGGTGACATATCATATATATATATATATATATATATATATATATATATATATATATATAATCTTATTAATCCCTGTTGAATCTGGCTGTGGATGAATGAGAGAGAAGAAACTATTAGAACTATATAATGGAAGAAAAAAGAGAAAGCATATAAGTAAATATTTACTAAATACCGACTCAGTGTTCAGTATTATATTGTATGATTGAAATATAAGAGTTCTTAATAAAAATAAATAATTTGGAGTTTATTCCAACCAATGGGCAAACTTAAATATTTCTTTTTTTAAAAAAAAATATGGTTTTATTGACTTTTGAGAGAGAGGGAGAAAGGGAGAGGGAGAGGGAGAGAGATAGAAACATCCATGAGAGGGAAACATCAATCAGCTGCCTCCTGCATGCCCCCTACAGGAGATCGAGCCCACACCAGGAATGTGCCCTGACCAGGTATCCAACCGGTGACCTCTTGGTGCAGGGGGAAAGCGCTCAATCCACTGAGCCACACCGGTCAGACCTTAAATATTTCTTGAAATCCCTTAAATATTACACGGGAGTCATGATTATAGTTTGGATAACACTAATTAGTGATGGTGTGCTAGGTGAACTCAAGTAAGGTGTGAAGGGAGTGAGATCAGTGAAAAGTTAATAATTTAATATTGATATTAATTGAATCAGAAATATTTTGTAGTTTATTTTTATTAGTAAGTGAATATATTTTCCTTGATGTACATTTTGCCTATCTTTTTTAAAAAAACAGCAACATTTTTTTATTGATTTCAGAGAGGAAGGGTAAGGGAGAGAGAGAGAGAAACATCAATGATGAGAGAGAATCATTGATCAGCTGCCTCCTGCATGCCCCACACTCGGCATGTGCCCTGACCAGGAATTGAACCCTGATCTCCTGGCTCATAGGTCAATGTTCAACCACTGAGCCACACCAGCCAGGTGCCTAAGTCTTTTAACACTAATCTGCAGGTGTGACTTCACATCACTTCAGGGCGGGTGCTGGTGCAACGTGCTGGTGTTGGTCTCTGAGCCGATCTGCTATGGTGCAGACAGTGATGGCGCCATGACGTGATTGGCCCATGCGAGCGCATGAGTCTGGGAGGAGATGGAGTGGCATACACCTACCCTGAGGAAGAAAATGATGGAACAGGAACAATAAAGAAAGTAAAAATAAAAGAAGAACCATTTTAAAGTGCTCCTAATTTCAGTAAAGTCTATGATATTTAAATACCACATCTTAAAATTCTGGAAAGGTGATTGGCATTTACTGGTAATATTTGTTGAGTTAATATTTGGAATCTTTCCTACTGTTTTTGTCTGATGAATTTAAAGGTCAAAGAGATCAAGATTGATGCGTTCAAACACCAAGCCAGAAGCCAGTGTCCAACAAATTATAAAAGTCCAAGTCGCTCAAAAAGAATGGAGCCGAGATCGGTATGATGGGGAACGGGCTATAGTGCCTTACCTATAGCTTACTGCTTACTTTTCTCCAAATTCTCTAATTAACAGGAACAAAAACCCTGGGCTTTACTGAGGAGCCACTGAATTAACCATAGCAGAAAGGCATTCTCCCTCAGGGCTTTCCAGATAAGAGAATACAGGCCTATGACTGCTTGCTGTCCGCCCAACTGTGGTTTGTGACACTTGCTACCCTGTGGTATCTGGCATGTCCTGAATAAATGCCAACCTCATCGTGGCATTGATATTCTCAACAATTACACCTAACTGTGAACCTGGGAACCCTAGCAATCCAAACATTGATGCCTATTTCCCTGTGCAGAGTGCAATGAAGGCATGGCTGCTTTATTAAAAGGTAATTAATTTGGCCCTGACCGGTTTGGCTCACTGGATAGAGTGTCAGCCGGCATACTGAAGGGTCTCAGGTTCGATTCTGGTCAAGGGCATGTACCTAGGTTGCAGGCACATCCCCAGTAGGGAGTGTGCAGGAGGCAGCTGATCGATGTTTCTCTCTCATCAATGTTTCTAACTCTCTATCCCTCTCCCTTCCTCTCTGTAAAAAAATCAATAAAATATATATTTTTAAAAAGGTAACTAATTTGGAAGCTATCTTATGTTATGTATTTCCAGAGGCCAGTTCTCAGAGTAAAGGTAGAGACACACTTGCTTTTCCTGTAGTTGATTCAATAACTGAAATATATAAAATCTCAAACAAAAGAAAGACGAAATGCCAGGTTGCATTGAAATAGACAATGATGCCAAATAAATAAGAAATGTGACGTGTTTGGTATCCAACCTGTTTGTTTACCAAGGAAAGAAGTAAGACAATAGGTATTTGTGTGTGTCACATCCCCTCACCCACAGCCCTACCGTTCACCTCCGTGTGGTCACCAGTCTTTGCTTGCAGCAATATGCCAGGAATGCTACAGAAGTTGGGCAATGAATAAATTTGCATGGATTTAAAAAAATTCGAGTTTCTATTGACTAAGGAAATGTCTTCCTAATATGTTTCCCAATGATTCTGTGACTCAGAATCACAGTCCTCATTTCCCGTAGTTTGGGGAACTCGCACATTATACAGCTAAAAATATGTTAGGCCCTAGCCAGCTTTGCTCAGTGGGTAGAGCATCGGTCTGGAGACTGAAGGGTTCTGGGTTCAATTCCGGTCAAGGTCAGGTACCTCAGTTGCAGGCTCGATCCCCAGGCCCTGTGCAGGAGGCAACTAAACAATGGGTCTCTCTCATATCAATGTTTCTCTCTCTCCTCCTCCTCCTCCTTTCCACTCTCTTTAAAAATCAATGAAGAAATATCCTCTGGTGTAGATTGACCAAAAAAAAAAAAAAGACTATCGTAGGATGTATTTCCCCAGTTTCTCAAGTGGTGTGACATCCAGGGGAAAACAAAGCATTATTATCTGTGCTCAGCGCTCTCACTAAGCCTCAACAACAACAAAAACATTGTCACAAATAAATAAAAATTTCGCTTTCGTAAATGCTTTTAGATTATGTGCACCAGATAGTATCCAAAATAGGAACAGACAATGTTAGCACGTTTTGCGGTTGTTACACGTATATTTTTCATGTGACACAGAAAGTTCACTTCTGCTTAAAAAAGAGGCCAACTGGTTTACCTACCAGTATTCCTGCTCCATCACCCACCCATTCCCTCCATGCCCAGTCTACTGCGCTCGCCTGCCTTGTCATGGACATGCAGTATCGGTATCCACACATGAGATTTAACTCAGAACATGCCAGCACCTTCCTGAGGCATCAGCCTTGATCTAGGAGCCACGAGAACAGCTATCGGAGGCCGGATTTTTTTTTTAAAATATATTTTATTGATTTTTTACAGAGAGGAAGGGAGAGGGATAGAGAGTTAGAAACATCGACGATAGAGAAACATCGACCAGCTGCCTCCTGCACATCCCCTACTGGGGGTGTGCCCGCAACCAACGTACATGCCCTTGACCGGAATCGAACCTGGGACCCTTCAGTCCGCAGGCCGATGCTCTATCCACTGAGCCAAACCGGTTTCGGCAAGGCCGGATTTTAGGGATACAGTATGAGGTGGTTGGATCAGGCCCCTCCAAATGCAGCAAACTTGGGTCCCTTTCCTGTTCCTGTTATCCTGGTGAATATGGGACTCATTCCTGTACCTCGATAAACAGAAAGAGACTTTTATTTCATAATTTAAGGAGTCCTCACTCTGGGGCTTTCCTCTACATGGAAGGCCGCTTCTGAAGGTCTTTGCTTTGCTCACAGTTCTTGTTATCCACGTAGAACCCTCTGGAGCATGTCACTCGCAAGCCCTGCGCTGCAGGTTCTATTCATTACTCCCTGAGGCATCTGTCGCCCATGGTTAGCCTCTGAGCTCCATGGACCAAGGACATCAGCCATCTCTCACCCAGCTGAGCCCCGGGGCGTCGTCCATCTCTCACAGGTGCTCTGTGACCTGCGATGGCCTCAGGGGACTGAGCCCCAGCGCCCTATTCACCCACGGCACCCCGGGGGTTAGTGAGAGGGCCGCCTGCCTCCACAGCCACATCTGCTCCTAACTTCTCTGATCTCCCCACATCTGCACCCACAGCTCACCTCCTCTCATCAGCCACGACATCTGCTTCATGAAGTGATCCTTTTCTATTCTCTGCCTTCTCCCTCCCATGAAGACACTTAGAATTAACATGTGCCCCGACTCCCCCTCCCTGTCTGCCATCCACAGAAGATGTTTCCTTTTGAGCATAGAACACTGCGTGCTGACCGTCCCCAGAGGTCTGGCGGGTTCGCTTTTAACAGGCTGTGACAGGAGCAGTCCTGGACTGACGCCCTGACCCCTACCCGCCAGGGCACCGGGTCCCTGTCAGTTTACACACGTGCCTGCGTGGCTCTCCCTGGAGTGATGGGTGAGGTGCCACAGGAGCCTGCGAATGCGTCCTCCTTCCCTCCACTCAGACGCCTGAGAGGAAGGAGGGGTAGGACCTGGAGATGGGCTCCCCCCCAACCAACCCCCCCCCCCCCTGCTCCAGGACCCAGGCTGGTGGTGCAGGCAGCAGGCAGACTCTTCACTGAGCACCTTTCCCCCAAGTTCCGACGGGAGTGCACAGAGGAGGCAGCTCCAGGTCCAGCTCCTGCCTCAGCCCGCCGCCCCCACCGGCCCCCGCCTGCTCTCGCTGGTGGGAATCCAGTTTAGTTCTAGCACAGAAAACAGACCCCTCCCACATTGAAGGAGGCGTTATATTTAAGGTGCAATTCTTTACACTAAGCACCTACTTCCATCAGTTCCTACGACGACTAAGAGGGATACAGTGGAACATCATTTTCTTATCTTGAATATTATTTTAAATGTAGGGAGGTGTGTTTCTTTCCAGATCCAGTCATAGGATGAGAAAGGAGGACGGCACCACGGGGAACATCCATGTCCTGTGGTCCAGACTTTCACTCTCATACACGGCTGAAATGAGGTTTGCCGTGGAAGTGTGGGGCCTCCGTGCCACGCAGTTCATGCAATAGATGAGAGAGTGTGTGAGTGTGTGTGTGTGTGTGTGAGTGTGAGTGTGCGTGTGTGAGTGTGTGAGTGTGTATGTATGTGTGTGTGACTGTGAGTGTGCATGTGAGTGTGTGTGTGTGTGTGAGTGTGCGTGTGTGAGTGTGACTGTGTGTATGAATGTGTGTGAGTGTGTATGTGTGCGTGAGTGTGTGTGAATGTGTGTGTGTTAGTGTGTTAGTGTGTGTGAGTGTGTATGTGTGTGTGAGTGTGAGTGTGTGTGTGTGAGTGTGTGTGTGAGTGTGTGTGAATGTGTGTGTTAGTGTGTGTGTGTATGTGTGCGTGTGAGTGTGTGTGTATGTGTGTGTGACTGTGCATGTGAGTGTGTGAGTGTGTGTGTGTGAGTGTGTGTGTGCGTGAGTGTGTGTGAATGTGTGTGTTTTAGTGTGTTAGTGTGTGTGAGTGTGTATGTGTGTGTGAGAGTGAGTGTGTGTGTATGAGTGTGTGTGTGTGTGAATGTGTGTGAGTGTGTGTGTGAGTGTGTTAGTGTGTGTGAGTGTGTGAGTGTGTATGTGTGTGTGAATGTGTGTGAGTGAGTGTGTGTGTGTGTGTGAGTGTGTATGTGTCTGTGAGTGTGTGTGTGTGTGTATGAGTGTGTGTGTGAGTGTGTGAATGTGTGTGTGAGTGTGTGTGTGAGTGTGTTAGTGTGTGTGAGTGTGTGTGTGAGTGTGTGAATATGTGAGTATGTGTGTGAGTGTTAGTGTGTGTGAGTGTGTATGTGTGTGTGTGAATGTGTGTGTGAGTGTGTATGAGTGAGTGTGTGAGTGTGTATGTGTGTGAGTGTGTGTGAGTGTGTGAATGTGTGTGAGTGTGTGTGTGTGTGTGTGTGTGGTGTGTGATGATGTCACACTCACTCTAAAAGGGCAGCCACAGAGCAGTGTTTGCACACTTGTTGGTGTTAGTGAGCAGCCATGAATGAGATCTTCCCTCGGGGTCTTCAGTCACGTGTTTATTGCAGGAACAGCAGACCCGTGGCCAGCTTGGCCACAGCCATGCGGGCTCCCACGTGAGAGGGTTTGGGGTTTCTGGGCTGGGGCATTTTGATAAATGGAGATAAACGCCGAAAAGCACTCAGCCTTCCCTAAGCCTGGGCGAAATAGGGCAGCATGGGAGCCTCCAAGAGATTTATGTTCGCTGGCGCACCAGCTGAGCACGCTGCCTGGTCCCCGGGGCGGGGCGGGGGGGATAGGGGGAGCCCTGTGGGCCCATGGACACCGGGCGTGTCCGCAGCTGCAGGAGATTTAGGGCCCTTTAAAGTGTTGCTGAGGCTACAGAAACCAGTGTTCCAGGGCCAGGAAGCAGGGCCATCGGTGCTCAGAGCTCCCCGCTGCACATGACGGCTCACCTGGCCGAGCTGGCTCGCTGGGCCTTCACTGGGTCGGTGGCCGACATTGTGAAACTTCCCTGATGTCGTTGTGTGGTGCCCAATATCCCCTGCACGTCCACGTGTTGCCACCAGGGCCAGAGAACAGCGAAGCCCAGCAGAACATCGCCAACAAGAGCGTGTCTGTGGCCCAGCTCAGTGCCTCTGAGGAAGCCATGAGGCAGGAAAGTGGCTGTGTCGTGTGCTGACAGCAGAGGGCGCTGCAGAGGGAGGGGACAGGCAGGAAACCCTGTGTGTTGGGCAGCTTTGCGTCCTAATGATCTTGGCTCCTGGTTGTCCAGCCTGCATCATGCTGGCCCAGCCTCTATGGCAGCGGTTCTCAACCTGTGGGTGGCGACTCCTTTGGGGGTCGAACGACCCTTTCACAGGGGTTACCTAAGACCATCGGAAAACACATATATAATTACATTATGATTCATAACAGTAGCAAAATTACAGTTATGAAGTAGCAACGAAAATAATTTTATGGTTGGGGGTCACCACAACATGAGGAACTGAATTAAAGGGTCGCGGCATTAGGAAGGTTGAGAACCACTGTGACGTCTGGGAAGGAGAGGCGGCCAAGACGCGCTGCCTGGACCCCTTGTGCCCAGCACGGTCATCAGAAGGGTGCATGTCCAGTCGGCCCAGCCCAGATTCCTCATGTCTGGGATTTCCGTCCCAGCAGAGAGGCAAACGTGTGGCCTGGCAGCACGGCTAGGGCTGCAGGGTGAAGTTTAACATTAACACCAGTGGGGCTGCCAGAGCGGCAACAGCACAGAGACCATGGGACCGGCTCCTTCTGTCAATGCTCAATCTAACCATTTACACAAGGTCACAGTCTCACCCCATCGGCTCACCCTTCACCCACATCACAAATGCTTCCCAAACTTGTATCCCAGCGTCTTTCTCATTTTCCTACTTGAGGGAGACATACAGGTGGTGGTGAGAAGCAACACGGATCTCCCAGCTCTTGGGTGTGAAGGGCTCTCCCCGCTGGAGAGAAGGAGGTCCCCCTGCATTTGCATTGGAATCTGGGCATCCTCTCGCAGATTTACTCAGGCGATGGGAAGAGTTCAGCTCCTTGAGGTTGTAGGACTGAAACGCCCAGCTCTAGGCCGGCTGGCTCTCGGCTCTGTACAGGTAGCACACTCCGTCTTCAGAGGCAGCAGTGAATGGCTCTCATGCTCCCACACTCTGTTCAGGGACATCTCTGCCCCGGGAAGAGCTCATGGAATTAGGTCAGGGCCACCAGATGGTCTCCCTTCCTTAAAGTCACCTGTGTTCCACAACAGAACCTAACTGGAGCGTGAAGTTGGCCATGATTCCTGTCCTGGGGTGACACGGGCATGGCCCCCAGGAAGTGGGGATACTGAGACCATCTTCGAATTCCATCTTCCACATCTGGAGATGAGACCTATGTGGTGGCCATGCAGCGGCTTCCGGGCCATGTTATTGATTCTGAGAAGCTCTTTGTAGATTCTAGACACGAGTCCTTTGTCAGGTACATGAATTTCAACTCTGTGCCCCCAACCTATGGTTTGCTTTCATTCCTTAGTGGAATCGTCCATTAGCAAACGTTTCTGATAAAATCAAATCTTTATTTCTTTTTCCTTTTATAAGTAGTGCTTTATGTATTGTGTTGAAGTGTTAAAAGTGCCGTCTAGTCTACACCAAGGTTATGACGATTTTTTGTGTTCTCCTGAGAGAACGTTATATTTGAGCTTCCACGTTGATGTCTGAATCGTCTGGATTTCTCTCTGGTTTGGTGCACAGCTAGAGTTAAGGTTCAACTTTTTTCTGTGTGGATGTCCAGTTGCCCAGCACCAGTCCTTCTGCACCTGCTTGTTTTTAATTGAAGCATTGCCTGTGCTCTTCTCGTTACACTGTCATTACCCTAACGCGGTGGTTCTATTGCCAGGGCTGGAGTGAGTTTGGAGGCCGCCCACCGTGTGTTGCTAGCGATCCTGCACGGTCTCGGGGCAACAGACACCAGCCCTGGTGACTCCACAGGGCGCTCCTCAGGGTCGTGTCAGCAGCCAGGACCTTGAAAGACGACGTCATTTTCCTCTGGGACAAAGAGCAGGCTTTCTTATTGCAGCTCACAAAATAGGGAGGGTTCCCGAGCTGAGGGTACCTCAGCCGGGACGCCAGCCACGTAACAGCATCCACGGGCCGCTCCGCACCACTCCCCAGGCTTCCGGGCGGGCGACCTCAGCAAACCTGTGGGCGTGCATGCTGCTGGCTGTGCTGCCAGAGGGAGGTCCTTTGTGGGCTTTGGCCGAGGCTACACATTCCTATTCCACCGTTTTCCCAAATGGAGTCCAGCAAACCACCAAGTGCCACTATTCACAAAACAATGACACTGCTGCGTTTAGTTCTCTCACCTTCCAATGGCTTTTACTACTTTTGTGAACTTTGTTTTTTTTTTTACTTTGCCTACTTCTTTTCACAGTACTCACATCTCTGAAGTTAGCGTTATTTGCTCGTTTTAAAAGATTCTTGTAGACAGTTTTACTTAATGGCTTTTGTGAGGCATTTTAGGAATTTGAAATGGAAGGGATTAGCCGTCAGAGGACTTACTCGCTTCCTTTTGTTTCTCATCCCACATTACTCCCAGCCTGCTCCTCCTCCGTGAAGAGGAGGCCACAGGGCTCCCCGTGCAGGCGTGGGCAGGGCTGGTGTCAGCGCATCCACCCACCGCGTCAGGATGGCCACGGAAGGGAGCATGAGGGGCAGGCGCTACCAGTTTACAATTTTTCCTTTCCTCTCCACACGTGGTGAAGCAGAAACCCGTCTGTTTTTATTGTTCTGGGGGAAAGAATGGAGACCGTCGTCATATTTCTGCACTTTTTTATTCCCTAAAACTTCCTCCAAAGTTTGACAAGGTCATGGAATTTCACTGAATGGACATTGCCTCTTGCTGAATCCCTGCTTTTGGAGAAAAATTAAAAGTGGGCGGATGTGAGCATGTGGGTTGCCATGAGGCAGATTTCAAACTAAAAGTCACTCTTTCGAATCCCAGTTGAATTCCAGCCCAAGTGTCCCACCTTTTCTGCTTGGACAGAATGAGGGGAGGGTTTCTTTGTGGGTTTCACTGGCACTGACGGGGCGCTGTGACCCAGCGGCAAGTAACAGAAGTCACTGCAGCCCTAGCGAGGCTTCCCAGCTTGGGCCCCAAATGCAGAAGATAAAACTAACTGGCAGTGGCTAAAATGCACGTGAATTTGCCCCCATGTACCCAGAGTGCCGGCTGCCAAACCACATGTAAGTTAGGGGAGGAAGACAGGCGCAGGATGCACATGTGTCTCACGTGAGGATTTATAACCTCGCTTAAAACGCCTTTGAAGCGAATGTGGGCATCAGCTCAGGCCCCACAGTTATGCAGCATCCTATATACTAAAAGGCTAATATGCAAATTGTCCCCTCGGGAGTTCGTCCGCTCACTATGATGTGGGCTGACCACTAGGGGGCGGCGCAAAAGGAAGGAAGGCCCTGGCCAGCAGCCAGTAGCTGGAGGAAGGAGGACCCTGATCAGCCCTGATCCCCGGCCAGGCCTCGGGACCCTACCTGTGCACGAATTTTGTGCACTGGGCCTCTAGTTAATCAATAATGTTGTATTACTAATAATCTCACCTTCTGAATGAGGAAACTGAGGCTCGGTGACTCTCTCAGGCCACAGGGGGCCCATATTGGGGATCGAATAGTCTTCTCCTCACTTTTCTAACTCAGTCTTGTGAGAAGCGGTCGGAGGCAAGAGGCCCTACAGAGTTCATCCTTCTGACACAAGTAAAAGGCAAGCCTGCACATCCTGATGTCATGGTTCTGTCTACACAAAGAGCTTCGGATGGCTAATGGAAGCTGATATGTTGGTTTCTTGGATCTAGCAATGACCCGGGAAAAGGGGGAGCAGGAAAAACATGGAGCCATTGACTCATTTCATGGGGCGAGGCTTTCCTAATAGAATCCCAAGATTGACAATGCTCCACGTGCTGAAATAAAAGAATCGTTGCATTTCTGTGCCGCTACCTGTGAGGCATGGGATTAGAAGGACATTTATGATACTGCAAACCATAGATGTATGTCGCAGGCCTTACTTTTCCTCAGGAAGCTGGAATGAGTGGCGGCTGGCCCGAGCAGCAGCCCTCAGCGTGCCCCAACGTCTACTATCACACAGAGCATCCGGGACCCCGTGGCGCTGGGTGCACCCCACGTGAGCGAAGACTGTCCCAGAGCCCTGCTGTCCTCCGCTGTCCACATTCTCATTCAGGCGCTCCCTGTCACTTCCTCCCTGTTCTGTGTGAGAAAGCAGAAGGAGCCAGGCTTTCTCTTTTCAAAAGCAGTGATGTGAAATCCTGGATTCTCTCCTTTTTTTTGCATCCTTGCCATGAAATACAGGTCAACAGGCTGCAACATTGGCATCACCTGGCAGCTGGTGAAAGGTGTGACTGCAGCTCCAGCCGGACCTGCCGATCCAAGGCTGCATGCAATCAGGTTCCCCGCCACTGATTGCAACACGGTGACGCTGGACAGAAGCAATGGTTGACCCTGGGACAAGCGCATGAGGAGTGGCTGTGTTAGAAGGAGGGCTGATCTGCACCTCGGACAGCAGTGTACGGGGCTCGGTCTCCTGGCGGTGTCTGGTGGCCATTGATTGACCATAGACAGAGCCCCCTCTGCGCCTGCTCCGTGTGGAGAGGAGACGCCACAGGGTGCTGGACGGCGGCGTACCGCCTGTCAGGAAGACATTGTGGCATTTTTTCATCTTAAGTTTCAAACCTCTGAGTCTCTGTGGGGAAAGAGCTTTTTGGGTGTGTTGTTGATGTTTTTTCTTTAGGAAGAGGAGAGAGAGAGAGAGAGAGAGAGAGAGAGAGAGAAGACATGGACTTGCTGCCTCCCACACACACCCCAATGGACTGAGCCATGACATGGGCATGTGTCCTGACCAGGAATCCACCTGGGTAACCTCGAATCAGCAACCTTTCGGTGCACAGGATGATGCTCAACCCACTGAGCTGCACCGGCCAGGACAGGGCTGTCTGCTTTTAAACTGGGCAGATCACACTCCCATACACACATCTGCTGGTGTAAATTGCATGAACTGACACTAATATCCGGTGGGTTCTTTGTTCACAGGTGGGGCCTGTCCACCAACCCCCATTCCATGGAAACACAGTGACCCCACATGGACTCACCCACGTCGGAGTGGCCACCTTCCTCAGCATCACAGGTCCGGTGGCAGGAGCGTCGCTCTCCTCCTCGCCCAGTGCCCGGCCGCTGTGCTGGCTGCCAGGACTGGGAAGCAGGGCTTCTCTATGTCTTACAATGGAATGTATTGGGGTGACCCTGGTTCACAAGCCCATACAGGTCTCAAGTCTCAAGGTCAGTAAAGCACCTGCTCACCACGCCGTGCACCCCTCGCCCTGAGCAAAGCCTCTTTCCGTTCCCACTTCCCCCCTTTACTCACCTTCCCCTCCGGCTGTCACCACTGTTGTCTGGGTCTATGTGTTATATAGATAGGTATGGTTTTTTGCTTAATCCCTTTCATCCAACCCCCCAACCCCCCAAATACTCCCCTCTGACAGCTATCTGTCTGTTCCATATATCCATGCCTCTGTTTCTATTTTGTTCATCAGTTTATTTTGTTCATTAGATTCCACATCTGAGTGAGGTCATGTGATACTTGTCTTTCTCTGACTGGCTTATTTCACTTAGCATAATGCTCTCCAGGTCCCTCCATGCTGTCTCAAAGGGTAAGAGTTCTTCTTTTTTACTGCTGCATAGTATTCCATGGTGTAGATGTACCACAGCTTTTTTTATCCACTCATCTACTGATGGGCACTTGGGCTGTTTCCAGATCTTGGCTATTGTAAATTGTGCTGCTATGAACACAGGGGCACACACATTCTTTCAGTTAGTGTTTCCAGTTTCATCAGATATATCCCAGAAGTTGGATTGCTGGGTCCAAAGGCAGTTCTATCTTTAATATTTTGAGAAAACTCCATGCTGTTTTCCACAGTGGCTGCACCAGTCTGCATTCCCACCAGCAGTGCACGAGGGGTCCCTTTTCTCTACATCCTCGCCAGCACTGGTCATTTGTGGATTTATGGATGGTAGGTAGCCATTCTGACCCATGTGGGATGGTTACCTCATTGTGGCTTTAATTTGCATCTCTCTGATGCTCAGTGAAGAACATGTTTTCCTGTGTCTACTAGCCATCTATATGTCCTCTTTGGAAAAGTGTCTGTTCGGGTCCTCTGCCCATTTTTAAATTGGAGTGTTTGTCTTCTTGCTGTTGAGTTATAGAAGTTCTTTTTAGATAATTTTGGAAATTAATCCCTTATCAGATGTCTCATTGCCAAATACATTCTCCCATCAGTGGGCTCCCTTTTCATCTTGATGCTGGTTTCCTTCGCTGAGCAGAAGCTAGCTATTCCGATGGAGTCCCATTTGTTTATTTTTTCCCTTTCTTTCCTTTGCTCAAGGAGATGTGTCGACAAAATATTGCAATGAGAAATATCTGAGATTTTACTGCCTATATTTTCTGTACGATTTTTAGGTTTCACAACTTACATTTAAGTCCTTTTATCCATTTTGAGTTTATTCTTATGTATGGTGAAAGTTCATGGTCTAGTATCATTTTTTTGTGTGTATCTGTCCAATTTTCCCATCACCATTTTTTGAAGAGACTGTCTTGACTTCATTGTATGTTCTTGCTTGCTTTGTCAAATTTTAATTGACAAAACCATAAAGGTGTGGGTTTATTTCTGTGCCCTCTATTCTATTCCATTGACCTATATGCCTGCTCTTGTGTGAGTACCAGGCTGTTTTGATGATTATGGTTTTGTAGTACAGCTGGATATCCAGTATTGTGATCCCTCTAACTTTGTTCTTCTTTCTCAAGATTGCTGAGGCTATTTGGGGTCTTTTGTGATTCCATATAAATTTTTGGAATATTTGTTTAGTGCTGTGAAATACACCATTGGTATTTTAATAGGAATTGAGTTCAATCTATAGATTGCTTTGGGTAGTATGAACATTTTAATGGTGTTATTTTTCCTATCTATGAACATAGTATATGCTTCCACTTATTTGTATCTTCCTCAGTTTCTTTCTTCAGCATCTTACAATTTTCTGAGTACAGGTATTTTACCTCCTTTGTTAAATTTATTTCTAGGTACCTTATTTTTTGGTTGTTGCAATAGTAAATGAGGTTGTTTTCTTAATTTCTCTTTGTGATAGTTCATTATTGATATATAAAAATGACACCTATTTCTGAATATTAATTTTGCTACTTTGCCAAATTCATTTATTTAGACCTAGTAGTTTTTTGACTGAGTCTTCAGGGTTTTCTATGCGTAATATCATGCCATCTGCATATAATGAGAGTTTTACTTCCTCCTTTCCAATTTGGATGCCTTTTATTTCTTCTTCTTAGCTGATCACTGTGGTTAGGACTTCCAGTACTATGTTGAATAAGAGCAGTGAAAGTGGACATCCCTGTCTTGTTCCTGTTCTTAGGGGAAATGGTTTTAGTTTTTGCCCATTGAGTTTGATGTTGGCTGTTAGTTTGTCAGAATTGGCCTTTATTATGTTGAGGTATGATCCCTCTATTCCCACTTTGCTGAAAGGTTTTATCATAAATGGGTACTGGATTTTGTCAAAAGCTTTTCTGCATCTAGTAGTCATGTGATCTTCATTTTTCATTTTGTTGATGTGATGTATCACGTTTATTGATTTGTGAATATATGCCAACAGCGGGGCTTCTATAGATTGCAGGTGAAGCTGGGCTGTGAGTACCCTTCTCCCCGCTCATCCCCGGGTTGGTTTCCTGGTTTCCACATTCACAGCTTTGCCTCTGTGTAGGGTTTCCTTTCATTGTCTTTTTAAGACCCTGCCATTCTTTTTTTAAATATAGTTTTATTTATTTCAGAGAGGAAGGGAGAGGGAGAGATAGAAACATCAATGATGAGAGAGAGTCATTGACCGACTGCTTCCTGCACACCCCCCACTGGGGATTGAGCCCACAACCCACGCATGTGCCCTGACCGGGAATTGAACCATGACCTCCTGGTTCATAGGTTGATGCTCAACCACTGAGCCACACTCAGCAACAAGACAAGAAAGGAAGGGGCTGGGTAAGAGAGGACAGAGCCCCTGTCACTAACTTGTCAGCATCACCAAGCACCTGGCGTCTCCATCCACCACCGCGAGGAACCAGGAGAGTAAGTGATGTCTGTTTTCATTTTCTGGAAGGTTTGGAGGAAAGTGCCGTGAACTGGTTGCCTCAGATTAAGACTTTCCCGTTGCTGTATTGGTCTTGTCCTCTGGCCTGAATGGAAACACATGTGGTTTAATGCTCCACCGAGGACTTCAGATCCGGTGGGCGGCGTCTCCACCCAGCTGCAGGTTAAAGCCGCTCCGGGAGCTCTCACACGCACGCGTGCTGCCCATATATCCTGACTTATTGTTCTGGGATGGGGACCTGGCATTCGATTCCCATAAACACTTGTGTATACCTCTCTCTATATGTGCACATCACATATACATATGAACATGTGTTTTCTTCTTATACAACATATATCATCATCTCCTTACTTCCTCCCTGTGTAGAGAGGTATGGCTCTCTGTCTCACTTATACATTTTCTATATAAATGCACACAGACACCAGGACAGCTGTTTCTTGGCACCGGGACTCTGAGCCATTTTTGCTTCGTTTTTCATAAAAATTGCCACGCTTTAAAGCCTCGCGTGATTTTGGCATGTGATAATGTAGCCCTGGATCGCTCGGGTTACACACGGGACAGCTTACAAAGCGTTTCTCAGTCTGGGAGTCCGTAATGCTCACAGTCATTTAAAATGTTATCCAAAGGGTAGCTATTGCATAAGGCAAACAATGAGATGTGTGTGTGCTACACGATCCAGATTATCAACTCAACGTTTCAGTTTCCCATTGGATCCTTGGCATCGAGTCAGACACAAACATCTACTAAGAAGTTAAAATCAGTGTCACGGCAGCCACACAATGGATCTACTGGCTGTAGGTAGTTGAAACGGGAGCCAAATACTGGTATGTGTTAACCTATCAGAGGTTTATGTCCATCATCTCACCTACTCCGGATTCAATCCGCCCAGTCCTGCCTCCTTTACATCTCACGTTGGTAGCAACTCAGGCTGTGCAAAGCCATCAGTAACCTGGGGACGAGCTAGCTGAGCCAGGACTGCTCGCCTTACCCATGGCCCAGGCCAGCCTGGGGGTCTCAGCCTCATCTCTCCAGCCAGGGACACAAAGCCAACGGGGCCCACACTGGGCCCAACTTCTAAGTGCTGGTTCTCCAAGGTCGCTGCAGTTTGTGCCCCATGGTCCTAACATCAGAGCAACATGGAGAGCCTTTCCCTGGCCTCTCAGGGAGCCCTGCATCTGATGTTACTCACAGGCTAGTGGCGAGCGGCCAGGCGCCCTGGACGGGCTGAAAAATGACTCCGGGAACTTGGCAACACCAAGCAAAGGGTATGTTGGCAGAAAGGTAGTGTTTGGTCAGAACAGCTTGAGCCTTTTCCATCTGCCAGGCTGACTCCCTTCACACTCACCCCAGTCATAGAGAAAACCCACCTCGAGCAATGAAACACGGCAACCACGCGGAGAGAGTGGGTCCGAGGGGCTGGGACTCCCTCAGGGTGGGCCCATGCAGTGTCCCGGGGACAGCGCACAGCCCATCGCAGCTGTCATGCTCCCGCCAACGGCCAGCGCTTACCTTCAGGGGGGAGCTGGGCCTGGGCCTGGGCCTGGATGTGAGACAGAGGCCACTCACCACCCTGAACCCTGGGCACGGCCTGAGTCCCTTGAGACAATACAGGATCTTTTCGTGTCATGAATTCTAGTCTTTCCCGTAAACATTTCTTAGAAGAATGTCTATCTTTAAGGAAACAGCGGGCATGTAGGGAATGTGGACCTTTGGACATTAAGTGTTACCCGAACTCAGGTGGATGGGCCCTGAGCAGCAGTGACCTATAGCTCATTGCTTAGGAATGCTTCCTTTTCAGCACGTGGAGGGTACTTTGAGTTCAAGTCCAGACTTTTTTATTTTAAGTCAGCGGGCCAGCGTGGTCCGCAGGGGGGTGGCTTCCGTCACTTAGGATGCTCTGGGAGGCGTGTTGGCACCCAGGGCCGCTGTGGGGAATGGCACACTCGTAGAGAACACTAAGAAACGCGTGCGGATGGGCGGCCGGGGCACTCAGCACGGAGCGCAGTCGCTGTCCTAAGACAGATCGCCAGCGGATGGGGAAGAGGTGGTCGGGTGGCTGGGGAAACTGAGCCGTGGCTGTGGGTGGATGGCAGTGGTGTCAGCGTTGCTTTCCGGGCCGGAGGAGGGAGTGGTGCGGGTAGCAGCGGGCTCTCCCTGGTGAAGAACACAACCAAGGGGTCCCGGGTTTGAGTCAAACTTGCTGCGATCTTCATGCCGGGGCCCTGATGGTAGTGAGACAACCCTCCTGAGCCCCGCATTCCTTCTCGGATGAATTCAGATGCTGGTTGGGAGGGTGATGAAGTGAGATGGCGCACATGGACTGTGAGCGCGCCGGGCAGCCCAGTACAACCCGCGGGCCTGTGTCCGGTCCTCTCTCCCCTCGCTCCCAGGATGCCTGTCTGCCCTGCAGCGCTCTGCCCTCCTCAGGCCACTGGCCTTTCCTTGTCTCCGTCTTTGCCGCGTGTGACACAGGCCTGGCTCACACACGGCGCGTCCCTCTATCTCCTCGAAGCGCACGAAGGGTCACCGGGCTGCGTGTTCCCTGGAGAGCCGCCCACGTGATGCTCAGCAGAACCTCCGGGCAGAGCCACACTGGGCGTCGTCTGAATCTCTGTCGTAGATCTCGGTCCATTTAGAATCACGGGGAACCCGCAGGAGAGCGAGATTGTCTGCGGGCCGCCTCCTGCTCGCCTCCCTGCTCCCCGCCGGACAGGTCACGCCAGCCTGGCTGAGAGTTGGGCACCGCGGCCTGGCCTGGTGTGGCTGAAACCATCGGTTCCGCAGGCGCTTTGCGTAAAGACATGCGTTTTCATTTAGAGGAGGAGAAACAGGAGGGAAGGAAACGTGCGGCCAGGCGGCTCCCGAAGCACCTGAAGCCTGGCCCACGGAAGGCTCAGCATCCGGGGCCGACTGCTTTGTCTCCTTGTGGGAAAGCTGTTCTGAGCAAAGTAAACACGAGCGGCGTTCCTGGAACTTCTCACCTTGGCAGGAACCACTTCACCACCCACGGCCAAGTGCAAGCCACAAGCTGATGCACGAGCCCCTGATGGCCTCTCTCTCTCTCTCTCTCAGCTCCCAATGGCCTCGCTCTTTCTCTCTCTCTCTCTCCCCCCCTGATGGCCTCTCTTTCTCTCTCTCAGCCCCCGATGGCTTCTCTCTCTCTCTCTCTCAGCCCCCGATGGCTTCTCTCTCTCTCTCTCTCTCTCTCCCCCCCCCATGGCCTCTCTCTCTCTCAGCCCCCGATGGCCTCACTCTTTCTCTCTCTCTCTCTCCCTCCCCAATCCCCCCCCCCTCCCCCCGTATCTCCTGCTCACTCTGCCTGCATGTGTCTCAGAACGCTGCAGCTTTTGATGAAACTGGGAGGACCTTTCTCAGGAAGAACATGCGGTTCCGAGGACTCTGCAGACTCATGCACATGAGTGGTTGGCGCCCCATGTTCTCCACCCGTGGGGCTCGGGGCGCAGAGGAGGCCACGTTTTCAGATTCACACTCTGCTCTCCTGCCAGGAGATACGTGGCTTGTGGAGGAAGAGGGGGGAGTGCACATGGACCCTCATCGACCCCCGAGGCCCCCTCCCGGGAGCCCCGCCGCTCACTGAGGAAGGAGGAAGGGGCACTGGGCGGGGGGTTCAGACCCGGGGCCTGGCCCCAGCCGCCCCTAAGGTGCTTTGTGGGACTTGCCGGCTCCAGGCCTGCTCGGTCAGCCCAGCTCCCTCCATGAGGAGGAATGAGTCTCGGGGGTCCCTCGGGGGCTCATTGCTGCAGGAACCGCCCCCCTTCCACCTTCAGAGGACCCTGGGCATCATTTATTACATCTTGTTGTCAGGGGTGGGGACACATTAGGGTGAGCCTCCTTATTCTTTCATTATGGCATTTCCCATGTATTTTGTGGAGGTTTAGTGTGGGTCTGCTCGGACACCCCAGGGGCGACATCAAGTCCCCTTCCTTCCCTCCCTGCCCACCCCCCCCCCCACCGAGTCCTTACAGACCGAAGAGTAGGCCGGACTCAGGGTTTGAAGGCAGCGACCCTTGGGTTTAAATCTCACCCTTCCTACTCCCATGCGCACAACGGACACTCAGGGAGCTGAATGTGAGACGGGGGGAAGGGGGCGGGGGGCAGGTGAGGGGATCCTGGGGACTGGGGTGCTCCAGGGACAAGCACAGCAGGAAGCCGCTTCTGTCTTAGACCGGAAAAGAAGCGAGGAAGGAGGTGGTATCGCAGAACCTGCGAGAACTCGGGGCCCGGGGAACGGGGCCCCAGCGGGACTGGAGTCCTAGAGAGAGCAGCTGTGGCCAGAACCCAGGGGGCTGGGAGGGGAGGGGACAGCCCCAGCCTCTGACCTGGTGCGTCCCGCTGGCTGGACCCAACTGGAGTCCGAGGGCGAGGGGTCTGCAGAGTTCAGACTCCCAGGCACAGACCACGGCAGAGGAGGTGGAGGCTAGATTTCGGTGGGAAAACGGAATACAGTCGCCTCCCCTCTCCCGGGGACACCGATCCATCACGGAGCGCAAGGTGACAGCAAAAGCTTAATGCCACCATCTCTCAAGGCCGCATGGCAATCGCAAAGAAAACGTACATGAAAGTGGCTCCCTTGTGGAGTTGCTTAGTAAACAAATAAACGCCACCGTTACTTGGTGACTCAGTGGACACACAGAGGGCTGGCGAGGGGCAGCTGTTGCTCGCACAGGCCACCGCGCTGGTGGTCATACTGCCGTGTCCTCTGGGCACAGGAGGCACGATGCCCTGTAAGAACAGCGTGACACCGTGAATGTGGAGCGGAGGTGATGGGCAGGACTGTGACGGCAGGCTGCCTGGGAGGCATGGGGGGGGGGACCCTTGTGCGTGTGGCTGCCTGAGGATGCCTGTGGAGGGGTCTGCCTCTCCCCCAAGCCTTCTGTTCGTTGCTAAACACTGAGCACAGTAACCAACAGAAAGAAAATGGTCGCCATCAGGTGGGGAGTCACTGTCTAAGGGGAAGGAATGGCGGGCGGTGGGGAGGATACGGATCCACAGGAGAGGGATTTGCTGGCCCCGCCCGTGGAGAGAAGGGCGTGAAAATGACATTTATCAGGGACTCGACCTCATTTCAGAAGCCTTAGGCCGTGAGCATCACCAAGCTCTCTGATGAAATCTTCTACTTCGAAGCTTTTATTCATTGAAAAATATAACAACAATCAAATATGTTAAATGAGCAGCTATTTCAAAAAATCAGGGTGAGGGATTCTTTTATTCTAGGCATCACTACAGTGGAAGTTCTGTTGTTGAAACTTATTTTGATTTACTTTCCATATCTTGAAACAATTACCACTTTTTAAACATAATTTAATTATGGAAGCCAGGGTTGCTCAAACTTAGCCACGTGGCATTTCAGACAAGATGGTTCTTGTGTGTCGGTGCAGTTTTGTGCTCAGAGCCCAGCGGGAGGGGTAGGTGTGGTCACAGCTTTGCTGTGCTGATAACCAAAGTTTACATTTATTCCCTGAAGTGAAGTAGAAAGGTGTCTCTCCATCATGGTGACAGGGGTTGGATTGGTTTTTGTCATTTTCCTTGGATTCTTCCGCAGCTCAGCTAAGAAGGGACGGTGATGCATCACGGTCTCTGGGTCTCAAACCCAGCGATCCGGTGCCGTGGGCTCTGAGTGGACAGACTCAGACGGCTGCCTCGTCTCACCGCGTCCAGGGGAGACTGACAGGTGAGCCAGGAAGCCCACGTGTACACGTACACCAATGTCCAGGACAACCGATGAACCTTGAAGAGTGCGGCCACAGGCCAGCGTCCTAACTTGCAGTCTGGTCCCTCCTCCAGGGTCAGGGCCGTGAACAGGGAGGCAATGTTTCCTCGGAGGACCCTTTTTGACAAGGGGTAGAGCAAGGGCAGTGCGACAAGCAGGGGAGCATCAAACTGCGGCGTCATCTTGGAAGTTAGACCTTTGAGTGGCTCCTGGTTCTCTCCAGCCTCTGGACTCAGCGCCCAGGCCTCCAAGGTGCTGGGCTCGAGTGGAGACTCCGGGTCCGTGACTGCTTTGTTCCGGATTCAAATGGACAGACCTGGGGTCCATAACTGTTTTTGTTCTGTGCACCATGCATATGAACACAGCCTGTCTTCATGTGTCCACCACTCTCATTTCACACACACACACACACACACGTGATTCAGTTCCCCAGCTCTGCTACACAACCACACTCACACACACACACACACTCACACTCACACACACTCACACACACACGTGATTCAGTTTCCCAGCCCTGCTACACATTCACATTCACACTCACACACACCCACACTCACATACACATGTGATTCAGTTCCCCAGCACACACACACACACACATGATTCAGTTCCCCAGCACACACACACACACACACTCACACACACACACACACACACTCACACACACACACACTCACACACACACACACTCACACACACACACACACACACACTTGATTCAGTTTCCCAGCCCCACTACACATTCACATTCACACACACACACACACACACACACACATGATTCAGTTCCCCAGCACACACTCACACACACTCACCCACACACATGTGATTCAGTTCCCCAGCCCTGCTACACATTCACATTCACACTCACCCATACTCACATACACATGTGATTCAGTTCCCCAGCACACACACAAACACACACACACACACACACACACGTGATTCAGGTTCCAGTCCTCTCTTCCAGCTGCCGCCTGGATGGTGCCTGTCTTGTAAGTTGCCGTCTATGGATACTGATTTCACTCTGTATGTAGCTCATTTCCATAGTTATGGGGAGTCCTCTCTTATTTCCAAGTTTCACTGCCAAAGTTAACAGAGTAAGATAAGGAAGTAATCAACAGCATGACAGCAAAATCTTATACTTTTTTATTACCAATAATTTCTAGACATCTGTTTGGGAAGAAAATGATGTCTAAGAAATGCATGAGTGTCAGTTAATAATGAATACACTCACTTTAAGTTAATAGATCGAGTAGCATTATAATACAAAGTAATATATTAAATAGAACACTTTAGGGATTGCTATTTTTGCTTTATTAAAATGAGCATTATAAAGATGGATTAAATGGGTTCCACAGCACAATTTTATATTAATATATATTTGTGTACATGTATATTTATTTATATTACTAGAGGCCCGGTGCACAAAATTCATGCACAGTGGGAGGGGGAGCTCAGACCAGCCTGCCCCCTCTCCAATGTGGGACATCCCTCTCACAATCCGGGACTGCTGGCTCCTAACTGCTCACCTGCCTGCCAGCCTGATTGCCCCTAACTTCCCCCTGCCAGCCTGATCACCCCTAACCACCTCTGCCTGCCGGCCTGATTGCCCCTAAATGCCCCCCCTGCTGGCCTGGTCACCCCGAACTGCCCCCCACCATCCTGGCTGCCCCTAACTGGCCCCCTGCCAGCCTGGTCACCCCCAACTGCGCCCCCCATCAGCCTGATTGCCACCAACTCCCCCCCCTCCCCCCGCTGGCCTGGTCACCCCACGCAGCCTGCTATTCAGTTGTTTGGTCATCCCTCACTAACCCCCCCTGCTGGCCTTGTCGCCCCACACAGCCTGCTGTTTGGTCCGATCTGGTTGTTTTGGTCATGACGGCCCCTGGCTTTTTATATATTAGGATATTTTTACATTAAGTATATACTTAAGAAAATTTTCTATTTCCCCACTTAAATATACACAGAATCTTATTTCTTTTATAGATTTGAAACATTTCATTGGGGTCAAAGTCATTTGCAAAATGCTATTTAACTCTATGGCTGATTACTGGCTTTTGTCTCTAAAACATGCACAGCATCATAAAGGCACCCGAGATTGTCACCTGCAGCTCATCACACCCCATCAGGCAGACCCACACCCTGGGCGCGTCTCTGCCGACATGGACTGGCCCCTTAGATAACTTCTGTCCCTCCTGTGTTTCCTTGGGCAAGTGTCAGAAGATGTGCTTTGCATATAAATGCATGTGGTGAATATAAAAACGTACATTAACTTTTTTCCCTGAGTGTCATAGCTCCAGGGACGTGCAGATATTCACCACACATTCTGTTGGCCCAGTAGACGTTGTCTATTGATGGGGGCACATGAATTTAAACTCCTTATCAGGAGAATTGCCAAGTCTGGAGGAGACTCGTGGGTCTTCTTTCTTCCTTTTTTCTGCCTTGCTCGGGCTCTCTGCCCCTTTATGTGCTGAAGTGAAGTTCCTCATCAAATACTCTGCAGACTGGAAAAGCAAACGTGAGCGGGAATTACCCCAAATTATCCCAGTGCCCATTGGGGGATGAGCCACGGAGACGTGCAGGCCTGACCTACTTTGCATCATGCATGGATGAGAAGATTTAAAATTTACTTGTTCTTGTCTCGGGGATTTATATTCCCCAACTGAACACAGTTTAAAATAGGAAAAGTGTGAGCTTATTAGCACAGTAATTCTAAGTTCTCACTCCCTGGTGAAGGTAGGAAGTGCTAATGAACCAATTGCTCAACTAGGATGGGCTCTTCCGGCCCATTGGCCCCGGGAAGCAGGCAGCTGCCAGCTGGCTGCCTGGAGAAGCGGCTCGTACAGGAAGTATCCCCCAAGCAGGCCCTTTGGGGAACAGCCCTCCAGGTAAAACTGGATTTGTGACGGAGAGGAAGTCTTCAGTTTTGAAGGTGAACCTTCTCCAATTATATATTATACATAGAAAAAAAGAACCCAGAGTTGATGCTCACTTATTCATTCATTTCCCAATTATTTGTTGAGTATCTGGGTAGCTCGCAGAGTTTTGTGAAGATTGGATGATACAAATAAAGTGCGGAGAGACGGTGATGTCCAGGAAAGAGATGTGTGACTCGGCAGGTAATGTTCCCTGAGGAAGACACGCCTTCAATAACGGTGTGTGGTCATCGCTCCATCCACGTATCTGTGTGAGCTTATTGACACGCTCGCACCGTGTTAGGGACGGAGGACACGTGGACCTTGGTCACAGAGGACATGACAGGCAGTGACAGAGAGCAAGGCCAGGCCCTCAAAGACCCAGGCTCATGTGCAGAAATGGATGATGGGAAACAGTCAATTGTTTTAAATTGTGGATCAATATGATCAGCCCCAGTTTTTGGAATAAGTGTGATGTCGATGTGGAACAAGAAGTGTGAGGCCACCAACAGACAGTGGGTCCAGGAAGTCACAGCGATGCTCAGAGGAGAGACCCTGAGGGCAGGTTAGATTCTAGGACTCGGGTTCACTAGTCATGTGAGCGCCTGAAAGACCCAGCCACCTCCAACTGCAGCTCTCTGACCCCACACAGCTGCACCCAGAGGACCCCTCACAGCTGCACCCGGAGGACTCCTCACAGCTGCACCCGGAGGACCCCTCACAGCTGCACCCGGAGGTCCCCTCACAGCTGCACCCGGAGGTCCCCTCACAGCTGCACCCGGAGGCCCCCTCACAGCTGCACCCAAGGGACCCGGGAACCATGCACAGGGTCCCCTTTGCTGTGTTCTAAAGCCCCTCAGGTTTCAGTGACGCTTCTCCAGCATCTCGCCTTCTGCCCGGATCCTGCCTCTCTCCAGCCACTGAGCAAAGCAGCGGGTTAGCCTGCCACTGGCTTTTCATCCCGCCTCTCTGTCTTGGACTCGCCCTGTGTCCCACATCCCTGCTGGGCCCGAAGGACCCGTCCCTTGTCCAGAGCCCCTACCTAGATCCACCTCACTGGGAGCCCAGAAACAATGCAAACTAAAGCACTGATATTGGAATGTCATGGCTATTAATTTACATCGCGATGTCCAGAAGAAAACAGTAAATAAGAATTAGAGATTTCCTATGATTCCATTCAAGTGATGCTAATAAAGACCATACAACCCACTTCAGCCACTTGCCAAATGAACTACACAAATAACAGGACCGAGCCACCGGCTCCCATCGTTACAACTTCGTCTAACGGTCTGCAGTTTTATCAGCACTCAGCAAGCATCTTCTCTTGGAAATCTTACTTCTCCTCTTTTTTCCCTTTCGATGTTGAGTCAGTTGGTTACCAGCCAGGCTCGCAAGATATAACTCGTCATCCACAAACTAACCGAGGACTCATCTGTGTCTGGTGTTGTGCATAACTGCTTTCCCCCCCCCTGGTGTTTCCTTCCCAGGAGGAGGAGCTCCATGAGTGTACCACTTGGTTCTCTGTCTTTACTTAAGGTGCCCTCAGCACTGTGAGCGTGACGGGACCCCTGTCTCAGAATTGCCGGGAGCTCCCAGTCCATGGCGTTTGAGACTGATGGCAGACCATCGAGTGCGCATGGCAATGAGGGAAATGGATCACATGGCGATAAAACCAAGCGAAGGAGCCAAAAGAAGTAAGCGGATACTAGTTCCGCAGGAGAGTGGAGCTCTGGCCAGTATCAATCACAGGATGGGATGACTGTGAGTGTCCCTGGTGATGAGCTGGGCTCGGACATGAAGCTCTGAGGTGCCTCTGCCCAGCCAGGTGACAGGATCATGGACCCCCGCGGCACCTCCACTGACATCTCTTGCCATCCCGGCATATGCACAGACCTGTGCTGTGGCCAAGGATACAAAGAAGAGACTCCCGTTCATGTGCTAAGTACCACTGAGAAGAAAATAGAAATGAAGTCCTGACATGTTTCTTTCTGTTTCTCTCGTTTTTTGCATATGATGTCGTAAATAGTATAAAAGAATAACACACATTCAAAACAAAAATGATTTCTAGCATGGTGCTGACATTGACAAAGAGTAGAGATGGATAGAATTACCCAGCGAGTTGCAATCCTTTGGACCTATAAACAAAGGAAATACATTTTATTAGTTAACAATGCCTTTCTTTCTAATCATCTTCCAAAGTTTTCCACTTGCTTTTCATCACCTACTTAAAATACTATCTTCACATTCCAATCTAAAGTGAACTCAAATCTTTGATTTTCAAGATAATTCAACAACACACACACACATTACAGATAAATTATATTGTGAGTCACACAATGTTTGCACATTGGTATGGAAAATCCAAGAAACAGAGTGACCTAAAGATGGAGTGTGAAATGATTGGGCGAATATTAAAGGTGAGATTGAACGAGTAAAGATTCAGTCGCCATTTGGGTCAGTTGGTGAGGCTGAACTGCACGTGAGGCTGTGGGGCTGCCTGGTTGGGAGGAGTGATTACAGACACGCGGGCAGAGCGTGCTCGTAGGTCGGCGATGGACCTGGGATATTATGTGGCCGAGGACCCAGACCTCGGCTTCTTTCAGCTTCTGGCTGAGAGCAGGGCTGGTCCCATAACCTGGCTGGAGCGGAGCTTGCGACTGGTCTGCCGAGACGTGGACCCGGCAGTATTACGAGAACCTTGAAGAATGTGTTGGCGCTGCTGTCTGCAATCAGATTGCTCATCGAGTACGACTGCCTTAGGAACTGTGAACACTCCTTCCCAAAGCCAGCACATTCGGCTGATAAGACACAATATAATGCAGTGATTCTCACACTTCGGATCATCTGGGAGCCTTAACAACATACCAGAGTTCAGATTCCAAGAGGTGATGATTTCATTGTTAGGGGCGGGGCCCAGGCAGTGGTAGTTTCAAGCTCCCCTAGAGATGCGAATGTGCAGCCAACACCAAGGGGCCTTGTGATTCAGTTCCCAAGCACAAGGGCTCAGCAATCCGGGTTCACTGTGTTCTCGCCGTGTAACCTGCGGGAAGTTATTCCCATGCATTTGTCTGCCTGAGCGCCTTCATCGTAGAGAGTGGATACACTCGGGCCCACCCAGGGACTGATCTAAACTGGAATCTGCATCTTATACAATTCTGAGAACTTCCCGTAATAAAAAGAACACATAAAGTATTAATGTAAACTTAGGTACAAAAGTAAATTTCTGTGTAGGATGGTAAAGTACCTCCCTGCTAAGTACACATTTTTAAAAGCCAACAAAGTGGGAAAACCTAAAAAAATTTTTCTTAGCTGCCTAACAGTTCTATATATGAAGGGTAGGGCAAAAGCCAGCTTACAGTTGTTCATATGTAAAACAATCATCTATATATATAAAAGCCTAATACGCAAGTGTCTCTTTGGGAATGGACCAACTGGGAGTTCGATTGCTTGCTATGATGTGCGCTGGCCACCAGGGGGTGGTGCGGAATGAGGGAAGGCCCCGGCCAGCAGCCAGCAGCCGCTAGGGACCCTACCTATGCACGAATTTCATGCACTGTGCCTCTAGTTAATAAATAATAACACACAAATAAACTCTGTGTTTTGCATCCTCACCTCTGTAAACCTATTTTTTTGTTTTTTATGCCCTGCCCTGTATTTTTTCTTTCTTTTTTTTGCCTGCAGACTCCAGGCCCTCTCTTCATATGCTAGAGATTCTGCAATGTCATTTTTTATTGGGACAACATAAAATAATTTATTGTCCATAACATGAGCCATCAAAATTTATTTTATTATTGTTAGTTTAAAAGAGTTTCCTATGCCATCATAACTCTTTATTGTCAATGATAAATATTTAAATATCTAGGGGAATATTTAAGATTGGTATCATAATCAAGAACTACGTTCAAAGTTTTTTCAGAGAAGAGACACATGCATTCAGGGTTTTTGATGTTTTCATCTCTAGTAACTAACTATTTTTTAAAATCCTCACCTGAGTATATGTTTTTATGATCTTTAAAAGAGAGTAAGGGAAGAGAGAAACATCGATGTGAGAGAGAAACATTGATCGGCTGCCTCCCGCATGCTCCCTGACTGTGGGTCAAACCCACAACCTAGTCAGGGCTAATTTTTAAAACTCTGAATAGATGACTCTCTTGAACTGGTTTTCTGGGTTTTATATCATCTTCATGAACATTGGTGTTGCAGGCAATAATTAGCCAAAACCAGTAGCACTGTGATTAGACAAGGCCACCTCAGGCTGAGGGGAGCACAGAGTTGGGATGTGTGCGGAGGTGGGGAGCTGAGCTCACGGCAGCCTGTGACCAGCAGGGCAGCACGGAGCAGGGCTGAGCGAGGTGAGCTGAGGGAGCCGGCCTGGGGCTGGGATGCAGCAGCTGCTGCTGACAGGGCTCAGCAGAGATCACCTGCCTTTTTGTTAAGGGGTCAGGCCTGTGAGCAGATCATTGTGCATGAAAGATAACATGGGGTAGGGTCAGATAGTGGCACCCTGAGTCACACAGGCTTGCCTCCCAGCTCAGTACTGCCGTTTCTTTGTGAAACCTTGCTAGGAGTAATTCCACGTGGAAGCCACAGCCAATCAAGGGCCAAATATGGCATCTCAACTCTTCCCTAGTCAGACCCCAAAAATGTGTGATGGAGCAGACGTCGAGGGGGGAAAAGCAACATTAGTGAATTAATGTTATTTTATATTTTATGTAATGTCTACATAGTGAATTCAGCAAACTCATTATTTTATACTAGAGGCCTGGTGCACAAATTTGTGCACAGGTGGGGTCCCTCTGCCTGGATGGCAATTGGGGCTGATTGGGGCCAGCCGGGCATGGGGAGGAACCATCAGGGGGAAGCTTCTGTGTTGAGCGTCTGCTCCCTGGTGGTCAGTGTGTCATTATAGCGACCAGTCAACTGGTCATTCGGTTGACCAGTCATAATGGTCGCTTAGGCCTTTGTGTATATAGGTCATATTCTATTGTATAACAAGTACCTTGACTGTAATTGTATTCTATTTACGACTTAATATCAGTGTCTATTGTATTATATTTACTACTTAATATATTACTCTAAAGTTTTATGCCTTTAAATTGTCAAAGAGAAAATAGCATTTTTTGTCTTTTCGTGGGAAAAGGTTCACACACCCTGGGCTTCCAGACAGGCCTGTGTGTTTGCAGGAAGCGTCCTGTGCTTCTCTGGCCAGGACCTACCTCAACAATGACATGGGTGCCCCCCACTTCGCCCCCCACTCCGTCTGCACAGTGAAACCGGTGCCAGGGAGGGGCTGCGGCCTCAGCAGAGTGGAGGCTGCAGAGTGGCTGGTGCGACCGCTGCCCTCTGGGCTCTGAGGGGAAAATGTGTGTTTTCCTGAGTCGATGCTAGTGGATCAGGTGCCAGGTCGTGGGATGCACGTCGAGATGGTAAACCATCACTTTGTCATGATGTTTCTGTTCCCATTTGTAGGCACGACCTAGGCAGCATGTTTGACATTAACAAGGCAGATGCATAAAACGGGGTCTCCCACTCATTTCCACTGGAACACATTAACAAGTAAATGTTAAGTATTTTCCCTCACAGATTTACACACACATATTAGAATAATATACATCCATGGTCTTTCAAACTCCCTTGTCCTCGGGAGGAAAAAAGAGTTTTCTCCTCTTTGTTTTTGCAACTTACTCAATGCCAAGTTTAGCAGCTCATGCAAACTCTGAAACCGCACTGGAAGCCCAAAGGCGCCACCAGTGAGGGGGTCAGACGGAGAGCAGGGCGGGAAGCGGGGTCACCCCTCCAATGAAACCAGGAACTCCACAGTCCGTCACCTTGTCTCAACTCGAGACACGCACTGTCCTTCTCAGGTGGGACCTCCTGAGGCGCCAGGAAGGGATTGTCTTCATTATCTTGCTGTTTCAAGGATAATTAACATAATGGTTTCCTTCTATAAGCTTTAAAGCAGGAAGATTTCTGTATCAAGGGCCAGAAACTTCCAAAAGTCATCATTATTCCACCTGCCAGTGAGAAATAGGAAAGCAAAGGATTGCTAAATGAAAAATAGCATTTTACTTTAAAAAACAAAACACACTATATAATTAGCTCTCAGAGACAAGCACCCAGCACGTGGGGGCTTCCCCCTGTGCTCTTCCTCCACGCCCACCCGGAAAGCGCGCTGGACCGCGTCCCTGGGAGAGGAGGCCCGAGAGGCAATGCGGGAAGAATCAGAGAGTGGCGGCGGGCGGCTAGCCCTCCATGAGGTCACCGATGCTTTATGGTCTTCAAGAGACTTTCCCAAACTCCAGAGAAGGTTGTATAAACGTGCTGAGAACGCAATAGTCACCCTCTCTCTTCACTCTCTTGCTAAGAGCTGATTTGCAAAGAAAGCTTTATCACTAACTGTGTCATTCTTGAATCCTGGATTTATCACTTTCCCCTATTTTGAGGCTCTTTTTGTCTTTTAATGCATATTAACTTTAAGTCTCTCTCTCTCACACACACACATATTGCACACACATACATGCACACATGTACGCACACACACATGCTGGCACACACAGCATAAGACAATAGAAATCCCGTGGGGTTAAAATAAAACCTCATCTTACTCTGCTGCGTTCTCTCTGCTGTGTGTGTGTGCGCACGTGTGTGCGTGTGTGTGTGTTTTAAGTAGAAAACTATTAAAATTTAAAAGGAAAGCCCACCACCAGCATTAGCTTTTGAATTAATCCCTTCCCTGTTAGCAAAAGTGATGACCCCACAGAGGCTGTACCTGCACAGCAAGCAGGAGCGAGTTCGAGTTCCGACACAGAGCAGGGCTGTGAGACCCCAGCAGACACCTATGATCCACGGCCATGAGCCTCCATCCCCTGGGAGTCAAGGTCCAGATAGCGGACAGCATCTGAGGCTGGAAGAGAACATTGGGTGGGTGATGTGGCGCCTGAAAATGCCATGTGAAGGCTGGGCGTTTCCAGCCCGCTCCCAGGTGGGTCCAGCGGGTCCAGCGTGTCCACACTGCCTGCGTCTGCTCCTCCCCCTCCTCCAGGTCTTATCCCCCCCACCAACCTCTCACCCCCCATCTGGCCCATCAGGATTCCTCCTGTCTTTCAGAAAGGCTTTCTGGATTTTCCCAGGTGTCTATGATCACCACCTTCTTTGAGACGTCACGGCCTTCTGCCCTTTGCCTACATCCCCAATGGGTGTTGTAGACCTAAGACTACAGAGCTAGAGGTTTACTAGTAATGACTCTCCGCACAGGCAAGTCCGGGAGGACAGGCTGGGTCATCCCCTGGGTTCTGCTGCTAGAAGCTCGCCTTGCACATCCCCTGCTCACAGGGGTATCCGTGTGGATGGGTTTCCCAAACTACAGCAATCCAGCCACACTCCTGAGCGTCCGCTCCGTCATTACGGAGAAGGAACATTCTGTCAGGGCTCCTGCTGGTGTTAGAACACTTACAGCTCAGGACCACGCCAGTGCAGAGACAGCTGCGCTGAAAGGAATCGGGTGGGGACGGGCGAGAGTGCTGGGGTGAAGGCCGCGATGAAGGGCTCGCAGTGATAGATGTGTGGCTTATCACGCTGGGAAAAGAAGCGGTAAGAGAAAAGGTCACCATTCCCCGTAGCACTCCTTGTTTTTTTGGCTCAACTTCCCCGATGAGTCAGGGAAACATTTCCCGGGTATCTGGACCTCACCAATTCTACCTCTGGGGAGAGCGTCAGGCTTTCGGCTCAGCGGATTCGGAATCCTGGAGGCAGCAGGTTAACCCGAGAGCAACTGTCATGAAGACTTACTAAATGTGGCAGCTGGTAGGTTTGAGATTTTACTAACTCGAAATATTTTAAAATGTGTGTTTGCTGTGTGTGGAGAACCGTGTTGCTAAGATGGAAATATATAGCTCTGCCGCTAATGAACCTGCAGTTTGGAAGGTCAAGCCTTTCGATGCAACAGAAATGGTGAAAGTCGAGTGCAAATGAATTGCTGAATATAAATAGAATATGCTGCAAATCTGAATGACTTTGAGTGATCAAAAAATGAGATCATGCAGCCCAACTCTTGCAGAGGCAAATGTGACATATGCAGAACGGCATGGTAAAGGCCGCATAGCTAATAACGGAACCAGAGCTGGGTCCGGGCATCCTGGAGGGTGACATTGTCACGGGGTGTGGCGATCAGGGGAGCTTCATGGCACAGGTGACATCCTGGCTCAGCCTTGTGAAAGCAGCTGTGAGAAACGGGGAGGAACACGACTTGTCCAGGCAACAGGACCAGTCACTTCGGGGCCAGACCAACAGTTTGTGTTTAACAATAGAATGTGAAAAATGTGGACATGGAAATACTCATCTGTTTTAGAAATCGCATTCTTCCCGCCACCAAACCTCCAATTCGCATGTTCCTAGCATGTAAGTAAGAAGACGGAATAAACCAAAGAATCTGGAAATGCTTTATTTTTAAAGTGAGAAGTTTACATTGAAGTTTTGTTTTTATCATGTTCTTGGAAATAAATATAACGTAAGTTTTAACAAGTCA
Source organism: Myotis yumanensis (assembly GCF_028538775.1). Classification (NCBI taxonomy): domain Eukaryota; kingdom Metazoa; phylum Chordata; class Mammalia; order Chiroptera; family Vespertilionidae; genus Myotis; species Myotis yumanensis. The sequence goes on from NW_027223756.1 coordinate 106,748,001, forward strand.
TGGTTTTTTTCCACACTCCAGCCTAGAGTTTGGAGAACTTTTTCAAGCCTTGGAAACGAACGCTTGGGGGCGTCCAGGGCCTTGTGGGACCATTCTCCGAGCTGCCTTGCTCTCTGTGGATCACATCTTGGTGTCCGCGGAACCATGGAACTTTCCAGACCTCCCTTGCTCACCTCTCTAATGGCCAAGATGCCTTGGTAGGCAAACTGCGGCTCGAGAGCCACATGTGGCTCTTTGGCCCCTTGAATGTGGCTCTTCCATAAAATATCACGTGCGGGTGCACGTACAGTGTGATTGAAACTTCGTGGCCCATGCACAGAAGTCGGTTTTCGGCCTGGGCGAGTCTATTTTGAAGAAGTACTGTTGATATTTGGCTCTGTTGACTCAGTTTGCCGACCACTGGCCCTAGAGCAAAGGACTGCTGGGTGAGCTTTCTATGAATACCACTCTCTCGTGTTGCTCCCAGGCTCGAAATTTTGACTTACTATTGACAAACTAAACTCCCAAATCTGGCTCCAACAGAAGTCACGACCTCACCCCTCCCTCACAGACCTGCTCCAACCGGCAGACTTCCCACAGCTCTCCAGACGCGACCATCCCTCCTCCACCCATCTCTACTCAGGGTGCAGGGCAGAGCGACAGGCACTGTGTGCCCCTGGGGGAAGGAAATGCTTAAATGACCAGTGTTTGCTTCTCATTTGTTGCTATGGAAACGAGGGGTGTTGCTCCTCGATATTTATTTATGTTCCAGGTCAGCGTTGCATCAAAATACTGAGCCAATGAATAGCAGCGAAGTTTTATGAATAGGAACGAAGCCATCACGAGGAAGCAAGTAATCGCCACAGTTAAAATAGAAATTTATCTTGAGCACCCATAGTCGCTGAACATGAGAGAGCAGGATGCACAGTGCTGGCAGGACACGGAAGTGACTGGGACACGGGGAGTTTATCTGCGATTTGCTTCACTGTGTGAGAGCCAGCTTTTCTTCTCCAGCATCTTCGCTGGCTTTTCTGGCACTGAGCGCCTGCCTCTCACTGCTCGGCCTTTCCGAGGTCGCCCCCTGCTCTGACCCCGGGGGTCTGGCTTCTGGGCAGGTCCAGCAGGTGTGCACAGCCAGCCCTCTTCTGGGGCATGGACGCCCCACCCAGCTGCGCCCTGGGAATCGGTGAGTGCGTTGTGATTGTGTGCTGTACGGATGGGGTGACCATGTGCTGTACGGATGGGGTGACCGTGTGCTGTACGGATGGGGTGACCGTGTGCTGTATGGATGGGGGGCCTGTGTGCTGTACGGATGGGGAGACTGTGTGCTGTACGGATGGGGGGACTGTGTGCTGTACGGATGGGAGACTGTGTCCTGTACCAGTGGGGTGACTGTGTGCTGTACGGATGGGGGGCCTGTGTGCTGTACGGATGGGGTGACCGTGTGCTGTACGGATGGGGTGACCGTGTGCTGTATGGATGGGGGGACTGTGTGCTGTACGGATGGGGGGACTGTGTGCTGTACAAGTGGGGTGACTGTGTGCTGTACGGATGGGGGGACTGTGTGCTGTACCAGTGGGGGGACTGTGTGCTGTATGGATGGGGGGACTGTGTGCTGTACAGATGAGGGGACTGTGTGCTGTATGGATGGGGGGACTGTGTGCTGTATGGATGGGGGGACTGTGTGCTGTACGGATGGGGGGACTGTGTGCTGTACGGATGGGAGGACTGTGTGCTGTACGGATGAGGGGACTGTGTTCTGTACGGATGGGAGACTGTGTCCTGTACCAGTGGGGTGACTGTGTGCTGTACGGATGGGGGGACTGTGTGCTGTACGGATGGGAGGACTGTGAGCCTGTTCCCCAGGATGGCCCTCGTTCATGCCTTTCATCACATAGCCTGTCCGTTTAGCATGTATCCAGGATCTCTGCATGTTTGGCGAAGTGCGAATCATTATTAAAACTTCCCTTGAATGGGCCAGGGTGGGTGGATGGCCTTCCATTCACCACCTGCTTCCGCACGGACTTGTGAGCAGGGAGCAGTGGTCTCTCTACCACAGTCAGATCTGAAAGCCGATCACACTCGTCATCTCTCAATTCCAACCCTTACAAGTGCAACGAGAGGGTCCGTGGCCCCTCTCCCTTAGGAAGAGGGTATAGGGCACTCGTGGGTGAGATGAACGGCGCTCAGGCACAAACTGAGTCCTGGGAGAGGAGTCAGTGGGGTCCCATCAGCCGTGCCATAGCGAGGCAGGGGGGCCCACCATCCGCAAGGTGAAGAGCGTGGGAATGAAAGGTGAGGGTGTGTGACCTGTGAGAGCAGGAAGGCTGCGTGTGATCCATACCGCAAATCACCAGTACTCCAGTGCATTACCACGGAGGTATCATTCATGTTGCAGTCTACAAAAATTTAGTTCCTCCATTGTTTGCTGCTTTTTTTTTTCTTTTTTTTTTTTTTTTTGCATGAACTGTCTCAGCAACCAGGATTTCAAAAAAGAGAAGCCTGGCCCAGCCAGCGTGGCTCAGTGGTTGAGTGTGAACCTATGAACTAAGAGGTCACAGTTTGATTCCAGGTCAGGGCACATGCCCGGGTTGTGGGTTGTGGGGCGTGCAGGAGGCAGCCCATCATGATTCTCACCATTGATGTTTCTATCTCCCTCTTCCTCCCCCTTCCTCTCTGAAATCAGTAAAGATATATTTTTAAAAAGAGAAGCATGCTTAATAAAAAAAAAAATTAGTCATGAATTTCTGTCTTGCAAAAAGCTGAGTTATGAACACATAACTTACACAAATATTTTATCAACATTTACCATTTCTAGTATTGCTGGCCATGAGAAAACCAGAAGATGTAAACCTGCAGAAAAAGTATCAATTTATGCTCCAGAAGTTAGTATTATTTCTAGAACATGGTGCAGGAGGAGAACTATGCGACATGGGCAGATGAGAACGGTGTGTCTGCATGCTATCTGTGGAGTGTCTTGTTCCAGTTAGATCAAATGACGGTTATCCTAAGCAAATTCCACTTCTTTTTATTTCAAGTCTACTTGTGCATGTATTAAACGTGAAGCAATAGTGGGTAGTATGTTGGCTCCAGTGACAGAACTTTGCAAGCATAAGTGATGTCATTTTTCTTCAGATGCTTCAAACAGAAAATTTATTAAATCCAAATATGACTCCATTTTTTAATGCAATTCTTGGAATCACAGTAAAATTTTGGAGGATTATTCTGTTGAGGTAAACCGTCTGACATGACTGTGAACTCAATAACAGGCTCAGCTTTGAAGAAAATGATAGCTGTGTTCTCTGTGAGAATACAGTTCCACCTGGGATGAAGGACACAGTCATGGGAAAACAACGTTCTACTACATTAAGAAACCAGTGGGGCAGACGCTTTGCGCTGGTTGTAGTGCACACATAATTCATAGTTGTATTCACCACAGCCGAAATACTCTACCAATCAAAATAGAAGTTATAGTATTTAACCACAAAAGACCCCAGATGGCCAAAGCAATCCCAAGAAAGAAGAACAAAGCTGGAGGTTTCACACACCTGATTTCAAACTACGAAGTGATAGTAATTAAAACCGTGTGGTACTAGAATGAGGATAGACATGTAGACCAAGGGAACAGAACTGAGAGCCCACAGATATAGCCCCGCATATACAGTCAACTCATACTTGACAAGGGAGCCAAGAATGGCCTCTTTGACAAATGGTGGTGACAAAACTGGATAACCACATGCAGAAAAATAAAATTGGATCCTATTCACACCACTCACAAAAATTAACCCCAAATGGAGTAAAGACTTAAGCAGAAGACCTGGACCCATAAAACTCCTGGAAGAAACCATAGGAAAGATGCTTCTTGACATTGGACTTAGCAACAAACTTTTGGATGTGGCACCAAAAGCACAGGCAACGGAAGTAAAAATCAGTTAGTGAGACTAAATCAAAAAGCTTCTGTTCAGCAAAAGAAACAATGAACAAAATGAAAAGGCAACCTATGGAATGAGAAAGAATGTTTGCAAACTACGTATCTGATAAGGGGTCAAAATCCAAAATATAAAAAGAACTCAACTCAATAACAGAAAAATAAAATCTATAATAATAAAAGCGTGGTATGCAAATCGACCCAACAGCCAAACAGCAGAACGACTGTCTGGACGACCACACCATGACACACACTGGCACCAGGTCAGCCAATGCTAGAATTAATATAGAAATGCAGATATCGTTTTGATATCCTGTTTTAATTTTCTTTTTATATTAAAAGTGGGTGCAATGCAATTGGTCAGGGGGCCCCACAGTCACCGCACAATCGCCCTGCAGAGGGAGGCCCAGGCCACCAGCCGGTGAGGCAATTGATCGGGGGGGGGGGGCTCTGTGATCACCCCAAAAAGGGAGGCCTAGGCTACCCAGCCAGTGGCACTGCAGTGGGTGGGCAGGGCCTCCCTCTGTGGGGCCATCAATAGTGGGGCTCTTGAACTCCAAGAGGGCATAGGCTGGGCTAAGGGACCCCCCCCCGAGTTCATGAATTTCATGCGCCAGGCCTCTAGTCTGATTATAAAATGGGCAGAAGATCTGAATAGAATTTTTTCCAAACAGGACATACAGGTGGCCAACAGGTACATGAAAAAATGCTCGACATCACTCATCATTAGGGAAATGCAAACCAAAGCCAAATGCCATGTCACCTCAGGCCTGTTAGCATGACTCCCATCAAGAAGACAAAAGAACAAGTTTTGACGAGGATGTGGAGGAAAGGGAATCTCTGTGCACTGCTGGTGGCACTGTAAACTGTTATAATCTCTATGGAAAACATAAAGAGGTTCCCTCCAAAATCAAATATTGAACTACTCCATGGTCCTACTTCTGGATATATATATCAAAAGAAAATTAAAACAGGATATCAAAACGATATCTGCATTTCTATATTACTCTAGCATTATTCACAATAGCCAAGATAAGGAAACAATCGAAATGTCCATCAATGGATGAATAGATAAAGAAGATGTGATGCAGACACACTCACACACACACACACACACACACACACTCACACACACACACTCACACACACACACACACACTCACACACTCACACACACACTCATACACACACTCACACACTCACACACACACTCATACACACACTCACACACACACTCACACACTCACACACACACACACTCATACGCACACTCACACACGTGAGTATTATTCAGTCATTAAAAAGAAGAAAATCCTGCCATTTTCAACAGCATGGATGGACATGTAAAATATGTTTTTCTTAATTTCAGAGAGAGGAAAAGAGAGGGAGAGATAGAAACATCAATGATGAGAGAGAATCATTGATTGGCTGCCTTCTGCGTACCCCTCACTGGGAATCAAACCCAAAAACCTGGGCATGTGCTCTGACGGGAAATCAAGCCGTGACCTCCTGGTTCATGGGTTGATGCTCAACCACTGAGCCACACTGGCCGGGCAGTGTCTACTTTCTTTGATGACCATCCTCATTTGGGTTTTAGAACTGTGTGAGCTTTGATGAACTGTTTATAAATCATCCTAAGTGTTTTATAATCATATTAATCTCTTTCATAAACAAAGTTGGTTTGTACTTTTTCAAATAGTTAGAAATTATTCACTAAAACCATCAGCAAATGGAGAGCTAAGACTACACCCTATGAAGCATATATGTTGCAATTACTAAGTAATAACTTGAAAATAGGAACATATTAAATATTTTTATTATAAAAGCAAGGGAGTAACTGAGCAAATCAGGAGTTCATATGGTATATTTGATATAACTTTGAAATTCTAGAATTGTGCTTTGGAATATTATAACTTAGGGGGAAATATTTTGATGGAGCTTTGATTTTTAATGGGGCTTCTATTCTGTACAGATTTAAATAATGTTAAGGTTTAAAATATTATAGTAATTATGGTTCCAAATGAATCATGAATAGACACAACCAATTTAATGAGTTTCTTCTTATGAAATACCTTCCAAAGAAAGACACACTTAATAGAATATGTGTTTATATGAATTTTATATAAGGGAATTAATAGTAAACTCTATTTAGCAGAATAATTTTAGAGAGACTACTTTTTCAATTATAAATATTATGGTTTATAGAAAATAAAACAATGAAATTTGTTACCAATGTTTAATTTATTGAACATAATATATTAATTTAAAAAATATTGAAGTCATTTTTATGAAAAAAATTAAAACTATTGAAAAAATTATTCTTTAGCAAAATTCTGATGACTTGGTATTGGAATTTTTTTCTGATGACATGGTGTCAGATTTGCTAAGTAAAATTAAGATATTAGAAAATATACTAACAATGTTTTATAGTGTCATATACATGGTTGCATGTTATTTTAATTTATTAAAATAACTTTATTTTTACAATTATTTCTGAATAAAACAATTTTATTTACACAAATATAGATAAATACTTTTATTATAAAACTTTTCCAAAACTTATAAATTTATCATTTACTTTCAATCACAAATGTATCCTAGTGTAGAAGATAGATTATATATTTCTCCTAATCATGTGACCAAAGTGAGGAGGGGTCCTGGCTCACGTTAGTCCAATCAGAGGAGCTCTTCCACCATGTGGACAGAGGGAGGCATCATGGGTTTGATCCTGTCCGTATATAGTCTGGCAACTTATTTGTACTCTGCCTCCATTTCATCAGGTATATAGTAGGCCAGTTATGGTGTCTGCCTGTGTTGTAAAGATTGCACTAATTAAACATGTGAAAACTTAGATCCTGGTCCTTAGTAGGCACCCAACACAATAAGTTAACGATGTTTAAGTAAACTGCGTGGACACTTACAGAAAAAGCCATAAACAGTTAAAGCCATTGAGCAGCTGCATAGCATTTCAACACCTACTTATTTCTGATGTTTTAATTGTCATTTAAACCCCCAAAATAGCTATGAATCCTTGCCAGTAAAGAAAAAGAAAATAAGAGAATAAAAGGACAGATATTTATTGTTATAGTCAAAGTTATATAAATAACAGAAAAAGCTTTTCCATCTATACTAATGGGTTTCAATGCCCAAAGCCCACACTAAACATAGTCCCCTCATCCCCTTTCTTCACCCCTGAGATCCTATAAATACCTATAATTCAAGCAAATCTCCCAACATGTCACCCACAAAACTAAACTGATAGGAAACACGAGGAGAATGTGCTTGAGGTCTGCACGCACAACCATCAGAGCATCACGGTATCCGTAAGCGATGCATGGCTGTGAGCATTCATCAGCGTCGGCGGCCAGGTGGACCACTGTGGGGTGCTGTATTTGGCGTGGTTTCTAAAGATGCTTTTGTGAGCAGTACGAAGGCTAAACATATTATTAAAGCACTTGGTCTAATGAATATACTGGCATTTCTCAGTTTTCAGGAAGTTACCAGTTAACTACAAAGTTAATGTTTGCTATATTTTAGTTGACATTAAAGCACTGAGAAGAAAAGGCTGCATTTTTTAAGTGACATTTCCAATAGAAAGCCTTAAGAGTAATGAAGTAGTTTAATGAGTCAGTGCCTGTGAGCTTGAAGTCTGTCATTATTTCATATGTAGCACCCAGTTCAGGTGATTCAGTTATATAAATACATAACCTTTCTGATGTTTTTATATATCTAACAACTAGGATAGATCTATGCACTTGATGAAGAAAGAAGAGCATAGGTTTCTACCCCAAGCTCTTATGAGTTCATTACCAGGGTGAAAAATCAGTGATCATTCCTCAGCTTTTAGGATTTAGTAATTTTACTTGATTTAGGAAAAAATGGACTGCTTCTCTGTGAGTAGTAAACAAAACAGCTTAGTCACTTGGAGAGCAGGATAACGTCAAGGTTTAGAAGAACCCAGAGGCCAAGGGTACCAGCCAGAGTTGGTCCGTGATGGAAACTGCCAAGTTCTAGACTTAGAAATTCTTCTCTTTGTTGTTGATGTTTTTCCTCAGGGTATTTTTTCCCCACCAGATTTTGCTTATGGTTTTCATTTATGATCACAAAACAAAATGTGGCTGCATAGTAAAGCATTAGACAAGAGCAACCTGAATAATTTCTGAAGGGGACAATTAAATTTGGGTACCAGATGAAGTATGAGTAATGATAGACAGCACAAAAATAATTTAGAGCATTTTATTATAAATAAATACAGATGGGTATAAAGATATATTAGTCAAACAAGTTTATACTCAGAAAATTGTATTCATCTACAGAAATGAGAAAAAGTTGTTAGATTCCTGAGGGTTATTGGAAGCCACTAAATTCCAGTATTTCGAGGTAGCCTCCAAAAAACACAGAAATCATTCAGTGGAACACGTAAATCCATTGATGGTTCATGGCCCATACATAGAAAAACCAGGAAGCATATCAGAACCTATTAAAATTTTTATATTACATACTAGAGGCCCAGCGCACGATTAAATCATGCGTGTGTAGGGTCCCCTAGGCCTAACCTGCCATCGGGGCCATGTCCACCATCCTGTGAAGCCTCACATGCTCCTCGGACGCTGCCGGGGGCCCCGCGTAACTCCAGAAGTTCCGTCCACTGTGGCCATTGCAGGACCCAGAAGTCCCGCCGGCCACTGTCACAGCGGGACCCATCAATGCACCTCCTGGTGAGTCCAGTGGTTGGTCATGACGGACCACAGGCCTTTTATGATATAGATAAGTAGGCAGATAAACACCTAATCCAGAAAACCATCTCTAGAACCCACCCACACCAGATTTTAAAAAATCAGCAAAGATTGTGTGGGAAAGGGGATAAGAAAGTGGTGAAGGATCTACCAAACATCGACAAGGTCACACTCAGAAAGAGAAAGTCCCAACCTGAGGGTGCTACTAAGGACAAGGATGAGACCTGGTACATCAGAGCACTTGGTGTATTCAAAAAGGAGGAGATAAGAGGGAATCCAACAAGGGGCAGTAGTCGAGAGAAGAATGAAGGACTTGGGAGAAGGTGTTGCCCTCGGAGATTTTGTGATAAAGTGCAAGAAGGAAGCAAAAATGGAAATTACATATCCTGAAGAAGAAAAAGAAAATCACAAAATAGACCCATAATATCCCTCTTCTTCCTATCCTGTAAAAAAATGCAATCCTGTAAAAAAATGCAATCCTGTAAAAAAATGCAATCTATTAAAGAATACACATTTCACTAAACTAACAGTAGAGGGTATTCCCAAAGCAAGGGTCACAGTACACCAAACAAGATCTTAACCCCTGGTTTGTACACAATCTTATTGCTAATCTAAGAAAATAAGACTTTATGAAATAAGCAGTTAATGGCAGATGATATTCATACAAAATTACCATCGAAAGAATACAGAAAATGAGAAACAAAACAATTTAGGTAAGAATTGTACTTTCAATAGTAACGCAGATACAAAAAAATTGAAACATAACATCAAAACCTGAATCAAGGTGCTTGAACAAGAATGATTACCCATGAAAAAGGCTCAAGTCAGATATTTAAACAGAAAAAAAACAACAACAGAGAAACAAGTAAATGGCAAATAAATTTTGATTGACTTTAAGGGGAAAAGAACAGTAGAAATATTAAAAATCTAAAATTTATACTGCATTGGATGATGCTCAGGAGAGAATAGATTTGATTGAAAAAATGCAGGCAGAATTGTTAAAGAAAGGCATGAAAACTGACAAGCTTATGACAATAAAATAGAAGAGGCAGAGTAATCAGAGCATATGATTGGTGTAGAAGACAAAGAAGATCCCTCTGTACAGTTGGAGTATCCAAAGAAGAAAAACATAATGGTGCAACATAACTGATATGTAAAACTATAATTTAATAAAATTTTCCAGAAATGAGTCAAAGTATGAATGCACACAATTAAAAGTTAATCGTGTAGTTAGGAAAATTGACCAGAAATACTCAGCTAGAGACTTTAAAGACAGAAAAAATAATTAGCAACTTCAGGCAAAAAAAGACCAAGTCACTTACAGATCAAAAGGAAAACACATTGGCATAAAATTTCTCAACAGCAACATACAAATCAAAACCATAGTGTAGCAGCGTTTCTTAAAAATCAAGAAAATGGTTAACCTAGGATTTTATACCCAGTTTGTTTTTCCAGTGTTCAGGCTATGGAAAACCAGTTTCAAATGTGCAAGAACTCAAAGAAAACTGAGCTCATCCTGACAGACCGACTAGGACACGAGCTCTTTTCAACCAGAGGATAAGGAGAAAAACTTTGGCCAAAGGACTATTGGTAATTATTGGATACTAGAGGCCCAAAACACGGATTCATGCACTGGTGGGGTCCCTCGGCATGGCCTGTGGGATCGGCGAACCGGGCCATCCAATGCCGCCTGCTGCTCCCATTCATCCTGGCCCCACTGTGCCTGCTGCTGCTGGGTAGTGCTGCCACAGAGGCGGGAAAGGCTCGTGCCACCACAGCTACACTCGCCAGCGGTGAGCCCAGTGTCTGGCACCCCTCGGTCAGCTGAGTAGCACTCCTGCTGTGGGAGCACACTGACCATCAGGGGGCAGATCCTGCATTGAGCGCCTGCCCCCTGGTGGTCAGTGTGAGTCATAGTGACCGGTCGTCTGGTCATTCGGTCATTCAATCGCTTCGAGTTTTATATATATAGACTAGAGGCCTGGTGCACGAAATTTGTGCACGGCGGGGGGGGGGGGGAGGTGGCGGGGAGGTCCCTCAGGCCGACCTGCACCTTCTCCAATTTGGGAGCCCTCAAGGGATGTGCTACTGACGGCTTGGGCCCACTCCCCATTGTTCTCTGCTCTGTGCAGGGCCTGCCTGCTCCACACCATGAGAATGGGCAAGCAGGCCCTGCTGGGTGCTGCCTTGGGGCCCCGATTGCATGCTCCCTGGTGGCCACAGCGACCACCCAACAGGCCCTGCTGGGTGCTGCCTGTGGGCCCTGCTTGCCTGCCTGCCGGTCGCCGATGAAACCACCCAGCAGGCCCTGCTGGGTGCTGCCTGTGGCCCCACTTTTCTGCTGGGCTCACATTGCCAGGGTGACACCGCCAGCGTCCTGCCCAGCCGCTTTGGGCACCGCCATCTTTGTTGTGGTGTGACGGTTAATTTGCATATTATTATTTTATTAGATAGGATGGGTAATTGTAAATTATTTTAAGAATAACCACCTGTCACCCTTTACTCTAGTTATTTTCATTGGAAACTTTTGTAAAATATGTATTTTAGAAAATATATTTTTATTGATTTCAGAAAGGAAAGAAGAGGGGGAGAGAGAGAGAAACATCAATGATGAGAGAGAATCATTGATTGGCTGCTTCCTGCACACCCCCCACTGGGGAATGGCACCCACAATCTGGACATGTGCCTGACCGAGAATCAAACCCTGATCTCCTGGTTCATAGGTTGATGCTCAACCACTGAGCTACACTGGCTGGGCTTGTAAAATATTTAATGAGTTAAAAGAAAGAGAATTAGCATGTTTAGTTTAATTTAGTTTAGTTTAGTTAACCTTATAAGATGATTGGTTATTTCTTTGGTTTTATTCTTTCCAGATCAGAAAAAATTACACAAAAATATATAAAAACTGTACCTATACCTTATACTTAAACTTCAAATACAAAATATGTATTAATGATATCAAAGTGCATAAAAGGATTCCTTGTGTGGGTGAAATTATGTAGTTAAATCCTTTCTTCCAAGTCTATATAGTATGATTTGGGATCCCTTATTGAACAAAGATATTCTCATACTGTTAATAAAATGCATGTTCACAAATGTAAGTAGTCAAAAAGCATCTCTTAATCTTTTTATATTTAGTATGAAAAGTCTTAATCAAAGTAACTTGACAAGATATACAGGAAATGATTAGGCAAGAGTAAGAGGTTTGTGACCAAAATGAATTGGTTCCAATAACTCTGAAAGGAGGAAGGAAAGAAAATGTATGTATTGAAATGTGTACGTTTTCCTTTGCGTTGTTCAGCACCAACAGATTGAAGTGAATAAGGACAGGAAGAAATAATTTACTGCCACTTCAAAGAAATATGACTTTAGAGAAAGAAGAAAAATATGGCTGACACATTAAGAGTAGTTATTAGAAAAACAATATTGGTCAAATTGCAGTTTGCACATAATTCAGCCAGCTTCCTTCTTTCATCATAAGATATGCATGCTTTAACATTGCAGCTTTGTGGGATGATGAAGTTTTTTCACTATTCATCTTTGCCACTGTCTCAGAATAAAAGGCTTGTTGGTGACAAAAAGCCAATTAATCACATTTATGGTGACAACCATGACTGTTACAAAACAGACATTCTTAGAAAGCGTGCACTTTTCTCGACACCCAAACGTGTTGAATGAGCTCTTCCATCCCTTAGGCTCAGAAACTTAGTTGCTGTTCCTCAAGGAGAGGAATAAAGAACGCACATCTATAGTAGCCATTGTCCATGGCAGACGTGAACCTACGTCCAAATTCTACATTCTGGTTGTTTCGCCAATTATTATTTTTGCTACCTATTTCAGCATTTGTAAAAGATATCCTATATAGCCCTAGCTGGTTTGGCTCACTGGATAGAGCATCGGTCTGGGTACTGAAGGGTCCTAGGTTCGATTCCTGTCAAGGGCATGCACCTTGGTTACAGGCACATCCCCAGTAGGGGGTGTGCAGGAGGCAGATGATTGATGCTTCTCTCTCGTCGATGTTTCTAACTCTCTATCCCTCTCCCTTCCTCTCTATAAAAAATCAATAAAAATATATATTAAAAAAGGATATCCTATATAATAAAAGCCTAATATGCTAAGTGTCCAGCTGTTCATTTGACCATTCAACCAGTCGCTATGACACGCACTGACCACCAGGGGGCAGACATTCCAACTGGTAGGTTAGCTTGCTGCTGGGGTCTGGTGGATTGGTACTGGGCAAGAGGGGCCAGACATGCCCAGGAGCCCTCCTGTGGCCCATCCCCAGCCTCTAAAATATTTCTTCTAATTAATTTCCTTTCAATGTGCACGAAGCCATGCACCGGGCCTCTAGTATGGATATAATTCATTCTCCAATAATTCATTCAGTCAATCACATTCCAACACTGTGGATTGTTTCCTATGGGCTTAGAGAAAGAAACTCAAAAGAAGACAAAATTGGGACACATGTTGAGTTTATGCATTAACTGATGTTTGAAACTAAATATAGTCAAGAGATAGGAACTTGTCATCTGAATCACATTCGTGAAAACCTTCAGAAATCCACAGCATGGGTTTAGTTCAGTGTTTAGAGTTGTCTTTTTATTTTATACAGTCAGGCTTAGAAATGGGTTTTACCAGTTGCACAGTTCTTACTTTTTTTAGTCAAATATAATTTCTACGTGGTGAATTTAGGGCAGATCTTCTAGATCTTCAGATATTAGAAGACCCGTTGAGTTTAGTGCAGGGACTTTCACCTCTTTCCTGCCCATACCCCTTCGTTGTCTGAAGGATGTGATGGCTCAACCACCCCCCGCCCCCAACAAAAAAAATAAAATTCAGAGGCTTACAAAGAAAACAAATAATACTAAAAAAGTTTTTAAAATAGATTTGTGACATGGCACTATATTAACTTATTTTTAATGCATTCTTGGCACCGTGCACTTCATAGGTATTTAGTTTCAGAACAACTCTTTGAATTGGGTAATATCACTACCATTTTCAGACAAGGAAACTAGCAGGTGGGAAGGCTAATCCAAGGACCGGGTTCTAAAGGTAGCAACCGCAGAGCCAGGATTCAAATCAACTCTATGCACCCAGAATGCCCAGGGTTTAAGGAGAAAGAAAGGAGGCGGGGAGGACAAGGAAGAGGGATGATGAAGGAATGAACATGAACACAGGCTCAGACTATCATTAGGCAATTCTAACAAGTTACCTTGGATTCCTATGCTCTACACAAAAGGGATTTGCACTGGTATGTATGGATTAGACCAGCGGTTCTCAACCTGTGGGTCGCAACCCCTTTGGCGGTCGAATGACCCTTTCATAGGGGTCGCCTAAGACCACCCTGCATATCAGATATTTACATTATGATTCATAACAGTAGCAACATTACAGTTATGAAGTAGCAACGAAAATAATTTTATGGTTGGGTCACAACATGAGGAACTGTATTTAAAGGGCCAGAAGGTTGAGAACCACTGGATTAGACTAATCAACGGGGGGGCGGGGGGGGGGGCAGCGGGGCGCATAGGAAACCAGTGCCTTATGGGAAATGGGAAGGGGAGGCAGCTCTCACCAAGTTTTCTTTAGTGATTCAGAGGTCAATTTGACATTTATTATTTTCATTCCATGTATAGGTTTTTTTTCTTGTTTTGTGTGATATTTAATATTAGGCTTCAGATTACACTTTAAGCACCTTAAGCATTTTTTACTTCATAAGATGCTCAACTAGAGGAACTTTAATTAATTTTCTATAGGAAGTTACACAACTGAAATTGTTGGGACCTATTCTATCAGATGGGAAAAAAAAGAGATTGAAATAATTTTTAATTTATGTATAGGTTTTGCATTAAATGGAATTCTGTGGATTCTGATAGGTTAATATTGTCGTCAAGTGAGCAGCTCATTAAAATAATTCACCAGGCAGCATCTCCACACCCAAGCTATGCAGAGTTCATCTATCATCTTCGAAGCTGCTCGCCGCCAGCTCTGAGTTAGTCGTAGTTGATGCACACTTTGTACTTGAGTTGGAGACATGTTTATGACTAGCAGTGTATTTTTTATATTGAGACCAATTTGCTGTGCTTCTTGGAAGGCTGGTTGAGAGGAGCAAAGGGAATAGTGCCTGTCCGCTGCTTGGCAAGGTCATACATTCAATTCCTCGAAACTTCGTGAACTGGCACTTCATTATTCAACATGAACCACATGAGAAATGTTGGCTCAAGTGAGGCCAGTGCCACGATTTTGAATCCATTCTGTGGGCCACGGCCAAAAATGCAATCACGGCCAGGACTGAGAAAGCAGGACACTTGCTGATAGGTTGGCTGCAAAATCATAAAATACAGTGTTCGTGGCAGAGAGATGTCTTGGACGATTCTGGGACAGCCCAATGTGGTTGGCAAAGACACCCCCTCCAATGAATGGCTGATTAACCTCTCGACCATCTTAGTAAAAGTAGGAGACCTTGCAAGTTCCGAGTTTCTAATGCTTCATCAGGGTCAGTGAGACAAACGCTCAATGTCTGGGTTTCTCACTCGTTCACTGTTGGTTGCCTCTATGCTGACAGAATCTGGATATTGGTCGTGAATTTGGGGGTCACGTGTTTTACGAGAAACTGGGCACCTCTATGGTTCCAAGCTGGAAGTCCTGATTAGTTGTGTTGTCATTGTAATCCCTGTCATCTTGCCCATGATTCATCCCATTATTGTCCTGTGACCCTATTCTAGCCAATGAACTACGAAGGGAATTTTGTCGAATATCTTTTGGGAAAGGAAATAGTACATATAATATTGAAGAAAATTGCTTCTTCCTCACTCTGGAAGTTATTCTATGAAGATGAGGTGTTTGGCATTCGTATATCCATCTTGTCGCCAAGATGTGTCTTAGCAAAAACTCAAGACACTGAGAGTGTCAGAGCTCAGTGTGACCCTTGGTGAACTATTTATGCACTAAACACCCTGAAGGAGTCCTGTCTCCTAACTCCTTCATATGTCAGATATATTTATATTATTAAAGTCAAACTTCAGAGCTAATAATGTTAATATCATTGCAACTCGATACATCCATCTCCTGATGATCTCGGATTCCTAAGAGTGATAGCAGAAGAAGTTTGCTAGTCATAGGCACAGTATTCCTAACTTGGGTTTCTGTCCCAGAATGCGTTCTGCCTTTCCTACCTGTGCTTGACCTCTTAGACTAAAACATAAAGAGTCACCTTTTTGCTCTTCATAAATCATTTCCTACTCTATCTTGGCTCTTCAAACACAGATAATCGAATTCATTCATTCATGGAACCATCTATTGAATACTCATTCTGCTAGAAGCCCTAAACTAGGTAAGGTGATAGAGACACAAATGAATTAGATGCAGCCTTCCTTCATTCTGAAGGGCTCACACTAGTGCAGGAACAAATGGATAGTCCATATGAACAATATGCCACAGAGCATACACCAGGTTGCTTGTGAGTAATCTACACTAATAAAAGAGAAAGAGGCAAATTGACCATACCTTCATGATGCCCACCAGCCAATCAGGAGTGAGCATGCAAATTAACCCAACAAACATGGCAGGTTGATTTGCATATGCAGGCACCGAGCGGCCGGGGGTGGGGCAACGCAGGCATTCCGACCTGCCCCAGCCACTCCGGGCCTCTGGACAGCATGGGAAGGTGGGAAGGTGGCTCGGGCCAGAGCGAAGGCGGTGCTGGCAGCCAGGAGAAGGCAGGCCCATTCTTGCACGAATCTTCAGGTATCAGGCTTCTAGTATGTAATAAAGAGAATAGGAACTTCAGAATGGGTGGGTGTCAGGAAAGGACTTCAGGATAACACCATCTCAGGCAAAAGCCTATGAATGTACATCATTAATACCATCAGGCACTGAGTCCCACCTCTCTTCTCTGCCTCATCCCTAAATTGTTCCAGAATCACATGTGCTTCCTACTGGTGGCACCCTTAAATAACATAAACCCTCTTGCTCAAAAAAGAAATGTAGGGGCATCTAGAGAAAGAAAGAAGGAGGAATATGATCTATTTACCTAAGAAGGCTCTCCAGAATTCTTCCACTGGAGCACATTACTTCATATTTTCCTGCTTAGTCCTTTCTCTCCTCCTTAGCTTTCTTCAGTGTGGGACCTCTGCACACACCAGGAGCTTGAGGAAGGCTGTGGCATTCCATCTGCCTTTGAAATGGTTACCTTCCAGAGCGATTACACTCCCCCTTTTCTTTTGCAAATGATAAAAATAAGGCCAAGCTGCATTAAGTGACTTCTCCATTCTCACATAATTGGTGGGAAGCCCCTCGGTTTTTCTACTCTGTCATTCTACTACTCAACTATTGTTTCAGCAAAATAGGACTTCTGTGACTCCACTGGACATATTGAGCAAGAATCATGGGATAATATTTTCTTGAATAACCAAGTTTAAGACAATAGTCATATAAAACTCACTCATGTTGTAGACTGCAGCATGTCGGTAATTAAATAGTATCTCTCCTGAACAAACCAAAAACATCATTCAGTAGGGTTCTGCAATCAAAGAAGACGTGTTTCTGTGCATCCTCTCTCTCTCTCTCTCTCTCTATCTCTCTCTCTCTCTCTCTCCCCCATGCCTTTCCACCTCTCCTTCCCCAAGTGCATATTCTGTGTGTTCTTTGTCTTTCTTCTCCCAAGCTCCAAGGGCCCTTCTTTTGCCTCTGTAACTTGTTTCCTGAGTTCATGCAGTCCAGCTGGCTGACTTCTCCTACCTCTGTGACTTTCTAAATAATCTTTTGCTTGCATTTGAGACTTGGCTCTGAAAAAAAGAAGATGAAGAAGAATAACTGGGAGGAGAAGGAGAAGGAAGGAAAAGAAGAAGAACGAGAACAAAATAATGTATATTGGAGAATGACTGCTCATCTGAACATATATTTATGCAATACTTTCATTTGGCACAGGAAGGATTCTACTTGAACTTAAAAGACAATGAGGTAGCACTGATGATAGTTTAATAACTGAATGAAATGATCGGAACATTCTGATTTCTACTCCTATTATTAATATTTCAGAATTTACTTTCATAAAGTCCACCTGCCCATATTATGCTGATAAGTAATAAATCCTGAGCACACATGAGCTTTAGTTAAATTTCATTGTTTGAAAGGAAGTGATTTGGTGACCTTCTCTAAATGTTTTAGTGGCTCTAACTTATGACAGTGTGAGGATCAGAACACAAATCCAACAGGATACTGTGGCTATTGTATTAGAGTGAAAAAAAAACACAACACATTCAAAAAGCTGGGGACCACCTACTTTGCTATTTGGATCAGTTATACCTTTGATGGTATCTATATATATAAAAGCCTAAGCAACCGTGAGGACCAGATGACTGGACAACCAGCTGTCTAGCCAGTAGCTATGATGCGCATTGACCACCAGGGGGCAGATGCTCAATGCAGGAGCTGCCCCCTGGTGGTCAGTGTGTTCCCACAGCCAACCTCCTGTGGCTGGCCAACCTCCTGCGGTCCCTCTCCCTGGCCTGCCAGCTCTGATCGGCTCCGACAGCTGGCCAGGCCGAGGGACCCCACCCATGCATGAATTCGTGCAGTGGGCCTCTAGTTTGTACATAATGAACATTAAGAAGTAACACTTGCCACGTACATGAGACACGTCTTATGCAAACCTCACTGAAAAGTCCACACCCACAAATTGTGGTTGCAGGTCTTCCAGAGTCTAACAGCCTGACTTCCAATGTCACCATGCCCTAGGTCACCTAAGGAAATTACTCCCCTCAGTCTTTTGCTCCCCTTATCTTCAAAATGGGTATAATAACTGAATAAAATGGGTATAATAACCAAGTTTAAGACAATAGTCATATGACTATTGTCTTAACTGCTATGAATGCTAAGTGACATGGTGCAGGCAAAGTGCTTAGACTAGTGCCTGGCACTGTGTTCAGTATTCATATGTTCTTCTTATTATAGTGTTCGTAGTAAATATACATTTTATACTTAAAATGACACCCATGGAATGACACTTATGAAATTAGTCCTTAGTCCCTAGCTGGTCTGGCTCAGTGAACAGAGCATTGGCCTGAGGACTGAAGGGTCTCAGGTTCAATTCCGGTCAAGGGCACATGCCTGGGTTGCAGGCTCAATCCCCAGTAGGGAACATGCAGGAGGCAGCCAATCAATGATTCTCTCTCCTCATTGATGTTTCTATCTCTCTCTCCCTCTCCCTTCCTCTCTGAAATCAATAAAAAAAAATATTAAAAAATAGTCCTTGGTAACCTATAGGGATGTATGTAGCAGTACTGCCTAAATACCTTTGACATGCAAGTCACAGCTCATTTGGAAACTTAGCACATTGGCTTGGCCCAAGGACTGCCATGGATTTGCATGGTAATATTATAGGTGATGGATTTAAGTGAGCCGTTTGGGATAATCCAAGCAAATTACCCACAGCTGAGGGAGGGCGTCTGCTCGCGTCGCTGCGTTTGCTCTGGGTTTCCTGCCTGTAGGTAGCAGCAAAATACCATCTTAACTTCACCCTTCTGGCGAGCACCTGGCCTCCTCGCCTAGATTTCCAATGATGTCACCCTTTGATCCTT
Source organism: Myotis yumanensis (assembly GCF_028538775.1). Lineage (NCBI taxonomy): Eukaryota > Metazoa > Chordata > Mammalia > Chiroptera > Vespertilionidae > Myotis > Myotis yumanensis. Next base: position 106,767,224 of record NW_027223756.1, read on the forward strand.
ATTTCTAATGTCCATCTGCTGCGTGCCTTTCCCTTCCAGCCTGAAGCACGGCCCTGCGAGAAAGAGCAACCCCCCCATTTAACATGAAAAACCGATTACTTCTATTAAATAATGTTTAAAAATAGACACGGCCTAATAATTTCAAGAGATTTGGAATAGATTCATTAGAACTTCAAAAATCCATTTGTTCTCTTGCCTACGGTTGGCCCAACAGAAAAAATGGAGCAGCGTAATACCCCTCCATTTGTCATTGACTCCATTTAAAAAACAAAAATACATTTCAAACGCCACAATTAATCCCCAGCTCTCGTGTTTCGTGATCAACGAGGAAAAAAACGACTCGTGGGTCGGGCGGAAAAGCTGTTATGTAACAGCAGGGCTCGGAGGGAAAAGGCAACATGTGGGTGACAAGATGAAAGAGGAGCGAGAAGAGCGGCTGAGCGTCGTCCTTGTGCTCCGAGGGCCGGGCCCTCCCCCAGCCAGTTGTGGTGAGTGCCGCGGGCAGCACAGCAGGCCGCGTGGGCAGCGGCACACATCTGGCGTGCAGGTGTCCAAGTGGAATTAGCCGTGACGCCGAGAAGCAGTCAGATGCTGTCTCTCTAAGTGGAGACGGTGTGAGGGCTGGCGGGATTCGCTGTTAGATGTCAAGCGAACAGCATTTTCATTGGCGTATGGGTTGCAGCCAGAGTTGCTGTTTGACATCTTTTTGAGTTAATTTTGCTCCGTTGAAAATGTTACATGGACACGAGGCCAAAACCAATTCCTTGCTCGTCCCTCAGACTCACATCTTCGGAGGAAAGCAGGGAGAAGCAGGCTGTTTCCTAGTTTCCAGCATTGAAAACCTAACTCAGCTCTAAGTACAGGGAGATGGGATGCTCTTCTGGCTTGAAAGAGACAAAAAGATGATCAGAAAGGTTGTTGTTCACAGAGCTTTAAAACAGACTTCCAAGAACCGCTTTATTTTTGACACAGAAACGGACCCCTTTTGGACAATGGTTTCAGTGTGCTGGCTGCTTGATCCCTCCCTCACCCTCTCTGGTTTCCTGGTGTCTGCCTTCGGTTCCTCTCTGGGAGACAGCTGACATTGCAGGGCTGGTCTTACAGCTGGGCTCTCCCCCGGGGAAACCATGGGAACAGAAGCAGTGACAATGGTCAGCCCTTGCAGGCACAGGGGCCTGGTAACCTTGTACCTTAACCTGGAGAGCAGCCCCTTAATCTTTTCTCCTCCTACAGATAAGCCAGGGCTGAGCCTAGAGCAGCGATGGCGAACCTGTGACACGCGTGTCAGAGGTGACACTCGAACTCATTTTTTTGGTTGGTTTTTCTTTGTTAAATGGCATTTAAATATATAAAATAAATATCAGAAATATAAGTCTTTGTTTTACTATGGTTGCAAATATCAAAAAATTTCTCTATGTGACACGGCACCAGAGTTAAGTTAGGGTTTTTCAAAATGCTGACACGCCGAGCTCAAAAGGTTCGCCGTCACTGGCCTAGAGGGTGCTGTGGGGTCTAGGATGGAGGCGCTCGCTCCTGGTGTTCAGGAAACTCAGTAACGAACGTGAAGCAGCCTCTGCTACCAGGACTCTGTCCCGAGGACTCTGCTGACCGATGGCTGGCAGCGTTCACACAGCACGGCCAGGAGCGGTGCGATGTTTGGCCAACACGGTGAGCTCCCTGCCTTTCTCGGCTCTTCCTTTAGACCAGGCTGAGGCTCGCTCCCTGGGTCTCCGGTGTGCCCTCTGGCAAGTGACGGTAGCAGGGAGACTGTGCTTCCCCTCTGAGCATGGACGCTCAGCCCCTTTAACCCTAAGCCACTGCTCTGGGGCTCCACTGAAGATTACATGGGTCACTTAGGCTTCCCATAGGCAGACGGTGATTGCTAACCACAGTGGCGCGCGCGCGCGTGTGTGTGTGTGTGTGTGTGTGTGTGTGTGTGATGTTTAAAAATACGGCTGAGTCCCTGGGTCTCACAGTACTTCAGGGTATCAGGGCATTGTCTGGAGTGTGGGCTGTCCATCTATCCTTAGTCGTTTGTCCTTGGAGATCTGCCACCCTGTCATCCCTCACTGTCCCCTGCGTGGCCTCCTCAGTCCCAGTGTCGTGGGCCCTCTGCTATTTTCGTTCTAAATCTGAGAGACTGAGAATCATTCTACTTCAATCCACCCTGGGGCTCCCAACGTTCTGAGATGCCATCTATGCTTTAATTGACTGGACACCTTTTACAGCTATAACCTGTCCAGGGTCATTTCTTTAAATGATCCCAGGGTTGCTTTTAGTTCGGTTAAGGTGGTGGATTTCAGTGACTGATATGTAAATGCTAAACCAACCTTGCATTTCTAGGGTAAACCCTACTGGAAATGATGTATTATCTTTGTATGTATTGCTGAGTTGGATTTGCTAATATTTTGTTAAGGATCTTTGAATATGTGTTTATGGGGTATATTGGTCAGTGACTCTTTTAGTTATAATGTCTGTATCTGATTTGCTATCGCAAGGCTTGTGTAGAGAGTGAGTTGAACCATGTACACTTCTCTATTTCCTGAAAGCGTATGTTCAAGATTGGTAGTGTTTCTTTCTCAAAAGTTTATTAGGATTCACCAGTGTAATCATTTGGACATGGAATTATTTTCTGAGAAAATTCTTTAATAACAAATCTAATTTATTTACAACATAAAGAGGTATTCATATTTTCTATTTCTTTTTGAATTGGTTTTTGTAATTTGTACCTTTCACAGGCTTTTTTTCCATTTCAGGCATGTTGTGAAATTCATTAATATAAAGTTATTCACAATATTCCTTACTGGTCTTTTAATGACTATAGAGATCCCTTAATTCATTATTGATATTAGTAGTTCTTTATCAATATTGCTAGATATTTAACAATTACATTATTTTTCAAAGAAAATTTGCTTTCAATGCTATTGTTTTCTTCTGCTTACCTTGGGTTTAATTTGCTGGGGATTTTGTTTTACTTCTTAAGGTGGAAATACCTATGGTGATTTTACACCTTCCTTATTTATAACATAACCATTTCAAATTATAACTATTTAAAAACACTACGTTAGCTGTATCCTGCATAATTTGCTATGTGCTTTCATCATCATTTAATTATAATTTAGTTCAAAATATCTTCCAGTTACCTGTATGATATTTTTAATTGCCTCATTGGTTATTTTTAAGTGTGTTGCTTAATTTAAAAGTTTTTGGAGATTTATAGAGAATGTAATTTCTAATTAATTGCCATTGCAAGAAGGAAACATAACTCTGTATGTCTGCCATTCTTTGAAATATATTAGGGCATGTTTATAATCTATCATATGGCCCATCTTGGTGAATGTTTCATGTTCATTAGGAAATGCTACTAAAAATGCCTACATACTATCTATAAATATGAGTTAGTTAAATTTATTGTTAATGCTTTTCAAATCTTCTGCTTGCATCCCACCATTCTTGCTGTAGTTTATGGTTTAAAGCAAATCACCACCCCTTAAGAAGAGGGGATCACATGTATGTGTGAACACCAGGAGGCAGGACTCTTAGGACTACTTTAAGAGTCTGTGTGCCACAGTCTACATCTAAATATATTTTGTAAATATTTGGTTTTTGTGCCTTTATCAAGGCTGCGAATCTCTACCTTTTAGTTGACGTAATTGGTCCATTTACATTTAACATAGTATTGCTATCACTTTGTCTACCTTCTCTTTTAAAATTCTGTTTGTTCTTTCTTTGTTCTTCCTTTCATAGGATCATTTAGGTGACACACATAACCTTTGTATTCTATTTTATCTCATATCAACTTTTAGATACATCTCTTTAAGTCTTTATGCTATTTTGTATTGCTCTATGATTATAACATATGTTTGTAATTATCACAGGCTGCCTTCTAATAACATACTACTTATACTTCAAGTAATACACTCTGCATTATATATGTTATATATTATATACTTCAAATAACATACTATTTCATAACCATTTTAAGAACTTGATAACAGTTCATTACATTTATTTTCCTACTTTTTGTGCTCTTCTTGTCCTATATTTTAATTCTATACACTCCAAAATCCTTTAGAAATTCAATTCCTCTGTCCAAACTACGGTTTTCAAATGTTTTACTTGAAACATTTGTATTTTGTGATGAACTGGTGGACCCTGAATGATTTTGCTCAGGTCTCCTGGCTTCTCTTCTTTCAGCAGGCTGCTGTATCACATTTGGCAAATATCGAGTGTGCATCAAGGGCAAAGTTGCATATTCATGGCCTGTTTCCAATCTTTGGATAACAAACTCCATTGACTTGCTTGACCAATAAGAGAGTATTGTTGGTGGGTTCATACCTTCTCTGTGCCTGGGATTCTCTACGGTCCCAATCTTTCAATCTAGCACATGCATAACCATTAGAATTTCTGCTAATTTCTCCTCAACCCACCTATGATGGGCTTCCCTGATCCCATTTTTGATCTTCTAATGATAATTGCAGTTGTTGGCTTTTCTTTCCTAGGAAGAGTTAATTATGTTCTGGAAATCAGCTTAGTTTGCTTTCTTTGCATCCTAAACTAGCTGATAGTGTAGAAAAATCTATGATTTTTTAGATTATCTAACTTTTGCATTTTAGGGTGGGAGCAGTTATCTCTTGGGACTGTCTATAACCTAACTGGAAAAGGAAGTCCAAGAAGTTAGACTTTTTAAGAAAAATAAAGCCAGGAAATTCTTTTTCTTAATCTACATTCAGCCTTGTTATAATTTCCCCCATGGGCAAGATCAAGGAAGCAAAAGCAGCATATGTTAATGTTTCAAAAATATGATTATGGCTCAAAGATTAAAGATACAAAGAAATGCTCTCTTCTAATTAGTGAAGTTCATAAAAGTTTATATTCTTAGAAAATATGAGCTTTAGAGTGGTTTGCTTGAATGGAGAGGGGAACTTCTGGACTTGTTATAAAGAGGACAAGGGGGAGCAAGTAAAATACAGATTTCTGAGAGCATTACATGCAAAGTACTAAACATGTGGCATGTGGGTCATAGAATTTTTTCAATTAATAAAGTCTCAATCCATGTTTACTAAGAATATGTATGCTGTTTACTAAAAAGTATGTGAAACCAGATATAAATATAATAATTATAATAATTACATTGGCTGAACTGAGAAATACTTTTTCTACATTTGGCTTTTCATACCACACTAAATAACCAGAGAAACAATCATGTTCCTAGGTATATATAATAACTCCTCCCATTTCAAGCAAAGGGATTAATCTCCTTTTGACCTATGTTCACTTAAGTTGAATGACTTGATTTTCTTATACTTTTAGCTGTGATGTTTCCCATGTAATAGTTTATGTTCATTTGTTATTTTTAAGATGATACTCCATGAAAATCACTGCAATTAAAAATAATGTCTAGGGAAACCAAGATGGTGGCATAGGTAAACACTGGAGATTGCTGCCACAAACAACCACTTCAAAAATACAACTAAAAGACATCACCCAGAACCACAGGAAGGCTGGCTGAGGAGAGACTCTTCAACTAGAAGGAAAGAGAACAGCATACTGAGGCTCAGAGGAGGCACAGTGTGGAAAATACAAAGGTACGGAGGTGCGCGTGGAGCCAGCTGGTGGCTGAAGGCGCGGTTGTCGTTTTCAATCGGGAGGGAGTCTTAGACTCTGAGCTCCAGATCCCGGGGAGTCTCTAGGGACTCAGACTCAAACGGGAGAAGCGGGATTGTCTGGCATCAGTCGGAACGTGAGGGCAGCTTTCTCTCCGAGGTTTGCAGCAGTTGCTGGGGTTCTGAGAAGCAGAGCCTCTGGGAACGGGACTGAGAGCAGCCATAACTGCTCCCTCCACCTGCCCTGTTGATCCCCTGTGACCCGACCCTCCCAAGCCCTGCGCAGAGCCATTTGCCAGATAGCCTCAGGCAAAGGCTAGATTAGCACCTCTCCAGAGGACAGAAGTTTTCCCACTGCAGACACAGCTGATTCTCACAGCCAGTCGGCCTGGTGGTCAAATCCCTCTAGTATTAACTACAACAATCAAGGCTTAACTAGAACAAGACTGTGCACAAAGACCACAAGGGGCTGCACCAAGAAAGCATAAAAAATGCGGAGACAAAAAAAACATGACAGAAATGGAGGATATAGAGCTAAAAAACGCAATGTTGATGGCTTGCAATAATGTGCTAGAAGCTGCCAATAAACTTGATGAGAGCCTCATGAAATCTAATGAGACCCTCGATGCTGTGATAAAGAACCAACTAGAAATTAAGCATACACTGACTGAAATAAAGAATATTATACAGACACCCAGTAGCAGACCAGAGGAGCGCAAGAATCAAGTCAAAGATTTGAAATGTGAAGAAGCAAAAATCACCCAATGGGAAAAGCAAAATGAAAAAAGAATCTGAAAATACGAAGATAGTGTAAGGAGCCTCTGGGACAGTTTCAAACGCACCAACATCAGAATTATAGGGGTACCAGAAGATGAGAGACAGCAAGATATTGAAAACCTATTTGAAGAAATAATGACAGAAAACTTCCCCCACCTGGTGAAAGAAATGGACTTACAGGTCCAAGAAGCACAGAGAACCCCAAACAAAAGGAATCCAAAGAGGACCACACCAAGACACATCATCATTAAAATGCCAAGAGCAAAAGACAAAGAGAGAATCTTAAAAGCAGCAAGAGAAAGAGACTCAATTACCTACAAGGGAATAACCATACGAATGTCAGCTGATTTCTCAACAGAAACTTTCCAGGCCAGAAGGGAATGGCAAGAAATATTCAAAGTGATGAATACCAAGAACCTACAACCAAGATTACTTTATCCAGCAAAGCTATCATTCAGAATTGAAGGTCAGATAAAGAGCTTCACAGATAAGGAAAAGCTAAAGGAGTTCATCACCACTAAACCAGTATTACACGAAATACTGAAAGGTATCCTTTAAGAAGAGGAAGAAGAAAAAGGTAAAGATACAAATTGTGAACAACAAACATGCATCTATCAACAAGTGAATCTAAGAATCAAGTGAATAAATAATCTGATGTACAGAATGAACTGGTGATTATAATGAATCAGGGACATAGAAAGGGAATGGACTGACTATTCTTGCGGGGGGAAAGGGGAGTGGGAGATGCGGGAAGAGACTGGACAAAAATCGTGCACCTATGGATGAGGACAGTGGGTGGGGAGTGAGGGCGGATGGTGGGGCGGGAACTGGGAGGAGGGGAGTTATGGGGGAAAAAAAAAGAGGAACAAATGTAATCTGAACAATAAAGATTTAATTTAAAAAAATAATGTCTATATGATTCAGCAAACGTTATTCAGACTCACTTTATAATTATTGAAGATTTACTCCTTAGAGAAACTAAAATCTGAAAACTGCCTCACCTCTCATGAATTTGTTTTGCTTGATTTTTAACTCTATTTTATTTCTGCAGTCTTTCAGAATAAAATCAGAATCTAATTTCTGTACTTAAAAGAGGAAATTGATACATGAGGGCAGGAGAATAATAGAATGTGGCATATTAATTCTTTCTTAGACTGTTTTGTACGTCTATATTTTTTATTTTCCCTTATTTTTGGAAAAATTTAAATGAGTATTTAATTAATTCCTCATGGCATAGGTCTAAATAAATACTTACCACACCATTTCTAATGACTTCACATTGAACAACAATTATTCTAATATTAGTAAACTAGAGGCCCGGTGCACAAAATTAGTGCATGGGGGGGTGTCTCTCAGCCCGGCCTGCACTCTCTTTAATCCAGGACCCCCAGGGGATGTCCGACAAACCGGCAGTCAGACAAGCCTCTCACAATCTGGGACATCAGGCTCCTAACCGCTTGCCTGCCTGCCTGCCTGCCTGATCATCCCTAACCCCTCTGCCTGCCTGCCTGATTGCCCCTAACCACTTCTGCCTGCCTGTCTGATTGCCCCTAACTGCTCCCCTGGTGGCCTGATCACCTCTAACCTCCTCTGCCCTTGCCCTGCACCCAGGACCCAGGCTTCCCTCCCTCTGGCTGGCCACAGGCACCCGGGACCCAGGCTGCCTTCGCCTGGGCTGGCCGCAGCCGCAGGTGCCTAGGATCACAGGTGAGCGGCTTTGCTCAGGCCACAGCCGCAGCCGCTGGCGCCCAGGACTGTGGGCAGGCAGCTTCTCCTGGGCTACAGCCACAGCTGCTGGCACCCAGGACCTCAGGCGGACAGCTTCGCTCGGGCCCGGCTCTGTCAGGAAGGATGTCTGGAAGACGTCCACTCTAATTAGCATATTACCCTTTTATTAGTATACATTAATCAGATATAATGCTTCACAAAGAATGGTTGTATTTTGCTATTAATTCAAGGAGGAAAAAAAATAAGTGTAAAATGACTTAGAATCCTCACTGTTTTCTCCTTAAATCTGAAGTCTCTTTCACACCGATAAGTAACTCGCAAAAATATCTGGAGGAACATGTATCCAGTGCCACTACGCTAATAGCATTCCACAACACAAAACTCTTGTTTCTGAGTAGCTTTGCTGAACCAGCTTCATCAGCTCATCTCATCCTGTTTATGTAAAAACTAGGGGCCCAGTGCATGAATTTGTGCACCTTGAAAGGAACTGTGGGCCACAAGGCTGCGGTAGGCACAGGGGCAGGCCTTGGCCCATGACCTCGTGATCCCGCCCTGCCCCCGGCCCCTGTCTGCCTGCAGCCCTACTGCCGCTGCCACCGCTCCCACGCACTGATGGCACTGGCCCAGCTCGCACCCCCCGCTGATGGTATAGGGGTATTGGGGCCAGTGCCAGCAGCAGGTGTGAGTGGCTGCTGCTGCCCTGATCACCCCTCAGGAGAAGAGGGAGATGGAGAAGCCCTCAGGGGCAATTAGGGCCAGCAGCCACTGCTCACACCTACTGATGGCTCCAAGTGATTGGGACCAGCACTGGGCACCGGCTGCGGGTGTGAGCAGGGCCGGTGCTGACAGTGGGTGGGAGCAGCAACTCCGGTGCCTGCAGCAGGTGCAAGAACCGGGCGGGACCACGGCGTGCGGAAGTAAAGAATTTTCAGTAACCACCCAAGGCTCGCCCTGATGATAGTGACCGGCACCCAGCCTTGGTCTGACGCCTGCACTCACCTGCTCCACCATTCCACTGCAGCCAACGCCAGCCATGTTCTGCATACGCCCCCTGGTGGTCAGCACCCATCATAGCGACGACCAGTTGTTCGGTTGTTCGGATGTTCCGGTTGTTCCACCGTTTGGTCTTTTGCATATTAGCCTTTTATTCTATAGGATTCTTCTAGAAAGTATGGCTTTCCCGATGGAGATGTTTCTCTCCTTGAAGTCTGTCTGTGCTATGGTGAGGCAACACTTAAGTTATGATGTTAGTTACACTTGTGAGGCCTCTCACCTGTGAAGGTTTTAGTCAGGTAAAAACCTGCCGCATCCCGCTTCACTCCCCACGCACCTCTTTCTCCTGTCCACCCCCAGCGCCTTGGCCTGAGAGACGGATGTGAGCCCCTCCTTCCTCCTCGGCCCCTCCCTCACACTGTCAGACGCCTCATATCAAAAATACACAAAAAAACAAACAAGCAAGTGCTTTCAATCCAGGACAGCGGACCTGCGGTGACTCGCCAAGGCTGAGCAATCTGTCCATCTCTCCACAGGCAGTTGTCTGTCCTGTTCTCTGGGAAGACACCTCACACCTTCCTTTTCCTTAACCATCAGCCACTGGGAGCTGATGCCCTTGCCTGACCTCCCACGAAATAAACAGAAGAGGGAAGAATGGCCTCGTTCCCCACCCCGCCCCACCCTGCACCCCTGATGTCCAGATCCCTGCCCTTCAGCCAGCCCGCCCTGCCCAGGTGTGCACTCCCTTCTAGTAACAATAATGCTTCCCCTTGTGCATTGGTCCCAACTGTGCATCTACTCAGAGCCCGTCCGTCAATCATCTCCTCTCTCCGGCAGCATCAGGACCCTCTCCCTCTCCCAGCGGCCTGGGACCTTCTGTGAAGCCCTCTGCTTCCTGTCACTCTGGCCACCTGTTAGCATAGCTGAGCAGCGACAGCACAGGGCTAGAGGGTCACTGAGGCTTGAGCCTGCCTGTGCGCCCCTGACGACTGTAGGGCGTGAAGGAGAACATGGTCAGAAAGGCTTCAATGTGCTTTGCTTTCCTTTCTAAAAACCTTGACCAGTGGTCGGCAAACTGCGGCTCGTGAGCCACATGCGGCTCTTTGGCCCCTTGAGTGTGGCCACGAAGTTTCAATCTCACTGTACGTGCGCGCCCGCTCGTGGTATTTTGTGGAAGAGCCACACTCAAGGGGCCGCAGTTTGCCGACCACTGGTTTAGACTTACAGGAAAGAGCCATCTTCCCAACAAATGGAACTGAGCCAACAGGACACCCTCAAAACAGAAACCATTTTTACAAAGGGCCTTGCTCCCCTACCCTTTTGAGCTGTCCTGGTGCTTTGGTCAAACCGAGTGATAACAAATGCCAGGATTTATTTTGGACTCTCGGCTCGTTTCACTGACCTCAGTGCCAATACCACGTTGTCTTAATTACCGTGACTTGTGGGAAGTTTGAAATCCGGAAGTATAAATCCCCCACCATTGTTCTCCTCCCAAATCATTTCACCTACACGTCCTTCGTCTTTCCAGACATGTTAGGATGAGTTGTTGTATTTTGACAAAAAAAAAAAAGGGAAAAGCAAAACCACTAAACCATGTAGCTTTTTGGTAGGGATTGTGTTAAATGTGTGTATTAAGTTTGGTAGAATTGATGTCTTGGTAATATTTCTCATCTATTTAGATATTCTTTAATTTATCTCAGCAACATTTTGTAGTTTGCAGTATAAAAGTGTTTTACTTCCTCTATTAAATTTATCCCTAAATTTTGTTAATGCTATTAGGAATGGAATTATTTTCTTTAATTTTATTTTTAGATTTTTGTTAGTACTAGGATATAGAAATGAAATGAATTTTTGTATGTGGATCATGTATCCCACAACCTTGCAAGATCTACTTTTTTTTTCTTCTAGTATTTGTGTGTGTGTGGGAGTTTAACTAATAGTATCATGTCATCTGCAAATAAAGTTTTTCTTCTAACTTGTATGTCTTTCATTTTTTTCCTTTTCTCTTTTCCCCCTTCTCTTTATATTTCTTTCTTTCTTTCTTTCTTTCTTTCTTTCTTTCTTTCTTTCTTTCTTTTTTGTTTAATTGCACTGCTGGTGCTTGAATCCTGGCTTCCCCACCTACAGGCCAACCTGGGACAGTTACTTTATGTCTTGGGACCTCCATTTCCCCGTCTATAAATGAGGTTAAGTGTTAGTAACACCTCCTTTCGGTGGTGGTAGGTGGATCAAATGGCAAAACACACATGAAGTGTTAGAAGAATGCGTGCTCTCTGTACATTCTCAATAAATATTAGTTGCTATCAGGTAACAGCAAACATGTCTTTAATTGTGTCTATAGTTCTCTTAAATGCCTTTGGCCTTGACTCTAAAGCCTTCGTGGGGGCCTTGCTCACCCCTCCCCTGAGACAAGGCTTTGGGGTTCAGCCAGGGCCAAAGTCAGTGCATGGGAGACCCATCTTTTCCAGCTCGAAAGGCAACCGACACGGGCAGTCACATACCATTTCTTACGAATATTCGTAGTGTATAGCAATTCAAAAATCCCTTGTATTTATGAATAAAGTCCACGGGTAAACACCAAGAGGAAAAAACTGAAGTTTACCTAGAAATTCAATAAACTTTGCTTATTACTCATAGCAATAAAAGTATTACAACAAACATATAAGTGTGTCTAATAGCATATAGAAAATAACAGACATTACATCATGGTAGCATGTGAATTAATGGCTGCAAATGCTGACCCAGGAAAATTTAATCTTAATTAGGAAAACCAACTGGGCTTGAGAATTTGGCTCAACTTTTTCCTATTTTTACTTAATTTCAAGTATATATAAAATATGATTACAACATGCATGTCAGGTTGTTTGTAAGTAATACAAGACTATAGCCCTTGATGTAACTTCAAAAACTTAAAGTATTAATTTTATCCCCCAACAATAATGCTACAATGGGTGATACACATCCAAGGCAGGTGATGCTGTTACGTATATGTTTTTAAGAGAACGGGTCTTCTTGGTGGAATTACTGCAAACAAAATTCTGGCTGAGATGGGACGGGACAGCCATCCACGCTGCTGTGTCCTGTGGCTCATCTATAGCTGATTAGAAACCATGTGTTACTCAATCAGTGACTGAATCAGGCTCCTGCTGTGACCCTCAGAGTATAAGTTCCAGCGTGGTTATTGCAGCTGATTGATAGGGACTGATGGTACTACAGCAAGACGAGCTCAGCTCCAGCAAAGTGTGTGTCTAGTTCCCAGGTAAACCCAGGGCACTCCCTGGGCTTCCCCCTCCTCCCGGCTCCACAAAAAGGGGAGGTTCCCCCACTCTTTCTGGGAGGAAAGTGAGTCCATCGGGCCTGGCCCTGCCGCCGGACCCACGACTCCTTGGGAGATGCAGACAATGGATCTGCTTGCTGCGTTTGGGAGCAGGGACCAGGGTGCTCAGCTAACCCGCCCACGGCCCTCTCTCTGGAGTCACCTCTGCTGCTCAGCTGTCCTCACTCCCCGGGCTGCTGGTCACACAGACTGTGCAGCCACACCACCGCCAACAGCACAGGGGGCCCAGGCGGACAGCACCTTGGTGTCCTGAGCCACACCTGGTGGCCCCTGTGGCCGAGCTTGGCTGGGCCTAGTGGGTGCAACGCCCACAGAGGGAAGCCCAGCTCCTGAGTGAAAGTCATCAATCAAGAGGGTGACACTGATGACAGGACCCTGTGTTTCCACCACCTTCCACTTCACCGTGTGCAGGACTCTTCATCTTGACTACATTCAAACTGCGTCTCATTTCTGATGGTTCCTGGTAAAAACAAGCAGAGCCAGGCAAGCCCCGCTGTTCCATGTGCATAGAGAACATGAACCCACATCAAGAAGTCCTCCCCACAGAGGTCAGGGGAGTCCTCCCCGCAGAGGTCAGGGGAGTCCTCTCTGTGGAGGTCAGGGGAGTCCTCCCCACAGAGGTCAGGGGAGTCCTCCCTGCGGAGGTCAGGGGAGTCCTCCCTGTGGAGGTCAGGGGAGTCCTCCCTGCAGAGGTCAGGGGAGTCCTCTCTGTAGAGGTCAGGGGAGTCCTCCCTGCAGAGGTCAGGGGAGTCCTCTCTGTAGAGGTCAGGGGAGTCCTCCCTGTGGAGGTCAGGGGAGTCCTCCCTGCGGAGGTCAGGGGAGTCCTCCCTGCGGAGGACAGGGGAGTCCTCTCTGTAGAGGTCAGGGGAGTCCTCTCTGTAGAGGTCAGGGGAGTCCTCCCCGCAGAGGTCAGGGGAGTCCTCTCTGTAGAGGTCAGGGGAGTCCTCCCTGCAGAGGTCAGGGGAGTCCTCTCTGTAGAGGTCAGGGGAGTCCTCCCCGCAGAGGTCAGGGGAGTCCTCTCTGTAGAGGTCAGGGGAGTCCTCCCCGCAGAGGTCAGGGGAGTCCTCTCTGTAGAGGTCAGGGGAGTCCTCCCTGTGGAGGTCAGGGGAGTCCTCCCTGCGGAGGTCAGGGGAGTCCTCCCTGCGGAGGACAGGGGAGTCCTCTCTGTAGAGGTCAGGGGAGTCCTCTCTGTAGAGGTCAGGGGAGTCCTCCCCGCAGAGGTCAGGGGAGTCCTCTCTGTAGAGGTCAGGGGAGTCCTCCCCGCAGAGGTCAGGGGAGTCCTCTCTGTAGAGGTCAGGGGAGTCCTCCCCGCAGAGGTCAGGGGAGTCCTCTCTGTAGAGGTCAGGGGAGTCCTCCCCACAGAGGTCAGGGGAGTCCTCTCTGTAGAGGTCAGGGGAGTCCTCCCCGCAGAGGTCAGGGGAGTCCTCCCCGCAGAGGTCAGGGGAGTCCTCTCTGTAGAGGTCAGGGGAGTCCTCCCCGCGGAGGTCAGGGGGGTCGTCTCTGTAGAGGTCAGGGGAGTCCTCTCTGTGGAGGTCAGGGGGGGTCCTCTCTGTAGAGGTCAGGGGAGTCCTCTCTGTAGAGGTCAGGGGGGTCCTCTCTGTAGAGGTCAGGGGAATCCTCTCTGTAGAGGTCAGGGGGGTCCTCTCTGTGGAGGTCAGGGGGGTCCTCTCTGTAGAGGTCAGGGGGGTCCTCTCTGTAGAGGTCAGGGGAATCCTCTCTGTAGAGGTCAGGGGGGTCCTCTCTGTGGAGGTCAGGGGAGTCCTCTCTGTAGAGGTCAGGGGAGTCCTCTCTGTGGAGGTCAGGGGGGTCGTCTCTGTAGAGGTCAGGGGAGTCCTCTCTGTGGAGGTCAGGGGGGTCCTCTCTGTAGAGGTCAGGGGAGTCCTCTCTGTAGAGGTCAGGGGGGTCCTCTCTGTAGAGGTCAGGGGAATCCTCTCTGTAGAGGTCAGGGGGGTCCTCTCTGTGGAGGTCAGGGGGGTCCTCTCTGTAGAGGTCAGGGGAGTCCTCTCTGTGGAGGTCAGGGGGGTCGTCTCTGTAGAGGTCAGGGGAGTCCTCTCTGTGGAGTTCAGGGGGGTCCTCTCTGTGGAGGTCAGGGGGGTCCTTTCTGTAGAGGTCAGGGGAGTCCTCTCTGTAGAGGTCAGGGGAGTCCTCCCCTCAGAGGTCAGGGGAGTCCTCTCTGCCAAGGTCAGGGGAGTCCTCCCTGCTGAGGTCAGGGGAATCCTCTCTGTAGAGGTAAGGGGAGTCCTCTCTGTGGAGGTCAGGGGAGTCCTCTCTGTAGAGGTCAGGGGAGTCCTCCCTGCAGAGGTCAGGGGAGTCCTATCTGAGGAGGTCAGGGGAGTCCTCTCTGTAGAGGTCAGGGGAGTCCTATCTGAGGAGGTCAGGGGAGTCCTATCTGAGGAGGTCAGGGGAGCGCCCGTGGAGCTCAGGGGAGTCCTAGGTCAGGGAGTCTTGCCCACAGACCTCTTTAAGGTCTGGCTGTGCAGGCAGCAGGCAAAGATGTACAGGTGGAGCACGTGCAAGGGGCCAGGTGCTGCGTACACATAAGACATCATCATTGTTATTCAGCCTTAGTTCATAAAATTATTTGGACCATTTTTCATTCAAAATAGCTGCTTAAATGTGCTGTTTTGAGCTGGCGTCTCCAGGGGACTTTGTGCTGGCGGGGAAGGCCCGCTGGCCCGGAGGCTGTGCTGTGGGGCTTGGACGTGGTCAGGCGGGTTCAATCGGAGCCTCCACTGCACTCGGCACCCGGGGCCCTCACTTCCTGACTCCACTCGGGTTCAGAGATGTGTCAGGCAGTAGAACTGGCAATCCTAGCGCAGGAACCGTCCCAAACTAAACTGAACTGGGAATCTCGAAGGGCTTCGTGGCCAGGACTTGCTGGAAAGGGAACAAGACCAAAAGCACAAAAACAAAAAAGGGCAGAAGAGCAGCTTTCACTCCTGGGCAGAGCCAGCCTTCTCCCTCCTCCTCCCCCCACACGCACACGCCTTCAACACGAGTGCATTGCTTGATCATTTATTCTCTCTGGATCCTGAGCAACCCAACAAGAATAATGCAATTAAGTACAGGGACTGAACGCCGATGGGTATGATTCCACTGGAGTGATATGTGAAGGGAAACCTTTTTTAAATAAATAGATCGCATGAGACAGCTCCGAGACACACTGCACGGAGGGGCCAGTGTGCTGTCCACGAAGGCTCGAGTCCTGTAGGTTTTGCTCTGGTGGAAGCAACGTGGGCCAGATTCCCAGCGTGGACATGTGGAATGTGACCTGCTGAGCACAGGGGACAGACCCGGCCACGCCGATTACAACCTTCAACCCGGCAGCGGTGGCTGTTACAGACCTGCGGAGTCTCCCAGGGAGTGAGCTGTGGCCCTCGGCCCTCGGCCCTCTGCCAGGGCGGGTGTAGGGCGAGGGCATCCCCTCCTGCACCCCTAACCGCATTCTCTCTGTGGGTGTGTTGGGTGTGGAGCCTCTCCGTCCATCTCTGCAGAGGACATTGAATGGAGTGGCTGGGCGCACAGCAGCCTCGAGGAGCCCACCGGTTTCTTACAAAAGATGCTCAGGGACCAAGTACGTGCCGTGTTACAGTCTCCCGCTGCCTCTGGTATAGAGGCAATGAGATGTAAGAGGTGTGGGCCCGCTCTCCAGGGGGCCACCTGCTTCTGAGGTGCAGGCTGTGCCTTAGGGAGGCCCCCGGTCAGTCCCGGGGAGGAAGGGGCCTCGCTGCTCACACAGCTGGCCTTCAGACCCGTCCTGCGAGCCCTCTGCTCTCCAGAAGCCATGTCACTGTGCTTGGGTCAGTCACCCCCCATGACAGTCACACGCCACTTTACATGGCCTTTTAGTGAATGCTTGTCCCTCCTCTTCCCTTTCTCTCCCATGAGGGCTCCCCTCTCTCCCGTGAGTGCTCCCCTCTCTCCTGTGAGTGCTCCCCTCCCTCATGTGAGTGTTCCCCTCCCTCCCGTAGGGACTCCCCTCCCACCCATGAGTGCTCCCCTCTCTCCCGTGAGTGCTCCCCTCTCTCCTGCAGTCTCCAACAGGTACAGGCGCACCCGTGTGCAAAGCTCCGTGACAGCAGGTTCTGTCTGTGTGTGTCCACCGCTGCCGCCCAAGTGCATGACATGTGCCAGGGGTTCAGTAAGCACTTGGCACGTATTGAGTCATTCATTCAGTGCACGTGTTGTCTGTCCCCATGACCATCTTCTTTCACCACCAGGAAGTTTCTGCCTTTCCGACCGGATTCATTCTCCACTCCTCCTGTGGCAGCACCTGGCAGGCCTGTGGGAACCCAGGTGGGCTCTGCTAGTGCACCTGGCCTAGCCGGCTCTAAGGGGAACTATGCTACAAAGACTGAACCTTATCCTTTTCTACAAATATTTGTCAATGACAAAGCAGTATTTGAAATAAACTAAATGAACTTTTGTAACTGGGAGAATGTTAGGCGTCATCTAATTCAAAACCGTCCTATGGATGAAGAAGTCAGGTATGGAGAGCTTTAAAACGTGATCGAAGGTCACACCACTGCTGGAAACTGTCCAATGAATAATTATTGCCTAACTGATCCTAGAAATAGAGAAGCGCCTCCCTTTTCTATGTTTCCACAGATTCCAAAACATTTGTGAAAACTTTTCCTTAATCGATACATAATCTCTAATTTAGCCGAGGAATGCCAAGAACTAAATGATTTACATTACCTGCCCGTTATGTGTTATAAGAATACGAGAGGCCGCCTCACTGGTTTGGCTCAGTGGATAGAGCGTCGGCCTGCAGACTACGTCGGCCGTGTGACTGTCATGAAGGGTCCCGGGTTTGATTCCGGTCAAGGGCATGTACCTTGGTTGCGGGCATGTCCCCAGTGGGAGTGTGCAGGAGGCAGCTGGTCGATGTTTCTCTCTCATCGATGTTTCTGACTCTCTATTCCTCTCCCTTCCTCTCTGTAAAAAATCAATAAAATATATTTTTTTAAAAAAGAATACTAGAGGCCTGGTGCACGAGATTTGTGCACTTGGGTGGGGGGTGGGGGTCCGGCCTTGGGGGATGTTCAACTGACAGCTTGCAGGGAGCAGGCCTAAGCCTTCAGTCAGACATACTTAGCACTGCCACTGAGGAAGGAGAGGGAGGAAGGAGAGGCTCCCACCACTGCTGCTGCACTTGCCAGCAGTGAGTCCAGTCTCTGGCTGAGCAGAGCTCCCCCTGTGGGAGTGCACTGACCACTAGGGGGCAGCTCCTACATTGAGCGTCTGCCCCCTGGTGGTCAGTGCGCATCATAGCAACTGGTTATTCCACCGTTTGGTCTATTTGCATATTAGCCTTTTATTATATAGGATAGGAGTTGAGTTCAGAAAAATTCAGTGAAAACCTCTCAGCATCTGACTCTCTACCTCTGGCTTCTAAGGCTGCTGGCCGTTTCCCTTCCCCTGGGGAGACAAATGGTTACTAAACCTCTGCAATTAGGTGTAACATGAGGATTTAAGTGGACTCGAATTTTCAAAATTGTGGCTTAATTTTTTCATTGGTAAGAATGTGCCTCAATTCAATAGCACCACATGTAGCTAGCAGCAGGAACAGGAAAGCGAAGTTGAGGGCAATTCAATCTATACTTAAGAGGAGTTTCTGTGCACTAAATCTTATGTCAGGCTCTAAAAGAATATGGAGATGAACATGTGAAACTCTGTTTCCGGAAGCTTAGAATCTATTAGCTCAGATAAAGAACACCCACAATGACACATAAGACAGAAAGTTGAGCCGTGTGTGGCTTGCGTGGCTCTAGTTTCCTGGTGAGCTAAGAATAAGTCTGGGCACATGGAAGGCTGGGTACAGCAGACGGAAAGGAGGAAGAAGAGGGAAGAGGGGAAGCCCAGTTCATGGTAAGGGCATGACCAGCCACTACTCACAGGGCTTCTGCTCACGCTCCGTGGGCAGGAACGTAGTCCTGTGCCTGCTCCTGCCAGGGCCACCAGAAGCGCATCTCCAGCTGGCAGCCCGGTGGCTGGCCAGCAGGGCAGGATTAAGTTGAGTTTTAACTGGGGATTTCTCTGCCTCTATTGAAATGTACACATTTGTCTTGTAATGTGGTTGCAGTGAGTTGAATGAACAGGTATGCTGCTTGGAGCGATTATGCACGTCTGCAATAAACCCCAGGCGATCGCTACATTATCTGTCATAGCTATGTCTGGATTGGGCTTGCTAATTATATTAGAATTTTGCATTTCTGCTGATGCTTTTGATCAGTTAGATATATGCTTTCTTCTTGTTGGCATCAGCAGACTAAAGAAAAGGGCAGGCCTTCCCCACTCGCTGCTCCTGCCGAGGCTGAGGTCGAGGCTGCATACCACACGTTTCGCCCTAAAACAGCGGTTCTCAACCTGTGGGTAGCGACCCCTTTAGGGGTCAAGCGACCCTTTCACAGGGGTCGCCTAAGACCATCGGAAAACACATATATAATTACATATTTTTTTGTGATTTATCACTATGCTTTAATTATGTTCAATTTGTAACAATGAAAATACCTGCATATCAGATATTTACATTATGATTCTTCATAACAGTAGCAAAATTACAGTTATGAAGTAGCAACGAAAATAATTTTATGGTTGGGGGTCACCACAACGTGAGGAACTGTATTAAAGGGTCCCTGCATTAGGAAAGTTGAGAACCACTGCCCAAAAACATAGACTTACACAAGTGAGTGTCCGTCTCACCCAGGGTGCACACCCTCACTTCTGTCTGATGACTTTTGTCCAGCATTCTTTCTTGTACTCCCAATGGAACTTTTTGTAAGTTTTCCATGATATAGGCACACATTTGGGACATCTCCAAATATTTGGTTAAACCACCTACAAAAGTAACTTCTTTTCTATAAGAGATAACACCATCGATGGCATCGGCTTCACACATTAAAGAAACCGGAGGTGTGTACATATTTTTACTCCTTTCAAAACTGAGTTATTACTCTGATTATTTATTGGTCTTCAATCCTCTTATGTTCATAATTTTTAGCTCTCACTTTTCCAAAGTTGTATGTTTGTACTAGAGGCCCAGTGCATGAAATTCACGCACTAGTAGGGACCCCAGTGGCTGCTGCTGCCAGGGCCTCCCTCCCTTCCCCGCTGGCCCCACCCCCTAGTCAAACTCCCAGACAACCTCCCAGTCTGGGGGACAATTTGCATACTATGCTTTTATTATATAGGATTCACACTTTTGGTGCTGAAATCCTTCTCAGATAAACTAATAAATCTCTCCATCCAACTACCAACTGGTTGAGGACAGAATTGGCACAGAGCTCGGTACAGAGTAGGCACTAGACCAGGGGTCCTCAAACTTTTTAAACAGGGGGCCAGTTCACTGTCCCTCAGACCGTTGGAGGGCCGGACTATAGGTTAAAAAAAAAACTATGAACAAATTCCTATGCACACTGCACATATCTTATTTTGAAGTAAAATAAACAAAACGGGAACAAATACAATATTTGTATTTGCATGTGGCCCGCGGGCCGTAGTTTGAGGACCCCTGCACTGGAGTAATAATTGTTGGGTTAATTGAGTATTACTACTTGTGATATCACAATAGACTTTTACAATTAGTATCACAGAGCCCCCCGCAGAACCATGTCTGCTTACAGTGACTCTGTGGGGATAGTCAGGTGACCATGCCATCTCTGAGAAAGTGAGGGATTTGGGGGGAAATTACCATGAGCTTTGACTCTATTTTTTCATACAAGTGATTTTCACACAAATTTGTATTTTTTCATACAGATCTTCTAAACACGCATCTCAATGGTAACACCGAACAAAACATGAAAGTTACCATAGAACAACCCTCCGCAGGCCCTGGGTGTGGGAGCCAGGCGGGGCCGCAGCGGACCTGGTAGGAAAACCATTTTTCATTGCCGGCTGGGGACAATAGGCGTTCTGCCTCTCTCTCTCCCTCATTCAGCTCCGCCATTCCATCCCAGCCCCAGATGCCCGGTCCTTTTAAGGGTTTGAGAATGGGGAGCAAAGAGCATGACCGAGGGCACTCCCTGCCATTCGTCATCCCCTGGCCCATCTGAGGGCAATTCCCAGGGAAGGAATGAATGAAGGTGGAGAGAAAGGGTCAGAGTGTTGGTTTCCCCCCCATTTGATTCAAATTCAGTCCTTAGCGCTCTCACGCTCAGCCGGGCTCATTCTGTCCCACAGTGAGAAGGGAGTTCTCGGCCCGCCCTGGACCATGATGGATAGCAGCCTCCTGCCGTCCCAGTGCCTCCTTTTCTGGTCCCTGAGGCCGTGACGTGTCCGTGGGGAGGGCACCCTCACCTTTGCAGCATCTCTGAGAGTCCAGAATCCTTTGGTTTTAGCAACTCCTCTCCCTCAGCAGGGGAGGAACCCAGGACAGAAGGAGCCTGATCTCCCTGAGAACTACCCAAAGAATAAACAAAAGGGCCAAGGTGAGAGCAGCTGGTGGCCCTGCGCTCCCTTCTGGTTGGGGAAGGTGTGGGTTCTGTAAGGGGCCTCATGAATATTCATACAATCATGGAGGAAGGTGCTCTCCTCCCATTCCCAGCAAGGTCCCTGCACGGGGCTGCCACTGGGCTGGCTGCCATGCTGCAGCTCCGCCCATCCCTAGGTCAGCACGGATGCTCGCCCTGGGACTCCCCGAGTTCATTCCATGTGAAATCCTGTTCATTTTCCTGATGTTTTCCATTCGCATGAGAACACAGCGCTTCACTAAGACATCAGCTTGTCATGGTCACCTCTTGCCTCGGTGGCTGCCTTGGACTGACCTTGCCCACCTTGTACTTTGGTGGGTAATTTGAAAGCCAGCAAACCATTGCGTTTTGAGCAGCCCATGTTGCAGAGCTTGACAACCCTGCACAGGCCTGCTTTTCTCAGGATGAGTCCCCACACACGCTTCCCCTCTGTCGTACCTTAGTGACCACGCACGCTCCTCACTCACATGTCCATGACGCTTGAGTCCCAAAAAGAACCTTTGTCCCTCCCCCGAATGAAACTCAGTGCCTGCTTCTCATCACTAACCCATGCGCTGCCTTTCCCAATCAATCACTGCTCCAGCTGCAAAGGCCCTGGTCAGTCTGCCTGCCTCCCACCCAGCTCCTCCCTAAGGGCCTGGGGGAGGGAGGATGCCAGTGGTGGGCGGGCTCTTTGTTGTCACTGCTTTTCTTTCCTGTTCGTTGGAGGACCCTGTGACCTGCTGCAGAGAAAGGGTGGGAGCAGCCAAGGCCCTCTTCCTCCCCCTGGGCTGCAGCCTGAGCTGGAGGTTGCTGGTGCAGCTTCCCCACCCCCCCCCCACCCCCGAGGTCAGCGGGGGGTCGGCGACAGCCTGGGCGATGGTGCTGGGTGCTCTACGCAGTCCCTCCCTGCCTGTGCCCACCCTGTACCCACGGGACTGAGGACGCCAGCAAACCTGAAGCAGGGAAGCCAGAGCGAGTGTGCACCTTGGAACAGCCAAAGCTCTCTTTAAGCATCAGGTGTTAACGAATTGGTGACGGATCCATGTTTCACCATTCGCCCCCGCTCTTCTCTCCCTCTCGCTGTGCACAGATCCGTCACTGAGTGTGTGGAGCCCATTTGGAAATGACCCTTGTTCTGACCATGGTACGTGGGGAGGGTAGACCATGGTTTATAACGTCACCAGCTGTCATTGGCTCCTGGGAAAAATAAACAAACAGAAAATGCCAGACTGTGTCTCACCCACTCTTCACAGAAGTCAGGGCAGCGAGGTGAGGAGAAGAGAAACCATGAGGCGTACCCCAGGGCCTGCTGCTGATTGAAATACACACACTTCCCATCATACCTGACCAGGTGAGTGCTCCCCGGGCAAAGGCGGGCCATGTGCACAGGGGAAGGAACGGCGCCCATGGTTCTGCTGGGAGTTGTTCCCAGCAAGAATGACATTTCTCACACAGCCACATGCCCTGGGAGAGATTAGGGTACAACTCGCAGTGTTAATGCTCTTGAGAATTAAAGGACAGGCTGCTAGACCCTGGATTTCAGCTCCTTGCCGCTGATTCTAGCTACAAGTTTGAGCAGCATTTGAACATCTGTAACGTGAAATGATGAAGGACAGTGAGCAGCCTGGGCAAATTGCCACACCAGCATGTTCACACCCCCTCTGCAGTTTGCAGATGTTCAGGGTTCTTATTTTAACACTAGAGGCCAATGCATGAAATTCATGCAAGGGGCTCGGCCCTCGCAGCCTCGGCTTCGTCTGGAAGGTTGTCCGGAAGGTCGTTCGGCTGTCTGATCTAATTAGCATATTAGCTCTTTATCATATAGGATACCAGGTGTGTTTTTTTCCTGATTCATCAAGGGTAGGCAAGTAAGTTACTATGTTATTTTAATGTGGAAATTGTTCAACTACTTCATGTAAAATAATAAAAATCCTAAAAATATTAGCTAAGGTTATTGATGACTCACCGTGGCTAGGCATTGTGCTAAGTACCTCATTCCTGTTATCTTACTCAGAGAACTGAAAGCACCCCATGTTCTCAGCTTATCTCCGTCTACCGGGTGAGGAGCTTAAGATGTTGGTCCGGGGCACACCCGTGGCATAAAACCCAGTTTCCAATGTGGCCCGGGACACGCACTTGCTACGTAACTGAAACCCGCTGTGCACGGCGATGCTTGGCCTCAATCAGGTTCTTCCTTCTGATAATAATCTCTGCATCTCGTTAAAACGCTTGTCAAGCCGAACTGAAATCTACCTCCCGACTTCATGACTGTAACTTGGAGAAGCGCTGACGTGAACTCAGAGGCTGTGTCTGCTTCGAAAGAACATTGAGAAGAGTGTTCTTTGCAAGCAATGACGTTCTCTTTCCTGCCAGACGGGACCTAAGAAGGAGCCGTGTGGATGGAGTCTTGTAGGTTTATGTTTAATCGCTGTAGGGGATAAACTAGGAGGCCTGACGCACTCATGCTCCTGGGGCCCCAGATTCTGCCCCCAAGGTCACACAGACATGGCCAGTGGGCCTCCCAACCCCGCCTGCCTCCCCACACTGCCTGCCTCTCTGCTGGTCCTCATTCTAAAACTGCATCGCTGAGTGCTGTCCACTCACGGGTATTTCCCAGCCGTTCATGACAGTTACCTCCTGCACCCCTTCCTGGCCCCCGTCTAGGCTAACACATGCTGTTTCCCTTTCTTTCATGTTCACAAATGCTCATCTAAAAAGTGATTCCCTGCACCCCAAGCCTCTCTTTTAATCAGCACTTTTGGAGTATTTAACTACTTGATTACTATATCACACTAGAGGCCCAGTGCATGAAATTCGTGCACTGGGGGGGGGTGTCCCTCAGCCCAGCCTGCACCCTCTCCAATCTGGGACCCCTCAGGGAATGTCCCACAGGGATCGGGCCTAAACCAGCAGTTGGACATCCCTCTCACAATCCAGGACTGCTGGCTCCTAACCACTCTCATGCCTGCCTGCCTGATTTCCCCTAACTGCTTCTGCCTGCCAGCCTGCTCACCCCCTAACCATTCCCCTGTCAGCCTGATCGATGCCTAACCTCCTCTGCTGGCCCAGTTGACCCTAACTGCCCTCCCCTGCTGGCCTGATCGCCCACAACTACCCTCCCCTGCCGGCCATCTTGTGGTGGCCATCTTGTGCGAGGGCATGGTGGTCAATTTGCATATTACCTCTTTACTATATAGGACTAGAGGCCCAACGCATGAAATTTGTGCAAGGGGCTTGGCCCTCGAAGCCCCAGCTGCCCCAGCTGGCCCTCACAGCCCCTCGCAGCCTGGGTCAGCCTTCGCATTCCCTCGCATCCCCTCGCATCCCCGGCTTCACCCATAAAGTCATCTGGACAGTTGTCCAGAAGGTCATCCAGATGGTCATTCTGCTGTTCCATCTAATTAGCATATTAGCTCTTTATTACATAGGATTTTTTATATTCTCAAAACTGTATTCAGTTTAAGCTCATCACCTTATCAAATGCTTCCTAGTCTTTAAGTATTCCAGCATTTGTATAACTTATATCTTCATTCATTCATTTTTATTGATTGATTCAAGCTAGAGAGAAAGGGGGGAGAGAGAAAGAGAGAGAGAGAGAAACATTGACTTGTTTTTCCACTTATTGATGTATTCATTGGTTGATTCTTTAACTGCCCTGACAGGGGATCAAACCCGCAACCTTGGTGTATTGGGAAGACGCTCTAACCAACTGAGCACCCGGCCAGGGCAGCATTTGTATAATTTAAACCAGGAACATTTACAGAGCGAGTTTATGGCATTTGTCATATTGTATCCTTACAGCATTTTTAATATTTTCCCTCAGAGGCAATTTTTTCCCATTTCCCCATATCAATTATAGTATATGTTACTTAGAGCATCACCAACCACAAAACAGAATTTGGGGTTGCTGGAAGCAGAAGTATATTTAAAGCTTATTCATTGCAATCCTCTGTGTTTAAAAAGGAAAGAAACTCAGTGTAAGATCTGTTGCAACCAATTTCCAGTGTAATTTTGCAAGATCTTCTTCTCCCATTGACATGTGTGTTTATTGTGTGTTTTTCAAGTGATAGTTAACGAATTCATGGGGTTTTGAAACTCATCGCTATCCATTTTCAGGTTATTGTCATCATTCCAAAAAAGAAGCCCAGTGCTTACCGGCAGCCACTTCCCAACCCTTGCCTCTCCAGCCCCTGGCAACCACAAATCTAATTTCTGTCTTTACTGAGTGGCCTGGGGTGGATAGTTTCTATAATGAAACTATACAATGTGTGTCCTCTGGCAGCTTCTTTCACTTTGCATGTTTTCAAGGTTCATTTACTCTATAGCATGTATCAGTACTTCATTCCTTTTCATGACTGAATAGTGTTCCATTGTATGGATCTACCACATTGTTTATCTGTTCTTCAGTTGATGGACATTTGAATTGTTCCCACTTTTTAGTTATCCTATATAATAAAAGCCTAATATGCTAAGTGTCCGGTCAACCAGCTGACCATTCAACCAATCAAAGCATAACATGCTAATGATATGCTAAGGCCACTCAACCACTCGCTATGACCTGCACTGACCACCAGGGGGCAGACAGTTGACTGGTCAACCACTCGCTATGACGTGCACTGACCACCAGGGGGCAGATGCTCCAACTGGTAGGTTAGCTTGTTGCTGGGGTCCGGCCAATCAGGACTGAGTGAGATGGGCCAGACATGCCCTGGAGTTCTCCTGAGGTCCCTCCCTGGCTGGCCAACCTCCCATGTTCCTCCCTGGCCCTGATGGTGCGTTGGTGGGGTCCCTTGTCCTGGCCTGCACCCTCTCACAATCCGGACTGAGGGACGCCCCCCCTCCACCGAGTGCACAAATTTCGTGCACCAGGCCTCTAGTTATAAATAATGTTGCTGTGAACACTCGTGTACAAGTTTTTCCTTGTATATATTTTCAACTTTCTTGAGTGAATATGCCTAGTGAAATCACTGATACGTAGTAGCACCATGCTTCACCTTTTGAGGAACTGCCAAACTGTCTTCCAAAGTGGCTCTACCAGGTTATAATCCCACCAGATGGCTCCATGTTTAAGGGCCTCTTGTTTTCACACAGAAACACTGAATCGGACATCAATACCACCGTTGGTACAAGTAAACTGTGCAATTGGAGGGTCACGTATCCTTCCATTCCCGTTCACTATAAACAGCGCCATTCTAGCACAGCCTTTGTGAATCTGAGCCTAGTGTTCTTCCATTTTCTCTAAATCCCCCAGTTTTCAATCCAAAACTTTCCCTGCCACTATTTTAATTTTTAGGTGCAACGTTGATCAGCGGGGACCCTTCTTGCAGAGACGTGTCCCTAATCCCTAAGTTACACCAAAGATAGAACATTCCCCCGCTGTGAGAGTTAAACACCAAGGCACTGGCTTCAGCCTTCCCCATGGGGCTTGTATATTGTCGGCCGTAACAATAGACATTAAAGTGATGTATGGGCCTTGCTTCCAACTCAAAGTGAAAGTAAAGGAAGGGGAGTGAGGGAATTGATGTGGAAATTATAACCTCTCTTCCTTACATTTAGATTTTACTATTTAGGTAATTACTTAGAGTAACAATAAGGAGAGAAAAAAATTACCTAAAATTCAAAGGATGTCTCTACTTTAATATTTTAAAAGACTAATCATTTGAACACTCTTCACAGAGTCTTTCTGTCCTATTTTTTTAACTGAAGTTCCAGGCATAACATGATATCCAGAAGACAAAAAATATTTAACCAGCTTTCTCACCCACACACTCCCTAGAATTTTTCTGGTTTCCAATAAATCACATAGTAAGATTTTACCTTTTTCAGTTGGTGGAAACTCTGCAGTTTGGTGAGTCTACAGGGTAGAAGATGTTTTTGGTCTGATGTTCAGTTAGACTAGGTATTGATAGGAACAGTTTCATTTTGTTTAACTCTTTTTATTAAAAATCACATAACTACCTGGCCAGCATGGCTCACTGGTGGAGTATCGACCTGCGAACCAGGAGACCACAGTTCAATTCCTGGTCAGGGCACATGCCCAGGTTGTGGGCTCAATCCCCAGTAACGGGCGAGGTGTGGGGGATGTGCAGAAGGCAGCGATCAATGATTCTCTCTCATCACTGATGTTTCCATCTCCCTCTCCCTCTCCCTTCCTCTCTGAAATCAATAAAAATATATACTTAAAAACCACATAATTGCACATGTATATTCCTCCATTTTAGCTAATAGACATGCTTTTTTTTCTTTATTTTTCTTTCCTCACATATCTCAGGATTTCCTCAGACGGTAGCTTTAAGATCGGCCAAGCAAAGAACAAACCGGGAAGGCAATCAACCTGCCGAGGTCCCGGTGTGTGGGAGGCATTGCCTGGCCAGTGCGATCCGGCAGGCATGTGGGGCCACGTGGTCCAGACCTGCCCCACGGAGCTGCCACGGTGTCAGGGGCGAGTTCCAATTCGGAGATGCTGCCCTGGAGGTGCTGGGGGGTGGACAAGAGGGGAATTTCAGCCAGAGCTTCGTTAAACACTGAGAATGACAGCCTTCCTCGCTGCTCGCTCTCCACAGGAGCTCTGCGCCCGGCCTCACGTTATCCGCCCCCAAACACCACCTGTGTGCTGTCCAGGCATCTATGGATTTGGGGGGAGGGGAGCTGGCATTTGTAAAATTGAAAACTGTGTAGATATTCACCACGAGGGGCCTGCCCCCTCCTTGGTGCATTTGGAGACGGGTAGACGCCACCAGCCCACAGGCCGCATGTCTGTGTGTCGGGCTCCCATCAGGTGGTTCATTGCCAAGAGGAGGTAACAGAAAACAAAAACATAAACAAAACGACACAAAATTCAAGATTACCTGGTTAGGAAACACTGTTTGGAAATAATGAAGAACAGGCAATTAATGTTTCAGCCTCTCACAACGATGCAACTAGAGGGGAATTTTTTTAAGTATATTTTTTATTGACTTCAGAGAGGATAGGATAGGGGGAGAGAGAGAGAGAGAGAGAGAGAGAGAGAGAGAGAGAGAGAAACATCAATGATGAGAGAATCATTGATCAGCTGCCTCCTACATGCCCCCTACTGGGGATCGAGCCTGCAACCCCGGCATGTGCCCTTGACTGGAATCATACCTGGGACCCTTCAGTCCACAGCTGACGTGCTATCCACTGAGCCAAACCGGCTAGGACTAGAGAGGAATTTTAGAAAACTAGTTTCTAGAACAAGTGAATACGATGTAATAATTGTGCTTTGTTTATTTCTTTTTATAACAGATTGAGATTAAGCTTTGTATTTTATCCCTAATGAAGTATGATTATCATAGTTAACACTTCTTAAAAGTTTTAATTTAATCATTTAATTTTTAAGTGTAAGTATATAAAATACTGGTATATATACTAAGTATATATTCTAAGACGGTCCATGTGATTAATCTAGCAAAAATAAGAATAGAAGGTGTTATTTAATCCCCTTTTGTCCCAGAAAAGTACATACATTTCCGATATAAGTGAGGATTTGTATCCATTATAATGTACTAAGTGCTCTCCTTCATTGTCATTCTCACATCAATCAATGTTTATGTTAGTTATAAAGTGAGAAAAGAATCCCTGCACAGTGTAATCCTATATAATAAAAGCCTAATATGCAAATCGACCGAACAGCGGAACCACCGGTTGCTATGACGCACACTGGCCACCAGGGGGCAGATGCTCAATGCAGGAGCTGCCCCCTGGTGGTCAGTGCGTTCCCACAGGGGGAGCGCTGCTCAGTCACAAGCGGGGCTGATGGCTGGTGAGCACTAAGAATGTCCAACTGGCGGCAGCTTAGGCCTGTCAGTCGACAACCCCCAAGGGCTCCCGGACTGCCAAAGGGCGCAGGCCAGGCCGAGGGGCCCCTCCCCCAAGTGCACCAACGTCATGCACTGAGCCTCTAGAATTTGATATGTGTATATTCAGCCGGTTTCTGGATCCAAGCATGTTGAGTGTTCACTGACTTCCCATATCTCTTCATACAATGAGTTCTCCCATCCGATCTGGACTTAGTAATAAACTTGAAGTCATGCTCTTCCAACCACCACATATCACCCACTCCATCATTTTTTTATGAGAATTCGAGAAAATACTGATGACACAGTGTTCCTGGGACAGGTCTGACAGAAGGCAGGGAGGGTGCTTTCCACCGCGTTTGTCAAGAGAAACACGATTTTATCGCCCAGGATCCATCTGTTAATGTTCCTACTTGTCCTAAGTTCAAAAACAACAACGAGCCCACAAAGGAAACCCCTGTACTGGCCAGGTTTTCCGGAAGCATCGTCCTTGTGTTCGAATTTCTACACGACAGCCACGATGTTACACATTCACAGGACGCAGAGAGAGCGTGCACTTGGGAACACCGTGTGGCTGCCTCACCCCCCCCCCCACCCCCAGTTTTGCTTTCTGTCTGTCACATGAGTGAGTGTTACTCATAAAGGATCTGAACTCCCTGAGCGCATGTGTCTCTTTCCACCCTTAGCGTGAGCTCAGGGGCTTGGCACGGGGTCTCCGGGGGCCTCTGTAAATCATTGATGGTTGGGTCTCCTGCCCCTCGCACTCTCTCTGGACACACTCCTGTTTCTTACAGCTCCCTGGTCTCCACGTGGGAAGCATCTGTCCGTTCCTATTATTAATATAAACTATTTTCACGTTCTCCGGTGACAAATTGCCTGAAATGAGGTTTTTTACGCCTATTATGACTGGGCAGGATGAGAACTGCACCTGGAGGCCGCAGCTGTGTGTTGATCGCAGGCACCATGCACCTCTCTGTGCGGGGGAGGGAGGGTTCCATGGCGAGGGCCGAGCGGAAAGAGAGAGTCGTTTATTTGGGGTGGAGACAGACATCCTAGTTTTTGAAATTTTCAAAAAATTTAAACGATTATTTGTTGCGATTCAAAATGCCATTTTAAACTCTATTCCAAAGTATAGTGTTTCAATCTGGTACAACAGGGTGTTTAAAGCCTTCTGCTGAGGTACCACGTTCAAACAGAAACATATCCCGCTCTTCCCTCAGGACCTGAATCCCAGGCACACGGCAAGCCTTGCCCATCGGTGGTGGGTGGGCCTTCACCTGCCTTGGCGAGAGGGCGGGAACGGGACCCACGCACACGATGACCCCGGCTCCCAGGGGTGCACAATGCCCCTGGTTTCATTACTCTCGCCCGGCAGAGCTCATGTTGCCTGTGCCTCGCCACCGATGACAGCTGCCCACCTTCAAAAGCCCCCAAAGTGCGTCATGGTCTGACTTGTGGAAAGCTGATGACAAGGCACAAAAACACATTCAAAACGCAAACGCAATGGTAACATCAAGCCAGAGCATTGGAGTCACGATGGGGAAACTCTGAGAACAGAATGACGTGCCGTAACGTTGAAGGAGAGTCTGCCCCCATGCTTCTTGGCCGTTAGCAGTTGCCTCGGGAGCAGGACTGCCTGCTGTTGATACGTGTCTCACCAAATCCAGGGAAAAGGCAACGTTTATCCCAGTGATGGTGAACCTTTTGAGCTCGGTGTGCCAGCATTTTGAAAAACCCTAACTTGACTCTGGTGCCGTGTCCATACAGAAATTTTTTGATATTTGCAACCATAGTAAAACAAAGACTTATATTTTTTATACTTATTTTATATATTTAAATGCCATTTAACAAAGAAAAATCAACCAAAAAAATGAGTTCGCGTGTCACCTCTGACACACGTGTCATAGGTTCGCCATCACTGGTCTAACTTCATGAATTGTGGCCACCATCTTTTCACATCAAGAATAACATAAGTAGCCCGGCCGGCACGGTTCAGTGGTTGAGCATCGACCTATGAACCAGGAGGTCACAGTTCGAATCTCAGTCAAGGCACATGCCCGGGTTGCAGACTCGATCCCCTGTATAGGATATGCAGGAGGCAGCCGATCCATGATTCTCTCTTATCATTGACATTTCTATCTCTCTCTCCCTTTCTCTCTGAAATCAATAAAACATATATTTTTAAAAAAGAATAGCATGAGACGCTGAGGGTTCAATGTCTGAGATACAATAAAAAAACCGATGACTAGTCCATGACATTACCACAGTGCAGTGAGGTTGTGCTCCCGGAGTCAACACTTAGGAGAATGAGGTCGTGGCCCTGGCGGTTGAGACCGTATTCCTGTAAAAAATACAAGATTTAGGATAAAGTGTATTTGTAGACATTCTCACATCTACCCCTTAGTCACAGTCAAGGACAGCTTCAGTCAAGATAGAACATATCACAATACATACAAAATGAGTTAGCTTTGTCGACATACGTACAGAAAGAACACTGGTTCCCATAATCTTCACGTTTGTCGCGTTTCAGGGGCACAGTATGCAGTGTTTGATACTAAAGGTGCCATACTCACTGTATTTAAAACCTTTAAAACTGTTTAATTGTTAGATTGGTTCACAGACTGTCTCAACACAATTACAATTTATTAAATCTATTTCAAGATTCAAATTCCTCCTTTTGAAATTAACATATCAGAAACATTTAAAATCCAACACAATACTATGTTTCCAAAAATATGCAAAATGGTTATTGAATGGTGCCCGGTAATGGACCTAATAATAAATTAGCAAAATGTAAAGCTTTTCTCAGCCTTTTCAATGAAAATTATAATTTTTAAAATTAGTTTAATTATCTCTGTCAAAATATAAGAGGAACAGGAAGTTGAAACTATTAAGTTAAAAAAACACCCCACAATTTTAAGATATTTTTTAGGGCCAGAATATAAAATGCTTTTTAGATTGTAATTGTCTCAGAATAATGGAGAATTAGACCCCCCAAAAATCTTTGAGAATTTCAGATTTCTTAGGTTATCTTTTAGAATAAGATGGATATAAGCAAACTAACCATAACACCATGTTCTTTAAACACAGTTACACGGGTTTCCTTCAGAACATAAATAACAGCGGGAAGAAAGCATTCCTACAGATGTTCCTTGGGTTAAGTAATGCCAAATGCCCAGTAAATATCCCTTGAATAGCAAACCAGTACCAAGTGTTAAAAATAAGAATCCAAGGAATAAAAATATAATTACCTTAAAATACATTTCAGAGACCAGTCTGCTTTGTTGTGACGGCTCCTTATAAAATGATCCTATATAATAAAGAGCTAATATGCTGATTAGACCGAACAGCAGAACGACCGTCCAGACAACCTTCCGGGGCTGCAAGGGCGAGCCCCTTGCATGAATTTCAGGCATTGAACCTCTGGTTCAGTGGTTCTCAACCTTCTGGCCCTTTAAATACAGTTCCTCATGTTGTGACCCAACCATAAAATTATTTTCCTTGCTACTGCATAACTGTAATGTTGCTACTGTTATGAATCGTCATGTAAATATCTGATATGCAGGATGGTCTTAGGCGACCCCTGTGAAAGGGTCGTTCGACCTGCCAAAGGGGTCGCGACCCACAGGTTGAGAACCGCTGCTCTAGTTAGACATAAAAGACAACAGTAAAACATTCTAAGCTAGAAAGTTTTCAGTGGGGGCAAATATTTCTCTCCCCTAAAGAAATGTAAGTCTAATTCTTAGAATACTTAAAAATCATACCAACAGGAAATCTGTCACACTACTTCTGGAAATGTTGGATCACCGTTGATGCTCTCCTGCCATGTGAACGGTGAGCCTTTATTTGTACATAGCATGTATTAAAATACAGTAAGATGTATGTGCAAGGTAATTTGTGATCTTGGCTGTTGGCTGACATGCTTTTCAATTCAGAATAATCTCATAAAATCAGAGCGATGCAAGAGTCACTGTGACGCGGGCTGGGCTGACTCGGGAGTTTCCCCGCTGCCGCTGAGCCTGCGCGGACTCACTCGGACGACACAGCTGCCCTCCAGCCCCTGCTGCTTTGTCTCAAAACTTGTAGCTTCAGGTGCGGCTTGTCACCCTGGTGTACGACGCAGGCCTTCATCCCAAGACGCGCTCCGAGGGGAGTGACCTCGGAGCAGAGGACAATCAAATGCCCTTTGCCCCGAGGACTCGCAATTTATCGCTGTAACACATTCTACAGTTTATAGGGTCATCGCCCTCTTCGCTTCTGAGATGCTTGTCAAGCTTGGCTTTGAATGTAAGGTACAACTGATTTATATCACAGAATTGAGAAGAAATGTGATCCTCAGTGTTATCTTTTATAAAGGCCTTACCTCATTGGGAAGTATAACAACAATAAAGGAGGTAATAAGGTAACGTTTTCCTTCCCTTATCCATCCCATCTCCGCCAGGAATAACAGCACATTCCTTCGATGGGGAAGTTTCTGCATCGGAGAAAAGACATTTTAACATTAATGTCGTCGGGTTTTGAATAACTGCCTTACAATTTCAATTTCATTCTCTAAGCCCCAATCAATGCACCTTAAGGTTATTTCTGAAGAATGAAATAGTAAACAGAACAGATTGGTAAATACTATAGAATTCTCACCAACTGCAACCACTACCATTTCCTTCTGAACGTGCAGGAACCTAACTTTAAAACAATTGCCATTTGTCAGGAGTGTGTGTATTTTAACTTGAGATCTGGGATTTAAATTAATCATTGATTTGAAGGTAAATATTTTTAAGCAAAAAGAAATTGAAATTTTTCTAACAAGAAAAAAGAATTGCCGAAACCGGTTTGGCTCAGTGGATAGAGCGTCGGCCTGCGGACTGAAAGGTCCAAGGTTCGATTCCGGTCAAGGGCATGTACCTGGGTTGCGGGCACATCCCCAGTAGGAGATGTGCAGGAGGCAGCTGATCGATGTTTCTCTCTCATTGATGTTTCTAACTCTCTATCTCTCTCCCTTCCTCTCTGTAAAAAATCAATAAAATATGTTTTTTAAAAAAAAAGAAAAAAAAAAAGAAAAAAGAATGAATGAAAATAGGTCCTACTGATTCACTAACCACATGGCGTTCACCTGGCCTTACAGATAACATAGGCAGGCAATTTGCACGTATTTTATATGTTACATGTGTCATATGCTGCATTGTGTAAAGTAAAGCTAGAGGAAAAAATTATTAAGAAAATCCTAAGGAGGAGAGAATACATTTACCGTATTTACTGAAAAAAACCCATGGAAGTGGCCCGCACAGGTCACACCCTTCTGCTCAAGGCGGACTGTGGCGTTTGATGCCCCTGCGCCAGCTCGAAGATTCACTCCAGCCCCGGAATCTACAGACCGCACCCCTCGCTGGCCTCCACGAGACTGAGGAACTGAAGTGAACCCCGTTTTTTGCTTACAGGAACGTGGACAGTAGGACTGGGATTCTAGGATTCTGCCCTAAATTTGACCCCACCAGGGATGCTCCCACAGCAAAAGCACATACAAGCCTCGTCCTCCCAGCGGATGTGGCCTCGCTGGGGGATTCAGGCCTGGCCACGGGTTCGTGTCCCTGTCGCTCTACAAGCTGCCTCCCCCCCACACACTCACTCACTCCCGGAGGCTGAGTTACCCCTTCCCACACCCCTGCCCCGCGCCCCGAAGAGAAACTCGCTGGGCCCCGTCAACACTTCAGGTCCGACTTCGGAGTCAAGATGTTCGGAGTCAATCCCGTTGCTCTTGCACCTGAGTTCTCCGCTGTGAAATCTCCTCCGGCTGCTGATAAGCGGAATGAAGCCCGTGTCCTCCCAGTGCTTCTCGCCTTTTGTGGAGCGTTTTTAAGTCTTAAGTCTCGGGAAGCGTGGCCAGGCGCACTGGCCAAAGTTTTACCGCCTCTTGCCCATCTGAAAGGGCATGGCAACCTCCAGCCACAGTAGGAAGGCAGGTTCATTTGTGAGATTAATCTGCTGAAAAACGAAAGGATTGTGTTTTGGGGCTGGGGTGGGGGGGCGGACAGAGGCTGATCCTCAGAAAGAACAGTATTGGGAGTTCCCCGCTCAGCGAGGGTCCCGGAGTCCTCGCGGCTTCTCTCCCTGGTGGTAGCAATTGTGTTTTAATAACGGAGCTGAGGGGGTGCTGAGAGAGGGAGGGAGGATTCGGGGTCCCGTGGGGCTACCCTGGACCGGAATCTCTGCTTTCCATTTACCCGCAGGCCCGTGCTCGCCAGCAAATGCCGCGTCTTGAGTATCATCTGAGCTGTGACCGACCACCATCGGGGTGAAGTCTAAGGTGTCGGGTCGTTTGAGACTGTTTGTCTTTCTGCAGCCTTTGCATCTCAAGTTCCAGAAACCCAGCCTTGGGCTCAGCAAAGCTCAGGGACCGTGAAGTCAGCCCAGCAGGCGCTGGGGGTGCTCGGGCCCAGCTGCCAGCAGCGCTGTGCTGCTCCTGAGGTCCTGTGGGGTGACCTGGAGTCACCCCCCGACACAGAAAACTTCCAGCCAGAGATTGGATCTCTGATGGTGCAACAGGGTCAATAGGTCAAAAGACTTCTATTACTAATATCCTTATTTATGGACTTTAATTCACCACTTTTAATGCTGTGGCAAAATACTTACAGGGCCATCTTCTCTGAACAGTTAAGAATTGTCCCCCTGCTGGCATGGCTCAGTGGTTGAGCATTGGCCTATGAACCAGGAGGTCAGGGATCCATTCCCATTCAGGGCACATGTGGGCTCCATCCCCAGTGTGGGGTGTGCAGGAGACAGCCTATCAATGACTCTCATCATTGATGTTTCCATCTTCCTCTTCCTTCCTCTCTGACCAATAAAAATATACCTAAAAAAAAAGAATTGTCTAGAAGGAAATTAATTCCCGCTCCTCACTCAGACAGGCTCCCCTCCCCCGTCCCCTCTTCTGCACCTGTTCAGCATGGCGCCAAGTGGGCAAAGCTGCGTGGTTCCCTCCGCTCCGGGGAATGCGGGCCAGTGGGCGGAGGAATCCAAGCTAAGCCCACCTGACTCCAGGCCCCCGTTCTCTCCTCCAGAACAGGCTGCCGCATCCTCCTGAGACGGGAGAGCGGGAGCAGATTAGCTCCACACACACTGCATTTTGCTCCCATTGCAATTGTATTTGGAGGGAAGTTCCAAGTTTTATCCCCTCATAAGCCTGCCCTGGACTGAAGGCTTCCCAGGTACCTTCTGCAGTGATGCCCACACAGTGCTTGGACTGCATGTACAGAAACCGTAGTTTGCAACTTACTGCTGCCAACAGAGGTCAAGGATGGCCTCTGTGCATTTAACATCATAGGTGTGTGCCTTTGAGGGACTATGGAAACACGGTTGAACTCACTGTGGCAAGATCTCCTCAAAGTATCTATTCCTGCCCAGCTGGCATGGCTCCGTGGTTGAGCAGCAACCTACGAACCAGGAGTTTACAGTTCAACTCCCGGTTAAAACACATGCCCGATTGCAGGCTCGATCCCCAGTGGGGGGCATGCAGGAGGCAGCGGATCAATGATTCTCTCTCATCATTGATGTTTCTATCCCTCTCTCCCTCTCCCTTCCTCTCTGAAATCAAATTTAGAAAATCTATGTCTTCTCCTCTTCATTTTCCCCCTGTCTAAAAGAAAGATGCATCTACTTCAAACGCATGCTGAGGCTCCTCATGAGTGAAAGGATGGGCATGACTCGGCCCACCTCCTTTTCTCCCCTCCTTCGCTCTGATGTCTCCCTTCCGAAAGACAGAGTTCAGGTCTAATTACTTATTTATCATTTTGCACCTTTATAACACGCGTGAGCACACCTGTCACTTCCCCTCGGCCTGAGGGACACCACCCAGGCCTTGAACAGAGGTGTGAGCTCCTGGGGAGGATGAGGGGGAGAGCCTGACATTCACACTGTACGTCACGAGCGTGTAAAGGTCAGATCCACTTCGAGGCCGTGGCTTTCCTGCCACCTGACGTTACCTCACATCTGTGGAAATAAGAGTGAAAGTTCACCCCACGTGGCTGTAGAAAACAGTGGAAACCCTTATGGGCTCTTCAATATGAAACTGAACTCTTGGTCCGAGGGGCCATCCCATCTAGAATAGGCGCCCCCATGAGGACAGGAGTGGAACTGACCATTTCTGAGGCTTCTCTGTGACACTCAGTGTGACATCATCTCTATCCTATCGAATAAAGAGGGAATATGCTAATTGACCCTCACGCTGTCACAAAGATGCCTGCGCCCACAGCCAATAAGGAGGGAATATGCTAATTGACTGCCACTCCCTCGAATATGGCGGTGCCCACAGCCACAAGATGGCCAGCAGGGGAAGGCAGTTGGTGGGGACCAGGCCTGCAGAGGAGGGTAGTTAGGGGTGACCGGGCCAGCATGGGAGCAGTTAGGCATTGATCAGGTTGGCAGGGGAGTGATTAGGGGGTGATCAGGCTGGCAGGCAGAAATGGTTAGGGGCAATCAGGCAGGCAGGCAGGCCAGTGTTTGGGAGCCAGCAGTCCTGAATATGAGAGGGATGTCCGACTACCTAAACCAGCAGTCAGACATCCCCTGAGGGGTCCAAGATTGGAGGGTGAGCTGAGGGACACCCCCACCCCCCGGTGCCCGAATTTCATGCACCGGGCCTTCAGTTTCTCCATAAAATTAGTGGAGATTCTACTTTAAAAATAAATGCCATATCCCTCCCTCTGTGTCTCTTCTTGAAGCTCTAGGGTGCAGTTGTGCTTCCTGGGAATCACTGAGGAAAAGGAAGAGCCCTTGTCCCCTCAAGGCCTTAATGCCGAGACACATGAAGCCGGGGGAAAGAGGAAATGCCCCTGAACTCTAACGAGCAAGGTCTGGACGACAGGCTTCTGCTCAGGTTCTCTGGGAAGGTGAGTGTGTCCTACAGATTATGTTTAACCAGCATCTTCCCCAGCTGCCTTCTGAGCATGTCTTTATGATCAAAACTGTCCTGAGAGGTAAGTGTGTTCTGATTTTTCTCAGTAAGGAGGTTCCATGTACCCCTCGCTTTTGAGGAACATGCATCCTAACATTTCCTTCTGGGCTTATTGCCTTTGCCAGTAGCACCAGTTTCTAGCAAAGACACACATACACACACATGTGTGCACACACACACACATGCACATGCACACGTGTGCACACACGTATGCACACACATATACACGTACATACACACGCACATGCACACACACACATGTACACAGAACAAACAATTGTAAGGAGACCTGTGAGAAGCATCCATGTTCAAATGGCATCCGTGTACTTGCTCTTTGAATTATTTCTGTTTCAGCAGCTCCCAGAAGCTGTTTGCAAGTAGAGTCCAACTTAGGTTGGCTGGGGAAGGCAGCTCTGCCAGGACAAGGAGCGCGGGGTAGGGCCAGGCAGTGCAGGGGGAGCCCAGCGGAGGGAGAGGGGCAGGTGCCAGGGACCCAGTCCTCTCAGGCTGAGCGAGGTGGGCAAGGCTCTGTGTGTGTCCATCCCGAAGGGAAAGTGCCAGGGTAAGGTCCTCTGAAGGGGCCACAGTCTCGGACCTGGTGGGCAGTCTCCTTTCCGAGCAGGAGAGAAGGCGGCCAAGGCTCTGGGCCCCCCTCTCTGAGCCTCCTTCCCCAGCAGCCAGCCGTGCACCCCTCTCTCCAGGTGGCTTCTCACTGCCAGAATGTGGCTACTGTTCAGATACAGAGGTGGCAAGTATCCCGCTTCACACGCAGGGGCGGTGAGGTGGCGGCCTGGGAATGCATTTTGCCCATCACAGGGAGCGTCTGGGCTCACCTGTCTACACTCACCTCTGGACCCTGACGGCTGAGGGCACAGTTCAGCTGAGTCGGCACTTTCAGGATGTCTATGAATAGCGCCATAGTCATACAGTATCAACTCTCTTCTGTCTGAGTGGATAATGGGATGGATAGGTGGGTACAGATGTGATAGAACAAATCCTAGCAAAATAGGAATGGTGTTGTCTTGGTGGTGAGTAATCTGGTGTTCACTGAAAAATGTTTTAAATTGTGATGTCTTTTTGAAAATTGTCATCATGAAATATTAGAAAATTACGTTGCCCTTTGATCCTCACCTTCTAGAAAAAGGAGAGGTTAGAAGAGGAAGGATTTATCCATTTGCCTCAGCAGCCTGTAGCGCCTGGGAAATACTGCTCTGAAGTTGAGAGAGATGGCGGGGTGGTCACAGCTTGCTGGGCCATTCTGCACAGTGTAACTCAATTTAAAAATACACAATTTACACAGTCAGAGATATCAGGTATATGTTTCTTTGCATTTAGTAGACTGTATTCAATAAAAGTATGTTTTGCAAAAGCCGTGGATACATGTTTTAGGGTGCACTTAATCTTCCCAAAAAATGAAACATAAAAGTAAATTGCTAACTTTAAATATTTTCCCTGAAATTCTTGGGGGAGCTATTGAGATCGCGCAGGGACCACAAGTGCCCTAGACTCTCTCTGTTATAATGACTAAGATGATCGACCACAGTTCAACGGAGTGAAATTGCCTTTCGATCCTCTTTTAATAGAAAAGCCACAGGCGGTCACGCAATTCCTTTGCAAAATTACACTTTTCTCCCTTTGGCGGAATTTAGGAGCTGATGTTCCCACATTCTTGCCTGAGCGCTGGAAATGGGAACACACTTGAGTAGCAGGCGGCGTGCAATATTTCAGTTTAGGAAAACCCCAAATTCCTGTCCTTAGCTACCATATGTGTACCTTCTAAGTTCTTTTAGCTCTGTGTGCACTGTTCTTTTTCTAAAATATTCTTTATTGATTTCAGAGAGGAAGAGAGAGATAGAAACATCAATGATGAGAAAGAATCATTATTTGGCTGTCTCCTGCATGCACCCCACTAGGGATCAAGCCCACAACCCAGGCATGTGCCCTGACCGGGAATTGAACCATGACCTCCTGGTTCATACGTCGATGCTCAACTGAGCCATGCCAGCAGGGCCATCACTCATTATCTAAGTGAGTGCAAATCTGAAGTAAAAGCCCAGGAAAATAATCACAGAAATAAGTCAAAGGCTAATAAGTACAGAGCTATTGAGGACATGGACCTGCACACTGTCTATCTTGCCAGTCGGGTCCAGGTGGGAAGGAAACTGGCTGTGCTGCATCCTCATAACTGAGAACAGAAGGCGTTCAACCTAGATTTACACCCAGGTGCCGTCTTCCAAGCTATAGCCAGGAGCCTTGCTCGTTTGTCAACAAACACTTCAAAAGCTCTCATGGAACCAGTGTTTGAAGAAATACAAACATGCCCCGCCTTCGACTGTTAGTCTAAGATTGGACTCCAAAGATCTTCCTTGTTCTTTACTAAGGGAAGAGTAGTTTTAAGTTTAAAAATTTTCAACACCAACAGAATAAGACCTGAAGCAGGGAGGCACGGAACAGACTGACATAACTTGATGTGGAGGTGGGAGGATGAGGAGAGATAAACCAAAGAACTTATATACTTACTAGACACCCGGTGAACAAAAATTTGTGCTCTTGTGGTGGGGGGGGGGGGGGTCCCTCAGCCCGGCCTGTGCCCTCTCGCAGTCTGGGATCGCTCGGAGGATGTCCACCTGCTGGCTTAGGCCCGCTCCCTGGGGGATCAGGCCTAATCTGGCAGTCAGACATCCCTCTGGCAGCCCGGCAGCCCTCAGGGGATGTCCACTTGCCAGCAGGGAGCAGGCCTAAGCTGCAGTCGGACATCCTTAGCGCTGCTGAGGAGGCAGGAGAGGCTCCCACCACCTCCGCTGTACTGACAGCCATCAGCCTGGCTTGTGGCTAAGCAGACGCTCCTGCATTGAGCGTCTGCCCCCTGGTGGTCAGTGTGTGTCATAGTGACCAGTCATTCCCAGTCGTTCTGCTATTAGAGTCAATTTGCATATTACCCTTTTATTATATAGGATAGAGGCTTGGTGCATGTGTGGGGGCTGGCTGGTTTTCCCTGAAGGGTGTCCCAGATCAGGGTGGGGGTTCCACTGGCGTGCCTGGCCATCCTGGGTGGGGGTCCCCACTGGGGTTCCTGGCCAGCCTGGGTGAGGGGCTGATGGCTGTTTGCAGGCTGGCCACACCCCCTTCAGGGTGGGGGGTCCTGCTGGGGTGCCTGGCCAGTCTGGGTGAGGGGCTGATGGCTGTGTGCAGGCTGGCCACAGCCCCTAGACACCCAAGCTCCCAGTGGAGGCTGGCTGGAAGCAGGTATCTGGGATTTATTTATCTTCCATAATTGAAATTTTGTTGCCTTGAGTGGAGGCCACAGCCAGCCAGGTGGGAAGCTTGGCTTCCTCCATCGCAGGGGCAACCAAGCCTCCTGCTTGCTCCAACTCTGTGGCTGCTGGCCACCATCTTGGTTGGGCTAATTTGCATATAGTTGCTCTGATTGGCTGGTGGGCGTGACTTGGGCATAGTGGAGGTGTGGTCAATTTGCATGTTTCTATTTTATTAGATTAGATATGCACAGCCATGGACATAGGCCATAGGGTGGGGAAGACTTGGGAGGGGGGAGGGGCTGGGAGGAAAGGAGTAAAGAGGGGAAATGGGAGACATCTGTAATAATATATATATTTATAACTTTCTAGATTCGATGTAAAGAGCAAGACTTAGAAATGATTAAAAATAGAAGCAACTCATTGAATTGTTTTATATTTTGTTTTCATTTGTATGAAGAAAAAATTGACATTTTAAAAGATATTTTAAAACAAAATATAACATCTTAATGGCCACCAATTTTGAAGTTTATAAGCTGATATTAAGAGAGTCCATGTCATAAGAGCTTAAACAAAGGAAAAATAATTCGTAGGTTCATTTTATCTTATGGAAGTATAATTTCTAGATGCTGATGTGGTTTCTGTATTTCCTCTAAAAGTCACTCATTTCTTGCCCTAACCGGTTTGGCTCAGTGGACAGAGCATCAGCTTGTGGACTGAAAGGTCCCAGGTTCGATTCCGGTCAAGGGCATGTACCTTGGTTGCAGGCACATCCCCATTTTGGGGTGTGCAGGAAGCAGCTGATTGATGTTTCTAACTCTCTATCCCTCTCCCTTCCCCTCTGTAAAAAATCAATAAAATATATTAAAAAAATAAAAATAAAATAAAATAAAAGGCACTCATTTCTAAAGAAAGAGACATTCTGTGACAATTGCGCTTTACAGAAACCCTTCCATGGTAGGAAGGAACTTTTGGGGAACAGTAAATTCATTTATATTGAAACCACTACCGTCATCTCGTGACGTGTTTGTTATGAGATGTATCAGGTCAACAAAGTGCCCTCGCGTCTCCAATCTCCCTAGCGCTGCTCTGTGGTGATTATCTGTGCCAGCGCTGCCAGGAGCAGCTGCCAGGGTGCCCCTGCCCGTTGCAGGGTTAGACTATGTAACCGACTTAACGTCACAATTGCTGAGGCCAGTAAGTGACAACATCATGGAGATGCTTTCATTTAAAATCAGAGCGATGTCCCCAGGATGCCCCCTTCACTGACCACACTGAGGGGGGGAAACACCGAGCTGCCTCTGTGTGTGCAGCTGGGCCACACGCAGCACGAGGAAGCCGGGCAGGAGCAGCAGGAGGCGTTTTTAAGGAGTCCCTGTGAGGAAGGCGAGGCTCCGTGTGCATGTGAAAGAGAGGAACACACAGGAAGGCCGGGTACTGTGTTTTATCTTGATAACGCTCCTCCAACGCAGGCACTGAAGTACTGAAGTGCCCTCTGTGGTGTCAGCACCTCCGTTCCTGCTTCTGTCCGTGTTTGATGGCGGTCGGGGGAGGGCTCGGCAGTTAGCACGGCACTCGCGGCAGGTGGCTCGCAAGACTCCACAACGCACATGCCTCTCAAGTGCAAATACACGTGGCAGTAGCCGCAAAACACACACACATGGAATCCGTCCTCCAGGGCAGTGAGATGGACAGTGAACACTAGAATTGGGCATAGTGCAGTGGTTCTCAACCTGTGGGTCGTGACCCCTTTGGGGGTTGAACGACCCTTTCACAGGGGTCGCCTAAGACCATAGGAAAACACATCTATAATTACATATTGTTTTTGTGATTAATCACTATGCTTTAATTATGTTCAGTTTGTAACAATGAAAATACATTCTGCATATCAGATATTTACATTACGATTCATAACAGTAGCAAAATTACAGTTATGAAGTAGCAACGAAAATAATTTTATGGGTGGGGGTCACCACAACATGAGGAACTGTATTAAAGGGTCGCGGCATTAGGAAGGTTGAGAACTACTGGC
This sequence comes from Myotis yumanensis, assembly GCF_028538775.1. Lineage (NCBI taxonomy): Eukaryota > Metazoa > Chordata > Mammalia > Chiroptera > Vespertilionidae > Myotis > Myotis yumanensis. The sequence goes on from NW_027223756.1 coordinate 106,810,165, forward strand.
ATAGTGTTACTTCAATAAAAATATTTAAACCTTCCAAGCAAATCCATATCGTTTATTTAAATAACTTTATGTGAGTTTTTTTAACCACTTAGATCACTTTAATTTCTAATAGTTTACATAAAAATAGCTTCTTCCCCGGGTGTTGTCTTGATTGGTTGGGTGTCATCCCAGCCACCAAAAGTGGGCGGGTTCAATCCCCAGGCAGGGCACACACCTAGGATGCAGGTTCAATCCCCGGTTCGGAGCCCATATGGGAGGCAACCAATCTATGTAATCAATGTCTCTCTCTCTCCACCACCTCCTCTCTCTCTCAAATCAATAAACATATCCTCGGTGAGTATTTAAAACATAGCTTTTTGTAAGTACATGTAGATGCTTTAATGTTCTACAGAAACTCAATAGACACCCAGGAAGCTCTGTGACTTACATAAACTGTGCCCACCACGTAACCAGTGTCCAGGCCAAGCAAGTTCCGTTGTCTGCCCCTAGGAGGCGCTAATGCTTTCTTCCAGTCTCTTCCCTCTCCCCAGGGTTCATCAGGACGACATCACTCAGTCCCCTCATCTTTCCCACATAACATACACCAGCAGGAATTACGGGAGCCATGCTCCCTCAGACTCACAGGTGCCCCCCAGACTCAAGAGGGGGACCACGCAGAGCAGAGACGCCGGCTGGCGGGAGTCACACAGAGCATCTCACAATTGTTCTTACACACTGGGCTAGCCATTCCCGGTGCTTCCTGCTTTCCAGAAATAGAGCAAGATCCTCCAGATCACACCCATGATGAGCGATAACACTGAGACCAGAATATGTGAATTTTAGCACAAAAGCCAGTGATCTTTCTACTGTGCCCGCCTAGGCTCACCCTGTCCATTGCTTTGCAAATTAGTCTTCCCATTAGTCTGTCCATGAACACATTTCAAATATGGCACCTGGGACTCGGAGTATGAGGGTTTCTTTGAAAACATAAGTGTATGGACCTTCCATGTGAGAGGACTGAATAGACTATTTCACTGAATAGACTAGAGTCGATAACCATTAGGCATATTATTGAGTAACAGATACTGTGAAATAGCCCTCAAAGCCCAGCTGGGGCACTGCCCTAAGTGGCATCCGTCCGTGGAGGACCGAGGGGACTCACGTCTTCATTTAGTGTGAATTCACATCACTTCAGTGTTTGCCCGCACTTTAACCACCAACAAGTGAAAGGACCTTAGACTCTATGCTCCCTCAAAGCAGCCTTTCAGCAACCTGCCCTTCCCTATTTAAAAGGTCACAGGACAATTACCCAGGATATTTTGACAAGGAGCTCGGACTGACAGGTTAGCAGATACCCAAGCGTGGCGTGAGCGACGTCACACTAAGCGCAGCAGGAAAGTGTGTGTCAGCTTTAAATGCCTGTGAAGCAAGCAGCCTCCACCGCCATTGGCTCCATTTGGCTCCACACAAGGAGGACGGAGTGGCATGTAGGAGGCTGGGCTCAGCTGAGGAATCCAGGCTGGGTTTCGGCTTCATGCCCAGGTTAGATCAGACCCTCGAAGCGGTACTCAGCCTCATTCTGCAGGAATCTGCCCAGCGGGAGACTGGGGCACTGCCCAGACCATAGAGCCAGCTCCTTCACTCCATATCTGTCCCCAGTTGCCTGGTCCGCCCAAATCAGAAGGTAGTCACTGGGTGGGAGACAGCCAGCTAGGCCCTAGTAATTCATAACAGGAATCCTAATAAGCTGTGTCTCAGGCTCCCACAGAAGCCTCGGGAATGCTCCTCCTGCCTTGCCCTGGAAGCCACAGCGGGTCTGCAGAATGTGCTGTGGCTGCAGCTGGCAGGGGTACGTTTCCACACAGCAAGCAGACTCAGTGAGCGCAGTGTTGGCCTTTAAAGATGTGAACGAGCATTGCCGATCCCCGGGTGTTGGTAGAAACACAGTCGTCACCATTTCCCTGGAAGAACTGCTGGTCTACTTCATGAAATCGATATCAATCTACTTAAATCACTAATAAACAGCCTAAACCCTCAGAGGAGGCGTGAATGGGATCTTTGTGAAAACACGCATTGCTGGTGCATCGTGGCTCCTATTCCCACTGACCCCCATTCTCTGTACAGAGATGCCGTGGTCGGCAGGAATCTGAGCTCACGTGGGCCTCGGAGGCCCTTGTCCTGAGGTGGAAACAGAGCCGGCAATGCCAGAGGACTTCCTCGGGTCCACAGGGGAGTCCTGGTAAACCTGGTGCTAGAACCCGAGTCATCAGGACACAGGTGCATGGCTCCCAGCCATGCCCTGCCCTGGGGTCAACTGAGGACGCCCTGCCCTCCCTGAGTCCCTTCACCCTGAAGAGCTGAAGGACCACAGACTGAGCATCTTTACCGGTGGCTCAAACACACTTCCCTGCAGGCCCCAAAGCCAAGAGGACATGCAAGTTCTCTTTCCGTAACGAGCTCTGTTAGCAAGAGTGACCGCAGCCCTGTGCATTCTACCAGGCCAGCAACTCCAGCATCTGGGGCCTCCTGAGGGTCCCCAGGCTCCTCAAGGTCTGGCCTAGTGTGCCTCCTTCTGAGCAAGTTCGGCCCGTGGAAACCTGGGCAGAGTTCCCCGGACTGTAGTGTCTTCCCTGGGCTCTCCGTGTCACAGAGGGAACTCCCACGGGTGGCGCAGTCAGATAAGGGAATGTCATTCACGGCGAATGCACGCACTTTCACACACACTCACTCCAGCTCACGGGTGTGTCCCACAAGCACAGCGTCGAGAAGAGAGAAGAGACGAAAGAAAACCGGCAGCCTGATCTTGTTACATAAAGGTCAGACGTGAGCTGGCCATGTAGGATTGGCCTGCGAGGATAGACTGTCGGAGCACAGGAACGCCGTCAGTACCCTCCAGGTGGGGGGGCACCAACAGGGCCACGGCCATGGGGCCCTGGGCTCCTTCGAGACCTGGGGAGTAATTCTACGGGTGCTCACGTCACAGGTGTTTACTAACTGAGCACATGTTAGCATGCGGTTTGAAAGACAGATGCGGTATCGCACAGGCAGGACACACACACACATGCACACATACACACACGTGTGCGCACGCACACACACACAACACATACACATGGGCACGCAGACACGCACACACGTGCTTGTGAAGCAGCACCTGAGGATGCTGTGTGTTCGTCCCGCAGGGGCACAGCCAGGCTCCTCAATGCGCCTGCGCCAGGTGCCCCCTGCTTGCTCCTGCTCCCTTCCCGTCACTGCGGTGATCCATTCAGTCCCCGGGTGAGCGATGTGACCTTCAGTGGAGGAGTGAGCTCTGCAGTCTCTTCCTTGGCCCAGAAACCTTCCCTCCCATTAATCAGTCCCCAGGAGCTCCCTGGGAGAGGCCATGAGGGGCCGGGGTTCAGGGCGGAGGGGGCTGGGCCTCCGGGCAGTGGCCCTTCCGGACTAGGTGGTGGGAACTGTAGGGGTGACCATGACACAGGCACGTCTCTCACAGAGAAATGGGTGCTTCTCCAGCTCAGCTCTGACCCCCCAGAGCCGCTGACGGCGAATCCACAGAGAGGGGCCTGGTGATGACCAGGGGGAGGGACATGAAATGGTGACATGATGGGACTGCCCTGCAAGGCCTGGGATGAAAGAGATGCTGTCAGCTTGGCCCTTGCGTGCCTCCGTGGGCACCACCGCCAGCGCCTCCAGTGAAGTCATGGAAACTCTGACAGTGGTTCCAGCCACCTCCCACTTCCCTCAGCACCAACACGACTCCAAAGGCCCGTGAGTCAGGCTGAGCCGGGCTCACAGACAGAGCTGTGTGTGTGTGCGCGTGTGTGTGTGTGTGTGCGCATGTGTGCACGCGTGCATGTGGGGCGGGGGGGGGGGGGTGGGGGGGTGCTGAACACTGGGCCAGGCGCCAAGGCCGTGTCACAAGCCAGTCTCCCTGCAGCTCTGTTACCCCTGGGCAGCCGGGCAGCCAGGTGGGGTTAGGTCACTGTTGGCGAACCTTTTGAGCTCGGCGTGTCAGCATTTTGAAAAACTCTAACTTAACTCTGGTGCCATGTCACATAGAGAAATTTTTTGATCTTTGCAACCATAGTAAAACAAAGACTTATATTTTTGATATTTATTTTATATATTTAAATGCCATTTAACAAAGAAAAATCAACCAAAAAAATGAGTTCGTGTGTCCCCTCTGACACGCGTGTCATAGGTTCGCCATCACTGGGTTAGGTAATGATGCCCCCCCATGGCCTCTGCAAACAGTGAGCACAGCCTCTAGGACTGAAATAGCCAGGCCAGAGAGTAGACATGACAGCACGTGGGCGTGTGCCCACACACACATACACACATGCACACGGCCGCCCTGACACGGCTTTAATGCTGTGAAATAATCCACCGCCTTCTCTCTTTCCTGCAGCAGAAGTTTGGAGGCTGTGCTCACTCCGAGCCAAACAGTTCCTGGTACTCATTTAAGACTGATGGGGAGGGAGAAGAAAGGTCTGTTGTTCATGATCTGATGTGTTTTAAAGCCCTGGCTGGTGTGGCTCAGTGGATAGAGCGTTGGCCTTGGGGACCGAAGGGTCCCGGGTTCAATTCTGGTCAAGGGCACATACCTCCGTTGCAGGCTCCTCCCCCAGCCCAGGCCCTGGTTGAGGCGCATGCAGGAGGCAACCAATGGATGTGTTTCTCTCACATCGACATTTCTCTCTCTTTCCCTCTCCCTTCCACTCTCCCTAAAAATCAATGGAAAAATATCCTCATCTGAGGATTAACCAAAAAAAAAGGGACTATATAGTCATCATGGGCTGGATGTTCATGTCCCCCGCACTCACCTGTGGAGGTCTCAGCCCTCACTGCCATGGTGTTTGGAGGTGGGCGGGGCCACGGGCAGGTGGCAGGGTTAGCTGAGACCATGATGGATGAGTGTCCTGCTAAGAAGAGGAGGAGGCAGGGCTCTCTCCCCTCAGGGTGAGGACACAGCATGATGCCTGCCAGCTCAGAGTGGGCTCTCTCCAGCACCTCCCCCGGCCTGCACCCCATCCCAGCCTCCAGCCTCCGTAGCTGTGAAATCGCTCTGTGAAGACAAGAGTGTACACTCATAGCAAGGCATCTGAATGGACATGCACATATATGTACATGTATGCCTACAGGTAAATTACCCTGGAATCTAATCTCTAATTTAAAACTTATTCTTCATGAATGAAAAGCCAGCTTACGGTTCTGAGGTCGTCACTAACCATCGTCCCCTTGTTACTTCTTGAGAATACATTTTCCTCTCCTTCCCTGACAAGGAGGATTGTGATTGGCCACGAGAAAGGCTGTCGCGTTCCCACACTTACGTCCACGTATCTTCACTGGCGTCGGTCCTCTCTCAGCTGCTCTGCCCCTGGACACTCCCACCTGTGGCTCTTGGACCAGATCTGAGAGCATTAGCATTCAGTGCTTCATTCACCTCATCATTACCTATTGTGATTGTTGGTCAACCCTGCTTGGCTTCCCCTGCCTCCTCCAGCGGGTCATCTTCAGAGCTGGTGGGGTGGGGCGGGGTGGGTAGGGTGGGTGCACTGGGTGCCTGCGCCCTCTGTGCAGCTGACTTGCACCTCCCTGCCGCACCCAGCACAGTCGGAGGGCATCCACCTGCATTACAGCAATTGCTTCTGCTGCTCACCTGACCTGAAGAAATGCCCTCGTTCTTAACCCCAGTGAATGCTTAGCTGCTCTCATAGTTTCCTTCTCCGTGTGCACAGGAGGCGTGTCCTCGGGTCCTTCTAAAACGCACCGACGGAAATGCTGAAAACAGTGCCGACGCTGGGCCTGCAGATGGAAGAGGTGGCCTAGCCTGGGCGCCTGGCCAGCGTGCAGGGAGCTGATCAGCCGCCACCCTGTCCTTACAACCAATAAGAGCTGAGCAGGCCAACAAGTCAACAACCCTCCTTAGATCTGTCAGGAGTGAGGTCACGGGACAAACCTTGGCCCCCAAATCAGAGGGAGAGACCAGGGGACACAGAGGGTCACAGGTCCTCAGAGCAGAAACCTCAGCGGGGACAGGGCCAGGGCAGGGCCACTGACCTGGGGCCTCGGTGTGGACAGGTCTGAGAGTTAAGCTCCTGGGACCCAGTCGCTGGGGGACCCACAGTGTGTGAGGCTCACCTCCTGGGCTGACCAGGCTTCCCCGGTGAGGGCCAGAGGAAAGTGCCCGGCACTAGGGCCCCGGCGTGGGCAAATGTACCCGGATGCCTCACCGGGCAGGTGAAGGGAGCAGCAAATGCTATGGGCAGTGCTCCCTCCCTCCTTCGTCGCTGCCCAGTGTCACTTCTGGGCCCCACCGTCCGGTCTCGTCCCAGCCCAGCTCCCTCCCACCCACCAGTCCTGGCTGTTATCTGATTGGTAAAGTGCATGGGGTACCTAAACATCATTATTCCGGCTTTAACTTTATTTTGGGTTTTGCTCTGGGGTTTTCAGCAAATCAAACTGGAGTCAACTACCACAGCACGCCATCACTTCCCGAACACTGTGCACCGCACGGAATGTGGTTTGCGAGGAGAAGTACTGCTCTGCACAGTGGATCAGTGAGCATGGCCCCTCCGCGGCTGCCCTTTTGGCGGTACCCACCCTGCACAGCGCCCCCTGCTGGGGCCGGGAGGCAGTGGGGCCCTTTGTCCTCCGTGTCATCAGGCATCATCCATCACGCTCCGCCATCAGCTGTCACCATGTCGGGGATCTTGTCGCTGGGACTTATGACCCAGGGTTTACATCCGTCTCTGGACGTGCCCCACTACATGTATCAGAAAAAAACTGCCTGTGAGAAGAAGGAGAGCAGAACAGGGCTTGTTCCTGATTTTAAAACCATTTTTTTTAAGCATCTAACCTGTTAGAATGTTTCCTTCTGCGAGACTTCTGCATGGAGCCATCCTTGTCTGAAGTTACTCTGATAAGTGAAATCACTAACACGCACGCACTGCTTACATGTCCCGTAGAGCCTCGCAGAGCAGTTCCCCAGGGAGTGTGCACCCCGTCACCTCCTGAGCAGCAAGGCCGGGCTACCCCCCTGGCCTCATCTACCCCATCGCCTGAGCTGCAGACCACCAGCCCTGTTGCCCGCCATCTTTGATGTGATTTCGTTTCATTATTAAGTGGGGGCTTAGGTGTCTAGAAAAAGGGGGTTTATGTCTTAGTTGTTCATTTTGGTTCGGGTCCTTACAAATTAGGGAAAATCCAGCAGGTCGCAGGCCATACCCAGCCCATGGAAGCCTTCTGCTTGGTCCGAGAAATGATGGGAAATCTATAAACTGGGAAATCATATTTTGAATGAGAGGATGTAGGTGAAATCTGGGTTCCTACAGCCCCTAGAAAGATCGGACGCCCCAGCCGTGAGCCTGGGAAAGCGCCACTCACAGAGCATCCTGGCGTTTCACAGCTGCACCCAGGGGAGGAGTGGACAGTGCAGGGTGTGACCACCGCTCGCTCTTCCCAGGGAGGAGGCCCGACTCCGCCACTGTGGATGGCGTCTCTCTTTTCCCGACACGCAGAGCCACACACATGACCAGAGGCACGCGTGCGGTAGGTTTTAGAATGACCCCGTGACTGGGATCTCCACACTCAGATGATCAGGAACATTTGTTTTGAATTTTTTTAAAATTTTATTTAGGAAAACAATATGGAGTTTCCTCAAGAAATTAAAAATGGAACTCCCATTTGACCCTGTGATCCCACTTCTAGGAATATAATCCAAGAAATCAGAAACACCAACCAGAAAGGATATATGCACTCCTATGTTCATAGCAGCACAATTCACCATAACTAAGATTTGGAAACAGCCTAAGTGCCCATCAGCAGATGAGTGGATTGGAAAACTGGTACATCTACACAATGGAATACTATCCTGCTGTAAAAAAGAAGGAACTCTTACCATTTGCAACAGCATGGATGGACCTGGAGAGCATTGTGCTAAGTGCAATAAGCCAGTCAGAGAAAGATAAATATGACATGATCTCACTTATTTGTGGAATCTAAAGAACAACATAAACTGATGAACAAAAATAGATCCAGAGACAGAGAAGCATCAAACAGACTGTCAAACCTCAGAGGGAAGGAGGGGGTTTGGGGTACGAGATCAACCAAAGAACTTGCATGCATGCATATGAGCATGACCAATGGACATGAACAGTAGGGAGTTGAAGACATGTGCTGGGGGTGGGAGCGGTCAATGGGGGAAAGAGAAGACATATGTAATACTTTAACCAATAAAGAATTTAAATTTAAAAAAAATGTATTTATCTACTAGTTGGGCTGTTTAAAAGAACATCTGAAGAAGGAAGTGCTTGGGCCTCGCTCTCTATAAAGAAGGGCAGTCCCATCAGAAATCAGTCCATTTTGTCCACCTCGTCATTTTGTCTCTGCTATGTCCAGGGTCGGGTTCCTTCCCTGCCATCCTTTAGCCTCAGTGGGACATGTCAGAGCCAAGTGTGAGGCCGTTCCCCAGGGGCTGTTGCTGATGGGGGGTTGGGGGGCGGGCACAGGCACCCTCAGACATGCCCGCTGCCAGCAGAGCCGCGGTGTTTCAGGTTCAGAAAAGACACCTCCACCTGCTCAGCAACAGTGTTACATCTTGGAGTGCAGGTGCCATGACGTTGCTTTATGGCAAATTGGATGTATTTCATTTTCTTGGGGGGAAAAATGGTAAATTGAAATATCTGAATGGATAAAAACTACCTGTCTTAACCTCTCACTACACACATACATGCAGACACATTCACCACTCACTATGTTTTACACACACGTGCATGCATGAATGCACACATGCACACACATACAACCTGGTGGCCTCAAAGATTTACAAAGTTCAGAGGAGCACCAAGAAATGAGAGGATGCGTTGTGCGTGGTTTCCATGGTTTCCAGGAGTTTGGGAGCAAGTCGACTGGACAGTCGGGCCTGGGGCCTCCGGGGGCTTGCAGTCGGGTGTCAGTTGGGCTGCCGTCATCTGAAGGCCTGACTGGGGCTGGAGGACCCACTTCCAGGGAGACTCACTCCATGGCTGTCGGCAGGAGGTGTCAGTTCCTCCCCCAGACCTGTCCGCAGGATGGCCCGCGAGTTCTGACCACGTGTGGCTGACGTCCCCTAGGGCATGGGGTGGGGGCGGGACGGAAGTAAGAGGGCCTGGACCTAGGGAGGGACAGAAGAGTGAAAGAAAAGTAAATAAAATAAAGAGCAGGAAAGGAAAAGATGAGGCAACACAACATAGAGACACCATGAAGGTTTAGTTTCACCAGCAACACCAAACACTGCAGGAATTCCAGAGATGCCCTGTGTTATGACTTCGCATCTACAGCACAGGTCAGCAGCTGGACGAACAGGCGTCCTGCACCAACCATTATCTTGCATGCTCATTGTTGCTTCATCTTTTGAACAGAATGAGTAGCAGACTTGGGTCCCATCCATGGAGACACTGGTTCACACCAACAGGCCCTTGTACGTGGTCTGGTGAAAACGCCCAAGCTTAGAAAACTCGCCTAGGTTCCTATAGCCCATGACACTCTTTATCCTTTGGGTTAAGAGGGTTCATATACAAAATACTATCAAGTTTGCCCTGGCCGGTTTGGCTCAGTTGATAGAGCATCAGCCTGCAGACTGAAAGGCCCCAGGTTAGATTCCAGTTACGGGCACATACCCAGGTTTCGGGTTCAATCCCCAGTGGGGGGTGTGCAGGAGGCAGCCGATCAATGATTCTCTCTCATCATTGATGTTTCTCTCTCTCTCTCTCTCTCTCTTCATTCCTCTCTGAAATAAATAAAAATTAAATAAAAATATACTCGTATTTAAAATCCTATCAAGTTTTATTGGCCCAATAATTGTGATGTGGCTGTATTGCCAATACTCCCCCTCCTTGCCTTGGTAGCCTGGCCGGTCAGGGCACCAGGGTTACAGAGACGGATAAGCTGTCGACCACATGTGTTCTTAGATGTTGGCACAGGACCCCTGTGAAGGCCCACATTTCCGGGACAGTTCCCATGGGCAGTATGTCTCCATGGACGCTTGGAAGGGACCGAATGTCCAAGGGCAGGAGTTAGTGCCAGGCCTCGGGACCTGTATGACTATAGAACAAACACAGCACATGCAGGAAATATGTCCTCTTCAGATGCAGCTGCACCCGATTTAGGTGAAGAATGTGCCAATAAATTTGACAACAGTCCTTTTAAATATGTCTTCGGGGTTGATTTATTGAAGAAATGTCAGTATTGTCGCCTAGATGAAGTTTATCACTCACTTCCTTACATTATTTTACTCCGTATTGTGCCTCCATCATTTGAGGAAGATGAATCGTGGCGTAATAATTCAGAGCAAGATGATGGAGTGCGCTCCATGCCTCACACACGTAGGACATGTCTGCGTGTTAATCAGCGCCATCTCCCATGAGCGGCACGGACACGCTGCGACCACACTGGTCCCATTAAGGCATCTTTAGGAAACGTGGCCAATAAGCGACACTGAGCATGTTTTTCCCACATGACGATTTAGAATAAAATACAAAGAACAGCAATTGTGCAAACAAAGCCAGGCCCTTAAAGTCGCCGGCGCCTGGGACCATGCCAGGGGAGTGGACAAGTGCCACTCACCAGCCAACGGCCGGCCAGAGTGGCTCTGGGTCAGAGAAGGGTCTGGCCGTGAAATCAACCACGTGCCTGACACTTCCGTGGGCACGGTGAATGCGGGCCGGTAATGGGGCTGGGAGCACTGTTCACCCGTGAGCAGATGGTGGTCACACCCGCATGAAAGCCCTTTGCTAATGACGCACACGCACACGCACACGTCTCGCTGCCCGGGGGGGGCTGTCTGTCACGGGACCCCACGCAGACTCGCTCATCAGCACACTCTCTCTGTGCTGCTCCTCTCAAACGGCTGCCCCCCGCCCGCCCCCCACACACACACACTACACCGGCATCACAGCATCCAGCCAGTCCTGGGACGGAGGCTGGCGTGTCGGGAGGGGAAGTGAGCTGGAAGTTTCCATCAGCTGTCGCTGCCCGAGCTTTGCCTGACCCCGGCTGCAGGAGCCTTCGCTGGCGTGGCCCAGGACACACCACCCTCAGCCCCACAGCACTGGTGGCCCAAACTCAACCCGGAGGCAGCCCTTGGGATTTGGGCCACCCTCAGGCTATTGTAAATCGTTAAGTCTTCAGTCCCACACGAATAGATGACTGTCCGCACTTACAAATGATAAAGCTGACATGGGTAAAGACGGAGTAACTTGCCTAGAGTCAGGGTTCACCCCTGGCTGCTCCAGACGCCTGCCCCTTCCCTGGACCTCGTGCTGTATTCCGGGGCCAGGGGAACTGAAGAAATAATGCTGCCCCAGTACCCAGCCACCACCATCACATGCAGCTCAGAGCAAAACAGTATTTTTTTTTAAAACATCCCAAAGATGACAACGTGATCTGGAATTAAAGACATTTCTATGCTAAAAGTGCCTGTAAGGTTCTGGACCAATTCATTGGTCGTGGGCTTTTCAAACTCTATTTCCAGGTAGCCCCTGTTTGCTGGTGCCCCGTGGGAGGGCAGGGGAGTCTGGCGAGGACTGGCCACGGGGCTGCCTTACAGGAAGATACCTTCATGTGCGATCGATACCACGCGCAGTCCTGAGCCGCAGATGCTCTGGCTGGCCTTCTGGCCTCGCCTGCCCGGAGAGCCCGTGGAGGCCACGTTTGGGCTCATTCTCATGCTCGCCCAGATCCCGTGGGGCTTAAAGAGATCAAGCGCTTGTGGCGGCCAGATTGTTGGCATTTAACGCTCCATTACTCACCCTCTGCGGGCTCAGGGGCCGGCCGGCTGGCAGGCTGGACGGCTCCCAGGCAGCAAGTGACGCAGTCAGCCAGCGGCCATGCTCTCCACTGCCAAACCTGCTGGCGACCCCCGAATAGAACACATGTGCTCTCCAGGAACGCCGTGTGGAAAAGCCCCTACGTCTGGCGTGCTTCATGCTCTGCTTCGTGGTTACGGATCAAAGGCCAGATGATTTTCACAAGCACGGTGTCAAGTGCCCCTTTTCAAGCCAAATGCTGACTGTAAGCCTTTCTGGGGCTGTTGGGAGAGAGTCCTCCAGAGTCGCCTGCATGTCTGCGTGTCGTACAAACACAGGCATGTCCCTTCATTCTGGAACTAGAGGCCCAGTGCATGAAATTTGTGCACACGGTGGGGGAGGGGGTGTCCCTCAGCCCAGCCTGTGCCCTCTCAAAGTTTGGGAGCCCCACAATTGATCGCCCCAAAGAAGAGGGCCCCTTCCACCCGGCCGGGGCTCTGCAATGGATCACCCCACAGAGGGAGGCCCCATTGGTGGCCTGGGCCTCCCTCTTTTGGGGTGATCATGGAGCCCCCCAATCGATTATCCCACTGGCCAGTGGCCTTGGCCTCCCTCTGCAGGGCGATCATGGCCAGGCCCCCAACCAATTGCATCGCACCTGCCTTGGCCTGGCACCAGTGGGTGTCATAGTGTAGCCACCCAGATGGTCATTCTGCTGTTTGGTCATTTTGCATATTACGCTTTTATTATTATAGATTATTATTATAGATACCCTCCCAAGGACATTGGCTGAGCAAGTAGCCTTGGAGGAGAGAAAAGGAGTCCCCTCAGAGGAACGGTGGGTTTGATTATCATGAAAGCAACGTCTCCCTCTAGAGCTCAGGCAGGCCGACCTACTGCCCGTTATAAAAGAGTGGGGTTCCCAAAGCTGAGGGCGCATCTTTTCTAACACAACATGTAGGTGTCACCTGGCCCTCTTTCTGTTGTCCCCTAGGACTTGGGGTCAGGAGTGGATGCAAAAATGATGACACTGGCCATTGCTACAAGCAACAAAATGTTTTTGTGTGTCTGATCCAGGAGTCTCAAGTCTTCTGCCAGCAACTGTGACACCAGCAGGCCGGTTTGTTACCTCGTAAGTAGGGGGGAATTTCAGACCCTTCAATGGTTTTGACAGGTAGTTTTCAGTGCTTAGCATTTCATAAAGGCACAGGTGTTATATGTGTGAATGTGTGAGTATATACATATTTTCTATCTATTTACTTACCTGTATGTGTGTATGGGTAACAAATAGATATTGTTATGAATAAAGGCGCAGGCAAAAGTACTGTTTTGCCATTGTACCATGACAACTGTACCTTCATCACTTGAACCAAAAGTGCCTGCTTTAACATGAGCTACTAATAAAGGCAGAACTCAGAATCACACTCCATTATTTTAAAAATTCACTTGCCTTCTATAGGCACACTCATCACTAATTATCATGGTAATTACTAGTTGTTGAGCTTCAAAGAAGAGGAAACTATAGACCTTTTTGCTCAAAATGACAAAGCAAATAAATGCTTCTTTAATTGTGTGGTAGCTAACTATAATTTCAAGTCCTGGAATACTTTTACTTATCTTAAAAATGATGTGGTGTTTTGGGGTGCATAATGATAATAATAAATATAATAATAATCCTATATAATAAAAGGCTAATATGCTAATCAACCGAACAGTGGAACAACCAGTTGCTATGATGCACACTGACCACCAGGGGGCAGATGCTCAATGCAGGAGCTGCCCTTGGTGGTCAGTGCACTCCCATGGGGGCAGAATCTGGGCTCACGGCTGGTGAACGCAGTGGCGGTGGCAGGAGCCTCTCCTGTCTCCACGGCAGCATTAAGGGTGTCTGACTGACGGCTTAGTCCCGTGCAGGGAGTGGGTCTAAGCCAGCCGTGGGCAAAGTACAGCCCGCGGGCCAGACTCGGCCCGTTTGAAATGAATAAAACTAAAAAAAAAAAGACCGTACCCTTTTATGTAATGATGTTTACTTTGAATTTATATTAGTTCACACAAACACTCCATCCATGCTTTTGTTCCGGCCCTCCGGTCCAGTTTAAGAACCCATTGTGGCCCTCGAGTCAAAAAGTTTGCCCACCCCTGGTCTAAGCCATTAGTCAGACATCCCCCAAGGGCTTCTGGCCTCTGAGAGGGTGCTGGCCGGGCTGAGGAACCTCTCTTCCCCCCACCCCGGTGCACAAATTTCATGCACCAGGCCTCTAGTAATAAATATAATCTTGGCTTCAGAAAACTTTGAAACCTCAAAAGGAGTTTTGTGGGATAAAGTCATGGCATACAGAGTGATGATCATGAAGAACCACCTCTGCTCTCATCCTTCCCAACATCTGAGCCCCCTCTATAACATCATGATTGGAGACAGTCACTCCACCATCATCTCTAGAAAGAGACACGCCATCTTTGTGAGCACCTTGCTCTAGTATCTGACAGGCCAAAGTCCTTTGAACCCTTTACAATATTAAAGGAATATCTGTGTCTCTGAATTTCACATCTGATTCTGCTTCTGAACCAAATTTCTAACACAGATTCCAACAGTAGAGCTGACGTTTCCCAGCTTGTGAACTCCATCTGGCACTTTTAACCTCAGTTTCCTCATCTGTACAATGGGCACAGTCATGCCCAGTTCCCTGTCTGCTGTGAGGGTAACTCGAGCTTTAGCCCCTAGAAGTGCTCAGGACACAGACTCCGCTCTTCCTCACCAGCAGTTTATGGCCTGCTCACAGGCAACGGCATTGCCATCTCCTGGGGATGATGTTGGGGGGCAGGGAGTCCAATGCCCGCACGACCCACATGCACCTACCTCCCTCCATTCCTACATCACATCCAGCCACGTTCGGGGCGTGGTTTTGGTTGGGACATAGTGTGAGGGTTCTGCATGGAAAACGGGGTCTTCTCTCCTCTAAGGCGAGTTACTGAGTGAAAGGTAGGTCCTCCACCGTGAAGACCCGTTCAACCTGACAGGGACTCCTATGTGGCTCCTCAGAGTCCAGAACTGAACGAAGGAAAACACGTGGAATTACAGTCAACTCCCAGCATTCCTGGAAATAAGATCACCTTAGAGAAAGATGCCTCAGTACTTAGAATCTCAACAGTTCTTCCTACTTGGCTGCATTTTATTTGGAATATGAGAGAAATTTTCACATTTGAATGTGTCCTCAATCTCTTAAATATTTTGAATATGCGTACTCAATAAATAGCTTTTTATTCATAAAGCATATAATATCTTACCATATTAATGTATTATCTATACTAATAAAAGGGTAATATGCTAATTAAAATGGACATCTTCCGGACATCCTTCCAGACAAAGCCACGGTGGCGGGGCTGAGGCAGAGGTGGTTAGGGGTGATCAGGCCGGCAGAAGTCAGTTAGGGGGCGATCAGGCCAGCAGGGAGGGCAGTTAGGGGGGCAATCAGACTGGCAGAGGAGCAGTTAGGGGGCAATCAGGCCCACAGGCAGAGGTGGTTAGGGACAATCTTGCCAGCAGGGGAGCAGGTAGGGGCAGCAGGCTGGCAGGCAGAGGCGGTTAGGGGTGATCAGGCAGGCAGGCAGGCGAGTGGTTAGGAGCCAGTGGTCCCAGATTGAGAGAGGGATGTCCAACTGCTGGTTTAGGCCTGATCCCACAGGGCCTAAACCAGCAGTCGGACATCCCCTGAGGGGTTCTGGATTGGAAAGGGTGCAGGCCAGGCTGAGGGATCCCCCGCCCCATGTACAAATTTCGTGTACCAGGCCTCTAGTATACATTATAAAAGATACAAACTGAATCTTAAGGAGAGGAGTTAAATTGAAAGACAGCATTTCAGCTTTAATCAGCTTTAGTTAACGAGAGTAAATTTAAGTACTGAGGCAAATGATCTCTTTGATGAGTTCAAACTGCTGCAGCCACTGTCCCAGGAGCCTGATTAGATCATCATTGTTCTTCTGGAACATGAGGGACAGCGATGGGGGTGGGGGTGGGGGGGTGCGTTCGCATTGCTGTTTCCTTGTCGGCTGTCTTCCCTTGCATTATTGGATTATTGCTAATGCACGATGTATATGTAGATTTTTTAAAATATGTATTGATTTCAGAGAGGAAGGGAGAGGGAGAGATAGAAACATCATTGATGAGAAAGAATTGTTGATCGGCTGCCTCCTGCATGCCCCACACTAGAGATCGAGCCCGCAACCCGGGCATGTGCCCTGACTGGGAATTGAACCCTGACCTCCTGGTTCATAGGTCAATGCTCAACCACACTGGCCAGGCTATTTGTAGAGATGTTTTAAGCCACATGTTTGTTTTGTGAGGTGCTGTGATGGAAACGAGATAACAGTCCGTCCGTCCATGTGACCTGCCTGGGACGTGCTGACACGTTGTGTGTGAGGTCACACATGGATCTCCTTGCCTCGTGGGAGTCTCATCTCACTCACTTTCCTAGACCTGCGGCCTCTGATGTGTGGACTGAGCAAGGAGCCCGGTGTCAACCTCTGCACTGAAAAACGTCAGCTTCTTCCCCTTCACGTGAGGAAGGCGCTACCCACAGCATGGTGGTGTCACCCGCCACCCTTGTGGCCGTGCTTCCCACGTGTGTGCTCGCTCCGGACAGGCACAGGATGGCTGCCCTTCTCAGGTGGGAACTTGGAGGTGTCACCCTTTAGAAGAAGAAGAATGCCCGTACCAGCGTGCACGGAGGCCACTCCCATGGGGCTGCATCTGAAAGTGGGCGGGGGGGCTGTGCGTCTCAGCCGCAGAGCCAGTGGGGGCCTCACCCACCACACTTCACCAGCACACGCAGCTGAGACACTGAGGCCAAGATTAACCTCCCAGGACCCGCCTGAGTGACGAGGCCGGCCGTCTACCTGCCAGGCGCACTGCGGGTGAGTGAGCCCTCCCACCTTTCACCTGGGACTGTGCTCCCATCCAGGGGGCACGCTGAGCGGTGAGAGGCAGAGAAATAGATGGCGGACGGCTCAGCTCCTGGTGAGGGACTTGCCCCAGAAACTCTGACTCTGCCAAGTGCCCTCGGAGCACAATTGATTGCGCGCATTAACTCAGCAAGAGCGGAGCGAAAACAGGCAGGGTCCCCAGGGCTGCAGCTCCAGATTGTCCTGCAGAGGGTCCCCTCCATCACTGTCACTGTGCTGCCAGCTGTGACGTGATGGATGGGAGGGGCCCCCGCCTCTGGGGCCCGATGCCACCCACCCCTCTGCTTCCCCAGCTGCTTTGCCCCAAGTGTCGGCCAGCAAGGTCCTCCTTGGAGCTGGGGAATGTCCAATCCCCACTCCGGGGTCGGTAGAAACAATGACACAAAGCAAGTGGCAGAGCGGTGAGTTAGTAAAAGCCAAGCTGGGAAGCAGGCCAGAGGGAGGCGGAATTCATTCAGGTCTCTCCGGAGCATGTGGGATGCAAAGTCCCGCTGGCTGAGAGGATTTCGTAAATGTTGGGGGTGCCCCCACCCCCACCCCCGCCAGTCAGCAGCACGCAGACCGCCTTCGCTTCACAGGGACTGGTCAGCGCGGGGCCAGCCGTGTCCCCACATTAGGGAAATGAAGACAAGGCACGGGGAGGATGGGAGTTTACCTCGGGACAGAAAGCCTCTTAGTAATGGAACATTTCTACTTAAAAATCTTTTAAAAAATGAAAATCGCACATTGCCCAGCAGATGAGGCGTGGGGGACTATCCGTCACAGGGTTTACGAAGCTTTTAGTCACTTAATACTCTTAACATCGTCCATCAAACATTTCCACAAATAAAATCCATCTAAGCCCCCTAAATCCTTGTTGGAAAATGAAAGATTTATTTAAAAATAAAATAAAATCCCGGCTGGTGTATCTCAGTGGTTGAGCGTTGACCTGTGAACCAGGAGGTCAGGGTTTGATTCCCCACCAGGGCACATGCCTGGGTTGCTCAATCCCCAGTGTGGGGCGTGCAGGAGGCAGCTGGTCCATGATTCTCTCTCCTCATTGATGTTGTGTTTTTTGTTTGTTTGTTTGTTTGTTTTAATATATTTTATTGATTTTTTACAGAGAGGAAGAGACAGAGATAGAGAGTTAGAAACATCGATGATAGAGAAGCATTGATCAGCTGCCTCCTGCACACCTCCTACTGGGGATGTGCCCGCAACCAAGGTACATGCCCTTGACCGGAATCGAACCTGGGATCCTTCAGTCTGAGCCAAACTGGCCAGAGCTCATCATTGATGTTTGATGTTTCTCTCTCTCTCTCTCTCTCTCCCTCTTCCTTTCTCTCTGAAATCAATAAAAATATATTTTAAAAAAAGAAATCCCTTTAAGAAGAAAAAATAAAAGACGTTATACTGTGTGGCCCTGGGTCCACGTTTCCTGTTGTCCATGAGAATGTCCAGAACCCGTGGACCCTTCACGCTGCGGAGCCTCCGGGCTTTGCCAGGTGGTGGTGGCGTTTTCAGAATAGTGGTGCCCAACGGTGTAACAGCCGGGCCACCCAACCACAAAACTCGCTTCTCGGGCCTTTTGTGCATCTTGTTTGATCAAACTGGTGGTGCCGAAAGGCACAGCACAGTGGCCTGTAGGCCGGAGAGTCTTCAGGCTGGCGAAGAGGGAAATAGAATAGTCGTGTTACCATGCAGGCTGATGTCTTGCTGCTTGGGGGACCCAGGCTGTGAACCCGCCGAGGCAGGTCAATGCCGCTGCCCCACCGCCTGCAGGAGGCGGCTCACGAATTGCACTGACTGCCGGCTGGAGGCAAACGGGGCTGAGGACAAACTCGGGCAATTTGTGTGCCGACTAATTACAATGAAAACCTGGCAAACCCCCGGTTGCTCTGAAACGCGCTGCCTTTAGGCGGGAGAGAGAGGAGCGTCTGCTGCAGACAGAGGCGGGTTCTGCTGCGGGGACCGTCACTCCTCAGCAGCTGCTGTGTCTCAGGAAGGAGGGTGCAGGGCCCCCATAGCTAGCTGCAGTTCCCAGAGCAAAGCAGAGCCCTGGGAATGAGTGAGGTTGGAACCCCTCACCTTCCTTTGCAGCTTCTGAGAGCTTCCAGGCAAAGGGGGAGGGGCAGGGGTAGGGCTGAGACCAGAAAGCAGCCCTTGCTGGGGCCTGTCAGTCACTCCTGCACCTGCCACTCTTCCTCCTATTGGGGCCTCAGTCCACTGGGTACCTCCATTAAGTCGTTCTGCAGAGCGTTCTGCATGCTGAGGCCCCAGGAACATCCCCTACTCAGGCCTGATCGTTTATCTCGTGTTGCTCTTTGTTCGGGAGCCTTCCAAGACTTGCTCACCGTTTCTCAGGATCATATTGAAGGTGGCAGAGCTGGTCACAACCTTCCAGTCCCAGCACCGCACACCTGGGTCCGTCTCTGAGCTGTCCACTCACCTCACTCTACAGGTCATCCAGGTCCCCGTCCCAGCACCGCACACCTGGGTGAGGGGCTCTGAGCTGTCCACTCACCTGACTCTACAGGCCATCCAGGTCCCCGACCCAGCACCACGCACCTGGTCAGCGGCTCTGAGCTGTCCACTCACCTGACTCTACAGGCCATCCAGGTCCCAGGACCCCTCGGTGGAAAGACAGCTCTCTCCATCGACTGCCTTGCTCCCTATCAGCACTCAGTGCCCCGTGTCCGTGCCGTCCTGCTCTCTGTGTAACCCTGATGTCCGCTCTGCTGGCCGGGGCAGCGTAACCGGCGGCAGGCAGCGTGGGTCCTCATTTACTCCTTTCCTGACGGCTCAGCTGTGCTCGGTCACTCGCATTCCCACGTGAATTTCAAAATCCTCTTCCTGATTTCCAAACAAGCCACACAGCCTGCTGAAACTTCTGCCTTGGAGACGTCAGTTTGGGGAGAGTTAGCAGTTTAGCGATATTGAGCCTTCCCACCCAGGGACAGCGTTTCAATAATTTTGTCGTTTTCAGATCTTAAGATTCTTTAATTAGATTTACCCAAAGCATTTTGTGTTTCTGATGTTGTTCTACATAATTTTGTGGGGTTTTTTTCCCCCCAATTTCTGATTCATTCCTAGCACTTGGAAATGGAGTTGACTTTTATAACCGTCTGTGTCCTGCGCTTCTTAGTGAGCTGGCCTCCGCCGATGCCTCACTTGCCCGGATGGTCGGGCTGCCTGTGAGCCGCTGGCAGAGCCTGCGGGGCTGTGCAGTGGTGAGAGCGGCCGGCCCCTGCTGAGCTCAGGGAAGCCCCGTCCTCTGCTCCCAGGCGGCGCTGCTGCTGGCTTGTGCTATGGTCTCCATCAGTGGAGAAAGCCGCTTCCTGTTCCTGGTTTGCCAAGGATTTTACCTGAGCCTGAAGCAGCATTTTGTCAAACGCTCTGTCTGTGCCTGTGAAGATGGTCATCTCATTGTATTTTTTTACTTTGTAACACGGTCCACCACCCACGTTACAAAGCTGTATGTTCCGAAGGAAGGTCCCCGGGTGTGCGGGGTCCGAGGAGGGGCCAGGTCCAGGGACCGTGGTTTCTGGCCTGGCCTGGGAGGGATGGTGACGAGACCCGAGGGTGACATGGCACCTGTGGGGCTGAAGGTCTAGAGCCTGTCCCCGCCCCGTGTCAGCAGGACACTGTCTGCACACCTCACGCCGACCGTGCCGCCCTGGCTGCAGACCTCACCCCGAACCTCGGCCCAGCACCTGGGGCTGCCCCCGTCAGCACGTCTGTGAGGCCACATCCTCCGGTCTGTGCGGGCTCCTGGCTCGGCCGTCTGTCCACAGTCACACCTCCCTCAGGCTGCTTCCCACCGGCACCACAGCGGGGTGGGCTCAGGATGGCACGGCGTCCCCCTGGGGACCTCTCTGCGTCTTCCCGCTGTCCCCCTCAGTGGCGACCTCCTGAGGTCAGTCGGCTGTTGTGCCCCCCACTCCCCCTCCCACTGAGGGTAGCTGCGCTGTACCAGCCGCACCGGGCACACGGGTCACCTTGACACCGGGAGGCCTTCAGGTTTGGTGGCATTTGGAAATCTCCACCACGGCCTCTTCCACCACCGACTAACCTAGGTCTGTGTCGATAGTTTTATACTTTGCTCGTCTGCACTCAGGTCTGAACACATGTAGTTAAGTCACACGTGCACTAATGCTCAGGACCAGAGGAGACAGGACTGGCTCAGCTCCCATTTCGGGCAGCCATGTCGTTGGCACATCGAGGCTGGTAGAGGGAGGGAAGGGGAGGGGCACCCACGGGCACCCATGGCCACCTGCCGATGGGCAGCGACCACAGCTCTGGGTCCCACAGTCCCACCTCAACAGGCAGAACCTCCGGGGCCACCACCTGGGGCTCCTCACCCCCAAACAGCCCATCACACCTGCAAGTACCTTTTAGATTCATTCACGCCAACTAGTTATTGTTTAAAAACTATAAAACGTGCCCAGTGGAGAGCACAGAAGCTTGTGGCACCCGATGCTCGAGGCGTGGCTCCGTGGGGAGCCCTGGACGAGGGCATGAGGCCGTCCCCGACATGGGGACGAGCAGTCTCGGTGGCCCAGCTCGCCTGCAGGACGGGGCCTGGGGCACCAGCTCTGGAACCTGCCGTGTGCGTGTCTGTGGCATCTCAACATGAGAAGCCTGAGTTCTGGGCCCCTTCTCGTCGCAGCTAATGCTACGCTCAGTAAAAGCAGGCCTTCAGTAAGTGGGAGCTTCTTAGGGGAACAGCTGGCCCTTTAACTTCAGGAGGCACATCCTCTCACCCCCTCGCCCAGCTGTGAGGCCCGCTGCCGGCAGCACACGGGAAGGACAGGAACAGACGCTGAGCTCCGGTCGTGTGAGTCGTTTTAAAAGATGTGTTTAAGCTCTTGGTTCTCTGGAATTCGGCAAGTGGAATTCATATTGAGACCATTACACTTGTTCCAGGAATAAGAACCTAAGGATAAGGTTAGTGTTACTGAAAACTCGCTTAGGATATTTCTGTATAAAGCTTTCCAAGTGTATGAATGTGCGTGCACATACACACATACTCACACTCAAATGCATACACACTCACACATGCACACATGCTCACACTCACATGCACAATGCTCACATTAACACATGTTCACACTCACACGCACTCATACACTCACATGCATGCATACTCACATGCACACTCATATGCACATGCATGCACATGCATGCACATATATACGCTTACATGCACACACTCAACTCACATGCACACACTCACATGCACACACTCACATGCACACACATTCATACACTCAGACTCATGTGCACACACACTCACATATGCTCACATGCACATGCGCACACTCTCACATACACACCCTCACATGCACATACACACACTCACAGTTAGAAGCCATAGTTCTGGGTACAGAACATAGGAAGTGCATGTCACATAGGAAGCCCATGTCACACAGGAAGTCCATGTCACACGGGAAGCCCACATCACATAGGAAGTGCATGTCACACGGGAAGCCCACATCACACAGGAAGTGCATGTCACACAGGAAGCCCACGCCACACAGGAAGTGCATGTCACACGGGAAGCCCACGTCACACAGGAAGTGCATGTCACACGGGAAGCCCACATCACACAGGAAGTGCATGTCACACGGGAAGCCCACATCACACCGGAGCCCACGTCCGTGTGGGGTGCGACCCCTGGCTGCTGGGCAGGGCCTGGTGCGTGGAACCCACAGCTGTGATCCACTGTCTGGGTGAGGGAAGTTCCCTCCTGCAACCCGGGAAGGTCATGGAGCAGATGCTGAGGTTTCCCTGAGAAGAGGCACTGCCCCAGGCAGAGCACCGGCCGGCCTCAGTCTCAGCCCTGATGCCCATGGGCCAGTTCCTACAGCAAATCTCACACCACCGTCGGTCTGTCCACCGAGAGGCCCAGTCGGACACCGTGGGGACCACGCTCTGATGGGGGAGAAGGTGAGCTCCCAACCGTCAGCTGTGGGGCAGCCCTGATCCCCACAGGGAAGGTCAGGGGAGGGCTGCCTATGTTTCAATAATCAAATAGACCTAGGACAGTCACAACAGTGACTGGTTAACGCCCACATAATTTGATTTCTCAGAATCCCTACTTACTGCATATAATCCTATATAATACAAGGCTAACATGCAAATTGTCCCCTCGACCAGGAGTTCGACCAGGGGGCAGGGCTGGCCAGCCAATTGCCCGAGGCCCCTCCCCACGGCCCGCCCAGCCCAGTCGGCTCGGCCCAGTCAGCCCCAATCAGGGTGGGCTGGCAGGACCCCACCCGAGCACAAATCCATGCACCGAGCCCCTAGTTCTCTGTAAGACTCATCAGCATGCCACGTGACACCCAAGTTCCAGGAGCATCAAGTGTGGCATCACGTGTGGCATCACGCCCCCTCTGCTTGCTGCTAGTTCCCACTGAGCAGGAACTCGTCTGCCTCCATTTGAGGAAGCTAATTTCAGACCATCCAAGGCACTGCGGCTTCCCAGACGCCGATAGCTACTTCAGGAAGGAAAAAGCACAGAGGAGGAAGCCCAGCACCTCCGTTTTCGGGTCGCTTTACCAGGTTAAAGAATGAGCACAGGATGTGCTGCCCCACGATCAAACCCCAGGAGCAGGGGGGGTGTGAGTTCAGATCCCTCAGCTGTACTGGTGACCTGGTCCCCAGGCCTCTGGAACACGCCTTAGGGAATCTCCTTTGCTGTGTGTAGGTTGTGGGTCAGCGAGAACCATCCCATACAAAGGGGTCTTGGATTACGTCCAGTGTCAGGCTTTGGCCAGACTTACATGTTGGTGCTGATGCCATTCGTATGCTAGGGGTAAAGGATATATTCCTCGCCCTGACTGGTTTGGCTCAGTGGATAGAGCGTCGGCCTGCGGACTGAGTGGTCCCGGGTTCGATTCTGGTCAAGGGCATGTACTGGTTGTGGGCACACCCCCGGTGGGGGGGGGGGGTGCAGGAGGCAGCTGATCTCATTGATGTTTCTAGCTCTCTATCCCTCTCCATTCCTCTCTGTGAAAAATCAGTGGAATGTATTTTTTTTTTAAAAAAAGGACATATTCCTCTCTAAGCACAGACCCCCCCCTACCAGCCGCCAGCCGGCCACACGGGAGCCGAGGAGTCGAGGGGACAGGGCAGTCATCCCCACAGACTGAGAACTCCTACCCCGGCTTGTTTATTAGAAACACACTGAAAGCTGACATATACTCAACAGTTCTCAGAGAAACCGGGGGAGAAAAACAGATCCACCTGCCAAACATGCAAAAGATGTCAGACAGAACGAGCTGGAAGGCCAGGGCATCGGCTGCTGTTCTCCAAGACACACCTGAGAAATGAAGGGATGGGAGGTGCTGGAGCCACAGTGAGCTGGAATCTCTCATTTCTAGACTATTTAGCAGTGGCAGGTGGACTTTTAGGGGCTGCCGATGTCATTAACTTCTGGTAAGTCCACAGTGTTTCTTGCAAGAAACAGTGGTATTTTGCATGAACTCCTTCACGTTAATTTAGATGATTGTTTCAGTGATCTCATTCCTTTCTCAATCTTCAGCATCTACTGATCAACATTTCTCAAAATCTTAGATCAGTTTTCTCCTGCTGTGTATTATGCAGGCCCAAGGAACAAAAGTTTATTCTAACTGCCTCAATGTTTGCAGAATTAGGACGTTAAACATGCTCCCCAACAGTGAGGTAGCTTCTTTAGTAAGGAATATAAACATTTGCTTTACAGCATCGTGCTAAGCATTTTTCTCAGGGAAGGAAATAAAGTTGGACCCGTTGTAGTAGAAGAAAGCTGTTGCATTCTGTCCCGTTCATGGCCGAGGAATCCAGGACGCTGACAGGGCCCAGGCTGAAGGCCCCCGAGCGAGCTCTCACGCTGTCACACAGCCCATCAACAAACGGTGACAACATCGTGTCGAACCCAAGGCGGTCCAGGCAGTGAGGCCGGCTGCAGAGGACGGCGCCCCCACCACACGGAGATAGGCGCTGGATGAGCGAATGCAGGGTGTGCGAGTCTACACGGGAGGGCATGAGGATGGCGAGGATTCTCCTTTTTGTAACAGGGACACCTCTCAGGATCGAAGCGACACCAAGATGCTGAAATACGACTTTAAAAAACAAGAACACCTAAAACCTAAGCGTAACTTTTCTCACCTCTGAACGGGTGACCCTCGGAACATTCTTGCTCAGAGAAGTCAGGTGCCCGGAAGTCGGGTTCCTGTGGTTCTCGGTGAGCTCCTCTCCACGTGCTGTTTGTGAAGGAGCAGAACAGGGGATGCTGTCTTACTGCCTGGAGGCCACCTCGGCCTGACTTCTGATTTCCGACTAGAACTGCTCAGAAGCAAAGTGTGGAGGCACGAGGCCAGGGAGTAATTCTACTTCCTCTTCTTTCATCAAAAACAACTTGAAAATGCTCCTTTGCCCTTCACTATAGAACCGTGCTGGTTCCAGTTCTTCTTGAAACTCAGGGCCAACGCCACTGGGACTGCTTTATATGGATCGATGATGGACTCACAGTAAAATAAAAGTGTTACCGAAGGTGGGCTGCATCTATATACATGGGAGTAACCCTCAAGGCTAAGGGCAAGTCTCAGGGCTTCAAAGAAGCACATTTTCTCCGACCTACTTATCTCCACATAGTCACAACCACAAGGTGAGTTCCACAAGCAACAGTTAGATCAGCGAAGGAAAAAGGAAAAAAACACACAAGTATTTCCAGTGCTTGTCCTCCCTCCCTCCCTCCCTCCTTCCCTCCCTCCCAGTTTTGGGAGAGGCCACAGTGAAATATAATACCCCAACGAGGCTGCAGGGCCTTCTGGGACCCGTGGTGTTCACACTCTGCAGTGAGCTGGCTGCCATAGGAAGAGTCTGGAGCAAAGTAATGGACTTTCATGTGTGAGTTCGGCACAGAAGAAAGCTCTGCAGACACACACGTACACACCACATGCACATGCACGTGCGGGCACGCACGCACACACACACATGCACACGCACATGTGACATAGATGTTTCTTAAAAGCAGCCTGTGAACTATCCTGTGCAACCCCAAGAAGGAATCCCCAATGCATACGCTTATGCTGCAACTGCTGGTCATGACTAATCCATAAAGTGCTCTCTCTGGCAAACAACTGAAAATCGGGGGATGAGGAGGAAGAGGGCAGGGGGAGGAGGAAGAGGGGAGGAGGGAGAGGAGGAGGAAGAGGGGAGGAGGAAAGGAAATTAAATAAGCCAGTGACTATGAAACAGACAGAATTCAACATCCACAAAGACCTTGAATGTCCATAGTCAAAGCTAATAATTAAAAAAGGACACGGGCCCCACCATAGTACTGAATCCCTCTTGGAATCACTGAGCTCCGACTCTGTGGGACCTGCGTCTGTCCCTTTCCTGCGAAAGGAAGGGAGCAGGGAAGAGGAGAAGGTTTCTTCAACGCGGCTCCCTTCCTGCTGCTCACCTGCAGGCCTTTCTTGGATGCCCATCGATGCTCTTAACGCCCATCGGACCCGCAGAACGGCCATGCTAAGGGCCGTAGGAGCCGCAGGGCCCAGTGCTAACAGATCGAAATGCTTCTCAATAGGGTGCTTTGGGGGAACGGGGACCACACCCGGTTTTCAGAGCCTCGAACAGCCGGGAGGCAGGTCAGGCCACAGCTTTGTCTGTCGTGTCCTCCAGGACACGACCTCCAGCCTGGGAAGGCCCAGCACCTCTTACCGCTCACGTGACTCGTGGTTCTGGGGTGGCCTCCCCAGTGGCCCCGACGGGAGGTGCTGCGATCACACCACCCCGTATCTGGTTTCCTTCCTCACCTCACGTTCCCCGAATCGTGGGGTGGGGAGCACCCGCGGGGGAAGGCAGCACCCCAGCCCCGGGCAGACGTTCTGTGATGCGCCCCGCCAGCCGCACAGCTGTCCCTTTATGTGCGGCGATGGGAGCGCAGCCGTGGGCGCCCGAAAACACAGGATCTAAAAATACGCCGCTCAAACAAACGCCAGGAGAAACGAGACCAAGTCCGTCCTTGCGAAATAGTCTATAATTTCAGATACAAAATGCTGCAGAGCCTCCCTTCGACAGCTAAATGAGACTCTGGGAATTTACATGTTTTAAAGGTATCTCCGGCGAGCTCCAAATTTCGTATTTTACAGAGCTGAAGTGTCTACATGGAGTCTTTTTTTTTTTTTTTCCTTCAAAACTGAAACTGAGCATGAATATAATTCTAAAATGAGATTACTGACTATAAAGCATTGTGTGTTCAGGTAACAACCTTCCTCCCTACATTGTTAGAACCAAGTAACTTCTCAGAATGACACTTCCTCTCTGCGGCGCGGCTCCAACTAGATTGGTTCAGAATTTGGGCTTCATTTTAATTTGTTTCTGGTTTTGGATTCCTCTATCGTATATGCTCCTTGAAATCACTATCACATTTTCTCATCTCTTCTCCCAAAACAAGCTGTGCATTCTGTGCTGCCCTCAGCTATTTCATTGAAATGGAACCTAAAGGGAGAAACACACTTCTGGCTTCAAGTTCCCTTCAGCATCCGTGTCCGTGTCAATCCTGTGGATTCCTAGTATCACAGGAAGGTCGAAGGTAAGGCAAACGTGTTTGAGAATCGCTACGGCCAGGCTTCCGAGAAGTGTCCTTTCCCAGACAGAATGTCTCTGCTCTGAGGACTCAGATCTGGAAGAGCCGCTGGCTGTGGAGCGGGAGGGCGGGCTTGGTCCACGTCGGACACTGCCCCTCGCTGCCCGCCGCCGCGGTGGGCCACCCTCCTGCTTCCCTGTTCGGTACGTCCGCTCGTGTGTTGCTCACTTCAGGAGGCCCCCGCCTGGTGAGCGTGTCACTGCTATGGTCGCTCCTGTGCAGATCTTATCACAGTGAGCGCCTGCGTCTGCATGACGGGAGCAGTCACGTTTCCTCAGAATTGCTGAAAATGAGCAGCAGTGCCGTGGGGGTGTGAGCGCTCAGCTGCCTCTTTATTTTAAACTGACCTGCGGCCGGGAGGTGTCGCATAGGAGCAACACCTGCTCCATTTCACAGGCCCTGGTAACAGCGAGTCCCATGGGCCATCGTGTGGAGACGTGGGACCTTGCCCGCATCCTGTCCACAGTGAGGAGTCTGGAGAATCTGAATTTCCTTATGGCTATGTTAGCAATAACCAGGGGCAATAACCGGCATGTGCACGGCGCGCCCGTGCACACGCACACACACATGCACACACACACGTATGCACACACACATGCACACATATGCACACGCACACAACACACACGCACAAACAGCATAATAGAAAGGCCTACAGTGTGCATGTGAATCACCTTCATCAGCGAGATGGCCAAGACGCTCCTTCCATTTTTATAGGAACAGAGCACAAGTCTATTGTGTAAGGCTACAAAGTTGTCTTTTTTTCCCATTTGCACCACTTCTTGGTAGAGTGGGATTGCTTTCTTGTTGCAGGTGTGTCTACAGACTCTACAGGTGGGCACCAAGGGCTGTGAGGCCAGTGCGTGCCGCTGGCTGCCTCTGCCACGCTAACGGGGAGAGCTGGGCTCCGCCAGGCCACCCCCGCGGCCCCGCCTTCAGCTGTCGGCCTCGCCGTGGATGTTGTCCATGTGCACCTTGAGGTAGTCGTTCCGCGTGAACTTCTTGTGGCAGAACTGGCACTCCGCCAGCGGGCGGTTGGGGTTGTGCGTCATCTTGTGTCGGATCAGCATTTTCTTCAGGCTGAACGCCAGGTCGCACACCTAGGAGAGACCGAAAGGTACCAATGACCCTGTTCCCAAACACCTGCAGGCATGCAGGCCACCTGTACAGGGACACGGTGCCCACGTGGACCACAGGCCACATCACTCCTGTTCCCAAACACCTGCAGGCATGCAGGCCCCTGTACAGGGACACGGTGCCCACGTGGACCACAGGCCACATCACTCCTATTCCCAAACACCTGCAGGCACGCAGGCCCCTGTACAGGGACACGGTGCCCACGTGGACCACAGGCCACATCACTCCTGTTCCCAAACACCTGTAGACATGCAGGCCACCTGTACAGGGACACGGTGCCCACGTGGACCACAGGCCACATCACTCCTGTTCCCAAACACCTGCAGACATGCAGGCCACCTGTACAGGGACACGGTGCCCACATGCACCACAGGCCACATCACTCCTGTTCCCAAACACCTGCAGGCACGCAGGCCCCTGTACAGGGACACGGTGCCCACATGCACCGCAGGCCACATCACTCCTGTTCCCAAACACCTGCAGGCATGCAGGCCCCTGTAGAGGGACACGGTGCCCACATGCACCGCAGGCCACATCACTCCTGTTCCCAAACACCTGCAGGCACGCAGGCCCCTGTACAGGGACACGGTGCCCACATGCACCGCAGGCCACACCGCTCCTGGAGTGAATGGCAGTTAACATCCGGCAAAGGGGGATTAAACAATCCCAGTTCCCAAGAGTTTCTGCACTTCACGTGTGTCCTCTGCACGCTGACCTCCCTCCCTCCCCACTGCTGCTGCGTCCAAACCTCTCTAGGGAACAACTGAAAACAATTCCTTTCTCGCCAGAATGCACATATCAACAATTTCCTATTAAACCTCTTAAACAAAATGCCTTGGGGTCGAAACAGCATAAATGGCACACTCACCCATACACATGCACATTCATGCGTACACGTGTTCTCAGATACACATGCCCACTCACACACACACATGCACTCACGCACACACATGCACTCAGACACACATGCACACTCGTGCACACACATGGATGTATGCACTCACACAGACACGCACGCACTCACACACACTGAGGCACACGCATGGGGAGGACCGGGACAGGAAGGAGAGGGCGGACTCACGTCGCACTGGAAGGGCTTCTCCCCTGTGTGCGTCCTCCGGTGCTCGTCCAGGCCCCGCTTCTGGCTGAAGGCCTTGCTGCAGTCTGAGCACTTGTAGGGCTTCTCCTGCAGGAGGAAGAGCCATGAGTCACATCTGCTGGCAGCCTGGAAGCCTGCCAGGTGGGCCCGGCCCCACATCAGAGGCCTGTGTCTCACAGGAAGCCGCCCCTGGCACAGCCGCACTGAGTGCCGCCGACATCCCCCG
This sequence comes from Myotis yumanensis, assembly GCF_028538775.1. Classification (NCBI taxonomy): domain Eukaryota; kingdom Metazoa; phylum Chordata; class Mammalia; order Chiroptera; family Vespertilionidae; genus Myotis; species Myotis yumanensis. Next base: position 106,839,966 of record NW_027223756.1, read on the forward strand.
CTCAGCCAGCGGCCTGGGCTCCTGCGGCCTCAGGGCCGTCCTCTGGGCAGGGGTCGGGGTGTGGGCCGCACCTGTGACTTTCCAGGATCCGCCAGAGCCCCAGCGACTGAGCGTGCCCGCCCCAGGGGTGACACTGACATTGACTGACCAACCGGAGCCGTCGTGGTCCCCCTCGGAGGAGCGGTGCCAGTTCACCTGACGGTGCCCCAGGAAACAGGCCTCCGAGCATCCCGAGGGACCTGCTGTGTCTGCAGCGTCCCTGGTGCTTAAGGTTACCGTGGCCTTCACACAACTCCGAGCTCCTGAAGCACAGGAACGGGTGCTGTGGGCTGGGGCGTGGTTACACAGCCTTTAATCCGGGCACCAGGTCTGACCGATACGTATGACGGACACTGTTTACCACTGTTTCTGAGTGGCACACGCAGGACAAACGACACGTGTGACCGGCTCATCAGCTGGACTGGACACAGAAGATCTGTGGAGTCACGGTGCTGACCAGCCACAGTGTTGACCAGCCACTGCACTGACCAGCCATGGCGCTGACCAACCACAGCGATGACCAGCCATGGCACTGACCAACCACGGTGCTGACCAACCACAGTGCTGACCAGCCATGGCACTGACCAGCCACGGCGCTGACCAGCCATGGCACTGACCAGCCACGGCGCTGACCAACCACAGCGCTGACCAGCCATGGCACTGACCAGCCACGGTGTTGACTAACCACGGTGCTGACCAGCCATGACATTGACAAGCCATGACGCTGATCAGCCACAGTGCTGACCTGCCATGGCGCTGACCAGCCACAGCACTGACCAGCCATGGCACTGACCAGCCACGGTGCTGACCAGCCATGACACTGACAAGCCACGGCGCTGACCAGCCACGGTGCTGACCAACCACAGCGCTGACCAGCCACAACACTGACCAACCACAGCACTGACCAGCCACGGTGCTGACCAGCCATGACATTAAGCCATGACGCTGATCAGCCACAGTGCTGACCTGCCATGGCGCTGACCAGCCACAGCACTGACCAGCCATGGCACTGACCAGCCACGGTGCTGACCAGCCATGACACTGACAAGCCACGGCGCTGACCAGCCACGGTGCTGACCAACCACAGCGCTGACCAGCCACAACACTGACCAACCACAGCACTGACCAGCCACGGTGCTGACCAGCCATGACATTGACAAGCCATGACGCTGATCAGCCACAGTGCTGACCTGCCATGGCGCTGACCAGCCACAGCACTGACCAGCCATGGCACTGACCAGCCACGGTGCTGACCAGCCATGACACTGACAAGCCACGGCGCTGACCAGCCACGGTGCTGACCAACCACAGCGCTGACCAGCCACAACACTGACCAACCACAGCACTGACCAGCCACGGTGCTGACCAGCCATGACATTGACAAGCCATGACGCTGATCAGCCACAGTGCTGACCTGCCATGGCGCTGACCAGCCACAGCACTGACCAGCCATGGTGCTGACCAGCCATGGTGCTGTCCAACCATGGCACTGACCAGCTATGGCACTGACCGGCCATGGCGCTGACCAGCCACAGCACTGACCAGCCATGGCACTGACCAGCCACGGCACTGACCAGCCATGGCACTGACCGGCCATGGTGCTGACCAACCACGGCGCTGACCAGCTATGGCCCTGATGAGCCACAGGACTGACAAAACCATAGTGCTGACCGGCCACGGCGCTGACTGGCTATGCACTCACCAGCCATGGCACAGCCACAGCACTGACCAACCCCAGTGCTGATAGGCCACACACTCACCAGACACGGTGCTGACCAGCCACCGGCCGGCTGGCCTCTGAAATGTGACTTACAGGTCACTGGTCAAGCCCGTCAGTGAGGCTTTGGTTACTTATCCCCGAAATCATCCCATTGTCCGTATGTCCCAGGCATCAGGCCAGCCAGCACCCCGTCCGGGACAGAGCATGGCCAGCTCACACTGCTCACATTGCGGCGGGAATACTGAGGGGACAGAACCTCTGGGCAGCGGCTGGCCACTCACAGCGTGACCCACAGCGCAGCTTCAGGACGCTCCGGACACGCCAGGGTCCTCCACAGCAGCCTCCCTCCACGCGGTGGGCAAGGAATGGAAGTACTTCTGCTGATAGGAATTCGGGGAACAATGGAGACATGTGCCTTTGAAAGGCTGTCCTTCCTAGTCCTGGAGAAGAGGCATGTGGTGAGTGGAAGACTGTCATTATGTAAATTATCTAAAGGGAAACTTGTGGCATTTCTCTCCCTGCATAATAACCAATCGTTTAGATTTTTATCTAAAAAACCTTACAAAAGAAGGCTAACCAGATAAACAAAGAAGCAAAAATTAGGCTCAGCATCTTAAAAGATTATAAAACAAACTGAAAATAAATGATAATGAAAATATAAGAAAATATATGGGAAAATAGAAGAAAAATAAACACAATAGAAAATATAGAGGATATGACAAGATACACACATACACACCCATGCACACACACACATACGTACACACACATGCACACACACATACATGTATGTATCCATGGCAACCACATCAAGTTTGGAGCAACAGCCAGAATGGCACTGTAATGAAAATGAAGGGTCAGCCTGTGAGGCCACAGGTGGCTAATGCACCTTCTTCCCTCATCATAGGCCGTTTCCAACATTTGTTTTGGTTTGTGCCCTAAAAACCTGCTAATGAAGGTCAAAGGAAGTCCCCCAAGTTTAAAATAGTTAAAGTCAGTGGTTCTCAACCTGTGGGTCGCGACCTCTTTGGGGGTCGAACAACCCTTTCACGGGGGTCACCTAAGACCATCCTGCATATCAGATATTTACATTATGATTCATGACAGTAGCAACATGACAGTTATGAAGTAGCAACGAAAATAATTTTATGGTTGGGTCACAACATGAGGAACTGTATTTAAAGGGCCAGAAGGTTGAGAACCACTGGTTTAAGTTGTGTTTTTTTTTTCTTTTTGGGGGCATATATTAGGGAGCTTCATTTACCCATGGAATGTTTCTAAAAAAAATTATAGTCTCAGACACAGTAATCCACCAGCAGAGGCAAACCAAGGAAGGAAAATGCTCACTCCTTCCTCTACAAGGCCCTTTGCTATACTTGACCTAGTGCCGTGGTCGGCAAACTGCGGCTCACGAGCCACATGCGGCTCTTTGGCCCCTTGAGTGTGGCTCTTCCACAAAATACCACGTGTGGGCATGCATGTACAGTGCGAATGAAACTTCGTGGCCCATGCGCAGAAGTCAGTTTTTGGCCTGGGCGAGTCTATTTTGAAGAAGTACTGTTGATATTTGGCTCTGTTGACTAATGAGTTTGCCGACCACTGACCTAGTGCTTGTGGCTCGCCAACCAGTTAATGTCGAAGTCCCGCTGTATTGGCAAGTGAGAGGCGGCAGTGGGGAGAATTCCCACCGTCAGAGGATGTGACGGAAGGGCCATCCACAGCAAATGTCGCCTGCGCACTGAGCGAGGCCTGGTGCCAGGGACTGTGGGAAACGCACCCCGAAGACGTGGCCCTGGTCCCCAAGGCGGGTCCCCAAGTGTGCAAAGCAGAGACGAGGCGGAGGGGCAGGCGGAGTCCCGTGCACCTCTGCACCGACCGGAGCTTCTGTGGCTACTCAGTGACCAATTTAGGGGGCACGGTGACGTTGGGTACAGAGGATGATGAGAGATGAGGACATGGTCCGCTCACAGACGGAAGAGGCAGCCCCACGCAGTCCACCGCGCACTCGTCTAGTCCAACCCGCCTGCCTCCCAGAGTAACTAGCAGGCGTGCTCTGTGGCATGTGTGCTGGCGGCAAGGGCAGCCGTCTCTGAGTCAAACCATCAGCCACGCCAAGGCCCGCGGGACAGAGGAATCGTGTCAGCATGAGCCTGGGAAGGGGACATCTGATTCCAGAAATAACATGCTTGTCCCACTGCACAGCTCTGAGAAGAACAAGAAACAGCAGAAAGGTGCCGTCGCACATGCAACTAATTCACCGGCGGCCACGAGAGCGCTCACTCCAGCCAAGTGCATGTCAGCAGGTGAAACAAAGCCATCAAGGGGGGGAGGGGCAGGGCCGGAGGCGGTCAGATCATCGACAAATCACGTCCCTGTGCAGAGGGCAGGAGCTGGGAGCTTAAACCGCTCCTCTCAACCCTCAAAACGGCGGGGGAACCACCCCGTTTGCCCAGGTGAGGACCCAGGGCAGCCCCGGCTGAGGTCTCGCTACATGTGCACGTGCTCAGGGCGTCAAGGGTTTTGACAAAATATCAGTCGCCCTAGGAGGGCAGAGATAGAAGAGAAAGACAACACGGCAGGATTACTGCAGTCAGTGGCCAGTTTTTGTTCACACGACGACTGTCCACATTTTTTAACCCCAGAGGGACCCACAGAGCACAAGATTTATTCCTACGATTAGCACGTTCCCTCCCCTCCCCCTGCTCCTCCTCCTCTTCACTCCCCCCCCCCCCCCCACCTTCTCCTCTGGCTCAGTTTGTCCCGCAAGTAAATCAGAGCTCAATCTTCCCTCACACACGGGTAGGTGCTTTGTGAAAACTAATTTCTGCTGGTGCCACCTCCTGCAAAATCCCATTCCCGCCCCCAACATAAGGAGACCTACGTGACCAACAGGGACCAGTAGCAGCTCCGAGTCCACCGCCTAAGACAAAACAGCGGTGACTTTACCAGGAGCCTCCGAGTGTCCGGTGCCCATGTGCTCCTGCGGAGGGACCCCTCGTGCCTTCCTTACAGGCACGGGCCCCGTGTGCCCGCCTGCACCCGCTGACCTGGTCAGCCCTGTGTCCGCCCTGCAGGGTCCCCATCCCGGGAAACCCGTCCGTGTGGGGAGAGGAATGTGGGGCCGGTCGGTTTCTATAGGAACAGCAGTACCTGAACTTCAGAGTAACAGCTGCGAGTCCCCCCAGTGGTTCTCAACCTTCTGGACCTTTAAATACAGCTCCTCATGTTGTGACCCAGCCATAAAATTATTTTCGTTGCTACTTCATAACTGTCATGTTGCTACTGTCATGAATCGTAATGTAAATACCTGATATGCAGGATGGTCTTAGGCGACCCCTGTGAAAGGGTTGTTCGACCACCAAAGGGGTCGCGACCCACAGGTTGAGAACCGCTGCCTTAGACGCACCTGGGGGACCGGGTGCACCCTCTGCACTCCTCAGCCGTCACCTGCTGTTACAGGGCCTGCCAGCTCCCAGGTCCGGCCTCCTGCTCTCCGGTTCTAGTGTCACTAGTAGGTCTAAGTCCCAGGGGTGGGGTGAACTCAGCCACCAGGAAAAGTACGGACACCCGCAAAGAACATTGGCTTCCCATGGACAGTCCCAGTAGCCAGGCATCCATCCTCCAAGTCCAACCAACATCAACAACATGCTTGGGGGAGTCAGCTGACGTGATTCTCACCCGCACCCCGGACCTCAGCTCAGCGCCCACGAGTGCAAGTGTCCCCTCCTGTCACGTGACCTGCAGGACCAGTCAGGACGAGGGACCACACACATCTCAGGTCACACCCGTGGGAGGGGCTGGGGGAGCAGGCTCTGGGTCCGAGCCCAGGGTCCCTGGGAAGGACACACAGGTGGCTGGGTGGCCACGGTCCTCACTACCACCCTCACCAGGACAGATGTTGGAGAATTCACTCATGTCCTGCCAACCGAGAAATAGAAACAAGATTTAATATAAAAAAAATGCAGAATCCACCCACACGTTCCTGGGCGATAAACTGTCCCGAATGTCACAGACTGTTCTGTCGCTGGAACGTCACTTTTTGGCAACGACGTGGTACACTGCTTACATGGCTGAAACACATGTTCATTTCGGTGCCTTGACTTCTGCTGCCTCTGCAAAGCCAATATACTTAATAGATCCAAAGCAGGCAGCATGTCACACTCCAGCAAAATGCTCATCTTCACTCACACGGGCCCAGTGAGCCAGGGCCGTCCGTCCGCTCAACAGAAGGAGCAGCCGGTCAGCAAGCCACGTGGCAGAGAGAGAATATACGTGATACGGGCTGTGCACACGCGTGTGATGTATGTGAGACCGACAAAGGTGTGAGTTCAGTGGAATTCATTCAGATTAATTAAGTGACTGCTTACTGAGACAGGCCCAGGGAAAGCCTCTGACTGCCCTCCGAGGGGCCGAGTTGGGGGGAGGGGGGCGTCCAGCCTGTGTCTGGCATGGATACTCGGGATGTTCGAGGCCTGGGCCGCAGGCTCTGGTCCGGTGGCCGCACTCTGGGAGCCTCGAGGTCATCCCAACGCTGACGGAGGTTCTCAATCGTCCCGTCTGCTGCAGCCGGATGTGCTCCGCCCTCTGCGTGCACCACGGCGGGGCTCGGCCACACTCTCCATCGTGATAAGGACCGGCCCCTGGACCAGTGTTTCATGTCACTCACAGCTTGCCCTCGCTCGACCTCTGACCCCGCGGGGCCAGGCTCGGCTCTGAGGACCAGTCCCAAGGCCCGTGCCCACTCCACCTGCTTCACATCACCAGAACCCCAGCCCTCAAAGAGCCGTCTGGCTGGTGGACTGGGTACAACCACATCAGGGCCACGAGCCATCAGCACCAGCACAGTTGCCGTAAACTTCACAAAGGAAACGAAACAATAGCCTGACTGCTGGGTTTTTCCGGTGTCGGTCAGTAGCGCTTAGGGGCAGAGATGCACTGAGAAGTGGCTCTTCATCCTGGTCCCGTGGCTTCTATTTGTAACTTTGAGCATATGACACAGGAAACTAAATGTAAAAATGCGTGTACGTATACGTACATGTCACATATTTACACATTTTAACTTCTGTATTTTATATTTATGTAATTATAAAAATTATATATTTTATATAATTAGGAAATTATAAGATTTTATACCTTAGGCATCTATTTCCTATCTATTTATATTACATATACAGTGGGACCTCGCTTCTCAACCTGACAACCCTTACACGCCAATGCCCGTATGACGAGCCACGCATCTCTCAGGCCACCAACAAAGGAGAGAATGAGCGAGTCTGAGTCAGTTTCTCACTGTTACAGTCTCAGGATCCTGTGTTGTGAATACGTGTTCTTTTTGCTGCTTATTATTGTTAAATTTTTATTTTTCATACATATTTCCTTTCCTTTTTGTTAAATTTTCATTGACATTTCATGTCCTTTTGGTTTTTAAAGTGTTTATAGATTAAACAATAGACATGTACTATGTATAAGAAAGGTTAAAACAGGGAATCATTTGGGGGTCTGGAATGGATTAATTCAATTTACATGATTTCTAATGGGAAAAAATGATTTGGTTTTTGAACAGCCTTCCAGAATGAATTAAGTTAGAGAAGCTAGGTTCCACTGTATTATTATTTATGAATGAATATATATATATATATATATATATATATATATATATATATATATATACACACACACACACACACACACTAGAGGCCCGATGCATGAAATTTGTGACCCCACAGCCACATGGCCCTGCCCACTGGTCATTCCAGAAGGTTGTTCTGGAAGTTTGTCCTGCCATCCAGTCTAATTAGCATATTAGCTCTTTATTATATAGGATTCTTTCTGATTCTGATTCCATACAACAATGGTTTCAGAGAACACTTAGGATCCAAGTATGCATTAACATAAAAAGACCAGCTGGTCTTTCTGTGGTGAAAGCCTGCTTTCTTTTCGAGGGGGTGACACCACAGGACTTGTGCCTGGTTCTCTCGCCTTTCACTTCCCCCCAAACAGCATCCACTGTGTCCAAACTCCTCTGCCTCGAGTTGCATTAGGCACACGTTGTTAATGTTGTAATCTTCATACTTAAATACCTTCTAGAACAACAAAAGTCACAGGAAAGGGTACACTTTCCCATAATAAGATAAGCTAATTAGAAAATACACACAAGAAATAGGATTTGACTGGAAAATACCCAGATCTGTGATCAAAATAAATTTTAAAAAAGGTCATTCACAGCTGAGGACTGAGCGTGGACCTGAGAGCTGGAGGTGAAGAGAGGGATTTCCAGGAGCTGGGTCAGCAGCCGCAGCCACAGGGGCAGGGCTACTGGAGGCGGGGGGTCCAGACAGAAGCGGCCACTTCCTTGCTGATGACTCACGGGAACACAGAGCAGGGGACTGGGAAGGAGGGGGCTCATGTTCCCCTGGATATGCAGACTTCACCTCAGGGTAAGCAGGGGCTGGTCAATCAACTTGAAAATGACATTCATGTTTGTAGAACAAACAATGGCCTATTTTAGCGAGAACAACAAATCCAAGGTTTTCTCTTGTCTGGAGAAAAAGGGGACAGCCACGATTACAACTGCAAATAAAATAAATGACCTCTATCCTAAAGGCCCTTTGCGTCATCATGAATCTGAGGATAAATTTAAGAATAAAATCCCTAGAAGTACTAAGATGACCTTATTTAAGAATTAGTCACTTCCTCGAGTCCCTAGGGGAAGGCAGTGTGACTGCGGCCGACAGCTCCTTCAAAGCCCAGTCCCTCGGCGGGACCCCTGCCCAGGTACGGACTTGGGGCAACCTCCCGAGAGTGACTCTTGCCTGGATCTCTCTTCTCAGGAAAGATCCACACCTGATACAGCCACCTGCAGAGATCTGAGGGTTCCGGCTTTGAACACATTGTGCTCACCTCCAAGGAGTCAGAGAAGCTTCCAGACGAGAGAGTCAGGCAAAATGTGAGGCGTCAACCTCCCTCCGTGACATTTCACTTATTAAAATGGATCACAAAGGGCAAGAGGTAGCCCTCCCTGGTGGCTTTCAAAATATGAACAATCTTAACTGAAAATAGCTTAAAGAGAGCACTGACAGGGAAACGCCTGTGGGTCCCATGGGAACTGCTGAGTGATGTCCCAGGAGGGGTCTCCTGACAGCCACCTGGGAGCCGGCTCCTGTAGGACACTCTGCAGCCCGAGTCCTGGGCTCCTTGCGGGGGAGGGAGGAGCAGGAAGGGGTCCCGGGGATGCAGGAGACCCTTGAACTGACAGAGAAATCAAGACCACTGTTCTTAGACTTTCTGCAAAAGATTGGTTCACACGACATGGAGCATAACCCTGTACAGCATCTTGACAGCTGAACACACCGGCATGAAGAATGCAGCCTTGCCCGGCAGGGGTGGCTCAGGTGGTGGAGCATCGCCCTGGGCACCGAAAGGTTGCAGGTTTGATGCCCCGTCAGGATGTGCACAGAAGGCAAGCAATTGACGTTTCTGTCTCACATCAATGTTTCTCTCTCTCCCTTCCTCCTCTCGCCTCTGATGATGATTAAAAAAATATATATAAGAATCCAGCCTTGAGCAATGAAGAGATCTAATTTCCCATGTCTGTGCTGCCTGTGACTAGTCCTACAACCCTGGACAAGCCACCTACTCTCTCCACTAGTCCTACAACCCTGGACAAGCCACCTACTCTCTCCACTAGTCCTACAATCCTGGAAACGCCACCTACTCTCTCCACTAGTCCTACAACCCTGGACAATCCACCTACTCTCTCCACTAGTCCTACAACCCTGGACAATCCACCTACTCTCTCCACTAGTCCTATAATCCTGGACAATCCACCTACTCTCTCCACTAGTCCTACAACCCTGGAAAAGCCACCTACTCTCTCCACTAGTCCTACAACCCTGGACAAGCCACCTACTCTCTCCACTAGTCCTACAACCCTGGAAAAGCCACCTACTCTCTCCAAGCCCCCCTCCCTCATTGGTAACATGAGACATTAAGCTGTGACTCCAGGTTTGCTCATCATAATGCCTGGCCCATGATAGGAATTCAATAAGGGTGCTTTATGTATTATACGACCCTGCTTCCTTCTGTGTATTATCTAAATATGCGTGTGCATCATATAATTCAAGTTGAAAAGGGCACACTCTCTGAAAATATCACCGGCAATTTTATGGAGAAGTGGAATTATGTATGCACCCTCGATTTAGCACTGTTCTTGAAGTCCATTCATATAAATAGATGGTCTTTTATTTCAAGGTTCTTCGTATAAAGAGATGGTCCTTTATTTCAAGACTCTTTATGATGCTTGAGTCATTAAACCCCCTGGAAGGAGGACAAGATGAATATAAAATTCAGAGGGAAAACAGTACAGAAAATGTATCACTTTCCTAAGAATAGCGGCCCCGCTTTAAGTAATTAATTGCCTACTGCCTTTCTTAGAAACAAAGGAATTCTCTCTTTATGCATCGCAGGCGCACGCGCTGTCCGTAAGCCCTGAAGTGTGTTATTAGCGTCTAAAGATAAACCGTGTGCGAGGCAGCTACCAGCCTGCGAGCCGATATTCCCAGAGCTTCCTGTTACCTAACTCTGCTCCTGCTCCCTGTGGCGACAGCGGGGTCCCGGCGGGGCTCCTGGACACCTGGGACTCCCATAGAACATCCGCAGACTGACAGCTGGGGCTGCCAGTCAGCGGCCAGGCTGCTCCCTGACACGACGGGGCCCGGGGCTCAACCAACCTGCACACAGGCCTCAAGCTCCGAGGAGAGGTCAGCCTTAAGCTGGGCGCTCACGCAGTCATCGTCAAACTGCTGACGTAGCCGCTGAGCGAGAGCTGCGTCCGTGCTAACCTGCAGCACAGCTTCCGTGAAGTGAAATAAATCATGTAAAGGTGGGAGGTTAGTTCCGGGCAGACCTGCCTGGACTGAATATTTGCTTTATGTCCAGCTCTGTGTTTCCCATAAGCAGGGAGCCCAGAGGTCATGGCTGTTCTCTCCTTCATCCCCTCCCAGGGCAACAGTCAAGGCTGGGCTGCCACTCACCACCCAGAGTCACCTGTCACCCCCTATAGACCCACCTGTCACCTCCTACAGACCCACCTGTCACCACCCACAGACCCACCTGTCAGCACCCACAGAGCCACCTGTCACCTCCTACAGACCCACCTGTCAGCACCCACAGACCCACCTGTCACCACCCACAGACCCACCTGTCAGCACCCACAGACCCACCTGTCACCACCCACAGACCCACCTGCGGCCCCACTCAGCTCAGAAGCTGCCCATCCCGGGAACCTGCCGGGCCGCCCTCGACTCCGGTCCCCTCAGCGCACGCCCCTCCTGGCTCTGCCCTGGGTGTCCCCAATGCAGAGCACCCGGCCAACTCCGAATGCCCCCCCCCAAATTCAGTTCCTTCTAGAAAACTCATCCCGACACCCTGACCCGGTTCAGCCTGTTCCGGGAACGACCCGTCTCCCTCGGGCAGGTGGCTGCTGTTTCCCATGGCCCTAGGGCCCATCACACACGGTCCCCTCTGAACAAGGTCAAAGTCTCAATGGCGTGTCCGTGTCCCTCTGAGAAGGCGCACACGGCGGGGCGAGACGGGCTCGGTGTGGGCGTGTCATCCCCACTCAACCCGGATCCACTCAGAGCGCTTTCCACAGAAGAGACGGACAACGGCCAGTGAGCACCAGGGCAAACGGAAGACTGCTCTGTTGCCGAATGAATGAACACACGAGCTAAGCTCGAAGGAAAAGGGAAGGAAAACAAGGACACAGAAGTGAGACACCGAGCCAACCTAACAGCCGGGCATTCCTGCGTCGGTGAGTACGTCCAGCACAGAGAAGTGGGCGATGCCTGCCCAGGAGGAGGAGGAGGCGGGAGGGATGAAGAAAGAGGCCCCACACCGGACTAGCTCACGCCCACACTGAGCGGATGCTGATGTGGGTGAGAAGCAGTGTGCAGTGCGGCCTGGCTGAGGCCGGGTGTCCGCCAGCCGTGCCGGCTTCTCTGTGCCCTCCTGCTGCTCGGCCCTCCGGTTCCATCCATGTGGGCTTCACCGGTGGCTCCCTCCTCCTGCAGACCAGCCTCTCACCTGCTTCTCCTGGCCGCTTCCTCACTGCACCCCTCCCAAGCAAGCCAGGAGCCCCTGCATCTCTCCCAGGCGAGCCAGGAGCCCCTGCATCTCTCCCAGGTGAGCCAGGAGCCTCTACAGCTCTCCCAGGAGAGCCAGGAGCCCCTGCATCTCTCCCAGGCAAACCAGGAGCCTCTACAGCTCTCCCAGGAGAGCCAGGAGCCCCTGCATCTCTCCCAGGTGAGCCAGGAGCCTCTACAGCTCTCCCAGGAGAGCCAGGAGCCCCTGCATCTCTCCCAGGCGAACCAGGTGCCCCTGAACCCCTCCCAGGTGAGCCAGGAGCCCCTGCATCTCTCCCAGGCGAGCCAGGAGCCCCTGCATCTCTCCCAGGTGAGCCAGGAGCCCCTGCATCTCTCCCAGGCGAGCCAGGAGCCCCTGCATCTCTCCCAGGCAAACCAGGAGCCCCTGCCATGGGTACAGGGCGCCCTTGGGACACTGCGCTCGGGCCTGGCCGTGCTCTCTCGGATCAGCTCCTCCCTGAAGCGTGAAGAGCCTGCACTTCCTTACCTTCCCTGCAAACACCGCAAGTCAAGCAGTTGACTCAGTAAGACCTGGTTGGCCACATGAGCCCAAGTACGCTCTTTTGAATTGTAAAGAATTACAATTGGAGCCCTGGCTGGCTTGGCTCAGTGGATAGAGCGTCGGCCTGCGGACTGAAGGCTCCCGGGTCCAATTCCAGTCAAGGGCACATACCTGGGGTTGCAGGCTCAATCCCCAGTGGGGGTGTGCAAGAGGCAGCCGACCAATGATCCTCTCTCATCATTGATGTTTCTCTCTCTCCCTCTCCCGTCCTCTCTGAAATCATATATTTTTTTTAAAAAAAAAAGAATCACAATCAGAAACATGCCACCCCCATCAAAGAGTCTCTCTCGTCAGGATTCCCGCCCACCCAGCCACCGCCCGCACCCCTGTCACGCAACAGGAAAAGGAAGCTTCAGCTCCCGGAGACGCGTTCCGTTGTGTTTAGTTTCTGAGATGCGACCTGAGGCCATCAGCAAGGCCACATCGTCAGTCTGCAGCCGACCAGCGGGGTCTGGTTTTATTCCTGCTGTTCAACAGCATCGCCGCCCCACAACCCAGCTCACCCGATCCTCCAGAAGCAGGCCCCGCGGGGAAAGCCTGCCTGGATGTTACCTATCATCGGTCGGCTCAGTGACAGTGAGCTCAAGGCCCCCATCGCCTGGTTACACGGCCACGCTGACCGGCTGCGCTGGCAGACCCCAGGGTCACGGGGCAGAGACACCAGGAGGCACTTCCAGGCGCCCGTCGGTGCCACTGCCCCCCAGGAGGGCAGGAGGAGGGGGCCATTCGCTCAGAACATGCAGTGCTGAGCACGTGGGCGAGTTCTCTGTTGAGGAAACAGTGGCTCACCCCCAAACATAGGGCCCAAACTGACGGTTTCCCGCGGCTCTGGGGGCTGACCGGGCTCCTCCCTGGTCCCGCTTGGGGCCTCACTGCGGCTGTAGCTGGAATCCTGAGACTCAGCCGGGTCTGTGCTGGCTGCTGCTGCAGTGCCATCTCCTGCCTGTGGCCCCTGCCTGTGGCCCGGGGTCCTCACAGCGAGGGGACTGGTCCCGGGGGACACAGGCGAGAGCGCAGGGTTCTCCTGGCCTGGCCTCTGAGGTCCCGGACAGCACGTCCGCGTCATTCCTGCCACCTGGTCACTGTGTCCAGCCTGGACTCTGCAGGGAAGCCACCTGCCTGTGGGCCTACGAGCAAAGTCCAGGGAGGGAAGAGACGGTGCAACTACCTTGGGCGGCCTTGCCTCCGTTATTCCATCAATGCGCGTCGCTCTATTTTGTGTTGTTTTTTTGGGGGGAGTCGGGGGGGGGGGAGGAAGGTTTGTTTTTTTTGTTTTGTTTCGTTTTTAATTTCTATTCTTTTATTTGTCTGTTTGTTTTTCTTTTCTTTTTTTTTCATTTTATTTTATTGCCGCGCACATTATGTTTTTAGATTGACAGGGCCGGCTTTCTCCCCCCCTCCAGTTCAACCCCCCCCCCCCCCCCCCAAAAATCAAATTAGGCCTAGAAATACTGAATGAAAATTAAAGTATCATTAGAAAACAGGGCCGAAAAACCACATTTCATGCCTGGGTCCAGCTGGACCCCTCACTGCAGTGTAACTCAACCCTCGTAACCCTAAATGCAGTGAAACAATTTAATTCCACAGAAGACTTTTGTCTGGCTTCCCATGGGGCCATCTGCCTGCCCAATAAGTTTGTCAGGACTCTGAAATCCAAGTTAAGTTTCCCTCTCACTCCCAAAGCCCAGGGAAGTCAGGAAAACTCAGCGCCTTCTAGAAGGCCCGGGCCAGGGTCCCTGCCAGGAGCTTCGCCAGGTGTGGGTGCCCGCAGAGGTGCTCCTGGAGGGACTGGCTTTGCCGGTGAATTCAGAGAGCGGACTGGCTCCCGGGGACAGTGGCACAGAGTGGGGAGCAGGCCCCCTGCCCGGTGGCCGATGACCATCACGGGGAGGAACAGAGAAGGGGGAAGGGACGCTGTCGGCCCTGCAGAGGACATTCTCTCTCAGGGGGCACGCTTCCCTGTTCACAAAGGAACCCACTGGCCTTGCTAGAGTGAGAATGTTCATCTTTAGGTACGATTCTGAGCCAAGTAAAACACAATGGTGCCTTAAAGCCATTTATCTTAAACGATTCACTTACAAGGCACGTAACCCCCCAAGAAATGCGTGGGCTCTAGAAACAATAGAACCAAATTAAAGGCAGTTTCAATAGAGGCAACGAGCCAGTCCTCCGGCCCACACAGAACAAACGCCCATGATTTAGAAAAACTGAAAGTAAAAACAACCTTAAAAGTTTCCTCTGAAATCATAAGCTTTTCAAAAAGTTATTAAATGTGTTTGTATCCTTCCTCTTACCCAGTTATAAAGCAGGAGAAGCGGGGCAGGCCCCCAGCACCTACCCACACAGGTACCCCCAGCCTCAGCACTTACCCACACAGGTACCCCCACCCCCAGCACTTACCCACACAGGTACCCCCACCCCCAGCACTTACCCACACAGGTACCCCAGCCCCCAGCACTTACCCACACAGGTATCCCCACCCCCAGCACTTACCCACACAGGTACCCACAGTCCCCAGCCACTTACCCACACAGGTACCCCACCCCCCAGCACTTACCCACACAGGTACTCCCAGCCCCCAGCACTTACCCACACAGGTACTCCACCCCCCAGCACTTACCCACACAGGTACTCCACTCCCCAGCACTTATCCACACAGGTACCCCAGCCCCCAGCACTTACCCACACAGGTACCCCCCCAGGGCTTACCTACACAGGTACCCCTAGCCCCCAGCACCTACCCACACAGGTACCCCCAGCCCCCAGCCCCCAGCTCTTACCCACACTGGTACCCCCAGCCCCAGCTCTTACCCACACAGGTACCCCCAGCCCCCAGCACTTACCCACACTGGTACCCCCCCAGGGCTTACCCACACAGGTACCTCCAGCCCCCAGCACTTACCCACACTGGTACCCCCCCCAGCTCTTACCCACACAGGTACCCCAGCCCCCAGCACTTACCCACACAGGTACCCCCAGCCCCCAGCACCTACCCACAGAGGTACCCCCAGCCCCCAGCCCCCAGCTCTTACCCACACTGGTACCCCCAGCCCCAGCTCTTACCCACACAGGTACCCCCAGCCCCCAGCACTTACCCACACTGGTACCCCCCCCAGCTCTTACCCACACAGGTACCCCAGCCCCCAGCACTTACCCACACAGGTGTCCCCAGACCTCACTGTCCCCTAAGCCTACGGGACATCTTCACACCCCACAGTGCCCTCCCAGGACCCCACATTCACCTGGACCTCTCCTCTCCGTGTTATTTACCTCCTGATAAACATGGACTCATCAGTGCTCTCCAAGGTGTCTCTCCTCCCCAGGCAGCGCGGGGCTCCTGTGGGGGTCACCTGGCTGCTGCCCACCCCACCCCTCCCCCTTGAGTGTCACTTCAGGGCAAACTTCCCAAAGGAGCGGATGGTGTCCCTCCTGATCACAGTACAGCACGTCACACCAAACAAGCCGTGCTTCCGGGGCTCACCGGGTCCTCGGAGCAGCCTGTCTCCACTTCCCTCTCCACTGGCTCAGACCACAGGCACACCCTGGGCTCAGCCTCCTGGGCGCCCTGAGGGAGGGGCAGGCACCTCTCCTGTGGTGGGCACTCAGGGGCCTGCAAGCGCCCCTCCTCCTTCCCCTGAGGTTCAACTCCAAAGCCACCCAGCCTGGCTCCACACACTGCTTCCGCACTGGCCTCTGAGTCTTTCCCACGGGCCTCACCGTGTGTCCACAGGGACTCCACCATGACTGTCCCCAGACCCTGCCTATTCCCAAGGGGCTGCAGACACCAATACCACGCCCCACAGCCCCCGCCTCCCGCTCCAGCATCTGCACCCGAAAGCTTCCTTTCCCTCAGCACCAGGCCTCCTGGGCCCCACCCTTCACCTGCAGGATGCGCTGGGCAGGTGTCTGCACAGACTTCAAGCTGCTCCGTCAGTTACCGGAGGCTGCGGACAAACCCAGCAGCACCCAGGCCGGGACACAGACAGCACTGCCGTGGGGAGCGGGGCGGGCACAGGGCATGAGGACAAAGTTCCAGCGTACATGTCTGTCACCCTCCCACACCGGGAACCTGAGGGTCGGACAGGAAGCTCCATAAAGGAGAAGGAATGGAACGCAGAACATGAAGACCTGCCACTCCTTCCACCGCCGGCAACTGCTTGCATTTTAGTATCTGCAAGGGCTGCCCTGCTGCTCCGCACAGGAGCCGGAGAGGCAGCGGGAACTCGGACCCCCGGCCTGTGCAGTAACTGGGCTGTAAAGGGGCGCCCACACAGGTTCCGAAATAACCTCCTAACGGGCCCAGGTGCTTTTCATGGTAAAAATCAGAAGTGATTAAGGCGTGAAGCTTCCGGTGATAAACGGTCACAAACAGCAGCTTCTGTGAACGGATGCTTACAAATGGCTGTTTGGGAGCAGGCACCCTCCCTCACCGCAGAGCACGCTGGCTCAGGGGGTCCCGACAATGAAGCCAAGGCCCTGATTTCCAGGGGAGCCGGGGTCCTGGTGCCCTGCACTCGAGAGGGACATCGGACATCACTGGGGAGGGCTCAGCCGACATGGACCTGCCTGGTGAGGTGTGGGAGGTGAGGCCCACCTGGCAGACAGAGGAGATGCAGAGAGAGGAGATGCAGGGGGTGGAGATGCAGGGGGAGGAGAGGCAGGGGGAGGACAGGCAGGGGGAGGAGATGCAGGGAGAGGAGAGGCAGGGGGAGGAGAGGCAGGGGGAGGAGATGCAGGGGGAGGAGAGGCAGGGGGAGGAGAGGCAGGGGGAGGAGAGGCAGGGGGAGGAGAGGCAGGGGAGGAGAGGCAGGGGGAGGAGATGCAGGGGGAGGAGAGGCAGGGGGAGGAGAGGCAGGGGGAGGAGAGGCAGGGGGAGGAGAGGCAGGGGGAGGAGATGCAGGGAGAGGAGAGGCAGGGGGAGGAGATGCAGGGAGAGGAGAGGCAGGGGGAGGAGAGGCAGGGGGAGGAGAGGCAGGGGGAGGAGAGGCAGGGGGGGAGAGGCAGGAGGAGGAAAGGAAGGGGGAGGAGATGCAGGGGGAGGAGAGGCAGGGGGGGAGAGGCAGGAGGAGGAGAGGAAGGGGAAGGAGATGCAGGAGAGGAGATGTAGGGGTTGGAGATGCCGGGGGCAGCGTCTGGAACGTCCTAGAGGCCTGGAACGTCCCTCCTTCTTCTCCAGTTGTTTTAAAGTCTGGGTTTCAATTCAAGCCACGGTGTCCACAGTGTGAAACCTCCCCAACGGAGGCTCAGTTTCCCCAGAAAGCCACGTCCTCCGTCACCCAGGCAGAGGGACAGGATGGGACATGCGTGGGACGGGAGGAGCCTGGAGAGAGATCAGGGGCTCTGAACCAAGGCCCTGCCCCGGCCACCGGACCAGCCTGCACCGGAGACCCAGCCCTTTAGAGAAACTGCCCTCACGGCCTGGACCCCAGGGGCCTGGACCACAGGGGTTCCTACACAGGCCAGAACCACACGGGCTGGGACCACACGGGCCTGAAAAGGGGGCCTCTCTGATGGGAGGAAGGCGCCACCTGGACTTGGGGTACGAGTTTCTGCTGTTGTCCCCTCCCAAGCAGAAAACTAATCTACAGCCATTAAGTGGAAGAAGTGAGTCCGACAACCCTAGGCAGCTGCGAATAAGTCACTGCCCTAAGGATGTAGGAGCCCAGGAACATGTCACTCCCTCATTTCCCCCTTCCCGCCCTGGCGAGGAGGAAGCTGGGCAGTCTACCTCACTCACTGCTGTGAGCCTGACATCAGGAGACGGGTGTGGACTGAGGTCCCCGGCAAGCAGGTAAGCTGCACATCGATCGTAAAGACGGCCAAGAGCCCCTCACCCTTGTCGGAGCGCGAGGAAGAGGCAGACGCCACCAGAGGGTCGGGAGGAAGCAGGTGAAACTGCTATTTAACTAATTACAAGCCTCACAGGAAGGTGGAGGAACAAGGAAACTCAACACAGTCAACGCGCTGAAACCAAAAGGAAGAAAATAAATATCAGGATGGAGGTGAATACACCACCAGCCCCGGGCTCTCCAAGGAAGACCAATGACCGTTCAGCCACGGAGGCTTTTAGCAGCACTGTCTCCCCCGCTGGGGCCGTGCTGCCCCCATAAACAGGGCCCAGGGTGCGAGGGCTCTGCGCTCCTTCCCCGAGACGCCCCCTCCGGGCAGGAACCCCAGGATGCAGATCTGGGCGGGAAGTGTGTGGACCCACCGAGCGTCTTAAAGATGAGACTTGCTGAGTGAATTAGCTGTTGTCATTGTTGCAATGAAACTGAAATTAGCTTTTGAAACAGGACCTGAAACATGTCTGGAGTTGAGCTCTTAGATACCGAATGCAATGGGAATACGAAACGGAACCCGGCACGTGAACGGTCCCCACGGGACGGGACCTTCTCCGGATTGTGTCTTTAAAACCCAAATAGTATTGGGGAAACGTGAACTTGTAGAGACTGTTCCTCTAAAACAGCGGTTCTCAACCTGTGGGTCGCGACCCCTTTGGCAGTCGAACGACCCTTTCACAGGGGTCGCCTAAGACCAGGGGTCCTCAAACTACATGCAAATACAAATATTGTATTTGTTCCCGTTTTGTTTTTTTACTTCAAAATAAGATAGGTGCAGTGTGCATAGGAATTTGTTCATAGTTTTTTTTTTAAACTATAGTCCGGCCCTCCAACGGTCTGAGGGACAGTGAACTGGCCCCTGTTTAAAAAGTTTGAGGACCCCTGCCTAAGACCATCCTGCATATCAGATATTTACATTGACTCATAACAATAGTGACATGACAGTTAGGAAGTAGCAACGAAAATAATTTTATGGTTGGGTCACAACATGAGGAACTGTATTTAAAGGGCCAGAAGGTTGAGAACCACTGCTCTAGAACTTGTCTAAAGTCTCCTTTGGTTCTCATATTAATTTGATGGCATTAGCTGATCATCTTCATCCGCTTTCAGAAAGTCGCGCTAAAACACGAAGGATGCCTGCACGTATCCACTGCCCAGGAAACGGGATGCGAAGCTAGAGCTGACTGCGATCAAATGCAACGGACACACGAACACGTGAGAAAGAAAAATAAAGAGGAGTCTCAGGCCAACCCGCCAGGCTCGTGTGATTCACGCTGCACCTCGCTGCTCCTACCCACACCCACGGGGACTCTGTCTTCAGCCCGTGCTCCTGGCCCAGCCTGGGTGCTCCCAGCGTCAAGGTCAGGCCCCATTTCCTTGTGTGCCCTACCGGACAGGTGCCGCCTGCACCTGGATACCGAGGCTGCTTCGGGGTCCTGGAGTCCAGGCTCAGGTATGCAAATGAACGCGAGACTTAGAGATGTGGGGTTGCCCTGGCCGGTTTGGCTCGGTGGATAGAGTGTCAGCCTGCGGACCGAAGGGTCCCAGGTTCGATTCCGGTCAAGGGCACATGCCCAGGTTGCAGGCTCGATCCCCAGTGGGGGGCGTGCAGGAGGCAGCCGATCCATGATTCTCTCTCATCATTGATGTTTCTATCTCTCTCTCCCTCTTCTCTCTGAAATCAACAAAAATATATTTTAAAAAAAGAAAAGAAACATGGGGTTATTGCTGCAGTTCGTTTAGTTTGAAAATATACAGGAGAGGGGATGAGAGTCAGAGGCACCCGGAATATTTCATTGAACCAAAGGCCACTGTGTGGAAGGTGAGGGGCTGGCCGCTGCAGCCTGGCCTGGGACCTGACCCCAGCTCTGCCCTCGCTGGCCTGTGCCTCAGTTTCCCCCGGAGGCTGCAGTGCGTGTGAGATGCATTAGTGAGCTCCTGTGAGCCTCACAGAGGTTAATGCGTGTGAAGGCCCTGAACAGCACCTGGCATGTACTAAGCAGTCTTTGTATTTATCTTAACTATTCTCACTGTTCTCATTAATAAGCTTTAATTAAAACTTCTAAAATAATCTGTTATTAAAAAGTAAAAAGACAAATGAGTTGAATTTGAAATACCCCACTGTCTCGGGGGAAACCCGAGGTATTTTTCCGGCAGCGACTTGCTCAGCCCTGTCCCCAGGGAGGCAGGGAACGGCACTCACATGCCCAGGGGCTGGGCATCTCCAGGTTTGATAAGGGAAGCCAGGCTCCTTTGCCTGCAGGTTGGCATCTTTTTTTTAAAAAAAAATAATATTCGTTGTGGGCCACATGTGGCCCGCGGGCCGAGAGTTTGACATGCTTGATTTATATATATATATATTTAATTGATTTTTTACAGAGAGGAAGAGAGAGGGATAGAGAGTTAGAAACATCGATGAGAGAGAAACATCCATCAGCTGCCTCCTGCACATCTCCCTACTGGGGATGTGCCCGCAACCAAGGTACATGCCCTTGACCGGAATCGAACCTGGGACCCTTCAGTCCGCAGGCCGACGCTCTATCCACTGAGCCAAACCAGCTAGGGCAGGTTGGCATCCTTAAAACACAGGCCTGGCACGTCTGTGACAACTGTACACTTAAGAAATGAGTAAACGACCCTGAAGCTAAGTCAAGCCTCTGGACTAAGGCCCATTGTGAAACAGGCATTTTGAACACGTGCACTGAGGTCGTTGTCCTGTTTAAGTTTATCCATAGGAAGTGGTCCAGTCGCTCATATTCATATGAGACAAGCACGGCATCGTGAATGGGGACCAGGGGATCTGTTTTAACCCCCCAGAGGAGCCGCCCCTCACCCACCACAAAACCAGGAGGACGGTCCTTACGGGCCTCCGAGGGCATCTCACGGCCACGGCGCCGCAGCGGGGGGCTGGGGTGCCCTCACGATGGGGAGGATGTAGTGATGACTTGTTTTCTCTAAAGCAGTGGTTCTCAACCTTCCTAATGCCGCGGCCCTTTAATGCAGTTCCTCATGCTGTGGTGACCCCCAATTTCATTGTTAAAAATTGAACATAATTAAAGCACAGTGACTAATCACAAAAACAATATGTAATTATAGATGTGTTTTCTGATGGTCTTAGGCGACCCCTCTGAAAGGGCCGTTTGACCCCCAAAGGGGTCTCGACCCACAGGTTGAGAACCGCTGCTCTGAAGTTTTTATTTTGCAGCTAAGGTGAGAAGTAAAGCCAGAGAGGCCTGGATTGGAATCGCTCTCAGAGGACTAGGCACGCCTCCTAAAACTTGAGAAAGTGCTCATTTCTACACAGACCACAAGCACTTCAAAGGCCCGGCTTTAAAGGAACCTCGAGAAAGAGGCTGCAGGGAACCAGGTATGGAACAGTCAAAACGAGCTCGAGGAGACAGCCACAGCCTCCGATTGTCCGGAAGAGCCGTGTGGCAGGTGGCACGCCCAGCAGAGGTGTGCAGGAGAGGAGAGGGGGCACCTGGGGAAGAGACGCTGACCAGCCACGAACCGTCCCTGCCTTCCACCTCCCCCAGTGGTCGGCAAACCGCGGCTCGTGAGCCACATGCGGCTCTTTGGCCCCTTGAGTGTGGCTCTTCCACAAAATACCGACTTCTGCGCATGGACCACGAAGTTTCAGTCACACTGTACGTGTGCGCCCGCATATGGTATTTTGTGGAAGAGCCACACTCAAGGGGCCAAAGAGCCGCATGTGGCTCGCAAGCCTCAGTTTGCCGACCACTGCCCTCCCCCAACAGCGTACACCGTCTCAGCGTCTCTCTCGCCAATATGCTTGTTCGTTAGCCCGAATGGCCGCCTGCTGACACCTCTGCTCCGGCGCGGTCCTGGCAAGCACGCAGCCAGACCCCATGTTCGCATTTTACTAACGTGACAACCTATTTACTGGGAAGCCTGTCGCTGGTAACTCCTACGACTCCTGGAAGCCGAGTCACAGTTCCAAGAATGAGGACTCCTTGGGGGTGTTTTTGTCTTTAAAAAAATGCCAACGTCCGTTATAAACATAAACACGCAATTTCAGACCCACGACCTTGATCTGCCCAAGGTCAGCTCCGCGCTCTGTGAGGAAGCCTGGCTCCCCGTGACCGGGCGGCCGGCCGCGTCTTACCCGGGTGTGCGTGCGGATGTGCATCTTCAGCCCGTCGTTCTTGCTGAAGCCCTTCTCGCAGTACGGGCACTGGTAGGGGCGCTCGCCTACGAGAGAGGGAGGGCTCCGCGTCAGAACACGCACGGCGCAGAGCAAGCAGCGCATCCTCCTCCTCCTCCCCCCGCACTCAGATCGGTCCCTGCCCGCTCCGTGCCCCCTGGGCCCTGCACCACAGCAGCGGGCAGTGGGCTGGCCTTCCCTCCTGTGGACAGGGGCCCAGCCCGCTGCACTTGCTGGACTCGGAAACAAGCAAGAGTCCCAACAGCAGGCCTGATGCGCGGTCCTTTTAGGGCGTGAGCCCACCTGAAGTCTCCTGATTTTAAGAATTTGTGAAAAAGGTTTTACATGAATCGTTTTTTTAAATCCTCATCTGAGGATATTCTTAGAAAGAAGAAGGGGGAGAGAGAGAGAGAGAGAGAAAGAGAGAGAGAGACATCGATGTGAGAAACACCTATCAGTTGCCTTCTGCATGCTCAACCACTCCAGCCGGGATATCTGAATCAATTTATTAAGGAGCGACATTAATCAATGAGCACTGAGGGTCTTTAATTATCCCACTGATGCTTACTTTGCTTTTAAAGAAAAGATTTCATGTCCTATCTCAGTTAGAGGGATGAGTTTCAAAGACTTTCATAGAATTGGTGTTCGCTAAACAGAACCACCGGCTGCTGAACTAGGCAATCGTGGACCCACACTCTGATGTGACCGGGTACCTGTCACCTAGAGGTTACTCAGGACTTGCCAAGCCTCTTTGTAAACCAAGCAAGCACGCAGACACTTGTCACAGTTTGTTGAAGTCCTACTGCGAAACGACAAAAATGTGACAAAATGCAATGTGCAGCTGGCCCCAGTCAAAGGCGACTGGTAGAGAAGCCAATTGTCACTTATCCCTCCATTTAACCCGGCGCTTACGTGGATGCTGGTCCCGGCTGCACCGAAGCCCAGCACCAGGAGGTAGTCACCTTTCAGCAGGTGCAGGACTCTGCCCGTGTTTCCTTCCACGCAGACAGGCCTTCGACCAGCAGTGCCTCCCTCCTGTGCTGACCAGGACTCTCCTTCCGTCCGGGGTCACTGGCATCATTCCAGTGAGCAAGGCACTGACTTCCCACCAGGCCCCACCCTGACTCCTCCAGCCAGTGCTGCCTCCAGAGACAGATGGCTCCCTGTGGGTCCCGGGGCCCCCATGGCCCCTGTGGCCTCCGTGGCCCCCGGGCCGCCTCTGCTCCACTGAACCTGGGTTTGAAGCAGGGACATCTCATGGAGGCGCCAGCACAGCCCACGTTCCAACCTCAGCGGGAGGAGGGGCGCCTGGGGGCTCCTGGGAGCTGGGCCCGGGGAATGAGGACACGCACCCCACACGGACAGCCCTCCTGCTATGAAGGAACTAACCTTGGAGAAGAGCAGCCTTTCTTTCCTGCGTGGACGCCGCCAGGCGCAGAGAGAGGCTGAGTGCACTCTGATGCAGTGCACCTGCCATCCTGCAGTACCCCGGGCAGGTTCAGGCACTGCCTTCACTGTGTTTAGGGAACCACAGTGTTATGTTGACTAACACGAGAATTAGTTCAAAAATTCGCTAAGAAAATGGAGCTAAAAGCTCACATAAGCAGAAACACTAACAACAGCCGTGGGGGTCCCACTCGTTCTGCTCTATGGAGCACGGCACTCAATGGCTCGCAGCAACTTTTGTCCTGGCAACAGCCTTGGGGTCTGGGTACCCGTGTCCCTGGTTTCCAAACGGAGAAAGTGGGGCACAGGGAGGAGGCGCAGGTGCCTCAGTGGACAGAGCCATTGCGTGCTGGAGTCAGAATGTAGCCCCAGCTCTGCGCCGCCCCCTGATTAACAATGCGGCTGCTGTTCTGGGTAACGGAGGCGGGACTTTCTAAAGTGATTGACGGAAACTCTGCTTCTTGACATGACAGTTGACATGAACCAGATCTTTCTGTCCAGCAAGGGAGGCACTGAGTCCTCAGAGTTCACAGGGAGCAGGGGTGCCGGGGGTGGGGGGGAAGGAATGTGTGTATGTCTCAAGCAGGCCCGCCATCACAGGAGACAGGTACGCACCTTCCACACGGAGCGGAACGCGGCCCTGGCCAATACCGCACACACAGCACACACAGGGGCAGCTACCGGCAGTCAGCTAATGGGCACAGCCGCACACAGGACACTGACGTGCGTATGACGTGTGCGTGACTGGGCTAAGAAAAGCAGGCGAATTCTTTGTATCTGCCTCTTTGCTCACATTGTGCTCGGACACCCAGTAACATTACCATCCTCTGTGTTTTCTTCAAACACATCCAGGAACACAGAGGAACATGATGCCCACTGTACAGGGCTGAATGGAGGTTGATTTTAAAAGATGCCTCAAAGCGGGGGCTCCATGAAGTGGCCTCACTCATTTGTTAAACAGGTATCTGTCCTTGTCCAGGGCCTTGGGAATGGGGTTGCGAGTACATTCGCACAATCGCCGTCCCTTCAATATCACTCGTGTGAGGAGAAGGGCATGGAGAAGTTAAAGAAAACACAGATGATTGTCTCAGATACAGACAGAGGCAGGTGTGAGAAAGCCTCTGAGGGGGCGGGAGAAGGACCGGGCTCAGGTCATCAGGAAAGGCACAAGGACAGAAGGGATGCAGTTCCGGGGCCGGTGTAAGATCATCTGAGCACACTCTGGGTAAGTCTCCATCTTTGGATTATCTTATCGTACTGGGCTAGTGCCTCCCAATTCTCACTGCTGGCATGCCTGAGGTGGGAGGAGCTTAAAGATATTCTAGGTGTGAAAGGGCGAGGAAAGGTGGGAAATGTCAGGGAAGGGCTCCAGGAAACTGGGCTCTGCCCTCCACAGGGGACATTCAGATGCACATGGAACCCCTTACCAGGGTCTAGCCCAGCCCCCAAGCAAGTCACCCACCAGGAGTCTTTAACAAAGAAACTGCATTATGACAACAACCATGCAAATATGGCTAAAGGCAATAGGGGGAAACTCGATTCTAGTCTAATGCATGCTATTAGAATAATAGTTTATTAACCGCTACCATTATTTTATGCAATGGAATGTTAATTAAAGACATGAGAAGAACTCTGGTTCTCACCATAGAGCAACATACTGATATTAAAACAGCATCTGAAGTTTGTGGAGGGAGTGAAGGTTAGCGTGTGTGTTCACATACAAGGACCCTAAAGCCCCCGAATACTGACTATCCATCGATGGCTACAAAACCGCCTCACTGTCCAACATCTGGACACAAATCCTTTCTAAAGACTGTTGTTTAGGTAACGTGAAATTAATAAAGAAAAACCTTGCAAATCCTGGTATTCTTAAATGAGGTATCTTGACACTCTTAAATTAGGCCACGGATTTAAGAAATGAACTTGACCACTCGGTCAGATGGCTCAGAAGATCAAATCTTATATCATGCCAGTAAACACACTGAATGCAACAGATTGAGCAGTAATGGCCATGAGCAACTTAGAAGATTAAAAAATATACAAAATAGCCAGGCCGGTGTGGCTCAGGAGGTCACAGTTCGTGCCCATGGGGACAATTTGCGTATTAGCCTTTTATTTTATAGGATTATTTATTGCTAGTGTTTTTAAACCTGTGAACAAATACTCTAAAAATGAATGGATTCCTTTAGTAAAAACATTCGAGAAGACTGACAAGTAGTGGCTGAAATCCAAGTAGAAGCAAATTATACTGAACCTTTATTTCTAAGCGGATCACAGGTATTTACTGAAACATTAAATGTTTGCTGGGACAGTGATTTATGACTCGGTTCCAGCAGCAGCATGCAGCCAGCCCGGAACAGAAGGCCCACAGCCGGCGTCTACGAACACGCAGATCGGGGAGCTGCAGGCAGGTAATTAACCTTCTGGCCCAAAAGCAGTTCCTAGAATTTCTCTCATAATTTATGAACGACGTTTGGAATCCCTGTCACAGTCCACAGATTCCTTGCGGAATCACCCCAGTTCCAGCAGACCTGAGAAGCAGTGGACGGTCAGGAGGCAGAGCCGCTATTCCTGCTGCCCTCGGGGTGCCACTGCCGGCACTCCAGCCCGGGAGGCCGGTGATGAATGACAGCTGCCTGCCGGGCACAGACGCAGCTCTCATATGAACCAGCACCGAGTAATAAGGTCTCATGGAAGTTGGTTTTGTGGTGGGAAAGTCGCTCCAGAGTGGAGTTAAGTGCTCAGTTAGACCATAAGTAACACGCCACACCCCTACGGGTCCAAGTGCAGATGAGTATCCTCAACTGGCTGATGGCCCAGATGATATCATCACACATTGTGGGAGGCATGTACGTAACCCATAGTAAGTCAGGGGCAACGGGAGGTTAGGGGGTATTGTTAGAGAACAAGGGATAAAACACCAGCCAGGTGACACTGGAAAACCAAATTGTCATTTGCCTTCGTTCAGTTCTGGAGGAACCACACACGGTTCTGTAACGCGCAAATCACCGGATTTTGATGGGCGTGAATTCAACTAAGAGGCTTGAACTAGAAACTTCCTGAAATTTCCTTTCTATTCTCAAAGTCAATAATATTATATTTTTCCCTGGCCAGGGTGGCCCAGTTGGTTGGTCATCATTCTGTCCACTAAAGGGTCGCAGTTCAATTCCCGGTCAGGACACATGCCCAGGTTGCGGGCTAGATCCCAGAGGAGGGATGTGTATGGGCGCCAATCGATGCTGCGTTCTTGCATCAATGTTTTTTTCTCTCTCTCCTGTCCCTTCCTCTAAAAAGCAATAAAAATATTTTTTAAGAAAGAATACTATAGTTTAATGATGTATAAAAGCAAACGCCTTGTGCGCACTTGCTGGACATGCCCTTATTCAAATCACCTAATTATGAAGAATGAGTGGACTTTAGAAGGTAGATACAAAGTTTATGAAAAATAACATTTTCAAAGTTAATGGAAAAACCAAAGTTTTTTCAGATTTCGCCCCAGCGGTACCGAAGGATGGGATTGGGAATGGGGCGGAGGGACAGAGAAGAGGTGTGACAAGGGTACAGCTGATCCAACTGGTTGGTTAGCGGAGGCAGTAAAGGATAGAGTCCATCAAAATGTAAAGAACCAGAGGCATTTTTCAAAAGGTTTCCTTTAAACAGAGAAAAAATACTAAGATTCCTCCCAGAAGGGACAGACAGGTAGTAACTCAATAGCTAAGTTATCACCGTCTTAGAGAATGGCCGCTAGTCTGAGCCAGAAGAGTAAGAGCGGTTCAGAGAAAGTGAACATGAAGTAGACACACACCACACCCACATATGAGACAGGAAGTGACGCACGACACCAGCAAATGGAAGGAGGAGCCCGAGGCCGCGGCCATATCTCCCCTTCATAAAACCGGGCTGAGGGTACGAGAGAGAATCCGCTTTTCAAAATGCCGATGGACGGTTTGAATACTGTAACAGCAAAATGAAACCGGCTCTTTCAGCACCATGAGGAGACAGAAAAGACCGCGTGACCTGCAGAAGCACCTCAGCACACGGCGAAGAGCGCTCAGGGTCCATCGCCTCGCGGAAAGGCCATCAGTTGATAGCCATTTCCTGGGCCCAATAAAGCAACCCATCCGCTGGGTAACATTCAGGGGAAACTGTGGGGACTTGGCGGTTGCCGGAGTGAGAGTTGGAGAATGAAAGGGTTTCAGGGCAGTGAAACTACTCGGTGTAAAATTCCAATCACGGGCACATGTCGTGATCATTTGCCCGAACCCACAGGATGTCCAACAGCAAGAGGGAGCCTTAAGGTAGATGGCGGGCTCTGGGGGTTTATAATGTGTCAGCACAGGTTCATGGATTGTAACAGACACGCCCCTCCGGCTGGGGATGTGGATGGTGGGGGGCTGTGTCGGGGGAGGAGGTAGATGAGCAACTCTCTGTACCTTCCCTTCATTTTACTGTGAACCTAAACTTGTTCTAAAAAATAAAACCCTTTTTTAAAAAAAAAGCAATCTGGTGAAACTGCATTTAACCATCATGTTCTCTGCAGGTTATTGGCACTATAAAGGTGGCTCAGGAGTAAATGAACATGGGAATGTGAAAATAAAAATTTTAGAGTGCCTTCCATTTGGCTCTAAAGCATAAAACTTTCAAACTACTGAAGTAATGTTAAGACCTTTAGAATTTCATTCCTCACCTTTTATACTGGAGAACTTAGAGCATTTTGTAATTCTTGTGTTATATATTTTTTATAAATATTTATTGATTTCAGAGAGGAAGGAAGAGGGAGAAAGAGATAGAAACATCAATGATGAGAATCATTGCTTGGCTGCCTCCTGCACGCCCTCCACTGGGGATCAAGCCTGTAACCCCAGCATGTGCCCCAACCTGGAATCGAACCATAACCTCCTGGTTCATAGGTCAACACTCAACCACTGAGCCACACCAGCCATGCTTCTTGTGCTCATTATAACAGCTGGGTGGAAGAGACCACACTTGGATTCTACCTCCTTGACTAGGTAGGTCATTACCATATTCCCTGGACTGGCTGGGGCATTTGCTGTCTGAGCCTCAGGTTCTGTGACAGGAAGTGAGCGTGGCCTGGGGAACCTGCCGCTCGGCTGAGAAAGGTCCTGGGTCCTGTCCGAGGAGCTTCCTCCCTCCATCAACTGAGTAGAACCTGCCCCGCCTGCCCGGCCGTTGCAGCCCGAGCGTGGAGGTGAACCGATGAACAAAGTGCCACGTGGTAACCGGGAGCGACGTCCACGTGATGGACAGCGGGGGACTCCTGGTCGCTGCTGGATGAGACCCCCAGCAGGGGGCCAGAACCGCTCCCCGGCTGCTAGCTACCCGCTGCTCGTGGCTATGCCAGTTCCACAGGGTCAACCTCGTCACGCGGAACGAACCCGCCTCTACTGCTCTCTGGATAAAGTGGGAGTGGGCACCCCTGTGACCCGGGACGCACAGGGACCCACGCGGGAGGCTCAGCGAGAAGGCGCGGCCTCGAGGGGCAGAACCGGCCGCTTCTCCCGTGGAGCAGCTTGTCCTCGACACCAAGTGACCACGACTACGGCCATTCAGACGTCGTATTTGGTGAACATTTGCTTTTTCATATAAAAGCAGTGAGCCTGTCATTTAAAGAGGAAGGAAGGAAGAAAAGAAGGAAGGAAAGGAAGGCGAGGGGGGGAGTTGGAATTAGAGGAATCAAGGCACACTCGGAATGGAGGAGACCTGGGTCTGCTGCCACGTGCTGGACCGCAGACTCGCCGGATGAGGTCGGTGCTGACGTGAGCACGGGAAGAGCTGCGGCTCAGGGAGCCCGCGTCTCCCTAGTGGTCTGTGTGCGAGTCAGACCACAGTGCCGTCGCACCTATGGATTTGAACGGGACGGATGGGAAGCGTCGGGGAGCGGGTGTGAGGCCCCACAGGACAGGGCCTTTGGGAAATGCCACTTCCTGAGGTTGACAAAAGGATTAAGAGGAGGCCCCCGGCCTCCACAGGGAGTGATCTGCTCCCTCTTCTGTCCCCTCGACGGTGTGTACATTACATCAGTCACATCACAGACAGCGAGCGGATTACTTCCACGCTAGACGGTTAACTTAGTTTGAGAAAGGCAACTTATTCAAAATTTTTCTAGAATCAGAAATCGGATTTTATAAAACGTTAAGGGAGAAAACAGGCGAGATGGACTCTCCGTCTGGAGATGTTTTGCAGTATTAGGACGCCCTGGTCCCAGACTCCCCTGCCGCCCCACCCCCACCCCCGTGCCTTCCCCTACCCCCGTGGGACCTCAGCTGCCCGCTCACCTGTGTGGCTGCGGATGTGCACACGGAGCGTCCCGCTGCTGGCGAACTTCTGGCCGCAGTACGGGCAGGTCTTCTCCTTCTCTCCCGTGTGTGTCTACAGGGGCGGCGGGGGGCGGCGGGGAGGCCAAAGAGTTGAGGGTAAATCCAGAGAAGCAGGTAATGATGACGAAGGGCAAACCCTTTCCTCCTGGCTTACGTTTCACTAAAGTGATTCAGTCTCACAACGAGACTTTAAACCATTGTCACGCGCATCCCCACTGCTTCCAAACCCCCTCAGATCCACGCATCCGTGGGAACTTGAAAATAGCCCTGCGGGTTACCGTCCAGGCCCCTCGGCCACCCCGCCTGTAAGGCTGCCCCACGCGAGGCCGGGAAGCGGAGCCGCGCGGGCTCTGACCTTCTTGTGGCTCCGCAGCACGGAGGGCGTGACGAAGGCCTTGTTGCACAGCTCGCAGCGGTACTTCTTGTGCCGCTCATGCACCACCTGCACGTGCACGTTCAAGGTGTCCTTCCTCTTGAAGGTCGCGTCACAGTGATGGCACTTGAAGGTCCTCTCACCTTGGAAATAGGAGGTCACAGGAGAGGAGAATGAGGTGCCCCCGCAGGTCCCGCCAGCGGCCCTCACACACCTGCTGGTCTTGACCCCCCGCAGGTTGGCTTTACGGCTCTGACCGCGTATCCCACCCATAAAGGGGAGTGGGTCCCAACAAGTTGGGTTCTGCATTTGCAGAATCTCTGTGCGGCCAGGGAAGCCCTGTACCTTCGCATACTCTCAGCCTCTGCACCGGGAAAATGTGGGCATTGAATTCATTTCCTCAGGGTCCATCAACTTGTTTTAAAAGTAAGTTTCCAGGGTAGGGGCTGGGGTTTGAGCTAAGTAGAGTCTTGTGGGGACAAGAGGCCTCTGTCAAGGAGAGGAGGTGCGTTGGAGACCCCTCATTTCTCCCCTCAATCGCACAACGGTCCACACGGCCTTCCAGGGCTGGGGCACAGGCAGGCCTGGTCACTGGCAGCCAGCTGGGGGGCGAAGGGCCTGAGGGAGACAGAGGGGTGGGAGCACCCGTCTCATCCCGGGACGGGGGCCTCCATCCCCCCACCCGCCTCAGCACGGTCTCTGGGACTTGGTCTCAGGTATGTGGACGGGAGCCCCACAGTGGTCCTTAGTGGGCGTGAAGCTGCTGGGAGAGGGGTTCTGCCCAGGCTCTCAGACAGTTTGGGGGGACAGGGGAGCCTAGAGTGGCAACTCCCGGCTTATACCCTAGAGCAGCAGTTCTCAACCTGTGGGTGGCGACCCCTTTGGGGGTCAAACGACCCTTTCACACGGGTCGCCTAAGACCATCGGAAAACACATATAATTACATATTGTTTTTGTAATTAATCACTATGCTTTAATGATGTTCAATTTGTAACAATGAAATTGGGGGTCACCACAGTATGAGGAACAGTATTAAAGGGTCGTAGCATTAGGAAGGTTGAGAACCACTGCCCTGGAGCCTCAGGTGCCTGCCTTCATTCGTGGCCTCGGCTGCAGGGGAAGCAGCTTAGGGAGCGCTCGGCACTTTCTAAAGTTCACGGAACGCCACCTCTCAGCTCTTCCTGGCATGTCGGGCTCTCGGTGCCCCTTCCCAACACTCTAAGCGGGGAATGCGCACAATCAGAAGACAGCGTGTCCCGCGGGAAGTCATCAGTGCACGTAGCCCACGGCCCTAGGCGTGCGAGACGGACTAGCACCGGAATGCATGTTCCCTCCCCTTTAGAGAACAATGACATTAGCACAGATTCACACGTTCACTGGGGCAAACGACACACGCAACCTTCTAGTCTCAGTGAGAGATGCCTTGGCCCAGCCCCCTACGCCTCCATCACAGCCAGCGTCCCATGAGGCCTGTGGGGTCCTCGGGCTCCTTCCCAGCACATCGAAGGACAAAGGGAAGGAGAAAGGGGGAGAAGGCAAGCCACCCCCGCCCTTGTGTTTTCCATCAGAAAGCGGCTGTTTCGTCTCTCAGAGGCCTGTTGAGATCTGGTGTTTGAGACAAAGTCACGTGGGGGCCAGGAATCGCAGGAATCGCAGGACCGGGTGGGTTCTGAGGGCTTCGCCTGCAGTTGCTCAGTGCGATTGTGTCGTGGGGGGTGCCGTGGCGACCCAGTTTGTCTCTGCGTATCTCTTTAGCTAGATCTGAACATTTCTTTTGTGTGAAATATAGAACCAGTGAGAGCAAAGTGAAGGATGAGTTGGCACAAGGTCACGAATGTTAATTACACCAGATCTTAGTCAGGCACTGCAAGAAATTAAAAACCAAATCCTCCAAGATTGCGCACAGCCAAGCATTTTCATTAAACTGTCAAGAGACGCAAAATGCGCGACCCTGAACAGTACCTCACCACTCAGCACCTTTCTCCTCGTGTTTTCATTCCGGGTTTCTTGGCTTTAACGTGTATCAGAATTTTAAAATTCTGGTATGAGATTTTATTTCATTTTACCAGATTTCTTTGCCTTCAATTTATCCAATTTCCTCCCCCCCGCCCCCCATTTTAAAACCGAGAAGCTAGCTAGGAGCCTGCCTTTCAGCTTTCAGAATATTAGAAAATGGCAATAACTTCCAAAATAATTATGGCAAGTTCTCCTCGTACCGTGAGCGCATGTCAGTGTCTAATTACCACCTCCAAGTGATGAAGTTAAACAGGTTTTAAGCCTCCTGTTGTGTAAGATGTGGTCTGGTGTTTTGTCCTCCGTTTGTACCACCCAGTTTCCCATCCTCCTTAAATCACTCGCTTCCTCGCCCAATTCCAGAGTCGACCTTTCTAACCACATGTCGTGATGCAGCTTCATAAACCCCCTGATCAACGTGCCGATCAACATTATATTAAACACACAGGCACGGCCCAGCCTCGGTGGCCTCAATCCTCTGCCTCAGATTGATCAGAACCAACAGGATGAAGTCAAAAGTATTGGATTCCTTCTCCCGAAAATTCCTTGCTGCTGTTAAAAATAAGACTTCGGCCCGGCCGGCGTGGCTCAGTGGGTGAGGGACGACCAGGAGGTCACAGTTCAATTCCCGGTCAGGGCACATGCCTGGGTTGTGGCCTCCATCCCCCCGTGTGGGGGGCGTGCAGGAGGCAACCGATCCACGATTCTCTCTCATCAATGATGTTTCTATCTCTCTCTCCCTTCCTCTCTGAAATCAATAGAAAATATATATTTTAAAAAATAATAAAACAAATAAAACTTCATCTAGCCAAAGAAAAATTTCCTGAGTCTGAGGCCACGGTTGCAAGGCTCCCATGTGTCAATCCTTGTTCTAAAACAGTGATCCTTCCCAACCCAACGACAGGGAGACGGGATGGAAGTGCCTGCTGTTCCGTGACACGCGAGGCTTATGAAACTTCCAGCTGCGCGTTAGAAGGAGAGCGGAGAGTCTGCTAAGAACTTCCCCAGAGCAGCAAGGGGGCCTCAGGGCCTGTGGGTACAGCCCATGCTTCCTATGGGAAAAGATGCCTTTCATTACCATCGTCACGCTCAGCTTTCAGAAAAGCCTTAACATCTTTATCATTCTGATTTTTTTCGATACTCCCATGGACCAGAGAAAATTTCTTCCAAGATACTATCTTATCTGGGCAATCAGCTGTCAAGGATGAGCAACGACTTCGCTTCCCTCAGAAATATTAAAAATGCAATTAGCAGTGGAAACTTCATCTGTGGAGGATGATCTACTGAGTAAACAACTCCAATTAGAAGCAAGAAAAGCAACTGTGACTCGTTACACCGTTTTCCCTTCCGTGTCAGGTGCCGTGGTCACTAACACCTGGACGGCGCCCCCGCTTTGCCCTTCAGCTGGGCGGTTGCGCTTTCTCCTCTACAGCATAGTGATGGCCTCGCGATGTGGCTGTGTATTCCGGGGTCCCCTCAACATGGCTCTTGGTGCGACGCTAGGCAGACTTCCGTGGGGTGGGTGTGTCTGATAAACAAAGGTAAACCGCACCCCTGCACCCCTGCCCAGGAAGGGCGACGTGGGGGGCAGCGTGCTGAGCGGGGAAGAGCGGACGCAGAGCTGGCTGCTCCCCGAACTGCGAGCCGCTCCCCGAACTGCGAGCCGCTCCCCGCACAGCGAGCCGAGTCCGTGCTGCCCTCTCTGCGCCCCATCCTCTCAGTTCCTCAACTCAGAGGTCACGTTCGATGTGACTCTGACCTTCCCCATCAGCAAAGGCCTGTGAGCTCCTGAAATCACCCGCCCCGCCCCAGCCTGCCTTCCTTAGTCCTTCATGTATGTTTCACTGGGAGGGGCCACACCTCGGTGAGATTTGCGGGTATGTAAGCCCCTGCCACTGCAACTTGCATCAAACTACAAAACACTTCGGCAGCCAAGAATGTACATCCTTACATTTAAAAGGGACCAAACTGTCTGCTTTAGAACAAATTTCAAAGCCACCTTTCAGGACACAGGCTATGCGTTCCATACAAACTAAATGATGGTGCGAGTGACATGAAATAAAATCTCTCCTAAGATGGCTGATCTTCCTCTGGGACAACAAACAAGGACGAGGGAAGATGAGAGGCGATTACTGTCCTGTGTGCACAGCAGACAGCTCCTTGGGGCCGGGGGTGGGACGGGCAGCGGGGAGACAAGTGCAAGGTCATCCCGGGGCCCTGCCCGCCCGACGCACTTACTGTTGTGGATGAGCAGGTGTCTGTGCAGGGAAAATGGGGTCCGGAATAGGGCCTTGCATTCCTCGCACTGGAACGGCCTCTCCTCGGAGTGGGTCTGTGGAGGAGAAACTGAGTCAGGAGGACGTGGAGCCCACACATCCTCGCAGGAAAGGGAGCTCCGGGTCCAGGTGAGAAAGAGGAGAGAAGGGGATGCAGCCAATAACCTGCTTCTGACGGCCGTTGACTCCAAACCACTCACATCAACATGCTGTGCACATGGGACACACAAGTGTCCTTTCACATTCTCGCACCGGATAGACGTTTCATACATGTTCATACGTGGTCCAGGAAACGGTGCCCATGACCACAAACACTCCCCAGCATGCAGCAGGGGTTTCTCGGGCTCTCGTCCGACAAAGGTGTCGTTTCTCTGCGACTGAAGCACCTTGACCACCGAGGGCTTTAACTGCGGGGCCGGTGCCTCATCAGAAAGGGACTGGGCGACGGTTTCCACCCCCTGCCCACGTCAGTGACCACCTCCAGGGGACGTTCAGTCCTGGGCGATGCCCCCCCCATTAACCCAGGACAGTCACTCGTTGTAATTAACCCTCGGTAGATGCGTTAAATGTTTATTTTGTGTCAGATGCGAACCACCTTCCATGAGTTAGTTCACTTAATTCTAGCAGCAACTCGGCGAATAATGCTCTATTGTCCCCAAGGACAGATGAGAAGACCACGGCTCCAACAGTCTCAGTCACCTGCTAACTGTCCAACCGCACAGACGCAATGAGCATCATTAAACAAAATATACTGATAAACAAGAACCGCAAACCGCCTGCTAGATCTAAAACTCAAAAACAGAGCCCCTGCCTTCCATCCTACATGAGCATCGTCCATCTGGCACAAATCAGTGGCTAAAACCCGGTTCCACCACGAGTGGCAAGGTACCACCAACACGTCACAAATCACACTGTGCCCTTATTACAATAAACAAATCACGTAACTGATGGATTTTTATGATGCATGTGGGATAAAGATGAAGGGAATACTTTAAAGGAAAGTCACCATTCACAACATGGTGATTGACACATTTCCTTAGTCTGATGGACATTATAACCCTACTAGAGGTGAGGCGCAGGTATGGTCTCTAGGCCTGGCCTGCGATCAAGGCCATCTTCCCCGGCTGCCTGCAGCTGGCCCCACCCCCTGCTGGTGCCTGATAGCCAGGGGAAGGGACCGAGAGATTGGCTGTTCCCGCCCACTAGCCAGCCCCACCCCCGCGGCGGGTCGCCCTCTGTGTGGGGGGCGACCGACGGGGTGGGGGCCTTGGTCTGGCATCGCCCGCGTTCCCTGCCACCCATCCCCGGTTCCCCATTTGCCATCAGGCGATCAGAGCCTACTGGTCGGAGAAAAGGACCAAGAGGTGGTCAGTGCGCCTCACAGTGACTGGTCCAGCGGTCGTTCTGGTTGTTCCGCCATTAGGGTCAATTTGCATATTACCCTTTTATTATATAGGATAAACATAGTGTTGCTGAGAAAGGTGTGAGCATGCCTGTTTTCGGTTGTGAAAAATATAGAGAAAGGATGAGAAGAACAAATGCTTTAAAAATCAGGATAAGCTACAGATATTCGAATGTGCTATTTAAGCCACAGAAATTTAAAATGGCCCTGGCTGGTGGCTCAGTGGTTATCGTGTCAGCCCACACACAGAAGGGTCATGGGTTCAATTTCCAGTCAAAAATCAATGGAAAAGCCCCAGACTGTTTGGCTCAGTGGATAGAGCATCGGCCTGTGGACTGAAGGCCCCAGGTTCGATTCTGGCCAAGGGCACATACCTCTGTTGCAGGCTCCTCCCTGGCCCGGGCCTTGATCAGGGCTCGTGCAGGAGGCAACCAATTGACATGTTCCTCTCACATGGATGTTTCACTCTGTCTTTCCCTCTCTCTTCCACTCTCTCTAAAAATCAATAGAAAAATATATTCAGGTGAGGGTTAACAACAACAAAATATCAATGGAAAAAATACCTTAGAATGAGGATTAACCAAACAAATAAAAAACAAATCTAAAATGATAGGTGGAAATAGATAAATAAAATAGAAAAAAGAATAGGTTTCTTCTATTACAAAAATACATGATCATTTCGTATTGGAAAATATGGCATTTCAAATCGATAGGAAGACTGTAACATGTTTAGTAAATGGTTTTTAGGCAACTCTTTAGACATTCAGGAAAAAAATAAGTTCGGTTTAGGTCACACCCCTTACAATAAGATAAATTTCATTTCAATTTAGGTGGGTTTTTCTTTTTTAAGTTTGGAACAAAACCCTAAACATACTAGAAGAAAATACAGTGAATTTTAATATAATTTTGGTGCTCACTTCAGCAGCACATATACTAAAACTAGAGGCCCGGTGCATGAATTCGTGCATGGGTGGGGTCTGGCTGGTCCCGCCCAGACAGGGGCCGATGGGGGCCCAGTCGGCTGGGGAGAGGGGCCGCAGGAGGTTGGCCGATTGGCCCCACCCCTGATCGGGATGAGGAGGGGCTGGGGAGAGGGGCCGCAGGAGGTTGGCTGATTGGCCCCACCCCTGATCGGGATGAGGAGGGCCGATCGGGGATGGAGCCGGCTGGAGGGAGGGGCCGCAGGAGGTTGGCTGGCTGGCCCCACTCCCCACAGTGCACGTCATAACGACCAGTCGTTCTGGTCATTCCGGTCACTTAGGGTTTTATATATAGAGATTGGAACGATGCAGAGAAAATTAGCCCAGCTGGCATGGCTCCGTGGTTGAGCGTCGACCTGTGGACACAGGCCCGGGTTGTGGGCTTGATCCCAGTGTCAGGTGTGCACGAGGCAGCCGAACAGTGATTCTCTCTCATCATTGATGTTTCTATCTCTCTTCCTCTCCCTTCCTCTCTCTGAAATCAATAAAAATATATTTTTAAAAAAGAGAGAGAAGATTAGCATGGCCCCTGTGCACGGATGACATGCCGACCCATGAAGCCTTCTATCGTAAATATGTACATATGAATTTTGAGTGGGGGAAGGCTTTCTAGTCATGTCAGAACCCAGATATTGACAGGAGAGAAAGAATTAAATTTCAAAATGCAAGGCAAGACGGTCTGAAACCTAGGGTTGCTCCAGCCTTCCAGAAATATTACATCCCACCCTACGTCATGCTTCCTCTTTCTCCAAATCCAAGGCAAGACACTGTGGATATGACGCAGGCGGCTGAGTATGAGAGAACATGGGACAGTAAAGTGCTTTGCAACCAGATTAAGCAAACCACAGCGACCACAGCGAGATACCAGCTGGAAGTCAGCAGCGTATTTGAGCAGCAGTCTGTCCACAGAGCCAGGTGAACAAACACCTTTGTCACAGACCCGCCACCGCCACCTGGGCGCAATGGCGTTCGGTGTGGACGTCTCAGCGTTTAAGCCGCACAGTGCTCAGAGGACCCTGGAGAGCACCTGCGCTGAGGACGGTGGAGGGACAATGCTGCCACGAGTGGTCAGACGACTTCCGTCCCCAAGATGAATTTATTTTCTTTTTGTTTATTTATTTCTTTTTGTTGCTAATCCTCACCCGAGGATATTTTTCCATTGGTTTTTAGGGAGAGTGGAAGAGAGAGGTAAAGACACAGAGAAACATCGATGTGAGAGACATATGACTGGTTGCCTCCTGCATGAGCCCCCACCAGGGTCGGGGAACCCGCAGCCCAGGTACGTGCCCTTGACCGGAATCGAACCAGGGGCCCTTTGGTCCGCAGGCCGACGCTCTATCCACCGGCGAGGGCCCCGAGAAGATTTCACAAGCACCCGGTGAAACTCAGCTTTTGTGAAGTGACTTAGCCTTCCAGTTTTCATCTCTGAAGGGAGATGAACTTTTCACCGACCTCAATCGCATCATCCTTGAGCTATAGCCCATCCGTTCAAATGCCAAGTCACTGATGGCACCACCATCTGCCGCTATAACAGCGAACTGGTCCCCGCACCAGCCGATGAAATAGACCCTGGATGCGCCACGTCTGATGCCAGTGCAGATGTGGAAACACGAGAAAACATGTCACACTATTCATCACACCTAATACAATGTCATCAAGTGCAGCATAACTTTTATATCATAATTTCCAAATCAGCACACTTCTAGCCGCACAGACCAAATATTAATTTCATGAGCACAGAATACAGGTTTCATCGGGCCACTGGCAGTTGACATGATAACCTGCTCTCAGTCACAGCCACGGCTCCACAGAACCAGCATCTGCGGAGATGGTCTTCTCAGGGTCATACAGCAAAGCAAGAGAACTTTCGTGAAATTCAGAGAAAGCACAGAGAGAAAATAAACGTGGAGAAAATACTCCAGGAATATGTGTGTTAGAACCAGTCTCTTTTTAAAAGAGAGAGCTTTGTCATTAAAGACTCATGTCTGCATATCAGAAGCACGTTACGGTCCCATCAGGTCACAGAATAAACGGAAAGCCGCATACAACGTGCGTTATCTGGCTGTTAACAAGGCCTGTGCATTACGTTTTTACTGTTGGCTTTATAACTGGCTTCCTTCTTCGACTTCCGTCTCACAAAAACGAATGCAACTGGAGAGATAGAAAAACAATCTGTTTAGCTGTGCTCAACACAGGAACAAGGCAGCTAGCTCCACACAGAGAATTAGGATTATGAAAAGTTAGCGATGTTCCTACAGAATTACCACCCCTGTGGCCAAGCCCAGCCCTTGCACTGCTTACAAGACACAAGTCCATTAGCACAAAGCCATAACCCAGGGAGCCAGCTCTAAATCCCGCAGCCGTAAGGGCACTGAGGTGGGCAAAGGGCACCTGTTAGCAGAAGGGACAGCCATAACTGTCGAACAGTCTTCCTGGGAGGCCGCGATTAGGTTCCCGCTCAGGGCGCGTGCCCCCCCACGCTGCTCAGAGATGCTCCCTCAGGCTTCTAACCAAGATGCTTCTAACACAGTGGTTCTCAACCTTCCTAATGCCGCGACCCTTCAATACAGTTCCTCCTGTTGTGGTGACCCCCAACCATAACATTATTTTTGTTGCTACTTCATCACTGTAATGTTGCTACTGTTATGAATCGTCATGTAAATATCTGATATGCAGGATGTATTTTCATTGTTACAAATTGAGCATAATTAAAGCATAGTGATTAATCACAAAAACAATATGTAATTATAGATGTGTTTTCCGATGGTCTTAGGCGACCCCTGTGAAAGGGTCGTTCGACCCCCAAAGGGGTTGCGACCCACAGGTTGAGAACCGCTGTTCTAACAGCACTGCCTCCGGCTCACTACACTGGCATTAACTTAAAAACCTGCCTCTACAGCCAGCCAGCGTGGCTCAGTGGTTGAGCGTTGACCTATGAACCAGGAGGTTACGGTTCGATTCCCAGTCAGGGCACCTGCCCGGGTTGTGGACTCAATCTCCAGTAGGGGGTGTGCAGGAGGCAGCTGATCCATGATTCTCTCTCATCATTGATGTTTCTATCTCTCTCTCCCTTCCTCTCTGAAATCAATAAAATTATATTTTTTAAAAAGTCTGCCTCTACCGTGTCTGCCATGGATCAGCTGCCCCATCCTAACAAGTGTATTCTCTCTTCCACGATGAAGCTCTGTGAATATAGGGAAGCAGCAACTGTGTCTGCCCACCCCCACCCGACCCCCTACACTGTGCAGGCAGCACACGGCAGCCCATCATCTGCTAGCCTACAAAGGCAGATGGTGTGAGTGCAGGTACAGCCTGATCAGACCCCTACAGGAACGCCCGCTGCGCCCCCTGCAGCAGATGCAGGAGGAGAAACCCACGCAAAGGTGGAGTCAAGTGGCCGCGATGCAGCGATTGGGACTGACATGTGGTCTCCAACGTGGCCCCTTCCCCTTCCGAAGAGATTGTCAAGGATGTTTTTTGTTACTGTGCAAAACGTACCTTATGCTTTTAGAGCCTAATCCATAACCTATTTAGAGAGACCTGTCCTTTCCTTTCAGAGCTACTACATTTCACCTGAGCAAAGTCTCATCTGCAGCGATTAGGTTCATATTTAATGAACATGAACTGTTTGACCAAAGACATACTTTCTATAACAAATCCAACACGTACACACACGTGGACACAGACACAGACACACAGTATTCCATTAAATGACCCTCATTCCTACACTGTCTGTGCTATTTTTAATGGCTGCCCCGTGGCTCCTTGGACTGACTCCAAGACCCATGAAGTGGCCGTGGCCCAGAGTTTGGAATTCACTGGATGAGTCATCGCAGGAGGCCCCATGGAATTATTCCGAGAGGTGTGACTACAGGTCCCAGCAGGCCAGTAGAGTTCACCCCTGGAAGGTTAGGAAAAGGGTCTTTATTAGCCTAGACACAGCTCTGTCCCCAGCAGCTTGTGTGTGGCGTCATCAGGACAAGTCCTCTGTGCACGCTGCCACCATCACACGAGGACTGCCAGCCCCCGGATCTCAGCGGGTCCTGCCAGCCAGGCGTCCTGCCTGGAGGAGGAGGCTCACCCTCCCCAGTTCTGCTTTGCAATAAGTTTGATAGTGAATAAGGTCGGGGGTGAAGACTAACTGAGCGGTGTCTGTGTCTGTGGTTCTGAACTGCCTGCCCAATTGTGATTTACAGGATCTAAGTATACCTGGATGTAGACAAACCGTCTTTACTTTAGCTTCATCCTAAACGACAGCTATGAATCCGGTCCAACAATGACCGAAAGGACCAGGGAGAAGGGAGACTAATGCTGACCCACATTACCGGCAAGAGGATACAGAGAGCTGCTCCATTTCAGAGACAAAATTCACTCCTTCAAAATGTCACTGCCTACTGTCATACCCACAAGGAAAGAGTCCCTTCCCTTTTCAAGCAAACCTAAAGGTTACAATAACTAACCCCAAATAAATAATAAAAACGCATAGGTTACATAATCAAAAACCAACCAAAAGCGTCCATTGCTTTAAAATAACCACCGTCGGTCATGCCAAATGAAGCCCGTCAGTCCGACTCTAACGGTTTTTCCTGCTTGCCTGACAAATCCTTATTTTTCCATTTCTTAACTATCTGGCCACTTGGGACTCACGAGAGAAGAAAAGATTGATTCGCTTTTTTCACATGACGCTTGGAGACCATTGGGGACAGTTTCCCGAAACCAAGGCAAACACGCACTAGGACCAGACACAGCGAGCGCGAGTTGTTCCGCAGCGAAGGCTCGAGGGGGCGTCCGCTTTGGACACTGCAGGCCTCGCAGTTGCTGTCCTTCCCAAGACATCATTATTACTTCCATATGATTTATGGCCCCAAGTATGAGAGATGGTGCCGAGAGCACGGGCCAAATCCCACTCGGCACATAATAGCAGCCAAACTGTGAAAAGCTCATAAATGCGGGCAGATCAGTTTCATCAAAGAGAGAACGCGAGAGTTCCAGCGGCCGAGCAGGAAGCGGGCCAGGGGCGTGTTCCCGTCACGCGATTCCAGAGGCAGAAGGCCGCGCTCAGCACACGGCTCGAGAAACCAACAGCGGCCACCCGAGACGCCATCAATCAAACCTGCTCCCTCCTGGTAAGGCGGCCTCTTTCTATTTCTTGGTGGACGAACACGGAACCTGAAACCCTGACTTTGCAGATGATGTCAATAGAGATGTCTTTGGAAAGTCCCAACAAACGCTGGAATAACTACAGCTGGTCCTTGAACAACAGGGTTTGGACGGTGTGGGTCCACTTACAGGCGGGTTTGTTTCTTTTATTTTGTTTTGTTTTTTCAGTAAATACTGTAAATGTACTTTTTTTCCTTATGATTTTCTTAACTTTTTCTTTTCATGTCTATGCATTTCATTGTCTCACTTTATGGAAATAATTC
The DNA here is from genome assembly GCF_028538775.1 of Myotis yumanensis. Classification (NCBI taxonomy): domain Eukaryota; kingdom Metazoa; phylum Chordata; class Mammalia; order Chiroptera; family Vespertilionidae; genus Myotis; species Myotis yumanensis. The sequence goes on from NW_027223756.1 coordinate 106,882,685, forward strand.
AGTGTACAATGCATATAACATACAAAGTGTTAACCGACTGTTTATGTGATCTGTCAGGCTTCCTGTCAACAGTGGGCTCTCAGCATTGAAGTTTTTTTTTGGGGGGGGGGGGGTTAAAAGTTATACAAGAGTTTCAACTATGGGGGGGGGCGGTCAGCGCCCCTAACCTCCACATTGTTCAAGGTCAACTGTATAAATCCAATGGAAAATTGCAAGTGGGGAAAAAGTAATGAATTGTTTTAAAAGATAGTATATACATGACCCTTAACAGCACGCTTCCATCAACCAAAATCAACAAGCAAATATTTACTACACCACAAATACATGTTAACAGACATTTCTGAGATGTTGAGTCTCTTTGGACAAATTTTCTAAATTCAATGCAAACATTACCTATTATATACACAAGGTTGGTAAGATAAAACTGAACATTCCGAAACAAGAACTTGCGGAAAGTGTAGGAAACGCAAACAAAAATCAACAGAGAAAACGGAGGGACGACAGCTTGAAGCAAGTCCTATTGGGAGGAGGAAGGGAAGGGGGGTTAGAGGTCACACCGATGAGGACCAACGTCAGCTGTTCCAGGTGTGGTGGGCAGAGTGAGGACAGGAAGCTGCTGAGGTCAAAATGACGGGGTGGGAGGGGGGCAGGGGAGGGAGGAGGTGTGTGCTCTGACTCACCCGGCTCTGGGATCTGCTAACAACACGAGAGCCCAGAGGGGCGGATCGGTGAGCTCGGGGACGCTCACCTGGCAGCAGGGACGGCAGTGGGAGGTGGGGAGATGAGAAGCCTCCTTGGTGGGCATGACCGTGATGCCAAGCAGTCACCAGGATGGCAACACAGCGTCTGACTGAGAAGGGGTGGGATTAGGCGGAGGAGAGAAGCTTTAAGAACTGCCTCCTTGCCCTGACCAGTTTGGCTCAGGGGATAGAGCGTCGGCCTGCGGACTGAAGGGTCCCAGGTTCGATTCTGCTCAAGGGCATGTACCTGGGTTGTGGGCACATCCCCAGTAGGAAATGTGCAGGAGGCAGCTGATTGATGTTTCTCTCTCATCGATGTTTCTAACTCTCTATCCCCCTCCCTTCCTCTTTGTAAAAAATCAATAAAAATATATTTTTTTAAAAAAAGAACTTCCTTCTCATTCCAAAAAGGGGCTAAAATTAAAGGAAGGCGCAGGGGTCATTCTATGCTTTTGTTGTGAACAAAACCAGGAAACTCCAAGAGAGAGGTTATGGGGGCAAAAGGCAGGAAAAGGTCCTCCCGGGACATGTGAAATGCATCGGGTCAGAGAGATGCCCAGTTATGGGTCGAGCAAGTGGCCCTAAGTGCGGGTCTGAAGCTTGGATTCAAGAAGCAAATCTGCCGGGATTCGTCAGGAGAGAGTTGGCGGCAGAGGTCACTGTTGGGGCTGACACAGAGAAGACAGGAGGGGACTAGCCAGAGCTCCGGCCAGGCCCTGGGAGGGACCCGGGTGTGTGGAGAGCCTGGAAGCAGACCTGTGCGCAGACTGAACCCGTGCCACAAGGGAGGGAATGTGGAAGGGAACGTGAGCAGCGTGTCCAGCCTCAGAGGGAGGAGGAGGAAGAGGAGGAGGAGGAAGCCTGCATGGTTAGTGCCGTTCAGAAGAGAGGACGGAGGACCCTCTGCGTGTGCGGAGAGCGGTCTCAGAGGGTGGGAGATAGAAACGGGGTCCCCAGGCCACGGCCCGAGTGAGGGCTCAGCCACAGCACAGCCTCCTCCAGCTGTTCCAGGGACGGCCGGCCCCCGACATACAGAAACGGCTTCAAGGAGAAACGACCGGAAATCAGGGCAGCGCATCGGGAAGACAGGGGCCGTAGCAGCGTTACCTTCTTGTGGTTCTTGTACACGTTCCGGTGGGCGAAGCCCTTCCCGCAGCGCTTGCACTTGTAGGGCTTGTCCTCGCTGTGGATCACCTTGTGGGCGCCCACCTGGTCCAGCCGCTTGAAGGATTTGTTGCAAATCTCGCAGCGATAGGGCCGTTTCTCTGCGGAGAGGGAGTGCAGACCCCTCAGATCGACGTGAAGCGAAGGAGGGAAAACAGCCTCCCCTCCCGGGACTCCTCACGGAACGACACTGAAAAGTGATGGAAGCGCCGGCAGGGCCCCCACCGCCGGCCACCGGTGCTGACGGGCCTGCTCGCCAGGAAGCGGAGCTGGATCGTAGAGACCCGCTTCGTAAACTGATGGTGCGAAGAGCTTAGATATAAAGACAATTAAAGTCCAACAAAGAAATCCCACTTCCAAGAGGAAAACCCGCCAGTAGGTGCGAGTTTCCATCAGGGTCACACTCTGGCACCAGGCGTGGCCTGGCCATGATGGACATGAGGACTTAAAGGACAGACCCTTCTCCTGCTTGGCCGGGAGCCCGGCCCGGGAGACACCACGCCCGGAGGCAGCCCTGGAACCCCTGTGCTCACACTCCTCATGCTGACAACGAGGCAGAGATGCTGTTTGTTTCTCACAAAGCCCTTCTGAGGGGCACCCGTTCCCGACCTCTCAGGTTCATTTGACAAAACATCTGTCTCTATCTCCTAACAAAGTGGACATTCAGCGACACTTTGACCTTCATGGCCTCACGTTACCGACTTCCTGAACTCCAGAAAGAGACCTCACAAAGCACAAATCGTCCTCAGAGCTGGCTTTTTAAAAATCTGTATCACAGACCCCTTTCTGATGCAAACGTGCTTGCACTGAAACTACGGCTTTAAAAACTATCATCTTCAAAGTGGATGTCTGAGCGTCTCACTACCGTTTACCGGGACCTCAGTGAGACGGGAAACGCATCTCGAGATGCAGGGGCTGCAGCCGCGGCCTCGGTCCCCCGGTCAGGCCCTCCACAGGCTACGGACAGAAACCAGCTCCTTTCCCTTTCCGGCAGCTGTGAAGCATCCGAACCAGTGCCCCATGTCACAGACGAAGAATACAGAGCCTGAGGCTCAAGCAGGACTGAGGAACAAAAAAGGGGGGCTTGGAAGACCTTCGGAATCACTGAGACCAGCCACCCTGGCTCCATAGACAGGCTGAGGTCCAGCGAAGTTAAGTAACTTGTTCAAAACCGCACGGCTAGGGAATGGCTGCGCCACAACCAACAGCCAGGCCTCCTGCTGACCTCTCTCAGCGCTCCTGAGAGACAAGGCCAACATCCGTAGTGATTTCAACAGAAAGTTAAAAATACGTATTTTACCTGAGTGGGTGATCATATGACGCTTTAGCTGATTCGCCGAAATGAATTTCTTCATACATTCTTGACAATCAAATATCTCATGGATCTGCAAAAGGTTAAATCGACAACTGTCAAAGCCACATACATTTTATAGAGCTCAAATAAAAGTATAAACATGCGGAAGTTGCTACGGCAATAACCCAAACTATGTATTATAATTCAGCCCTAATCTGCTCATTCTATCCTATGTATATTAAAACTAGAGGCCCAGTGCAAAAAATTCATGTACTGTGGGGTGGGGTGTCCCTCAGCCCTGCCTGCGCCCACTCACAGTCCTGGACCCCTCCCTCCTTACCACCTGCCTGCTCACTGCTCCTTAGTGCTGCCGTGGAGGCAGGAGAGGCTCCCACCACCGCTGCTGCGCTCGCCAGCCATGAGCCCAGCTTCCGGCCGAGCAGGGGTTTCCCCTGTGGAAGCACACTGACTACCAGGGGGCAGCTCCTGAGTGGAGTGTCTGCTTGCCCCCCTCCCCCCTTCCCCGTGGTCAGTGCGCATCATAGCTACCGGTCGTTCTGGTCGTTCCGCCGTAACGGTCACTTAGGCTTTTATTATATAGAAGATTGCAATGAGCCTAAGTTAATTAGTAAACCCATGTCATCTATAATGATAAAAGCATAATATGCTAATTAGACCAGGTGCCCTTCCAGATATCCCTCCTTCTGGACAAAGCTGCGGCGGGTGAAGCCGTGGCAGAAGGAGCAGAGGCCCCAGGCCTGAGTTTTGTGCATTGGGCCTCTAGTTAAAAGAAAATAAGATTGCACACTGTTTAACTATGTAACACTGCGGACCTACCTAGTGCATAGTAAAGCTAGCCTTTCTGTAAAGCATCACACAGTGTGTTATGATAGCAAAGCCGCTGGGCCCTGACAGAGAGGAAGGTCACGGCAAAGTCCTGACCAGGCACAGATGGCAGTGCATAGTGAGCAATGAGGGGAACACGGATGGCAGTGCGTGGTGAGCAATGAGGGGAACAAGGATGGCAGTGTGTGGTGAGCAATGAGGGGAACACGGATGGCAGTGCGTGGTGAGCAATGAGGGGAACACGGATGGCAGTGCGTGGTGAGCAATGAGGGGAACACGGATGGCAGTGCGTGGTGAGTAGTGAGGGGAACACGGATGGCAGTGGATAGTGAGCAATGAGGGGAACACGGATGGCAGTGGATAGTGAGCAATGAGGGGAACAGGGATGGCGGTGCGTGGTGAGCAATGAGGGGAACACGGATGGCAGTGCATGGTGAGTAATGAGGGGAACATGGATGGCAGTGCGTGGTGAGTAATGAGGGGAAGGCCGTTGTCTCCTGGCAAAAGGCCCCCTTGATCTAAGTGGCCCTAAAAAGAGGGAGCAAGTGGGGACACAGCACCCAGGGCTGCAGTCTTTGCCTACATTCTGAGCCCGACGAATGGCAAGTCGGAGGCTGACAGCCACCTTCGCTTTGGTCAGAGCTGACTCTTGGTGAGTCGGCCCAGGCAGTTGGGAAAAGCAGGGAAAAGGAAGAGAAACAAGTAGAAGCAGACGATGCCGTCCCACTCCTCTGACTTGCGCCCCTGGATGCAGGGCATCTAATCTGGTCAGGAGGTGGGCGGGGTCAGAGAGCTCCAGGGCCCTCGGAAAGCAGGGCGGGTCGCACAGCACCCCCACGGCCAGGACCACGTGGTGCAGAGACCCTGCCTGGGACATCTGGAAGGCAGTCTCTCCCACCATCCGAGGCCCACCCACAGGAGCAAGGGTACAGCAAGCACTGTTTACTTAAAGAAAGTAAGTACAGGTCCATATTCTTAAACTATGTTCCTGTAACACATGAATAATGCCCTTTATAATGGCAAAATGCTCTAAGAAAGATGAGATGCCTTCTCAGCCACACATAAATGAAATCGTATTTATTTTCATTTTTAATGCTAAACCTTTACTAGAATCTACAACATAAAAGTGATTAATGCATTTATAACATGGAAACTTAAAATACTGCAGAATAATAATCATATTTGTATACTTCTAACTCTCGTGGCTCCTGAATCATGAAACACTTTTAAAGGTTGAATTGAACTGATATTACCCAAATTATAAAATAGAAAGCATTTACTGTGCATGAAAGCAATTTTGCATTAAATATCTCCTTTATAGTGGAAAATTCAGGCCAAAGCTATTTTCAAAACTCCTAAAAAGGTTTAATAAAAGAACCAGATTTAAAGTGAAAATGATAAGTAATTCTATTTATTTATGCCTAACGTTAAGTAAGGTACATAAATGTCCATTGATATGGGGGGGGGGGGGGGAATAACACTAATTTCAATCCCAAACTAAGTAATTTTCAAGAAGGATCACAGCCCGGCTGCCATGGCTCAGCGGTTGAGTGTTGACCTAAGAACCAGGAGGTCATGGTTCGATTCCTGGTCAGGGCACGAATAATTCTTTCTCATTATTGATGTTTCTCTCTCTCTTTCCCTCTCCCTTCTTCTTTGAAATCAATAAAAATATATATTTTTTTAAATAAGGATCAGAGTATATCTTATTGGAATATAGGATAGTATACAGTAATGTAGGCTATTACACTACCAGTGGTTTGCAACCTTCTGGCCCTTTAAATACAGTTCCTCATGTTGTGACCCAACCATAACATTATTTTCGTTGCTACTTCATAACTGTCATGTTGCTACTGTTATGAATCGTCATGTAAATATCTGATATGCAGGATGGTCTTAGGCGACCCCTGTGAAAGGGTTGTTCGACCCCCAAAGGGGTCGCGACCCACAGGTTGAGAACCACTGCACTGGACGAAAATGTAATTGGGCATCGTCTTAAAGCACCACCTACTGGCAATGTGAAATACTGCAACCAACCTCTACTAGACATCAGATGTCCCCAACCATGTGGATCGGTCAAAGCTGCCTATGGCTTCAAAAGGGCTAAGTCAGAGGCGCGAAGCAAATGCCACCTCGAGCTCATCAGTGACATTAATATCCTTAGAGACAACGTGGGTGCTGTTCTCCACCCCCACCAGCTAGGATCGAGATCTACCAAGACCTGAACAAGCAGCCAGGATCAAGCTTGTAGGAGAAGGAAATATTCAGGAACTACGTCTACTGATTCTGAACAATAGCTCAGAATATTCTTTGGACGAGGTTACTCTTCTACATCCCGGTCTTTCATTTTACAATGTTTGTATTGAAATCAATGACAATATTAAAAAAAAATCAACCTAGATGTACACGGCAGACACCATACATGACTAAAAAAATGGGACGCTCCGATGGGCGCTCATCTTTATCCCACTGACCTTCCTGTGCTCCTGTAGGCTGGACGCTGAGGAACACTTTTTATTGCACACGGAACAGATGAGCTTTTTCTTAGGATCTCCTGAAAGAGAAACAAAACACCACCAAGAGCTAAATGAGGAGCGTCGGAAGGAGAGTTTCTCGGTGTTTCCTCTTCACGTCTTCTCATCTTCCTCCTAGAACTGGAGTCCTAGCTCCTCCCAGAAGAAAACGGGGGACAGTTTATGACTATTCACCTGAGAATGGAGATAAATGCTATCGCCCATAAATACAAAATCTCAGTTAGCATCCACAGGATCTGGGCGAAGGGGAAAGGTGGGAAGGGGGCTAAGGGAGTCGGCACCTTCACTCCGCTTTGTCCTGGGTGACCCTGAAGGTTCCCTCCACTCTCCCAGCATCCCTAGGTTCAAGGACATCAGCTCCTACCAAGCCAACACTAGCCTGTACACTACTTCAGTTTTCCTGTTTTCAGGCAAATCTGATATTTGACTTTCAGATTCCATTTTCAAAAATATTCAGGGCCCACCCTAGCCAGTTTGGCTCAGTGGATAGAGCGTCAGCCTAAGGACCAACGAGTCCCAGGTTCAATTCTGGTCAAGGGCACAAGCCTGGGTTGTGGGCTCCATCCCCAGTAGGGGGGCGTGCTGGAGGCTGCCAATCAATGTTTTTATTCTCTCTCCCTCCCTCTCCCTTCCTCTCTGAAATCAATAAAAATATATTAAAAAAACAACAACTCAGCTTCTCTCTTCTCAGCATCTTCAACTCATATCCCTAAAAGGACCATCTGTCGCCATCAGTGTAACAGCGGGGAGACTGTCTCTCTCCTGGGATACCAGCCTTCCCAGCAAAGGATCCCACCGCCCTGTGTGGACACTGCTCTCAAGGTGGAATATCCTTTCCCCAAAAGTCTGTGCCGGCCATGGAGGAAAGGAAGAAGCAAGAGAGGCTCAGAACCAGACAGACGGGGTGCCAGGCCCAGCGGAGGGTGGGCACGGCGACCTCTCTCTGCACAGTAAGCCCCACATTTTCCATGACCTGCTGCAGAGCAAAACAAACACTTCGCTTCATAAACACTTTCCTACAAAACCGCCAGGAGCTTCCAGACGAGAAGGATTATAATGCCCAAGGCCAGTGACGAGCCGCCTCAGAGCCAGGGCTAGGGGAGCCCAGGCTGGAGACCGTACGCCCGGTGACGGCGGGAACGCACGGTCCCAGAGGTGTTTCAGCATCTGGCTTTTCACTTACACTGCAGACTCACTTCACAAATGACAAGAAAGATTTGCTGTAACACATCACAGACGGAGACGGAGGAAAGGAGAAGAGCGTGTTACACCCGACAGCTCGACACGGACGATGAAGGCGGGCCACGCAGAGCCAGGAGCAAGGAGTGCAGACAACGCAGCCTCCTCAGACCCACGCACGCCCTCCAGGAAAGGGACAGCACAGCCCTGTGGATGGAAACTTCTGCTCAAAATGTAAAACTTAAATATGTTAAAATTTTATAATAACGAGATTAGGCATTTGGAAATCCTATTATAGGATCTTAAAAACACTCAAGGGCTGTGCACTTTAACAGAGGTTAAAACTGTATTCCAGTCAGATTTTACTGACTTTAGTATTATATATTCTACGCCAAAGACACTTTTGCTGAGCTGGCTCGTACAGTTAAATTAGGGACTATTAACAACCTTAAAGGGCCACAGATGCATGGGCATCCGGAAGCTCTGTTTCCAGGCCAGTCCTTCCTCCACCAGGGCTCCCACGCAGCTCACACCTGAAGGAGCTCACACACAGCTCACACCAGAGGAGGCTCACATGCAATGCAGCTCACACCTGAGGAGGTTCACACACAATGCAGCTCACACCCGAGGGGGCTCACACACAGCTCACACTCGAGGGGGCTCACACACAGCTCACACCCGAGGAGGCTCACATGCAATGCAGCTCACACCCGAGGGGGCTCACACACAATGCAGCTCACACCCGAGGGGGCTCACACACAGCTCACACTCGAGGGGGCTCACACACAGCTCACACCCGAGGCGGCTCACACACAATGCAGCTCACACCCGAGGGGGCTCACACACAGCTCACACCCGAGGGGGCTCACACACAATGCAGCTCACACCCAAGGGGGCTCACACGCAGCTCACACCCAAGGGGGCTCACACACAGCTCACACCCGAGGGGGCTCACACACAATGCAGCTCACACCCAAGGGGGCTCACACACAATGCAGCTCACACCCGAGGGGGCTCACACACAGCTCACACCTGAGGGGGCTCACACACAGCTCACACCCGAGGGGGCTCACACGCAGCTCACACCCGAGGGGGCTCACACACAGCTCACACCTGAGGGGGCTCACACACAATGCAGCTCACACCCGAGGGGGCTCACACACAGCTCACACCCGAGGGGGCTCACACGCAGCTCACACTCGAGGGGACTCACACACAATGCAGCTCACACTCGAGGGGACTCACACGCAGCTCACACCCGAGGGGGCTCACACGCAGCTCACACCCGAGGGGGCTCACACACAGCTCACACCCGAGGCGGCTCACACACAATGCAGCTCACACCCGAGGGGGCTCACACACAGCTCACACCCGAGGCGGCTCACACACAATGCAGCTCACACCCAAGGGGGCTCACACGCAGCTCACACCCGAGGGGGCTCACACACAGCTCACACCTGAAGGGCAGCCCAGACCAGGTGGAAGTGCCAGCTCACTCGCTCACACCAGCAGCCAGGACCCACCATGTCTGCATTAGAGACAAGGCACAAACAGGGACATTGAGGCTGACCCCGATCACCCTCCTCTCCTGAATGCGAGGGTCGGGGACAACAAATCAAGTTTCCTCGTATCAGAAAGACATGCCACCCACTTCCCAGAAGCCGAGGCAGCAGGATGCCCTGGAGGAAGTGTGGGTGCAGTAGGGGCTCCGGGGACCGCCCCCTCCTCTAAGGACACGCCTCCCGGGGAGGAAAGCGAGCTCTGAGGGTGCGGGGTCTGCTTGGCTCAGTGCAGTGCATTCGGTCCCTGAACCAAAACAGTCACAGTGTGTCGGGCGGATGCAACCCCGTGACGGTCGCCTCTCACGCCTGCGTCGCTGTTTACCCAGCCATCGCAAGAATCCAATGGCATATGCTGTCCGCATCCAAACAATCAACCCCCCTGGCACAAGGCAGCCGGTCATTCTCCCCGATAGAGAAGAGAAGCGTTAAAAAGCGGAATTTTCCTTTCAGGATAAGAAGGCAGATGGACTCAGGCAGGAAAACGACAGATTCTGCCGAAATCGACTTGGAAAAGAAAGTGTCGGGGGAAGGGAACGCCTGTCCGCACACACGTGGAGGGAAGGCCAGCTGTCCGCTCCACAGCGACAGACAGAGGGGCTGCAGACAGACAGACAGACAGACAGCTGTGGACAGACGGACGGCTCGGCCGGGAGGGGACAATCCCCTCCAGGACCCCTCACCCGCGTGGACGTTTTCCTGGTGTCTCCTCAGGGCATCCCTGCTCTTCAGCCGCTTCCCACAGCTGCCGGCCTTGCACACGAACCTGGCTTTGCCCCTGCACGTCTCCTGGTGCTGCTCGCAGCTGCGGGGCAGGGAGAGGGGCCGGAGGCAGCTTTGAGCGAGTGCCCCAGCCCGGGCCGGGGTCACCGCGTGCATTACTGGGCAGAAAGGACAGCGTTTCAGGTCTATAGCCCGGAACACAGAGCCACGGAGAGGCCTGACGCGTGCACTCCACAGTGACCCGCGGGGACCCCGTGCCTCACAGCCCTCTGCTCACCCACACACACCTGGGCGCCGAGCTGAAGGGCGCATTGCAGGCGGAGCACTGGAAGCTTCGGGGGGAGTCCTTCGGGCTGCCTTTGGCCGGGCACTGGAGAGCACTGAGGAGGAAAGACAAGGAACAGAGATGCATGAAATCGCCTCTGCTCTGAACAGTCAGGGAGCACGCTCTCTTCCCACTCGTCCGTGGCCCTTTAAGACTGGGAGGAGACCCTAACTTACCTGTAAGAGCCAGCTCAGGTGTAGGATATATAAGACCAAACTCAATAAAAGCTGACCGGAACGCAGTCTTAACCTCTGTTTAAGGTGCACAGCCCGTGTGTGTGTGTGTGTGTGTGTGTGTGTGTGTGTGTGTAAGAGCCTGTAATAGAATTTCCAAATGCTTCATCTCTTGTTGTTATAAAAATTTAACATATTTAAGTTTTAAGTGTTGGGCAGACATCTTCCTCTCACGTTTCACAAGCCAAAGCGGATGTGTATAACACCGGGCAGCGACTGAGAAACGTGGCCGATTTCAGAATTTCACGCCAATGAATGAACGAATAAAACCCTAACCCTATGCTGGGGCGTTCTTGCTCACGTGCACATGACGCTCTGTTCAAAATAAACGTTCCCAAATGCATGCATCTACTCTCTCACTTTTACTAATAGTAATTCCTGATCCTGTGAAACACTAAAGTGAAAGAACAGTGTTACGTGCTGCTGACCTATCCATCAGGGGACAGAGGGTGCGGAGCGATGGGCGGGACCATGTACGCCATCTCGGCGTCCTGGCCTCACACATTCACGGAAGTGACTCCTCAAAGTGGCTGGGGAAGCAGCAGCGTCCGCACCGTCCCTGCCTTCCTTGTGCTCTGAGCTCTGCGAGTCCCACACTCGCCTCGCCCTGGTTTCAGCAGGAACATCCACGCAGACCACTGAGGCGTGGCCTGCCGCCTCCACGCGCCCGCCGTGATTTGCGTGTCTAAGTTCAGATTAGTAAACCAATGAGCTGGGGCGTGAGCGGCCAGTTGGCGAATGGACAAATGCTGGTTTGCATAAGCCATGGTCACTAGTTAAACTCACAACCGGGATGTTTCAAACGCCAACACACTACAGCGAGATGAGTGAATGACAGTGACCCTGGGAGCTCTGACCTCCCCCCCCCCCGTGTCTGCCACACACACACACACACACACACACACGCACACTCACACACACGCACGCACACTCACACACATGCACGCACACGCACGCACACACACGCACACACACACATGCACGCACAAACACTCACACACATGCACGCACACTCACACACATGCACGCACACACACACACACACACGCAGTTAGAACCGCGGGGAGCCAGGGTCCCTGGGTCAGGGCTGCGCTCTGCGTACGCACTGTCTCTGCAGGGCCTGGCGACACACACACACACACACACACACGCACGCACGCACACTCACACACATGCAGTTAGAACCGCGGGGAGTCAGGGTCCCTGGGTCAGGGCTGCGCTCTGCGTACGCACTGTCTCTGCAGGGCCTGGCGCACGGGGAACTTCTTTCCGCAGGGTTTGCATTTGAATTCCTTCTCCCCGTCGGGCGTCCGGTGCAGCGCGTGCAGGTGCTCGGCCAGGACCTCCTCGCTGGGGAAGCTGGACTCGCACTGGGGACAGGAGTGGTCCTCGCCGCAGCCGCGGCAGCCTGCGCGGTCACAAGGGCGCGGGTTACCGGACGCGAACGGGAAGAGCTCTCAGGTCGCCCCGCGTTTTAAAACCACATCAGCGGTGCTGCCTGGGATCAGAACTGAGCATTCGTCTCGTCTCTATGAACAGGAACAGTGTGGCCCGTGAAAAATAATAGGAAGTGTGACTAGAGAGAAAAATATTGTTTTTTTAAAAAATAATTTCACTTGTGTTGTACCAAGTTATTACAAAGTCATGTTTCTCTTTCCCTGCAATGTTAACTGTTCACGGCAGGGAGCTAGTGGTACGTTACAAAGGGGGGCAGGTTCCCCCAAAACGGGTCACCTCAAGCTCATGTTTAGATACATGAAGAGACTGTCCAGCCGAGGACTATGCTGCATCCGCAAGGGGAATGTCACGCCTACGTGACAGGCCCTGATAGCAGGCCAGGGAGACCCCGCTGCTGCTGGCCATCCTGCCCGCCACCACAGCTCTGCCCGAGCCTGCATTCAACTTACATATCGTGTCTGACTATCAACTGAGCGTATATGTAGAAAATGCAGAAAATCTGAAGCAAATAAAATTCACCAACCACCCAGGCAGGAAGAGACAAGCACTCCATCCATTTCTGACTGTTCTGTGCTTTCATATGTTGCACTCAGCCTAGAAAGAGCTACGTGGATGATCACACTTCATATGCAATGTTATATGTTGCTCTTTTTTTCCATTTAACATGGAAAAGTAAAAAAAAAAAAAAAATGAGTTGTTTTACGTGAAGGTTCCATAATTTGTTTAACAAAGCTCTTCCTTGTTAGACATCTGAGCAGTTTCCTTTGTTTCTCTTTATCTTGTACTAGAGGCCCGGTGCACAAAATTCGTGCACAGGTAGGATCCCTCGGCCTGGCCAGCGATCAGGGCTGATCTGTGGGGCAACCGGTGGGGTGATCGAGGGGCCTCTGCTGGCACCCACCTTGGCCGGCCTGGGGCCTGTGGACTGGGGGCAGCTCCTGCATTGAGCATCTGCCCCCTGGTGGTCAGTGTGCAGCATAGCAACCAGTCGTTCCACTGGTTGTTTCACCTTTCGATTGATTTGCATATTAGACTTTTATTATATAGGATTATTATTTTTTAATCTCACCCAAAGATATTTTTTTCCATTGATTTTTAGAGAGAGTGAAAAGGATGGAGGGAGGGAGGGAGGAAGAGGGAGAGAGAGAGAGAGAGAGAGAGAGAGAGAGAGAGACTTGGATGTGAGAGAAACACAACAACTGGTTGCCTCCCACACATGCCCTGACTGGCCTAGGATCAAACCTGCTACCCAGGTAAGTGCCCATGACCGGGAATCGAACCCTCCACCCTTTGATGTGTGGGCCAGTGCACCAAACACTGAGCCACGTCGGCCAGGGCAGCTTCTGTTATTTATTGATTGGTTGGTTGTTTTGGTTTGGAGTTTTATTCTAAATAAAAATAGCAACAATATAAGTACTTAATTCGTATGTTTTAAAATCTATTAATTTTGATTCTCTTCACAAAAATAATGGAAATTGCTATTTTGTTAACTAAAGAACAATAGGGGCGGTATCACAGAAGTAGGAGACGTATTTAAGTAATGGACACAATTACAACATGTCCCGGGACAAGGAAGATAAAGTCTCAGAGACTCGGGGACCTGCCAGGTCACAAGGCAGGTGCAGGGCTAGAGCTGAAGTCCTCCCTCCTGCTCCCCCCGTGCACCCAGGAGAGCGGGGCTTCCTGTGACCTTGGCCATGATGCAGGGCACACCTGTCACCACGCCCAGCATGCTCCCCCCGCTGGCAGAAAGCTGGGCGCACAGCTGGGCACCCCCAAGCGCAGTGCTGGCAAAGCTAGCTCCAGTTTGCAACCACCATTCACCCCAGTTCTGTTTCTCCTCCACTTCCGTCCGCTGGGTCGCCGAGGCGAGGTCGTACCTGTCCTGCCAGGTGTGGACTCCCCTTGAGCGAGGTGGCCTCCCCCCTCCGGGGCCATCGGCGGGGTCTGCGGCTCCTCCTCGTCGGCCTCCATGTCACTGTCCAGGTAGCCGATCAGCAGCTCTGTGTCTGACTCTATGTCTTCAACCGCCAGGTAGAAAATGTTTTCTCCTTCCTGTTGCATGACCAACACAGCTCAGTGGAAACCGGGGAAGTTCCGGCAGGAATTAAGAAGTCATTGTAGAGGCTGGGGGGCCGTGCACCCTGAAAAGGCACTATTACTGCTTTTATGTCCAGTTAGTCTGGATACTGAAAAGGGAAACTGACAATATTCAGTCACCTTTACATAAAATACAAACAGATATGTTATAGACAGAGACACTTATAGACATCAAATAAAATGAGGGCAACTGTTTAATCTTCTGAAAGTGACTGGCGCATCGTTCATTGGCCTGTGCCGGCCGCCCTGAGGCCCGTAAACGCATCAGGAAGGACCTTGCTAAGTGAGTGTCCTTTCTGCACCCAGACAGGGAGCGAGGACACATCAATGAAGTCATGTTGAATAACGTTTCACGCAAAACCGGAAGGAAAACGAACTTTCAAGTCTCAGCACACACCAAGCCCTGAAACCATTCCCAAAGCGCTGGACCGGAAACAGCAAAAAGACGTGGTACCTGGGCGCTCAGGGCATCGTCTGGGTCCCCGTGGCACCCAAACCCCACCTCAGGGCCAGAGGGAGGGGAAAACAAGTCCCACCCACGCACCAAAGCTTCTCAGAAAATTCCAGAAGACAGAAACCAATGGGGCTGAAAGGATGGCTAACCACCGCAAGGGAAATCTCAGCCCCTAACAGACAGGAGGGAGGCCCCGGAAGCCCCAGGGACCTGCACGCTGGCCATCACTGAGCACAAGGCCTGCTGCCTGGGCCGGCTGCAGGGAGCCACTGGGCAGCTGCGGTCCCGGGAGGAGCACCGGACGGCTGGCTTCACAGACCTGGGGACTTGTCCTACGAAGGCTCCTGGCGTGGCTGCTGAGGGTGGAGAGAGGCAAAGCCAGCCTGGACTTACTGAAACTTGGGGGTGGAGAGGGGGCGGCGGGGGGGGGGGGGGGGGGGGCGGGAGAGGGGACAAAGACAGAACCTCCAACAGGAGTGAAATCCCACTAAACCCAGCACAGAGGGAGCCTCCTTCTCCTCTGGGGGTCACAGCGCTCGTGGTGAAACGGGGGGGGGGGGGGGGGGCAGTTGGTGGGGGCGGGAGGAAGAGGAGTGTGTGTTCACACGCATGCATGTATGTACTAGTATGAATACACGGAAAGACTGGGAAAATATGCATCAAACTGTTTACAGTTCTCTTTTAGATTTTTCCCTCCACAGACAGATTACTTCGTAATTTTAAAAACAAAATACATTAGAAAATGCCTTGGAAGGGAGAAAGGATGGTCATGTCCATCAGATACTGCACACGGGAGGCTGGGTTCCAAGTTCAAAGCCGGGAGCTCACCTGACCATGGGCTACAGCTCCTGAAAGGAGATGCCCGTAACACTTAGACCAGTGGTTCTCAACTTTCCTAACGCCGCGACCCTTTAATACAGCTCCTCATGTTGTGGTGACCCCCAATTGTTACACATTGAACATAAAGCATAGTGACTAATCACAAAAACAATATGCAATTATAGATGTGTTTTCCGATGGTCTTAGGCAACCCCTGTGAAAGGGTCATTCGACCCCCAAAGGGGTCGCGACCCACAGGTTGAGAACCGCTGACTTAGAGATTCCTGGAGGGTTTTGAATCCCGTGCCTCCGAGAACCTAAAAGAGTGAGGTCTAAGTGAGAACACAGAACTAGCTTCCAAACAGCCATTACTCTGCGTGCAACACACACCAACAAACACCAACACAAACACGCAGCACAGCAGTCTCTTCTTAAATTCACGCAGAAGCAGAACTTTCCGGCAGTCTTAAGCCACCTGCTAAGCGTTGCCCAAAGCAACCGAGGACGCACCCGGCGAAGCCTTCAGAACAGTCATAAATCTCCGTGCTTATCTCGTCGACACCCAAGAAAGCCAATTAGTTAAACGTCCAGCGTACATATTAGTCATTAATGTGGTGCCGGCCTTCGCAGCGCCAGGAAAAGAGCGATTTTTAATTTTAAAACGTGATACACGGACTGAAACTGCCTACAGTCACAAGACACGCATGCCTCTCCAGGGCTCTGACACAAGAGCGGGTCTGAACGCAGCAGTCACTTCAGTCTAATGAGAGGAATGGCAGCGCTGCGGCTCCGGGACCACCGGCAGGATTCCCCCGAGAGCCAGGAGCGTGTAGGAGCAGCAGTGCCCTTCCGGCTGTGGCTCCAACCCATTCACTCTAGGGGACTGTCTAAGCCAGTGACGGTGAACCTTTTGAGCTCGGCATGTCAGCATTTTGAAAAACCCTAACTTAACTCTGGTGCTGTGTCACATATAGAAATTTTTTTATATTTGCAACCATAGTAAAACAAAGACTTATACTTTTGATATTTATTTTATATATATTTAGATGCCATTTAACAAAGAAAAATCAACCAAAAAAATGAGTTCGTGTGTCAGCTTCTACCGCTGCCTGACCAGGGCCTCTTCCTATCCCCTGGCTACCACAACGGCTTTGAGAAGTGTCCCCCTCAATTGCCTCCTGGCCTACAGTGAATGGGTTTCATCCTTCAACAGCCATTCATGACCTTCTCCTCCTGTCAGGGCGTCCCGGCGGGAACCTGCCAGAGGCCTGGCCTCAGGACTCGGGGTGATCTCCGCACCGCTGCCTCTTCCCAGCCACCGCCAGCCCTTGGGCAAGAAGGCGTCAGGCCCGTTGGCCCAGCCTCAGACTTAGCACCCCCTCCCTGCCGGCATCCGCCCGCCCAGCCACTTACTACCAGATGCTCCCGTGTTCATGTTCAGATCCCCAAATTCACTTTATCACAGCCACCACGGCCGGTCGCTGGGTTGGCTAGCGCTGCCCTACACACAGTCCCTCCGTAACAGCCGCTCCCTGCATGACACCCCACGGGCTGGCTGCCTCCCGGCACCGCTGGGTTCCTGCCACCGGCTCTGGGTGATTCCGCTGAAAACGCTTTCGCTGAAAGAGGCTGTTCGATGTCACGGCCTGTCCCAAAGCAACCGCTCTCGGCCTCTGGTGGCCGTCGTATGGGGGACGGGGAGACCCCCAGAGGGTGACTTGACAGCCGTCATCATCTCCTGCATCCCTGCCCATCGCTCCGAATTTCGTGTGGTTTTCGGGCTTCTTTCACTTGGTTTTATGTGCACGTCATTTTCAGCTACTTACTTGTACTCTGTGCTGCTCGTTACACCAAAGAGTGACAAGAGCTTGCCAGGATGGTTTGGCTCAGTGGCTGAGTCGACCTGTGAACCAGGAGGTCTCGGTTCAATTCCCGCTCAGGGCACCTGCCCGGGTTTCAGGATCGATCCCCATTGGGGGACGTGCAGGAGGCAACGGATCAATGATTCTCTCTCATCATGGACGTTTCTGTCTCTCTCTCCCTCTCCCTTCCTCTCTGACACCAATAAATGTACATATATTTTAAAGTTAAAACAGCTTAAATGTCCAACGATGTAAGTTAGAAAGATAAAATGTCTAATCATTGGTTTTAGAAGATTTATTAAATGTAATGTTTATGGGAAAAAACTGTATGCTATATATGTATATCTAGGCATGTATTGTGTATGTGTGTGTCTGCACACGTGCACACGCGTGGGCCTCCAAAAGAACAAGCTATCGACGACGGTGTTAACACAGCTCGCTTCTAAGCAAAGGGGCTTTGGGGAATTCTGCATGTTCCTCTGGCAGCCCCTATGATACAGTCTTTCTGGAACTGCATGTAGTACTTGGGGAAAAAGAGAACAATAGTCTGGACCCTGGTGGGGTTGCCAGGCAGTGGCCAGTGGGGCTGCCAGGCAGTGGTCCGTGGGCCGCAGTACTTGGCGGGGCTGCCAGGGCCCAGTCTCTTCCGGCGATGAATCAGCCACGGGAGCCCACAAGCCGCTTCCTCTCTCAGCCCCCAGTTCCTCATCTAGGAGGTGGGGACATAACAGAGCTGTTCTAGGCGGGTCACGAGGAGGAAGGCCCAGCAAGGTGCCCGGCACACAGTAAGCCTGCATGACGGGGAGCGCTTAGTGTGCGATAACTCCGGAAATCCAGTGGTTACAATACTTTCTTTTCAAAACTGTCACACAAACCAAGTTGCTCTGACACTGCGGCTTTTCACCAAATGTCATCTGGCCACACTGCGCTCCGCCAAACCCTGAGCCAGCTCCCCCAAACCCTGAGCCAGCTCCCTGCCGGCCGCCCACTCTGTGAGGCCCTGCCCCTGCAGGTGCTGCCCTGCCCTCTGCGGGCTCACCTCCTCCCTGGCCTGGTCCTCAGCACCACCTGCTTATCTGGTCTATCCTTAAAGGGTCAGGCACCCGTTTCGCCTGCAACTGAGGGGGTTCCAGGACGTGGGCTAACTCAGGGAGCCCCGGGCCATGCTCCCTCCAGCCCCGTGCTCTGCAGAGCCACTCCGCCCCTCACGGCCTCTGCCTAGTGCTGGCGGGCCCACGCCCCTCTGCCACCCCAGCCCAGGGCGCTCAGCACACAGTCCTGTCCCCAGACAGGCCTCCCCGGGCTTAGCAAGGGGACTCTGTAACCTGAACCCGCTTGGTCCTGGCGTCCCAGTGGCCTTCACGTGAACCTGCCTCCTGTGCCGTCCACCCGGCTCACCTCCCCTCCACAGCCCCGGGCGCACGCCGGTCTCCGCGTGGTCACAAAAGTGCCGCTGCCGCTGCTCGGCCCACCCCCCTCCGCGACACCCCTCCAGCCCCCTAAATCCACGCGGGTGCTCCAGAGGAGCTCGCTCTGCCTCAACTTCAGCTGGAGCTATTTATTTCTGTGCTTCTGTCACGTAATTCATGTGACCAATGGCTTTGCTTGCGTCCCAAAAGGTGACTTCCTGAAGGCAGGGAACAGGCATGCCCATCGGTGCCACAGCAGAAGCCATCCCGTGACCGCGGCTCAAACAGGACACAAACAGGAGTCGCGTGCGCGGAACTGGAATGCCCGCGTCTACAGAAGAACAGCGCCCGTTAGGAAACACGCTCGGTAAGATTCCCCTTCAGCGCTTACAGCTGGGCGCCCAGTGCCGTAATCCGGGTCGGAGAGCGGCCACCTGGAAGGGCTGCTGGGGGGAACAGAGGGGGCGCTGAGATGTAACCGGATTCCTGACTGCGGAGGAAGCCCCCCACTTCCTGACAGACTATGTGGGGTGCGAACGGAGGGGCGGGTCAAGGACAGGTCCGAGGTGACGTTTCCCCTCAAGCGTTCACAGATGTCACTCCGTTTAATGGTAGCTCTTCCTAAGTGTTCACATAAGACACCAGCCACAGATGTTTGCTGTGAACTGTTATACTGTGAATCAGAAGGCGCCTTAATCAATAAGCCACATTGCAGAATGTCTCTGTCAAATTCTGGGCCCCGACATGGTGGAAGTCTTCCCTATTTATACTGTTTTCAGCTCTTTGTCTTCCAAATTTGGAACGAGACTTCCGGGCCTTCTGAGGAGGAAGGCCTGTGTGCTGGGACAGGGCGGTGAGACCGTATCTCAAGGCTTGGCCTGGTGCCAGCACTGACGGCTCTGTCTGGGGCAGAGTTTACGGCCTCTCTGGAATGGGAGTGGTCTTATTTTCCTTATTATTTAAGCAAGCAAGTGTTCACAGAAGCCAGAAGAGCAGGGTTACAATTTCAAACAGCAGTTTTTTACACAAGACGGAGGTTACTGTGCTTCAGAACCTCTGCCTCCCCCCCGCCCCACATAAATATATTTTCCCGTGGTCCTTCTCACAGGAGCTCAAGAACATCAGTCCCTGCAACCACTTTGTAAGCTAACTGCTATTCTTCAATCTGCAAACGAAGACTCACTCAGAATCCCACCCCCCAAAAAAATCGTTTTAGGTCATAAAATAATTGCAAGGCCCCTCATTTGGCCAGCTGACAAATTCTGGTAAGAAAAGCAAAAACTGCCCTGACCAGTTTGGCTTAGTGGATGGAGCGTCAGCCTGCGGACTGAAGGGTCCCAGGTTCGATTCCGGTCAAGGGCATGTACCTTGGTTGCGGGCACATCCCCAGTAGGTGGTGTGCAGGAGGCAGCTGATTGATGTTTCTCTCTCATCGATGTTTGTAGCTCTCTATCCCTCTCCCTTCCTCTCTGTAAAAAAAAATCAATAAAATATATTAAAAAAATAAAAGACAGCCTGGAAAACATTGTGGAAATTTACTTGTATGAACCTGGTAAGAAACAAACAGAAAAAAAACCCCAACAATTACAGCCCCTGTAATTTGGGCTGTTCTGATGTTTTTTTGTTGGTTGGTTGCTTGGCCATGTGTTGGTACCACTGCGCCCTGGACTCTGTGTCAGCACCAGTGACACGCCAGGACCTGGCGCTGATGGCAAAGGGGACGGTCCAATCCGTGCTCACAGCAACCAAACTGCTGCTCTGTGTGGAGACTCACAGACTCTCCCAGCTCTGCCATGTCGAAGGTTCCGGGAACACTGCCTGGTCTGTTCTCACACGGGCGGGGCTCGGGGGGCAACTGCTAAATCACCAAGCCGGTCTCCTGGTAACGGGGACCCAAACTGACTTCAGAACTGGGGCGCAGCCATGTCGATACCACAAGCTCAGCTCTGGACTCCCTGAGGCCATCTCTGCAGCCTGACCCCTCGGAAGGAGGGCAGGTCCCGGTTGGTCTCCATAGGCTGCTCTTCCTTAGACACCAAGCACTTTTCACTTACGTTGATAACATTTTACACAAGTGCCGGGAGGATGAAGGAAACCACATCCCAAAGAACGTGAGATGTAACCCTTTCTCTGAAAAGTCCAAGGAATTCCAAGTTGCAGCTTGAAGTGTACTAATTCTGTACTTAATCAAATAGTTTCCTATCACAACAGTTTTGAAAGCTTGCAAAAACACTGAGGTCAAATAATTTTTCAACTATGATATGTACATTTTTCCCCCTCAGCACTACAAAACTAACAGTTAAGAATCATCCATTTCTCATAGAGCTTGGGGATTCTTTCGGTTCATTTTAAGCCATATCTTTCGTATTCAGAATTTCCTGGTTTACTTGGGACATAGTTTGCAGAAGTCTGAACAAACAGTTCACCTAATGATTCTGAAATGTGTGCCTGTGGAGAGAACTGCTTGCCTAGGAGATCCTTCTTCAATGATTCAGATATTTTAAATCATGATGTCCAAAGCAATTTTTCCAAAAATCTAGTAAGTTACAAAACTAGAAATATAACCGAGTCTCCACAAAAGAGTTCCAATCCTCCGTGAAAACAGACCTCGCATTCTTAATCCCTTGTCCAAAAAAAGATTTGGACCAAGTATTGACGTTTTCCACCAAGAAAGCCACAGAGCCGCAAATGGTTCTCATTTACGCCACTCCTGGGACGTACAGCTCAAATAAAAAATTTCCTGAGTGCCCCGCATTTCAGATGCAATTTGGAATGCTGGGGACTCATAACATTATGCAGGACACAGGATGATCTCCTCTCACCAAGTCCGAGCTTCTGGAATGCGACCCCAGGAGGCTGCCCCCACCAATGGGGAGGCTGGCCGCTGGCAGCCAAGGGAACATTTGGGACCCAACTGTTCCGGTCTCTGCCCCCAGGGTGGATGCGAATTTGAACCCTGAGCAATCTGCTGCTCGAGCTACTGTTCAGGTAAGAAAAACGCTACCCTGGGGGAGCGAACACAGACCCACATTTTGCTCCACAGCAAGAGATGTGGTCACAGTGCACGCTCCTCCCTCTGAGCAAAGAGTAAAACGGGGTTATGAGGAATTAAGGCCCTGTCATCACTTCCGCACCAAAGATGCTGCCGGGGCCTCTGAACAGATGCAGATTCTAACTGGGTTCAAGCTTGAAGCTTCCCGGAGCCTCTGGCTGGTTTGCGGTCCATTCTGGCCCCGCCCACCTCAACCCTGTTAGGTTGCACAGTCACCTCTTGGAGCACTGACGGTGGGAGAGTCGGCTTCTGTAGACCCCTGTTTCCTCCAAGAAAAGAAACACCACTGATATAGAGGAAGAAAAGCACTACCGGGCGCACTGAACAGACCTGGGCACTGTGTCGGTCTTGAAAACCATAGTTACTCACAAAGAGAGACCTGCCAGGGCCCGGTCTCAGTCGGTCTCACTGGCTCATCTGGTTGGAGCATCATCCCATACATCAAAAGGTTGTGGGTTCGATTCCCACTCAGGGCACATATCTAGGTTGGGGGTTTGATTCCCCAGTCGGGGCATGGACTCAAGGCAACTGATGGATGTTTCTCTCACATCAATATTTCTCTCACTCCCTTCCTCTCTTTCTAAAACCAATGAGTATATCCTCGGGTGAGGATTTAAAAATAATTTTTTTTAAGAGAGAGAGAGACCTGTGGGATAACAAGAGCATAGAGGGGGCAACTGTGGGAAATAAAAGATGGAGACAAACACATACTGACAGAGCATCCCATTCGCTAAAGGGATCTCTCGCTCTAAGGAAAAAGCAGGAGGGGAGCAAGGATGTCCTGCAGGACTCTCATGCAAAGCTCAAAGCTCAGCACTGGACGCCCGGTAAGACTGGGGAAATGGAGAGAGCTACCGATGCTACAGAAAAAAAACAACAAAAAACAAACAACAAAAAAACAGGAACGAGGAAAAAATTCCTCAACTAAAGAAACTAGAGGAAAGCTTAAAATCATTGCTTAAGCATAAGAAGAAAAGAATCTAATTTGAGCCCTAACCAGTTTGGCTCAGTGGATAGAGTGTCGCCTGCAGACTGAAGGGTCCCAGGTTCGATTCTGGTCAAGGGCATGTACCTTGGTTGCGGGCACATCCCCAGTGGGGAGTGTGCAGGAGGCAGCTGATCGATGTTTCTCTCCCATCAATGTTTCTAACTCTCTATCCCTCTCCCTTCCTCTCTGTAAAAAAATCAATAAAATATATATATATATATTTTTAAAAGAATCTAATTTGGAAAGAATAATATTATCTAAAACCCAATAATAAAAAACCTACAAAACAACAGGGTAGCCAAGTAAATGTCATAGCTCTGTAGGCAGCACTGAAATCAGTAATATTTACAAAGAAACCCAGACGGAGTCTATAAATTAAAATTATGACAGAACTGAGACCTCGTGAGATGAGTTTGCCGCAGGAAACTACAAAAACAGATAAGATACCTGTAAAGAATGAATGTCTCCACATTAAAAAAAGATCCGTCTAAATCGGTGGCTGGATCAACTGGATTAATGTGTGTCATAAATAATTTTAAAAGTGGTTTGCATATATCCGGCTGCCAAAAGATCCCATTCTCCACTCTAGGAAGAGCCATCTCTCATGTTTCCATACAAAAAGAGACAGTAATCACACTGGGTATCCGACTCTCATTTGTACTGAAAAAATGTGGACAGCCAATGACATCAGGAAATGAAATTTCTCCAGGTCTGTGGCTTCTGGTAAATGTACAACCTAATTCTGTGCTTCCTGCCTTTTGCCACTGTTGGTTTCATACTCACAACCAGTTGACATCAGCATGATCCTCAGCCAATATCAAACTCTCAGAAATTTTATGAATAAATGACATGATGTGTGTGAAGCTTCTAGAACATCACATGCGGTAAATACTCAAGGGAATGTTGGCTCCCTTACTCTTTTTCCCTCTTCTGCAGTTTAAGATCCAGGGGCTGGGTTTTCACGTGTGATCAGTCAGTTTCTCAGCAGAATATTTCTTTACTAGAGGCCCAGTGCATGAAATTCGTACACGGGGGGCAGGGCGGGGGGTCCCTTAGGCCAGCCTGCACCCTCTCCAATCCAGGACCACTCAGGAGATGTCTGACTGCCGGTTTAGGCCCAATCCGGCAGTCAGACATCCCTCTCACAATCCTGGACAACTGGCTCCTAATCGTTCACCTGCCTGCCTGCCTGGTCACCCCTAACTGCCCCCCTGCCAGCCTAATGGCCCCCAACTGCCCCCCCCCCCGCTGGCCTGGTCGCCCCCAATGGCATGCCCCCTACCAGCCTGATCGCCCCACACAGCCTGCTGTTCAGTTATTTGGTCGTCCCTCACTAACCCCCTTGCTGGCCTGGTCATAGGCAGCCATCTTGTGAGGGCGTGAGGGTTAATTTGCATATTACCTCTTTATTATATAGGATTTCCTTTATCACCTAAGTCCAACTCACAGTTTGCACCGGAGCCTAACGTTATAAGCAGCGCTATGCTAGAAGACAGGAACACAGAATTCAAAAGCCATGGCTCCCTCCTAGGATCATTATTTTACGTGTCAACTTGCTGGGCCACGGGGTGCCCAGGACGTGGTCCACACATTCCCTGGGGTGTTTTGCATGAGCCTGACACCGAAGCAGATGGAGGTGAATAATGGTGAGTAACGCAGATTGCCCTCCACGGTGTGGGTGGGCCTCGCCCAGTCCGTTAACGGCCTGAGTGGAACAAAGGGTGCTCCTCCCCCGAGTAAGGAGAATTCTCCCGCCTCATGACCTTCCACCTGGGACACCTGCCCTTCCGGTCCCACAGCTGATGACGGGACGTCGGCTCCCCCGGTTTCGGAGCAGCCTGTGGCCTCCGGACTCCAGCGGGCCACGGGCTCTGCAGGTGTGGGCTTTGCCAGCCTCTTTCCCCCACAACCTAGTTCCTTATAACAAATCTCTGTGCCTCCCTGTCCCTAGGTAGGCAGGTGGGAAGTTAGGCAGACAGACAGACAGACAGACAGATATACACCCTCCTGGCTGCTCCTCTGGAGAGCCCTGGCTCCCACACTCTCCTAAGAAGTTCAAAGCTGTGGGATGCTCCAGAGTACGCTTCCTCCAGACAGCCTTGCCCAAACAGCAACAGACTATCGTGCGAGGAGCCAAATGCGCCAGCAAATTAAAAACCGATCGATAAACATCCACGGGATGAATCAGCAGCGCTTGACAGCAGGAGCCGCCAAGACAATATCAGAGCATGTAGCTCGTGCCCTCCGGGTTCTCAGAACGCTGGGTCTGGGGCCAGGTCACCGTGTCCACTGCGTGCCCGCCCTGCACATGCAGGCGAGCTGCGATGGCTCTGCTTTTACGAGTTCCTGGCTGTTGATGAAGCAGGTCACCGGGGAATCAGCTGAGCACACGGAGCCCCGTTACAAAGGAGTTGAGCCCCTCGCTGAGCACCGTACGAACGAGAGGTAACAGGCTCACCTGAATGGCAGCCAAGTTCTTCTGCTCCTGGGACGGGGCCTCGTGCACGAAGCGCAGCCAGTTGGAGTGGCGTGGGTTGGTGGCGTCCAGAACGTACAGGACCTCCCCCTGGCTCCCACGGACCTGGAACACAAAGGCCGAGGTACCGGAGGTCAGCATCCGCTGCTCCGAAGCCACCGGGGTCGGAACATGGCATCGTATCCTAAGTGGACACCTCGCCTGCTGGCAGGCGTTAACAGACGCCGGTTAACACCCCTGCTTCCCCGGAAACACGCGAACCAACCGGGACCGCTGCTCCGCCCGGCAGGCTCCCCGGTGACTCACAGCGTCATCCGCTCTCAGGAGCCCCACACCGGCCTCTCTCCTCCGGTCGAGATGATCGATTCCTAGGTTTATTTTTTTTTTAATACATTTTATTGATGTCAGGGAGGAAGGAAGAGGGAGCGAGAGAGATAGAAACATCAATAATGAGAGAGACTCACAGATCAGCTGCCTCCTGCACGCCCCCTACTGGGGATGGAGCCTGCAACCCGGGCATGTGACCTGACCGGGAATTGAACCGTGACCTCCTGGTTCATAGGTCGATGCTCCACCACTGAGCCACGCTGGTGGGCTCGTCGGTTTATCTCAGTAGATGCATCACAATTGCAGTTGTGGAGAGAGAACTGTAACTGCAACCCACCCTCTGTGCTCCACGGAAGAGGGGGTACTGCTGGGCTCCCCAGTTGGCGGATGGGGAGCTGGAATAACCCTTTTCATTGCTCTCCACACCTGCTTGCTGGATCCTTTCCCCGTGCGGAGGTTGCTGGCCTCGCCAGTGGACCCCACATCCACCAGCCACCGTGTCCCCTGTTAACCAGCTCAAGCCGGGTCCATGCTGTCTTTCCCTGCCTGGTTCGTGGCTTGCTGAGGACAATGGGCTGGTTTTCTGTTTCATGCCATGAGCCCTCCTCATCAGACCAACTCGGCTTCCCATTGGAGGGCGGGGTACCTGACAAAGGAGCAGGTGCTCCACTGAACATTCTGGAATCCGGGTTGTTCAAATCTAGCTTCTCCAAGACCTGGCATTGCAGGTTCTGGGCACTTGCTCTGCTTCATAAAACACCCGCCAATCCGTCCCCTGTGCACTGCGTGTTGCCATGGGAGCCGCATACAGGGAGGAGGGACAAGGAGTAAGTGACCAGCCCTCAGATCCAGCGCCAGGAAGCAGAGCGTTACTAAGTTCATCTTGGCAGACTTGGGCGGGAAAAGCACGTTCCAGAGTCTTCTGATCTTACTGGATCAGATAAAGCAAAACCAGCCAACGAACTTATCTTCATGATACTTTTGGACAATCATTCATCATTCGACAAATATGTGCGTCTCTTGCTTATGGCCGGACACTCTCCACGAACGAGGCCGAGGAAGCACGAAGCCCCACAGCTGAGGAACCAGCACAGACCACAGCCCCAGGGGAGGGACACGCTCCAGGATCCACAGAGCAGGAGCAGCAGAGCGAGGGCTGAGGGCTCATCAGAGCAGGTGACTCGGGTCGGCTCTGGAGGAAGGACGTTCCAGTGGAGGGTGGGGGAAGGGGCCAGGCAGGGAACAGAGGGATGAGGAAGGTGGAAAGGCCCTGTTCTGGGAACAGCAATGAGGCCCCACTGGAACAGAAGGGGTTCGGAGAAAGTGGTGGGCGCCGAGATCAGACGGACGGAGATCAGACCGACAGGCCAAGGTCAGACCCTGCACAGCCACAGGCCGTTTCCTGAGGCCACTCCAGCCGTTCGATTACCTGCTCACAGGACTTGCATCTCCTGCAGGCTCGCAGCTCTCTGCTCCTGGGAATGTCTAACAGAGACGTCGGGAGAGAATCTAGACCAGCCTTTCTCCCCCCAGAGAAACCACGCCCCCCAGCCGGACAGCTGTGACTCAAGTCTCCCTTTACCTATTTTCATCTGATACCGAACCCTGGGGTGACACGTGGGACATTTATAAAGTCTCACAAACAAAGAGGACAAAGCTCCTCTCGGATCCCGTCCCAGCCTCTGACCAGCCTTTGCAGCCTATTAAGGTTCACTTGCCAAGCACCGTCTTCTCCTATTTGAATCTTCACGGGAATGAAACGTGTTGGCTACTGTCCTGCTGAGGGCGTGGCCTGCAATGCAGTCACATTCTCGTCCTGCCGTCAACCCACCGGATCCCAGACTCTGTCTGATGGGCACCGGCTTCCTCCGCCAGCGCCGCAGAGAGTCGGCTACAGCGGGAGGGCAGATGGATGAGACCCCACAGGAGACGGGAGCCCTCGTGCTCCGCACGGCGCACAGATCGCTGTGACTGTGCTGCTTTACAGAAAACCACGCCATCACCGTCCAGGAACGGGGCTGTCCTGCCTGTTAGATGCAGGCGTCACTGGTCCGGGGTCCGGGGGAAGTGCTCCCTGGGGCTGTCCCTCTCCGGCCGCGATGACCAGGACTGAACACGGTCACCGCTGGTCTGTCTCCCTGCCCAGCAAGGAGAGAGGACACCACCACAGACTCAGCTCAGGAAGCGGACACCCTGGCAGGTAAGCGAACAGGAAAAAGTGGAAATAGGTCATCGATACAAGTTTTCGTAAATGTCGGTCTTGTCTTTGTGAAGTTGGGTCCACCGTGGACCAGGAAGCAGGTTTAGTGTTTTGGTGGCTGGTTGTCCCAGGAGCAGGGCTGCACTGTCAGGTACGTTATTTCCCTTCCGTGATTCCGAAGGCCTGAGATGTCTCACCCGCTGTGTGCAGGCCACCAGGCTCCCGGGGCAAAGCCAACGGGACGGACTTGTCCCCGACGCGATCAAATGTAACCGAGAACTCGATTCCACGAACAGTAAAATGAATGGCAGGGGCACACACTCAGTCCCCAGTACACGCACGGACGCCCTCAGTGAGGAACCACAGAACGGGAGGCTGTGACTCACTGATAACAGCAAGGCTGTGTGTCCATGAGGAGTGGGATGCCTTTCGAGTGTAAAATGTAGTATTTTCCTACTTAAATTACAGGCGCTCGTTTGCCGTTGCGTGTAACGAGGCAGAAGCCTCTGCCGGACGCTGACTTAACCAGGACTCAGAGCACCTTCGGGAGCACGGGACACCCCGCGGGTCAGGCAACCGATTCTGACGGGAGCCAGAGGGGCGCGCCCACACCAGCCAGAGGGGCGCGCCCACACACCAGCCAGAGGGGCGCCCACACACCAGCCAGAGGGGCGCCCACACACCAGCCAGAGGGGCGCGCCCACACACCAGCCAGAGGGGCGCCCACACACCAGCCAGAGGGGCGCGCCCACACACCAGCCAGAGGGGCGCCCACACACCAGCCAGAGGGGCGCCCACACACCAGCCAGAGGGGCGCCCACACACCAGCCAGAGGGGCGCCCACACACCAGCCAGAGGGGCGCCCACACACCAGCCAGAGGGGCGCCCACACACCAGCCAGAGGGGCGCGCCCACACACCAGCCAGAGGGGCGCCCACACACCAGCCAGAGGGGCGCGCCCACACACCAGCCAGAGGGGCGCGCCCACACACCAGCCAGAGGGGCGCCCACACACCAGCCAGAGGGGCGCGCCCACACACCAGCCAGAGGGGCGCCCACACACCAGCCAGAGGGGCGCGCCCACACACCAGCCAGAGGGGCGCGCCCACACACCAGCCAGAGGGGCGCGCCCACACACCAGCCAGAGGGGCGCGCCCACACACCAGCCAGAGGGGCGCGCCCACACACCAGCCAGAGGGGCGCCCACACACCAGCCAGAGGGGCGCCCACACACCAGCCAGAGGGGCGCGCCCACACACCAGCCAGAGGGGCGCCCACACACCAGCCAGAGGGGCGCGCCCACACACCAGCCAGAGGGGCGCGCCCACACACCAGCCAGAGGGGCGCGCCCACACACCAGCCAGAGGGGCGCCCACACACGAGCAAGCACATGCCTGGGAAACCGCCGTGACCTGTCATTGCTAAGCAAAGGGCATGATTCTTTCCCTGCTGATTTTTCAAAGGGTTCTGGCTAAGTCTTGCTTTGATTCTTATACACACACACACACACACACACACATACACACACACTCACACACTCACATAGACACACACTCACACACACACATACACACACACTCACATAGACAGACACACACACTCACACAGGCACACACACTCACATAGACACACACTCACACACACACTCATAGACACACACTCACACACTCACTCACACACACACTCTCACAGACACACACTTACAGACACACACTCACACAGACACTCACACTCACACACACACATTCGCACACAGACACACACACTCACATAGACACACACACTCACAGACACACACACTCACACAGGCACACACTCACTCACACACAGACACACACACTCACACACACACTCACAGACACACGCTTACAGACACACACACACTCACACAGACACTCACTCACACTCACACACACTCACACACAGACACACACCTACACACACACACTCTCACACACACACCCTGACACACACACACACTCAGACACATACAGACACACACACACACACACACACACACACACGTCACTGCAGCCTCTCCCCTTGCTCCCCCGCCACCCTGACTATCGAATAATCCTGACCCAGGGCCTCCCCGCCTTCAGATGGGAAAGCAGCGAAGGGAGGCCACAGGCTTTCCAGGCCCCTGTCCCTGCGCTGAGCAGCAACGAGAACCCGGTACACACAGCATGGGGTAACTGAGGGGCTGCGGGCACAGCGGTCTCCTCTCTGGTGCACGCGTCTCAGGCTGGAAGGGCCGCAGGCTGGCACCTGGTGGTGACAATGGGGACCCGAATGGAAAGTCAGGGCCCACGCTCTGATCACTGTGGGCGCCACGCCCTCTCCCAGAGCCCAGCCAGGGTCCCCCGACCTCTCGGGTGGGGACGACAGTCTCTGCCCGTGGCCTCACTGACACTGTGCGAGCCTCTGATGGAAGGAGGCGCATGACCACTGCACACCTTAGGCGTGTTGCAATCACGAGTGTAAGTGAACTGAGGGAGGAACCCAGGGCTCACAGGAGCTCACAGGCACCTTAGAGACAAACGGGCTTCAACACACGGCGGGGGACACGTGCCATCTTCCTGCCACGTCAGCTTTTCCAAGGAACACGCGTGACAGACCCTGAACACCGCTCCTCGGACCCAGGTGCACCTGAAACGGCCTCGCTGAACCCTGGCGCGAGGACAGGGCCATCAGGAGGCAGGAGCAACCCCGATGCCACTCGGCTGAACAGACACTCCTTGTGCCAAATCCTAACACTCTGCGGCTCCGTGAGCCACAGCCGCCAGCTCCCGCTCTGGCCACGTATGTGGCTTTAATTTCTCTTCCACGTGAGCCCGCCAAGCTCTGAAGAGTCAGGACAGGAAATCTCTGGAAACAGTTGATGGTGTAAAAAGCAATGACAATCTCAAAGATCCCAGCGAGCACAGTTCTGATGGTGTTTTTTAAAAAAAGATGCTTTGGCCCGGCTGGCGTGGCCACGTGGTTGAGCATCTACCCATGTACCAGGCGGTTCGATTCCCAGGCAGAGCACATGCCCAGGTTGCGGGATTGATCCCCAGTGGGGGTCATGCAGGAGGTGGCCGATCAATGATTCTCTCTCATCATTGATGTTTCTCTCTCTCTCCCTCTGCCTAAAAGCAATAAAAATATATTTGTTTTTTTTTTTTAAAAAAAGAGGCTTTATGTCTGAAAACTTCAGGGCACAAGTTATAGAAACACTGAGCAGCGACGATCCCTGTGCAGGGCGCGCGGAGAAAAAGTGGAAACACAGCCACTGCCCTCTGGCCCTGCTTTCCACACCCAATCCCACGCTGCCGGCATCTCTCCTAAGTACACGGTTTTTCTGTTGCTTTTAACATTGAATCTGCCCGACCCATTTAAATTAATTGTATTCCCTTCACTCACGTCTTTCAAAATGTACTGAACTGAGTACAGAAACGAGTTCTCGGTGCAAAGATGCGCCACGGACACCCACACGTCTCCCAGGCTCTGGGACGCACCCTGTCCCTCCACATCGTCACCTAGCAACCACGGTTCTGTGCGAAGAGTTTGAAGAATGGGCTCGGCTCTCCATTCACTTGTGTGGAACACTCGCTGCACTTCATTGGTTACTTGAAACTGTGCCATGAAAAGCTGCGAAGTGGGATTCTAGAATGGAGTCCCTTCACTCCACGTCTTCAGTATTGAAGAGGAAACAGAAAACACAGTAAAACCACGGCACAAAGCGAGGGGTGATTGTTATAAAGCAGGCACGCCTGTCCCTGGGCCCTCACTCGCGTGGGAAGGGACGCACAGTGCCGGTCCGAGGGCGGAGGGAGGGCAGGTAAGTGTGAGCGGACGGCGGGAGGAAAAGCTCCCGGCAGAGAGGTGTGCAGACACGGACACAGCCCCGTGGGCCTGGCGCCGCCCAGGAAGCGCTGCGGTGAGACGCCCCAGCTGGCAGGCGGGAGAGCTGGGTTCCCAGCAGGTCCTGGCCCTGCAGTAGCGGGCAAGGCCGGGCCCCTGTGTCTAGACTGAGTCCACAGCATGGTGTATAGGGAACACTGCCTCCCTCCCGGGATCCGGGTGTGGGTACACGGAAGGCCCCCAGGAAAACCCCTTGGTCCTGAGCTTCCAGGGGTGTCCTGGGACAGGACAGAAGCATCATGTGCGGGTGGCTGCAGAGAACTGTGCTGTGTGCCCCTCTGGGGAGGAGAGAGCGCAGGGCGATCTCTCCACGGCCCCCAGCCTCTGCCAGGGCCCGGACGTCCCTAGCGTCGCTGTAATAAATCTCAGCTGAGTCCCTGAGAACTGACAGTGAACCTCCAAATCTGGGGCGGTTTGGGAACCCCCAACACACAAGATGAATTCAGATCTGCAGCTGAATACATGGCAAACACGTCTGTCAACAGACGAGGCAGAGGCCACCGCAGAAGCAGCAGCGCCATCATGCAGGGATTCACGCCTCCCACCAGTGCTCACCCGGAGCAGCACCCGCTCCGGAATGGGCCGCACGCCCATGCCCACCGCGTCTCCGACTGCAGCTCACGCTCACGGATCTGCCGAAAGGCTCGGCTGCCAAAGGCCGTCTCAGGGACAGGGACGCTCCCCACCCCGACAAGGCAGGTCTGGGACAGGAACCGCTCTGGCCCCTAGACCAGGCAAGGAAAGCGTCCAGTCCCCGGACACACAGCTCAGAGGCAGGCTCCTGAGAGCGCTGGGCTTCCTGGCCCGCAATCACCGCTGCAGGGCCGGCTGGGCCCAGGAGGTCGTGGGCAGATCTTCCCGGGTGGGGCCCATCAGACAGGAATCCAGGGGTCTCAGAGGATCCGTCAGGAATGTGGCCCCTCCAGAGACCTGGGGCCCTGGGCCCTGACTCCACCTCAGGCCTTTAGTGCCGCCTCTGAAATCCCTCAGGCTGAGGCCACGGTGCCTGTGTCAGAAGAGGCTGGGCGGACAGAGCCCATTATCGCCGAGTCAGCCGGACACTGAGCCCAATATCGCCGAGTCAGCCGGACACTGAGCCCATTATCGCCGAGTCAGCCGGACACTGAGCCCATTATTCCCGAGTCAGCCGGACACTGAGCCCATTATTCCCGAGTCAGCCGGACACTGAGCCCATTATCGCCGAGTCAGCCGGACACTGAGCCCATTATTCCCGAGTCAGCCGGACACTGAGCCCATTATCGCCGAGTCAGCCGGACACTGAGCCCATTATCGCCGAGTCAGCCGGACACTGAGCCCATTATCGCCGAGTCAGCCGGACACTGAGCCCATTATCGCTGACTCAGCCGGACACAGAGCCCAATATCGCCGAGTCAGCCGGACACAGAGCCCAATATCGCCGAGTCAGCCGGACACTGAGCCCATTATCGCCGAGTCAGCTGGACACTGAGCCCGTTATCGCCGAGTCAGCCGGACACTGAGCCCATTATCGCTGACTCAGCCGGACACAGAGCCCAATATCGCCGAGTCAGCCGGACACAGAGCCCAATATCGCTGAGTCAGCCGGACACTGAGCCCAATATCGCTGAGTCAGCCGGACACTGAGCCCAATATTGCCGAGTCAGCCGGACACTGAGCCCAATATCGCTGAGTCAGCTGGACACTGAGCCCATTATCGCTGACTCAGCCGGACACTGAGCCCAATATCGCTGACTCAGCTGGACACTGAGCCCAATATCGCCGAGTCAGCCGGACACTGAGCCCATTATCGCTGACTCAGCCAGACACTGAACCCATTATCGCTGACTCAGCCGGACACTGAGCCCATTATCGCCCAGTCAGCCGGACACTGAGCCCAATATCGCCGAGTCAGCCGGACACTGAGCCCATTATCGCTGAGTCAGCCGACATCCATCCTGGTACTATGATCTGAAGCTGCGTCTCTGATTTGTTCTCCTGTGGGAAGATCTAGGACTCTTCTCACAGCACCACCACCCTGGTGGCTTTGCAGCTGGCTCCACACCCCCGCCCCGCCCTGCTCACTGAATCTCTCTTCCTTCCCGACCTCTGTGGGCAGAGTCGCCATGCACCGAGGATCCCCAAGGCCCAGGGTGGGCCATGCACCCTGGATCACCGAGGCCGGTGCAGGCTGCCTATCCCGCCTACAGAGCCACTGCTCTGGGACGGACCCGGGATGGCAGGTACGGCTCCCCTGCATCCGGCTCACAGGGCAGGAACCTTTTCTCTGCCTAGGGCCATTGGATATTTAGGACATTATTCTCAGGTGAGACAAAATGACCAACTTAAAAGTTAGCCTGCTATATCTGGTCAAACATTTCATTAACTCACCCTAATGCCCTGGCAGGGCCAGACCCAATGACTTCCCAGGCCTCATAAGGCCCGCGGGCCGGAGGTTCCCCACCCCTGCTCCAGAAGCCCCCGGAGACGGATCTCCTGGAAGCACCTCTACCCATGAATTCAACTCTCACATGAGCCAGACCTGCTCTGGCTCAGCTGCTCTGCCTCCCTGACCAAGGCACCCAGGACCTCCCAGCCCGCCACCCGCCCCCCAATCAGAGCTTCCTCTGCGTTCTGGTGACGATGTCAAGAGAAGCTCTTGGATTCAGGGCGTGTCCTGACAGTGACACAGTATCTGAGTACCAAGGGAATTTTCATAACGAGAATTTCTGATGTTGATTTAAAATGTGTCTCCACACCCATCCTTCCACAGCCCTGAGGCCTCCTGGTCGCTCCCCACCTCCTCACCCCAGCACCTGCCCTGCCTGTCAGGAGCCCAGGGTCCTCAACTCTGACTCCCAGGCGCCTCCCAATGGCTCCCCTCTGCCGCCTCCTCGCATGGGTGGGGTGGGCACACCTGCCACCCAGCCTCTCGGACACAGTGGCAGTGCCTGAGGAGCCTGGTGCTCTCACCTGCAGGGAAGGTGCAGCTAAGGAGCGTCCTGCGTGGGAACGGGGCCCATCCAGCTGCAAGACTGGCTCCGGCAGGGAGGGCGTGGGGGCGGCCACGCTAGTCCGGGTCCAGGTGAGTGTCCTGGGACCTCTGCCCACAGCGTCGCTACCACTAAGCTTAGACTGAGATAGGTGTGCGCGCGCACGCACACACACACACACACACACACAGCGGCCAGACCACCCGAGAACACATAGTCTGAGCCCACGTTGGGGGATGTGCCCTCAGGGGGGAAGTGCCCACAGTGGGGGAAGTGCCCACATGGGGTGGGAAGGGGCGGCCTGGCCTGCACTCCCACCGGGAGGAGCTGCCAGGAGTCAGATGCCGAGGACGAGGGCTTCCATTTCCATCCGAATGATGTTACTTCTACTGAACAGATACTGGACCATCTCGTTAAATTCCTCCCATGAAAACGGGAACATCAAGGAAAGAGGCCCTGCCTGAAAGAGCAAATAGGGATCCTCATGACAACTAAGAGATAGGAGGTCTGTTACGCTCAGCCCTGCGCTGCCAAGCTGCCTGCACGCAGCATAGAATCCACTCCCCTAAACAAATCTATGAGGCGGATGCTACACAGGAACCACATTTGACAGAGGAGGAAACCGAGGCACAAACACAGTAGGTCCTCGGGCTGCATCAGAGATCCGTTCCTACGGCGCGACGTAACGTGATTTTCGCTGAGTCAGAACCCACCTACATAAGCACCTACGTCACCCACAGGGCGCACATACACAGCAGTAATGACGTGAAAAAAGGAGTCATATGTAATACTCTTTGTAATACTTTAAGAAATAAAAATTATTAAAATATAAAAAAAAAAATGACGTGAAACAGTAAAAAAATTTAAAAGAAAGATAACAATTCCTGACCTTTACTTGTGGTAAGTAAATAATAAAAAACATAAAGCACAGATGCACATTCGTCGAAATGACCGAACTTTTTTTTTATAAATGGGAGATGGCGACGTAACCACGAAACAACGTACGTCGAGTCGGACGTAACCCGAGGACTGCCTGTAGAAAAATCGTTTATCTAAGGTTTCCCAGCTAGCTAAGCACTGGAGCCAGGGTTCAAACCAGGATGATGTGGTTCCAGACCCACCACACTGTCCTCCCTTGACCTCCCTCCACCTGGGCACCAAGTGCCACCTGGGGAGCAAGATGCTGAGAACGACCCCCCCCCCCCCCCCGTGGCCCTCGCCCTTAGGGAACGCCCTCCTGTTTGCATGTGGGTGGCACCGGTGAGTGTGACAAGTGTCGCTCCTACAATCCTGTTGGATTGAAAAGGGAGAGTACCCCCCCGGGGGGAGCCTGACCTGATTGATGGCAGGAGCTGTTTAAAAACAGGGTTTTCTCGCCTGGCTGGCGTGGCTCAGTGGTTGAACATCAACCTATGAACCAGGCGGTCACGGTTCAATTCCCAGTCAGGGCACATGCTCGGGTTGTGGGCTCGATCCCCAGTGTGGGGTGTGCAGGAGGTAGCAGGTCAATGATGCTCTCTCATCATTGATGTTTCTCTCTCTCTCCCTCTCCCTTCCTCTCTGAAATCAATAAAGATACATTTTTTTAAAAAAGGGTTTTCTCTGGCCAGTGAGCAGAGAAGTCACAGAGCTGGGGAGCACAAGGCAGAGTGACAGGAGGGGGACTCTCCTGTGCTGAGTTGGAGGCCACTGAGGGCCTAGGAGTGGCCTCTGCAGGTCCAGGGACTGAGGCAGTCTCTGGCCAACAGCCAGCAACAGAAGGGATACCTCAGTCCTACAGCCGCCAGGAGCTGAATTCAGCCAACCACCTGGAGGAGCGTGGGAACACACACATCCTCAAGCCTCCTGATAGGAACCCAGCCCAGCTGCACTGGGATCCGGCCTTTAAGACCCTTAACCGCAGAGCCCACCCGGTGCAAGGTGAAGGGCAGGATGTTGTTCTAAGCCACTGAGCTCGGGGTCACTTGTCAGAGGTGACCAGTCACGCCTGGCAGCAGACCAGCATTCGGATTGGACGGCTGCCCACAATTAACGCCAACAAGAGAGCTCAAAACAACGCTGCTCTCATCTCATTGTCCACAGGTCAGAAGCGGGGCCGGGCCTGCTGAGGCCACGGGGAAGGCTGTGCAGGCTCAGTTCTCAGTGTGGGGTGTGCAGGAGGCAGCCAATCCATAATTCTCTCTCATCATTGATGTTTCTCTCTCTCTCCCTTTCCCACTCTAAGATCAATCAAAAAAATGTTTTTTTTAAAAAAGTCCTCACATCTTAATCAAATAAAGGAAGCTAAATATGAATCTTAAAAAAAAGCAAGTCACATTTATAAGGATGCTGCAATTTAAAAAAAACAAAACTAAATGATAATGTTTATGATAATAGCCACAACCTAGTGAGGATTAACTACACTCTCCTAGACTTAAATATTTCTCTCTCTTCCCTTCCCTTCCTCTCTGAAATAAAAAAAAACACATATATTTTAAAAATAATAATAAAATAAACTTTTAAAAATGCAAAAGCCTTTAAATATAATGTAGACATATGTTTCATGTAAGGAATTGATTCTTATGTTAAATGAAGGAAAGGAAGGAAAGGAATAAGAAAGGAAGATATTCTAAATTTTAACTCTAATTCTTTAAAACCAGTTCCTCTTATAAAATTAAATATATATATATATATATATATATATATATATATATATGTGTGTGTGTGTGTGTGTGTGTGTTTCTACATTACACATTTCATCAATTTTCTCCAAATCTAAAATTATATTTTTTATATTTATTATAGGGCTGCCTGAGTAGACTTTCACTAGTGTATATAGAGATATCAAACTTGCATAAGGAAACGATTGACATAAATACTCTTCTATTGCATTTTCACCTCATAAAGGCACAAGGAACCGTAAAAGCGCAGATGGAGAACACGCAGGGGAGAAGAAGGTGGGGAAAGCGACATCACCAGGCATCACATGACACTGGTTTGAGTGTTTCAAAATGGGCTTTCCCTCAGGGAGTTGTTTTTAATTTTGCAACCAACTGCCTTTTAAGATACGTCAGCTGAAATTACACAGTGACCGACACCCCTTCCCTGTCCACAGGCGCCTCCCTCTGTGGCCCAGGCGTGAGGACTTGCCCTGCACCCACGGAGGCCCGGGCACGGAGCTCTGATGCCCAGCTCCCTGCCCGTGCCTCCACCTTCCAGTGCCTCCCTGGGAGAGTGGACACAACACGAGCGTGTTGTTTGCAATGACCCCCTGGAGGAGGAACAACTTGTGCTCCTGTGATTATCATGTCTGACTCCTGAATATGCACGGTGCTCCCTTTCATTTACAAGGAGACCCCCCCGACTCTGCAATCCACCGCTTCCCTCAGGACCGCTGCCCGTTCTATTCCCTGTGCTGGCTCCCTCCCTCGGAGAGGCCTGTGGCTCTTGGGCTGTTACCTGAACAAGCACCTGCCGTGCTCCTATGCAATGTCACCATTAGCTTTGGGAAGTGGCACTCAGTGCGTGCAGGGAGCTCACGTAACACTCCACAGGGTCGGAGCACCATCCATAAGAAACGTTCCTACGTCTGTCACCCGATGGATGAGGAAAACAACGCCACAAGCAGCCTCACCTTAGTCCGTGGCAGGCTTTGCTGCAGAAGAAGTTATTTTTACAAAAGAAGCTTGGTTCCAAAGATGTTTTTCATTGCAGGTTTCCAGGTGAGTGCCTATGACCCAGAGGACGAGATGAGCCAGGAGACAACCCATCAGGGCCCTTTTGCTCCGCGGAAACGAGATGCACTTACGAGAATGAGGACAGACGCTCTGGCTGCGGCCCCAGGGGAAGCGCAGGGCCACGGAATTCAAGGAAACCACGCTGACTGGCCCAGCGAGACGCCCAGGGGCTCGGCCTGACCAGCGGCACTGACCGCAGCGCTGCGTGACAGTGAGGCTCAACACGTGCCTAAGCGGACAGTGTGTCCTGGCCGAGAGCACCCCACAGATCATAGGTGGGCACAGAGCCTCAGACCCCGTCTCTCCAGACACAAGAGCATGGTCCTCCTCCGTCACCTGCCAGCTGCACATTAATATTTAAACTGCGGATGGAGCCGGACCCGGGCAGTGTCAGCACAGCCCTCCGCTGGGCTTCGAGCGTCTGAGATTAAAAAATGCATAATTACCACCCTAAAT
Source organism: Myotis yumanensis (assembly GCF_028538775.1). Lineage (NCBI taxonomy): Eukaryota > Metazoa > Chordata > Mammalia > Chiroptera > Vespertilionidae > Myotis > Myotis yumanensis. The sequence continues at coordinate 106,921,474 of NW_027223756.1, forward strand.
GAGGACACAAGAATATGCCTGTGTTTCCCTTGATCTCTGGGGCCTGTCAGAAGGAAAGGTTTTTACAAACATGACCCATGCCCTGGCCAGCGTGGCTCACCCAGTTGGCTGGGCGACGTCCCGTGCCCTGAAGGGTCGCTGGTTCGATTCCCAGTCAGGGCACATGCCCAGGCGGGGGCTCGGTCGCAGGTAAGGGGTATGCAGGAGCAGCCAATCGATGTTTGCTCTCACATCGATGTTTCTCTCTCTCTTTTCTCTCCTTCCCTCCCTCTCTGGAAATCAACTTAAAAATCTTAAAAAAATAATAAAACAAAATGATTCATTCACCGGAAGTTAAAAAGTAACAAAGATGCACATGGAAACATTAGCTATGTGAGCGTCCTACACATTCTTCAGGGAACAAAGTCCTGTTCTGAGCTCCTCCCGCACAGCAGGGCGATGACGGGCCACGTCGCTAAAGGGGGCTTATTCCAGCCCATGACATTCACCTCCTTTACATCAAAGGAAACCAGGGAACACTAGGACCTACAGTCTCTCTGGACAGAAGAGCGCATTGCTCCTTGGCTCACCTGCGATCTACACATTCCTATGCAAATCAGAGACGGCCCCTCAGGTGGGATTCATGCAAACTCCAGCAGCAGCGCTTGGCGAAGCAGTTACATGCATGCGCGTGGCTTCTCACTTACGTAAAACCCCACACCGACTTCAGGACAAATCCATCGAATCCACCTGTTACACGAAGTGTAAAATAGCGCTAGAATATGTTACTGAAACAGGCCAAACGCTAAGTAACCACGCGACGGCTTCTATGCTCAGCCATACACAAGGCCAGCTGCTCGGAGGTGCTCGGCCTGCCTGTGCTTTCGTGTTTAACTCACTGCTAACAGCAAAGGACGGCAGGCGAGGATGTAACCGCCCCGAAGCACAGGCGCCGGTGCGGCCGCCCTGTTCGCCAGTCCACAGGGGCCGGCGTCGGGAGGCGGACACAGACGCCAACGTGAGCCGCTGGAAAGACAAGGGAACACGATGGCCAATGTGGAGGCTGAGCGAGGTCTGTTGGAACCGCAGCTGCCATATTGGAAAAATACACCCCAGCCAGCACCCAGGAGAGCTGGGCCCGCTGCAGGGCCGTGCGCCTGAGGCCCAGGGACCTCGGGTCCGGGGAACCAATGCCCGCGGTGCCCGAGCTCCACAGGAGAGCATGGTGCAAGCAGATGGCACCACTCAGGGAGGGCGGGGAAGAGGGGGAGGAGGAGGAGGAGGAGGAAGAGGAAGAGAGGAGGAGGAAGAGGATGAGGAGGAAGAGGAGGAGGAAGAGGAGGAAACAGAGAGGAGGAGGAGGAGGAGGCAGAGAGGAGGAGGAGGAGGAGGAAGAGGAGGAGAAAGAGGCAGAGAGGAGGAGGAAGAGGAGGAGGAAGAGGAAGAGACAGAGGGGGAGAGAGAGAAGGAAAGGGGGAGAAGCAGGAGGGAGGGGAAGCGGGGCCGGCTAGCGTCTCCCTGAGACTCAGCTGCACACCCAGCACATTCAGTCTCCAGAAACGTGTGCAATGCTATGACGGAATCTGAAACAGAAACCTATATTCCACTCCTCCTTCATCCCCAAGTCCTAAGCTACCACAGTGGGTCAGGCACCGGGCACACAGATAAAGACTCCTCCCTTTCACTTAATGCAATACCCATGTTTCATTTGTTCCAAGACACCAAAGACCAACGACATTCAGTCACCACGGAGAAGCTCCCAGCCCAGGGAGCGGGACAGACGCCGTGTGGTGCCCACAGGGTCACACCCGCCTCAGGTGTTGGGAGCCGTGAGAAGGGCCACATGGCCGGGCAGGAACAGGGTGGGTCTGGGGGAGAAAGGGGGGGACGGTGCAGGGAAGGGAGGAGCAAGAGCAGGGGCAGCGCGTGGGGCCTGAGATGTGAACTGTGATGGAGGCGGTGTGGGCAGCAGGAAGCACTGAGAATGGGACGGGCAGTGGTGGTAGAACCCGGTGGCACACGGGGACGGGCGGCAGGTACAACCCAGTGGCACACGGGACGGGCGGCAGGTACAACCCGGTGGCACACGGGACGGGCGGCGGGTAGAACCTGGTGGCACACGGGACGGGCGGCGGGTAGAACCTGGTGGCACACGGGACGGGCAGTGGTGGGTAGAACCCGGTGGCACACCGGACGGGCAGCGGGTAGAACCCGGTGGCACACGGGGACGGGCAGTGGGTAGAACCCGGTGGCACACGGGACGGGCGGCGGGTAGAACCCGGTGGCACACGGGACGGGCGGCGGGTAGAACCCGGTGGCGCATGGGGACGGGCAGTGGGTAGAACCCGGTGGCACACGGGACGGGCGGTGGTGGGTAGAACCCGGTGGCACACGGGGACGGGCAGTGGAGGGTAGAACCCGGTGGCACACGGGGACGGGCGGCGGGTAGAACCCGGTGGCACACGGGACGGGCAGTGGTGGGTAGAACCCGGTGGCACACGGGGACGGGCAGTGGAGGGTAGAACCCGGTGGCACACGGGGACGGGCAGTGGAGGGTAGAACCCGGTGGCACACGGGGACGGGCGGCGGGTAGAACCCGGTGGCACACGGGACGGGCAGTGGTGGGTAGAACCCGGTGGCACACGGGACGGGCGGCGGGTAGAACCCGGTGGCACACGGGACAGGCGGCGGGTGGAACCTGGTGGCACACGGGACGGGCGGCGGGTAGAACCTGGTGGCACACGGGGACGGGCAGTGGAGGGTAGAACCCGGTGGCACACGGGGACGGGCGGCGGGTAGAACCCGGTGGCACACGGGAGAGCATCGTGCAGGAGAACCGCCCGTGGGTTCCCGGGAGGCAGGACAGCCCGTTCCAGAGCCTTCGTTGGGAGATGACTCGCTCCGTCCAGGTGGGCAGCGCCTGGAGGTGGACACGACTCCATCCGGGCTCTCTGCGAGCGGCCCCAGTGCTGGTCTAGCTTCTCACACTCCCCGTGCAGACCAGCCTTCCCGCAGCTGCAGCTACAGGTCTCCCCGGCAGGGGCCCTTCCCAGTGACACCCACCTCACCAGCTGCGCCCCACACCCAGCCTCACCTCACCCAGCCTCACCTCACCCAGCCTCCACCTCACTCAGCCTCCACCTCACCCAGCCTCACCTCACCCAGCATCCACCTCACTCAGCCTCCACCTCACCCAGCCTCACCTCACCCAGCCTCCACCTCACTCAGCCTCCACCTCACCCAGCCTCACCTCACCCAGCCTCCACCTCACTCAGCCTCCACCTCACCCAGCCTCACCTCACCCAGCCTCCACCTCACCCAGCCTCACCCAAACCCTGAGCCTCCACCACACCCAGCCTTCACCTCACTCAGCCTCCACCTCACCCAGCCTCACCTCACTCAGCCTCCACCTCACCCAGCCTCCACATCACCCTGCCTCACCTCACCCAGCCTCCACCACACCCAGCCTCACCTCACCCAGCCTCCCCCTCACCCAGCCTCCCCCTCACCCAGCCTCCCCCTCACCCAGCCTCCGCCTCACCGAGCTGCACCCAAACCCCCAGCCTCACCCCTGCCCCCATGCTGCCAGGAAGGCTTGCTCATGCTCATTAGGAACCTGCTCCTCTTGCTGGCACAGTGTTGTTTTAACTCTGTCCTCAAACAGGAGAGCTAAGCCCTGACCACTTCCACTGACAACCTTCAACCCCCTGAGGACGGCCGTCTGCTTCTGCCCCTGCTCTCCGTGTTGGAGCCCAGCCCCCTCCACAGGCTGGTTTCTGTGCCTGGCTGCTCCCGGCGCCCTGCCGGCTGGTGACCGATTTCTACACCCAGGGCCCACCCCAGGCTCGACAGGATCCTCCGGGCCCAGTTGGACCATGGAAGGAGGAGCAGGGTTCTGTCCGGGCCCGACACTCCACTGCTTCCACCGCCGCGGGTTTGGGTCTGGCCACCGCGTCTAACCCAACTGCCCACCAAACCAGTGAGCCGGGCCATGGCACGCGAGTCAAGGTCAGGGCTGCACCCCCGTCTTATCCTTCGGAACTGACTTCACACTTCCCCAGGCTTCCTTTCGTCTATAAGCATCAACCTATCCACTAGCAGCTTTTGAATATTGACTGTATCCCTTATGCTTTCAATCCCTCACACTCATTAGGATGACTAACTAATAAAAAAAAAAAAAGAACAGAAAATAACAGGTGTTGTCGAGGACGTAGAAAACTGGAACTCCTGTGTTGGTGGGAGACGGGTGGATCTGTCCGATGGTGCGACCGCTGTGGGAAACAGCCGGGGGGGGGGGGGGGCGGGGGGCTCCTCAAGAAACGGAAAGCAGACCCCGTAGCGTGACAGGAGGTGCACACCCAGAGTGGAGAGAAGGGCCTGAGGGGACACCTGCACCCCTGTCACGCAGCACTGCTCCCAAGACCAAGAGGGCAGCCACACAGGTGTGCATCGCAGACGAAGGACAAACAGCACGTGGTCAGACACGCACTGAAACACCCCCCAGCCTCCACAGAGGGAGGCAATCCTGGCGCGCTCCACCACGAGGGACCTGGGACGCAATCTAAGCGAGATACGCGCCGCCAGCCACAAACACACACCACGGTTTCCATCTACCCGAGGCCTCTGAAGTAGCCAAGTCCCTAGAAACAGATGGGAGAGTGTGGCTGCCGGGTCTGGGACGGGGGGAACAGAAAGTGTGCAGCGGGGAGAGGTGCAGATTCGCAAGATGGAAGACGCCCAGAGATCTGTCTCAGAACAACGTGAATGTACTGAACACGACCAAGCTGTACCCTTAAAGCAGGCTCGGGTGGTAAAGCTTGTTATCTGTTTTTTACCACAATTAAAAACGTGAAAAAATATGACCTGTCCCCCCTCACACATCCCTTGGGTTTGGCTGAGTGTGTACTCGAGGTCATGGGTCTCTGAGGAAAACAGTGAGCAGGAAAGGACAAGACAGATGACTCTGAGAAAGCCCAGCCGCTCTCGGTGGGCAGCGGGCAGGCTTCAGTGGGCAGCGGGCAGCCCTCGTCCATCCTTCCGGCTGCACCGTCAACATCCAGTGCAGGAGTCCAGGGGACAGCACTGTCCAGTGGTCACTCAGAGAACAGTGTCCATGTGTCCAGGACTCCCCTAGGCTCAAAGCCTACCATCGATCGAACTCAAACCCTGTCACAGCTCAGAGGCTCCCAGTGGCCGTCTCTCTCCAAGCCACTCTCAGCGGGGCTGTATTTCACTCAACAATTTTGTGGCTGAAGAACCTGGTAGATTCCAAAACCTCCCTTCAGATGCTCTAGTCTCCATGGCATCTCAAAAACAACAGAGTTCCTGCAAGGACGGCTTTTGCTCTCAGCGCCCAAGTACATACGTTTTCAGGGACTGAACACATGATCTCATTTAATAGGTGCTTGATCAGCTCCGTGGGCATCCCAGGCTACAATGTACACCTCCTAAGATGTTGCTATCCTATCTAATAATAGACAAACATGGTAATTAACCATACTCCGCTACGCTTCCCATTGGCTAATCAGCAGGATATGCAAATTAACTGCCAACAAAGATGGCGGCCAGCAGCCATGCAGCTGAAGCGAACATGAGGCTTGGTTGCCCCGGCAATGGAGGAAGCAAAGGTTCCCCGCCTGCCATGGCCCAGCTCTGAGCTCCAGATGCAACAATGTTGCAATTATAGAAGCTAAACAAACCACAGATACCTGCTTTCAGCCAGCCGGCCTCGGAGCTGGAGCTGCAACGAAGTTTCAATTACAGAAGGTAAATAAATCCCAAAATAAAAAAAGAAAAAAGAAAAAAGGAGAGACTGGGAGCTTCAGTTGCAGGCTTGGCCTGCCTGAAAACAGCCCTCAGCCCCTCATCCAGACTGGCCAGGCACCCCAGTGGGGACCCCCACCCTGAAGGGGGTGCGGCCAGCCTGAAAACAGCCATCAGTCCCTTTCCCAGGCGGGCCAGGCACCCAAGCGGGACCCCCACCCTGATCCAGGACACCCTTCAGGGCAAACCAGCCAACCCCCACCCATGCACCAGGCCTCTATCCTATATAGTAAAAGGGTAATATGCAAACTGACCCTAACAGCTCCCCGCTGGCAAGTGGACATCCCCCAAGGGCTGCCGGGCTGCCAGAGGGATATCTGATTGCCAGCTTAGGCCAATCCCCTGGGGAGCAGGTCTCAGCCAGCAGATGGTCATCCCCCGAGGGGTCCCAGACTGTGATAAGGCACAGGCCGGGCTGAGGGCCCCCCCCCCCCGAGTGCACAAATTTTTGTGCACCGGGTGTCTAGTCCTATCTAATAATAGAGAAACATGGTAATTAGCCATACCTCCGCTACCCTTCCCATTGGTTAATCAGGGCGATATGCAAATTAACTTCCAACCAAGATGGCAGCCGGCAGCCAGGCAGCTTGAAGCGAACAGGAGGCTTGCTTGCTCCAGTGACGGAGGAAGCCAACGTTCCCTGCCTGCTGCTCCCAGCCTCTGAGCTTGCGGTTTAAGAAACATTGTTACAAATATAGAAGCTAAACAAAACCCCAGAAACCTGCTTTCAGCCAGCGGGCTTCAGCCAGCAGGACGGCAACATTGTTTCAATTATAGAACAAACGCAGATCCCTGCTTTCAGCCAGCAGGGATCTCAGAGCTGGAGTGAGCAGGACCGCAACAGTGTTACAATTATAGCACCCAAACAAACCAGATACCTGCTTTCAGCAGCCGAGGCATCAGAGCTGGAGCCAAGCCTCAAAGCTAAAGCTGGCCCAGAATGAAAAAAAAAAGAAAAAAGGACAGGTTGGGAGCTTCAGTCACCCGCCAGCCTGAAAACGGCCCTCAGCCCCTCACCCAGACTGGCCAGGCATCCCAGTGGGGACCCCCACCCTGAAGGGGGTGTGACCAGCTGCAAATAGCCATCATCCTCTCATCCAGGCTGGCCAGGCACCCCAGTAGGGACCCCCACCCTGAAGGGGGTGTGACCAGGTGCAAACAGCCATCATCCTCTCATCCAGGCTGGCCAGGCACCCCAGTGGGGAGCCCACCCTGCTCCAGGACACCCTTCAGGGCAAACCAACTGGCCCCCACCTGTGCACCAGGCCTCTATCCTATTTAGTAAAAGGGTAATATGCCTCCCAGCACCGGGATCAGCGGAGCCGCGAGGTCTCCCAGCACTGAGATCAGCGTGACAGGGGGCAGCAACCAAACCCCCTGATCGCCCTGCGGCTCTGTGTGTGACAGGGGGCGGGGCCACAACCTCCCTATCCGCCCTGCTCTGTTCGTGACAGGGGAAGGCACCCCAACCCCCTGATCAGCCCTGCTCTGTGCCTGATAGGGGGGAGCTCCCCAACCCCCTGATCGCCCTGCAGCTCTGTGTGTGACAGGGTGCAGCACCCCAGCCCCCTGATTGGCCCTGCTCCGTGCGTGACAGCGTACGGAGCCCCAACCCCCCTGTTGGGCCCTGTTCTGTTCATGACAGGGGGCAGCGCTCCAACCCCCTGATCAGCCCTGCTCTGTGCGTGACAGGGGGTGGCACCGCAACCTCCCTATCGACCCTGCCTTGAGTGTGACGGGGGGTGGTGCCCCAACCCCCCAATCGGCCCTACCCTGAGTGTGACTAGGGGTGGCATCGCAACCTCCCAATCTGCCCTGCTCTGTGCATGACAGGGGGCGGCGCCCCAACTCCCCCATTGGCCCTGCTCTGAGCCCAACCAGGGGCTGCACCTAGGGATTGGGCCTGCCCTCTGCCACCCGGGAGCAGGCCTAAGCCAGCAGGTCATTATCTCCCGAGGGGTCCCAGACTGCGAGAGGGCACAGGCCGGGCTGAGGAACGCCCCCTCCCTCCCGAGTGCACAAATTTTTGTGCACCGGGCCTCTAGTATATATATATAAAACCCTAATATGCAAATAGACCAAACAGCGGAACAACTGAACAACCGGTCGCTATGACTTGCGCTGACCACCAGGGGGCACACGTGGAACATAACAGGCATCGGCAGCAGGCAACAGAGCGTGGAACATGGTGAGCATAGGCCATGGCGGGATGGTGCAGCAGGTGAGCAGGGGCGCCAGACCAAGGCAGGGCGCTGGTCACTGTCATCGGGGTGGGCCTCTGGTGGTTACTGAAAATTCTTTGCTCCCACGCACCATGTTCCCGCCAGGCACTTGCACCTGCTGCTGGCACCCTGAACCAGCCCCAATCGCTCAGCACCATCAGCGGGTGCAAGCAGTGGCTGCTGGCCCTGAGGGCCTCTCCACTTCCTTCTGCTCCTGAGGGGCAATCAGGCAGCAGCCGCCACTCACACCCACTGATGGCGCCGGCCCCAATCGCTCTGCACCATCAGTGGGTGTGAGTGAGGCCAGCACTGTCAGCACATGGGAGCAGTGGCAGTGGGAGCAGGGCTGCTGGCAGACAGAGGACCAGGGGCCGCAGAGGGACGGGCCGGGCGGGGGGCGTGGAGGATGGGCTGAGACCCACCCCTGTGCCCAACGCAGCCTGGCGGCCCACAGCTCCTTTCAAGGTGTACGAATTCATGCACTGGGCCCTGAGTACACTTTATAAAGGTTTATCCAAACATAGGGTCACTTTCATTAACGAAGACTTGCCCAAACAATTGACCAAGCAGTCAAAACCAGAAACTAAAAACCCCACAGCCAACAGTTTTGTTACTGAAGCAGATTCGTCTGTGAGGTGGGTAACAGTGGGTAACAGTGGGAGGTAGGAGGAGGGAGGAGGAGGAGAGAAGAGGGAGGAGGGAGAGGAGGAAGAAGGAGGAGGGAGGAGGGGAGAAGAGGAGGGAGGAGGAGGAGGGAGAGGGAGGAGGAGGAGGGAGGGAAAGGAGGGAAGAGGAGAGGGGGGAGGAGGGAGGAGAGAGGAGGGAGGAGGAGAGGAGGAGGAGGTGGGAGGAGGAGGTGGGAGGAGGGAGGAGGGAGAGGGAGGACGGGGAGGGGGAGGAGGGAGGGATGAGGGAGGAGAGAGGAGGGAGGAGGGGGAGGGAGGAGGGGGGAGGGGGGAGGGAGGAGGAGGTGGGAGGAAGAGGAGGAGGGAGGAAGAGGAGGTGGGAGGAAGAGGAGGGAAGAGGAGAGGGGGGAGGAGGGAAGAGGAGAGGGGGGAGGAGGGAGGAGAAGAGGGGGGAGGGAGGAGAGAGGAGGGGGGAGGGAGGAGAGAGGAGGAAGGAGGGAGGAGGGAGAGGGAGGAGGGAGGAGGAGGTGGGAGGAAGAGGAGGTGGGAGGGAGAGGAGGGAAGAGGAGAGGGGGGAGGAGGGAGGAGGAGAGGGAGGAGGAGGTGGGAGGAGGGGGAGGGAGGAGAGAGGAGGGAGGCAGAGGCCTCTGTGCTGAGTGGCCCATGGAGGCCCCAGGGCAGGGCTGTGGATGAGCTCCCTTGTCTCCTGGGCAGCGACGGGCAGTGGTGTCCAGAGGGACTGAGTCTTTGGCGAAAACATTGACCAGGAAAGGCCTGGCGCCTGATGAACTGGCAGGACTCTCTGGCGTGTTCCACTGGCCAAATCTGCTGACCTAAGGCATGTGGTCAGTCTTCTCCTGCCAGCCCACCCAGGGCCCTGGCTCGGGCCACCCTGGAAGCCAAGGCGTAAACCAGGCCAACACAGAAAACAGATGGAAACAGAGATGGGGAGGATTGTGAGCTGCAGGCCTGGGCGCCGTGCTGAGCAGCGGGAGGGCCGGGAGGTCCCGGGCCAGGTCAGGTGAGCACGGGCCCACCCCAGTGTCCAGGAGAAAACTGGCCACGTGGGAAGACAGCCAAAGTGAGTGCTCAAAGGACAAGACGGGAATACTGTGTTCGAAAGTACTCAGAGAAGCACGGCTCTTTAAAATGAATTGCACATGAGCTATTTTATGACAATGTAATATTTACATGAAATATTCTAAAGCAAGTGCTAGTAGGGACAGGGCTTCTATTCTGAGTGATTAAAAGATTCTAAAATGAGTGGCGATGCCTCACATTCTAGGAGCAGGCAGAACACCACTGACTTATACTAGCACATGCAAAGCCTGCACTGCACGGGGCGCGGATGACAGCTCAGGAAGGCGGCTATAAAACTCACACAGGCGACGGTCATGTGTGAACTCAGAGCAGAGAAGGCTCTCCGTGATGCAGCCAGGTAAGCAACATCCACCTTGCGTATGCTGAAATAAGACAAACATAAAGCGTGTCCTTCCTGCTGCCTTCAGAACACAGGGAAATGCATAGGGGCCTGCAGGCGCCACTCAGAGAGCACGTGGGCCTGCAACCCCACGCCTGCTGCTCCCCTTGCTCCCGTCACACGGCGCCACGCGTGATGTGTAATGAAAGATGAGGGTCTGAAACATAACATCGCGGCCGAGGCCCGAGTCCCCCTGCACCGGCGCCTCCCTCCCCCCACTCTCTCCACCAGCAGTGCCTGCTCCGCCCTGGGGAGACCCTCCCCCAGCGCTGCTCTTCTAGGAGGTTCCGCCAGCAAACAGACCTGGGCCAAGCGTGCTCTCCACGCTCCCGATGGGAACCCTGGGGACAGGGGAACACGGAGACGCCGACGCTGGCCCCCCAGACACTGAGCCCCCCTCCCCTGCAGGCGGGTGTCTCTCAGGTGAACCCGCACCTCACACGGCATCAGGACGGAGTGAGCGTCCGAGACAGTGGTTGCTGACAGAACATGGAACATGTGTGTCATCCTCACGGGGACACTGCGGGGAGCAGACGCCCTCCTCCTTCCTCGAGAACAAACGTGTTCCCACGGCCATGCTCCCCTCAGAGCTGACCCCCCAGCTCCAGGCCGCCTGCCAGTTCTCGATGGCGAGGTGAGTGAGGTGCAGAGCTGACACAGCAGGCGGACAGGTGAGAGTGTGAGACAGCCCACGCTTGTCTTACTTCTACTAGTGACTCTATTACCTTCCACACGCACAGCCATGACCCGCCCTGAGCCTCCACCCCCGTATCTGAGTAGATGTGCGAGAGGACGAGAACTCCTCACCCCCATGAACACGACCTCGTCTGCACCCCGTCCCACCGCCGCCACAGGCCGGAGGAAGACGCCACCACCAAGTCAGCAAAGCAAACGGGTAGTGGAAAGAACGCGAGGAACATCGTCACACTTAGTCGCCATCCCTGAGGCCACGCTAGCGAATCCCTCTATTTGACACACTCCTCGTTTTTTAAAGTGAGATGCACTTGTTTTCTGAGCCAAATGCATCGATTGATAAAACTCCTATCGCAGTCAGCTGTGATCAGAACCACCACGGTTACGGTGAGAGCTTTCCAGCAATGCAGGTATCACCGTTTCTTGTTTTTTTTAACCAACTTCTTGGCCTGGATTCCAGGCCTCTCCTAATCCTCGGTCGGGTCTGGAGGATTGACCAGGAGCTGGCTGGCACGCCGAGCGAGGAGCCCTCCTGTGCAAAGCAGAAAAGGCAGCCACAAAGCCCACGCAGAACCTCCGGAGGACACGCCACACCCACGGCTCGGCCTCACCCCCGAGGAGCGGACCGGGGGCGGGAGCGACGGCCACGGCGCTGGTTTGGGGCTTCCTGGGTGGCATCTGCCCACGGGTGTCTAAGCGGTTCCATTTGGGACCTAAAACAAAACGCTATCGTCTGCAGAAGAAAAACATTTGGGGAAGACAATTCTCTGTTCCAAACACCTAAAGAGACTTCCATAAACAATCAAGGAAAATAAAAGATTTTAAACAATTGAAAACATTTCCCCCCAAAACGAAAACACATTGGAAACCTGGGGCTGAATCAAGTTCCCCAGCAGCAGGCCAGCTGTGAGCACAGAACCACTGCAGGGAGACAGAAAACATCTAAACACAACGTCCACTTTAATAGCCAGCCCTCCGGCTTCTCGGAAAACCCGCCTGCAGTCAATCACCGTCTTCAGGGCAAAGAAACGTGTGCAGAGCAGGAAATCCCCGGGGAGTAATGCTCGGGGCTGGGGTGGGGGAGAGGGGGGAGCCATAAGGCATTTCCCTCTGCAACCTTCACATTTTACATTTTCCCAGCAAAGGTGTTGAAAATAGCATACATGTCATCACTGTGTTTCTTGAACATTGAGTTTTTCAAGTGCAAACTGCACTTTCATCCAACTAAGTTTATGTCGTGGACACCTCGCAGTGAAGGTTAGCATAAGGCCCTCTCCTCACAAGTTCGCAGCGCAGCACCCACCTCATCGTCCCACCCCTTCCCTCGCTCCCCCAAATGCCCTACCTCAGGTGCGTCACCACCTGCCACCCAGGTGGCTCAGGCCAAACATTTCAGAGTCATTCTAGACTTTTCTCTCTCAACACACCACGTATCAGCCAGCCCCATGGGTGTGAGTTACCGCCAACAAGTTACAGCCAGAAGCCGGCCACTTCTCACCAGCCCCACTGCGAAGGCCGAGCCAGCCACCACCCAACCACTCCTGGACCACGGAACAGCCCCGCCCAGCCCGGCGCCCTGCAGACGCCTGCCTCCTCGGCCTCTCTCCGCACGGAGACACAGGGCTCTCCTACAGGCACACACCCACCACCTCCGCACCCACCACCTCCACACCCACCCCCTCCGCACCCACCACCTCCGCACCCACCACCTCTGACCGCACCCACCACCTCTGTCCGCACCCACCACCTCTGTCCGCACCCACCACCTCCGCACCCACCACCTCTGTCCGCACCCACCCCCTCCGCACCCACCACCTCCACACCCACCACCTCCGCACCCACCACCTCTGTCCACACCCACCACCTCTGACCGCACCCACCACCTCTGTCCACACCCACCACCTCCGCACCCACCACCTCTGTCCGCACCCACCACCTCCGCACCCACCACCTCTGACCGCACCCACCACCTCTGTCCACACCCACCACCTCCGCACCCACCACCTCTGACCGCACCCACCACCTCTGTCCACACCCACCACCTCCGCACCCACCCCCTCCGCACCCACCACCTCCACACCCACCACCTCCGCACCCACCACCTCTGTCCACACCCACCACCTCCGCACCCACCACCTCTGTCCACACCCACCACCTCCACACCCACCACCTCTGTCCACACCCACCACCTCCGCACCCACCACCTCCGCACCCACCACCTCCGCACCCACCACCTCTGTCCGCACCCACCACCTCCACACTGACCAACTCCCTCCGGCTCCAGATGAAATGCGCTCAGTGGCTCCCTCCTGCTTCTGGTTTGCGATTCCCAAACAGCAATGAACTTGGCCCTCTCTCGGGTGCACTGGCCATTTGGGCATCTTCTGTGTGACGTGCCTGTTCAAGTGTTTTGTCCGTTTTTTTTTTATCTTGAAATCAGTTTGTAGTTTCTTAATATATTCTGGACACAAATACTGTGGCAGACAAATGCCTTCGAAGGATCTTCTCCCCCCCTTTTCCCTGCTGCTTCGTTCTCCTCATTGTGCCCTCCGATCCCCAGTTCCTCGTTTGACAAGCCTCCAAGTGGCCTTTTTCCCCTTACACTGCTACTGCTTCCGATTTAAGAACCTCCACCTGATCTGAGATCATGAAGGGTCCTAGCTTTCTTCTGAAGGTGTATTGTTTTTACGTGGCATGCTTCCCTCTACAATGGCCTCACGTGGGTTTTCTATACACGCTGTGAGTCAGGGGCCAGGATGCTTTTCAGCCGCAGGATAGCACCCTCACCCAACCCTGTCACTGTCAGCGCCTCCTCTCCCCACCACAGTGCTAAGGGCATCTTTGCCAAAAGCAAGGCTACCTGCCTCTCCCTGTGCCCATACCGCAGAGTTAAGCTAGAATCCTTTTATAAGGAGCCCTGATATCTGGCAGGATAATCCCTCCGGTCCTACCTCCCTCTAATCCCTCGTCCCAGGCCTGGTTTGGCTTCGGAAGGAATTCCAAGCAGCAGCCTCATTTCTCAGGATGAGCAAAGAAGCTCGAGTCCTCCATGTTCGTGTTCTCGGTCAAGAACTCCCGCCTCTCTCTGTGCCCCCACTTCCTCTTCCGGGAGCGAGGAATTAGAGTGATGTCCTTTGGGTCCCGCCCCTTCCCGGCTCCTTCTCTCCAGCTCGGTGTTGAGACCCTGCCAGCCTCTGCCCTGTGCCCGCCTCCCTGCCACCTCGCAGGCCAGCCTCTCCGCGGGCTGGACCTTGCCCCGTCCAGGCTCGCTGGTGCCCTCCATGCAGCTGATGGACACACACATTCAGATCCTACCTTGCAGGCCCGACTCCTGCCACACGGGGGACAAAGGTCAAGATTTAGGAAGCAGAGTATAAAGTCCACATCAAGCCTCGGATCCCTGTCACGGGATCCTAGGTCCCGCTTTTCTGGGGCCGTGAACGAAGGGTTCCTGCCCGGCTGTGAATGAGGCAGATACTTCAGGCTCCACCCAGCTCCCACCTGGTCTTCCTTGGTTCGAAGCAAGGAGAGGGGAGTTCTTAATTAGAAGACACCCCCGTGTGTAAGTGAAGTGGAGATGGGGGGCTGAGAAGAAATTTCCCCCCAAAATCCATATTTATCGTTTTGAAAGCCCAATTACATAAGAGGTCCCAGTGCGTCTGGTATAACCATTTATTTTGAAATAATAATTTACTATAATGCTAGGAGGTTAACAGTTCTTACCAAAACACCTGCAAAGCTTGTAATCATGTATTGTGGTAGCTATATTTTTGAAAATATGTTATTTAGCCAGAGTCACGAAATCTTTTCTAGTGGCAAACATAAGTAAAGCTCTGACGCGCGGAAATTCTGCATTTCACAGTAATGCCTGACTGCCCTGCTAACTCCACGGCCTCAGGGGTCAAACACAGCTTTTCTCAGCAACCCTCAAGGGGGAGATCTAGAAAAATCAACAGACGCCAAGCTTCTGAAATGCCCACAGCCTGACTGCTGGACCCTCACAGGCCCACACCTCTGAGGAGGAGGAAAGAGCAGGACCTGGTGAAAGCGGTTTCATCCTAATGTCCTCATGTTGAGACAGATGCAAGTAATCATGTTATCAAAGGACGGTACGTTTTTTTGTTTTTGTTTTTAATATATTTTTATTGATTTTTTACCGAGAGTAAGGGAGAGGGATAGAGAGTTAGAAACATTGATCAGCTGCCTCCTGTACACCCCCTACCAGGGATCAAGCCTGCAACCAATGAACATGCCCTTGACCGGAATCGAACCCAGGACCTTTTAGTCCTCGGCCCGGCGCTCTGTCCACAGAGCCAAACCGGTCAGGGCAAAGATGGTGCATTTTAAGGTGGTATTTTCATTCCAACGTGGAGCTCAGAGTTGGTCTCTAAGCCACTAGGTCTGCAGCTGGGAAGTAAAGGTAAAGGAAATATAATTCCACGGACAGACAGCGAACCTACAATCTAAATCCGGTCCCAGCGAGGGCTTATTTTGACACCCAAACACCCTTATACTGGGAAATTCCTTTTCCAGGGATGAACTATATAAACTCCAGAGTTCTAGAATCGTCTAGGAAGGTATGTCAACCGTTACTTTTCTTCAAATGCTGAACTTTCAAGTCACTCCGATTCCTTAAAATTGAAACATTGCAATACTTAGAGAGAGTCCCCTGGAACCAACATGGATTAGCCCGCCTTGTAAATGCACTCATGGTATAAGAGACACACACTGGAAAGGTTTAAAGCAGCGCCCGCCCTCACCTCCCACATGAGCCTGTAGTCCATGTGCTCGTCCAGCTCCTCCGGCCTCCTCTTCTCCCCAGCGAACGGCCCGAACTTCTCGCCCTGCAGCGGGTTACACGGGACAGGCATTAGTGCAACAGCCAGCTCCTTAAAATAAGCCATCATTCCTCTCGGGGAAGGAACGTTTTCCTCCGCATCTTCGTGCCCCATGATGGAGACACGCTTAAAATATTAACTGATTTACACAGCACAGAACATTAACAACCCAACTTCATCTGTTTTCAGCCTCAGATCCTGAGTCCAAGATACAGGAGCCAAGCTCAAAGGGTTAAACTGCGTAACATTCACACCCCCAGGAGGGTGAGGCCCTGCCTCTGGCGAATGGTCCCGGAATGAGGAGCCCTGGGTTCTGCCTGGCGTGAGAGACAAGCCCACCAGGCCGAAATCACCTGGTTCCCATAAAAATCACACACCCAGACCAGCTATGACGAAGGGAGAAGCAGGCTTCCCACGCTCGGAGGAAGACTTCACAAATAAGTTTAAATTCTCCTGCCAATCTTCAAACAGCCAAGGCACAGTGGAAACTAAGGACCAGATGCCCGCCTGCAGCCAGCCCCCTGGGTGAGGGTCCCACCCGCAGCCCCCTGGATGAGGGTCCCACTCACAGCCCCCTGGATGAGGGTCCCACTCACAGCCCCCTGGATGAGGGTCCCACTCACAGCCCCCTGGGTGAGGGTCCCACCCGCAGCCCCCTGGGTGAGGGTCCCACTCGCAGCCCCCCGGGTGAGGGTCCCGCCCGCAGCCTCCCCAGGTGAGGGTCCCACCCGCAGCCCCCTGGATGAGGGTCCTGCCCGCAGCCCCCTGGGTGAGGGTCCCGCCCGCAGCCCCCTGGGTGAGGGTCCCGCCTGCAGCTCCCTGGGTGAGGGTCCCCAGTGCCCGCCTACAGCCCCTCTGCGTGGGGATCTCAGTATCAGGGTCCTGGGCTCCGTAATTGCAGGCTCTGGGAGGGGGACCCGGGGCTGCACTGTGACCAGAGCCGGGTGAGAGCCTGGGGACCAGGAGCGGCTGCAGAGGGCCGTGGGGGACCTGTGAGGCAGGCCGACAGGTAGTGGCCCTTTTCTCACGAAGGGGAGAAGCAGGGACTGGCGATGGGCGGGGGGGACGGGGGGGGATCTGCTGCCGGACTCGCTGTAGAGATGTGTGTGGGCAGAAACAGCCCGTGCGCCCTCCCACCCCTGTGCCTGGTCTCCAGCAGGACCTTCCCTTCCCACGGGGCTGGAGGACGAAGCAGCCACCCAACTCTCCAGGGAAACGTGCGGCGAGAGGCATCAGGGAAAATAAGCACCAAAGCAATGTTTCCAGGAAGACAAATGGCTTAACGAACAGCAGGAAGGCCAGCCCTGGGGAGAGCGGACTGTTAAAGCTTAAAGGGGCCCCACAGCTGACCAGCCCTCATGTTACAGGCGAAGCAAAGGGCCCGAGCCCAGCACAGGGCACCACGAACAGCGACACTGCTCTTCATCGCAGCACGCGGGCCGGGTCCAGGGTGCGAGGAGCAGCTCAGAGAGGCTGGGAGCCTCCGGGCGTCAGGGGCCGCCCCACGCGGACGCTGGACACGCAGCCTCGCCCCTCGGCGGGCACAGCCCCAAAGACGCTTCTATAACAGGGAATCGTTCTCGCCTGCTCGGGGACCTCACCGGGCCGGAGTGGCGGTTAAGGAAAGCTGTACCGGGAGGGGAGCTGGCGTTGACTGAACAGCTATGTGCCACACGCCAGCCAGGCCTCTGTGAGAATGTCCCAGGCCACAAGGAAGGAAACCGGAGGCCAAGGGCTTCCATCACTCGCTTGCCACGGTCGGTCACCTAGCAGCGGTCAGAGCCAGGACTGGGAGCAGCGGCCTGTCCCCAGTGGAGGGCTCAGGCGCTGTGCCTTCCCCAGGCCACCACCCCGCCCGGGGCCTGCTCACGGCGGTCACTCAGCACAGTGACACTGAGGATGAAGCCACTCAGGACGACAGGCTGAAATAGAGGAGTGTTTTGGGAATAAGTGTGAGGGTTTGGTATTAACCCACGTGGTGCAACTGTGCCCTCCCCTCGGGCACGTGCTCAGCCTTTAACCACCACTGCAGGTGACGATACGTGCACACACTTTCCAATGCAACCGGTCTACCCAGGACAGTCAGTGCGAATTTGGAGGGAAAACAGTGAATCCATCAGTTCCGCAGAAGACTGCAGAGGAAGGAAACCCAAAGACATGCTGGGGGGACGCTGTTTAGGGTGCACCAGCTGGTCAAGGCCGCCCTGAGCCCGGGAGCCCTTACCAGCCTCTGAGCCTGGGGATCCGAATCGGGCCAAGATACCACGAGCGGGTGCAAGGACACACAGTACACTGTGCCCTTCTGTAACCCGAATGCCTGATGCCACTGTTGGCAGCCAGCCTTCTGTAACTCTGAAATAACATTCGGGATGCTGACCAAGTGTGTGTGAAGAAGTCTGCTAGAGAGAGCCGCTGAGCAGGGCTAGAGAGAGCTCAGAGAGGGAGAGGCGGCGGGCACAGAGAAGGTAGCTCCTGTGTGTGCAGGAGACAGGAGAGCTGAGATGGAGCTGAGAGCTGGGACTGTAAGGCTAGGAGCTCACAGAGAGCTCAGGGACAGCTGCCCTGTTACCCAGCCCGTGTGCGGGGCAGGGGAGACGGGAGAAGCTGCTGAGCCGGGGAGCTCAGGTACCACTACAATGTAAGGTGGTTTGTTGAGCGGGCAGCGTGTGGCTGCCCTGATAACAGGTGTGGGTACAGAGGCTGATGCTACTATGTGAGAAAGATGTGCACTCACCAGCTGGTGTCCGGCTGCCTGCCTGGATGGAGTTTGCTGGAAGGAGCTGGTTCGAGAAGGAACCCGCCCTGCGCTTGGCGTCGCCGATCGGGAGAGTTTAGAAGAACGCATGGATCACAGCCATTCAGAGCACCCGGGCCGTGCAGGGCTCCGCTCCGCTCCGCTCTGCTCCGACACAGGCCTTAAAGGACTGACCGCTTTGAATATTCCCAACAGGAAGCAGAACTCTGACTTGAGAGCCTCGCTGCTAAAAGTGAACAGTCACCTGCCCTAACCCGAATGCGAGAAATGCAGCTCCCCACTGTTTTCCTCAAACCAGAGTGAGAAATACACTTTGCATCTCATCTGAGCAAACGTGCATATGCACAGGGAAACACACACGTATAAAACTAAAACAGGAATCTCGTGACGCATGCTACCCTTGCTCTGCACAGAGCACGCTCACATCGTCTTCTCTGTTTTAATCACTTGTGTTAAAATACTAGTTTTGACCCAATAACTTAATTTCACAACTCACCAGTAGGCCGCCACCACAGTTTAAAAAAAAAACAAGAACATAAAAACATACATCGAGGAGGCAAATTTATGGGAACCTGAGCTCTCTGGATGTGATGAGATGGCCTTCGAAGCACACGTGTGAGGGCATGAGAATAATCTGATCAAAGACACTTGAGTTTCTGTGGCTGCAAGATTGCAAACTGTGTTGCCCTAACTGGTTTGGCTCAGTGGATAGGGCGTCGGCCTGCAGACTAAAGGGTCCCAGGTTCGATTCGGGTCAAGGGCATGTACCTTGGTTGTGGGCACATCCCCAGTAGGGGGTGTGCAGGAGGCAGCTGATCGATGTTTCTCTCTCATCAATGTTTCTAACTCTCTATCCCTCTCCCTTCTGTAAAAAATCAATAAAATATATTTTTTAGAAAAAGGAAAAAAAAGATTACAAACTGTGACCAGCCAACTGGTAATCCTCCGTAGCTCTGGTGGTGAGAAACACGGCAGGTGATAAGAACAGCGGATGTCTGGCTTCAGGTGGAGATTTATCCTCACAGACCCACTCTCACGCTGACGCTCCCCTAACCAGCCTCCGACTCTGTTCACTGTGATCCCCACGTACAGGCAGCACTTTCTCATCATGACGTTAGTGTACACACTGCTCTAGTCACTCGCCTCCCCCCATGGAAATTCTGGCCTCAGAGGAAGCCCCTTCCATCTCCTGGGCTCCAAACCAGTGTGGGTGGCACACCTGTGAGAGGAAGATTGGGCCACATACTATATATATATATTATATGTAATTATTTCTTCTTTTAGTTGAAACATAGGAAATTGTCAAATTTTCTATGAAATTAAACTTTTCATACATAATTTTAATTATATAAACGTGCCTACATATGTAAAAAGTGGTAAATAACGAATTTGTCAATTTTTTTATACACACATATTCGGAAAACCTACTTTATTTTAGAACGGATTTTTGGCTTTAACAGACACTCCCTCACCCAAGTTAGTCTGTTCTACCGAGGTGTGTGTGTGTGTGTGTGTGTGTGTGTGTATGCATATATATGAATATATCTAATCTACACTAATAAAAGACAAAGATGCTAATTGACCGTACCTTTGCAATGCCCAAGCCACGCCACGAGCCAATCAGAGCTACCATATGCAAATTAACCCAACCAAGATGGAGGCCAGCAGCCATGCAGCTGGAGCAAGCAGGAGGCTTGGTTGCCCTGGCGATGGAGGAAGCCAAGCTTCCCGCCTGCCCTGGCCCGCTGTGGCCTCCGCAAAAGGCAACAGAGTTTCAATTATAGAAGCTAAATAAATCCCAGATACCTGCTTCCAGCCAGCCTCCACTGGGAGCTTAGGTGGCTGGGGGCTGTGGCCAGCCTGCAAACAACCATCAGCCCCTCACCCAGGCTGGCCAGGCAACCCAGGGGGACCCCCCACCCTGAACGGGCTGTGGCCAACCTGCAAATAGCCATCAGCCCCTCACCCAGGCTGGCCAGGCACCCCAGCGTGACCCCCATCCTGATCTGGGACACCCTTCAGGGCAAACCAGCTGTCCCCCACCCATGCACCAGGCCTCTATCCTATATAATAAAAGGGTAATATGCAAATTGACCCTAATAGCAGAGCGACTGGGAATGACTGGTCACTATGACACACACTGACCACCAGGGGGCAGACGCTCAATGCAGGAGCTGTCCTCTGGTGGTCAGTGTGCTCCCACAGGGGGAGCTCTGCTGAGCCACAAGCCAGGCTGACGGCTGCCAGTACAGCGGTGGTGGTGGGAGCCTCTCCTGCCTCCTCAGCAGCGCTAAGGATGTCCAACTGCAGCTCGGCCTGCTCCTCGCTGGCAAGTGGACATCCCCCGAGGACTCCCGGGCTGCCAGAGGGATGTCCGACTGCCAGGTTAAGCCCAATCTCCCGGGGAGCGGGCCTAAGCCAGCAGGTGGTCATTCCCCGAGGGGTCCCAAACTGCAAGAGGGCACAGGCCGGGCTGAGGGACCCTCCCGAGTGCACAAATTTTTGTGCACCAGCCCTCTAGTATAATAATAGAGGAATATGCAAATTAGCCGGGACGCCATAACATCACAACCGACCTACCAGCGGTGGAGAGCTATAGGAGGGCAGGGCAGTGAACTATGGTTGGCGGAGAGCTACCAGCGGCGGTGGGCGGGGTGGCCAGCTCGGGCAAGCGGCAGCAAGCTACTCGCACACGGATTCGTGTGCAGGGCTACTAGTATGTATGTATATGCCTTAGCACATTAAACACCTAATGTAAGGTTCATATCTAATGACAGGCAGGAAACCAATGTCTCAAACTAGTTTTCTGAAAATTTGCAAACTTTCCCAGCTGCCTTGTCATCGTTGGCTCACCTTCCGTGACTAAGCGGGGGAAGATGTCCCAGGAGCCGCAGGAGGACGCCAGGCCTACCCCTGCCCGTGGGCCTGCGTTACTGACACAGCCTTCGGTCTGTGATGTCACGGCAAGAGCCCTCCCAGAATTCTCCGCTTCTAAGGATCTCAAGGGCCACGATCTCCAAGGCTTACAAGGGGCAGGAAGCGACATCGGACATCCAACAACAAATAGCAAGGCCAGGTCGGGAGTGGCCAGGAGGTGGGGGCAGGGCTGCCCCCTCGAACAGGGTTTCCACTGGTTCAATGTGGCCGCGTCGCCGTGGGGCCTACTGTAGCCGGAGATCCCAAACATTTCAGAGAAGCTGGCAGCCCAAGTGCGCACGGGAAATCCCCACTTTCCTATCTTGGAAATGAATTCCAACTTTCCAGAACTGTGTGCAGGTGCAGCTCAATGTGACTGCAGGACAAATCCCACCTACAGACACCACACTGTCCACGTCAAGCTGGCCCTCGGCCCCGCCCAGTGCCCCGCCCAGTGCCCAGTTCCACGGCGCTGCTCTGCGGATGCTGAACAAAGCGGATCATGAAGCCATTCAATTCACCACCCACCGAGCTGGACAATAACTTTTCATAAACAAGAAATGTATGATTGCAAACATGTGGGCCATCTTCTGTTAATTAGCTTCATAGAATTAGTGAGAAGTTGAAAGCAAGACGGACTGCAGATCTGCCCTCTTAGCCTGGTGGGGCCCCACCATCTGAGGCTTCGGGAGGCCCGAGCCCCAACCCCCGTCTGCACTAACCAGCTGCGACACATCAGGGCATCACGCGCTTCTGAGCTCCCGTTCCCTCAGCTGTCACGCTTGGGGATCTGGAGTAGCCGATCTCTAAGATCTCTTCTAGCTCGTAAGCTCCGTTAGAACGCGCTCCCGCAGGCCAAATCGACAGCAGCCTGAGAATCGGAGACCAGGAGGGTAAGGGACTGAAACACATTAGCCAGCTCTTACGTCCATAGTGACTGTCAGAGGAAGAAGAAAAGTTTGTTTTTCAAAGAACCTCCTTTGACATCATTAGAGGATAACAACTTACGAACACGATCAAAGAAAGAACGAGGCGTTTGTCCCAGTTTCTCTGTAACAACCCCAGGAAAGGGGACCCGAGGGCAGCAAGGACGAAGGGGAGCGCTTGGCTATAGAGGACGCCAGCCTACCGGGACAGGGTCGGGGCATGGGAGTGAAATCACCATTTAGAAATTCCTCATCATGTAACTGAGGGAGGATTATCAATGGACGCTACAACCACTGGGCCAAAGGTGGGCCGTGGAACAGACATCCACCCGTAGTGTCCGCTCACAGACCACTGGCTAAGCACAAAGTAGTCATGTGAGCGCAGTGCTGCGGTCCTCGCCGTGAGAGAGGACGCACCCACTGCAGGGGAGCGGACGTCAGCCCTCCTGCCCTCCGTGCCCGCTCTCTGCCAAGCACGGGATAGGTGCTGGCTGACTCTCCAGGCTCCTCCGGGGCAAAGGGCGAGCGAGCATGCTCAGACCTCGTCCCCTCCCGTCTCTCACCCCGCACCCGGGATCACGCTGCCTGGGATGGGCACGTGGGTAACACTCGAGGATAAAACACGTGAGAGGGAGGCGTTTGCTTCCTACGTCTCTCCAGTCCCATGACTAACGCTGCACCATGTATTGCAATGAAGGAGGCAACCTCTGGCGCTAACAATCTGGCTCAGTGGATAGAGCATCGACCTGTGGACTGAAGGGTCTCGGGTTTGAGTCCGGTCAAGCTTCCTCCCCGGCGCAGGCCCTGGCCGGGGCTCATGTAGGAGGCACCAGCTGTTTCTCTCTGCCTTTCCCTCTCTCTTCCACTCTCTTTAAAAATCAATCGAATTATGTCATCGGGTGAGGATTAACAAAAAGGAAGGAAGGAAGGAAAGAAGGAAGGAAGGAAGGAAGGAAGGAAGGAAGGAAGGGAGGGAGGGAGGGAGGGAGGGAGGGAGGGAGGGAGGGAGGGAGGAAGGGAGGAAGGAAGGGAAGGAAGGGAAGGAAGTCAGGAAAGCAACCTCTGGCTGGGAGAAGCATTCAGTGCACAACATCAGTGCGTGAAACACAGAAAGATGAAAGCATCTGCCTTCCCGGTGAGAAGAAAGGCGGGAGATGGAGAGACGGGTACAGGAAGCCCTGGGCCAGCAACCAGGCCCTGAGCCTGTTGAGCAACAAGCCCGGTCTCCCCGGGAAGTCCCTGCGACTGAGCACAGAGTGGCGACGGGGAAGCTGTGAGGAGAGTGACAGACATAACCCAGTGGGCTAGGAGGTCCGTGATGGGGCCTGGGGGTAACATTTTGGGGGTCACTGAAGTCATCCACGTAGAGGCTGGCATCCGGGGACAGGAAGAAATCGCTGTTCCTTTTGTGGGTGTGAAAACGGCCTCAGGGCTATTCAGGACAATGCCCTGGTGCTGAGATACTGAGGAGTAAGCCGTCATACAGTCTGTGACTTGCTCTGAAGTGGCTCGGCAGATAAGACATATCCATTCAGCTGAAACGCATCGGTGGCCCGCCCGCAGGTGAACCGTCTGAATGTGAGGTGGTGCTCTCACAGAGGAGCCGGAATCCCCGCCTGGGACGTAAGTGGGTCCCAGCGTTTGGTCCTGGGCCCGCCTCTCCCCGGCAACACCACCAGCCTTCCACACAGGGCAGTCCTGAGAACAGCCAGTCTCCCTCCCCTGCCTGACGCCTCCCTGTACCTACCCATTCGCCTTAGCCCAGCTGTTCTCAACCTGTGGGTCACAACCCCTTTGGGGGTCGAACGACCCTTTCACAGGGGTCGCCTAAGACCATCGGAAAACACATCTATAATTACATATTGTCTTTGTGATTAATCACTATGCTTTATGTTCAATTTGTAACAATGAAAATACATCCTGCATATCAGATATTTACATGACGATTCATAACAGTAGCAAAATTACAGTTATGAAGTAGCAACAAAAATAATGTTATGGTGGGGGATCACCACACATAAGGAACTGTATGAAAGGGTCGCGGCATTAGGAAGGTTGAGAACCACTGCCTTAGCTGGACGCTGTGCGTGTGCAGGGCACCGATGCATCCAGGTAGAGAAACTACACCTGCCACCTTCCTGTTTCCAAGGAGGAGAGCAAACAACCTGCAAGCGAAACCACGGGAGCCCGTCAGCGAGAGCGGGGCCAGCGGGGAAGCCGGGGCCCTGCTTGCTCTCCACCTGGAAGGGGCCTGGGAGCCGGCTACAGCAGCTCCCAGGCCAGGAGGGTCGCAGCCTCCCACCCTGACGTTCTGAGCCAGTGACAGGACAGCAAAGGCCCTGCCAACGTCTCGCTATGGGGAGAAGATCCACAAGGGGGAGGCCCCTGCAGTGGTCTCCGTCACTCTCCGCAGATACGGCGGAGTCAGAGCAAAGAGGCAGCGGGCCCAGGAGGCAGCAGAATTGCTCTTTAAGAAATGCATCATGCCCTAGCCGGCTTGGCTCAGTGGATAGAGCGTCAGCCTGTGGACCGGAGGGTCCCAGGTTCGATTCCGGCCAAGGGCACATGCCTGGGTTGCGGGCTCGATCCCCAGTAGGGGGTGTGCAGGAGGCAGCCAATCAATGATTCTCTCTCATCATTGATGTTTCTTTCTCTCTCTCCTTCTCCCTTCCTCTCTGAAATCAATAAATAAATATATTAAAAAATAAAATAATTTAATTTAATTTAAAAAAAAAAAGAAATGCATCACGTATGAAATGGTATGACAGGGGCGGTGCAGGAGACGTGAGGAAGGACAGATTCTGAGAATATGGGGACCTGCATGCAGCTTCGTTTCCCTAACCCAGTGGTCGGCAAACTGCGGCTCGAGAGCCACATGCGGCTCTTTGGCCCCTTGAGTGTGGCTCTTCCACAAAATACCACGTGCGGGCGTGCACGTACAATGCGATTGAAACTTCGTGGCCCATGCGCAGAAGTCGGTTTTCGGCCTGGGCGAGTCTATTTTGAAGAAGTGGCGTTAGAAGAAGTGGGGGTGTCGGCGCAGGCGGGCCTCAGGATACACAGCTCGGGGGGAGGCGCGCGGGATTCATGCACGAGTTGAGTGAGCCAGTCAGCAGTCTCGTAGTGCAGTGGTTAGTGCTAGCCGTGTCTGCACATCACTCGAGGGTGACAAAAGTAAAGTTTATTAAGTTAATTTTAGGGAATGTTGTGAGTGAAAGAAGATGTAGTGTCGAGGATTGAGAAAGGTATGTTGAGATGGTGTGGACATATAGAGAGGAAGAACGAAGGGAGATGGACGAAACAAGTATACAAGACGCGTGTGGATGGGAGAGTTGGAAGGGGTCGACCTTGGCAAATGTACCTCAATCAGATTGAGGACGTTTTTAGCAAAGGCCAGCTTAGGAGCCTTAATTAAGTTAATAACAATGTAATAACAATGTACCTACCTATATAGTTTAAGTTTAAAAAATTTGGCTCTCGAAAGAAATTTCAATCGTTGTACTGTGGATATTTGGCTCTGTTGACTGAGTTTGCCGACCACTGCCCTAACCCAATCCGAACCACCTGTTTCTCCTGAGCATCAACCACTCCTGCCATGGCGGACGGGCAGCTGGGGGAGGGGCAGCCTCGGTTCTGGCCCAGAACAGGTGCGAGGCTCTCTCTCCAGGGGCCCGAGTGATGCACTGGAAACGCCATCCCTTCCCATTTCTCCAGCCGAAGTCCTTGGATGCCCATGACCCCTCCCTTTCCTTCACCCATATCCCAGCAACGTATTCTGTCACCGCCGTCTCCCAGCATGGCCCCCGCCTAAGCCTCTGCCTCTCACGTGGACAGCTGCAGGAACCCTGGCCTGTCTCCCAGGTGACACACTTGCCCGGCCCCAGTATTCCCCACAGCGGACGAGTGACCCTTGATGAACTCAGAGCCCGTCACTCCTCGCTCAGAGCCTGTCACTCCTCGCTCAGAGCCTGTCACTCCTCGCTCAGAGCCCGCAGTGGCTCCCATGTCACTCCCAGTACAGCCGGGGTCTGTACCGTGGCCTGGAAGGTCTGAGATGTGGTTCCTGGGCTCACACGCTTCCCTTCACTGACCCTCTGGCCTCCTGCCCCGGACGCGGCCCCTGGCTCACCCATCATGGCCTCACCGGCCTCCTCGTCTGGACACAACAGGCAGACTCCATCCCAGGGCCCTTGCTCTGGCTGCTGCCTCCAGGGCGCTGCCCCTAGAAATAGGCCTGGCTACTCCGTTCTTTAAGTCACTGCTCAGGTCTCCCCTCTTGGGGAGCACTGGCTGGACCCCGTTTATAGGACACCCGCCCTAGACACCCACACACTCTGCAAGTCGCCCACTCCCAGCTCTTCTTCCCCTTTCCTCCGGGGCACCGGTCACACCTTAACGCAGCACGAATCCACCTGATGCTGACTCTGCCTCCCCGGCAGGCAGGCTCCACGCAGCCCGTTTCTATTTGTCCACTAGCGTGTTCCCAGCGGTCAGTGCAGCTCCTGGTGGGAAAGGCGTGCAAGGCCTGAGCAAACGCAAAGTGTGGCACAGCCACAGCCACAGAAATATATTCAGGCAAAAAAAGATCACTTGAGGGATTGCCACCAGGTACCGTGAAGTGGGAAATGCCAGACGACGAAATGCGTTTACTCTTGTCTCATTTGGGGAAAGTCATGTTTTAAGAGTTGGAGGTGTCTGTATTGGTGTATGAGCACAGAAACAGCACTTTATCAGCGTAGAGAAGGTGCTGGGTTTTGTGATAGTGAGAAGGATATATGGGATGATCTGAGTTCCAATTCTGGTAATTCGCTTATTACTGACATAACCCTCCTGAAGATCCGCTCCCTCACCTATAAAACAAGGATGAGGGCCAGCCCCTTGCAGGCTGGCTGCAGGGCTCAGACACAAGCTGAGTAACAGGGATGTCATCTGTCACTCACCCTCGTCACTAGCAACCAGCCCAGTGCCTAGCAAGTCCAGCGGCTCCCTAAGAATTTGTTGAAAGAATTAACTGTAGCTGTTATTTATCACAAATAAGATATGAAGTTTCTCAGGGAGCATTCGTGTAAGTGGGTTAGTTACACTTTTTTTTTAAGCTGTCATAATCCAGGACATGCAAAGCTGGATGGAGTAGCCACCTTTGAGCACAGAAGAGACACAAGCTTGGGGGCGTGGGCGTGGGCGGTGACTGTGTTCCCGCTGGTTGTGTTCACACCGGCCATCAGCCCCAGGAAGTACAACAAACACTTCAGGGGGCCTGCAACCCACTGTCTCTTCAGGGTCACCTTGAAAGCTCATCTCCTCATCCTGTGTTAACATTTATGCATATTACGTGTTTTTTCTCTATGCTTCCACTCACTTTTCTTTTTAAGTTTCCTCTTTCCCATGTTTTTGAACCCTACCCGACTTGCCTTTTTAGCTTATTGTATCTTCCAAGACACAAATGTAAACCTTTATGTCAGGTATTGTTACTTGAGATGTTATCCCACCACGTCTCTACCACAAAGGCCTTATCAATGTTGAAAGACAGGGCGCAGGTATTGTGCAAGCCCAGGTGATGGCAACCAGCCCAGTGCCTAGCAAGTCCAGTGGCTGCATAAATATTTGTTGACAGAATTAACTGTAGCTGTTATTTATCACAAATAAACAAAATATGAAGTTTGAAAGACAGAGCACAGGCGTGGCCTTGGTTTGAAGGACAGGGCCCAGGTATTGTGGGAGGCGTGGCCTTGGCTTGAAGGACAGGGCGCAGGTATTGCGGGAGGCGTGGCCTTGGTTTGAAGGACAGGGCGCAGGTATTGCCGGAGGCCTGGGTGGTGGAGGGCCAGCTGTCCGCAGCCAGACCGCGCAGGGCTGCTCTGGCTCCTGTGTCTTCATCTGTAACATGAGATCATGCACTTGAATTTGCTCCCGAAGGTCTTCTGCTCACCGTGGCTGAGAACACCATCAGCATCTCCTCCTCCTTCTCAGTCCAGACCTGTCTCTCTCTTTACAAGAGGACCACACACCCAGGCTTCAGTGGGTGAACCCCCGCGCTGCCCCCTCGCCAGGACCACTCTGAAGATAAGGCGGGACACTCCTGCAGTGGGCAGGCCCTGGTGGGGACATGTGACATGTCTGGCACGTGGGGACTCACCCCAGCTCTCATGGTAAAGTGTTCCCGTGGCCTAGGCAAGGACGTGCTACGCTTGGGAGCTGTGGTAGGATGCCTACCAGCTCCCAGAATATCCACGTCTTATTCCTGAGAGCCTGGGAGCGTGTGGCCCCGCGTGGAAAAGGGACTCTGGGGATGTGATTAGTTAGGGTCCTGAGGCGGGAGGCTACCCTGACTGCCTGTCTGTGTGGCTCAATCCAATCCCAGGGATCCTCACAGAGGAGACAGGTTGGAGAATGTGGAACCCTAGCAAAGGAGAGGGCGGCCTCCAGGAAACTGACAATGGTAAGGGGGGGCCGGCCTCTCTCAGAGTGTGGAGAAGGAATCAGCCTGCCCACCCATTTTACATGTATGTTCTCGGGAACCATAGCACAATTAACTGGGGTTGTGTTAAGCCACTAAGCGTGTCAGACTTTGTGACGGCGGTAACAGGAAAACAACTCGAGGTGCTGTCAACATGTTTTGCTCTGAAAACCAGCATCTGCCCCTGAGAAGGGCCCAGCACGTGTGGCGGGAGACAGCGGGGGTTCATGGACACAGCAGCCCCTGAGGCAGAAAAGCAGGGGGTGCGAGGGAAGGGAGCGCAGCAGAGGGACCCCAGCCGGGCGGGCCCTGCACCTGGTGTGCACTCAGCGGCTAAGTCCCGGGGCCTCAGCAATGCCCTCTCCCACCTCCCGAGGAATTAGCCACCAGGAACCTGGGGGGATGGCCCAAAGGGCTCCCATAGACAGGGAGAGAACTGGGCGTCTGAAGATCCGGGAAGGGTTGAAGAATGAAGAACACACTGGAAAGCAGAGACAAACGTAAAGGTGAACCCAGGACCGTTGGAAACATTTAGACAAGAAGTAATGACTGAGCAAGTGTGTCATCTGTACATTGGGGGTCGTAACAAGCCTCCAGAGGCTGCTGGGCAGTACAATGAATAGTCTGTGCAAGGGCATGGCAAGCAGAGAGCCCATACTTCCAACACGTGATTGCGTGGGACAGTTCCAGGTTGCCCGCAATTTCCAAGAATTTCCAACAATTCTACCTGGAAACCACCCAACTCCATCCAAACTGATTGAGAGCACAAAAGCCAGGCGACTCACTGAAATAAGCACCGCAGGCCGCCACCCCTTACTCTGTGTCACCCAGGCAACAATGAATGCATCACCTGCCAAGCTCTCTGCCTCCATTTCCTCAACTGAGAAAGGAGATAATAATAGTATCTACTTCACGGTGTTAATGAAAGAGTAAAGGCCAAGTGCTCAATAGGGCAGTATTGCCTGGACAGTGTGGCTCAGTGGCTGAATATCAACTCATGAACCAAGAGGTCACAGGTTTGATTCCCTGTCAGGGCATATGCCTGGGTTGCAGGCTCTATCCCCAGTAGGGGGCGTGCAAAAGGCAAAGGCGGCCAATCAATGTTTCTCTCTAATTGATGTTTCTCTTTCTCTATCACTCTCCCTTCTCCCTTCCTCTCTCTCTAACATCAGTTTTTTAAATAATAAATTTAAAAATAAAAAATAATAATAATGAAGGCAATGTTAATCATAATAATGTGACCCCATGAGATTCCGCTCCCCCACAGAGCCTCCAGGAGCCCCCAGCATTTTCTTAAAAAAAAAGTCCTATGGCCTCCTCATCTCTCCCAACCTCACAACCCCGTGCCTGTCTCCATACTAGTCGGACTGTATGGGAACTGCTTCCATTCCATGTCCCTGCGCAGAAAAAGCCTCATGGTGCCCAGCAAAATCAACCCACAGACACACACACACACACACACACACACACACACGAGTGCGTCCATTATCTGGTGGGCTTCCCTCTGCTACTTGCTTACTTGTTTCTCTCCCCACACAGGACAACAAGCTCCTGTGGGCCAAGACCTGGTCTCTTTGCTCAGCTGCATCCAAGCCTGGCGCAGGCCCGCATGGCTGGCAGAGTCAGAGGGAGGACAACCTGCGCCTGCAACGGCCCCAGAGGGCAGGGAGGCCGACAGTGGCGGATCCCCCACCTTCAACCTTCCCACAAAGTCACACTCTGGGAGCTGGAAGGAACCTATGGTTTCCACTTGCTGGGTTCGAGCATAATGTCAACCACCACTGTGCACTGACTAACGACACAGTGGCTCCCCTCCCCTCGGGTTCGCTTTCCTAGGTCTTCGGCCAACCTCTGTCCCACATAATGAAATGGAAAATTCCAGAAATAAACAATTCCCACGCTTTAAATCGGGGCCCTTCTGAGGGGTGTGATGAAATCTCAGGAGTGCTGCTCCATCGGTAAGACGTGTTCAACCCATTGTCCAGCGCCTCCACCTGCAGACGCCCCACCACCCCCCTGGAGGTCACTCGGCAGCCATCCTGGTTCTCGGGTGGACTGTGAGGTATCAGTGCTTGTGTCCAAGTCACCCCGACTTCACTGAGCAGTGGCCCCCCATCATAAGAGCAGTGATGCTGGGATTCGGAGACCCACAGAGAAACTGTGAGCTCATTACGGATATCGGGAGGTCAAAGCGCCTGACGCAGGGTCACAGGGCCCCGGCACCCGCCTGCCTTCCTCTCTCAGTGGGTATCACGGGGTGGGGGGGGGGGGGGGAACAGCACGTTTGCCTAAGTTTTATTAAGTACATTGTTAGAATTGCCCAATTTTATTAGTAGTCCTTGTTGTTCATCTCTCCCTGTGCTAATGTACCACTGCACTTCATCACAGGTGTGTATATAGGGCTCCGTACTGTGCCCTGTTCCACTTGGGGCCTTGGACCATGTCCCCCAAAGGTAAGGGGGGACTACTGCATAAGCCAGCAGGGGAAAATGGTCATGATATAAAGAAAATGTAACGTGGGGGTGTGTTGCTTAACTTGATTGCGTGGATATTAATGCGTTAGCTTTGCATAACTAGTATTCGTTTCCATCTGCGTAATACTTGGTGACCTGGATACCTTATCGTCATCGAAGCACTCAACTGTGCTGCTGCGATGCCACTCGGCACCGGGGCACACGGCGTGGAAAGTGCCCTACTACCTCTGTTAGCACCACCACCTTGCAGTGCGCATACTCCCCGCCTTGCTCCAATCAAGGGCTTCCCAACAGACTCTCGCCCACGGTTTGTTTCTCCAAGAACAATTTGTGGCTTACGGAGACCCTCTTCGTGCAATTCCCATTATGGCAACAAAAGGGAAGGGAAGGGATCCATCCTCCTCACTATGTGGATTTCATCCCTCCTACACCCCAAGGAGAGGCCGCAGGCCTGCAAAACAGACCATCACCAAGGCAACACCTGGGACGGAGCGGGAACCTTGCCTTCAGATTCTCTGCGGGGACCCCACTCTAGGACACGCTGCACAGAAAGGTGGGTGCAGAGCAGGCTTCCGGGGTCCCCTTGGTAAGGGAATCCCAAGTCTCCAGCAAGATCCCCGAACCTCAGACTCTCAGAACAGGGCTGGGTTAGATTCTCTGAGTGTGAAATCAACAGATGGCTGGACTGCGATCATTTCCTAAAACAGAGGTACCAGTATTCTACGAAACATACTTATCTAAGTGAGCTATTCCAAAGCCTGGCTAGAGAATATGAAGACTTGAAATTAAGGCCCTTAATTCAACTGCTGGGATACTCTCCTCTCTGACCCCTGGTGTTAGAGCCAGAGGTAGGCCTGCACTTGGGGAACACCTGGGAATGCAGACTCTACATGCAAACAGGGAGAAGATGGGTGGACACGCAGCGGGGGCCTTACCGCTCACCCCAAATCCGATTCCAGCTTCAGTTCCCTCCTCAGCCTGCGGAAGGCAAGGGAGCGGGAGCCCACTCCTCGGTCCTCCCGGGCATCACACCCCTGCCTGTGCTCAGTGGCCTCATGATTCAGTAGCTGATGATCCTCACGAATCTATGCCACTCACAGAAGGTCACTTGGACTTACTGCAAACACCTGCACATTCGCCTGAACTGCAGGGGAGCGTTCTAGGTGTGACTGGATGGAGATCTGTTTTCCATGCGAAGTTACGGGACCCAGGAAAACGTCAGTGTGTGGTCAGTCAAATGCAAGGGTCAAATGCAGTGACCTGATGATTTGGAAGCTTATCATGCTATGACCCCAAACAATAAAACGTCCAAATAATCAACTACGTGGAAAAATAAGCTGGAATTATTAAATATATCAAAATAAAATACACTGACCAGCTATTTCTTCTTTTTTTTTTTTTACCAGCTATTTCTTTTGTTGTTGTTAATCCTCTCCCAGGATATTTTCCATTGATTTTCAGAGAGTGGGAGGGAGAGGGAGGCAGAGAAAGAAAGAAACATTGATGTGTTTGGTTGCCTCCCACACCTGCTGTGGGATGGAGCCTGCAAGGGAGGTACACGCCCTTGACCAGGGACCCTTCAGTCCACATGCCGATGCTCTATCCACTGAGCCAAAGCGGCCAGGGCCAGCTATTTCTAACAACCTAAACAATATAAGGCAAAAAAAGGAATTATGTAATAATTCTAATATCTGTGCAACTTTTTAGTATGTCACTCTTCATAACATTAATGTGTGAATATTCACATGTGGGCCTGAGATCTTCAAGAAAAGGCCATTTGGGGATTTTTCTGTCTTGTGAGGAAGAATTAAAGCAGAATTTCAACCTCTGCTTTGAGAGGATGCTGATTTCACATCCATCCACTTGGCAAAAGCATCTATGCAGCAGCCCTCCCACCCAGGTGAGCCTCTCGCTCCTGGCGCCTCTGAGCTGTCCTCAAACTCCCATCTGAGAGATGAACATGGGCTCCTCTGATCACCCACGCCCGGAGGCAGCACCGGGCATGTCAGGGCCGCCTTCTGAGGGCTGGTCCCCCTCCTTCACCTGCTCTCAGGTGAGGGAGGGAGATCTCTGCTCTGAGAATGCGTCCTGGGGTCTGACAGCATCCCTTACCCGCACAAGCCGGCTCCTGCCCACAGGACCATCTATAAACATATCTGTTAAGGGGGAGGGACTGGGGGTCGAGGGTGGGGTGGGGGTGCTAGGAAGCCGGCAGGGAACCATCTGGAAGGACCCAGAGCTCTGGACTCAGCAGCCATGGGTTTGAAGCCTAACTCAGCACCCGGGCAGGAGGCAGACCCTGCAGTAACTTCTGCTCCTGCACCTCTCCCTCCGGGATGTCCGCTGTTCTCACCGAGGGGCGTGCGGGGCAAGTTTCTCACGTGGGTGGGTACCAGGCACCCGGGACCAAGTACCTGCTCGGTAACGGGCGCCTCGCAGTACCCCGGGCCCTTCAGCCCTGCCTCCGTGGCTGCCACTTTACAGAAACCGCTAGGACACAACTGTGCCCAACCCAAAGGTTTGGAATTTTCCAGTCCTCTCCTCCCAGGCCTCCGCTTTCAGCCTCGGCGCCCCCAGGCCGGTCCCCTGGACACAGGGCGATGCGGTCCCTGCGCACTGGCCTCCGCGCCTCGGCCAGGAGAGGCCCGGTCAGGGGGCACCCGGGGCGGAGGGAGCGGCTCCCGCAGTTGGCACCTCCCGCCCCGCCGGAGGCCGAGCGCCCTGGGGGCTGAGCGGGACTGGCCGCGTGGGCTGCGCGCGGGGCGGGTCCTCCGGGCGGAGGCGAGGAGGGGGCGGGCCGTGCGCGCGTGGGGACCCCCGCCCGCGGGCGGGCGAGCGCGGAGACGCGGAGACGCGGTGCGGAGGGAGGCTGCCCCGGGCGCTTCCTGCGGGGGAGCCGGCCATCCTGCCGCGGGCCGGGCAGCGGGCGCGGCCGGCACTGACGTGGCGCTGCCGCCGGAGCCGGAGGGCCAGGCCGCCCCGCGGAGCCCGGCCTGCGTCCCGGGACCGGCCCGGCGACCCCGGGGAGAAGCCGGCGCGCTCGGCCCGCGGAGGGCGCGGGGAGGCGGGGCGCGGCGGGCACCCACCTTGGCGACCCTGCGGGCCGTGTAGAGCCCCATCCCGTCCTGCACGCGGGACGACTTCAGGGAGAACCTGTCCGGCACGTACATGCCCAGCATCCTCCCGCCGCGGGGGCGGCGCCGGGAACTCGGGGTGCCGGCGAGGGGCGCGGCGGGAAGGAGGAAATGGAGCCTGCCTCCCGGAATCCCCGCCTCCCGCCGATTCCAGGATCCCCCGCGGCCCGGCCCCTCCTCGCCGGCGCCCCGGCCCGGCCTCCGCGGCGGTGCTGCCCGGCGGGGCGGGGCGGGGCGCGGGCCGGGGCCGGGGCGCCGCGCGCTGATTGGCCCCAAGGCGGCGGTCGGACCCGCGCCCCGCGCGCTGCCCTCTGCCCGGCTGCCCGGGCCCCCGCCCCCGCCCGCCCAGCCCGGGGTCTGCCCCTCCGGAAACCCCAGATCCAGGCGGGGGTTGACTCCCGGGATGCAGAACGCAGTGGGCCTGCACAGCCACAGCCACGGCCCGGCGCCCCCAAACCAGCTCCCCCCAGTTCCAGCTCCTGGAGCCCGGGAAGCATGGCCCTCCCCCAGCCCGGGGATGCGGCTGTGTTTGCTCCTGCTTGTCTGGGGGTTGGAGTCGTGGGGGGCCGAGGAGTGCGTTGTCCAATGTACAGAGGAAAGGAGGGTGCACCCCCTGCAGCCCACCCATTTCAAGCTAATCCCAACTTCACCGCGAACTTAAGCAACATCTAAATGGAGGAGAAACTACTTTTTTAAATGGTGCCAATCCCTGGTTAGTTCTTCCACTTCCCAGGGTACACTGTTCCTGAGCCTTTCTTGCTCCCGGGTCACCTGACCTAACGGGTTTCCTTCCCGACCTGCATGGCGGTGGGGGCCATGGCAGGGAGGCCCCCCGACAATGCAACCCGCCATCACAGCAGTTCAGTCAGCCACAGCCTGGTTTTGGTGTTTTTAATCAAGTTAGTAGGTGTCCTAAGACAAGCCAGGAGCTTTCTATTCTTTTGATAATTTTTCATCCGGGGTCTTTTCTTGGAAACCATTGATGTTCCCATAAACAGAGATGTTCCTTATAAACCAATAAAATAATAACGTAGGTGAAATTAATGACCGCACTCTTATAAAACAAAATTCAACCGAATCCATCTTGGAGACCTTGCTGAGTTTATCTAACAATCCAGGAATCGGGCAGCATCCCACTGGACAGATGGGACCTCAGGGGAACTTGACAAAATGAAAGGCTTTCCTGGGCAGAAGGGAGCTGGGACACCGACGTTCAGGCAACCGGGCAGGTTGGCCACTGCAAGGTGGCTTTCTTCCAGGGAAGGGCCAATGACGTCATAGCGCTGTCAGGCAGATGACGTCATAGCGCTGTCAGGCAGATGATGTCATAGCACTGGTCAGAGGAGTCGTGATTCTCTGGTGTAAATCCAGTTCTGTCAGATCCGGCACTATGGTCTCAGCTGGGTCGCAGGGCTTGGCGTAAGTGACTCCATTGTGGGCCTGTCCTTATGCGTTCACAGCATTCACTCTGGAAATTACTCCTTTCTTCGGGACTAAGGAAAGCCTTGGATCACAAATAGTTCCTAATTTCCCAAGTAGAAGAACTTTATTAAAGTTTAGAAAAAGTAAGTTTTGCCCTAACCGGTTTGGCTCAGTGGATAGAGCGTCCACCTACGGACTGAAGGGTCCTGGGTTCGATTCCCGTCAAGGGCATATACCTTGGTTGTGGGCACATCCCCAGTAGGGGGTGTGCGGGAGGCAGCTGATCGATGTTTCTCTCTCATCGATGTTTCTAACTCTCTATCCCTTTCCCTTCCTCTCTATAAAAAAAATCAATAAAAATATATTTTTAAAAAAAGAAAAAGTAGGTTTTTTTGAAGCCTTATGAAGAAAACCAAAATAGCAATATTTGGGGATTTTATAGAATAGAACAAATGACCCTTGGGGGTGGGGGGTGCTCAGGGAGGTTTTGCCAGGGGCGGGAGGAACAACACCTTCCTCCTTCTGAGTTCCGACCTTTTTTGGACCCACCATTGAAGACGTTACCTTTCTGCCGGCGGAAATGAGTGCGTACATAAGCACTATGTCTGTTTGCGGTCAATTTGAAATTAGGTGGCCTTGAAACACATCACAACTTTCACTAAATGTTTATTAATTAACAGCGAATTCTGAGACCAAGCTGAGATGTTCAGACTAGTTGATGGTAAACATAGAATCTACTGTCATGCCTCAAAGATTCTGGACTAAGGAGCTCATCCCCGGACCCTTTCCCCCAGCGCTAAACCCCGGCCAGGCCACGTCCGCTGGGCCAGCTGGAACCAGACCGGAGGGTGGCCCATGGTATTTCCCCAGGAAGTGTCCTCTGTCAGGGGCTGTCTTTCAGCTCCGGCCCTGACACCCCACCGGCTCCTCAGGCCGATGCCCAGCCATGTCCTTGGGCACAGACGTGGCCACAGCTTTTGATCAGAGAGCAAGGTCTGGTCTGACAGCCCTCGGTCACTGGTGGCCTGGCTTGGCCTGGTTCCCTGTTGGTTGTGGGCTGTGTTTCTGGGAACAAAGCTACCAGCTCGAGAACGCGCATCTTTCTGAATGTGGTCATCTTTACTAATAAGGAAGCGGTAAAAAATAAAAAAATACCGTGGTTAAGGTAAGTCTGAGAGTACTCAGCTGAGAACCCTTCCAGATCTCTTATGAATCTGCATCAGGCATTTTGTTACAAAGCAAACGGTCTATCTCATTAAAGCGTGCGATGTTCTTTTTCTGTATTTGGCGGAGTGTTCTGAAGATCTCCTACCTAAAAGGCAGAAACCAGCAATAAAAATAATCTCTATTCCAACACACAGAAGGGGCACGTGTTTGCCAAACCAAAAGGCACAGCAGTGGCCGGAAATTTGATTTTGAAGCCTGGGAGACGGTGGTGCTGCCATGCGTCATCTCTTAGAACTTTAAAAAAGCTCAAAAGTGACCTTTCCATATTGTCTGTGAAAAATGGGAAATTAAAAGTCTGCTTTATATCAAGCGTTTAAATCCAGTCTTAAGAAAGTAAGGAAATCAAAATATTGATATTAAATCTCTACCATGCTCCTGATGTATTTATTCTAGAAACTACTGCACTACCCAGACACACGAGAAATGACCCCAAACACATTTCCCCTTGCTTCCAAGTTTGCTTTTGGCAGAAATGTTTTTATGGATCCGCCTAAAGCAAGCCAAGCTCTAGTGATTGCATTCAAGCTTGCGCTGGTGCAGCCGTGTCTTCGCAGGAAAGACTTGAATTAAAATTCTGTATTAATGAATTATTTCACCCCACAGACTGTGCCATTGTTTTGATTGTGCCTCGGTTATCAATGACTCTTTCCAATGCCCTGGTAGAATAAAAGCCTGGGAGAAAGAAACACTGTCTTTAGTTTCCTGGGAGTCAGAAGGGTTCTGTAGTGAAAGAATATAAAACCAACTTCCCTGAGCAGAAAAGAAGAAAGATTTATTTGGTGTGAGTCCCAGGAAGAAAAAAAAAAACCCTTGAAAGTAGAACCCCAAGTTGGTCTTGCGGATTCCACAGCAGCCAGAGCAGCGAGCCAGATGCCCGACACCTGCTCCAGCCGCAGTGTCTCATGACCTCTTGGTTTAAGAGAGCGGTTCTCAACCTGGGAGTCGGACGACCCTTTCACAGTGGTCACCCAAGACCATCGGAAAACACATACATAATTACATAGTGTTTTTGTGATTAATCCCTATGCTTTAATTATGTTCAATTTGTAACAAGGAAAATACATCCTGCATATCAGATATTTGCATGACGATTCATAACAGTAGCAACATTACAGTTATGAAGCAGCAATGAAAATAATTTTATGGTTGGGGGTCACCACATGAGGAACTGTATTGAAGGGTCGTGGCATGAGGAAGGTTGAGAACCACTGGTTTAAGAGGTGACACCAGTGGCTCAGACACAGAACCAGGAGATTCATAGCTTCGTTTCACTCGGGGAAACGTGGAAGTTGTTGGGACCAGAGTGAGTAATGTTATAAAAACAGAAGCCGAAGCATAAATCGGGGGTCATCCCACCCCACATGCCAACGCTGACCATGGAGAGAGTGTGGAGGGTGAGGGTGAGGTGCAGGAAACTGGGGGGAAGTGAGGGGAGGAAACCAACAAGGATAATGGTTTCCATGTACTGAGCCTCGTATATTTCAGAAACTGGTCAGGGTTCTTTGGATCCGTTATCTTAAAGTCCTAATGACCCTCCCATCACAGCCCACAAAGGAAATTTCCCTAGCCCCATTTTATACACGAGGAAACAGCCTCAGAGAAGTGATGGGTCTTAGGCGGTTTCATACATCCATGACATGGTGGGGGTACCTCAGACTGAGGACTGGCTGCTTGCAGTGTCCCTGATTCTAGATCCAACTGACAGAGGGCTCCCCTCCAGGCTTAGCAGAGCTCCAGGCAGATGGAACTCTCCAGTTCTCTCTCTCTCT
This sequence comes from Myotis yumanensis, assembly GCF_028538775.1. NCBI lineage: Eukaryota > Metazoa > Chordata > Mammalia > Chiroptera > Vespertilionidae > Myotis > Myotis yumanensis. The sequence continues at coordinate 106,960,215 of NW_027223756.1, forward strand.
CTCTCTCTCTCTCTCTCTCTCTCTCTCTCTCTCTCTCCATCCCCATTTCTCTCATCAACCAACTTTCCTACAACTCCTCCCTAAAACGTAGAAGACGATATGATTGGCCAAGGTCATGGCCAGATGCTCCAGTTTGGTCCAATCAGCTGTGTCTAAGAGTGGACTGAGTCATGTGATCCTTCGAGGCAGTCTCCTCCACCACCTCTAGCTCCTCTGCGGAGAGGGGCTGTAGATGGGCCTGTCTTTACTGAGGTTTCTCTGAATCTGGCCAACATTGTGTGGCTTGGCCTATGTACAGCCACAGCGTAGCTCATCCACACATTTTAATCTACAGAAATAATATTGAAAGAATCAGTAATTAATCAAAAAAGCAATACCGATGTTTGCCAGAACTTCACAATTTATTTTACTAGTTTCTCTTTTCTCTTATTAAAATAAAGTGGTGACTACAGAGCTCCACTAGTATTTGTTTTAAAAAGTCACCTTCGTAACACACCCTTTTAAATGAGTAAGAAAGAATCTTAGTTTAGTGAGCATTTTCTATAAACTCTGAAGCTATGTAGAGAGTAAACATTTTTTTAAAAATATATTTTATTGACTTTTTACAGAGAGGAAGGAAGAGGGATAGAGAGTTAGAAACATCAATGAGAGAGAAACATCGATCAGCTGCCTCCTGCACACCCCTTACTGGGGATGTGCCCGCAATCAAGGTACATGCCCTTGACCGGAATCGAACCTGGGACCTTTCAGTCCGCAGGCCGATGCTCTATCCACTGAGCCAAACCAGTCAGGGAGAGAGTAAAAATTGTTATTATTATTATTATTATTATTATTATAGCAATGTCTTACAAATTATTTAGCACAGAAACAAGGACCAATTATTTCCATAGAAGATGTTATTTAGAATAAATATGACATGGAGTGTTGATGTCGTTATGACCTCCAATAAAAAGGGCACATTTACAACCAATGACGTCATTCCCCATTGGACTGGGGTGTCCCTAAGGCTTCCTCTCTGTCAGCCGTTTCTCTCTTCTTACGCCTGGCCGTTCGAAGTTTCACGTCGTATTTCACGTAGTTTCACGTAGAGAAGCTTCTGACTCCGTCCTATTCTGCTGAGTGTGCAATCAGCAAAGTAACATCATCGGACGATCATTAATTTTAGAATTTGTCAGTTTTTCCATTGTCAGCAAGTACTATATTAACATATTTTTACATATGAATGAGGAATATTCTTTTTCACTTGGCCACTTGGTGAGTCCAAGAACATTCTGTGCACGAACATCGGTTTCCTCTGTTTTAAAGTCTTTGCAATTAGGTAACAGTATATGAGGGCCACTTGGTTCTAACACACCAATAACACTTCCTGTCACTGCAATAGGCCTGTAGACCTTAAGTGTGTATATCCCAACCTAACCTGTGAACCGTAGCATTTAAATCACATACGTGACCCAAATAAGAAGTGGTGAGTTACGCTGAAAGGGACTGACTGTGCGCCCTGCAGGTAACTTCAGTCCTTTGTGACAAGAGACTAGTCAGTGCATGGAAACCAAAGTGGGAGACTTTGGCTGTGTGACTGATGATTCTCTGGAGAAAAGGTACTAAAAAAAAATAACTGATCAAATATGGCAGAAATAGCAGACTCTGTGCTGGTGTGGGTTGGGGGTCCCTCCTCGGCTCGCAGTCCCGCCCGCTGGCCTTGGCTCGCGGTCCTCTTCCAGGAGGTCGGTTCCTGTGAGTCTCTCTTCAGCGGAGGCCACTGGGCCGCTGTGAAGAAAACGTCATATGATGCTGGTTCCTCGCGTCATCAATGCTGAACTTTCTGCAGAAGTTTACCATAAAGAGCCTTAGACCAGCCCTGGCCGGCTTGGCGCAGTGGATAGAGCGTCGGCCTACGGACTGAAGGGTCCCAGGTTCGATTCCGGTCAAGGGCAAGTACCTTGCTTGTGGGCACATCCCCAGTAGGAGGTGTGCAGGAGGCAGCTGATTGATGTTTCTAACTCTCTATCCCTCTCCCTTCCTCTCTGTAAAAAATCAATAAAATATATTTAATTAAAAAAAAAAGAACCTTAGACCAGCCCTGGCTGTTTTGGCTCAATGGATAGAGCATTGGCCTGCGGATTGAAGGGTCCCAGGTTCGATTCTGGTCAAGAGCTCATACCTCAGTCACAGGCTCCCGGCCCTGGTGGAGGGCATGCAGGAGGCAACCAATTGATGTGTTTCTCACATCAATGTTTCTCTCTGTCTTTTCCTCCCTTCCACTCTCTCTAAGAATCAATAGAAAAAATATCCTCGGGTGAGGATAAAAAAAAGAACCTTAGACCAGAAGGAAGCAAAAGACTTTTATAAAAAAGCACACACAGAGCCGTGCCAGAGTCTGTGCTGAATTACACAGGCTACCCACAAAAAACTTGTGGAAACCTCTTCCTCCAGGCACCACTGCCAGAACGCCACTCCCGTTCCTGCCGAGGGAGCTCCATGGTAGGTGCTCCCTGGCCGCTGCCGGAGGGAGGAGGAGCCATGAGACAGCCGGGATCTGGGAGGCCAGGAGCCTGGCGTTGGAACCACAGATCTGAGAGGTATTCGCGTGAGAGCTTAGAAAGGGCGATGCTGTGTCTGTATATTGGGGATCGTAATGCCCACCTGGCAGGGCTCAGGCACAGAACAGTTTCCAGGAAACAAAGGGGTTGTTGCTCTGGCCGGGGCTGGACTGTTTCACAGCCACACTTCCCTGCTCCTCTCGGGCCATGTGGCTTCTGCCGTCACCATGCAGAAGCGAGTCTGTGAGCTTGTGCCGCGGCCCGAGGCTCCCGGTCTTCCTTCCCGCCAGGCATGCGTTTGAACATCTGCCCGGTGTTGATGGGAGACGGGGACGCTGCCACAGAGACCGTGGGTCCTGAAAGCACCGGCGACAGCTGAGCAGCTGGTGTGGGCTCCCTGTCACCTGTGCCTCCCACGGGAGGGAACACACCGACAGCACTCAAGTGGCACTGAAATGTCTTGTCCCAGTGCAGTCCATGGCGATACTTGCAATTTATTTAAGATTTTGTAGGGAGTTCTTCCATTTTTAACTCAAAGAAGTCTGTGGTGTCCACTTAAAAAATAAGCCTTTAAGGCCATCAATCTTTAAGGCCTTATATACCTGCCCAGCCAGCGTGGCTCAATGATGTGTCAAGCGCAGGGAATTAGCTTGGAAGCAGAGTGGGTTTGTGGGGAAAGGCCTTCCTGATGGAGGAAGCTTTCCGGCTTCTGTCCCTGGAGCCATTGTTCACTGTAGGGAGTGACTCTAGGGTCAAGCCTCAGGCTGACCTGTGGCAGGGCCACAAACAAGTCCCGGCCTGGAGGGCAGAGCTCTCCTAGCATAATGAAGCCTGACCTTGTAGCCCTCCCTAATTCCTTCCTAAGTAGCTCATGGACTGTGGGAGGTGCAGCAAGTGTTGCCAAAACAAGAACATTTGTATACATGTTCATCTACCCTTGTTTTAACCAGACTATAAAATAAAGCATTGGCTCGCAGGCTGGGTCTTTTGTGTCCTCATCCAGGCAGGGGAGATCCACCGAGCCCCAGCTGTATTCTCTTGTCTGTCTTTTCTTCAATCCTTCACCACCTCTCCTCAAGTTCACCCTTGGCCATGCTGGCGCGGCACAGTTCACCAATAGGAAGGGGACACAGACACAAGCAGGCATATCAGTGACCGAATGGCAGCCTCACAGACACCCAGAGCCTCTGCTATGTGTCAGCTCGAACACCCGCATGAACACTGTGTCAGCCAAGGGCATGGGGAAGGCGAGGCAGGGCAGCAAGGTGCGGGAAGGGCAGCTGTGAGGACACAGAAGACCTGACCAACATGGGAGGATGCGCGTGCTCCTCACACATAAGGTCAGCACGGGAGACAGGGACAAGCATGGGAACACAACGCGGAGAGGATAAGTAGTAAATCGGACACATGGCCAATTGGTATGAGGAATAAACCGAAGATTTTCTCGTGAGAGGATGGGCACCATTGTCTTGAACAAATCCTTCATTAGGTATAAAAAAAATTCCTCCAAAATTAATTCCATGTCAGCCGTAGAACCGGATGACCTCCACCTGCGCTTCGCCATCAAAGGCCTGGTGCCCAGAGGGGACAGCACCCACCAGGCATCCCCCTTGCAGAGCTCTGTCTGCCGAGGGCTGCATCGGGCCTGGGTACACACACTCCATTGCGCTAATATTTAGAAAAGATAGCTAGAGTCAACGCCGAAGAAAGAGAAGTGCTTGAAATCTTCGTAATAGTTTTCACACAATGAGAATATAGAAATGAAAAAACCTGAGTTCATCTTAAAACTATTTGGTTCATTTATTTTGGATTCCCGGGCCCCATATTTCACACACATTCACCTCTATTTCGGTCCCCTTTTCCTGCCAGTCTCCTGCCGCTCGGTGTTATTATACACCATAAAAATATTTTACTCATGCAAGCGCAATGCTTTTAACTTTCCGGCTCAGTGGGGGGAGTGCGGAGGTGTTTAATTCTCCGGTTTTACATTTTTTCGTGGGAAATGAAAGTCAAAATCTGAAAAGTAGCAACTGGCAGTACAACATTATTTTTTCTTCTTTTCCCAGTATGTCTAAATGGCATCATGTTCAAATACTTCATTACAGAGGACCCCGGCCAACTTAAATGTCCAATTTCTCAATAAACATCAATCAGGAAAAGTCAATCTCTTTGCAAATGCAATTCCAATTTTTGCCCTCAGATAGTTTAACCACATTTCCACTCCCTTCAGTGGGAGTTATGCAAAGTACATCTGAGGGAGAAAATTTAGCCCGTGAAATTTAAAATTACTGCAGGGTAAGTAAAATATTTCTTACACTTCTGACTACATAGCAGCTGTAGAACTTTCAAAAGGAAGACATTAAAACCCCATCACATAGCAAAATTCAATTAAAAGGAAGTTGCTAATTTAACTGCCTTTGAAGAGCTTTAACTTGTTTTTAAAGAACACATCTAATAAAGAGTGCTTTATTCATTCAAAAATATTTATTCATACTAGCATCACTTTCTTCAAAGGAGAAATGTTTCCTAGGCCCCTAACGCTCCCTCCGACACCCGGCCAAATGTGGAATCTGAAAAGCTACAGTGCCTGTATTCAGAAGCGTTTTGACCTGCCTAATATATTTAGTTGCAATCAGATGATTTCTACGACTGGTTTTAAGGAGAATAGATAGAGACAAATAGTAAATAACGAAACAAGTAAAAGAAAAACTGGCTTTAATTATTTTTTCCCCCTGAACTCATAAGCCCAAAGTTTGTTTTAGGCCTTTACTCGCACAACCCCATTCTGCCTAATCACTTTGGTTTTCCAACTCTAGAAGCACTTCTGCCAACACCTGCCTCCCTCCCTCCCTCCCTCCCAGATGGCTGAGATTGAGATTTCTGTTATTCTGGTCTTGCTCCGTCCCATATCACTGGCACTACCCAGAGTTTAGACCCTCAAAGCCCCACTAACTATTACAATCTCTCTCTCTCTCTCTCTCTCTCTCTCTCTCTCTATATATATATATATATATATATATATGTATGTATGTATGTATATTAGAGGCCCGGTGCACAAAATTCATGCACGTGAATTTCCCTAGGCCTGGCTGGCAATCAGGGCCAATCAGGGCCTTCCAGCTGCCAGCCTAGGCCTTCCTTCTGGCTGCTGGCCAGGGCCTTCCTTCATTCAATGCCACCCCCTGGTGGTGAGCACACATCATAGCAAGCGGTTGAACTCCCCGTCAGTCAAACTCCTGAGGGGACAATTTGCATATTAGCCATTTATTATATAGGAAGCCTAAGTGACCTTTACTACAGAATGACCGGAATGACCAGAACAACTGGTCACTATGACACGCACTGACCACCAAGGGGCAGATGCTCAACACAAGACACCCCAATCGCCCGATCATGGCCAGGCCCCCGGGCTGGGACAGGGAACTGAGGGTGGGTGGCAGCAGGCGTGGCCCCTTTCCCAGGGGAGCCAAGGGCCAGCTCCCTCTTTGGGCCGGCGGCCAACCTCCTGGGTCCCTCCCCCTGTCCTTTCCCCCCTCTGGCAGGCCCCCATCGCCCAATTGGGGCCAGGCCCAGGCCTGAGATGGGAAACCAGGAGTGGGTGGTCGCAGATGCCAGTGGCGAGGGAAGGAGGAGGGGGGAGGTGGAGAGGCGGGGAGGCAGGGAGCCGGGGAGGTGGGAAACCTCATCGGCCCTGATCACTGGCCAGTCCTACGGACCCCACCAGTGCTTGAATTTTGTGCACAGGGCCTCTAGTATGTATATACTGTCCTTACTCTATTTTCTCTCTACTTGAATTTCATTGCAGGCAACACAGGTAGATAATGGTCCTTAAATATTGTCTGATACACCCTTTCTCCAAGAACTTGAACAAATCCACAGACCAAGTGGATATCCAAAATCCTTATCCTACAGTCGGAAGGCTGTCCCAACCTGGTTCAATCCTACCCTCCAACCTTACCTTCCGCCATTCTCTTAGAATCAATCCCCCATTCAATCAAACTCACTTATTCTCTCTTCCCTCCAACATTATCACACCTGGCTCTATGTTGTGCGTACGTGTTCCCCCAGTGCTTGAAATGTCCTCTCCATTATTTATTCTTATTTAACTTTGACCATCCTTCACAGTCCAACCCATGGATCACCTTTTCTGCAAGACCATCTCTGATCACCACAATTGGAAGCAACCTCTCCTGCTTCCCCAGAGCCATCGGTTCTGTTTTCTGTTCAGTTAGCATTTAATCACTAGCCTACATGGCTAGGGGTATGTGTGTGTGGAGGGCGGTGTCTCTTTCTCGTCTCTATCTAATTATATTCTAAGGTCTTTGAAGGCAGATGCTATGTCTTGATTTTATATCCGTATTTATCTAGAACCCACTTTAAAGATAGTGGCATAGTTTAGAGCGAGGCAAGTCATGCCCTGCTCAGCTCTGGGGACCCCAGTCCTGTCCTGATCACTGCAGTCGAGTGACTCCCTATGGAGCTGTGCAGTGCCCACAAGCCTGGCTCCAATGGCCACCTGCCTGCATACAGCATGGATTTACTACTCAAGCATGATTTCTACCTTTCTGGTGTCATTGCTCTAATGTTTTATGATGACAATGTCTCAATAGTTCACAGCCGCCTCTGACTTTTGATCAGTGAAGGTAGCGGAACCTGCCACCCCAAAATATGCCTTTTGAGCATAAAGGATGATTCTGAGCTGATTATTCTGAGAAACGATGACACAGGAGAAGCTCTGAAAATGTAGCAGAAGTGACCCTCTGTAGGGAGGTTTATGTTTTAAAAGGAGATCTTCTTTTGTAAGGGGCCTCCCTCTTGGTGCCAGGAAGAGAAGAGGGACTCCTAATCCTAAGAAGCCTCTTAGGGAGAAGGCAGAAACTCGTATCTGCATAACAAACCTGCTCTTTGCCATGCTTTTCTGGGTGACCTCCCATAAGGGACTGCTCCCCTCCTCCCTTTTGTCTTCAACTGAAGATGGCATTTAAGACGGAGGCTTGGGCCATGGGGAGGGTTATTCAGTCTTCCTGGGTATTTCCCGTGTGTGCATGAGGTAGACTGTTTGTTTTCCTCTTGTTAGTGTCTCGGTTGTGAGAAATGCTCACCTGCCTGAATTCAAATAACGGAGTTGGAGACAGAAGGATGGCAAAAATGAGACTTTTAATATGCTCTCGAGAGTGGGTGCCCATCCCATTGACCAGGCACACCTGGGGTAGCAAACACAGCCTATTTATCCAGGCCCTCCCCTAGTTCCTCATTGGCTGAGCACCATGGGGTCACCTGTGTCCTCATAGGTTGCCTAGGTCTTGGTGTCTCCCATGGGTCCATTTAAACAATTGGGCTGACACCTTTCTAGCTGCCTCTACCTCCCCTGTCTGACTGAGGCAGGCACCTCGGGGGTTTCCACCAGAATGCTGGCCCCCGTGGACAGTTCTTGGCTCCTCTATCCTCTTCCTTCCTCCCCACATTCTGTTTGCCCCGGTGACATTCAGCAAACTCCATCAGAAGTGCCCATGCTAGAGATGGACCACAGAGGCCCATCCCTCCATCGGTCAAGAACTCAGAGGGGAGAGAGGAAATTATTTTTCCTTCCCTCTAGTTTTGGGGACAAGGAAGTAGTCTTTTCTTGCTCTGGAGCCTGCAGGTGGTGCTAGAAGATAAAGTGGGGCATATTAAACTTAAAATAGTTTGAGCAAAAATGGATTCCCCTTGGGCCGCAGCACACCGGACGTGGTTAGGAGCGTGCCCCTGACAGGAGCCAAGGGGGACTTGGACGAGAGCCTGCAGCAGTGGAGCGAGGACATCAGCCAGGGCTTCAGTGATTACTTGTCCTTGGCATAGGTTTCATAACCTGGAGGCATGTACAGACTTAGACTTGGGTCTGCTTACGAGCTGCCAGCATCAGAGCCAGCTCAGTCAAATGGCTCCCTGTTTAATTAATTAAACCTCAGGACCCTGGGGCACCAGCAGAAGCCGGTGGAGGTAAGAGCTCTTCCCCAAGCCGGCTCTCCTGGCTCACTGTCTGGTGCCCAGCTGGCACAGGAAGGCAAGGTTACCCTTTGACCTTTCCAAGTTCAGGTGAGCTGGGGAAACGTAAGAATCCGTTCATTGAATTGTGACTCTTGTGAGTTTGGATTTGGGGGCGCCCATTGGTTATTGGTCCTTTCCCCTCTAGGACAGCTTTTGCCTCCTGTTTGTCTAGGTTATGTCCTGGGGACTTGGCTTGACTTTCCGCCTGCCCAGGGCACACAGGTTGTATGTTTTTGCATGTGCAGGTAACTCAACGTTCAGGTCGGGAGCCCAGAAATATGGCTGGACAGAAATGTGGGGTGCACCCTATCTGAGGCAGCATCTCCCCGACTGTTACAGCTCTCCGTGGATTGTCTGAGTCTCCTGTGTAGCCTTGGGAATAGATTGATGGGTTCCGGGAGGACTGCGTTCTTACACATTCCTTGGGGATGCCTCCTGCATCCATGGTTGTCATAAAAGGGTTATTGGTTTGGCTTCCAGTCACTTGATAGGGATACCTTTGGTTCAAAAGAAAAAGGAAAAAGACCATTTAATTTTTTTTAAATGTTCACAACTGCCAGGAATATTTACTGTTTGTCCTGGCGGAAACCTGATAATAGCTATTTGAGAGGAATGTTTTAATAAGGAACCTTATGGTCAGAAGTTGGTCTGATTGGAAGTTGATATTCAGAACCTTACAGAAGCTTGGGGAGGGAGGGACTTCTCGCCCAAGCTACAGTGGAGCCATGTACCCAGAAGGAAAGAAAACATTCTGAATCCTTTGTGGAATGATTCATTAAAACATCCCAAAGACACACGGCTCTAAACCTAGGATGTAGGAACCTTTTGATTTCCATCTTAGTTGGGAATCTTCTCCATGACATGATGAAGGAAACTGAAGCCAATGTAAGGGGTATACAAGTCAGTCCCTCGGTGGCACTCAAACTTCGTACATTGTAAAATATCAAGACATTGAAAGCAACTGTTGTGAACTAAGAAAGAGAAGGGAAATGTACATAGCAATTATCCTAGACTTCTGATAACAGGCAACTGTGCCCCAAAATTCTCCATGGAAAAAAATGTCTTTCTCTGCACCTTCGAGGTACATTTTCTACCACGTCTTCTGTAGGACCTGAGAGATGGCTCTTGGAAATGCAAACTTTAGGGAGATGATTCTCATCAGAAGAGAGGGAAAAAGGAGCTATTTGAGAAATAAAAAAGTCCATACAAATATTACTAAAAAGCTCTCGCCTTCTAAGCAGGTAATCGTAATTTGCTCCATATGCCAGGAACACAATTTGGATTCAATTATCCTTTATTTATAAACTAGTGATTTTTGTCTTATTGTACCTGTCTCAAGACTAAAATTTTTAAATAAAACCTATAAGATCTCCTTACCTATGTTACTAATATAAAGAGATGGAGGCTGAGTCAAGAAAGCTGATTTTGTCAGTAGCTAACAAGATGATCATGTGAATGCTATAAAATCTCAGACCAGAAAGGCCACCCGAGTACCTACACACATCAGAGTTAAAGTCAGAAAAAAAATGAGCAAAGAAATGACACTAAGAGAGGAACGGGACGCAGAGCTCAAAGGGAATGAGAACTGGATTCCCACGAGTCCTCGCATCAGTTATACTGGACACAGGAAGGCAATGAAGCAAATCTTAAAACTGAAAACTGGTAAAGGAAAAGAGATCGGAACCTGGAATTTTATATCCAGCCAAACTATCATGCACACCTAAAAGCAAATAATGACATTTTCAAATATACATGGAATCTCAACATTTGTTATCCCAAAAGGCCAAAAGATTCCAAAAAGATCTAATCCAGCAAGAGGAAAAATAAAACTCAGTTGAAACAATGATATAATAAATGATGAAAAACAAAAATAAGTGAATTTATATCATTAGGATAGTAAAACTTCAAAAATTATTTAACATAATATCAATCTAGACCTATAATTCTAGATATTATCAGCATGGCAAATGGTAGGTTGTGTGTGTGTGTGTGTGTGTGTGTACAAGAAACTGGCTCATGTCTTTATGCTTAAGCACACCCTTAAATTTTAATCGACATACATCTCTTTCAGTGCTCCAACTACAGGGATAAGAACAAAATGCTGTACTTCCAGGAAACAGAGCGCTTTGTAGCAAGTGCCCTTTCTTTCCAAATTCCCTCTACGTTCTCTCATTGGTAGAGGCTGTGAAAGCAGGTTAGTTTTACTGGCACCTGGGACCAGACTGGGAATCTTATGCCAAAGACCAGGCCTTCTTTGTACTCGACCTTAGAGAAATTAGTAATTCTGTTCTCAGCAGGGATCTGTCTCCACTATCGTCTCAAGAGACAGGAAAGATTTCAATTGCTATATCACACCATCATCTAAGATGGCCATGATTAAAAAGGAAAACTTTAAAATTATAACAGAAAAGATATAGAAGGTATCTCCATGAGTTTAGATTGGAGAACCCCTTCTTAAAAAATAAAAAAAATTAATGTAAAATAACAATACAATGGAGTACATACAAATTTTAAGACTTCTAAATAATTTAAGCAATCATTACAGTATTAAAAGACAAACTATGGACGAAGAAAATTATTTGCAATCTAGGTAACAGACAACATGTCAGTAGGAAAATGACAAATACCTGATATAAAAATGGACAAGGAAAAAGTAATGACTGGGAGTGGAAATATAAGTGGCCTTTGAAAAGATGATTGACTCCATGGTAACCAGGGAAAGACAAATCGCAGCAACGCGACATCACTCTTTAATCCCACCAGTTCAGCAAAAATGTAAGAGCTGAGCACAGGCCCCAGCGTTGGTGGCGTTGGGGGGATGAACTGGGAGATGCCCTTGGGGGAGAAACGGAACAGTATCTATTAACCCTAAAGGTGCGCGTGCTGTTTAACCCAGCCGATCTCTTATAGGATCCCGCCCTCCCAGGCACGCCAGCACCTCTGCTTGGGGAGAATGTGCTGCAGCTGCACCTTCAAATAGGAAGCATCGCAGAGGGCTGGGCAGGAGGAATGGATCAGGGAGGTCCCGGTGTCTCCCAGGCACGATGCTGAGTGAGAAAAGCCACCTGGACAATGATGTGGGCAGCGCATGACTGATCTGAAAAAGAACAAAACACACCAAACCGTGCAATACATTTTTACAGGTACATAGACTAGTGTGTCAGTAAAGGTCTGAAAAATACACATTAAATATGTAAAATTGTTTACTAATATCTCCACTGAGGGAAGGAGGAGACCAGGAATAGAGCTGGTTTTAAAGGGAACTTTAACCATAATATTCTAGATTTTCCCAAAAAGGACAGATTTTTCTAATGTAATTTCAAAAAGTAAAAATGAAGGAGCCACAGAGATCATTGGAAAATTCCAGTTTCATACGGAAAAATTATTTGATGTCTGACATCTGTTTCCTCTTTTACTAAATAGGGGTACTAATATATATATTTTAATCTATAATATAACTATATTTAATATATAATATAACATATTATATATTATATATTATATATATTATATATAGTGAATAATATATAGAGCATTAAACAGTATGATAATACAATTTAGTATATAGTATAATACATTATAATAAAATATAATTATATATCTATTATTACATATCACATTGTATGTAATATAATCATGTGTCATATTATATGTAATAGATCTATACTATCATAGAGATAGGTCATATACAGAGATATAGAGTATTGAGTGAGTTAATATTTGTGATACAGAGTAAGTACTGTGTCTGTTTGTATTTGATGCTCAAAAAAATGCCAGTTTCCTTCTCTTTCTATTTAAGGAGAACACGACCAGCACAATTCGTGCTCAGCCTTTCCCGGGGGTGCGCCGGCTTTGTGGGTTCACACCCACGTTCGCTCTATCTGAGAAGCACTTGACCAGGAGGATGGAGAGAACCACCCCCAAGTCCACACACTTTCATTCACCTGAACAGAGCCGAGGCCTCTTCAAACCGCCTCTGACGGGTTTAAAACACTGTTTTTTCAGCCAAAGGAACAGAAACATTATTATACTAACTAGAGGCCTGGTGCATGAAATGTGTGCATGGGGGTGGGGGGTGGGAGGTCCCTCAGCCCAGCCTGCACCCTCTCCAATCCAGGACCCCTCGGGGGATGGTCAACTGCCATCAGACATCCCTCTCACAATCCGAGACCACTGGCTCCTAACTGCTTACCTGCCTGATCACCCCTAACCCCTCTGCCTGCCTGCCTAATCGCTCCAACCATTTCTGCCTGCCTGATTGCCCCTAACCACCTCTGCCTGCCTGCCTGATCACTCCTAACTGCTCCCCTGCTGGCCTGATCGCCCCTAACTGCCTCTGCCTCAGCCCCCACACCTGGGACCCAGGCTTCCCTCTTCTGGGTAGCCACAGGCACGTGGGATCTGGGCTGACTTCTCCCAGGCCCAGCTTTGTCAGGAAGGATATCCGGAAGATGTCTGGTTTAATTAGCATATTGCTCTTTTATTAGTATAGATTACCTAGGAAAACAGGAGCAAAGGTCTTTGAAAAAAACTTTTTTTTTTCCTCTTTGACAAGTATTTCTCGGCCCGTGCAATTAAATATGCCATTGTAAACGGTAAGGCAGCCCTGGTCGGGGGTCAGTTTCTGAGAAATCCCATGGCTGCTCCCAGTTTGCACCCCGACGTCCCTCACGCTGGGAGGTGGCTGGGATGGTAAAGCGGGGTGCAGTTTTATGAAGGACAGGCCTCGGCTGACCTCGCCCGATTAAACAGGTCAGCTTTCACCTGCGAGTTCCGGCTGGGCCCCAATTACTGTCTCACTCCGGAATGAACATTCCTTTGCAGATGCAGGGAAGCTGGCAGCTGCGGGAAGTTCACCATCTCGCCTAAGGAAACCCTCATTTATTGAACTCCGACTGTGTATATGCTCAGGCAGAAAGAGGAAGAAATAAAACATCTGTGACTTAGAGATAAGCACTGGGGACTAAATCGATTCCTGGTTATTTGTGAACATTTTTAATTTGACTTAATGCAAGTACTTGGGGCACCTAATTCCACAGAGCAATGATATCTTCCTGGAAACACCACCCACACACCGTGTATGAGGCACAGTGGACACACGCTGTCCAGCAAGCTGTTGGCCTGAAGAACTACATGCCTACATGCAATTACTGATGCAAGATAAACAGTTTTGGTTTATATGGACCCATAGATTTTCTTTAAAAAAATAAAGATAATAGTCTAAAAAAATGAGGATAAATTAATATTTGTGAGATCTTTGACAATGAGGGGGAGGGGGAGAGCGGGCAGGACAAGTGGCTATTGATAAAGAGTAAGCTTTATTGCTTTCCCTGGAGTTCAGTTAGGCCTTGATTCCAAAATTAGTCACTTTCCTCACACAACAACTTACAGAATCGTGAGTCATTGACACCACACCTTGCAACCTACGCAGACATGAGAAAAAGAGGCGCCATCACTTTACAGTGACGGCCCCATGATCCAAGTGGCTGTAAGGAATGCTTGCGACAGTAGCACCCAAACATCAAATCTGCATCGACATCGCAGGAACTCCTAACGCCGTGTCATAGAATGGCAGCTGCTGAGCGTTAGCACAGGGGAAGGCTTTAAACATGTTTTTCCCCTTGGAGACATGCGGGGGTAAACGACACAATCCCCTTAAGAACTGTGGTTCACTTCTTCGTGGTGTTTTTATAACATTCTAATGCCCAGAAAGGCATGACATCAGCTAGAATAGATTGACACTTTTAAAAAATATGTTTTATTATTATTATTATTGATTTGAGAGAGAGAGAGAGAGAGAGAGAGAGAGAAGAAGGGAGAGGGAGAGAGAAACATCCATGAGACACTATAGGCTGCCTCCTGCATGGGGATCAAGCCCAAAACCCCAAGCATGTGCCCTGACAGGGAATCAACCAGTGACCTCTGGCGCATGGGATGATGGTCAACCAACGAAGCCACACTGATCAGGGCTAGATTGACCCTTTGTGAACAACTGTGTCATGTTTGGGGGCTTCACTCCGAGTCCCTCTTGTGCGCACACAGGGAGGGGTAAGCACACAAGCATTCACTTAAACTGCCAGGTTTGGAAATCAAAAGCAGGCAGCCCATTAGAGTCGTTCCCAGATGCCAGTATAATCAAGTCTGAATCTCTCATCATCCAGAAGCTCCTGCCAGGGAGGAAGGGAATGGACCCCGACAGGAGGGACCCTGGGCCCAGCATCCGAGCCAGTCCCTCCCTCAGCGAGGTCTGGTGCCCCTGTCCACACAGCCCGGCCCTCCCTCCCTCCCTGCGCGCAGGCTCGGCAGCGCGGCCTCTGCCCTTCCCAGTTTTCCACTAGGAAACCTCCAGAGGAGCCCTCTCCGTCCATCAGATGGATCCTTCCCTCTTCCTGATTTGCACTATGCGGTCATGCCCGCCCGCCCGGGGTGCTCCTACCGCCTTCCCTGAAACCCGCCCCCTTCACCGCTCTGCCCACCGAGGTTGCTTACGCCTCACACCTAGAAACTGACACGAAACACAGACAAGAACACACACACACACACACACATACACACACACACACACATACACACACACACACACACACACACCCGACACCTCACTTCCTCTTTGATGTCCTCCTTGATCTTCCTGGAAAAATAGCCCTTGTCTCATCTGAATATCAGGCATACTCACCTGTATTGTCTACTTTATCCAGAGCTTTTCTGGACCCCGGTTATAGGGACTTCCTCTCAAAACATGGCAAGCGGCTGAGAGGAGAGGCCCAAGAATGGGAGTCTGATGGGATGGGCCTGTCTGACCCCATAGGCCTCGGCTTCCTCGATTGCAGAACCTGGTGGGGGGAGGGAGGACGGGGGATTGAACAGTCCACCTCTAAGATACCTCTGAATTCCAAAAATTAGTAACTCCAGCCTGTTCCTGGAATCAGTACATGTTTATTTCTTGTTTTCACTTCTTTCTACTCATTGCATTGCTTTGCCAGGGCCTGCTGTACCCCAAAATGCCGCGATCTCCCACCACCCTTCCTTCTGTCACTTAATCCCCTGTCTCAAAAGAATGTAGGGAGAACAATGCAGCAAAAAGATTTGAAGGTACATTGGGGGCCATTTATCAGGACCTGCCAATAAGCAGACCCCAAACAATTTGCATTTCAAAGCGATGTTAACTCTTTCAGGCCGCAGTAATGTGGCTATTAATACGGATCTTGGGACTAAGCCCCACCCTAATGATACTCAACCAGAAAGACCCCCCTTTGAAATATCTGATCCTCTATGAAAAGCAAGCCATATTGCATTCCTTCTCCAGCCCATGCCTCCTTTTAATCTCTTGGAATTTGTAAAATGCAATATCTTCGTGGCGCTAATCTGCTGATGAGGATTTGAGAAAGGATTTAAACCAAATACACTGCATCGAGTATATTTCTCGTGTAATAAATGAAACATTGATGGATTTTTAAGAAAGTTATTGCCAGAAGACGCGATTTCTGTCTTTCATCTCTGTTCTAACTCACCGAAGCCCGTCTCTAAGCTGTGGATTTAATAAATCCAAATTGGGCTCTAACCCCTGAGAGGCCTCGCCAGGCCCCTACCCACGCCTGCTGGTGTGCCCACAGCACCACCTCCATGCACACGTTGGCACACTTTTGTCAAGTCCTGTGACACGCTTATTGAAGCCAAGACAGATTGCCGGTGTTTTCTTAAGGGAAACAATTGTGCATTCTGAGTCAGATTCTGAACATTAATTTCCCCAGAATTCGAAGGTGCCGGATGGACGAGATGCAACAGGTAGGAAGCCCATGGGTAGGGAGTGGGGTCCAGACCCCGTGGTCTCACGCATGTCCCAGGCTGCTCCTCCCTTGAGTCCTGCCCCCACCACACGACCCACCCCTCTCCCTATCCTGCCCTTGACTTTCCTAGGAGAACGGAGAGGCGCTTCCTTGCCAAACCACACACAGGAGGGCCTGTCCTCTCTCCAGCCAGCGGGGCAGGGTGCCAGTGTTCCCTCGGCTGCCGTTATGAAGTCATCGCCCTGGATGCAAAGAAGCTCAGAAGCAGTAAAATCTAGACTCTCACAGGTGCACGTACACAACTCAATGTGCAGTTTGACCAACCGCGTCCGTGCCTGTGGGATTGCTGTGCATGGTCTGAAAGTCGCCCCTTCTTTGAAGGACTAAAGTGCAAAAGTGCAAAGCCACTCCTTCAAATAGCTTCATCGCCAATAAATGTGTTTCTATTTCAACATGAAATCATACAAACCGTAGCCCCCGTGGAGACATCACCAGACCTTTACCACCACGGTGCCCGCCTGTTCCCCAGCCCACCGTTCAGGGAATACTTTGAGGCTGATTTTCTTTGCTAATTAAAACCTTTCAATTTGTAAAATGTGCATCGATTTTAAATTTCACTTTCCTTCCGCACCGGTAAAGAGATGACCGGAAAGTGATGGCCGGTCCTTCCATTACATGGGAAGCTGCTCGTATTACAATTGTCCTTGCTTGCCCTTCCCTTCTTCAAATATTTTTTGCTCCTAAAAGCTTTAAAACACAAAATTGCAAAACACAATAGTCAACTGTTTCTTCCTATTCAACTAGAGAAATTGCTCTTTTTTAAAAAACGTTTTTATTGATTATTTTCTTCCTTTTAGAGAGAGAGATAGACACGTAGATGAGAAACATCAGCATGGATTGGCGGCCTCCTACATGCCCCCTGTTAGGATTTGAGCCCCAAACCGTAGGGATTGAGACTGAAACCGGGGCATGTGCCCTGACCGGGAATCACACCAGTGACCTCCTGGTACACAATCAATTCTCAACCACTGAACCACACGGCCAGGCAAGACAATGCTCATCTTTAGAAGTGAAATATCCTAGAGAGTTTTTTTTTTATAGTTGTGTATTGTTCTATACTTACTTTAATAAAATAAATATTGGTTGGTCATGTAAAAAAAGCAGTGATTAGCCCTGGCCAGTTAGCTCAGTGGTTAGAGTGTCAGCATGTGGACCAAAGGATCTCGGGTTCAACTCCCAGTCAAGGTCATGTACCTCCGCTACAAGTTTCCAAGCCCAGGTAGGGGATCCTGCTGGAGGCAACCAATAGATCAAAGTTTCTCTCTCCCCCTTCTCCCTCCCTCCCACTCGCTCTAGAAATCAGTGGGGAAAAATATCCTTGGGGGAGGATTTTTTTTAAAAAAAGCAGTGATTACTTTTTTTGTTGTGTGTGTGCGTGTGTGAACGGCCTTCTTTCAGAAGTAAATCACTCATTAGATTAACTCATTAAACCAGACTTAGGCAAGGTTTTACCACTAAAACTAAGCTCTCCCTCCTGCTCCCTCCAGGCACTAAGAAGCCATTTCAGTACATACAGCACTTACCATGATGGGTTTGCATCTGAACATCCACCCAAGGCTTCTTCCTGCTGCTCACGGGGCGTGGTGGGCAGCGGGCCAGGGTGTTTCCCTACAAAGCCTCCTAGAAGTTGCATTGTGTTCAAAGGTCGTCTCCACAGTTCCCAGGACCCCGAAAGCACAGCTTCCACACGTGGGGGCTTAGGACACTGGGAAAATGAAGAGCGAAGGAGAAAGCATGTCTATCAACCTTTTTATTCAATAAATGACACATAGGTACTGAGTCCCTCCTTCTCCAATCACATCCCTGTACACACCGTGTGATAACCCTTAAAGGGCTCCTGCATGACTAGGATTGGAGGCACAGCCTCTCCCATTGGCTCTGAACACCCCTCTCCCCACTTCTGTTTCCTTAGATCAGTGGTCGGCAAACTCATTAGCCAACAGAGCCAAATATCAACAGTACAACGATTGAAATTTCTTTTGAGAGCCAAATTTTTTAGTCTTAAACTATATAGGTAGGTACATTGTTATTAACGTGATTAGGGTACTCCTAAGCTGGCCTTTGCTAAAAACGTCCTCCATCTGATTGAGGTACGTTCGCTGAGGTTGACCCCTTCCAACTCTCCCATCCACACTCGTCTTGTATACTTGTTTCAGATAGACAAGTGTGGATGGAAGAGTTGGAAGGGGTCGACCTCAGCGAAGGTACCTCAAAACAATGTATCTCCCCCGAGCTGCGTATCCCACGGCCCGCCTGCACCCCGTCTCCCGTCCGACCAACACCCCCCACTTCTTCTAACGCCACTTCTTCAAAATAGACTCCCCCAGGCCGAAAACCGACTTCTGCGCATGGGCCATGAAGTTTCAATCGCACTGTACGTGTGCACCCGCATGTGGAGCCACACTCAAGGGGCCAAAGAGCCGCATGTGGCTCGTGAGCCGTGGTTTGCCGACCACTGCCTTAGACGCATCTCCTCAGTCTGTAGCCTTCGTCCCTGCCTTTGCTCATTTCCCCCCTCAGTCTGGAACCCTCGGGTCTTCCTTCTAATCGGAGCCCCGAGGTCCTGGACTCACCAGCCCAGGGCTCCTTCATGCACAAGCGGCTTCAGTGCCATGGCCGCTGTGGAGAGAGAAGCGAGAGCCCTTCCTCCAGCTCCACTGTAGACCCCCTTTCCACAGCAAGTGGCATTCCCACGGTAAGCATCGTATCCATGTACGCCGCGCACAGCCTCTCGCAAATAAGTTAGAGGCGGCTCTGAGGAATGGCTCTCTCACCTGGGATCCGCTTCCACTTTTTGAACCTTTTCTTTTTCATGCCGGTTTCCCGTCCTGTTCCAGCTGCCTGCGCCCCACATCTCTGCTTCTTTATCTGACCTGAGCCACAGCCTCCTTTCCCCCCGGCGCCCGAGGCGGCAGTCACCAGCCTGCATGTCCCCGCCTCCCCTGGCAACACCGGCCTGTGATCGAGTTCTATGCGTATGTTTCTGCTTTGTTTTGTTTATTCGTTTGTGTTTTTTGAGAGCCCACGTAGGAGTGAAGTCATATGGTCTTTGTCTGATTTATTTCACTGAGTATAACACTCTCCAGGTTCATCCCTGTTGTCAGAAAAGGCAAGGTTTCATTATGGTTGCGGCTGCATAACATTCCATGGCGATCAGGTACCACTTCTTTATCCGCTCACCTGCTGGTGGACACCGAGTTTGGCTCTGTACCGTGGTTCTCACAAACAATGCTGCAGTGAACACGGGGGGCCTATGTTCTTTCAGGTTCTATGAGTGTGATAATGCTCTCTTCGAAAGTGATTCATGCGATGTACTTGAGAAAAATCTGGAGGACTTTCCTCAGGAGCGTGTACTCCCTGTTGGTCCACTGCAGATGCCCAGGGGAGGGGCAGGAGCGGGACTGGCTGGGACTCCATGGCGATACAGGCAAGTGTTAGCGACCCCCAATAACACACAGGAGTCAACATGAAAGTCACACGGAAAATGTCAAACGCCGGGCAATTTCCCTCGGCAAGGTCAGCCGCACTGAGTCCTCGCCGGAGTGTGATGGCGGATGTTAAGCCTTCTGTGCAGAAGACACATGGAAGCACGGGGCCTCCACCCTCGGGGTCAGCGCTAGAACAAGGGTGCTCGGGGCAGGTGAGGCTCGGTGCCTAAAGTCTGGCCTTAGAAGATACTTCCTCAGGCACATACTTAGGTTTTGGGTTAGAGTCCCCCATCTGGGCACGTGTGAGAGACAACTGATCAACGTTTCTCTCTCACGTTGATGCTTCTTTCTCTCTATCTCTCTCCCCCCCCCCCCCTCTAAAATCAATATAAAAACATATCCTCGGCTGAGGATTAAAAAATAAACAAACAAACAAACAAACAAATAAATAAACAAACAAATAAATAAATAAATGATGTTCCTTAAATCCGAATTAAGTGGGAGCCCCAGAGGTTCAACTCTCCTGCCATTAACAGCCAGTGACTACGTTTACAGGACTATGTGGTAATGACATTAAAGGAATTAATAAGGCGAAGAAAATCCTCTAAGGCTGCATCTTCGATCAGGGAGCCATGGAAAGCGAGCTTCCTCCTCTTACCCTGCGGGGCCCTCCCGCCCTCGCTCTCTGCACTCCCTTCAGGCAGCGAGGCCACACCCTCCTTACCTTCCCAACCAACCTCTCAGGGGCTCTACTACTGACTCAGAATTAGAGATAAAATGGGTGTGGAAAACGCCCAGAGATGAATTCAGTGTTAACTTGCTATTCAAATTTATTTGCTTATGCAAAATGCATAAAAATATTCTGAGGACGACAGAAGTCTCAGATGGCCAAGCTCTTCAGTATGAAAGCCAAACTCTGAGAGATGTTAGATTGTTAAAAGGCACATCATACTGTGCCCTAATGTTACCTCAACACTTAAACTTTTACTATTATTAATATTCATTGTATATTAATGACTCTCTCTTTAATGGCCAACTGGCCAAAAGGCTATAATATTCCTTGGTGATCAGGTACCCCAGAGACAAGGCGTTCAGTAACAAGAACCATAAGAAATGCTGGTGAAAAGGAAAATGGGGGGGGGGGGAGTTTGCACCCTAGTTCAGTATCTGGTTAAAACTGTAGTCTTCCTTCCCCCTCTGACTTGGCAGAGCTGCGGGGACCCTCAGGGGCCGCCATAGGAGGAGATAGAGAGGCCAGAGCCTCCCCACAAGTTCAGTGCAGGCTTTGGACCCGGAACGCCCTGGACTGGCAGATCTGCGAGATAAAGGTTCAGCTTTCCTCCCTCAGAGCTGGCTGGTCGTTCTCCCGTGCATTCTGCCATGGCACTGAATCAACTTTTCTCCCAGAATAATATTTTCTTTTTATTTCTGCAATTGGGACAGTGTTGACTGCGAACATCGGACACAGAGTTCATGATCTTGAAATGAGGCACAGGCCCTCGCTGTGCGTGTTTCTTTCTCAACAGAATGAGAGCTACAGGCCCACGGCCTTTCACAGCCGTGTTCCTCCTGACGGAGCTGAAAGAGCGATGGAAGCAACCCCTTCAGCGGACCTGTGAGTCACGCTCCCCAGCCCTGGGCTCTGTGCCCTCTCCGCTCATTAGGATGGCAGAGCAAGGCCCAGAACGCTGTGCGCCTGGGAGGCACCCTGGAAGGCTGCAGCTAATGTTCAAAAGAACAAAACCAGGGCCAGAAGGCAGTTGGGCGACAGACCCTCACTCACCCTGCAGGGCGGCCAGTGTCCTCGGCAGGTGAGAGTGTGAAAGTCCTGGGCTGCGCTGAGCCTCGGGCTCGGGTCTGGAAGGGGCACCTGCTTTACAAGAGCCGCCTCGCGGGGCTGCGCTCCACAGCAGTCCTCCTCGCAGACCAGGCCACAGCCCCTGCCACCTCGGGAGGCGTGAGGATTGGTGCGGGGATGTGGCACCGCCGTGGGCATGGATGGACAAGGCCACAGAGGGGCCAGCACCACCGTCCGCCCCGAGGGATGGAGCCGGGAGACTTCTCTCCATCAGAGTCGGGGGCTGACAGCCACAGGGCAGCTGGAGATGCAGGGCCTGGAACGAATCGCACTGACGGGAAGGCAACTCGAACCACATGTTCACTTCCGATTTCGAACGCGGGTTCCTCCAGGAAAAATCAAAGACATCATCTGCTCTCTAGACAATGAAGCAGGCCTTTGTCAGCTTCAGAAGGTCCTTCCGCCTCAGGGAAGGCTCCTCCCCCCGCCATAATGCTTTGTTTGCCTGCACTTTTGATGATGCAAACAACATATGTTTTCCCCTCTCATATATTTTGATTTGCTACAAGCAAATGACTTGTAAAGATCAAAAGTGGCAACGTTTGCTTCTAGAAGTTATTTCAAAACTGTTTGAAATCAATATTTCAATCTAGTCCATTTAATTTTTTTAAACCTAAGAAATTACCAGGGTACCCTCACCCCCCCCCCCCCCCACGCCCACACACACACTAAGTTAAATTTCAGTTGAGTCCGTTTCGGAGAATTCCATTTTTGGTCTGCAGGCTGATGCTTACTTAACAGACAGCATGCTATCTGCTTGCTATCTCAGATGGAAGAGGTTTTTGCTAAAATCCTTTCTCAATTTCCTAGGACTTTTCCTCCATCTCATTCATATTTTAATTTATATTGCAAAGAATATTGTCTTTCATCCAAGATTCCCCAACTCCTGCTAAGCCTCAAAAACACATAAAAAGCAAAATTTTAAAAGGAGCCTACTGTGTGGACACGGGATACACACTCGAATGTTTTCTTTTCAAACGCGCCTGCGCACTCACCAAGCCACTTCGCCTTATTTACTCTCCACATTAAGTTCTGCTTTCCTTTACCAGGAGGATGGCAACGCTTGTGATAATTAATTACCACCCTCATTATGTCTTTAAATCCTTCCAAAAAGTACAAAGCAATGTACTCTGAGGACTCATCTCTAAAACACTTCACAAACCTCAGCTAATTTGCCATCTAATTCCCCAAGACCAGCTATTAGCCTCTCTTCACAAAGGCGAGGGGAAAGCTTAAGTGGGGAGCTTAGGGCTACTGACCTGGTTCACACCATTCCTGGGAGTAAGTCCCAGGGAGCCGGCTTCCCGCCTTTAGGCTCCAGTTCATACCACTCCCTAAGAACAGCCACTGAGCAGCCTGAGTGAGGGCACATTTCAGTCAAGGTGCGTTCTCCTTTTTAAAAATAACGCCATAAAGTATATCTGAGCAATTTTATTGTAAGGATTTTTGTGCTGAGTGAGTGTTTATTGTAGGACATTTATTCAGAAATATATAATGAAATAACCACACACCACAAAGAGACAGCCACCAGTACAATTGTATGCTGTGGCATAAATTTACATTTATCTCACATAGCTGAGAGTGGTCAGAGCTGTCGTAAGCACGTCAGGTTTTAGCGCAGAGGATAAAGGGGTTAGAGCAGGGGTCCTCAAACTACGGCCCGCGGGCCACATGCAAATACAAATCTTGTATTTGTTCTCGTTTTGTTTTTTTATTTCAAAATAAGATATGTGCAGTGTGCATAGGAATTTGTTCATAGTTTTTTTTAGGCTATAGTCCGGCCCTCCAACGATCTGAGGGACAGGGAACTGGCCCCCTGTTTAAAAAGTTTGAGGACCCCTGGGTTAGAGAATTCATTTGCCTACATGCGACCTTTTACCTGTCTCCCTACTCTTTAAGTTTGTTGCCCTGTATGAACATTTTTATTGTTTCAGTTGCGAGAGGCACACAGACTGACATAGGCTGTATTTTAATAGCTGTGCTAATTATGAGGCTATCGATGAGAAGAAGGCAGCCTTGGTTTCTTGGAGGGAAGGGATTCTTTTACCTGTGTATTTTCTGTGCCCAGCACAGAACTGGGTACATTATTGGTTGCCCAGCAAACAGCAAACAAATGCAACGTGTCTGTTCAGTCATGGGGTGGGTAGTCGTCGAATCTTTGATTCCTGAGTTTGCTGTTTCCTGCATTTCATTTGGCTCTGTAGGACAGCCACCAAAGTTGAAACTGGTATTTAATCATCCTCCACGCAGAGTACCAGACAGTGATATGAGGTCTGGGTATGAAAAGACTTAAACCATGTGATGAAACACATTAAGACTCTCCCCCACCTTCTCCTCTATGCAGTAGCCAGTAATGACTGCAGCTGAACCATCTTTCACCTTGGGGGATGAGGACTTTAAAGAAAATAAAGAATGCAATTTTAAATTTTGCTTACTTGAGTTTATAAACTAAGAATCATGCAGTCTTCAGCTATCTTCTATATTATGGTAAAACCCATAGCACCTAACACACAGTGCCTTACACTGAGAGGTGCCCCACTAACGTAGGATGGATGGATGGATGGATGGAGAAATGAATGGATGGATGGATGAAAGGGAGGAAGGAAGGATGGATGGATGTATGTATGGATGGATGGATGGATGGATGGATGGATGGATGAAAGGGAGGAAGGAAGGATGGATGGATGGATGGATGGATGGATGGATGGAGAAATAAATGGATGGATGGATGAAAGGGAGGAAGGAAGGAAGGAAGGAAGGAAGGAAGGAAGGAAGGAAGGAAGGAAAGAAGGAAAGGAAGGAAGGATAGATGGAGAGATGAATAGGTGGATGGATGGGTCACTGAGGCCAAACAACCCTGAGCAGAAAAGAAAGCAAGAGAAGCCCAAATTGCATGGAGACCTTAATGATTGGCGTTGAGCCATCTGCTCTGTCCGCCAAGCACAAGTGCAGGCACGGGACAGAAGGCACAAACAGCGCATGTGACCTTGAAGCTCAAGACCTGGAGTGAACCAGGGATTGAGGAGCTGCCTTGGCTTATGTTCCCCAGTGCAGGGACTGTCCTTCTGGAAAATCTATAAATCAGGTTCCGATCTGGGGACTATTTGGTCTCTAGCTCGCTCTGCATTTGGCAGTACAACTGGACAATAAATTCATTATGAACTCGTAAAAGAAATTTAGTGGTTGTAAGTGTTTTTGTAAGGCTATGGAGCAGCCCCTGGACATTCACATTCCATGCTGGGAGTTTCCCGGGGAAGCGGGTCTATTGCAGCCCTGAATCTTTCCTGACAGAGAAATGCCGATGGACCGGGCTGCAGTGTGAAGTGTCCGTATTTGGATCACCCCATCACTTATTCAATTATATTCGGAAGTTGATAGATAGCTGCACAGGACAGGCACAATTCTTAAGAGGCGCACTCAGTAACTGCCAGGGATACTATTCTTATTGGCACAAGGACGCACACATTCTGAGGGCTTCCATAACTAATAGGACGTTGGAAAAAATATTTTAAGGATTTACTTTCTGTAAAAAGTTTTTCTCATCCCTTTCTTGTTTTATTATTATTATTAACATCCTTGTAATAGAAATAAAGTTTGGCCCTAACCAGTCTGGCTCAGTGGATACAGCGTCGGCCTGCGGACTGAAAGGTTCCAGGTTCGATTCCAGGGCATGTACCTTGGTTGCGGGCACATCCCTAGTAGGGAGTGTGCAGGAGGCAGCTGATCGATGTTTCTCTCCCATCGATGTTTCTAACTCTCTATCCCTCTCCCTTCCTCTCTGTAAAAAAAAAAAAAAACACAATAAAATATATTTTTTTAAAAAAAGAAGAAATAAAGTTTGTACTTGAACCTGGACAGTCCCTTCCATTCACGATGAAGAACACCATGCAACACTGACCCCATCAGATGACAGACGATGTGCAGAGTCACTGATGTGGACAGAAAGAAACATGCAGAAAATACTGTACAGGCCCCACCGCAACCTTGGAGGCGTGGATAAGAACTGAAGTGGAAACCAGCGTCATTGGTTGTGTTGTGTGGAGGACAGCTCTCCCTTGCTCTGGGTCCATGGGGCGTACCGGGAGAAGTTATATCTGTCTTCTGTTGGGTGGGATGGTGTGGTTTTGAATCTTTGACTACACACATCTGTCCTGCTATTTGCCTCGAAGCCATGTGGTACCATTTTCTCCAATTCTCTTCAAGTTCAAGCTATAGAGGCGACAGAAAAGCACAGCGACAGGGGGCATTGCATCGAAGCAGCAGAACCATTTCAGTGGGTCCTCCGGCAGAGATGTCAGTCAAGGTGCTTGGAGGTGGACCTCAGAGCTGTCAGTCACGGGAGGAGGGGTGGGGAGGGGAGGGATGGAGAGCAGGCATTTTCCTGCTCCAGTTTTGCTTACCAAGATGACCAAAGGCCGAGGGACTTAGGTCACATTGCCTCTATTCCCTTGGTGTCCCTGTTTCTCCCTCTCTCCAGGGTAGGGACCAGCTTTAACTCCCCAAGAATGCTGGGAAGTCTCAGGACAGGGGGAGTCATCTCGGTGGGATGGCGATCCTTCTCATTTTCCGGGGCTGCTTCTGTTGGGACCTGACTGAGAGCCGTTGACCCTGAACATGGAGGGGCCTCCTCTGAGTCACCCCAGTTTGGCTTTCCTTGTACCCTTCTTTTTAAAATCATTTTATTATTTTCACTATGTTTTTATTGATTTCAGCGAGAGAAAGGGAGAGGGAGGGAGAGATAGAAACTAAATGGTGAGAGAGAATCATTGATCAGCTGCCTCCTGCGTGCCTCTTACTGGGGATCGAACCCACATCCTGGGCATGTGCCATGACTAGGACTCGAACCAGCAACCTCCTGGTGCATGGGACAGCACTCAACCACTGAGCCACACTGGCCAGGCACCTTCCACCCTTCTTTACTAGTGACTTCAAGGTAATTTCAGAGGCTGTGGTATCATGCTAATAATGTCCAGCTAATCCCTGAAAGCAGTGAATTCCCATATGACTATAATACGACATAGTATAACATCTCCCTATAGTCCCTCATGGTGCACCGGGGGCAAGAAGATGGAGGGCATCCCGGCCACCTCAGAACCTCATCTTCTTATGCGCCTGTGTTTGTCTGAGTCCTAAGGGCAGGAGCTCAATACTCAACGTGCTTTATTCCACTGAATTCTCCTAAAGCAGCGGTTCTCAACCTGTGGGTCACGACCCCTTTGGGGGGTCGAACGACCCTTTCACAGGGGTCACCCAAGACCATCGGAAAACACATATATAATTACATAATGTTTTTGTGATTAATCACTATGCTTTAATTATGTTCAATTTGTAACAATGAAAATACATCCTGCATATCAGATATTTACATTACGATTCATAACAGTCACAAAATTACAGTTATGAAGTAGCAACGAAAATAGTGTTATGGTTGGGGGTCACCACAACATGAGGAACTGTATTAAAGGGTCAAGGCATTAGGAAGGTTGAGAACCACTGCTTTAGTGCATGGGCCAATACTCTAACCACTGGGGGACACCGGCCAGGGCATGGTTAGCTCTTTAAGTTTATTTAACACACTTTTTCTTTAAATATCTGATTGCCTTTACTTCCTACAGCAAGACTGCTTCAATGATGTTTGAGGTGCAAACATCAGGTAAAGAATGCTGGTTATAGGGAATACAGATTTTATATTGTTAAGTCATTTGAAATATTATTTTAATGCCTTATGCATGGAATGTGAAGTTCACCTACATGTCTATGACGAAACAAGAGATTGTAGAGGGTTTTGTTGACATGGCGAGCCACACCGGAGTATGTCTGCAGGTCCCCCACACCTGCCTGCTAGGATAACTGTGTTTCCCTGAGTGAGTGTTCCTCTATGTGGGCCCCGCAGAGCGAGATGACGGCTGAGAGTGGTGACTGAGCCGAGCGCTCAGCACTGTGCCTGCTGAGTGCCAACAGCTCAGTGACGCGTAGGCACTGCCCTGCTGCTGCTGCTACTGTGCTATCGGCAGCATCCCTGTTGCTGTCATTATTGAAGTAGAAACACATACATCCAGGGCAGGTCCTGGCATCTTGGATTTGGACATTCCTTCTTCGTTCTCCACTGAGGGAGAATTTTCCGTCCTCTCTGAGACCACCCATCCACTTTTGCAATAGCTCATACATAAGGTGGAGAACGTGGGAGCAAACAGGGGTTTACCATATCACACTAGGTGATGTGGCTTCACTCGAAACTTGGAAGGATCCGAGGATGCATTTCTTCAGGGAAGAAATAGAGTTCCCCAGTAACTATACCCAGAAAATTAAAACCAAGTAAGCATGTGTGACTGTGGCCGGAGAGTGTGCATACGTAGCCTTGAACTGTTTGGATCTGTGCGTTGATTTTTTACATTACAGGCACTGCTGAAGAAAGGGAAGTTGCTTTTGGAGCATTTCCCCTTAAACGTGAAACCGAATTCTAACACTCTCTCTTGTTCTTAAAGACACCCATGAAATTAAAACCCATTGTTTTGAAGCATTTCCTTTATTTCATACTAGAGGCCCTGTGCACGAAATTCGTGTACAAGGAGGGGGTTATCCCTCAGCCCGGCCTGCACCCTCTCCAATCCGGGACCCTCGGGGGATGTCCGACTGCCAGTTTAGGCCTGATCCTGATAAGGCCTAAATCAGTAGTAGGACATCCCTCTCGAAATCCAGGACTGCTGGCTCCTAACTGCTCACCTGCCTGCCTGCCTGATCGCCCCTAACCACTCTGCCTGCCCGCCTGATGCCCCTAACTGCTCCCCAGCCTGCCTGATCACCCTAACTGCTCTCCCCTGATGGCCTGATCGCCCTAACTGCTCTCCCCTGCCGGCCTGATCCCCCTAACTGCTTTCCCCTGCCGGCCTGATCCTCCTAACTGCTCTCCCCTGCTGGCCTGATTGCCCCTAACTGCCTCTGCCTTGGCCCCACCACCATGGCTTTGTCCGGAAGGTCGTCTGGAAGATGTCTGGTCTAATTAGCATATTACCCTTTTATTAGTATAGATAATACTTTCTATGTTTTAATGAAGAGTTTAAAACTGAGTTAGGTGATGGCAAATGCTTTTTATTGACACTCTGCTCTTGACCTTTGAGATAGGGATGAAGCAGCATAACTGCTTCCGCACCCACAGAGCAGGCTCCACTGCCCTGGCCCCCGGGCACATGTGAGGAGATACCATGTGTTCATCTGAGTGGCCAGAGGACAATGAGGAGGCTTTGGACTCTAAGACAATGAGTTTCCTGGTGAAGAGAACCAACATGCATGCCACATGTCAAAGAAATCATTGGGGCATCTGGATTATTTCTAGAACCTTCTGAATTCAGTAAAAAAATAGTTCATTTTCTTCTGCCTCTTGCATTAGTTTTACCAAAAGGAGGAGAATCGGAACTTTGAGCTTATTTAGCCGTAGATGACAGACAAATCCGCGCCCAGGGAGTCATTCCATTTCATGTCCCAAGTCTGAGGCCACAGCATGATATGGCCTCCTTCCCACCCTACTGCACGAAAGCGCCCTTGGGGCCTCCCTGATCCAAGTTCACAACGGAACACCTCATCAGTCATGAGCAACCCCTGTTAAACAGCCAAAGATTCTTAGAATTTCTCTAGGAAATTACTCACAGAACTTCTATTTATGACATTCAGATACATTTTCAGGGACCCAAATTCCAGGCCAGTATTAAACCCCATGATTTGATTCCCACAACCCCCCAGGAAAGAATATTCTTAGCTTCTCCAGGTCACCTAGTGGACGGCACGGAGAGCTGGGTGCCCCTCGGGGCGCAGGCTGCCACTGGCACGAGAGCTGAGTCCTGGTCCAGGGTCCTGCCC
This sequence comes from Myotis yumanensis, assembly GCF_028538775.1. Lineage (NCBI taxonomy): Eukaryota > Metazoa > Chordata > Mammalia > Chiroptera > Vespertilionidae > Myotis > Myotis yumanensis. The sequence continues at coordinate 106,989,769 of NW_027223756.1, forward strand.
ACAGAGGCAGCTTTGAGAGCACACAGGAGTTTAAGACAGACAGGTGGCACTGGGACATTCATACATCTTCTTCATAACCCTCATCTCTGAGAGGACCCGCCCTCGTGCGACTAAGAGATGGAGGAGCCGAGGCTCACAGGACGGAGAGCGGGTGCTGGAGGCTGCGCTCCGAGGACCCTGCAGCTTCGCAGTCACCGCCGGACACGCTTAAAGTGGGAGGTTGCCAACGAGTCCAGCCAAAGCTGCAGGCATCAGCCAGGAAAACACCTTAAATCTTGCTGTTGGCCACAGTGCTCTTCCTTCATTTTTGCTCACAAGTAAGGGGTGCATTTCCCCCCACAACACATTCAAGCTTCTGGATCTAAAGTTAGACTTTTGGCTCTAGCCGGTTGGCTCAGTGGATAGAGAGTCGGCCAGTGGACTGAAGGGTCCCAGGTTGGATTCTGGTCAAGGGTGGTACCTGGGTTGCAGGCTCCTCCCAGCCCAGGCCCTGATCGGGACTCGTGTAGGAGGCAACTAATCAATGTGTTTCTCTCCTATCGATGTTTCTCTCTGTCTTTCCCTCTCTCTTCCACTCTCCCTAAAAATCAATGGAAAAATATCCCTGGGTGAGGATTAAAAAATAATAATAATAAAGTTAGACTTTTGGACTTCTATTTTAGTGAATAACCCAGAAATGGAAAACATACTTAAAACCTGAAAAAAAATGTCTTCTAACCGTCATTCCACATAAAACTCACTTCCCACCGGAAGTTGTTCTTCTGTCCAACACTTCTTCTGTCTACCCCCGACTTGCCTGCGGATGTGGCAAGAATCCAAATAGAAATAGAATTATTGTAAATTTCCATTGTGCCAAAATGAGCAATCCCGTTCATTCGCGTTGGCACACCAGCGCGTACCTAACAGGAAAACGATACGAACCTTGAAAATACACGAAAGACAGGCTTGGGCCCCTGTTGGGCTGCCTCGGGCATGTTACAGCTCTGCAGGGGCAGGGTGAGCACGCAGACGGCTGTCCGTCAGCGGTAAAGGGAGTTTCTGCTGCTGGATCCCATAACCACAGCACTTAATCGGCCTGGGAGACAGTAACCAGTTTAGAATCTAATCTAGCAGTTTTCCCCTAACATTTCTTTCTAAAATTTCAGATTGCTATTTCTTAAACATCCTTTGGACCAATTATAACATTTACTGGATCTTTATTTATGAACGAGTTAAATAATATCTTTGCTACGCGTTCCCTTTATATTTGCCTGGTAATGCAATTTTAAGTTGTTCAATAACTGTGCTTAGCATACCCTACATTGTAAGTTTAAAATAATAATAAGCACAAATAACAAAGCTGTCGGTGCATAAACCTAACATTACAGGATTAGGATATTTTAGAGCTAAGAGGCCTGTTGGGTCTCCTATTCTAGTTTCCTCAATTTTAGTTGCTACTCTTGAGGCAAGGTCAGTGGGGTAAAAAGAATTTGGTATTTCCCCCTCCCTCCATCCTGACATCAGATAAATACCTAAATTCTCAGGATACGCCCTCCCCCCACTGCCGTTCACTGCTGCTGCGCCAGCCCCAGCTCCCCAGCCTCCGCGTGAGCACCCTGGCTCCTAAGGGCCGGGTGACACAGACCGTGTGATGAGGAGCCCAGACGAGGCATGTGCGGCCACATTTCTCTATCCAAAGGCGTCCCCAGAGAGATATTGGTGTTCTGGGCGATGCAGACAGCAATGCCATCCTCAAACCCTCCAAATGCGTAGACGTGGGTCTTCCTCTCCTGTGCCTTGTCAACTCGGCCTTCGGTCTTGGAGAACAAAAAGGGTTTTCTGTAGTAAAAAGGCGGGGATTCAAATAGAAATGGCAACTCAGGGAAATGCTCCCAGCATGAGCTCTGTGCCCTGACCCCTGACAGGAAAGGGCTCGCCTTAAACCAGCTGGGAAGACCTCCTGGGTGCAGGGCCAGTCAGCAGCTGGTAGAGAGAAACGTGCCTTTTGTACACACTCACACACACACACACACACACACACACACACACACGTACACACACTGCCACACCCCAGTGATCTCAATGCCAAGGTTAATGAATTTGCATGAGAATGAGCATAGCAACTGGCCTTCTCATCTGTTGCTGGTGTTTGTGTAAAATAGTGCCACTATTTGGGAAAACTTCTCTGAAGTTCCTTATAAACATACACTCATCCCAAGATCTTGCAAACTCCTGTGAGGTCTTTATCATCAGGAATAAACACTCCTGTCCAATCTTACATAGAAATGAGTGACAGCCTCATTCACAGGAGCCGTGAATTGCAGGTGGAAGTCCTGCAGTGGGTCACCCCCGGTACCCCTCGGTGAGCAGGAGGAGTGGTGCTGATGCGGATGGTAATGTGGGCGGGTCTCCAAACCTCGATCCTGAGCACAGGAAGCTGGCACCGGAGCACGCATCCTCTCTGCCTGCATTTGCATAACATCCAAGAAATGGGAAATCTAGTCTGGAGTGGAAGAAAGCAGCACGGCCACCGGGCCTGGGGGAGGGAGAGGGAGCGTCTGGGCTGATGGGATGTTCTCTGTCTTCATTGTGGTGCTGGTCACATGGGTGTATAGTTTTGCCCAAATTCATAGAAGTGAGTGCTTTAAATGGGTGCATTTTTTATTGTTAATCTTCATTTGAGGATATTTTTCCCATTGATTTTTTAGAGAGAGTGGAGGGACGTAGGGATGTGGGGAGAGGGAGAGAGAGAACAAGCAACATGGATGTGAGAGAGACACATGGATTGGTTGCCTCCTGCTCATGCCCCAATGGGCCCTGGGGATTGAACCTGCAACCCAGGTACTTGCCCTTGATAAATGGCATGTGAATGAAATTAATAAAAAAACAAAATAATATCTGGTTGCTGGTTTATCCAGCTTCATATTAATTTATTCAGTTTTATATTACTACTAGAGGCCCGATGCACAAAATTCGTACAAGGGGCTCAGCCCTTGCAGCTCCGGCTTCATCCTGAAGGATGTCCAGCCTAATTAGCATATTACGCTTTTATTATTACAGATGACAATATCAAAGGCAACTTTTAAAAATTTCATAGTAAGAGAAGAATATCCTTATGGTCGCAGGGTACAAGGGGATTTCTCAAGACCACAAAGCAAAAAGAGGACTCAAAACATAAAGAAGACCGTAAAGAGCATAAAACAACAACAATGCAGCCTGTACACTCTTCTCAATCCCACTCAACATTGGCGGTTTATGTTCTTTACATTTCTGGAAATTATGATCAGTGGGTCTTCGTAGCTAAGGACAGTTTTAGAGTTTTCTTGACAAACGCACTGAAAGTTTCATATTTCCGAATACACTTTCTCTTTCCTCCTCTCTGTCTTAAAGATGACTGTACATCTCTACATTTCCTGATATCGAGGAGGCTCTCAGCCTGCGGACCCTGACATCGCCTTGGTGAGTGGAAATTCATGCAGCGCAGGTCACTGTTCATGTGTGAACTTCAGCCGCGCCTAACAGTGTTAAACCTCAAGTGTTATGGTGCAAATCAAGATTTATTGGTGATGATAACTGTGAAAATACATAGAGAAAACTATACCATTTACTTTTCCTTCCGCCTCTGTTCTTTATACACACACATTTCCTTCCCCTAGTCCCTGGGAAAATAGCTCACTTCGTGGAAATAGCTAATCCTACCTCGTACCCTCATTACCCCATTCATCCATCAGTGACCTCCTGTCTGGCTTGTATCTTCAATGATTCTCTCTCTACGGGTTCTATTTCTTCCGACAACAACATGTTTCTATCTACCATGTACTACGAAAACAAGCAAACAAGGAAAAGCCTTTTCTTGCTCATCCTTAGGCTCCCTGATCCCACCCCCTGTTTCTGCACAATTCTTTAACATCACGAGCTTCATATACTTGCTCCTCTCTCTCGTTGCCGTAATCACCTTTCACTCCTACTCCTAATCCGAAGTTGTATTTTAACGGCCAACACTATCCCAATAATCATAGAAAAGAAATAGTTTATTTTTTGAAAGACTATCTCATGACGTAAGATCATTTTGTGACTGAAAACGAAACAAAAACAGGGGATCAGAGTCACCAATAGCTCAGTTCCTGTTCCGTGAAGAGAGACCACGCCCCCTGCACTATAGACAGGACATGGTCCCATGGAGGTGAGCTCATTATGGGAGACAAGTGCCCCCTCCGATGCCAAGATGTTTTGCAAAATTACCCGTAACTCAGGGCTTTTCCCAGGGAGAGAGAAGCCACTCAGTCCGAACCCTGAATGCCCAAGAAGTGGGGTTCTGTGAGCCTACGCTCTGCCAGGATGAGGTAGGGAATTTGTAGAAAAATGTTTAAGAAGCAAATTTTTGTGCAACTGAACATATATGACCAACTCTCACATGGGGTGACATACTAGTTCAAACGTTGGGTTGCAACCCATGAATGAGCCGTGGATGTAGCACGTTGCATCGAGCCTTTTCAAAATAAATAAAATGTAATCTAAAAATAAAATAAAATAGAAAACAGCTCTCTGTGTCATGCATGGTAAGGGTAGATATTATTTCACAGAATTCCTTTCCAGTGCTGCACACATGCGTATGCATCCTGGGTTGCAATCCAAATGTATTGGTTATGGTGGCCAGAGCTTTAAATGTGTGAACATCCTTATATTGAAGGATAGATACTTGCTTCCTAAGTACAACTTGAGATCCTCCTCTTAAGGCAGCGGTTCTCAACCTGTGGGTTGCGACCCCTTTGGGGGGTCGAACGACCCTTTCACAGGGGTCACCTAAGACCATCGGAAAAACACATATATAATTACATACTGTTTTTGTGATTCATCACTAGGCTTTAATTATGTTCAATTTGTAACAATGAAAATACATCCTGCATATCAGATATTTACATGACGACTCATAACAGTAGCAAAATTACAGTGATGAAGTAGCAACGAAAATAATGTTATGGTTGGGGGTCACCACAACATGAGGAACTGTATTAAGGGGTCGCGGCATTAGGAAGGTTGAGAACCACTGTCTTAAAGGAACGGGAGAAAACTACTCATCAAGAAAGGGTGAGGAAGAGTCCTTTGTACGCGCTGCTTGACAGACTAAGGCCTTCCTTCGTGCATTCCCTTGGGGAGCTGTTGGGTCACCTGATGCTGCAGGTTGCCCAGATGGTGCCCCAGATGCGACTCAGGACAGGGCGCATCCACCAACTGAAATACAGACGATTCCCGGAGCCAACGTGACCCCGATTCGCTGTAGATGCCTGAACAGCCAGGAAGCCAGACTGCCCTGCCCAGGCCATGGAAACAGGACTCTGAACACAGCTGGGTCTGTTCTGGCAAAGCAGGTGGAATGTGCTTGAATTCTGGCCACAGACTCTCCAACCTGACCGGGGTATTTATACAGGTGCAACGGGAGTGCTAGTTATGACGCATTCCACCCTGGCCTCGCCAAGAAAAACCAAGGCCGTATGATTGCCCACGGCCATCCCTGCTAATGAATTCAAATGGGTTTTGGGGGGACTTCAAGAGAACGTGCACCGCTACTAATAACTTCTTCCTGGGGTAGAAACACATTTCATTCATTTTTTCCCCAATTCAATTATGCCCACTGTTGCAGGAACGGTGCCTGTGCTAACTCCCTCCCCCATCCACCCTCATGCAGTCCTGAGGAGTCCTTCTGTTACCCATTTCGGAGGTAGCTCTGAAGTCTCTAGCTGTCATGCCGTAAACACAGAGTTCTGTGTTTGTTAAGGAATTACTAGTCTGGTGGCCACAGACAGAGTAGGAGTGAGTCAATTATTGATCTTCATCACTGGCTGGCAGATTCCTCGAATGGAATTAAATAGTTTCTGCAAAATGGGCTGGAAAAATCTACCCCCCCCCCCCAAAAAAAAAAAAAAAAAAAACCACAAACCAACAACAATAACAAATGAAGCAAAACAACAACAAAAAACAAGTCACAAACAACTACAGTCAGATTGACAGATCCAACATCTTTCTCGCCTCTGAGGAGCTCAGTGCCACTGGCACGGCTGCATGGGTTTGAGAAGCAGTTCCTGATGCTGAAGACTGGCTTCACACTGCGAAGTGGATTCAAGCTCCGGAAGGGGACAGTGAAAGGCACTCTGCCTTCTGTTGTCTTAGCTGAGTAGCTATTACATCCTTGTTCGCAGGTCAGGTGGGGGAGAGGGGACAAACCCCATGACCCATTAGACCCTCTCTTCTCTTCTGGGGAGATGGAGAAGGGCCTGCACAGGTCAGACTTCTAGAAATGATGTGCACAAGTAAACGCATATGGATAATCTTTTTGGGGGCAACCCTAGGGGTTACCAAAGTACAATAACAGCTCAGATGGCTAACAAAGAAAGGGGAAATCAAATAGCAATGCTAGAAAATGAACCAGGACTCCTGGCCGCCTCCTCACAGACGGGAGCGTCCACTTGGCATCATCATGAGCTTGACCTGAAGGTCTTGGGTGACAGCTTTGCTCTGAACATCTGTGTCTCTGGAGGATTCTTCAGTCCTTGGCCGAATGTCTCCTGCTGGAACGGACGCCCCATGGTCCAGGGAAGGTGACCTGTGTTTTTTAACTCAGGAAACATGAATTCAAGGATGGGGGCCTCGGCGCTTACTATGGTGACATTGTTACCACTGTCTCATAGGGCCTTTCTATTAATATGTTTTTATTGATTTGAGAGAGAGAGGAAGGGAGAGGGAAAGAGAGAAACATTATCAGCCGCCTCCCGCATGCACCTTACTGGGGATCAAGCCTGCACCCCGGGCTTGTGCCCTGACAGGGAATCGAACCAGTGACCTCTTGGTCCACAGGACGAGGCTCGGTTCTCTGAGCCTCACCAGCCAGGCTGACCAGGTCTTTTAAAATCGAAGTTTGAGGGCAAGCTGCTCCAGAAGACCAAGTCTCCTCGTTTTACACAGTCAGGGTCTCTTGGCAGGACAGCCGGGGTGGGGCTGCTTGCCGATGGTAAGGCTGGGTGTGAGCAGGCGTGCACAGCGCTCCCTGACCACATGCACTTGCAGCAGGGACTGAGGGGAGCCCTTCATCCCTGGGTGGCCTCTTCTCCATGTATAAGGTGAGAGCTGAGGAGTCCCCAAGCGGCTGAGTTCCTTGTCATTACAGCTAACCAGGTGCCGCCGCCACACCAAGCTGAGCGTCTGTCTCTGAAAGCCCTGCTGGTCGCAGTCCCAGGCCCTTATTTGCTCTGATTTCCTGAGGCTGCGGGAGGAGGATTTTGTTAGTCACCGCCAAGGCCTCGCAGGGTTCACTAGCCAGGGTCCTGGCGAGCGTGTGCGGTCACTGGAGAGGCGGGTTCACTGTCCCCACAGCAGACCCGGAATGTGGGGTACATTTTCAGTTCCGCCCGAGTCTTTCTTCCCAACAACAGAACCCTTCTCGCAGCCTGAGAATAAGCAAACGGTGACCGGAGACCTCACTGCCCGGGTGGGGTGCCTGGGGGAAGGCACTCAAAGGAGCTGGCGGCTCTGATTCCCGCGCACGGCCCGTGGGGACAGTCTCACCAGGATTGTGCTGCTGGAGAGTGAGACGGGCCCTGGAAACATCCTCTTAAAACGCCAGCCAGCGATGATCCCACACGAGGGCCCAGGTAGGTGTGCTGTCCTGGCAAAGCCATGAAGCGTTGTTTCCGAAGCCGCAGGGCTCTCTGTCCAACCAGGACACGTGCGGTGAGCGCGCCCTTGTCTGCCAGCAGCGGGCCTTCTCCGCCCAGTGTTTTCTCTGAATCCAGGGCTTCTCTTTGGTAATCGTCTTCCAGTCCCTCCACGGTTTCCCTGATTGAGTGGAATGGGTGCCGTCATCCTTTTAGTTAAATGTAGATACATAGCTTAAAAGGCGCTCTGAGGAACCACCCCACGCACAGGAAGTCCAGAGAGACTGCGCCAGCCAAGAACATCACAGGTTTTCTCAGACGGATTCGACACAGTGTGAACGACGCGTGTTTCATACGCTGTGACACCCCACGGATTGCAGCATCATCTGAAACGGAGGACGCGTACCACGATAGCGCAGACTGTATTCCGTCCCCATGCCACCCCGCCCCAGCCCCCTCTGACCATCAAAGGGGTGGCTTGCACCTGCTCCGGATCCCTGAGGCTGGCTCCCAGGGGGCCTCCCCGGGACCCCCAGCGACGGGGTCCAGCACTCCTCCCTGTCCACAGGGCCACCCCGCTAGCTGTGTGTGGCGTGTTCTTTCTTTAAGGCACGCAGGCCCCCGAGTTTCAGCTGCACCCCAGCTCGGTTTCCTGCCCTCCCTGCTTCCAGCTCCGCAGGCAGTTCCTCCCCCGGAGCCTCCCTCACAAGGGAATGCCCTCGTCAGGCGGGTGTCATTAATGAGGCTCCTGGGGAAGCGAGCGCTCGGGCCTTGGTCACCGAAAGGAAATGGTGCCCGTGGGGCCTGGAGCACCTCACCGTGCAGCCCGGCCCAGAGCCGGCTTCCAGGCCCGTCTTCATGTGAATGTTGTTATTGCCGATCGGCAACGTATTTCTGAAGCAAAGCTCCGTGGAGGCTTCCTGACCAGGTTCCTGGGAGGTGGAAACGTGGGGGGACCGATGTACATGCCTCTGGCGTCACTTTTACCACTTAAATCTGACGTTCGTATTGGAGTGGGGTTTCATCCTTGAAAACCCTTCAGAACAGTCCTGGTGACAATCAGGTCAAACTCTGTTAACTGAGGAAAATATTATAGAGAAAGGGCTTTTGAGCAGAAATCAAGGAACGGCCTGTGCAACTTGCTGGGTCACCTGGGGCACCCCGCGGCATCGCTCCCAGCCGGGCTCAGCCTGGGCACCCGGTGGCATCGCTCCCAGCCGGGCTCAGCCTGGGCACCCGGCGGCATCGCTCCCAGCCGGGCTCAGCCTGGGCACCCGGTGGCATCGCTCCCAGCCGGGCTCAGCTGGGCACCCGGCGGCATCGCTCCCAGCCGGGCTCAGCCTGGGCACCCGGTGGCATCACTCCCAGCCGGGCTCAGCCTGGGCAGCCCATGGCGTCGCTCTGAAATGGTCTCCCCTGGGCACCCCATGGCATCGCTGGGGATGGTCTGTTTCCGTTAGATGGAGTGTGTGGCTGGGTTAGCTGGGCACCCCACAGGGTTAATTATCTGCAGGGCCTCTGTCAGTCACCTCCCAGCAGGCTCCAGGTCCTGCTAGAAATGCTCAGTGTGGAGGGGAGACTGTTTCTGAACCGCTGACCCAGCACAGTGTCCACTTCCCATGGCTGAGCCCACCTGCTGCCTCACATCGCAGACGGCCGCCCGCAGCCGGCACCCACGCTGCCCACGTGGAAAACCAGGAGGTCAGATGCGTTCAACACGTCAGGGCCCAACCGGCAGGACGGTTCCATCCGCTTCTCAGAACAGGCGTGTGTCACAGACACTGAGCGCAGCGGCTCCAGGCCTGACGGGAAGCAGGCCCCGGGCCGGGCACTGACCCCTCGGCGAACAGGCACTGCCCGTTGGCAGGGTGGCTGTTCGGACACAACATTGAACGGCGGCTGTGCCAGCTCTGCGTGCCCAGGTGATCACTAACGCACTTTCTCCTTTATCGGGCGATAAACCCTCCATGGGCGCTTTCTGATACCGCCGGGGGAAGTCACTGAGCTTTCACAGATTCTAAAAGCAGGTGCTCCACAACCTGTCAGAGCCGTGTTCCGGGAGCTCCGTTCTGGTGCACGAGTGGGCGAGGGGAAGCTGCAGTGAAACTCACGTCGGCAAAAAGGAGCCACTTTGGCGCTAAGGTTTTCTCCTCTGAGGTCAGGTCTCGCCTCCATGCAATTTCCTCGTTGGTCCCGGTGTTGGCGCTGGTGCCGGCCACCTTGGACTTACTACGGCTCCTGGTACCATCGAGGCCTGTGAAGCGGTACCAGGCTTCCCTCGCCGCCGCCGCGGTGATAAAGGTCGGCCCAGAGCAGCCGTCCAGGGAAGTGATGATCTCTCCCCTGCTCTGTGATCCAGCAACACCCGGCAATGACACGCGCGGCCAGAGACCCGACTGGGCTTCCCACAGGAAAAGGTGGCGGTGGCTGTAAGGACCTGCATGTCAGAGCTCTACACATGGAGACCTCGGAAGGCGTCCCAGTACAGCCTGGTGAGCTGCATTTGGGAGGAGGTGACGGAGGTCAAACAGAGTATAAATCAAAAGGGTTGCAGCCCCAGCTGGTGTGGCTCAGTGAATAGAGGGCTGGCCTGCAGACTGAAGGGTCCCGGGTTCTATTCCCTGTCGGGGCACATACCCAGGCTGCAGGCTCCAACCCCATTTGGAGGTGTGTAGGAGGCAGCCAATCAATGATTCTCTAACATCATTGATATTTCTCTCTCTCTCTCGCTCTCCCTTCCTCTCTGAAATCAATAAAAATATTTAAAAAACCCCCAAAAACAGAATTGCATTGGCCCCAAACAGCAATTTCCAGGTGTACCTCTGCAATCCAGGCTGGCGCCACAACCGTGGGTGGAAAATCGGTAACACCAGGCTCTGCAGTTGCTGGCGCTTCGGTTCTAAATCAAGTGGAAAACTCAGCTGATTCCCCTGAAATGTTGACTTCACATTAACAAAATGTTCCTAAGCATCACCTTGACCGAAACCCGAAGACGGAACATTGAATCTCGCTGAAGTAACACCCCTGGAAAGGGCACCCTGCGCCGTCGCATCTTTGTCCGTCAGCCTGATGAAGAGCCGTTTGTTTGGGTCCTGAATTCCATTCACTTTGTGAAAACAATTCTGCAGCCAAAGGGCCCCAATGAAATGTTCCCAGCGACAAACCCAAACAGTGGCCCCACAGGAGTGAAAGCGAACTGGTGAGAGCGGTGCGGGAGGCGGGCCTTCGCTCCCCCACGCGGATTTAATGACAGACGTCAGCAGCCCTGCCAGGCGGCATGGTCACACCTCGGGGAGGAGTGGAGGTAGAGCCAATGGTCTGGAAATATCTGCTTTCTGCAATCAACAGCTCCCCCCCACCCCCCGCCCCCAGACCTTGTAGCTTCTGATTCTGGGGAGTGTGCCATCCCTGGGACCCCTGATCCGATGGGGAAATCATCACTCACACAGACCGCCTTTTGCAGATCAGAAAGCAGGGGACGGTCAGCCGAGTGTCTCGTCTCACAAGCTCTCCTCGGCTTTCCCCACGTAGGACAGTGTGTGGTCTCGACTCCGAGACTCGCCGTGGGAATGCATTATTGTTACTGCAATTGCCTTTCTCTGCGGCTCCATTTCTGCAGAATACTTTCAATGCAATTTTTTTTCTCTGTGTGAGGGGCTTATATCTTCTTCTCCTCCTGCTCCTCCCTAGTGCAGTGATGGCGAACCTATGACACGCGTGTCAGAGGTGACACGCGAACTCAATTTTTTGGTTGATTTTTCTTTGTTAAATGGCATTTAAGTATATAAAATAAATATCAAAAATATAAGTCTTTGTTTTACTATGGTTGCAAATATCAAAAAATTGCTATATGTGACACGGCACCAGAGTTAAGTTAGGGTTTTTCAAAATGCTGACACGCCGAGCTCAAAGGGTTCACCATCAATGCCCTAGAGGAAGGTTAGAAAATTGGAGAAATCACATATCATGTGCCCCGATGAACCAACCCACTCCCAGGAAGTCCGATCCGCTGCCGAGGGCCAGAAACACTGTTGTGTCAACCAGGACTGTCACAGGTTTTCTCAATGGGCTCAACACGGTCACATAACGCAAAATCCAGAGGGAGAGAAGCGGTGCTCAGCCTTTGTGGCCAGCAGGACCCCAGCTTTCGCAGTGGCTTCTATTGTTCCCGTGAAAAATGTTTTAGACTTGACCCTCACATGAATATTCTGTTACACATGGAAAATGAGAGACAGCCTTAGCTGGTGTGGCTCAGTGGATAGAGCATTGGCCTAAGGACTGAAGGGTCCCTGGTTTGATTCTGGTCAAGGGCACATGCCTGGGTTGCCAGCTCAATCCCCAGTAAGGGGTGTGCAGGAGGCAGCAGATCAATGATTCTTGTCATTGATGTTTCTATCTCTCCCTCCCTCTTCCTCTCTGAAATCGATAAAAATATAAAAAAGAAAAAAAAAATGAGAGACAGCCACTCCTGTGGAGGGAGGAAGTAGGACTCTGGTTCACCCGTGAGGGGTGTGGCCAGGAGGTGCCTGGCCACTTGCTCTGGGCCTTCCCGTCTGGTCTGGGGTCAGGCCACGTCCGCAGAGGGGGACCGCCCAGTCCTCGGGGCTCTCTGCTCGGGACGGCGGCGCTGGGAAGTGGACAGGCCTGTGCGGTGCAGCCAGAATCGAGTTCCAGGCTCGGTGGCTCGGTGCGGGCGGCATGCGTGGCCTTTCTGAGCCTTGCTTGGCCTCACCGCGCACCCCCAAGGTGGCCTTGTCAGACAGGAGCACACTGGGAGCTGAGCCTCTCTGACCTGGCGGTGCTCACCTGGGTTTCATGTTCTTGGTGAAGAAACACGTCTCACTCGCAGTCGGTAGCAATGGTTTAGACGGGCCTGGGTGTCGTCGAAGGCTCTGCTTCCTTCCTGGTCGCTTTGTGAAACTGTGGCAACAGCGCCGGCTTAGTAAAAGGGCGGCCTGGGCGGTGACTGGGTCCCGGCTGGGCTCTGTCTGCAGCTGCCCCCGGCTCCCAAGCCCCAGGTTCCTGCCTGCCCGGCCCCGCCAGGAGCAGAGCGAGAGCCCCTGCCTCCAACGTCGCAGTGGGGTCTCGGCCTCCGGTCCGGGAGCAAAAGGCTGTGTCCTGTCAGTGCTTTTTACTTCCTCTTCTTACCAGAATTTATGCCTGAATGGCCGAATGCTGCTAAAGGATCGGAGCCTTCTCTCCCTTCCTCCTCAAGCTGGAGTACCCGAGACTCAGAAAATGTGTGGGCCTCTCCCTGCCACTGTCCTGGCTGCGGCTGGAGTCAGGGGACCTCCGCAGGCCTTCTCAACTCGCTTCTCGGAAAGACTAGTTCAGACCTCGGGAAGGCAGTGACCACACCCCGACAAGGTTTGCTGAATGAATGAATGAATGAATGAACGAACGGACCAGGGCCTTGAGTTTCAGAATGGTTCACAGACACATTTCATTCATTCAGCAAATACCTAGTAACCTCATATGGTGGACATAGTCATTTAGACACCTAGAACGTTCTGCTGCCTATAACACCATATTTTTAACACTCAGCAATGTATTAGCATTGTTTTTGAGATTTCCTAAGGCCTTGAGGCAACATTTGTCTTTTTAAATTTTTTTTAAAAAATTATTGGTTTTAGAGAGAGGAGAGAGAGAGAGAGAGAGAGAGAGAGAGAGAGAGAGACGTCGGTTTGTTGTCCCACTGATGTATGCATTCATCGGTTGACTCTTGTATGTGTCCTGACTGGAGATCAGACCTGCAACCTTGGTGTATTGGGATGGAGCTCCAACCAGCTAGGCCACCTGCTGGGGCAACATCCACTTCCTTTAATGTACTTTATTTTTCAGATCAGCTTTAGGTTTACAGAAAAATTGTGAAGATCGTATACAGGATTCCCATACACCCCTCACCCAGTTTCCCTTATTATTAGCATTATATGCTAGTCTGATACATTTGTTAGAATAAATAAACCAAAATTCATACATTCTTATTGATCAAAGCCCACATTTAACTGATGTTCCCTTAGCTTTTACCTAATGTACTTTTTCTTTTCCAGAATCTCTCTATAATATTAGCCAAGTTCCTGGGAAGATTTTATGGAAATGAAGACACAAATAATTTTTTTTAAGTAATAAGGCAAATTAAACTATAAATATGTAGGATATTTACAGGCCACAACCTAATACCATGAATAACTTTGGAGCAATGCATTTGAAAATTTAAGTGAAATGATACATTCCAAAGAAAAATATGAATTAATATTTTGATTCAAGAAGAAATAGAAAAGCCTGAGTAGCACACAATCAGGAAATCTATAAAAAGCCAGCCACCATAATGACCGTAATGACAAGTCACTATGATGCCCACAGCGGCCAGCGAACTGGCCCAATCAGGGAGTGGGGCCGGCTGGCCAACCCTCCCCACCAGGGCCCTTTCCCCCAGCTGGCCCCACCCCAGATCGGCCAACCCCACCTCAATAGGGGCCGGGGCTGGTGGGCCAACCTCCTGCAACCCCTCCCCTGGCAGGCCCCACCCCTGGGCCCCCACCACCCTGATCAGCCCGAGGTCCCTCCCCACAGCCAGCCCCACCCCCCTTAGCCCCCCACACCAATCAGGGGCAGGGCCAGCTGGCCCACAGGCCCTCCCCATGGCCAGCCTCAGCCACAATCAGCCCCTCCACCCCAATCAGGGGTGGGCCCCACCAGCCACTCACCCAAGGCCCCTCCCCCAGCCAGCCTGGCCCCATCAGGGTGGGCCACGGCCAACCTCCTGCCATCTCCTCCTCCCAACAGGCCTGACTCCAATCTACTGATTGGGGCTGGGGCCGGACGGACCCCATCCGTGCACTGGGCTTCTAGTAAATAGAATAAGTTGCCATCATGCTCCAACAGATTACAAACCAGGTGGTTCTCAGGTGCTTCTTAGCAAATATTTAGGAAACAGACAATATTATACAAGTTATGTCTGAGGGTAGAGAGAAGGAAAGACCACATTTGTGAGGCAAAGACAACCCTAAGGAAACAGACAAAGGCAGCACGAGAGAGAAAAATTAGGCTCTGGCTGATGAGGGACTGTTGGCTGGGTGTCATTCGTGCACCTAAAGGTTTTAGGGTTTGATTCCGGGTCAGGGCACAAGTTGGGATTTCGGGCTCAATCCCTAGTGGGAAGGTGCAGGAAGCAGCCAAGTGATGCTTTACTCTCACATTGATGTTTCTCTCTATGTAGATTTCTCTCCCTCACCCTTCCTCTGGCTCTAAAAAATCAATTAAAAAATCTTTAAAAAAAGAAAGAAAAGAAAAATTAGAACGCGTTCTTATTCTAGATTATGAGAGCATAAATCCAAGGCCAATATTTTATGGTTTTATTCCATATACTAGGGGCCCAGTGCACGAATTTGTGCACCTTGAAAGGAACTGTGGGCTGCAAGGCTGTGGTGGGCACAGGAGCCAGTCTCGGCCCATCCTTTGTGCCCCCACTTGGTACCTCCTGCCACAGCCCCCCATCCCCTGTCTGCCAGCAGCCCTGTTCCCACCATTGCCATCACCCCTCCCACACGATGGCGTGGAGCAGTTGGGGCTGGTGCCAGGCACAGGTAGCAGGTGCAAGCAGCGGCTCCAGTGCCAGGGGTGGGTGCAAGTGGGGCTAGTGCCGGCAGTAGGTGGGAGAAGCAGCTGCCAGGCCCGATCACCCCTCAGGAGCAGGGGGAGGTGGAGAAACCCTAAGGGGTGATCAGGGCTGGCAGGCACCACTCGCACCCACTGATGGCGCCAAGCGATCAGGGCCAGTGCCGGGAGCTGGCAGCGAGTGCGAGTGGGGCCAATGCGGGCAGCAGGTGCAAGCCCAAGGCAGGACCGTGGCCATAAGGAGCAAAGAATTGTCAGTAACCACCAAAGGCTCTCCCCAATGACAGTGACCGGTGCCCCGCCTTGGTCTGGCACCCCTGCTCACCTGCTCCACCATCCCACCACTGCTGCCACACCTGCCATGTTCTGCGCACCCCCTGGTGGTCAGGGCATGTTATAGCGATCAGTTGTTCCTCTGTTCGGTCTATTTGCATGTTAGGGTTTTATATATATAGGTGGTTTTTGTAAATAACTTTATATTCTCTGTGTATTTATGTAAAATACATATATATTTTTTGGAAAATACATATAAAATCAGGACTTGTACAACAAACCGGATGTTGGCATTACCGTTCATCTTAATCTCACCCAAAGTGCAAATGCAGTAACCATTTTTATCACATGCTCTTTAAAAATACTTTTCGGTTCATGCTTTAGACCTCTGCAGACCCTTTGTGAGTCTTTCCTTCTTAATCTTTAATTTCGTTTAAGTAGAACTTGGAACAGGCAGGAAATGGTCATTTTAAAGGTGTTTGTTCAAGTGCCCTCAGGAAAGAGTGTGGGACACTTCAGACATTCAGGCCCCAGAGGGCCTGCCCCTTCTGTGGCCGCCACCTCAGTCCCCTGAGGTCTCCTAAGGCAACTCGCAGAGGACGGCCTGCAGGTGGTGACTTGTCACCTTCCCCCTGATGGGATCCCTGGAGGGCACTGGGTGGGGTGTCCCTTTGCTTCCGCCCGGTTCCGCCCACACAGGACGGGCAAGCACCCATCGAAAGCCTTGGTCCCCGGCTCTCTCAGATTCAGGGGGTGGGGACGGGTTTAGGAGGGGAGAGGAAAAGAGAAGCCAGGATGACCTGCGTGTAACCCCCTCTGTGTCACATGGACTCGGGGACAGTTTCTACCTGGAGTGCCGGCTGCATTTGCCGAAGGTCACCCTGATTCGCATGGAGCAGCAACACAAACCACCCCGCGCAGCGCTGATGACAAATGTTAACACAGTGATATCGAACCTCTTGAGCTCGGCGTGTCAAAATTTTGAAAAACCCTAACTTAATTCTGGTGCCATGTCACATATAGACATATTCATAATTTTTTTTTATATTTGCAACCATAGTAAAAAAAAAAAGATTTATATTTTTGACATTTATTTTATATATTTAAGTGCCATTTAACAAAGAAAAATCAACCAAAAAATATGTATAAAATGAACAAAAACAGAAAAACAATGTACACTTAAGAAAAAATAATAATAAAAACAATGATAATCAAATGGTACAAAAACTAGAAATTAGTGACTTTTTTGGTGCTGAAGTTTGTCTGCTAATTCTTCGATTGCAGGTTCATACTTGGTGCACTTCAAGGCCAAGCAAGCACCACTAACTTCATCTGTTAGCTGGTTTCTTTTGTTCCTTTTTAATATTATTTAATGCTGACAACAAAGTCTCACAAAAATATGTTGATGAGCCCTGACCGGTTTGGCTCAATGGATAGAGCATTGGCCTGCGGACTCAAGGGTCCCAGGTTTGATTCTGGTCAAGGGCATGTACCTTGGTTGCAGGCACATACCCAGTAGGGAGTGTGCAGGAGGCAGCTGATCGATGTTTCTAACTCTCTATCCTTTTCCCTTCTTCTCTGTAAGAAATCAATAAAATATATTTTTAAAAAATAAAAAAAAAATATGTTGATGAAAAAATTGTTAGCAAAGCCATCACTAGATTTTTTTTATGTCGCTAAAACTGTCAGGTACTCTGTTCCAAGCACTCAAAATTTCTTGTTCATAGTTGCACTCTTCTTCATTATTCAAACGATTTCGTTCCAGATTTTCAAGTTTCGACCTTAAGTCGACAAACACATGAGTCCAAACACTACCTTGAAAATCTGCAAGTTGCATCTCTAAATCGTCAATTTGCATCCATTGGAAATCCTTTCATTCCAAAGTACTGTAAACAACTACATCCGGATACTTAATTATTTTAATGGTCTGTTCTAGGCTTCTAAATTGGTCGAATCTTTCACTGAACTGTTCAAATAATGAGTTTACTATATTCTGGTACATAAGTATGGACTCCATTACACTCGTTGTAGTGGCCTTCTCGAAATACTTTTTTATCCGAGGAAAATACTTATAAGTTTTAGTTTCAATATCTCACTTGAAAATTTTAAATTTACTTTCAAAAGATTTGATGTATCCAAACATAACGTCAATACTTTTGCCAAAACCTTGTAATTTTAAGTTCAGTTCATTCATATGAACAGAGAGATCTGTAAAAAACATCAAATTGCTGACCCACTTATGATCATTGATCTGAGGAAAGTTTGCCAGATCCTTATTCTCAATAAATACCGTAATTTCTTTAAAGCACTCCACAAATCGCTCAAGTACTTTACCTCGACTCAGCCATCTCACATTATTGAACATCAGTAGTCCACTGTAGGTTGAAACAACTTCCTGTAAAAGTGCAGAAAATTCTCACTTGTGAAGGGGTCAAGAAGCTATAAAATTCACAATTTTTGTTACAACTGACATTAAATCATTCAATGCTGAGAATCCTGATTTGGCACACACACCTCCTGATGGATAATGCAATGAAAAGGCACAAGTGAGTGTCTAATAGCTTCCATAAACAATTTCAGGAATCCCACATTTTTTCCCACCATATTTGGTGCCCCATCTGTCGTGACTGACACAATTTTAGAGATATCAATGTTTAGGTCACTGAATGTTTTTATAACAACCTTACATATTTCGTTTCCTGATGTACTTATTGGCAATGATTCTAACTTTATCAACTCTTCTCTCATTGTGAGACCATCAGAATATCTAGCAATAATGGCCAACTGAGCATTTGATGTGACATCAGTAGTTTCATCAAGAGAAATCAAAAAATATTTACAACTATTTGAAAAGGCGAGGGCTAAGCCCTCCATCTTGCCTCAGGGTAAGGGCTACGTCCTTTCTCCTTCCCTTACTCCAACCCCCCCCTATAAAGCCCATCTCTACACAGGGGGTTCCCTCTCTCAGCTACTTGGCCTGCCATTGTGTCGGCGAGTCTGGTGGATGGGGAGCTCAAGCTAGCTTGAAATACAGATTCTTATGCTTTTGCATCGGATTGGCTGGCTCCCTGATGTGGTTTCTTGGGAATCTTGAAATCTGGGCATAACTTTTGGGGGCTCGTCCGGGATTCCCAAGACCATCCAGGGACCCCCCAGTTCGAAGAGTCTGCTTGGCCGTGGTAAGTGTCTGTGTGTTGTGTATTCTGTTCTGTGTGATATCTCTAAGGGACTTGTCCTGTATCTGGAGGAATGGCTTCTAGAGGGTACTCACCGTCAAAACTAGGACTAGCTAAGGGTTCAAATCTGGCCTATCTTTTAAAAAAGGTAGAAGAGAAGCATTCCTAGGCAGTTTTCTACTGCCTCTGTTCAGGGACTTGTTCTGTATCTGTTCTGTGTGAGCTCACTTCTGGAATCTGTGCCTGAGGGGTCCAGGAGGACGCGCCGTGAACGACCACAGGCGGGGGGAGAGTTAGAAGACGTTCTGCTCCCCACGAGGAATGTGTATTCTCATCAGGAATCTGAGACGAGGTGGGTCACTCCCGCCGGTTTGGCATAACACCATCGTCTAGTTGCTTCCATGGAGTTGGAAGGCTGTATTTTCGGGCCCATTTAGTTTTCTGTGTTTTTATGTTTCTTTCTGTGAACTTACTGGACGGATGTTATGGAATGGACTCAGACTGCTCCTTTGGGTATTGTGATTGATCATTTCAAGAAAATTGCGGGAGGCTTTAGAGCTCCCTCAGGAGTTGGGAAGTTGTTAAACTTTGAATGAATGTCTGGTGAAAGTATGTGAGTGTAAAGGCAGGGGAGCGGTCCCTGCCCACCTGTGTGCGCCTCCCAGGCAGGGAAGATGAGCAGGGATCACTGTGCCTTGGGCCGCAGGAGAGGAAAGATGCGCCTGGATGCGGAGGCTGAGGCCGGCGCGCGGAGGCTGAGGCCGGCACACCGAGGCCGCTTGCTGCACAGGCGGCTTATAGGCAGCGGCAGTCGGGCGTAGGCCCCCAGGCTTGTGGAAAGCGAGCGGAGCCGGGCGGAGTGCAGGGGGCGAGGCCGGCGCGTCGGTCTCGGGAGGCGGGTCCAGGGGGAGGTCCCCCGCGGAGCCCGGGCCGGACACCCGGGGGCGGCGGCGGCAGCGGCAGCGACTCTGGACGGGAGCTGGGCCCTTCCCGTGGAGATTGCCCCAGCTAGATCACAGAAATTAAATGTAAAAGTTTTAAAATGCATCCGGGATTTCTGTGCACATGTAAAGGGGAAAGGGCCAGTTTAAAAACGAGTGCACATAGTTTTGAGCTGAACCTGATCTTTTGCTGTGTACAGAATAAAAACCCGAGACTGTTTTGGCCTTAAAAAGTGGCGGAGATGAATCTAACAAAGAAATGCAGGCTGGTTTCCCAAGGCGATTTAAAATAGCTCTTTTAAAATTCCCCGCCCTGAGGCAAGTACCACCAGGAAGTTGATAGTCAAATTTACATGTGAATAGCTATGGGGTTTGCTACTTGATTTCCCCAGCAGACCATGATAACAGTTTTTCCAAGGGAAAAAAAGATGGTCCTAAAGAATGTGGTCAATTTACATCTGAAAAGACCAGGTAAGCCAGAATCTGTTTGCAGGGCTCAAATGTGGTTTTCCAGAGCCCATTGGAAGTAAAAAAAGTAGTTTACTCTAATTTGCCTCATGAAAAATCTAAAGAACAGAATTAAATCTATTGGTTGACTGAATATTTAACTTGCCAGCTAAAAGTTTAAGGTCTTTTTTTCTCTCACCGTTGGGAAGTCTGAAGCTACACCCTTTTTTTTGGTGGAGGGCAGGGTAGACACGCCCTTCCCCTAGCATGCAGGTGGTCTGGTTCCGCCAGCAGCCATCTTTAGAAATGTTAATTTGTATTTCAATGGCTACACCTTTCGCTAGCCAACCTTCCCAGAAAAGGTCAAGCGGCCAAAAGGTGGCTCCTTTGAAATCAGCTTTCTGCCAGTATAACTTGTTTTTGTACTCATTGGTACAATATAATGTTGGCCATCTATCTTTTAGGGATTTTGGTTTGCTCTTCCCTTATTTATTGTGAAAATAAAGAAATCTCCTTTTCTGTTAGAGAACAGTTTAGACAGCCACAATGTTGAGCTGCGTGACTTTGCAGCCGCCATGTTGGCCGCATGGGCTGCCGCTCCCCTGGGGGCCACCATCTTGAAACAACAAAGGCCCCACCCTCTGATTTAGTCAGGGGTGGAGCTTTAAGGCAGAGTTTTATGGGGCTACAAGCGTGCTTGCTTTGCGGATTTATTTTTAAGCTAATCTCTTAAATCTAGAAAACCCTGCTTTCCTTAAACTAAAGACAATTAAAGGTTATGGCAAAGTCTTTAAAAGGAACTGATAGCAGTAATCCAATTTCTAAAGTACGATTATTTCTGGTAGAAACTGGTTTCTGTAAATTGATCTGTCCTTATTGCTTAAATATGTATAACTAGTGAAATTTCTGTGTCTCTTAAAAATTTTGAATATATTACTAATCTGAGAAATGTTCATTATGTACATGACACCTAAAAATTAAGGCTAAAAGTTCTAACTAACTAGAAAGCATGGCTTTGGTATGATAAAAAAAAAAAAAAAAGAAATGTTAGGGCAGTAAGCTGGAACTGGTCACTGGTGGTGGATTGTGAGAAGGGCTGGACATTGCCTAACTTCTCCTTCCTTGGTACCCCTGAAACATCAGAGGGTACTTCTGGCCTTGATTTTCTTGGTTTTGGATTTGTTTGTTTGTTTGAGATAAAAACCGTTTCTATCTGAATGAGACATAGATCAAAAATCCTAGATCCCAAGACTGTAAAAATACTTGTTCACTGAAAAGGTGTAAATATAAATGTTTATTTGATATTTGTAAGCATCTCTGTTTGTTTGCTGGGAACTTTGATTTGCTATGTAATATTCTGTGCTGGGTTGAAATTTTGGAATTCTAGGGTAAACTTAAAAGGTATTTGTGGCTTTTCTAGTGTGATTGGGACATTTAAGGATGGAGCTCACAGTTCCTCAAGGCAAAGATTTAATGGGCCCTTCCCCCTGCCTGTGCTGAATTAGATAATACAGGCCAGTACTAATTAAGGAAGACAATGGGCCTTGGAATCTGTAAAAATAGGCGGGAATGAAGCTGGTCTAATGTACTGAAAGGGTTGGGTACCTATTACTGCTAGCAAAGGAGGGGCTGATACCCCTTCCTAGCACACTCCCTTGAAAGAGGCCTGGTTGCTGCTCTGCCACAAAGGGAACTGGTAGAAACAAACCATGGAACCTGGTGGGGGCCATGGAGTGAGACCCTCAAGAGGTCTGAGAGTCACTGGAGCAGCCGGCCACCATGGGGCTCTGGGGAGAACCAGAGCTCCTGGTGTGGCGCCCAGAGGCAGTAGCCTCGGCTCCCCCACTGCCTGTGGGCCTGGAGGTGAAGTTGGGGGCCCTGGTGCTCCTGCTGGTGCTCACGCTCATCTGCAGTCTGGTGCCCATCTGTGTGCTAGGCCGACCGGGAGCCAGCCCCGAAGCCTCAGCCTTCCACCAGAAAGTCCTGAGCCTGGTAAGCTGCTTTGCCGGGGGTGTGTTTCTGGCCACCTGTCTCCTGGACCTGCTGCCTGACTACCTGTCTGCCATAGACGAGGCCCTGGCAGCCCTGCATGTGCGACCTGGGTCCATCACACCCACGTCTGGTCAGCGGACCCATCCATGATCCGGAAAGACTTCGTCACCAAATGGATTGTCGATCGGGATCAACGCAACCTGCTACCTGCCTGATGCTGGTAACATTGCTCGCGACTCAGATGGTGCCTACATCTTCATGAACATGGCTCCAAAGAGACAAGGACAATTTATAGAAAGGCCAAGAATAGACTTTAGTAGAATTTGGCTGCCTGAAGCAGCCATGATGCCAATATCATGGTTCATTGTATTGATATGTTATATTGACCTTTAACTCTCTTGCAGGTTTGAATGTGTGCTGGCTGTCCTGGAAGGGAACTATGTGGGGTGACCCCCAAAAGTAAAGGATAGCTAGCTGCCAAGAGAACAGGTGCCCAAATGGGCAGGAACGGTGCCCATCAGGTTTTGGTCTCTGTTGAGAGACAGCTAACAGTTGGCAGCCTGTAATACTGTCTTGCAGGCCTTTGTGACCATGCCCATGTCAGGGGTAGTAAGCTGGAAAAGGCCTGTTTAGAATAGAAGGTCTGAGGCATGGTTATGCATAAAAAGAAAATTTAATGGCAACAATTACTGTTTTATCACAAGGAATTGGCAAGAAAAGTCAGACAATATATTTTTCTTCTTGTGTAATTCCTCCGAAATTTGGCAACGCTAAATAAGTCATGGCAATACATTTCTTTGCATAGATTCAATAAGACCAGTTCCTAATAGTGGTTTTATTAACAGAAAACTTTGACTGGAGTATCATGTTTTAAAGAGCCCTGTCTAAGCTCTAAAAACTTGAAGCCAGTAAGAATGCCACGAAAAAAGCCTGGTATCCTGCTTGGAAGCCCTGAAGATGTCTGGCGCTGGAGCGTCAGGCCCATGCCCTACCATCATTGATGGTTGGTAAGAATAGAAGGGAAGCAGTAGGAATGCCTCTGCGTTCCTGCAGAACCCCCACACACTCTGGGCCACAAGAAGTAGGAGGGCTACTGAGATGAGCTTAAAGCCTAGAGCGTGGGCTCAGGTGGAGTTGCTACAGGTGAGGGACTCACCTAACTCAGCAGATACTGCAGGCGGGCCTGATGGTAGCTGGGTGGCGTGGCTTCCTGGCCCTACGAGGCACATTAAGATTCAATCATGAAATTCCAGCAAAGGTAGTCAGTTACCATTCTTGTTGTGTTTATGCAAACATCAGGACAGTAGATAAATTAATCTTGATTTGGCTTTTTAATAGCCATGGAGGAATTTTAAGAAGAAAAATCCTATTTCTTCCCCTTCCACCGGACCATTTGTTGAACAGTTCAGTTGATAGTTCTGTGTGCCCAGTTCGGGCCTCTAGCAACGGTGGAATAGAAATGCAGTCCGTCTCATGATTGAGCCGGAAGTTCCAAGACAAAGGGGGGAATGAAAGGGCAAGGGCTAAGCCCTCCATCTTGCCTCAGGGTAAGGGCTACGTCCTTTCTCCTCCCCTTACTCCAACCCCCCCCATAAATCCCGTCTCTATGCGGGGGTTCCCTCTCTCAGCCACTTGGCCTGCCATTGTGTACGTGAGTCTGGTGGACGGGAGCTCAAGCTAGCTTGAAATACAGATTCTTATGCTCTTGCATCTGATTGGCTGGCTCCCTGATGTGGTTTCTTGGGAATCTTGAAATCTGGGCATAACACTATTTAAGTCTTTTTTTAATTGATGTTGTATGTGTTAGGTTAGGTGGCTCAGGAGGTGGTGCAAGAAACAGAGAGTCCAGTGGATCAGAAAAGAAAGGAAAGGAAAGTTTATTCTGTGTCCCCGGGAGACCCACGTACCCCCAAAGACAGGGCACGTGGATTCACCCCAACATGGAGGGGGGCGCTTTTTTTATACCGCGGTTGGTTGAGGGGCAGGGACATGAGCTGAGGTGTTCAGTTGAGGAAGCTTCAGCTGCAGGGGGGTCAGCAAGGTATTCAGGAATGAGTCAGCACCTGTGTGGGGGTATGTGGATTCAGGGAGAAGAAGCCGGTATCTGTGTCTGGCACGTTGATCTGTGAGAAATTCCAGGGGAAGTCCATTGTCTCATCACATGTCTGCATGGATCCGATCCTGGGCTCTCTCCGACCTAACAGTATGTTTTTGTTAAGATCTATTATTCTGTCTTTGATAGTATTTCTACTGAGTGGTAACTCAGAAATTCTTTTAATAATATCTTTATTTTTCATATCGTGAAATAGAGCTGGTGCACATCTTAGAAATGTTTCCTTAATAAATTCTCCGTCACTGAGGGCTTTTCCATGCTGAGCTATGGAGTGAGCAATACAGTAACTTGCTGATGTTAAATTTGTAGAGCATCTTACAAATTTAATGATGGAATTTGATTGACTTTTATAGAGGTGTATCTGCCTAGAAATGTATTCCTTCCTTTCATCGATACTTTTTTTCAAGAGCTGACAGTGATTAGTTTCAAAACGTCTCTTTACATTCCACGTTCTGCTTACTACCGTTTCATTACACAGTATGCACAATGATCTGTTGTTTCTGTCGACAATCCCGTACATCTCGGTCCATATGTCTTGAAAGGGTCGGCTACTGCTACTTCACTTCCTTTATCATTCAATCTTGCTTTTTAATTTTTTCGATTCTCCATCACAGGCTGCAAAAATAAATAAATATAAATCACGGCGTTTTTTATAAAAGGCTGGTAGGTTTCTTACCTATTAACTTTTTGCAGTGTTGTTGCACTGACTCCTGGAGCATAACAATTCAAAGATAGTATGTATAACCAACAAATATATGGTGCTGTAATCAATTATCCGACACGCAGAATGTCTCGTTGAGCACTGTTGCACTGTATATCTCTTTCTTCTAGCCCTCCCACTCCTGTCTCCTAACGAACATGGTGATCAAGTGCGCCCGTTTGCCGAGTGCAGCCAAACGCACGGGAAGCTTACCTGAGGCACATGGTGACAATAACGAGGCCGTTTCCAGAATTGGGCATTTTGTCACTCGAGTAAAAATAAAATGTCATGAGGAAAGATTAATCTCTTTATAGTGCAATTCTTAACCTTTCTATATTAATGTCAATAGTGGAACAATGTATCTGGGATGTTTTCACTGTGTATCTTTGCTACGCAAAACCGATGTACATGTTTGCATCCGGTTTTAGAATTGCATTATTGATCATGAGTAACGTGAGTAATAATATTACTCGAGCGATGCCCAACTCTGGCCGTTGCGAGAGACAAATATTTGAATTATGCAATTTTTTGTCTCTGTCCATGCGTGTCACCCAAAATGAGTTTGTGTGTCACCACTGACACGCGTGTCATAGGTTCGCCATCACTGTGTTAACAGAAGATCCCTCGAACCGGCCCCAGGTCCTGGTCTCTGAACTCAACGTGGATCTAGTTCTCTGGTTCTTAGAACCTGTGTGTATTGTTCCTTAGCAACAGTCCCTATCTTGGGGGACACCCCCCCAAGGGGTGCTGGGGAGGCAGCAGAGTCTGGACGCATTTGATTACGTGACAGAGGCCGTGCTGCCAGCTGTCCCACGGGGAGGCCGAGGTCATGCACCCGGCGCTGGAGGCAGGGCGCTGCCACGGGCGCTGCAGGAGGGGAGACAGGTGGCTCCACAAAACACGTGGGGATCTGGGCACGAGCAGGGTGGGCATGGGTCCGCGGGCAGAAGCTGACTGGGGGAGTCTAGCCATCTTTGCTCACCGGACCTCGCAGGCTCCCTGCTGGAGGCAGGCAGGTGAGCAGGAAGTGCCGGATGGAGGTAGGAGGTGCTGGGTTCAGTCAGTGATGGAGGGTTACCAGCTACCAAGGCCGGTGCTGCTAACCTGACTCCCAGAACCCCTGCCTAAGCTGGGCTGAGGCCTGGCCAGGAGGGCGCTGGCCATTGGCCTGCGGGGACGCAGGGGACGGCCTGGCGGGGACTGGGGGCAGTGTCACCGGTAACCGACACATGCTTTCACCACGTGCTCTCACTGACATGCACGTTCCACATCAGAGAAAATGCCCAGGAAGAGCCGATGTTTTAAAAAGAAATGAGGTCCGCCGAAACCGGTTTGGCTCAATGGATAGAGCGTCGGCCTGCAGACTGAAAGGTCCGATTCCAGGTTCGATTCCGGTCAAGGGCATGTATCTGGGTTGCGGGCACATCCCCAGTAGGAGATGTGCAGGAGGCAGCTGATCGATGTTTCTCTCTCATCGATGTTTCTAACTCTCTATCTCTCTCCCTTCCTCTCTGTAAAAAATCAATAAAATATATTTTAAAAAAAAAAGAAATGAGGTCCGGCATCATGGAATGTGGGCCAAACCGCAAGTTCCATGAGAAAAGTCAGTGGCAAAATGTGTGTGTAGTGTAACCCCCATTTGATCCAAACGGATAATGATATGTATTAGTTTCTGTGCAGGGAATGCAAGCAGAATCGAATGGAATTTCGATTCTGCTTTAGGGAATGGAATTAGAGAGAAGGTTCACATTTCGTGTTGTGACTGCCGTTTTTAAACAACATTACTGTAGGACCACATTACTGCATGCCAAACGCACGGCCCGCGGGCCGCATGTGGCCCACAACAAGTATTTTTGTGGCCAACATAACGGTATGTAAAAAATGTGTTAATAAAAATTTCATAACTTAAATTTTACAATATCCTGTTCTACATAATTATTAATAAGGAAATACAACATTCACTAATGACTGATTACTATAATCGTGTTGCATTCATTTCCCTTACGTGCCTTACGCACGGGTGCACCATTTCTCTTCACTGTTACCAGCAGCGAATACTTTAGCAGCCGATGGTCACAGCATTAGTCTTGGATTGACTTGCTCGGTGTGCACAACAGGAAATACTTCGCTTTCGGAGAACAAGGAAAATAGGTTTATTTGTGTTATGCTTGTTAATTTGTGCAGTTAATCAGTGTCTGGTAAGCGAATGTTCAAGAAAAATATTAATATTTATTAAACTTCTATTATTGTATGTTAACAATCACTCATTTATTTCAGCCCTTTGTATTCAGCATGTCTCTATCAAAACAAACCTCCGTTTCTCTGAAAATGGAAGCTTTTGTGTTTTTGCGGCCCACATACACTTACACCTCGTTTATTTGGCCTGTGGTAGCCTTTGAGTTTGACATGCTTGCTGTAGGAATTAGGAAAATCTATTTTTAAAGTGGAAAGAGGGCACCAGGGCCCTGCTCCCCCTTCGCCCCGTCCCAGGAAGAGCAGGAGAGGGGCCAGCCAATGCGGCCACGGCCGCTGACGCCTGGCCTCTGAGGGGAGGCCTGGGCCCCGCCACCAGGGCGCCGGCCCTGGGCAAGGCGAGGTCACCAGCCTGCAGCCGGGACTGGGCAGGGGCTGGGCGAGCCTCCTCAGGCCAAGGACATAGGAAGCATTTGCAGGGAACAAAGGTGTCCTAAAGGGAACCAGGAAACTATCCATAGCAAGTACTTCCCGTGCCAGAAGCAGGGGCTGAAAAGAGTGAGCACAGGTCCGCGGGCTTTAAAGGTGAACTTGCCCCCCAGGTTCTGGGAGCAGCACAGCCTAAGGCCCCTCCCCCAGGCAGGGACTGAGACTCATCCACACTCCCTGGCTCTCCCTGGGGCCCTGGGCTGGGCCCTGGGCTGCACCCTCATTTGCTGTGTGACGCTGGGGGCGTGACTTCACCTCTCTGACTTTTGGTTTCCTCATCAGTGATGTGTGGGCAGTAACAGCATCTACCTCTTCAAGTTGTCCTGGGTTAGCAACACAAAGCCTCCGCTCAGGATAGAACTTCAGCTCAGGGCCAGACGTAACGAAGGCTCAGTAACTACCTGCCTTTAAAAACCATGACCAAGAGGTTCATAGGGGGGAAAGGAGGGCCTATGTAATATTTCAACAATAAAGATGAAAAAAAAACAAACATGACAAAAGAAAGCAAAACAATGGCAAAACAGAACCCAAACCAGAAAACACAAAAGCATTAAATAAAGGTTTATTGGCATCGTATTACAGACACGTTATATTATATGTAAGCATTACGGCAAATCCTCTATCATGAGCAGATACCAAGCAAGGTGGTGCTACAGTACAAGACGCCATGACAATGAAAATTCAGGGTGGTCGGGGGAACTCGGCCATGCTCTCGGAATTATTTCTCCTCTGTCTCTGGCCCTCCACGCTTACCCACGCAATGAGAATCATTTCTGTGTCGAGACCAAGCTCTGAAAATATTGTAATCCTCCCCCCGCCCCCTGTGTGTCTATCTGCCCCTCATGAGCTCCCTGTGGGAAATTCTGCTTCACTAACCAGCACTAGGGCCCAGGATCAGGCAGGTGGAGGTGGAGAGAGACACACCCCGGAGCCAGATGCACCCACTCCGCACTCGCTTGGCGACCTTGAGCCCAGGCCGTGACTCCTCGGTCGGTGCCTTGGGTTCCGCGTCTGTTCACTGAGAATAACACTAATGGATTCGTTTCAGAGTCAGTAGAGTTCCATAGCTGTACTTCTCAGGCCTGGCTCGCTGTCTGCTTGAAGTCCTTAGTTTCCCCACTTTTCCAAAAGGAATCTCCGCCATCGTCCCCTCCTCATTTTCGAATGAGATCGCTCAAGGCACTGAAGCTAAAAGCACACGTGCCCTGTCCTCTCCTCTGCTGGCCGCACAGTCCTGGCTCCATCAGCCTGTGGCTACAACAGAGAAGGGAGAGCACAGTGGCGTCTGGAAGCGCTCTCCTCCTCTTCCTGCGGCAGGTCCGCCCCAGCACTCGCGGGAGGCGGCCTGGGCTTCCTGACAGGTGGTGACTGGCCAGAGTCCTCAGCGATATTGAACCGGAAGCCCTGTCCTCCCCGTGTGTCCACAGCAGAGCATAAGCACCGTGTGCTTCGGCGCCGGGAACCCCGATAGGAGAATCTACCCGCAGTCTCAGCCCTCACTCCCTCCTGCGACGCGTGCCCGGGCCCTGGCGCGCAGGGTTTGGGGCTGTCAAGTTTGCTCAGCACACAGCTCCCTCCCGCCATGAGTCAAGGGAACGGGACAAAACAGGAGTAATGTAAACGTTAATGCCGCGGTCTTACCCTGGCTCCATACCTCTGCCCCCTTTGCCAGACCCGAAGATCACGCGTGGATCCCCCGCAGGAATCCGGGGTCGTGTGCGCGATGGAAAAAGGCAAAATTCCACAACCTCTGACTTGGGTGTTGGCCTCTCCGGTTGAGGAAAAACGCGAGGCGTTATTTAGCTGGGAGGGGGCATTCGATCCCGCCGCATAAAAGCCGGCTGAAGGAGCCCGCGATTTCTTTAAAAAGATGTTTTTAAACTGCAGTTTTACTGTAACAAAACTGGAGGAGCGGCATTTGGCCAGTTAAGGAAGAGACCTATGCTTGTTTGTCTCACCTGCCTCAATAAAGTTCTCTCGCTCCGCCTGGAAAAAGCCAGAATTGCTCAATGTCGCCAAGGCGGCTTGTAAGTCCTGGGGCTGAGCCACAGCCACCCCCATTAGCCCCGGCGTCTGCGGAGAGCGCAGCTCGGACCCCACAGAGGCCGGGCGGCCGTGGTTGCCCGGGGTCCCCTGCGGCCCCTGGGAGCTGCTCCTTGACCAGTCTGTGGGAGAGGCACTCACAGACCATCTCCTTTCACGGTCCGAGTTATTCCACTGGGAGGGATGGGACTGAACAGGCCTACCTCCCCCGCCCCCCGCCTCCCACACACACGCTGTGCATTAATATACTTGGTTCTGTTGATTACAAACAATTTCCCTCAGAAGCAAAACCCTGTCCGAGTTATAGCTGAATATGGACATTTTGGGGTCTGGTCAAGTACATATATCTTATGTATATTGCCCTGGGCCTCCCTATTTATATACGTTGGAAGGACGACACGAAGAACTGACTACGGACAAGAAATGGAAATTTGTTTATTTGGATATTCACCTTGGCAGGTTGCTTACCAACAAGGGAGAGACGGCAGATGTTTTTAAATCACTGCTTAAAATTCACCAGTTTCTGACAATAATTCTGGACTCGGAGCAACACATTCATCCCACCTCTTCGTCGTAAGATGGTTGTTTTTCGTAGGCGGTTCTGACTGGATCTCATCGGCCACAGCAAGACCCGCCTGCTCTGTCTCTGTTTTACAGCCCAGTCCGCTCAGACACTCGCTCCGCAGCCTGCAGGCCTGGGGCCCCTCCGTGTCCGCCGAGGCTCGATGTGCCCCTGGTCAGAGCCTCTGGACTCTACATTCCTGACTCTCCATTCAAGCCCTCCTCAGCTCTCCCGAAGTGCTCCCGGGGGCGTGATGGGACGAGGAGAACGTTTACTCTTATTCCTGTTTTAAATGGGTCTTTATTAGGACCCGACACCCCCTCTGCTCCTAGTTCTTCCCTCTCTCCCCGGGGGACGGCCGCGGCCACCCGGTCCTCATTAGTGCCGACTGATGCCCGTGCCTCCTGTGACGTGCCTGCGCCCGGACGCTTCAGTGTGGGAGCCCATTGTTGATCTCTGCAGGCCTTCTGTTTCTTTTACACTTTGGATATTTAAAAACATCTTTGAACGAGGTCTGGGGGTGGGTATGAAAAGCCATTCTAATTAACTTCCTCTCTGAACGTTGACGATGAAGTTTCTTTCTCAAAATTGAGGAGGAGGAGAGTAAACAAACAGAAATGAAGGAAATCTTACCCCCATACACGGCCCACTGTTCCCAGGAGACGAGAACGTCTATCAGTGGGAGACAATGTTAATTGCTCATTTCTTAAAACTCCTCACCCGGGGACATGTTTATTTATTTTAGAGCGAGAGGAAGGGAGAGAGAAAGGGGGAGAGAGGCATTGACGGCTGCCTCCCCTACGTGCCCAGACTGACCCGGGACCGAACCCAAAATCTCTCGGGCGTAGGGGACGCTGCTCCAACCACCAGAGCCACCCAACGGGCAGTTAGCAGGTGGCGATTAAGGTCCAGTTTCCCAGGGGAAGGTTGGGTGTAGGGCAGAATCCCAAACCTTATACAGTTGAGCTACGTTCGACCTCATAGGCCCCTTTGAGAAAGAAATGAGGTAGGACTATACTCTTCTCATCTCCTCTCTGTCCCCCTCCCCCACGTCCCCCCTTCAGAATAACAGCAAAGGCCCCGATGAACCAGTTTGCTTTTCTGGCCGGGGCTCTGGGGAGAACACAGCGTGAGTGTGCAGAGCCCAGGTCCCGGGGACAAGCACACGCAGGACAGCTGAGCCCACCAGTGCCCCCTCCCTCAAGCCCTCGTCCGGAGACACCCCACAGCCAGGTCCCAGCCGGCTTTCTTGGCATCCCACCATGTCAAGGGTGGCGGGGGGCGGGGGGAGTGGCTGTGGAAATGCCACGGAATCTTGGTCTCCAAGGTCGTGCCTGGCAGGTGTGGCTCAGTGAACTGGGTGTCATCCCAGGCACCAAGCAGTCACCGACCAGTTCATTCCGTCAGGGCACATGCCTAGGTGGCCGGGCTTGATCCCCAGCAGGGGGCGTGCAAGAGGGAGTCAATAGATGATGTTTCTCATCGATGTTTCTAGCTCCCTCTCCCTCTCCCTTCCTTTCTCTCTAAAATCAATAAAAATACATTTTTTTTAAAAAAAGTGAGGCTGTGGATGAGGTGGTCCCTGAGAGGCTGGTTAGTATTGAAAGAGATTCTGATTGGCTACAGGCCCATTGAATCCCACGAGCTGAGCATGAAAGAAACTCTGTTTTCATTGACTGACGGCGTCTGAACCTCCCAAACTATTAAGAACCATCAAGCTGACTTTAACGCCCGGAGTTCATCTAAGCGACGATTTTACGGCAGCCGCTTCATTTGGCTTCTCAGGGTTCCACAAATCGTAATTTTTCAAATGTGTTCTGAACAGCAGCAATAAGGGATGCCTGTGTCCTTCCCGGCACGAATCCTTTGATGGTGTTTAAAAAACCATCTAGACATTGATGATAAAGCAATTTGACCAAGGAAGTCACCCGCTACAATTTTTATTGATTCTGAATAGTTGAGATTTTAAAAATACAGGGCTGTCATTTAAGCAACTAATGACCGTATCGCCTCAAGTCTGTGTGCACGCAGACCTAGACCAGAAGACCCTGTCTCTGAAGACACCCATCTGAGCTCGGCTGTCTGGCTCAGTGGTTGAGCGCCAGCCTCTGAACCAGGAGGTCACGGTTCGATTCCCGGTCAGGGCACATGCACGGTTTGTGGGCTTGATCCCCAGTGGGGGGCGTGCAGGAGGAAGCCAATCAGTGATGCTCTTATCAATGATGTCTCTCTCTCTCCCCCTCTCCCTTCCTCTCTGAAATCAGTAATAAAAAAGTAAAAACCAATCTGTTTTTTTCTTACCAGCTTGCAGGTATCGGTTATGGGCTATGCACACACCCTTCAGGAAATCTGAAATGGGCTTTAAGGACAGGTTGCTTTGACATCAACAAGAAGACAAAACGTTTGTTTCCTTTTGGAAAATGATCGAGTGACTCCCCCCCCTCCCCCCCAAGAACTGACTTATATTCCAGCAAGGATCTCAGAGCCTGGGCAATTCCACCATTGTCTGTGTCGACTACGAGAACTCTGTTGGTATTTCTCCGGTCGTCTCTTTTTGCACCTGAAAAATGAAGGGGTGCACCTGGGTGCGTGCTCAGACCGTGCTCCCTTCAACGCGTCTCCGCCCGTCCCAAGGGGGCTCCTGCGCCCTGTTCTCCACACGCACACCTCAGCTCCGTGGACACCAGGGGTGCGTTCTCACAGTATCTACTTTCTAGTTCTTTCCTTAATTAGGAACAAAATCCTCTCTCTTGTCCTCAGTTCACTGCGCGCTCCCAAAACCTCAGCACATGAGTGAGTAACGGAGCTTTAACATTAAAAGGTTCTCTTTCTTTATGAGTGACAGGAGTTTCACAATGTGTCTCTCACTTTCCTAACATTTTTAAAAGGCGAACTTCACTGGGGCATGAAAGAATGCTCGGATTTATCCAGAGGCTGCAGCAGCCGCCATCGCAGCGGCTGGAGACGCCAACTCGGTGAGATTGACTTGGCCTGGTTCCCGGCCGGCTGAGCGGGGAGCCCGCCACCTTTGGAAGCTGCATTATGGCGGGTTCGCTGGAGTGGGTTTAGCGCTTTGCTGTGTGAGAACATATTTGCGAGTCATCAGAGACCGTGGATCCCCCTTCCCAAGGCACCACGCTCTTAATCCAGGAGAGAACATCGCTGGGATGTTATCAATTCTGAAGGTTTACTTTCAACCAACAACGTTTTTTTTTTTCTAGGTTGGTTACACACTCATCCTTATAAAGGATTATTTCAGGGGCCACTGCTGTTTTGCACAGACACGCGGGACACATTTTGATTTGGTCTCAACACGGACAAACTGGATGGTCCATGTTGACGAGGGGCACTTGCTCCTAAGGAGGCAGGGCATCGGTCGTGAGGACCAGCACTCACAACCCCTGGGCCAGAGCCATCTGCCCACACGGACCGTACCTGTGCCGGCCCCTGGGGAAGGTGGAGCCGGCACGTCGGGGATGAGGGAGCAGCGAAGGGTTACACCTGTGTCCACCTGGAGTTCCAGAAACTCTCTGTAACTGAGTATCGCAGAGTTCCACCAAGGACAACGTCTTATGAGGGAAAGGAAGGAGCCTGTGGCGTCACCTGATCCGGTCCGTCGTCACCTGATCCGGTCCGTCCCCACCTGATTGCGCTCATGGGCAGCAACAGGTGTTCCCGAAGTCACACAACTCAGGTGACCCGTCGAGTCCTGGTTCTCACGGCCTCACGTGCAGCACGTGCGGAGAACGAAACCCCCTAGGGCCTCGGACACACGGACGCCGTCACCCGGGGCCTCAGTGTTGTCTGACACCTAAATTACTTTTTAAAGATCCATGAAAAACCAAAGGGAAAAGTGTCGGACTGTTGATGTGACGAAACAGCCGCCTCTGGCGTTCTCTCGTTGCTAATTACACGCACACAGAAAACACCTGGAATTACCCCACGTTTGTACCTAAAGGAGGAGCTTATTTTAAACACAGAGAGGTACTGGGTTGTGCAGGACGAGGTGCTGGGCGCGCGGGAGCCGCAGTGCTCGGCTCGGCCCGGCCCGTGAAAACCAGTCCTCCGGGCTCTCAGTGCTCACAACTGCGAGCTGTGACCGTGATACCCGTCTCCGATGCCACGGCGACGTCAGGGAGACGCGCCACGTCAGCAACTATCCAAAGAGGGTGGGGCTGGTGCCAAAGTGCATAAGGGCGCAGGTTCGGGGGACAGACATGAACCGGACACACCAAGGCCGCTGCTTGGGAAAATGAGCAGAATAGACTCTAATATCTTTAATGTTCTGTACATGGATACAACGTGTCAGCTCCGCACAGGAGAGACATACAGCATTTCAACATTCCACGCGACGGATAAGCATTTACCGTACAACTGACCAGAGCGCCGTCCACATCACCGACGTAGATCCGATCTGCGCTTTAACAGGAGGCTTGAATAGCTTACGATCATAGACACACCGACATTGAAGACAAGACTTTATAAAATAATTTATATCGATATATCCTAGCATCTATGGAGAGGACTGGTTTGCATTTGGGGGGTTGTGTGCAATGAGTGGCATCTTTTAAACTTTCAGGTAATAAAATAATTTAGAAGCAGTTCATGCAGTGGTCAGAGCGGGGACGGCGGCTCCTGCAGGGGTCTGTCTGTGACGTCACACACCAGGCACCCTGGGCGGGCGAGGACCAGTCTCCCCTCTCGAGGGGACGCCAGCATCCACGGATGCCCGCGGACATCCCTCCCTCGCGCTCGGCCGCGGGCACTCGCCTCTTGGAGGCCCCGTGACAGGTCCCCGCGACAGGTCCACGTGATGCGCCTGCACCCAGGTCACTAGCAGACCCTGCGGGTTTTGACGACTTTGCTCTGGTACTTGACGGAGTGCCCCCCGTGCCCCACGAGGTACACGTCCAGCAGGTAGGCCTTGCCCGGCTGGAGGCCGCGGACGGTCTCCGTGGTCACCGCCCGCTGTGGGTTCCGGCTGTGGAAGTACTTACAGAGCACCTTCTCCGACTTCGCCCTCGTGTCCGGCCCCAGGCACTGGTTCTGCTCTCTCTTCCTCTGGTCCTCGCTGTAGGCGTCGCCCACCTCCTTCTTGTAGAGGCAGAACTTGCTCCTCTCCTGGGTGCCCAGCCAGGCCACGGTGGCCGACGAGCAGGTGCGCAGCCTGTCGAAGGCCTTGATCCGCGTGTCCTCGGGGAGGGACGGGAAGGCGTGCTTGCCTGGCCGCGTGCTCGCCAGGACCTTGAGCAGCGACGCCCCCTTCCTGCTCCCCTTCAGCCGGAGGAGGTACTTGGCTTTGGGCCGCCCCCGGAGCAGGAACTGCCGCACGCCCTCCACGCTCTGGGACAGAACCAGCTTCCCGTCTCGGCGCACCTGGACCCGCACGGCGTCCAGGCAGGAGTGGACGAAGAAGGCCACCTTCTGGTGGGAGGACACGGGGGCGAACCGCAGCAGCTTGGCCCCCTTCCTCTTCACGAACACCTCGGTCACCTTCCCGTCCTTCAGCTCCAGCGTCTTCTGCGCGGCCTCCTCCCTGGTCCTGGCGAAGGTGCCCACGTAGGCCGTGCTCATGTTGCTGTGGCCGTTGGCCACGAACACGTCGAAGTAGTACTGCGTGTCGGGCTTCAGGTCCGAGACGGTGAAGATGTTCTTGTTTCCTATGCACACCTTCTGGATGTCGGTCTGGGGCCGCGAGGGTGCCGCCCGGCCCAGCCCGGGGGGCTGCCTGGCCCGGGGGCTGCGCTCCTGGCCCGGGCTCCCCGGAGGGAACCCGAAGTGGGCGAAGTCGAAGGGGCTGAAGTCCAGGCCGGGCTTCGGGGCCGTCATGAAGGCGTCATCCGCGCTCAGCTTCGCCTCCACGGCGCACAGGCTCTTGAAGTTGTGCTCCCGGCTGACGACCACGCAGTACTGCACGGGCTGCTGCAGCCGGGAGGCCGTGGGGCTGGGCTTCCAGGCCAGCGTGGCCGTGGTGCGGCCCAGGGCCGTGACGTCCACCCTGGGGTCGTAGGGCAGCTCCGGGTAGGGCTGGTCGGACGCGGGCGTGGTGGTGGCGTAGACTCGGAAGTGGGCATCCTTCTCCGTGGACAGCAGCTCCAGCCGGTACAGCCCAGAGGGGGCGCCGGCCGACACGAAGGACTCCACGTCGTTGCCTTGGTAGGACAGCAACTCGGCGCCCGTCTCGTGCGTGGCCTGCGGCCTCTGCTGCTCCAGTGGCTCCGGCTCCTGCTCGCCTGGAAGAAAGAGCAGAGGTGACTGTCAGGGCCCAGTTGCATGGCCGCCTGCAAACCACGGGCTCAAGACCCCCTGCGTTCCCCACCGTCATAGCAATGCCTGTTGCTGGCAGAGAACTGGGAAACACAGAACAAGATTTAAAAAGCCATCCCAGTCACCCTGGCTGGTTTGGTTCCATGGACAGAGCGTCGACCTATGAACTAGGAGGTCACAGTTCGATTCCTGGCCAGGGCACATGCCTGGGTTACGCACTCCATCCCCAGAAGGGGGCGTGCAAGAGGCAGCCAATCCATGATTCTCTCTCATCATGGATGTTTCTATCTCTCTCTCTCTTTCCCTTCCTCTCTGAAATCAATACAAATATATTTTTAAAAAATCCTATACAATAAAAACCTAATATACTAAGTGTCTGGTGGTCCAGTCTGCTGTTCAACCAATCAAAGTGTAATATGCTAATGACATGCTAAGGCCGCTCAACCACTCACTATGACTTGCACTGACCACCAGGGGGCAGAGGCTTCCACAGGTAGGTTAGCTTGCTGCTGGGGTCCAGCCGATTGGGACTAAGCAAGAGAGACTGGACATGCCCTGGAGCCCTCTCACGGTCCCTCCCCGGCTGGCCAACCTCCCATGTTCCTCCCTGGCCATGATCGTGCACCAGTGGAGTCCCTCGGTCTGGCCTGTGCTCTCTCGCAATCCAGGACCCCTCGGGGGATGTCGGAGAGCCGGTTTCAGCCGATCCCACAAGCCAGGCCAAGGGACCCCAGTGGTGCACGAATTCGTGCACCAGGCCTCTAGTAAAAAATAAAAAGTCATCTGGTCAGGGCTCCTGGGCAGCCCTTTATGAAGATTTTGGGTTACTCCCTTCCAGTCTTTGCTTTTTAACCTATTTTTCACCCTCATTTTTCTTTGTCACCGAGTCACACTCTTCTTCATGCACGCATGCCTCTAGACAAACCTCCATTTTTGAATCCTGTTTTCCTCACTGAAGACTACAGCGTGAGAATAAGACTGCGGTTAACTTCTGTTCTGACCGTCGTAAATAGTGCTGTGAGGTGTGCGTGAGCTGCTGTGCTTTAAGTTC
The DNA here is from genome assembly GCF_028538775.1 of Myotis yumanensis. NCBI lineage: Eukaryota > Metazoa > Chordata > Mammalia > Chiroptera > Vespertilionidae > Myotis > Myotis yumanensis. The sequence goes on from NW_027223756.1 coordinate 107,027,261, forward strand.
TTTCTCAGGACGGACTCTGAGGAGTGGAATTTGTAGGTCACAGAACGCAGCCCTTTGAGCGAGAGCCCCTCCACCACCTGCGATTGGCCGGGACCATCCCTTCAGCCGCATCCACGGCCAGCCCCTCGCTAATCTCCCTCGGCCTGCGCCGGGCGATCTCCCTAAAGCACAGAGTGGGACGCATGTGAGAGCGTGGGCCTGCCCCGCGGGGAACACTGTCGGGAGCATCGAAAGCAAACGCTTCCCGCATCTCGTTCCTGAGTCTCAGCTGCCAGAGATCAGCATGGAGAGGAGAGCAGGGCCCTGGGGGAACCGCCTCCCAGCTCAGCCCACAGGGGCAGGGAGGTGTAGGATTCTGTATTAAACCATGAGGTCAGCAGCCATCACACGACTATTGGTTTTCTCTCTCAGCCTGACTTCCTCATGAGCTGTCAGCGTCTCCCTGATTCCACAGCCCCGTCACTGAGTGTGGCCCTCGCGCCCAGTGCCTCTCCCCTGCCCGCAGCACCCTCCACCCGCACCCTCCCCCCAGCACCCTCCACCAGCACCATCCCCCCAGCACCCTCCCCCCAGCACCCTCCCCGCAGCACCCTCCCCCCAGCACCCTCCCCGCAGCATCCTCCCCCCAGCACTCACCCAGCAGCACCCTCCCCCCAGCACCCTCGTGGGCCCCGGGCCAGCTCTTCTCATGTCCTCGTGTCTTATCTGCCTCCTGTCACCATCACCGGCACCTCCCTCCACTGCTGACCCCATGCCTCCTGCGACTTCCTCTCGCCCTGGGCTCCGGTGCTGGACGCCCTTTGCTCATCTCCGCGTCGCCTTCCTTTACGCCCCAGAGACAGGGGTCTTCAACTTCTGCTGCGTGTAGGTCACTGGGGAGCTGAGTCCCAACGCCCAGGCCCCAGGTGAGGCTCAGACCCGCTGGGCGCCCAGCGCATTCTCTTTACCTCAGCGTGACTCCACGCTCAGGCGGGACCGAACCCACAGCCAGGCGGGTGCAGCCGTCACCTGGTGCCACCCTGTCCTCCAGTACCACCCCCATCATCCAGTGTCACCCTCATCACCTGGTGCCACCCTGTCCCCTGGTGCCACCCCTGCTTCCCTCATCTCCGTGGAGAATCTCTAGAGTCCCCTGCGTCCCCACCGACTTTTTGCAGCACCAGGAGGAGAGGCTGTTTCTTGCTGCAGCCACCATGCGGGGCCTGGGCCTGCTCCCCTGAGCCCCCCCGCGCCCAGCCCCCCGGTTCCCTTGAGCTCTCTCCACTGCTCCCCTGAGCCCTATCCCCTGCTGCTCCCCTCAGCGCCCCCTGTTCTCCTGAGCCCTGCCCGCTGCTCACCTGAGCCCTGCCCACTGGCCTCCTCCGGCAGCTCCTGCAGACTCAGCCTCCACTCCAGGGGGGTGTCGCAGGGGGTCACGGTCACAGACAGCGGGGTGTTGTCCTCTTCCACCACAAAGAAGTACCTGGGAGCGAGGGGCCATCAGTCAGAGAGGGGTCCACTCTGCCGCCCCAGCCGGGCTCACGGAAAACCACAGGCTGATTCCACGCATTTCACAGGGACTGGAACCGGCCATCTACACGATCGCGGGACTCTCCCATGAACCGCGGCGTCCACCCGCCAAATCTGCAACCAGCTTTACCGGCAGCACCGCGTGGAAGAGTGAAAAGACGCTGAGCTAAACGTGTAATGGGGGTGCACCTTGAGTGAAGAACCAACACTTGGCTCTTTGGGGTGCTCGTTAGCCTGGGCCCCGCCATTCCAATCAGGCACAGCCGAGGAACCCGCAGGTGCGCTGACCTGCAGGCGCGCTGACCGGCATAAGCTAGCAACAGGCTTGTAAGGGACCCCGGGGGCACCCTGACAGTCACCGCTGTGTCAAACGCTCCTCGCCCAGCGGCGTCTCTGAAAGGCCTGCTGGTCTCTGCGAGATACGCTGCTCGCTTCTCACATCAGCGACCCTGATCCACGGTGCTAGCGGCCACAGCTCTTCCATAAAGGTACCTAATCCCACTTGAGAAGATTTTAAAAGTAAAGATCGAAGTTTCAATCAGTGGAAAGACTCATTCTCTGCCACTAAGACTTCCTGGTGGAATGAAATAACCTAGTGATTTTAAGACAAGTTTTAAAAAATCAGAACATCCTGCTCTCTGCTTCCCCCGATTTTTTTACGAAGCCTCGAGTGACTTTTCAAGGAGGATGGACACACGGCCCGGCTGTGACAGTGCCGCACCGGTTTGGCTCAGTGGATGGAGTGTCAGCCTGCGGACTGAAGGGTCCCAGGTTTGATTCCTGTCAAGGGCATGTACCTTGGTTGCGGGCACATCCCCAGTAGGGGGTGTCCAGGAGGCAGCTGATTGATACTTCTCTCTCTTATCGATGTTTCTAACTCTCTATCCTTCCTCGCCCTTCCTCTCTGTAAAAAATCAATAAAACATATTTAAAAAAAGAAGAATTCATCTGAAAATAACTCAGCTGAGCGACTAGATGTTTCCCACGCCCTGTCCTGCTTCACAGCCTGAGCCTGGTAAATGGAAGGACATCGCGTCTCTGCAATGTTGTCGTCCTTGCATTTGGGGCCTTCACTCTTGAGGATGTCATTAAAGGCATGGTGGTTCTTTTTATTTTACTGACGGGTCAGCTCCTAATCCATTACATCCATTCAAACAAACGATGTCATTCAGGCAGCGCTGAAATGATGCCCAAGCCATAGGCCGCGTCCGTCAACATAGGAAAACCAATCCCCTGCTACCATTCTCGGACCAGAGGGTGACATGCCATGTGGGCCACGGTGGGAGGGAGCACCTCCCATTGTCACTGTCAATCAAAACTGAAGTGACAAGAGACAGATGACCCAGCGATCTGCTGCACCTCAATCTCTGGACAAGGGGTCACTGGTGGCGAGACAGTCTTTCCCTTCAGAATGCCCTAGTGCCCCGGCTAAAAGGAGAAACTTTCCTGAAATATGGCTGAGAGGGGTTTGAGGTACCGAAAAGTAACTAACTTTACATATAACTAGCTTAATGAAGGACATACACATATATACTTAATTATGTAACATACTAGAGGCCCAGTTCACAAAATCATGCATGGGTGGGGTCCCTCAGCCTGGCTGGTAATCAAGGCCTATCAGGGGGCCAGATAGCTGGGAGGAGGGGCAGTGGGAGGTTGGCTGTGGGAGCGCACTGACCACCAGGGGGCAGCTCCTGCATTAAGCGTCTGCCCCCTGGTGGTCAGTGCATGTCATAGCGACTGGTCGACAGGTTGTTAGGCTTTTATATATATAGACATGTCATTTTTAAAGGTCAGAATGTTTAGAAGCACTGCGTGAGCCCAGTTTGATGAGGCTGGCATGAGGGTAAATGAACAGGGTCTGTTTTTATCACTGCTGGGTTTGATGCTTTCAGAATCTGATGATATTGGTCAAAGTCATGTTATCCTTCTAAGGCTAACTGCATACCTTTGAAGAATCATGCGTGTTCATGAATCCCATTTCAATCCTAGAGAGCCCTCCTTAGAAATTTCCCTCTGGGCTGAAGGAAAGAAAGCAATCGTTCCAAAGGTAAGAAATGCAAAAATCGCCCTTCACCCAAAGGGTAACCACAAAGCGCCTGGGCACAGCGTGTTGGCTGACACCCCGATGAGCCTTCGGAGAGGGGGGGTGTCAGGGGGTACCTCTTAGGTGTGTCTCGGAAGAGGTAGCTGCTGATCTCAGCTCCGTCCGGGAGCGCCGAGGAGTCGTGGAAGAAGGCCTTGTCTCGGACCTGCATCTGGAAGAGCTCCTCGTCTCGCGTGGGCAGCTTCTGGGCCCGCGGGCCGAGCGGGAGCAGCAGCCACAGCAGCCACAGGGGCAGGGGCGCCATCCTGGGGGACAGGAAGCGGCGGGTCAGTGCTGCGGACAGACAAGGGGGGCAGCTCTGGCCGAAGGTTAGGGCCGCCTCACGCACTTGGGATCACGCACCTGATCCTGACAATGACTTCGCTGGGTTTCCCCCCGCCCCAAAGTACAGGGTGCCCCCCAAAAATGTACACCTGCTTTAACGGCTGGTCGCTCAATGTGGAAATGAGATGTATCTTAATACACCTGGCCTTACCCATTATTCAAAGGGTGCGTATACATTTTGGGGGCCACCTGTGTGCCCTGGAGTTGGTAATGAACGCACTAGAACTTCAGGTAGTCAAAGGGCTGGGAAAGGAAAGGGCCCGTGGACTGGTGACCGCCCTGGGTGTTCAGGGAGGAAGCCCCACGTCACAAAGGCAGGAGCCCACGTGGTCCCTGTAGGCACCTGTAGACAAATGCCTCAGAGATTGACACAGACTGTGAGTCGCCGAGGGCCAGGAAAGGACCCGCCCACAATTATTTATTCATTTACTGATTTTAGAGAGAGTGGAAGGGAGGGAAGGCGAGGGAGGAAGGAAGGGTGAAAGGGAGGGAGGGAAGGTAAGAGAGGGGGAGGGAGAGAGAGAGGGAGGGGGAGGGGGAGGGGGAGGGGGAGAGGGAGAGGGAGAGGGAGAGGGAGGGGGGGGGGGGGAGAGAGAGAGAGAAACATTAATCAGTTGCTTCCCGAATGCATCCCAACCAGGGCTTGCATGTGAAACCTAGGCATGTGCCCCGACTGGGAAGCGAACCGCCACCCTTTCGGTGCACAGGACGACGCTCCAACGAATGAGCTCTGTGGGCAGCGCCCTGCACAACAGTTTTCTTTTTCTTTTTCTTTTTTTAAAAATATATTTTATTGATTCTTTACAGAGAGGAAGGGAGAGGGAGAGTTAGAAACATCAATGAGAGAGAAACATCGATCAGCTGCCTCCTGCACACCCACTACTGGGGATGTGCCCACAACCAAGGTACATGCCCTTGACCCGAATTGAACCTGGGAACTTTCAGTCCACAGGCCGATGCTCTATCCGCTGAGCCAAACCGGTCAGGGCATGCACAACAGTTTTCATTCTTCCTCGTCGTCTGACTCAGCGAGTCAGATGTAGCTCTTCTAGATGCAGTGTGAAATGTCCATGGGCAGCAGCATTCTTACTCCCAAACGCAGGTTCTCACAAACCCGAGCTTTCTGACGATCCGGCTGAACTTGCTCACAGGTAAAGCAGCTTGTCCAATGCACCGGGTGCGCCCTCAGCCGGCCTCGTTGTTGCAATGACCAGACTCTGGACGGGAAGTGTACACGCAGCCGTTCCGGTACCAGAAAGCCGGCTCAGATCCCGTCTCAGGTCGAGGGAGCCGCTGCACAGTCGCGTGGCCTGGTCACGTCCTGTCAGTGAGTTACTCTGTGGCACGTGGCCAGGGCTTTCATCAGAGACCCTGAGAGTCATTACGGATCATCCAGCGCCACCGCCCAGGGCTGCGGGGACCCTGCCACGGACACCACGGCCCAGTGTCCCCGACGCGAAGCCTCACACAGGCAAGTCCTTTCCACGTCGGGTGTGGGAGGCGCCGCGATCTCGCAGACAGAACCCGAGAAGGGTCTCCCTCATCCTGTGCAGCCGGCGCAGGGCTGCAGCGCTAGGGACACAGCGTTTTCACGGGGTTAGCACTTTAAACAGTGAGAGTCCGAGGCAAATGCCTGCAAACACCTACAGCAGCGGTTCTCAACCTGTGGGTCGCGACCCCTTTGGGGGTCGAACGACCCTTTGACAGGGGTCGCCTAAGACCATCGGAAAACACATATATAATTACATATTGTCTTTGTGATTAATCACTGTGCTTTAATTATGTTCAATTTGTAACAATGAAATTGGGGGTCACCACAACATGAGGAACTGTATTAAAGGGTCGCGGCGTTAGGAAGGTTGAGAACCACTGCTCTACAGGGAAGTGAGGGCCAGCGCTGCTTCCAGCCACTCCTGCAGCCCAGGCGCCTGGACGCAGCCCCTCCGGCTGTGCGTCCATCGTCCGCTGAGTGCCATTAGAGATGGGCCCGACGAGTGAGATAACCCGCGAAGGGAATGGCTCTTCTAGATGCAGCCTGAGATGTAGCTCTGCATGGCGCTCGCTCACCACGCGCCGTAACTTCCTTTTCCCGGACAGTGGCTCCTGCCTGCGCTCTGCGTCTCCCCAAGTCTCCGCAGCACTGAGTCCCTGCGCCCAGCTGGACGCTCGCCACGGCGTTCCTGTGCCCAGTCCTCACGATCACTAGTGAAGCGGGTGCTGCTCGCACACAAAACCAACCTCCGTCCCGGTCAGCAGAGAACAGGGAAGGCCCAGGGGACCTGACCGCAGAGCCCCGGCGTCCAGCAGCTACAATCCCTCAGGAGGCTGTGATAACTCCTTCCCGAAGGCCCCTCTGTCCCCCCTCGCTCTCGGGCACTGCGACGGGTGGAAACGTGAGCAGCACATAACTGGCTCGCCCCCCCTTCCAGCTCCTACCGGACCCTAGGCAGCCACTTCACCTCTGTGGACCTGGATTTTTTCGGAAGGATTCGGGCAGGTGACCTCTGAACTCTGAAAATGAGTGATGATTCGACTAGTGCTAATCTCCTCCCGACTAGTTAGCAGTTTGGCAATAAGACCAGGCCTCAAGTACCCTAAACTACTGTCCCGCAGCCACCGGGCGACGCTAGGGCGCAGCCTCGGGAGGGCGGGCTGAGAGTGGGCGCTCGTGTGAGCCGCGCCTGCAGACAAGGGTCCTGTGGACAAAGGACGGCTGGATGCATCCACATTAAACATGAACCGAATAGGAGCTGAACAGGTAGGACCCCCATGCACAGCCCTCAGCCCCTCCCTTCTGCTGCCCTCATCCGAGCAGAACTGGACACGGTGGTCCTCCGTTAAGAAGCCCTTACTTCAGCACAAGGAAGCGTTTCAGCGCACTCGGCAGTGGCTCCCCGAACACTCTGCCTCCTGAGCCTGAAACCCTCTCCCTACAGGGGCGGGATTTGCTGTCCACACCGATAGGGACTTGGACCAACACGCCCCTTGGCCCTGCGTGAGTGCGACAGCCACAGTGCCTTTGCCCTAAGACCACCCAGGGCAAATAAGAAGCCCCGTGAGGGCCCACGAGGCGGTCAAGCGTCCAGCACCCCAGACAGCGGAGCCGGGCCAGCTGCCCACGCCCCTGGGCGTCTGGGAAATGCAGGTCAGCCCCAGGGTTAGAGAGCCAGCCGGCTGTGATGGTGGGGAATTTCCCAGCATCCTCGGCGGCCCTGGGAAACACTTTCTCTATCAAATCAGCTCATTGTAAGAGATGGATTTTGAGTTAGTAACAACATTAATAAATCTTGTGTACACGCTGCATGCCACCCACTCTTCTAAGTGCTTTACATACATGATCTCCTGGGATGCTAGCAGCTACCCTGCCAGGCGGGCACTGGAATTTTTCTCCTTTCCCGAATGGTCAAACTGAGGCATGGACAGCTAAGACCCCGGAGCGAGAACTATGAACTATTTATCAGGAGGGACTTTAAACATGTGGTCAATATTGTTATGTATATTCTCCTCATCAGCTACTTAGTAATTTACTATTAGTAAAGTGGGCAACCGCGGATGGTAAGATTATGCAGATAAGTGTTGAGACAGTTCCCCAGGGGCCTGTGAGCTGGTTTTTGCGTCTCCTGGGAGCAGAACAGGCTGGCATTATGTGAAATTATCTTCTCCAGGATGTCTGTGTAGTGAGGAGCCTCGGAAGATAAAGCCTCCAGAGCAAAGAGCAGGCACGATCGCTGCCCGCTAGGAAGGGTGTGGGTTCCCCCCTCGTGCCCTGCTGGTGGGAACGCAGACTGGTGCAGCCACTGTGGAGAACAGTGTGGAGTTTCCTCCAAAAATTAGAGATGGAACTCCCATCTGACCCAGTGATCCCACTTCTAGGAATAGATCCTAAGAAACCAGAAACACCATTCAGAAAGGATACATGCACCCCTATGTTCATAGCAGCACAATTCACCATCGCTAAGATCTGGAAACAGCCTAAGTGCCCATCAGCAGATGAGTGGATTAGAAAACTGTGGTTCATCTACACAATGGAATACTATGCTGCTGTAAAAAAGAAGGAACTTTTACCATTTGCAACAGCATGGATGAAACTGGAGAGCATTATGCTAAGTGAAACAAGCCAGTGAGAGAAAGATAAATATCACATGATCTCACTCATCTGTGGAATATAATGAACAACATCAACTGATGAACAAAAATGGATCCAGAGACAGAGAAGCATCGATCAGACCGACCGACCTCAGAGGGAAGGCAGGCGGGGGGTGGTTAATAGATCCACCAAAGGGCTTGGATGCATGCATATGAGCGTAACCAATGGACACAGACAGCAGCAGGGGGGTGAGGGCATGTGTTGTGGGGGTGGGACTGGCAGGGGAGAGGTCAATGGTTATTACTCTAAACAATAAAGCATTTTAAAAATAATAAATAAATAAAAATAAGGTGTGGGTTCCCTGGGCTCAGGGCCTGCCTCTCTTGCAATAAACGCACCACACAGGCTGATGCCATCTGGCCCTTCTGCGCCCTTCCCTGAGAAGTGGGGTGCAGGGAGCCGGTGGGAGAAAATGCTGATACCGTGGATTCCGCCGCCGCTCTGAGAACGAGGTCCCTTATCTCTGACCCAGGAGTCTGGTCCACCCAGCTCCCAGAGCATTTACGTACTCATTTCGTTACTAGCTTGTCAATGTTACTGGCTCTTTTATTTAGATCACCACCAATGGGGATAGACTCAACTTTATTGTTTGCTTTCTTTATGTGAAACATCTGCTTTCCCAGCTAACATTCTATCAGTTCCAACTTTTTATTTCTGAAACAATTTTAACCATTTTGTCACATCAATCCTGGGCAGAAGGGTTCTAGAGAAGAGTCTGACTCCTTTTGTCTTTCTCCTCTATTTCCTTTTATTGTGTGTCTCTGAGAAGAGGGGTGTTAGCTGACCCTCCTGTGGTAGCCACTTCACAATCAATGGAAGTCAAAACATCATGGTCTACGCCTTAAACTTATACGGTGATGTATGTCCATTACTTTTCAATAAAACTCCAAAAAAAAAAATAGCATAATCCCAGTACACGACTTTATACCCAATAGGAGTATAGTTTCCAAAATGTTGTGGAATAACATTAATTTATTGTTGGGGGAAAATGTAGTCAGGTATTAGAGGAAGTTAATCGTTTATTCAATTAGATCCGTTTATGGGCAAATTATTTTTAACAGAATGTATTTAAAGGAAGCACTGAATAGCCCTAGCCAGATTGACTCAGAGGATAGAGCGTTGGCTTATGGACTGAAGGGCCCAAGGGAAAGTACCTCGGTTAAAAGCTCGATTCCCAGGCCTGGTTGGGGCGCATGTGGGAGGCAACCAATCATTATGTCTCTCTCACATCGATGTTTCTCTCTCTCTCTGTCTCTCCTCCTCCCTTCCACTCTCTCTGAAAGTCAATAGAAAAATATCCTCGGGTGAAGATTAACAAAAAAAGAAAAAGAAAAAAACAAGAAAAGAAAAAAAATCAACAAAAAAACCCCCATATTTTTAAAAATAAAAAAATAAAAGCAGCATTGAATATAGCTAATCAAAAAGCTATTATACAGACATATTGTACCTATTTTTACAACTTATATTCAACGATTCAAACGTAAAGCTTTACTTATTCTTTTTTTATAATTTCTCTTTATTGTTGACAGTGATACAGGTGTCCCTCTCACCCCCCCCCCCCCACGCCCTCCACCTGCTCCCGCCCCCACCCCAGGCCTTCACTGCACTATTGTCTGTCCGTGGGTTATGCATCTGTGCATATAAGTTATTTGGTCAGGATGGTTTTAAGATTTTATAGATTCTTCCCCCCAACCAGTAAAATACTTCATTCAGCTGAGCAATGAGTCACGGTAAAGAAATAACGGAAAGCAATGCTTAGGAGTCAGCCTTGGGCAAGCCAGTCCATGAGAACAGACTTTTATTCTAAGATTACAAAAGTGCCCTCTAATGGCTCGACTTGTCCTCTCATTTCTTTTTGTGACTTGGCAGTGTCCAGAGCTCATCTCGGTTAAAGTTTAAATTGAATAACGTGTCTCAGCTCTTCTATGGGGACAGCATTTCCTGTGTCCTGCACCTGGGGGGCGTCTGGGGAACGTGTCCGCCCACGGGAGACCTGGCCGTCTCTCTCCGGTCAGGGGGGCAGCTCCCACTAGAGTGGGAAGTTGCTGGGGTGACTCCAGAGGTTTTAACTTGCTGGGTGGGTCCACGGACTTGGCGCCCAGGGACCCCCAGCCCAGAGAGGGAAGTCTTGGTGGTGTTCTTGAGTTACTGAGACGGCCGCCTTGGACAGTCCGTGGGGAAGCTCTGAGGGGCCGAGCCACGGGTGCTGATCTGACACTGGCCTTGTTCTGCGGTCAGAGGCCGGCACGTCGGACACACCTGCAGGTCCTGCCGAGACCACGGGTCTGACACAGCTCAGCCTTCAATCGACTCGGTTCATAATCTAGGCCGTGGTGATGCGAGTTGGTTTTACCTTCGGATTTCCAACGTGTCCCAGGTGAAGGAGCAGGTGTTTGTGGAATGTCATTGTCCCTGGACGGACCACGTGTCCGGCACTTACAGAGGGCGAGAGAGGACTGGACGCCGGAAGGTCAGTCAATGGGATTTGTTTATATGATACACACACGTTTAAGGTCAAACTACTTGGAAACATTCCATGAGTCCAATGAGTCGATTGGTACGTGTGTTGCCGCCTCTCTGGCGAGCGGGCAAGCACCCAGCTCAGAGGCATGGAGAGGGCTTTGTTGGGAATGTTTTGGGACCGTGAGGACTGGGTTGCGGCTCCCACTCCACGTGTCACCTGTCACCTTCTCTGCTGTGCTCTCGCCCCCACCCTCTGGGGAAAGTGATGCGTGTGGCCTGCGGGGATGCATGTGGGCTGCGGGGATGGAGTGAAGATCCCCTGCAGAGAGAAGGCAGCGAAGACTCGGGGAGGACCCTCACTGACCCCCAGGGAGCTGGTGGACGCCCGACAGCAGACAACAGCCCTCAGGCTGTCAGCGCTAACCGACCTGCTATCCTGTGCGCCTTTCCCTGCAGCTAAGAGAAACAGGAGGCCGGAGGGCAGCCCTGCCCCCACCCCCGGGGGATGCTGAGAACAGGAAAATGCAAGAAAACATTAAAGGAAGCTGGGACACTTTACTAGGTGTCCCCCCCACCCCACCCCTGGCGGGGGGGGGGGCTCTAGCACCTCAGAAAATGCAGATGCCTGCAAGCACAGGAACCGCCCCAGGTGTTGGCGGCGGCCACACTCGGTCGCTTTGCAAGATTCACCTTGAATTACACAAGGTCGGCTGGTCAGTTTACCATCCTGGCTAACCTCCTGGTTCACTTAGTGAAAATATGAAATTATTATTTGAAATCATGCAAACAATGATAACAGGGAAGTGAATCGGTTAACTTAACTCTTTATGTTTTTATTGATTTTTAGACAGAGAGGAAGGGAGACGGACAGATAGAAACATGATGTGGTCATCGATTAGCGGCCTCCTGCACATCCCTCCCCACCCCCCCCACACTGGGGATCAAGCATGCGCCCTCACCAGGCATCGAGCCCCAGACCCCTTGGTCTATGGGATGACGCTCAATCCACTGAGCCACACCAGCCGGGTTAATCCACCTCTTTAAACATATATTAAACGATGAAACTACAAATCCTAATCGAGACACTTCAGGGGAGAGAAAGTTTTCAGCCACTGAAAGCTTGCCTTTAACATACAGAGACTGCTGTTCAGTTATGTGGCCTCATAATGTAAGGAACTTGCAAACCGGGTTTTCCCGTAACCATCCCGGGCTCTCTGAACAGAAGGGTCTCCTGGATTCAGGGCCTGGCGACCGCTGTCCACACTGTCCGGCCTCAGAACAGCAGCCACAGCCATGCCTACCTGGGCGACATGGATCAAAGCTAACTCCCCCGCCCCCCGCAGCAGCCACCACGGTCCCCCAGCCTGGCAGATCCACGTGACAGATGTGTAAGTGCCATCGAGCGCTGGTGGACGCTCAGGTTATATAACGCTGCGAGATCAGCACCATCGCTGGAAACATGCCACACCACATATAAATTAAAAACACGTTAGTGTCCCTGAGATTCCCTGAAAGACGGTGCGACGCCCCCATCACGTGCAGGCTACAAACATGAGATAAATCTGACCGCGAAGAAGGATTGTGCGCTGGAGGCAGGGCCACTGGCAGACGTGAGACCTGCCGTCCGGTTACAGCGTGGAGAGGGCACGATTCTAACCGAGCGAGGATTCCTGCAAGGAACGGCGGCCACAGAGGTTTCTGTTATTTTCTTTCCCTTTTAAGTGCAAATATTTAGTCTTTCGAGGCTATTTTTAAACGCGGGGGCATTTGCTTCTGTTTGACTCGCCCACACTGCGTCTGATGATGAGTCTGAAGCATGTGGCCATGTGACCTCGCCGTAAAGGAAAGGGTGGCTTTGGTGGGGGCCCTGCCCCCCCCCCCCCGGGCCACGGGGCACGACCTGCTCAGGGAGCTACAGGCTACGGGCTCTGTCACACGAAGGTGCCCGCTGGCACACAGGGTCCCTCCAGGCGAAACTCGGCCATGAGAAAAGCTGGACTCAGGGAAGCAGGCGCGCTGTCTTTTACAAACAAGAAAAACGTAACCTGAAATTAGGGGTCATTCTTATAAACACAGACAGACCCTCTGCGGGGCTGCAGCCAGCGGGCGGGGGGGGGTGGGGCGCGGGGAGCAGCACCTGTGGTTCGGTCCGGCTCCACATTTAAAGGGGTGACTAAGCAGGCGGCAGGGAAGGCTTCTGACAGGTGTGCCCTGAGGGGGGTCCTCTGCCTGTGCTGGTGAGCTCCTGGTCCGCTTCACCGTGGGGTGCGCTGTCTCACTGTGGGGTGTGCTGTCTCACTGTGAGGTGCGCTGTCTCACTGTGGGGTGCGGATGCCTCACCGTGGGGTGCGCGGTCTCACTGTGGGGTGTGCTGTCTCACTGTGGGGTGCGCTGCCTCCCTGTGGGGTGTGGATGCCTCCCTGTGGGGTGCGCGGTCTCACTGTGGGGTGCGCTGTCTCACTGTGGGGTGCGCTGCCTCACTGTGGGGTGTGGATGCCTCCCTGTGTGGTGCCCTGCCTCACTGTGGGGTGCGGAGAGCGGATGCCTCCCTGTGGGGTGCGCTGTCTCACTGTGGGGTGTGGATGCCTCCCTGTGGGGTGTGCTGTCTCACTGTGGGGTGTGGATGCCTCACTGTGGGGTGCGCTGTCTCACTGTGGGGTGTGGATGCCTCCCTGTGGGGTGTGGATGCCTCCCTGTGGGGTGCGCTGTCTCACTGTGGGGTGTGGATGCCTCCCTGTGGGGTGCGCTGCCTCACTGTGGGGTGCGCTGTCTCACTGTGGGGTGCGCTGTCTCACTGTGTGTGGGGCATGCCACTTCTCTGTGGGGTGCCCTACCTCGCTGCAGGGTGCACAGCCTTGCTGTGGGGTGTGGCTGCCACATGCCACCCCTACAGCCCAAGGACGCAGAACCAGCATCAGGCTCGGAACCCGGGCCAAGCTCTCCGAGGGCCAGGTGTTGGGACTTCCTGGGGGATGATTAGGGTTCATTATGTCCATCATCTACGCACCCAGGGCCTTCCCATGCGCTGCAGCCGCAGTGGGTCCCGCCCCTGGACTGCTGCCCTGGCGATGCCAGCTCTTTCTCTGAAGGACACCACGTGGTGTGAGAACGCCATGCACAACCGAAACCTCCAGAGACCTGCCTGGGTGTCCAGGGAGTCCGGCCCTCCCGGCCCTGCAGCTCTCAGCAGGCCCGGGCCAGGGCCAGGGCACCCCGCAGGGAAAAGGGGGCCCAGCCTGTGGAATAAGAGCAGCTCAAAAGGCGGTCCGGTTTCAGTAAGTCTCCGTGTATATTCCCGCCATCGTTAACGCCAATACGAAGAAGAAGGAACAGCAGACATGGCCACATGAAATTACTAAATACAGGAATGGTCTCCACCCAGCAAGCCAGCCCCAGGCCACCGCGGGAGGGGCAGGTCCCCTAACCTGTGACCAGAAGACGTAATAAATTCAGAAGCAACTCAGAAGATGCCGCAACATGAAACCGGAACAGACCAGTGGCCTCTCCCTCCTCTCCGGACTCCCCTGTCCGCGCGGAGAGCTGGATGGCCCAGCCCAGGAGTGGCCCGTGAGCGAGGCAGAAACGGAGCCCCTGAGGGGGTGGCGGGCTTGGCTGCTTTTCTCGCTTTAGTTTGGCCACCACGCCTTATTTCCTGTGGAACGGCAGCAACACGGAAACGACTTCCAGTGCAATGTTCCCAAAGCTTCAGGGCGCTGCGCACCCGCCTCCCCCCCAGAAACGCAGCTCAGAAGGAACGCGCAGCCAACAGCCTCCTGCGCGCTTCTGCAGGTCATGGCCAGCAAGCCCCAAGCCCCGGCCTGGGCCACGCGCCACAGACACACGGGGAGGAGAGAGATCTCCTACGGGCCCATCTGCTTGTCCATCAGCCACAGCCCTCGCTGGTCACCGACCCCTCACCGACCTCAGGGGGGCAGGGGGCGGCTACGGCCTTTGCAAAGGAACTTGGACATTCGAAAGGCTTTGAGTCCTCACCGTAGTAACCAAGTCAGATGCCGAAACTCTGCAAACGCGCCCTGGCCCGTGACCGCAGGGCTTTCAGGGCTCATCATGCGGCAGCCACGTCTGTGGCTCACCGGGCGGCATCGCCCTTAAATCCCCACGAGAGGAATCTGTGCCTGGAGCCTCGGGTGGGTCAGCGAGCGGCTCCTCACCCGCAGGCCGAGGCAAGAGCCTGACTCCCAGAGAGTGGGCAGCGGAGCGGGCAGGGGATCGCCGGTTCCTGGGCTGGTCAGCAGCTATGTCCTGGCAGACCTCCTCCGCAGGTGCTGCCCTGGCTCTGGGTGTCCCCTGGGAATGAGGGTCCTGTGTGTGGGCAGCACTAGTAGGTGCGAAAGAGGGGGCCCAGGGACCCTGCCCCTGAGGAACCCAGGGGGCAGCAGCCCAGGGAGAGGATGAAAGTGGGGAGGCTGCAGGGAGGCTCTGGGGGAGGGGGAGGGCCCCGGGGGTGGCTCCCCCCCCCACACCGGGGCTGAGGTCAGGAAGGCCCCTCTGAGGAGCCTGTGTCTCAGCAGCTCTGAGATGGAGAGGCGGAGCCCTGGCAGCTGAGTGCTAGGACTGGGACTCTTCACAGGGAGGGAGGAAGGTCAAGGAAAGGTCAAGGGCTGGGGCATGGGGCTGGGCCATGGGGCTGGGACATGGGGCTGGGCCATGGGGCTGGGAGTTGGGGCTGGGAGCTGGGGCTGGGCCATGGGGCTGGGAGCTGGGGCTGGGAGTTGGGGCTGGGAGTTGGGGCTGGGAGCTGGGGCTGGGCCATGGGGCTGGGAGCTGGGGCTGGGACATGAGGCTGGAACATGGGGCTGGGCCATGGGGCTGGGACAAGGGGCTGGGAGCTGGGGCTGGGCCATGGGGCTGGGCCATGGGGCTGGGAGCTGGGGCTGGGACATGGGGATGAGACATGGGGCTGGGACCTGGGGCTGTGAGTTGGGGCTGGGAGCTGGGGCTAGGACCTGGAGCTGGGTCCTGGGGCTGGGACCTGGGGCTGGGTCCTGGGGCTGGGAGCTGGGGCTGGGACATGGGGCTGGGCCATGGGGCTGGGAGCTGGGGCTGGGACATGGGGCTGGGCCATGGGGCTGGGAGCTGGGGCTGGGACATGGGGCTGGGCCCTGGGGCTGGGAGCTGGGGCTGGGACATGGGGCTGGGAGCTGGGGCTGGGCCCTGGGGCTGGAGCTGCCTGGGCTGTGCTTAGCGGGATTGTGCCACATGTTCCCTGGGATGGCTTCTGTCCGCGGGCTGACTGCTCAGCTCCCAGTGAACTGGTGTGTGAAGTGCCCGCTGCCAGTCCCCGGGACCCCAGCGGCAGCTCCTGGAGCTGGTGCAGCTGGTTCGGGGCTGTGCTTGGAGGAGCTGTGTCGTCCCTCCTGCGACCATCATGGGTAACAGCAGCACCGAGATTGCCATCTCCAGGGCTTCCATTGTGCGAACTGGATTTCTCGTTTTCATTCATTAAATGTCTCTGCAGGGAGGAGCATGAATGGACCCGGGACTGTCCACATCCTTTCTTCCTTTTCCGTTGAGACTATTATATCCACACGATTTCCCAGCTTTCTCTTTCCTCTACCTTCTTCACACACAAAACAAGTAGTGTGCAGGTTCACGCCCCGAGGGGCACGTCTCTGATGGTCCTAACGCCAGCCACGGAGTAGCGAACCTCCAAGAGACTGAGACAAGACTCAAAGTGGCGCACGGTCTCCAGTTTGCTTATACATTTCGTGGCGTTGGCAAATACGATGCTAACCAGTAAGGTGCTATCCAGAAGAAATCAGTTATTATTGCTACAGAGTAATAACCGCAATGGACTGAAGAAGCCGAGTTTGATTCCGTGTTGGACAGGATCCCATGTTGTCCCAAATACCTGCTGCCCCCCACACCTCCCTCACCTCCCCCACATTGTATATGGCATCCCTGCAGCCTGCCTGCTCTCGGGCACCTGAGGGGGCCTCCGTGCCAAACACAGGGCAAAATCAAAAGAGCAATTAAAAATAACCCTCCTCAAGATAATACAATCTAAACACGGATTGCGAGACAGATATGTCGGGGGCCTTAATGGTTAAACCCTAAATGATTCTTACTTCCAGAAAGAAGAAAAAGGGGAGGGGCCTTGTTCTTGTCAAAAGAAGTTAAGGTAACAGTTTCTTCAAATGCATTCCTTCCACCACCCCTCTTATAAAACCCAGGGCCAAAGCCACCTTCACACCGAGAGGAGCCGAGTCCGGGGGCGGGGGGATGAGAGAGGATTCCCCAAGGACACGGTGCTGACAGCCTGGGCGTTGCGGGGACTCAGGGGAAAGGGCGCTGAGTACGTCGCCTCCCTTTCTTTCTGGGTCCGACCTCCCTCCTATCTCGTCTCAGGGGAGCTCTTCCCACGTGACGGGCTCCTGCCAACGCAGAACTGGATTTTCTTACAAACCCTTGAATTTAGTTTTTAGCCTGTTCTTTACTCTTTTCTACCCTCCACTGCCATGTAATTTTTATGTATGTATGTATGCATGTATGTGTGTGTGTGTGTATTCATTCATTCATTCGAGTTTGGGACAGTTAAAGGGCTGCCAGCGTGAATGAGGAAGTGATCACTGGGCCTGGAGGAAGAAGATCTGAGCGAAGTTCTCGGGAGACCGTCGTTGGCTTTTATACTGAGAACAAGTCTCTTAACCTCTTTGAGTCCGAGTGTCCCCAACTCGGAAATGGAGACGTGATCCACAGGATTGCTGTGAGATTAAAAATAGTGGACGCGGCCGAACCGGTTTGGCTCAGTGGATAGAGCGTCGGCCTGCGGACTCAAGGGTCCCGGGTTCGATTCCGGTCAAGGGCATGTGCCCTGGTTGCTGGCACATCCCCAGGGGGGGCGTGCAGGAGGCAGCTGATCAATGTTTCTCTCTCATTGATGTTTCTGGCTCTCTATCCCTCTCCCTTCTTCTCTGTAAAAAATCAATAAAATATATTTTAAAAAAAAAATAGTGGACACAGATGCTCCTCTGAAGGAAGCACAGGTTTGCCCTGGCTGGTGTGGCTCAGTTGGTTGAGCGTTTCCGCGCACCGAGAGGTCACTGGTTTGATTCCTGGTCAGGGCACATGCCCACTGGAGGTCCAATCCCCCGGCGGAGCTCATGCAGGAGGCAACCAATCTCTCTCTCTCTCGTTCTCTCTCTCTCTCTCTCTCTCATAAAAACATACTGTAAAAATAAAGGTTCTATTTATTTGCAAATAGTATAAATCAGCTTCTCAAAGCAGTTGCAAAATTCAGTTCAGCAGCAAAAGGCACACGTTTGACTTGCTGTGAAAACGGAAGAGAAGGAATTTCAACATCAGATTACCCCACCTTCACCTACCCCATCTATCCGGTCAGCCCCCAGTCCATTGGAGAGGGACGCGGAGCACAGAGCAAGGCCAGGCCGATGGGCTTCGAGAATTAATCTCCTCAACAGCAGGAAACCCTCACTGTCCTTTCTGTTCGCCCCGGGAGCCGTATCTAAAGACATCGCCATTACTGGCTAAACACAACGGATTAGCAGGGTTCAAAGGTGAGTGCGCTCAGGTCTGCCAGGCCCCATCCAGCAGAGGATCTGAGACGCACGCGTGGAGATGAGAGAGCCGAGGATTAGGCTCCGTTCCTGGGATGCTCCGCATGATTATTTCTGGATTAAAAGATGATTAAAGAACAGGACACCCCGAATGCAGACGGCACAGACAGGCCCCGCAGCCACTTTTAGTGAAAAGTCCCTAGAAGGCGGTGATGAAATAAAATGAGCATAAAGACCAGCGGTTCTCAACCTGTGGGTCGTGACCCCGTTGGCGGTCGAACGACCCTTTCACAGGGGTCGCCTAAGACCATCCTGCATATCAGATATTTACACGACGATTCATCACAGTAGCAACATGACAGTTATGAAGTAGCAACGAAAATAATTTTATGGTTGGGTCACAACATGAGGAGCTGTATTTAAAGGGCCAGAAGGTTGAGAACCACCGATATAGACCGATGACAAATAGACGACAAACCATAAGGCACTGCCCCACGTGGGAATCCAGACGCACAGGTACTTCCTCCCTTTCCCCCAAAGCACGCTGTGCATTCAGCTGTGGCCTTTCTTTTCCTTTAAGGAGGGGAAGCGTCAGGGAGCGGCTGCCGCTGGGAGGGGAGGCCGAGCTGTGCAGCGGTCACTGCTGTGCGGTGGTCACTGCGCGAGGCAGAGGCTGCCAAGAGAAGGGAGGCTGGAGAAGGCCCTGCCGCTGCCTCCTGTGAATAAACGAGAAACGTCGCGATCTCTTCAGCAGCAGGCTGCAGTGGGTGGCTGACGTGTACCCATCAGTGGGTGTCTACAGGCACGTTCACTAACTAGACGTACGTTTAAAGGGCTTTCAACTTTCAGAATATTCGGAACCTCACATCCCAGGTGTCTATAACCTCTCTCATTCCATTGAAATGTCCTGTGCCATCAATGTAAGGGTAACTAGAATATCATTTATTTTAAAAACCTTAGAACTGACCTAGCTCCAGATCTCACCTCTCCAAAACGCCACATTATTAATGGGACAATGGAATGATGGTAGAGCTGAATTACTATCAATTACTACTAATTTAAAAAGGGATTTTGCAGCTTGCCGACTTTTTGGTTTCGTACCTACCGTCCATAATTGGAATCTGTTTCAATGTCATAATGGCTTCTACCGCCCGGCCGCTGTGGCTCCGCGGCTGAGCGTCCACCTATGAACCAGGAGGTCTCAGTTCGATTCCCAGTCAGGGCACATGCCCGGGGTTGTGGGCTCGCTCCCTGGTAGGGGGTGTGCAAGAGGTATCTCTCTCATCATTGATGGTTCTATCTCTCTCCCTCTCCCTTCCTATTTGGAATCAATAAAAATATAATTTAAAAAAGTAATGGGTTATATGCCTCTAACAAACTTACAATTCATTTTTCCAAGTAAATAGGTATTTTTCACTTCTTTTTCCAGTGCCTTGTCTCCAAAGTGTGTGAATGGCTTTATCTATAACACACACACACACACACACACACACACACTTAAAATCAGACTCAACACATGGTGTGTCTTAGGGCATGTGAGCACCCAGCTTTGAATGGTGGGTCAGTGGGACTAAGGAAGAGAAGGGCTTAAGAAAGGAAAGGAAAGGAGATTTGCCTCTAAGAGTTGGTTCCCTGGCTACGGGAGACTCAATAAAGCGAAGTGACAAACTAGTTTAGCTTCTGTGACTGGGGTTGAATTTGTGTGAAGGGTGGTTGGGGAGGTGGGGAGGTTTACACTAGAACTTTCAGATATTCAGAAATGGACACCCCTTTCACGGTCAACAATGTCCCCTACTTACAGCGTCTTTAACTTGGGAGCAGGGCAGTGTGGGCATTACGTGGCCCTCTGTGTCCGCATCAGAATATTTTCACTCTCAAAGCGGCGTAGCTTAGGCATGACCTCAAATATTAAATTCCCTACTAAGTTAACTACTAGCAAAACCAACAAACAACACTTAATGTATGAGCAGCTTATGATTAAGGTCTTGGAGAATTAGACTAACTTAAATTTTTTAATTTAGAGAGGAAGGGAGAGGGAGAGAGAGAGAGAGAAACATCAATGATGAGAAAGAATCATTGATGGGCTGCCTCTTGCATGCCCCCTACTGGACCGAAATCAAACCCCGCACCTTCAGTCTGCAGGCCAATGCTCCAACCACTGTGCCAAACCGGCTAGGGCTAAATTAATATTTTTGAATCATTACATTATTTTTAAAAATCTAAGCGAATGACTGCTTCTTTGCAAATTCATTTGGCAATTAATCTCAATTGAAAATGTTTAGATGTTCCCATCTATTTTAATTTTGAAATCAAAGACTCACCACTTTATTTTACACGTTGGCGAGTTTAGGTAAGTCTGTTAAACTGGGTCTGGCATTTCTCAGGAGTGGGAGGGCCTAACATCTTCCTCACGGGGTCCCGGGAAGATTCCGGACGATGACGGATGTGGGAAGGCCTTGTGACAATGGCGGGTTCACGCAGCTACAACATGAATAAATGGAATCATTTTCACTCACAGTGTGAAGCCCAAAGCACAGACACATCTGCAGCTGAAGTTAATAACTGTGAACTCTGCCGAAAATCAGTTGAAACTTCAAAAAACAAATTCAAATGTAATACAACATGGATGTTTATGAGGGTGTTAAGTTGTAACCTCTGAGAATACTGGCATTGCCAGGACATAATGGACTGCATTTTCTATGTATTGTAGCTGGGTAATTAGGAAGTCCTTATACAAATAGTGAAGAATGCTCTAGAAGACAATGATGACTAATTTACCTGGGGACCCTCCCAGCTTCCTGTCCACCTCCTTTCAGGACCTCTGACTCTTACACGTTGTCTTCAAATCCCTCAGAATTGTGAGATTTAGACATATAACTATAGAAACTATAGAGTTTCTATATATATTTATGCAGTGGTTCTCAACCTTCTGGTCCTTTAAATACAGTTCCTCATGTTGTGACCCAACCATAAAATTATTTTCGTTGCTACTTCATAACTGTCATGTTGCTACTGTGATGAATCGTCATGTAAATATCTGATCTGCAGGATGGTCTTAGGCGACCCCTGTGAAAGGGTTGTTCGACCCCCAAAGGGGTTGCGACCCACAGGTTGAGAACCACTGATATATATGTGTGTGTGTGTGTGTGTGTGTGTGTGTGTGTGTGTGTCTTATATATAAAACAACTTACACTCAGTTCTGGAATAAGCACCAAGTTTATGACAGAGGGTGAAATTGTATATTTTAACGCTTTTCGGGGTAATGTGGGGCAGAGCTGATTAGCGGGCCAGGCTTCTCCCCTGGGATTGTTTTTACTCTATATGAGCCCCCACCTCTGCCATTTTTATTGCCCAGTGGCCCCTGCTGTGTGGAGTAAGGTGCCTTTGTCAATAGACAGGTTAGTATCAGCCCAGCTTTTTCCTCCTCGGTGCATCCGGGTAACTGTAAGGAGCCCTCCTGAGGCTGCTCCCTCCATCCGAGGCGTCTGCACCATCGGAGGCCTTGGACGGGCCCTTTCACCCTCTGCTCTCCCAGGCGGACTCTCAGAAGCTGGGACCTGCCTGTTCAGGAGGGTGTTAGGGCAAACCTCCACCTCAACCACTTAAAAGGACTGCCCTGCGCCTT
This sequence comes from Myotis yumanensis, assembly GCF_028538775.1. Lineage (NCBI taxonomy): Eukaryota > Metazoa > Chordata > Mammalia > Chiroptera > Vespertilionidae > Myotis > Myotis yumanensis. Next base: position 107,048,974 of record NW_027223756.1, read on the forward strand.
TCGCTTCCCTTAAAAGGCAAGTTTTGTTTTGTTTGTTTTGTTAATCCTCAGCTGAGAACATTTTTCAACTGATTTTTGGAGAGAGTGGAAGCAAAGGGGGAGACACAGAGAGAGAAACATCGATGTGAGAGAGACATCACTGGTTGCTTCCCACAGGGGCCCTGACCGGGGCCAGGGACTGAGCCTGCAACCGAGGCACATGCTCTTGACCGGAATCGAACCCAGGACGCTTCAATCTGCAGGCCAACACTCTGCCCACTGAGCAACACCGGCCAGGGCAAAAGACAAGTTTTAGAGACAAATTTTCATTGGGCTTCCCCTTGGTGTCCAGACTCTAGGTCTTACATTCACACCAAGGGGCGGGGGGGGGGGGGGGTCACAGGCGAGGCACACGATTTGTGGGGTGCGTGCAGGACCTCCTGTTCCAAGATGAAGAGAACACGCCGGTGGCAGCAGAACGCAGCGGGGAACAGGCGGCTGTGTGCGCCCTGGGGGTCATGTACACTCAGTACAGAAACGGAGCCAGCGGTCTGAGGACGACAACAGGCAGGTATGCACTCAGGGCAGGCTGTGCACGGAGAGGCCAAAGGCCCAGGCACCTCTCAGCCTCCCGGATTCTGCCCTAAGCTCCCCCCGACCCCGGCGGGTGTATCCGGCTGCTAGCAGCTCTGGGAGAAACCAGCTGGCATCACCTACCCCGTTTCCCACCCGGGGTATTTCCATATTCTAGGGTCACCGTGGAACAAAAGTGAACTTTAGAAATGAAGTCATCTTTTGGCGGATGTTGCTCTCATACCAGGGAAGGCCTTGGGGACAGGGTGGGGACTGGGTGGGGAGCAGGGTGGCGTCCCAGACCCTCTCAGGCCTCAAACTCTGAAGGTCCCCAGAACAGAGCTGCCGGGACTCGAGGCCGGGGAAGAAATGCCCCTTTTTCTCGCTTCGCAGGTGTTGCTGCGGGCGCCGCTGTCTGGCCCCTGTCACCCCCGTGGACGACAAATCCCTCTGCAATGGCAGGACCCCGTGACCTCTGAGTCCTCCCCAACGTGACGCTTTCGATAACGTCAGTGAGCGTTAGTGACTGATGTGATTCCGTATAAAATTACAACCTTATTGACCGCTGTCAACATAGGAATCATATTTAGATTTAAGTCTAGTGTATCCTTATGTGTCCAGTGTATTTATTTCTTTTTTGCCTTTCAATGTATTTTAAACAATAGAACCGAAGTGGGTTAAGTACATTTATCCTTGTGTTTGTCTTTAAAACGGACTGATAATGTAATCAGACACACGTTGTGTTACAGGAATAAAATGCATAATGTTGCACTTGGCAGTGCCTACGGCCCAGAGCACGTATGACCCAGCAATAGAGGGCGTGGCTACTTTCGTTTACTTTTTTAAAAAAAAATATGTATTTTTATTGATTTCAAAGAGGAAGGGAGAGGGGGAGATAGAAACATCAATGATGAGAGGGAACCATTGATTGGCTGCCTCCTGCACGCTCCGCACTGGGGATCGAGCCCGCAACCCGGGCATGTGCCCTTCACCGGAATCGAACCCGGGACTCTTCAGTCTACAGGCTGATGCTCTATCCACTGAGCCACACCAGCCAGGGCTGCTTTGGTTCACTTCTCACTGCGTGTGCTACGAATGGTAACCATCGCACTCCGGGGCCACGCGCGCCTGCTGGCAGCACCGAAGACGGAAAAACTCACCCCCGAGATACCAGGTCTTTTACACTCACTTCCTTCCCCTTTGAGACGTATTTTCAAGTAAGGACCACGGTGCCGCCCCTCCTTCTGTTGATGAACGATCCAGATGTGGTATTTCATGTCTTGACATTTGTTCTATAGTTTCTATATTACAACTTAGAAAATAGCCCTGGTGATTTACATAAAAAAAAAGGTCCTTCCCTCCCCCCCCTTGCCCCTTGACAAATCTTTCTGAGTTTAGTTTTTCCTGCTTATTCGATCAGTTTCAGTCTCGTAGTCTACCTCGATCTGTGTATATTGGGACATCACCTCAGAGAACGAGATGTAGTTATGACGACGTTTAGCTGAGATAAAGCACTTTGTTTAATTCCGTGCCTAATTTGTGGCTCTGTCTGTAGGTTGTGGACTAGATGGTCCCTGAGCACACAGCTGGCGGCAAAGGGCGTTGACCTTGATTTCACGTGGGGAAGAAAAAACACAGACAGCAACGCGTGCAGCGGCCTGTGATACCGGCTGAAGTCATCCCAACGAGAAGATAGACGTTGCTAACCCACTTTCTGCTATTTGGCGATTATGTTAACATCACACACCGCAGGGCAGGGGCTAAGAGCTCCGCTCACATAACTTCATTCCCAACCATGCGTAATCGTGTTTTTATTGAGTTCCTTCCAAACTTTACATAACCCCATTATTTCTAGAAAATGTTTTTCTTCTCTCATAACTATATAAAATGCAACGGACTCTTTCAAAAGAATAATTAGAGGAGACATCTGATAGGTTAACGATATACCTGATGCCATTTTTCTTTTCTAAAGAAAAGAGCCAGAGCGTTCACAAGTGAAACTAAAAATAAATACCTCAGAGAAACAGATGAAACACTGGATATGTGTCATGTTCAAATTTGCTGCAGGAAGACATTAACAAATGAAAACCAAAAACTCTTCACCAACTTGCTAAAATAAATCCATTTCCAAGGGATCCGGAAATCCCTGGAGGAGTGAGGACGCGTAGCCTGGGAAGTTTCTATACTGATAAACGCGAGGTCTGCGGACTTTAAAGGGAAGTTTAACTCAAGTCTGGCTCCGTGAGTTCTTGCAGAAAACGCTCGTTGTAACGGGACCCGATATCCCGCTGCTCAGAGTGACGTCTGTCTGCTCATCTCCACGGGGAAAGCTGCAGAAACCCAGCACTCATTCTCTTCCATTCCACACTCCACCCAGGCCCAACACCTCACTCTCCGTTTCTAAAACGCAGTAAGAGCAATGCCTCTCTTATTCGGGGGAGTTAATATTACACCGCTCGTGTTTTCAAAATATAGGGTGTCCCAAAATTCACGCAAGATTTGAATTTTGCGTGAGCATTAACAACAACAAAAAATAAAAGCCTAATTTTACTTGGTTTATTGAATCAGATACTAATATCTGTTGCCCTTTGATTTCAATGCCTTCAATTTGATAAGCATGACCAAGTACCAATGATGGCCCAGTGGCAGGGACAATGAAGACCAATGAAGAACACGGCTTTGCGTCTGTGCCAGCAAAGCCGTGGAGGCCATTTCCTCGATGTGCTATTCCATACATAACCCTATACTGTATACTTTATGAATCAATAAAAAAATTTACATTTTTTAATTATAAACCTGTGTTTTCTATCAAAATTACTTCTTGCGTGAATTTTGGGACACCCTATACTTCAAAAGACGAGAAAGCATGGGTCTGTCGGTTTGCAGTTGCTGGTAAAATCCCAGCGAGCCGGGGGAGGTGAGGACCGAGCGTCTGAAGACGTGTGTTCAGGAAGGAGGCAGCCAGCACACACCTGCCTCGGCACTGGCCTGGGCACTGGCCTGGGCCCGCGGGCTGCCGGTCAGCCAGGGCAGGTGTCAGCTCGGAAGTGGCGAGTGACGCTTCCCACACCCACAGAAACGCAGACTCACACTGTGGTGGTGGCGTTTCTCCCAGAAACCTAACTGGATTTACAGTCAACCTACCACACTGTGAGGCAAAACACCATTAGCGGTTCTGTGTCTCCACCCATCCGATGCGATTTCTTTTTAATAACAACAACAGCAACAGCAGCAGCAAAAATCAACACGTGGAAGCAGAACTGCCCCCATCCTGGACGCCGATCCGCATTCATCGTACGGAGGACAAATAAGGCAGAATCTGGCCTAACAAGGCTCTAAACGGCAGAGCATTTTTAAACGGAGTAAACATCGGAGGACTTTAATTTTCAAATCAGTTTTCAAAGCAAAGGTTTGGGTTTACCGTTCAATGATAACTTGCTTAGCGGTTGCTTCCACTAAGCCAGCGGTTCTCAACCTTCCTAATGCCGCGACCCTTTCATACAGTTCCTCATGTTGTGGTGACCCCCAACCATAAAATTATGTTCGTTGCTACTTCATAACTGTCATGTTGCGACTGTTATGAATCGTCATGTAAATATCTGATGTGCAGGATGTATTCAGGCGACCCCTGTGAAAGGGTCGTTCGACCCCCAAAGGGGTGGCGACCCACAGGTTCAGAACCGCTACACTGAGCGGTCGTGAGCCAGCAGGAAAGAGAAAGTCACCGCCTTCGGAATCCTCGCTCCAGAATAAATAGTTAGAGGGTCTAGACACCGTTTCAAGGTCCAGTGAAGAATCCGAACGGTTTTTGTAGGCGACGCTTGCCTTTGACCCAACACAGATGACTACGGGATAGGCTTCCTGTGACGGGCACGCGGCGGCTCCTGCTGCGGGTGTGTGGCTCCCCAAAGCAAGACCCGACAAGAAGTGGGTGCGTGGGCCCCCAAGCAAGACCCGAGAAGAAGACAGGGAGCAGAAACAGTGTGAGAGCGCTTCTTAGCCACCAAAACCAACCACCTTACCGCTGGGGAAAGGAAGGAAGGAAGACGACAGTGATTTTTGTCAGCGCAAACATCCTCTCTCGATCTGTGTGCACTGGGACGAGACGTAGCTACGAGGACTGCTGGCTGGGATGAAACATCCAGGCAGAATCATCCCGTCTCCAGCACCTACTCACCCTTCAGGCAAAGCGAAAAACTAAGTCCTGTCTCCACCACCACGACCACCAAGGCAGTCACGTTTTAAAGAAAAATTCTGGCCTCTGGACAGACTGAGTAAAACTTCTACGGACACGGACACAGGAACCTAACAGACAGACATGTTATTTCTACTGTTCCCCCTTTCGTTTCAAATAATGTGTTCGTTTTACTAAAACATATATCCCCCCCCCCCCACCCCCCGCCTTTCCCGTAACACAGAGTCTGGTCAGTGACTCCAAGTGAGAAAATGAAAATGTGGATCGCCGGGTTCGGGAAGCCAGTGGAAAAAGTCGCTCCAGGCCTGCCCGCCTGGGGATCCTGGGACGGGGCCTTCCCCAGCTGGCCATGGCCGAGGGTGTGCCTCCGCCCTCCTGACTGTTTCCCATTCGTGCTTTCTACACGGGGTTCCCAGACCCAGGACAAACACACTGGCCCTGGGGGCTGCCCTCACGCTTGGAAGGATGTTTTTCAATTATGTCTGTTTTGTGACATCTTAGATAAAAGCTGGATCTGCAAGTGATTAAAAGATGTTTTATAGTCATGGTTCCATTCCTGCTGAAATAAAGGCGTAATTTAAACCACACACAATTCACAGCAATTTAGGCCCATTACAGAGTTCTAGCTTCTTTTTTATGGTAGTTGCTAATTAAAGCAGAGTGTTCCCGCCCGCGGAGCCTGCGAGGGCAACATACAGGTTTAATGAGTAAAACGCCTTGACACAAAAATGAAAACAATACGGAGACGAGGCGGCCAGCTGCCCGCGCTGAGCGTGCGGTGCAGGCCCGGGCGCCCACTGGAGTCAGAACTGCCCAGAACGAAGTCCTTTCTTTCTTCAAAGGAAGACACACAGGTTTTTATTTTATTTCATTTTATAGGAACCTGAAAGAGTGCTCATTTCTCTAACTTCTGAGCCCCCCATTCCCAGCTGACCCAGCCCCAAGAATTTAAACTCACTGGCATCACGTTTAAAGGATAAATGATGAGGTATTTTAATATAATCCTGAATACAGGTTTAGATTGAAAATGGGAATTGGGACCGTCATTAATTACGTTGCCAAATTTTCCGAACTTTCAGAAGCCAGATGGAGGCAAACGGGGGCATTTCAAGACCGCCGCCTTCTAAAGTTCAGGGGTGAAAACTTGGACACAGTGACAGTGTCTCTGACATCTGAGACATCCCATGTGCAGAATGAGTGTGAGGAATGTATACCCGTTCGGGGGGTTCCACTTTCTGACACCACTGTAATAAGAGACGGACATAAAGTCAAACCTAAGATAAGCACAACCACCAGCCAGGGTTAGGGCCTCATTACCACCCTTAATAAGCAGCCATGAATCACAGCAAATTCCGATGGCCTCCCATGCCCTGGGCTCAGCGGGAGGAACTGCCCTGGCATCTGTCTGTCCCTCCCACCTCTGGGGACAATGACAGGCAATGCCATCACGCCCTCACTCCCCTCGGAGGGAGGCCTGCTCTCTAGTCTGCAGCCCAAGCCTCCAGCTCCTGCGCAGGGGGCGGAGAAGCAAGGGGTCTATTGATTTCCATTGAGGACGCCCAGGTCCTCAGGGGCGGGAGGGAAGCGAGGGGGTGGGGGAGCCCCCCTTGGGAAGAGAAAGAGTTCAGAAGTGAGGCAGGGGGAGGGGGTGCACAGGGTGGGGCAGGGGGTTTAGAGAGAACAGCAGCTGCATGAAGAAATAAATTCTTCTTTGTGACTTGGCTGGATCGAAATATAAGTAAACAAATGTAACTAACCCAAGTTGCTCCAAACCTCAGTTTTTTTTTTAAAAGAAGCTACCCAGAGACGCTTGCTCAGGTTCATTTCCCACTCAAGGTCCTGGTTTCGGGTGCTCCCTGAACCCAAAGCAGGAGAAGGACAGCGCCCGAAGGGGACCGGGACCCAGACTGGGACAGCTCGGCCGGCACCGGGACCTCGGCGCGGGCGTCCAGCAGAGAAGAGGGCGCGCCCCAACACCGCAGCCTGCGATGTGCCGAGGGCGCAGCTGGGACCCAAACCGCTAGTCTGGGCTCCCGAGCGCCCGGGCTGCTCCCCGCTCGGTCCTGCAGGCGCGACGGCTACAGCGAACCCCGCCTCCCGCCGGCCCGGCTGGGGCGCGACGCCGGTCCCCGGTTCCCTGGCTGCACTGCTCGCCCGGCAGAGGGTCGGGTCTCAGGCCGGCCGGCTCGGCTTGGCAACTCCCAGGACCCTCGCCTGCCGAGCGGAGGGCGACGGGGGAGCCGTCTGGGGCCAAGTCGCCGGGGATCCCCGCGCCGGGGCTGCCCGGTCCGGAGCCCGCACCCTGTGCGCCGCGCGCCCGCCGGCCGGACGAACCCTCAGACGGCGCGTGGAGGGCAGGAGCCGGGGAGCCGCAGCCGCCCGCGGGTGAGCCAAGAGAGTGTGCGGACCGAGCCGGGCTTCTCGGAGCCGGGCTTCTCGGAGCCGGGACCCCCGCCGGTCCACCCCCTCTCGGGGCAGCCGGGACTCCGAGGACACCCGCCCGCGCCCCCAGGCCCGGAGCTCCCGGGAGCCGGAGCCCTCGCCAGCGGGGACCGAGTGGGGGATCCGCGTGCCTTTCCCGGGGGCGGCAGCGCCCCGCGGGCGGGTCTCGGGTCGGGGTGGCTCCCTCCCCACTCACCTGGAAAACCCGCGGGCTCTTCCCGGGGGAGAGGAAACTCCGTCCCCGCGCGTCTGCGCCGAACGTCCACGTCCCGCGGCGGCCAGATGCGCGCCCAGCACTCGGGACCCGGGGGCCGGGGCGGAGGCGGCGGAAAGCCGGGGAGAGCCCTCGCCGGGCTCCCAACTCCGCGGGCGGCGCTGCGAACTTCAAAGGCGGCGAGGCTGCGGCGCGCGGCCGCCCAAGTTGCCGCGAAGTGGAGCGGGCGCGGCGGGAGGCGCTGGGCCGGCGGGCGGGCGGGCGCGGGGATCGGGGCGCACGGGCGGCGGCGGCGTTGGCGCGGCTCGCTCTGCTCTCTGGCGGCTCCGAGCTGGGAGTGTGAGTTGGCTCCCGAGTGTCACCGCTGAAGCCCGAGCCCTCCCCCTCCCACCCCGCTGCCCGCCGCCCCTCCCTCCCTCCACTGCCCGCTGCCTCCCCAGTTCCTCCCTCCTTCCCACCCTCCCGCTGCGCGCCACCGTGCGCGCGCGCGAACACACATCGCGCACTCACACTCGCACGCACACTCACACACAGCCACACGCACACCCCGCGACCCCGTGCTCCCCAAACCCGGACCCTCGCGGGCGGCGTCGCGGGAGCCAGCCTAGTGCGGTCCTGCCTCCCGATGGAGGGCCAGGGGAAGGAGAGGGAGGCCCATCGGGACCCCGTCCAAGCCTCAAAACCCAGGGCGGCGGGGACGGGGAAACCCAGGTGCACAGCGAGGAGGCTCGGGTGGACTCGGGGCGGGGTGGGGCCGCGGCAGGAGGAGGTGAAGGCGGAGGGCCCAGGGCGCGCGCTGTGCCTGCGTGTCCGCGGTCCCCAGCCCGCCCTGCCCACCGCGAGGCCCGCGCACGCACCCAGCCTCCTGCGGCTGGAACTCAGCAGCTGTTTTAACAATTGAAAGGGGCCCTGCAGACCCTGAGAGACGGCAGAGTGAGGGCAGCCATTCAGGCAACCGGGTAATTATGATAAGAAGTTAGCCAATTAGCAACCCGGCCTGGGCCTAGGAAAGCCCAAGGGGAATGGACCGAGTGACTTAGCGATCTCATTCTCACAACCGCAAGCCCAGTTTCCGGCAGACCTGCTGTTTACACTCCCGAATCTTAAGTTCCCGGGACATATAGTGTATGAAGATACAGAGCCAGTACTGAGGCCATGAAAACGACTGGCCCTCTTCTCATATCCCGGCGAAACCGAAACGACAGTAAATAAGATGAAAATCCACCTTCCCCAAAGCATATGAAACACTGTGGCCTTCTGGGGAAATACCAGGTCGCAGAGGGCTGTCCCATGAGGTGCCCGAAGCTTCTGGCTCCTCGGGATTTATGAAGATTTATGAAGCCGTTGGCCCGCCACCAAGTCGCTCTGTGGAGCCATAGACCCCTCAGCGCTAAGAGGGACTCGGCGGTCCCTGTGCAGGCGAGATGATGACATGGGAAGATCTGGAAAGACACCCTGCACTTAGGAAACGGGACCCAGAGCCGGTCACCGGAGCCTTCATTAAGGTTCCTCCAGTGCCCGCTGCGTCCCAGGCCGGCCTTGGTGCTGCGATTCCAAGGTGAGACTTGCTGGCCTCAAAGGCGCTCACAGTCTGGTGGGGAGGCCCAGGTATGAATGAAGGGTGCTGAGGGCTGATAGGTGTCGTTACCTGCTCTGCGGTGAATGGCGCGCCCTTCTAGAAGGCTCTGTGGGCAGACTTGAGGGTAGGGTTTGAGTGCCTTGTTCTGAAGGAGGAGGAAGAGAAGGCCAGGCAAATACGGACCCAGGATGGAAGGGCATTCCACGCACAGAGAGAAGCGGGGGTGGGGGTTGGGGGGAGGTTAGGACAGTGTCAAAGGGCATGGCGTGCCCTGGGAGCTGAGGCGTCTGTATTGCAGCTGACGTCCCGAGAGGCCAGGCAGCACCAGGCTCTATGCCCCAAAGAACCAGAACTTTCTTGAAGGTGGTTTGTGGTTGGGAAACTGGTAAGGGTCTTACACAGGACAGATTTTAAGGTTTTTAAAGTATCGATAGGAGTTTTAGAAAGTCATATCTGGGATTGCTGTGGAGAGGGGAAAGAGACAGCAATGAGAAGGTAGTTTCCAGAGGAGAAGTTGGGTCTGCGTGCGCAGCCGAGGCTGTGCGAGGCTGAGGAAGTACAGTGGGCAGCACCTCGCGGTTGACGGGATGTGGTCGGGTGGACGGAGGAGGAGTCTGGACCGGCTCCCAGGTTCCTGCGGGGCAAGAAGGCAGGTGCCGGTGCCCTGTGCCAAGAGAACACCATAGGAGGCTTGCAGGGGGCATGGGTGCGGTCTGCTTACATTTGTGGAGCTGGGGTGCATGAGACCCCAGCCGAGGCATCCATCAGGATGACCAGCATCCTTGAAGCCCGTGGAGGGGGGCAGCGAGGAGACTTAGGATGGGACATGGGGTGGGTGGAAGGAGAGCAGCCTGGGGAAGAGATGTAGAGACCGTGAGCGAGGGGACTCCGGAGAGAGCAGGGTGACGACCCACTGCAGGAAGGGACCTGCAGCCAGGGTCAAAGGTGGCAGGGAGATCTGCCCCCGAGGCGAAAGCCACTGCTGCTCTGCAAAATGTGCCCGTGATCGCTCCCTGAGCAGTTGTGGCGCACGGCCTGTGTGTGGGAAGGATCCAGACATGGGCAGGCAGAGAAGGCGGAGTCGTGGGGCACAACATAAGCTCACTGACCTCGCAGTGTGGCCCTGGGGGAAGGAGAGGCTGCTGGGGAGTTTCAATAAACCAAGGTTGAGACGGTACTTTAACATTGGCAAGAAACAATTAACAAGTTTTTAACATACTAAAAAATTAATATGTTAAAAATTTCTTTTTAAAATATATTTTTATTGATTTCAGAGAGGAAAGGAAAGAGAAACATCAATGATGAGAGAGAATCATTGATCAGCTGCCTCCTGCAGACTCCGTACTGGGGATCGAGCCCACAACCCAGGCACGTGCCCTGACAGGGAATCAAGCCATGACCTCCTGGTTCATAGGTCGACACTCAACCACTGAGCCACACGGGCTGGGTGAGCCCAAAAGACAGTAAAGTGACTTGTTAGTTCAGCCGATTCATGATAGACCAAATCGATGGGGAAGTTCCGTGAGAACTCTGGGAAGAGTATTGTTAAGAAAGTTCCTGAAAATAGCCCTGAACATCAGGATTTACATGTATCAATATTCCTTACCTGTTTTCTCAGAAAAAAAATAGGCCATTGGTAAGCCCGCCGGTCGTGTGTGTACGTATAGTTATGTAAGTAAGTATCTTCAGTGTTTGAGAGATGCAGGCAGTGTTCCACATCGGCTAGGACACGCATGGTCTCGTCAGACAGACTTGCGTTTCATCCGAGACTGGTAATTGTTTGCTGTGAGACAAGTTGACCCCACTGAGCTTTGGTGTTTTGTTTTTTCCAAGGATAAAAATGGAGCATACGATAGCCGGCTTGCAGATGTTTTGTGAGGATTAGGTAGTATGTCATCTTCAAGTGTTTGGCAGAGATTTGACTATTTACATCGGAATTTACTTTTAAACTACGAAATGCATAAATAGTCAACTGTGGGGGGGGGGGGGAGAAAAGTAAAGACCTATTATAAACTGAAGGGTGTGATTTCGGTCTATTTAAGAGAAGCCTGGGCCCTCAAAGTCCGGTCCTAGGTCCCGGGGTGGGGTGAGGTGGGCGGGGGGCGGGGTCATGAGGCCCTTTTATCAGGGTGTCTGCGAAGCCAGAGCTAGCGTCACTCACCTTTTTGAAGGTGTTGACGTTTGCACTGTTGGTACAAAAGCAATGGTGGGTAACATGTTGCCACCTTAGCACAGATCCAGGCAGTGGCCCCAGACTGTCCGCGTGGTTAACGTGACCTCCACGACCACCAGTGTCAGGGTTGCTTAAGATGGTTTTGATGAAGCAGTAAAACTATTCATCGTAGCCGAAACCGGTTTGGCTCAGTGGATAGAGCGTCGGCCTGGGGACTGAAAGGTCCCAGGTTCGATTCCGGTCAAGGGCATGTACCTGGGTTGCGGGCACATCCCCAGTAGGAGATGTGCAGGAGGCAGCTGATCGATGTTTCTCTCTCATCGATGTTTCTAACTCTCTATCTCTCTCCCTTCCTCTCTGTAAAATATCAATAAAATATATTTAAAAAAAAAAACTATTCATCGTATTGCAGTTCAACCCTCCATTCTGTGCTTTGAATAGTCTGTGTGGCCCAATGGGAGGCTCGCATTCACCTTTTCTGCTGGGTCCCAAGTTCAGTGTTTGTCCTGAACTGGAGCACGTGGGACCGAGCTGCGGGCGGAGCCGGCGGCGGTGGAACGTGGTTTACTGGGAGGAACCATGGACCGGCAAGCTGGCTCTCAGACAGGCACTGTTTTCCAAAACAAACGAAGTGAGCCCGTCACTCCGAGATAAGCGATTGGAAGTACTTATTTACTGTCAATTGAGAATCTGAGCTCACAAGTAGAAAACATACTGTTTCGGGAACTTGTATCCGCCACCGTGAGCTTGACAGTCTCCCAGCTGGGAGTCGCTTCTCAGACGGTGGCCATCTCTTTAATTAAGGCGGCTTTTGATACTGCGCAGTGCAATGTATTGCCGTTTGGGGGCTCCGTGTAATGCCGTGAACCGGTTCTTTCCCAGTGACCAGTAAAGTCGGATGTGATACCATCACGCCGGAGCCAGAGGCCCATTCCCAGCAGAAGTTAGACTGATGGGTTTTAACCTAACAGATGATGACAGTTAACTGACGTGATTTCTTACTCCACGGGGCAACAATACGGTTTAAGAAACTAGCATTGGTTGAGCTGTGGTGTAGCATAAGAGGACGATCCGAATTATTTGAAGAGGTTATTAGGATGCTGCTTCATTTTCCCGCCCCCAATCTGTGTGAAAGCAGCCATTCCTCGTTGACTTCAACCAGAACAATCTTGCAAAGGATTGCAAACAGGAGTGGAACTGGAACCCAGACACCGAGGGACGCCCAAAAGGTAGACCACGCCCCTCTTCTCAAGGAACTGTTTCCTTTGGAAAATATGCTATTTTCAGAAAAACATGTTGTTATTTATGGTAAAATGTAGGTATACGCCCGTTGTTTTTAACGGAATGAATGGCTTTTAAATTTCTGTATGAATTCCCAGTAGAATGAAAGTGGATAGAAGTAACCCACACACACAGAGCTTCCTGGGATCCTCGAGGACTTGAAGATTGTCGCGTGGAATCGCCCCAATCACGACACAGACGGAAGGACCCTCAGTGGCCTGGCAGGGGGCTCCCCTGAGCCTGGCCGCCACCTCGCTGCGTCGTACAGCCTGCTTCTCATCTTGAAGCAACGCACACAGACGCTTCTCCACCTGTGCTTCACTCGCTAGTGTTGTCGGTCCATCTCTACTCTGGGGACTAAAGGAACCGGAGGACCCTGCACTCAAACCCGGGAGCTTGTATTCTGCTGAGTCAGCCCCGGGCCTTCCCCTCCCCCACCCCCCGCAGAAGTTGTCCCATTGTTCTTGAAATTATTGTCCCCGGCCCCTTAGGAATTAACGGTTACCTCTGATGTGAGGACTCCTACGGACCGAAGCAGCGTGAGCCAGGAGCCTCAGTCACCTGTCATACTTCTGAGAGCATCCATTCACTTCACAAATATTGGATGAGCACCTACTGTGTGCCCTGCACTACCCTAGCTGCTGGGAATAAAAGAGTCAACAGGGCCTTGCTCTCCTGTATTCTGGAGGTGGGTTAGGGAATTACCACGCGACTTACTAAGGGAATCCTGGGGCCAGTCTGTGAGGGGGTGGGAGTGGGGCACCCAGGGGGATTCTTGGGGAAAGTAACATCTACACAGAGACCCAAAGGCGGCCCGTCATCTTGTATTGAAGGATGGAGGTGTGGAGCCAATGAGCATTTGAAGGAAGAAGGAACCACATGGATTACGAAATATTCAGGGTATGTTAACCAAAATATACATTCTTATAGGAATCTGCCTTAATGTAAAAAGGTGTAGATAAGACCAACATAATTTTCTGGAGTTTTAGTTTGAGAAGTAGAATAGGATATTTTTAAATCAATACAATACATTTAAATATATTTAACTTAAATCAGAATTACCATAGCCTTACAAAACTATTCATGGATTTAAAAAATATATATTAAACATTTTAGTAAAAACCCTCAAACAATTTTGCATGGCTCCCCAAAGGGTAGTCTAGCACACCGAAAGAAGCGGTGTTTATTCTTACTTTGTTTAAGGCGCTGAGCGAAGGCCTAGAGACATGGAAACAGTCCTTGGTGTTCGCAGGAAGGGGTCTGAGAGATGAGCTTCTCTCCTTCCCTGGTGCATTCGGTGCCTGGTTGCTGAGTGCCCGGCGCCTGCCGAGCGGGCGGACACAGCCTTAAAAAGACAAGGTGGGTCCCTGTTCTCTGGGAGCGTGCGGCACAGCAGTGACAGACTGGCTGGCTTTCAGAGACCCCCCAGCATCAGACCCCGTGACAGTGGCCGGGGCGGAGAAGTGATGGGAGAGAACCTTCCCACGGCCGGAAGGCTGAGGTGATGGAGAGCATCGAGGTGTCAGTGGAGAGGTTGAGAGGTGCACCAGGTGCGTTAGGGAAGAGACTAGGCCAGTTTGCCTTGCGGGGGGTGGGGGGGGGGGGCAGGTCTGCAGTGTGACTAACATAGAGAAGGAATTGGGGGCGCGGGTTGAGCTGGTGGAGTGACCATGTTAGAAGGAGGTTTGGTCCACGTTCCTCTTGGCGAGAATAGAACCTAAATGGATAAAACTCTGGAGCAAGCCCTGTCTGCCACACAGAGGGCTCACTCCGGTGTGTGCAGGAGGCATTCTCTTTTTCTGTTTAAAAACTCTTTATTGTTGGGAGTATTACAGATGTCCCTCTTCTTTTCCCCATTGCCCCTCCGGTCCCCGCGCCACCCAGGCCTTCGCCACCCTATTGTCTGTGTCCACAGATAATGCATGTATGCATCTAAGATCTTTGCTTAATCTCTCCCTGCCCCCCAACCCCCCTTCTCTTGGAGAAAGAGTCATTCCTTAGATTATAGTAAACGGCTCCTCTTGCATAAAGTCCCCTTCTTGTTTCACTTCTAAGTATATATCTGCGCATTCATTGCATTTCCTGGGAAGGTTTTTCCTTATCAGTATGTTGCGCTGTGCCGGTTATGTGATGGCAACACGAGCATACTTTTTAACGCGCCCAGAAAACAGTTTCTGAGAGCCCCCCGTGCCCTGCAGCGGGAGCCTCGGCCTGTGGGGCCCACCCCTGTCCTGTGGGCCGAGCTGCGTGGCCACATCGGCGTGGCCTGCTGTGTCCAGCACCCTGCACACACCAGCTCTGTAGCGACGGCAGCAGTGCGGTGAGGGTGTGGCACTATGTGCCCACAAACATCAAGAGACTAGGGCAGCACGGGCGGGTCGAGGGTAAAAATAAAGGGCTGGAAGGACCAGGGCAGAATGTACTCCTAGGTATAACAGGGAGCCCACGATGATGTGATGAGTATGTTCCTATGATTTGGGAGCGTTTAAGAATTGCTCCACTTCCCACTCCCCCCGGCTTGCTTAGGCGGGGCGGGGAAGAGAACTCTTTCTTTTATGCGGGCCACTGGCACGCACGCCGGGTGGCTGTTGCATGCGGTGACATCATACTGCCTAAGGCCGCCCGCACGAAGCCTGGTCATGTTTAATGCGAAGCTGATGGCAGCAGATGGGGTGGCGAGAACACAGCCTCTGAGCCCGTGGGGTTAGCCACCTAATAGCTTTGGGCCCACGTGAACTTGGAAAGTGACTTATTTCTTCCCTGGGCTCTGTTTTCTCACCTGTAAAATGGGATAGTAACATTTCCCTGCTGGGGTCATCGTCAGAATTAAACTGTTTTGAACATGTAAAGTGCCCCAAACACAGAACACTTGCCCCTCCCAATCAGAAAACCATTTTTAAGTGAAAAAAGGAAAATGAATGGAGCCTTTCAGAAGCTGCTCATGAGAATAAACAAGACGGTGATTTTGTTCCCGGGAAACCCACCGGTGGGCTCGGGCTGCCTGGCGCTGTGTCCAGTCACCAAGGCAGGTTGAATCACATCAGGCAATTACTGAGAAGGCCGGCCCACCAGGAAGACAGGGCGCTCACAGGCATCCACAACCTGTCTTGACAGGAAAGTGCAACCTGTCCACACAGTGTGTCCCTCCCTAAGGATATTGAAGAAACTAGCTTATCTATAAAAACAGCGCGGGTCTGCCCTAATCGGTTTGGCTCAGTGGATAGAGCATCAGCCTGTGGACTCAAGGGCCCCAGGTTCGATTCCAATCAAGGGCATGTACCTTGGTTGCAGGCACATCCCCAGTGGGGAGTGTGCAGGAGGCAGCTGATCGATGGTTCTCTCTCATCGATGTTTCTAACTCTCTACCCCTCTCCCTTCCTCTCTGTAAAAAAACCAATAAAATATGTTTTAAAAACAAACAAACAAACAAACAAACAAAAACAGCGTGGGTCGGAGGGTCAACAAAATTCTACAAATCTTACCCTGTGCAGCCCAGAAAAAGTAGACATACGATTGCACATATCTTTGATTCAGTCAGTTTCCATTACATGGAACTCGCTAACCCTGGAGCCCAATTGCTTTAAAAAAGGCACCCCCTCGTGACCTTTTGACTGTCCAATCCCTGTTCCTCATTGAGCGGTTTCTAGCGTCTGCTCCTGGCCTGCTCACTGGTCCCCACAGAGCCCTTGCAGTAGGCGTTGTCATCACCCCACTTTAGAGCTGGGACTACTGAGGCTGTGGGACGTGTGTGGGCCGAGGCGGTGGTTTTGCTATGATGCTCTCGGCCTCCTGTTGGCGTGGATTCGCAGGAGCCCCTCACGGATGTGCGGAATGAACTAAAACATTGAAGAACGAGCCACGTCCGGTCGTGTCAACATCTGTTTTTAACTCTTTCCTACTAGCTTGGCATATGAGCATTTTTCCCTCTGAGAAAATAAACTTTTCTTGGATAGAAGAACAACATTGTTTGAAAATTCTGTTAAGCTTCTCCGTTTGGGTTATCGGACGCGGATCTATTAAATTCCTGAAGGGGCGAGTCCTGTTAACACTGCGCTCTGTCACATTTCCGCTTAAACACCATGCCTGGAAAAGAAATGTCCTAATATCTGCTCCGTCGTGCTGCTTCAGACCCTGTTATAGAGCCAGGCCGACTATGAATCACTTCCCTGTGAAATCCACGCGCTGTGCACGGACGGTAATGAGAAACAGGTCCGCCTCATTTCTGGGCATCACATCTCAGCTCTCATTATGCGCTGCTGAGGGGAAAAACTGCATTATTTCAGGTCATTTACAAGGAGTAAAGCCATTTCCCCCCCCTGGATAATAGGTCGTAATTGAACCATTGAAACTATTTTGGGAAAACAGCTTCCATCCCAATGGCCGGGTGTGACTGGGAGCGTGCTTGGTGTTAGAGAGGGAAAATGTGGTTTTCGCTCACGTGAGCGCCGGTCACTTAGTCTCAATCCTCTCCCTCCCTTCGGAGTAATTCTTGTCCCGCAGTTTCTCTCCACGAAGCATAACAAGTGTGGAGCCTTCCATGTTGCTCTCAGCGTCCGGGCATTTCATGAGCAGCTCTGTCTAGTCTCAGCTCGTACGTTTATATTAACGGGACAACCACAGTGTCAGTCCGCCCCTTCCAGTGCCCAGGCCTTCAGCGGCTCAGTCACGATCCAAAAGGCTGCAGGCGCGGGGCTGGGCCGCGGTCCTGCAGGGAGAAGGGAACAGCATCACCACAGTCCCCACAGGCTGGGAGCTCGGGGCTCATGGGCAACACCAACCGCCAAAGAACTCAGTTGTGTGTCTGTTGAAACCCGAGAGTGTCATTTCGATTTGAAAGAACGCTCCAAGGCCTGACCTCCGTGGGAGACTGCGTGCTGACCTACGAGGGATACGTCATTTGTGTTAAGCACAGAGTCTCATTCAAGAGCGACAAACCATCTTCTACCCAATCGCTTCCAGACCGGAATTTTTGTAATTTATTTTGAGTGGGAATGTTCCAGAGCAGCGGTTCTCAACCTGTGGGTCGCGACCCCTTTGGCGGTCGAACGACCCTTTCACAGGGGTCACCTAAGACCATCCTGCATATCAGATGTTTATATTACAATTCATCACAGTAGCAACATTACAGTTAGGAAGTAGCAACGAAAATAATTTTATGGTTGGGTCACAACATGAAGAACTGTATTTAAAGGGCCAGAAGGTTGAGAACCGCTATTCTAGAGGGAGTAAGTGACACACTGAGCAGGGCCCAGGGCAGGGAGGCCCCCCGAGGCACTGGACTGTGGGACTCCCCCCACCTTTACACGAGCAACACGCTTCCACGCCCCCAGTGCCCTGCCCCCGTGTGCCGGGCCAGTCCAGCCGACACGGGTGAGGAGAGACGCGCCATCACGGGAGGTGAGGACAAAGGGAGGTGGGGGTGATGAGGAGAGAAAGTGGAGAATAGAGGGTGGTTAAGAGCTTACCCTGGAGTCCAGCCGGCGTGGCTCAGTGGTTGAGCTTAGGCCTGGGAACCAGGAGGTCACGGTTCGATTCCCAGTCGGGTTGCAGGCGCCATCCCCAGTGAGGGGAGTACAGGAGGCAGCTGATCCATGATTCTCTCTCATCATTAGAATTTCTCTCTCCTTCTCCCTTCCTCTCTGAAATCAATAAAATATTTTTTTTTTAAAGAACTTACATTGGAGAGTGACAAGCAGGAAATGGTTAGGGCCAAAGATGGCAGCCCAGGGCGGGAGGCTGAGCACTGGAGAAGCAGAGACGCAGGAAAATAAAGCGAAGCGAGCGCAGCAGAGGGTCGAGAGCCCCGGAGAGAAGGGGTGGCTGAGCGGCAACTCCGGAGGCGACACCCTGAAGCCGACATGTACGGAGAGAGGGAGTGAAACCGAGCAGGGGCGATGGCATCTACCGGGCCCAGCGCGGCCGGGGTTAGGCATTTCCGTGTCCGGGCCAGGTGGGAAGGCCTCAGCGTCGCTGGGTTCCCTGGGCCCCTGGAGGGAAAAGAAGGTGGACGGACAGCTGGACAGCCGAGCAGGAAGGACGCCGAGTCAGGGACCCTTGGGTGCAAGTAAACTGGGTTGTGCATAGGCCCCGAGTGGGATTGGAGCCAATAAACCTTAAAGCGGAATTCCTGCAACGGTTTCCAAATTTAAACCCAGCCTCCACCATTACTTACTTGATTTGTTTAAACTGTAAGACCTTCTGTTTTAGAACAGCTTGTTTTAAAAGGAAATCAGGAACCTAAACAGTAATATCTGTTTCATGTGCTGGTTATGTGTGTTTTTTCTCATGGGCATTAAAGTCAATAAAATACTTGCCATGGGCCCACCTATGGCAGGACCTCCTGCCGCTGCTGCCCCGCCCCATGCCTGAGGGTGAGGGAGGCGGGAGGGGTCCCGCCTGGCCAGGAGGGGCAGCTCCTCAGAGACCTCGGGGGCAGGAGGCCCGGGAGGGCAGCAGCAGCGACCCCGCTGGGAGGACAGACGGGAGGAGGTGGGCCTCCAGGTGGAGCAGGAGGCCGCGTGTCTCCACTCCTGCCTCATCTGTGGGTTGAAGCCACTCACAGAGGCAGCCTGGTCGGTCCAGGAGGTGCGGGCTGACCCCCTCCTGGGTGGGCTGAACTTGCAGAATTTGTGCCCTTTTTTAAAAAATTGATTTCAGAGAGGAAGGGAGAGGGAGAGAGAGAAACATCAGTGATGAGAGAGAATCACTGACCGGCTGCCTCCTGCACGCCCCACACTGGGCATGTGCCCTTGACGGGAATCGAACCTGGGGCCCTTCCGTCTGCATCCGACGCTCTGTCCACTGAGCCAAACTGGCTAGGGCTGTGCCCATTTCTTTTGCGTCTTAAGGCATAAAAGCACAGGCAGCGAAACTCAACGTGGAGTCAGCAGCACAGCTCAGGGCAGGCGAGGCTCACCGAGTGTCCTGCTCATGTGCTTTCGGCGACGAGAGGAGCGTGGGGCTGCGTTTCACGGAACGAGGTCGGTGGAGAGCAGTGCGGGGGTTCCCCCACCTCTCACTGCTGCCTTGGGGACCCTGAGGCACGCGGGCACACACACCCGCGCACACACACATGCACACACACCTGCACACACACCCGCACACACACCCGCGCGCACACCCGCGCACACACCCGCGCACACACGCGCGCGCACACACCCGTGCGCACACCTGCACACACACGCGCGCACACACGCACACCCACACCCGCGCACACACCCGCGCACACACCCGCACACACACCCCGCGCGCACACCCGCACACACACCCGCGCACGCACGCGCACACACCCGCACACACGCATACCCACACCCGCGCGCACACACGCACACACATGCGCACACACGCACACCCACACCCGCGCACACACACGCACACACACCCGCGCACGCACGCGCACACACCCGCACACACGCACACCCACACCCGCGCACACACCCGCGCACACACGCGCACACACCCGCACACACACGCGCACACGCGCACAAACACACGCGCACACGCGCACACACACCCGCACACACGCGCGCAAACACCGGCGCACACACACGCGCGCGCACACCTGCGCACACACCCGCACACACGCGCGCAAACACCGGCACAAACACACGCGCACGCACGCACGCACACACATGCACACACACACCCGTGCACACACACGCGCACACACACGCACACACACCCGCGCGCGCACACTTGCACACACCCCCGCGCACACACACGCGCGCACACCCGCGCTCACACACGCGCACACACCCGCACGCACTCACCTGCACACTCCCGCGCACACACCCGCCCACACCCGCGCACACACACGCACACACCCGCGCACACACCCGCGCGCACACACACGCGCACACACCCGCGCTCGCACACGCACGCACACACGCACGCACACACATGCACACACACACCCGTGCGCACACACACGCACACACACCCGCGCGCACACACCTGCACACACACACACACACTCACGAGCCCACCCCTCCAGCTGAGCGGTGCCTGCACTGTCTGTCGTGTGAACGGGAAATCATTTAGAGGCATGGAAACCAAGGCCCACTGATGGACTGTCACCTACAGTGAACAGGGAACAGGTTGTCCTCACAGGGCCCCGCGACACCCCCGGCAGCGCAGCCTCGGCGCCCAGGGCACCAGCGTCCTGTCTTCAGAGCTGGGCGGCCGGGTCAGCGGTCCTTGTCACTGGGAGGTGCAGCCGTCGGGGGTCCCGGGCTTCTGGGTCCAGGCTCCTGGTTGCAATGCAGTCGCCTCTCCTCGGTGCCGGGCCTGCGCGGTGCTGCGCCGAGGCCTCCTGCTCCCTCCACGCCCTGCTGCACCCTGTTCTTCCTGCCTGGCTGTAGCCATTCCTGTTGGAAGAACAGTGGCCTCTGTTCCCCTGCGCCCCCGGCCACAGTGCTCTGGCCCGTTGGAAGGACTCAGGCTTGGCGGTCGGCTCATTCTCCCTGCAGGAGCTGTCAGCACAGAGGGACAGGGATGGTGAAGTAACCTACACGTGACCCCGCTCCGGAGTGCCTACCAGAAGGCGGTGAAGAACCCCGTCTTTAGGAAGTCCCAGGGCTCACGCCCGCTCGCTATGGCCTAAGACGGGAGACTCTTAGGGTGAAGCCACACCCTCACAGTCGGACACCCCCTGAAGGCCGAGGGGCCTGAGGCCCTGGTGCTGGCGTCGCTGTGCACAGAGCACTGGGACTGTGACAGGATGTACAGGTCACATCCCCAGGTCACCCCGAGGTGCAGGTGCTGCAGGCCCACGTGTTTCAAACAAACAGGGGAAACCAAGTCTCGCTGCATGGGTCAGAGCTGGACCAGGGCGCACTCGGAGACCGGGAGGGCAGAGCCGCTGATGGCCGTGCCTGCGGCTTTGGCAGGGACCTGGGAGGACAGGCACCGTGTATCCGCATCCTGAGCATGAGATGTGGCCACCGGGGCCGTCCCGGGGCTCAGCGCTCCGGGGCTCCTGGGCCGAGAAGGAGGACTTTCAGACTCATGACTGAATCTTCCGCAGGGGCCCAGGGTCTCCCCATGGGGAGTGCGGTCACTGCGCCGCCAGCTGCAGGGTGGGTGTTGGCCTGGGAGCAGCCCTAGGGAAACGGCACAGAATAAATAAATGTCCGATTGTTGAATGAACGCGTATCAGGCGACAAAGAAGGAAAGGAAGCACAGAGCCCTGCCTGGTTCTCTCTCCTTCTGTCTCGGCTGAGCTCTGGGCTTTAACGACCTAGTGCTTGATGTGGTTCAAAGCCACTCAGCACCATTGAGCATGCGGCCTCGCTGTCCCAGGGGGACGGGCTCCACGCCCGCTCCGCCCACTCCGTCCACCCAGGGCTGCGTCCCAGCTCAGCCTCTAGATATTCTGGGCCTTCGACAGGCTTCAGGTTCCACAGACAGTGAGGGGTTAAATTGCCCCAAAACTCATCACTGATTTTGTGTGGTTTTCAATACTGTCGTTCTGGGTGAGATTACACTTTAAAAATGTTTTTCTGTCTGGGCTACACAGCACACATCCCTGCAATCTGCTCTCGGGGTGTCAGGCCCGGACGCCTGGAGCCAGGCCGCTCTGCGCTGTGCACAGTCCACGCCACGGCAGCAGGTGCGTGGAGGGCAGCGCAGGAAGGCGTGGCCCCGCGCCCCCTGGGGTCCCTCTAACGAGGGGGCGTCCCCTGTGGGAGGTGGCCTGGGCGTGAGAGGGCTTCCCGGGATGCTGCTCCTCGTCCACTTGATGAAGGAGAGGGAGAGGCCCCCTGCCCAGCTCTTGCCCACGAAACCCCAAGCGCTGGCCAGGGTTGGGGCTCACGGCCGCTCGCTGTCATGTGCTGCCGGCTGCCGTGTGGGCAGTTGAACACGGGACCTTTGATGAGAATCTGCACACTCAGCTGAAGGGTGGGCCTCGATTGTGAGTGACGGGGACTGTCCGGCTCGAAGGAAAGCGGTTTCCCGGGTTCAGTGCCGTTGGCGGTGAACGACTTCTCCAACAGAAAACTCCGGGGATGGACCTTCGCCCGCCCGCGGGTTTTTGCTGATCCTCTCGCAGGTCAGAGCCGCCGGCCCCGCAGGACCGGAGCTCCGTGAGGTGACGTCTGTGCCGGTGTGGCCCCTGTGTCTGTGGGAAGCGCGACTCCACAGGCCGGCCCCGTCCACGCTGCCTTACGTGTGTGACCATGTCATTGACCTGCTTGGACACAGCATCATTGTCCTGCACAGTCTGTCACACAGCAGCAGACAAAGCAGAGCTGTCTAAGCAATCACAGAGGCTTTCGTCCTCCCCAATAGGGTAGGTTTGATGACTTTTCTTTCTTTTGTTTTTAATATATCTTTTATTGATTTCAGAGAGGAAGAAAGAGGGCAAAAGAGATAGAAACATCAATGATGAGAGAGAATCATGGATCGGCTGCCTCTAGCACGCCCCACACGGGGATGGAGCCTGCAACTCAGGCATGTGCCCTTGGTTGGAATCGAACCTGGGACCCTTCAGTCCACAGGCCGATGCTCTATCCACTGAGTCAAACCAGCTTAAGGCAGTTTGATTACTTTTCAAAATGCATCGCCTATTACATGCGTTTTGAACACCTATGACCCCTTTAACACATCCTGGTTACTTGCGTGTGCCAGGCACTATATTAGGCTCTGCAGTTATGGCTGCGCACAAAATAGCCACAGTCCCTGCACGCCAGCTCCTGAGCTCACAGGCAGGGGTGGGAGCAGGCGGGACCGATTACGGTGAGTGTGACCTATAAATGCAAGGAGCAGCTGGCGGGACACAGGGCAGACCCGGACCCAGGGGCGGAGGTTGGTGAGAAGTGTCCGGGGGAGAGATGTGTGTGAGCCTGAGGCTCGGGGACGAGGAGTGAACCTTGCACCGGGGTCAAGAGTTGAGAATAAGGGAGACCTGGACCTCAGGGGCCACAATGCAGTCAACTCAAGGTGGGAGCGTGGAGACCAGCCTGCAGGGTTCACTGGGGAGGGAGCTGTGGGTGCGGCGAGGGGGGGTGCACACACCCTAAGGGGGTTGGCTGTTAGGGGGAGAGGAGAGATAGCACGAGAGTGGAACGAGTGTATCGGGTGGAAAGGAGGCTGGAGGGGAGAAGGGGGTGGGACACAGTGGGAGCTCAGGTCTTCCCCAGGGAGAGAGTCCCTCCAATCACAGGGGGAGGAGGAGGTGGCCCAGGGGAGACAGGGCGGTACTGGGAGAGAGTGTGATGCGAGCTTTCAAGATGCAAAGGTGACGATGCCAGGGTCCCAGACAGTCCTCTCTCAGCGGAAGGAGGAGAAACATATGCTGATGATCCTGTTGTGAGGCAAAGGCACGAACGGCTGCTCGGGGAAAGGGGGTTCCACACGAGAGGGGAAATCTGAGATGTGTGTGAAGTACGTGAGGAACTCGGGGCTGTGGGCCCACGTACAGCAACAGAACTGTAAGCAAAGGGAACACGCCAGTAGCGTGAAGGCGGGGCTAGGGCAGTGGTCGGCAAACTCATTAGTCAACAGAGCCAAATATCAACAGTACAAGGATTGAAATTTCTTTTGAGAGCCAAATTTTTTAAACTTAAACTATATAGGTAGGTACATTATTATTAATTTAATTAGGGTGCTCCTAAGCTGGCCTTTGCTAAAAACATCCTCAATCTGATTGAGGTACGTTCGCTGAGGTCGACCCCTCCCAACTCTCCCATCCACACTCATCTTGTAGACTTGTTTCGTCTATATCCTTTCGTTCATCCTCTCTATATGTCCACACCATCTCAACATACCTTTCTCCATCCTCGACACTACATCTTCTTTCACTCCACAACGTTCCCTAAAACTAACTTAATAAACTTGACTTAAAGTTTTAAGTCAACTTTGCACTGTACGTGCGCTCCCGCACGTGGTATTTTGTGGAAGAGCCACACTCAAGGGGCCAAAGATCCGCATGTGGCTCCCGAGCTGCGGTTTGCCGGCCACTGGGCTAGGGAATGGTGAGTAGGTAAGACTGGGACGAAATCTGAGCTGCGTGGAGCAAGAGCGCTGCACCTCCGTGTAAGGGGGAGGGAAGCACGCGAGGCGGACCTCAGAGTCTGTGGCGCGGGCAGCAGGAAGTTACAGAATTCTCTTTTACGTTTGACCGTAGAGCCCCGGGGAGTCACATCAGCCAGGTGTGACAGCATATGAAAACAAAGACACGCAAACACCGGCTGCTGAAAGAGGCATGCGAGGAATGGATAAATATTGATGAATGGATGAGGTCATCGGATGGGTGGATGACAAGGCACGCACAGCATTCCGCCGCTGGGACCGGACCTGCTGCAGTCGAGTGAGGGGTCGACTCCCCCTCCACCCCCACCATCGGGCCACACACCACCAGTCGGAGGCCGGCCACCCCCCCGAAGACTGACTTAGTCATCTACCTGTAGGACCAGAAAACCAGCCCCAGAAGTATCAGAGCGAAAGAATTTTATGGTTAAAATGTACAGGGTCTGCACTGCTTTTGTAAGTGCAGGATGAGAGTAAATCAAGACCCATGGTGTCAGACTCCATTTGACAACCGACTCAAAGGAAGAGTGTGAAATGCCATTTTAGTGCTTGAGAGACTAAGCTGTTTGCTAAATTTTACTAAGTCTGTTATGTAAGGGAGGGCATTTACTCTCAAAATTTTAAAAATATTTTTCAATTGTGGAGGCTTTGAGGAAAAAAGTAAGAAAATATTGCAACTATTTCAATTTAATTTTTAAAATTTCCCCTCAGCTTTTTAAAAAATATATTTTATTGACTTTTTTACAGAGTGGAAGGAAGAGGGATAGAGAATTAGAAACATCAAAGAGAGAGAAACCTCAATCAGCTGCCTCCTGCACACCCCCTACTGGGGATGTGCCCACAACCCAGGTATATGCCCTTGACCGGAATCGAACCTGGGACCCTTCAGTCCGCAGGCTGATGCTCTATCCACTGAGCCAAACCAGTTAGGGCTCCCCTCAGCTTTTATAGAAAAAAAAAAAAGACCACTCTATTTTCAATGACATCGTGGTGCTCTGATCCGTTCTCTACGATATTCCCAGCATCTATGAATTACCCCAAAGGGTTTGCCTGGGGGCCCACTGATTTCTCTGCGTCTCTAAGGCTTCAGCACACGAGTATGTTGTGGGAGGACCTTGTCATTCACGTGGAGGTTTGAGCCTCCAAGCCACATCGTGTCCTGACTTCGCTCCTTCGGAATTGCACTTGTAAAGGGAAGTTAACCGTCACTCCCAAACCCTGTGCAATTACAGCACGGAGCACGCTGCAGGGCATTACGTTAATACTTTAAAAGCAGGAGTCATAAACATCACGGTGACAACAAAGACTGCTTTAGACGCTGCCGTAAGGGTACAAGGTTCCAACTGCGGCACGCTTTGGTGAATAAAGAGAATTTTAGACTCAGGCGGGCGAACTCAGCCGGCCTGGAATGGAATTCGCGACGTTGCTGAGCTATTTGCATTAGCGAATAGGTAAAATATGCACTTTGAGCACGGGTGTGTGTCCTGGGCGGGAGCGTGTGAACACACACACAGGGACGTTTCGTGGAGAACTGGGCAGACATGACTGACAGACACCCACAGTGAATCCTGGTGCGCGCGTTCCCACCGGAGGTTTTACCTTTTGGCCGTAGCTTCGGGGATTTTATTTAACCTCGGTGGGCTGTGGGTTTTAAGGCACATTTTATCGCTAAGATGTTTTCATTTGTTGTCGTTAAGCCTGTTAAGTAGGTAGAGAAAAAAGTTTTAAAAAGAGAACTCAGCACCGAGCAGCTTAACTAAACAAGGTCTTGGAGATGCAGAGGTTTTTCAGAATTAAGCTCTGATGGCATGCATTTTAAATGCTAATGTCATTTACATAAAAAGAGAGCTTTTAAAAATGAAAGGGAAGGCCTTTTCTCTCTTGCTGACGTAACTTGCGGGAAGATTTTAGAAAGGCATCACCTCGCTCTTTTGAAACAATAGCGCCATCTAGTGGACATATTACTAAGAAAAAAAATCTTTGCTTCCAAAGCTTAACTTTTTTTCCCTTTTATTGGAATCAGCATTAAAGGAAAATAACAATGTGTTTCCATGGCGACCTAGAAATGGAAAGAAATGCTGCCCTTGGCCAATCACAAGGGGCCTAACTTCTAATAGACACGTTCGATTACGACCTATGAGCAAACAAAGCAATCTACCAGGAGGTCGATGGCCCCGGCCGGGTGGCTCAGTGGGTTGGATTCCCAGTCAGGGCACTTGCCTAGGTTTGGTGTTTGATCCCCAGTTGGGGTGCATTCAGGGGGCAACTGATCAAATATCTCTTTCACATCAGTGTTCCTTTTCCTCCCTCCCTCTCTCTCTAAAATCAATGAAGAACATGTCCTTGTGTGAGGATGAAAAAGAGAGAGGAGAGGGCGGGTTTTTCAGGCGTGACAAGGACAGAGGTGCTGGCGCGGTGGGTTTTTTAATTGATTGGGATTTTATACAAAGAAGACTTGTCCCCAGGCGCTTTGTGGCTGTGGCAGCTCCCAGCCTGGGGCCGGCCGGCTAGTTTGTGTCTTCCTCCTTCGCTTCCCTCCACGTGCTGAGGACCAAGCCCGTCGCTGAGGGGGCAGAAGTGAGTTGGGTAGCACAGGTCCTACCCCGTCTTTCTCCTCCAGCACAGCTTCTCGTCCTCTCGGGCAGCACCATGGAGAGGGCGGGGGGTCAGTGTTCCCTGCAGGGCACTGCCGTCGTCCCACAGGACACAGCCTGCGAGGACTCTGCTCAGCCAGGTCTACGGAGCCGGGCGGCTGCTCTCCGGGGCAGATGTGTACCCAGCCCTGTGCTGGGTCAGGCAGCCTTGGGTTTGCAAACTGTAGTGCACGAGCAGCGTCGGGGGCTTGTTAGAGCACCGCTCGCAGCTCCCAGGGGCCTGCAGTGGGCTTCGGGGATGTGTTTCTCCCGTTTCGAGGTGATGCTGCTACTGGTCCGAGTGCCGTGCTTTGCTTTAGATAGAGCAGTAAGAAACGGGAAAGGCAGGCAGAGCCACGGTGGGGTGGGGTGGGGGTCGGGGGGGAACCTGTGCTGTTGTCCCGTGAAGCCAGGCGCCAGCAGGGACTGTGGCACGGGTGGGGGCCTCGCAGTCCAGTCCCCACCCCACTGCTGGCCCTGAGGCCACAGCAGCCCCGGGAGGCCGTCTGTCTGTCTAGTGTCCTCCAGAGGGTCTCTGGGTAAGACACATGCCCTGTGGGTGTGTCTTTGTCATTGCTCTGTCCACAGGAACCAGGTTTTGAAAGTTGCACACCATGGGGCACGCCAGAGGCTGGAGGGGACGCGCAGAGCAGGGAGCAGGCGTGGGAGAGGGGGCTGATCAGAGCACCCGTGGGGGGAGACACGCTCCACCTGGGCCACCGGTTCTGTGCTGACACGGCCCTGCCCCTGCACAGGCCGGTTCCTGCTAATGTTCCTCCCACCGGGGCCTGTCCCCGCCCCGTCCGGCCCTGGGTCCATCCTGTCACTGCGACAGCTCCTCCGCTACCTGCCAGGTGACGCTGTCTGCCGCTGGAATAGATGCCGGGAAGAGGAGAGGTAAGGGACTCCGATGGAAGAAAACCGGTAAGATGCCAATTGAGAGGAAGATGGCGGGTGATTAGGGAAGAGCACGCAGGACCCAGAGCCGGGTGAGAAGAGGGGCAGCCGCGCAAACTCTGGGGGGTGAGTGTGAGCAGGTAAAGGGAGTGACTAGCACGTTGGGTGAGCCAACAGCAGGGGCATCGGAGCTGAGTGGCTGGAGGCAGCGCTGCCCGAGAGGACGAGAAGCTGAGCTGCAGGAGAAAGACGGGAGAGGCTGGCGTCCGGGGCGGGAAAGGACAGTCCGAGGAGGAGATTGCACTTGGCAATGAAGAAAGGGAACGTGTGCAGGTGAAGAGTCTCGTTTTTAAAATTTTTGAGCGAAATGCGCGACCTGTCCCCCCACCACACCCCTGACGTGTCCTTTCACCAGGACTCTATGTTAGGGAATAGGATTCCTGTGTTAAAGTGGATTTGGCCAAACAAGAAAATATTGAAATTTCAGGAGTAAAGGCAGAAGGCTCTACATGGGTGGGAACATCCGAACCTCTGGCTGTGTAAGGTCCGGGAAATCACTGGGTCTGGCCCTGCCAAGACACTAGGGGTGAGTGAGTTAAATGCTTGATCAAATACAGCTGGCTAAGTTTTAATGTGATCATTGTATATGGCCCACGAGTGATGTTATAGATACCCACACGGCCCTCGGCAGGAAAAGGTCCCCACCCCTGCTCTAAGGGATGGAAGGTGCTCTGTGCGGCTACGATAGGACCTCAGTGCAATACACAGATAGACCCACAGGTGCAGTACACAGACCCACAGGTGCCATACACAGACCCACAGATGCCATACACAGATCCACAGGTGCAGTACACAGACCCACAGGTGCAGTACACAGACCCACAGGTGCAGTACACAGACCCACAGGTGCCATACACAGATAGACCCACAGGTGCAGTACACAGACCCACAGGTGCCATACACAGATAGACCCACAGATGCAGTACACAGACCCACAGGTGCAGTACACAGACCCATAGGTGCCATACACAGATAGACCCACAGGTGCAGTACACAGACCCACAGGTGCCATACACAGATAGACCCACAGGTGCAGTACACAGACCCACAGGTGCAGTACACAGACCCACAGGTGCAGTACACAGACCCACAGGTGCCATACACAGACCCACAGGTGCAGTACACAGACCCACAGGTGCAGTACACAGACCCACAGGTGCAGTACACAGACCCACAGATGCAATACACAGACCCACAGATGCAGTACACAGACCCACAGGTGCAACACACAGACCCACAGGTGCAATACACAGACCCACAGGTGCCATACACAGACCCACAGGTGCAGTACACAGACCCACAGGTGCCATACACAGATAGAGCCACAGGTGCAGTACACAGACCCACAGGTGCAATACACAGACCCACAGGTGCAGTACACAGACCCACAGGTGCAGTACACAGACCCACAGGTGCCATACACAGATAGACCCACAGATGCAGTACACAGACCCACAGGTGCCATACACAGATAGACCCACAGGTGCAGTACACAGACCCACAGGTGCAGTACACAGACCCACAGGTGCCATACACAGATCCACAGGTGCAATACACAGACCCACAGGTGCAATACACAGACCCACAGGTGCAATACACAGACCCACAGGTGCAGTACACAGACCCACAGGTGCCATACACAGATCCACAGGTGCAATGCACAGATCCACAGGAGCAATGCACAGATCCACAGGTGCAACACACAGACCCACAGGTGCCATACACAGACCCACAGGTGCCATACACAGATCCACAGGTGCCATACACAGATCCACAAGTGCCATACACAGATCCACAGGTGCAATACACAGATACACAGGTGCAATGCACAGATCCACAGGTGCCATACACAGACCCACAGGTGCAACACACAGACCCACAGATGCCATACACAGATCCACAGGTGCCATACACAGATCCACAGGTGCCATACACAGATCCACAAGTGCCATACACAGATCCACAGGTGCAATACACAGATACACAGGTGCAATGCACAGATCCACAGGTGCCATACACAGATCCACAGGTGCAACACATAGACCCACAGGTGCAGTACACAGACCCACAGATGCAATACACAGATCCACAGGTGCAATGCACAGATCCACAGGAGCAATGCACAGATCCACAGGTGCAACACACAGACCCACAGGTGCCATACACAGACCCACAGGTGCAATACACAGATACACAGGTGCAATGCACAGATCCACAGGTGCCATACACAGACCCACAGGTGCAGTACACAGATCCACAGGTGCAACACACAGACCCACAGGTGCAACACACAGACCCACAGGTGCAATACACGGAACCACAGGTGCCATACACAGACCCACAGGTGCAATGCACAGATCCACAGGTGCCATACACAGACCCACAGGTGCAACACACAGATACACAGGTGCAACACACAGACCCACAGGTGCCATACACAGACCCACAGGTGCAATACACAGACCCACAGGTGCAATGCACAGATCCACAGGTGCCATACACAGATCCACAGGTGCAGTACACAGATCTACAGGTGCAATACACAGACCCACAGGTGCAATACACAGATCCACAGGTGCCATACACAGACCCACAGGTGCAATACACAGACCCACAGGTGCAATACACAGACCCACAGGTACCATACACAGACCCACAGGTGCCACACACAGATCCACAGGTGCAATACACAGATCTACAGGTGCAATACACAGACCCACAGGTACCAAACACAGACCCACAGGTGCCACACACAGATCCACAGGTGCAACACACAGATCCACAGGTGCAGTACACAGATCCACAGGTGCAATACACAGACCTACAGGTGCAATACACAGATCCACAGGTGCAGTACACAGATCCACAGGTGCCATACACAGACCCACAGGTGCCATACCCAGACCCACAGGTGCAGTACACAGATCCACAGGTGCAGTACACAGATCTACAGGTGCAATACACAGATCCACAGGTGCAATACACAGACCCACAGGTGCAACACACAGATCCACAGGTGCCATACACAGATCCACAGGTGCAATACACAGACCTACAGGTGCAATACACAGATCCACAGGTGCAGTACACAGATCCACAGGTGCCATACACAGATCCACAGGTGCAATACACAGATCCACAGGTGCAATACACAGACCCACAGGTGCCATACACAGATCCACAGGTGCCATACACAGACCCACAGGTGCAACACACAGATCCACAGGTGCAATACACAGATCCACAGGTGCCATACACAGACCCACAGGTGCAACACACAGATCCACAGGTGCCATACACAGATCCACAGGTGCCATACACAGATCCACAGGTGCCATACACAGATCCACAGGTGCAGTACACAGTGTTTCACACATTTTCCCTCCAAGGCATAGAGTTAATTATAATGTTAATTGGGTCAATGGTGTCATTCCTAGCAAAGGGCAGATGCAACAATAAAGACAAGTTTGGTTTGAGTGTTCTTTTAAATGATAAAAAGATTCCCTAAGGGTCTCTGAACCTGCCCCTCTGTGTTTGAGGAACACGGTCCATTGGAAATGGCATGGAGAGTCGCACAGCACAGATGCCCCAGCGACATCCACAGGCAGGTCTGCGGCCTGAGCGGACCCTGAATCAAAAGTGCCACCTCTGAGAGCCGGCCAGCTCCAGCTCCAGCTCCAGCTCCAGCTCCCCGGGCAGGATGTGAGCCCTCCTAGATTCAGTGGCTGATTTGGCCCCAAATAAATCACTGAAATAATTGGAAACAGAGATAGCTTTTGCACACTGTCCTTCCTTCAACTGCCAAATGCCTCCCTCCTGTGAACAGTCCCCCGCCACCCCCCCACCACCACCATGGCTCCCAGCTCCTGTGGAGTGAGCGCGAATTGCGAGGGGTTCTAACATGTATCCGTGAGCCACGGACTTTTCATGACTATGGATGACGGCTATAAATTGGCCTGTTAACATGTAACCTCCAATCTACAAGCTAATTTGGGGAAACAGCAGGTGATGGGGTCCTCTTTCACGGGGGATAAGTCAGACATATGCTGTTATTGTGAAAAGCAGCCCGCTGGCCCTGGGAGTGAGGACCTGCGGATGCTGGTTAAGCATCACAGGAAGCCTGGCATTGGATGAGGGATGTTGCTGGGAGCAGCTGAGGTGGGACCGCGCTCAGCTCCCCTCATTAAAAGGGACTTAAGGGCAGAGCCCTGACTGTGAGGGGAGGCAGCCTGGCCTGCGAAGGAGGAGGCTTCCTTCCGCTAACAAGCCTGGCCTGGGCCTCACACAGAAAATCCGCACAATTCACTCCCTTTGCTGCTTCGACGGGGACTGCTGTCTGGTGAGAAGACCCTGGTGGATTAGTTGGGGGCACCCCTTTCAAGCAAGCTGCAGCGCAGGGGCCAGATGGCGAAATAAAGACTGGCTGAGGTCAGTGACCACGGCCCCGCGGCAGCTGCGGTGGTGACTGTCACCCGGGAAGAAATGTGCTGCTCCCTCCTGGTACATGCTGTGCTCGCGGGGGTGGTGTGCCACCCTGAATGCGCCTGAATAAATGCAAAATGCCAAGACCGGCGTGGAGTGTGTAGCCAGGCTCCTCACACAGCCTCGGGAGGTGGCCCTGTCACACCGGGGGGCCTCGGACACCCTGCCCCAGGGCTGTGAGACAGCGCGTTCTGTGGCTGGGCCACCCAACTGTGCACCTTGTCGCTGCGGCCCCAGCACACGGATGCCCGTGCCAGGCCTATCAGTGTTGGTTCCTTCATGCCGACTCCATCCTCGGGTTATCAGCCTCTCGTCTGGTCTTGCCCTGCTCACGCGGCCGTGACTTGTCGGTGTTGGGGTGATACCCACAGGGCAGGGCAGGCTTCCTCTCCCCCTGGGACAGGTGTAGATTTCTGAGGCTTCTTGAGGATGTCACCCTGCAGGTCTGGGTGCTTCCGGTGCCGTCAGGCCTGGGAAGCTGCTGCGAGGATCCAGGCTGAGCTGTTTTACCAGGCCAGGCTGTGTGCGTGTGCATGTTGTGGTGCATGTGTGTGCGTGGTGTGTTTGAGGGGGCGGGGGAGTATTGACCACAATGATGCTGGGTGGCCCACACAGAGGTTCCTGGTGTAGGAACAGGTGAGCAGAGCCAGTGGCCCCAGCTGGAGTGCTTCGGGCGTTTGTGAAGAAAATGGTCATTGTCCTTCCCTCAAGTTCTGTTCTCGGTTGGCTCATCTGTGGGACGGTTTCATTTTCCAACTAGAGAATAGAAAAGTTTCGTGGGATTTGATTTTGATGATGGAATATATACTTACCCTTTAGAGATTACATTCATAGTGCATTAGGATAAATTAAAGTTAACTTTAATATTACACACCCACTACTGATAATGTCCCGCACTACCGTGTTTGTGTCACTGGTGCTCACGTGGTTATTGTAGAGTGGTCAGCTGTTTGACACTCTAAACCACTGAGCAAAAATCAGCCCTGGGCACAAATCTTCTTTCTCTTCCTTTCTTTCTTCTCTCTTTCTTTCTTTCTTTCTTTCTTTCTTTCTTTCTTTCTTTCTTTCTTTCTTTCTTTCTTCTTTCTTTCTTTCTTTCTTCTTTCTTCTTTCTTTCTCTCTTCTTTCTTTCTTTCTTTCTTTTCTTCTTCTTTCTTCTTTTCTTTCTTTCTTTCTTTCTTTCTTTCTTTCTTTCATTCTTCTTTCTTTCTTCTTTCTTCTTTCTTTTCTTTCTTTCTTTCTTCCTTCTTCTTTTTCTTTCTTTCTTTCTTCTCTTTCTTCTTCTTCTTTCTTTCTTTCTTTCCTTTCTTCTTCTTTCTTCTTTCTTTCTTTCTGTTAATCTTCACGGGAGGATATTTTTCCATTGATTTTTAGAGAAAGTGGAAGGGAGGGCAAGAGACAGAGAGAAACATCGACGTGAGAGGACACACCCACTGAGCCAAACCGGCTAGGGCTAACTCTACTTTTCAATGCTCTTCTACATCTATGTCACTAACTGTAAATGTGCTAATTAGTTTATGCATTGAGCTAAGGAATGTTCACATTCCGGTAAGTTGTGTTAAGTGGCGGCACCTACCGACGATGGATGATATTGCAACCTAATGTCAGAAACAAATTCTTAAGATTTTACCTTGGGAAGAAGCTGTTCCGTCACGTTTTCAAACTGCAGACGGCGTGTTCCCGGGGACACGCGGTATGCCTGGAGTGCGAGCAGTCACAGAGCACGCATGGCGCATTTCCTGACGTCACAATTGCACTTCATATCCATGTACGGAAACAAACATATATTTGCAAAATTGGCCTGAATTTTCTATCTGTGATGCACATCTTCCCAAAGTGTCTAAGTTCCAACCCACTCACTCCCGTCTTGCCTTCGGAGGCTTGTCAGGAGGAAACGCTCAGGAACACTGTGGGGAGGAGAAGGCGATGGCCCGGCTCTGGGCCGAGGCTCCGAGACAGGTCCAGGAAGACAGGGTTCCAGACGCCAGCTCTTCGTTTTCCCTCTGAGCTCACACAGGATCCTCGTTTGCATAATATGCACCCGATCAGAAGTAGAAGGAATATTCATTTGGGGAATCACAGACATGTGGTCAGGGACGTGAAATATGTGAGACAGAAAAAGACAAATGCCGTATGATCTCACTTACATGTGGAATCTGATGAACAACACAGACTCGTAGGCACAGGCTGGTGGCTGCCATAGGGTGGGGGTGGTGAAAGGCGGAGGGATTGAGAAGCACAGGTTGGCAGCCACAGGAGAGTCACGGGGATGCGAAGTACAGCACAGAAAGTGTAGTTGATAATCTATACTAATAAAAGGGTAATATGCTAATTAGACTGGGAGACCTTCCTGAAGACCTCTCAGATGTCCTTCTGGACAAAGCCATGGTGGCGGGGCTGAGGCAGAGGCAGTTGGGGGTGATCAGGCCAGCAGTGGGGGGCAGTTGGGGGCGATCAGATCAGCAGGGTGGGCAGTTGGGGGCAAGCAGGCCAGCAGGGGGGCAGTTGGGGGCGAGGAGGCTGGGGGGGAAGTTGGGGGTGAGCAAGCCGGCAGGCAGAGTGGTTAGGAGTGATCAAGCAGGCAGGCAGGTGAGTGGTTAGGAGCCAGTGGTCCCAGATTTCTAGAGGGATGTCCCCAAGGGATCCCAGATTGGAGAGGGTGCAGGCTGGGCTGAGGGACAACCCCCCCCCCCCCCATGCACAGATTTCGTGCACCGAGCCTCTAGTATTGTAATAATGATGCACGGGGCCAGGTGTGTACTGGAATTTTCAGGGGAGACACCCAGTAAAGTATGTGTAACCCCTGTGCTGTAATGGAAAAAAAGTTAAAAACAAAATAAAAACAAAAAAGAGAATTTGGGGAATGTGAGGAGTTCCATAACCTCGGAGCCACGGGAAATGGGTAGCCATGCTGGAATGAAAGCTCCCGCGTGAGAAATCTGTGCGAGTTCCCATCCCCAGAGAACCACGTCGGTCTCCTCGCTGGAAGTGTTAAATCTGCTCTCCTTGGACGAGTGTTCTGATGGGAACCCACCAGGTAACAACCAGGCCACGGGGTTAGCTTCTGTAACACGGCTGACGTTCTGAACTGTGCCTCTTCCACATGGAGGCCACGTTTCCAGTCCCGCGTGGGTGTGAGGCCGTAGGTGGCATACAGGTGGCTCAGCGTGCAGCTCGTTGGCGCGCCAGATGTTTCTGACACACGCCTCTGCACCCCACTTGGTTTTTCCAGCAGCAAGGGGACTTGGGTGTAGCCCAACAGTACACAGACCGCTTCAAAGTCCCAAATGGCGGCTCCCCGTGAGTCACAGCCCGAGGCTGGCAGACGTGGCACTGAACGCCTGGCAGGGGCATCGCTACAGCCAAGACTCAGACCTGTGTATCTCACTGATCAAGATGAGAGGTCGGTGTGTGTAGAAGGGGGCAGTCATCCAGAAGCTACTGGTTCACGGCATTCTGCACGGCCATGGCATACTCATGCCAGCTCAGCCTGGCTCAGTGACCCTGGGGGGCAGTGAAAGGCTTAGAAAAGACAGACAAGAGAATGAAAGCTGGGTCTCGGTGGGACGCTGCCCCTCTGATGGACAGCGCCAGCGCCCACAAGCCGTGTCTTTATTTTATAGCAGATGCCACGAGGCAAAGATCAATGCCACGAGGGGCGTGATCAAGATGTTTACATCATTCTTGTGGGTTTCAACCCTACTCAACTACATGCACCCGAACTCTATCACTCAGGCACGTGGGGGCATGTGTTCGGACTGTAGCAGTGGGTCTCAACTTTGGCTGCACATTAGAATCGCCTGGGAATCTTTTTAAAATCCTGATTTCTGGGCCTCGTCCTCCGGAAATTCTGTTTCTTTGTTATGGGATGGGGCCACAACATTAGTAACAAAGAAACAGAATTTCCGGAGGATGAGGCCCAGAAATCGGGATTTTAAAAAGATTCCCAGGCGATTCTAATGTGCAGCCAAGGTTGAGAACCACTGGACCACAGGTTCAAGCTTACAGCTACAGCTGTTGGCTATCATTGTGCTGGGAGGGCTCTGCCCTCCAAGCTGGGACTTGCACGTGGCCACGAGAGGACTGTGCCTTCTCCTCAGTCCAAGGCTTGAACTTATCCAAAC
The DNA here is from genome assembly GCF_028538775.1 of Myotis yumanensis. Lineage (NCBI taxonomy): Eukaryota > Metazoa > Chordata > Mammalia > Chiroptera > Vespertilionidae > Myotis > Myotis yumanensis. Next base: position 107,085,636 of record NW_027223756.1, read on the forward strand.
ACTGTAGCCGCTCCCCACGGAAGGTGTCGGGATTCGGCCTTGATTTCTCACTGAGGCGCTGCTCTGTGCCTGAGTTAACATTCGCTACAGCGCAACCTGAGGTTTACAGGGCGGGAGCCTGACTTCCCCAAGCACCCTCCCCCGATTTGCAGACCCCAAAGGGGTTCTATTCCGATGGCTTATTTATTAACACCTCCTTCGATGTAAATCACCAGTTACAGTCAAGGCAGCCTTTCTGGAGGAGAAGTAAGGACCAGATAGGGGTCTGGGGGTGTTTTATTCCAGTGGAACTTGTCCTGAGGTTGCCCCATTCACATCTCTCTGAAGGGGCTTTGCCAGATGAGGGGGAAAGTCGAGCGGAGAACTGTATTCTGTGTCTTGTTCCACTGTTTTCCACTGCAAAGTCCACGAGCATGTGCTGCCCGCTAACCCAGGGTCTGACGGTGTCAGGCTGCCAGCGTGGCCTTCATGGGCCGCATCTGATCGTGTCGGTTCCCGTTACACAGGTGTGGCCAGAAGTAGGTGCACAGGTGTGCGTGTGGAAGGTAATAGAGTCACTAGTAGAAGTAAGACAAGCGTGGACTGTCTCGCACACTCACCTGTCCGCCTGCTGTGCCGCCCACCTCACCTCGCCATCTAGAACTGGCAGGCGGCCTGGAGCTGGGGGGTCAGCTCTGAGGGGAGCATGGCCGTGGGAACACATTTGTTCTTGAGGAAGGAGGAGGGCGTCTGCTCCCCGCAGTGTCCCCGTGAGGATGACAACATGTTCCGTGTTCTGTCAGCAACCACTGTCTCGGACGCTCACTCCGTCCTGATGCCGTGTGAGGTGCAGGTTCACCTGAGAGACACCCGCCTGCAGGGGATGGGGGCTCAGTGTCTGGGGGGCCAGCGTCAGTGTCTCCGTGTTCCCGTGTCCCCAGGGTTCCCATCGGGAGCCTGGAGAGCATGCTTGGCCCAGGTCTGTTTGCTGGCAGAACCTCCTAGAAGAGCAGCGCTGGGCGAGGGCTCCCCAGGGCGGGGCAGGCACTATGGGTGGAGAGAGTGGGGGGAGGGAGGGAGGCGCCGGTGCAGGGGGACTCGGGCCTCGGCCAGGGGGCAGGTGCGCTCAAATCTTACTCCGCTGGGCGCACCTCCATGGGAAGCCTCCCACCCCTGCACGTGGATGCTCATGGCTTTCTCACTCATCTCATCGGAGAGAATGGGAATTTTTGAAAAATGCCACAACGTGTCAGTGCAGCTGGCTTGTGAGCTCTGTTGTCCCGACTCACTTATCCTGAAGCGTGGCTCAAGCATGACTCGCCTCTTTAATAAACAGTAGCAAAAACAAACAAACAAACAAAAAAGGCTCCAGAGCAGCGGTTCTCAACCTTCCTAATGCCTCGACCCTTTAATACAGTTCCTCATGTTGTGGTGACCCCCAACCATAAAATTATTTTCGTTGCTACTTCATCACTGTAATGTTGCTACTGTTATGAATCCTCATGTAAATATCTGATATGCAGGATGTATTTTCATTGTTACAAATCGAACATAATTAAAGCATAGTGATTAATCACAAAAACAACATGTAATTATCTAGGTGTTTTCTGATGGTCTTAGGCGACCCCTGTGAAAGGGTCGTTTGACCCCCAAAGGGGTGGGGACCCACAGGCTGAGAGCCGCTGATCTAGAGAATTCGCAGGACAATTCCCTCTCAGGCCTCGTGTTCGAGAGCGGGAGACGAGGCTGGACGTAGTGGACTGTCCAGGCTCGACACCTTCCTGTACAGGACGCCTCAAGGATTTCCAGAAACTGGAAGAAACACCCCGAGCACTTGCGCTGGAATTAAGCAGCGGGTTTCCGGACGTGGACCCTATCGTCTCGGCACGGGGTCTGTGGTTTCCTGCGGCTGCAGCTTCGGCCGATGGCCTGGTTTTCCAGGTGCTTCTAGTGGCCCCGCCACCGCGGGTCACCCCCCCCCAGTGGGTCCGGGGGTCCCCGCAGAAGCCTCAGCAGATGCATGAGCTTAAGACTCTAAAGTCGGCTTAATCGTCAGACATCGGCACGCCGCTGTGTAGCTGAGTGCAATACTAAGTTACTGTGCAACTGGGATACATTTGTTCTTCATTTTAATTGGTGTGAGAAGTCGGCTTTTCATTAACAGCCACTCGAATCCACAGGAAAGAAAACCACACATTTAGCCACAAACCCCAGGTCTCTGAGCTGCTTCTGGGCACACACGGGGGCAGCCAGTGGTGCCCCTCAGGCCAGGGCTCCCCTCACGGTCTAGTCGCCCCACACGAAGGCGGCGCCCTGTTCTCCGCACCCCGAGGAAGGAAAAGTGGCAAGCTGATCATTTTATTCAGGTTGAAGCGCTCATGTGGTTCCCACAAGGATCTACACCTCCTCAGTCCTGCCTTTGGGTCTCTGAGGCCCCGAGTGAGGCTCTGAGTGAGGCCCGGCTAAACCGCCTACAGGCTGAGCCCCCTAAAGACCCTCAGAGCCAACCTGTACCAGCGGACACTTTCCCTGGGGAGCATGTGTTCCCGTCAAATACAATCTTGCACCAGCGGGGAGTTGCCGGGATCACGGAGCCACCCCTGTGCACCCCATGGCATGTGCCGGGGTCTCAGGAAGTGGCGCGCGATCCGCCTGCCAGTCTGTGCCGAGGACACGGCGGTGTGTGGGCCGTGTCACCCTGGCCTCCAGACCCCACGGGATCTCAGCCGTCAGAGCCTTTTCCTCTGCCCGGGCCCAGGCATCACAGGATGGCGGGGCAGGTGGAGGACAGGTGGCAGAGCAGGTGGTGGGGCAGCTGGGGGGGCAGCTGGCGGATGTGAGCCACCGTCACAGGCAGCGAGCACCCAGCCCGGCTCTCCCTGCGTCCATGCTCCTCGGGCTACTGGTCACCTTTCTTTTCTGAGGAGAAACCTGTGAAAACAGCAGGAAGATGTTTCAGATTGAAAATAAACAGCCCACCTCTCTCTCTCCTGGCTGAGGGCTAGCGTAAACCTCTGGGCTGGTAAAGCAGAAATGATTGGTGAGCTGCCCACAGGTGCCCGCCGAGACCCCCTGAGGCAGGAGGTGGCAGGTGCTGCTCTAGGCGCTGACAGGTGCCCGCCCTCCGGGAGGCCCCGTGCGGCCAGGGGCAGCCGTGCCCGAGGAACGCTCCGTCCCTTCTCCTGCGGGCGGGCAAGGCATGTGCTATGACACTGCGTCATACGTGCTGCTGGTAGGGTCAGTATTTAGCCAGAGAGAGACAGCTTGCCAGGTAAACGCCTTTTAAATATGGCCCTGGGTACCGGCTGTCAAAGCCACAAAAGAGAATGTTAGGGGGGACGTATAATCTGAATTAATCAGAAAATAACCATAGTATTTTAAATCTCAGAACGCATATACTTATGCGAATAGGGGGTTACGTTTTTCTTAAGTTTCCTTTTCAAGGCCTGTGAGAAGCGATTGAGGAGGTGACTCAGCTGTGAATCCAGCGAGCAGAACCGATAAGCATTGTCAGGCCAACCCACCAGGAGTCAAAACATTGTCTCATCCACATCATCTTATCCACATCATCTTATCCACATCATCTCCTTGCCTGATGCCTGAGGACGATAGTTGACATCCGTGGACCCCAGGCCTGCACGTAGCTGCATTCCTCACCCCAGCCCCTCCCTCTTTATAATCCTGTCCCCTGCACCTTGCTGTAAGACAGGATTTGATGCCTGTAAGCGCCCTGTCTTCTTGGTGGGCTGGCCTTCTCAGCAAACGCCTTATCTGAGTCCACCCTGCCTTCCTTACTGGACACAGCGACAGGCAGCCCAAGCTCCACTGGGGATTTCCGGTTACAAGATCTCAGTTTGATGAGGCACTTACCCTGAAGGAGGGGCATGTGAAGGTAGGGCATGAAGACCAGGATGGAAACCTGGGGGCAGTTTATAGGACCAAGATAAGATGCCAAAGTGGGAGCCACAAGAAGACAGAGTCCAAGTGGCCCACTCATGGCAGCAGGAAAAAAATGCTATTGATGCCGAGAAATGAGGTGCTTCCCTTATTCAGTGACAACCTAGAATGTGCTAGGGCCGTGGTGGGCAAACTGCGGCTCACGAGCCACATGCGGCTCTTTGGCCCCTAGGGTGTGGCTCTTCCACAAAATACCCAGATCGCTAAGGGCAGACACATAAGACCCAGCTCAGCCCCCCGAGTGAGGGGTGGGGAGGTGCAGGGGGGGACTGGCAGGCGGCAGGCCCACGTGGACCTTCTCGCTGTCACCAAAGATGAAACAAACAGCTCAAGGTCACAGTGTTCCAGGAACGCGGACGTCATTGTACGTGCCATTCTGAGAGCAGATGAAACAAGACTAACATGTTCTTTGTCAAATCACATGTTTCTAAGCAGAAGCATCAACAGCTGTGGACTTCAACGTATAAAAACCCCATTAGCTAACGCTGCACAGAGAGAGAGCCCGATGCGTCTTAACTGCCTTGAAAACCTCCATCGAAATCTTCAAAGAGTTGATTCTCAGTGTGTCCCCGGAGCGCATCCTCGGACAGTGACCGAGAGAAAGGGGAGATGAGTGACCCCGAGACTGACCGAGGCGGCCCAGCACCCCTGAACCAGCCCCTGGCCATGGAACCTTCTCTGCGTCCCCACTTTTAGGGGACCCACCTGAGCCGCACCTGCCCTCGCTGTGCGAGCTGCCGCCCTCTAGAATACGATCCTGGTCCTCACACGCAGACCCCCAAACCCCCTGCCCAGGGGACCCCCCGGCCTGCTTCCAGTCTTCGTCATCCTCTCCCCAGGCCTGGCACAGGTGCTGCTTGTGGAGTGGGGAGGAGTGTGGGTACACCAGCCGGGCTGCCCTCAGATTCCGTCTGACCCTCCCGGAGCATGGTGGACAGGCAGGTGGACGGGCAGGTGGACGGGCAGGGAGCCACTGAGCCACGGCCCAGCGCTGGCTGGACGCTGAGCAGCCGAGCCGTCCGCTGGCCTCAGGCTGGGTGGCGGCAGGAGGGGAGACTGGCTGTCACGCAGTCTGAGCCTGACTCAGACGGTCTATTCGCACACAGAGCAGCAGCCCGGCCCCGGGACCGTTAAGGGAGGGTCTGGTGACGTCAGAGAAATGTAATCACCTCTATGCCCCTGGTGCCTTTACAAGCCCCACAGGCTGAAGCTCTACAAACACTGAACGCAGAGGCGCCACACCCCCGTTTCAGGTGAAGTTGTCCCGAAGAGGAGCAGCTATAAGGGGAAGGTGTTAGGGAAAATGTAACGTGCTTCACACGGTGGGGCCGGGAAGTGAACTAGTCAGCAGTCACAGGAAGTTGATAAAACGGAGACCAAGACCAACAGCCAAGCACACACACGAATTCATGTCAATTGAAACGTCCACGTTCTGAAAGGACCATTTTCACTTAAATATAAGCAAAGTGGTTCAAGTTCTTCTACGAATAAACAGGAGTTTTTAAGAAATAATTTTCATTTATAGATGATCAGAGTCTAATTTTCCACCCATTTTTCCTTCTGTTGCTTGAGTTGTGTTACTTGTGCCCCAAAATATAGGGGGCCTTGACAAGTAGCCTATTCCTGAATGGTGGGGTATAAGTATATTAGTCACATAATGAAACAGTGACTGCTGTCTGAACCACGACATCTGTGCAATAAGAGATCTCTAAGCCCCTATTTGCTTAGCTACCAATACCACCGAATTACCTTTGAGAATTTGAGCAATTGGGTTGGCCCTGCACACCGAAATGAGCTTTCTGATTAAATGAGCAAACAAAAAAAGCCCTGGCCAGGTGCTCAGTGGTTAGAGCGTGGCCCGAAGACTGAAGGCTCTCACGCTCGATTCCAGTCCAGGGCACGGACCCGGTTGCAGGCTCCATCCCTGGCCCCGGTTGGGTGCATGTGTCTCTCTCACATCAATGTTTCTCTCTCTGACTCTCCCCATCCCTTCTATTCTCTCAAATGGAAAAAAATATCCTGGGGTGAGAATTAACAACAACAACAATAAAAACAAAAAACAAAACACCCAACCACCAAGAGCCACTGAGGCGGGTGCAGGGTGAGTCCGGCGTCTGCCACTGCGGGGGACCTGGCTGGAGCTTTGAAAGAGCGTCAGCTTTGGGAGCTGGCGGGGAACAGCAGGACCCGCAGCCATAGATTTCTGTGTTGGGAGGAAAAGGACAGGATTCGAATGGCAACCAAGCCACCCGGCCGGTTTCCCCCCCGGCCACAGGCCCCGGCTGCTCCTGACGTACCAGTACGTGCCACGCACCTGACCGTGCACGGGACCGGGCCTCCCCTGGGATGCGGTCAGCGGCCGTGAGCAGCATGGAGCACACGCATGTGTCCGAGGGAAGAGGAGATCACCGAGGGTTGTTATGCCGCTTCCCAAGGGTACGCCCCGCTCTCATAGTCATAGCTCTCATTTGATAAACTTCTAATGCAGCAACGGGCACGTTTTCAGGGCCCTGTGGGCTGTGACTCAAGCGCAGGTGCGGGGTGCGCACACGTGGGATTTCACCCCAGGCCGGAGTCTTCCTATGGGGACTTGGAGTGCTACTCACAGTCCCAGGCCTCAGTTCCCTCCTTTGGAGACGGTATCGCAGTAAAAACTACTTTATAGCATCTTGTGAAGATTAAAACAGTGCTTTAAAGATACTCAGGTTAACAGATAATAGAGGCTTGGTGTGGCGTTTTTTTTTAATTTTACCTCTGTAGCAACTCACACAGCATATTTATATGTCACAAAACTCTATCTCTTCCCAAGTAGACAAAAATTGGTAGGTTTCCTATACCAGCTGTAAAATCCTATTTTTTCATATTTTATTTTGGTTCATCTCAGCTCGTTTCCATTTTATATCATGATTAGCTTCTGTAACACTGGTCCAGGAAGAATCTAATAGTGACATATAGACGGCCTGATGATATTACTGAATTTTCTTCTGAGTAATTACAGTTTCTAGCGATTACACTGTAACTCGGGAAGAAAATATCTTTAATATTCATTCCAGACCAATCCAAAATGGAAAATCATAATTTTGGGGTGACAACTCAGCTATTAAACTCCGCTACCGGATTTCAACATCGCAGACGCCCCCAGCGGTGACGGTGGGAGGCAGCAGCCTTTCCAATAGAAGCTCTCACTGGGGCTGCACTAAGCACCTCTGAGAACCAGCGGTGGTGTTTGTAGTGGAAGCAAAGGAGGAAGCAAGCCTGCTGTTCTCACGTTCCCTCTTTCCTCTCTGTGACGGTCCGAGCCCAGGCCTCTGTCATGCCCGTGCAGGTGTGCACGGCTGGCCAGGTGTGCACACCACAGCTCCAGGGGCTCCATTCCCGACGGCCAGGGGCAGCCCTGGGACAGGTGAGGGTCACAGCCTGGCAGTGGCACGGGTGACCCTGGCTCCCTGCCCCACCCCACCGTGGGCTCCTTGTCCTGAAAACGCACATTCTGTGACCCCAGGCGCAAACTCAGTGAGCTCAGCTTTCAGCGTGGCCTGACGCTGGGTGGGCTCAGCCTCAGCTTTCCCAGGTGGAGTCACGCCTCTGGCAGGGAAGCGCCCAGGGCCCCGGGTGTGTGTCCTCAGACTTACACGCGTGCACCTCGGACTTTAGCCTGTGTTCGGAGGGAAGTGGGACTGTGATGCTAACTGGGCCAGGCCGGCCTGGCGGACACGGCCCACTCCTGGGTGGCCCCGTGAGAAACACGCTGGAGAAAGGGGAGCAGGTTCCGGGAAGGCGGAGAAGAGGGGGAAACCAGAGGAAAACGAGATGAAAGAGTCCTCCCAGGTGTGGGCACGCTCTGTGACTTTCTAGTCTCTCCAGCAGCTCGGAGGTGGGCGTGTGGCACGCCCGGCGGAACAGGGTCTGCCATCGCCATCGGGAACACATGTGAGCCTCGGTTTCCTCTGTCCGTGTGCCAGTGACATTGGGAACATCTGTGGGGCGAGCACCCCCGCCCCCGGCCGAGGGGGGAGCATCTGCCTTTGGAGGGGAATCACAGAGCCCGTTGCGGCTGCACCCGCTCCAAATCTGCGTCTCAGCCCAGATGGGACCCCGGCTCTGAGGCTGGAGCGGAGCGGCAGCCAGAACCGGCCCACGCGCTCCCGGGTGAGAACCTCTGTTCTTCCGCGGGACGGCAGGCCTAGCCCAGGCGCGCGGAGCCCAGCTGTGTGCGCAGCACAGCCCTGTAGCGCGTCATTCACACAAACCTACGCAAGTGAGCATCCCCCGGAGGCCCCATTAGGACGCAAACATGACAGAACGTGCGGAGCAGCTGTGGCCTTACCGTGTGCCGCGTGCTGCGCGTCTGGGGGCAGCCGGCCCGGAGCACCCCGCTGGCGGTCTGGCTGTGTGGACAGGAAGCCTGGTTAGAGCGTGTGGATCAGACATGCAGAGGGGCGCGTGCAGAGGGTGACGAGGCTGCACAAGGTCGCTTCTACCTGAGCTGCTGGTGGTCCTGCTGGTCTCTGAGACCCCCCCCCCCTCAGCATCTGGGCCCCCTCCGGACCCCCCACCCCCACAACCCACCCCATGGAAGGCCAGATGTGATTGTTCTGGGGTTGTGGCACATTTTCTTTTTCCAAAACAGATGTGTTCTGGCTGTCTGCCGAAGTATAAACACTTCTGTAAAACTCACTATATCCCATAAATAAAACAAAGCCATTTCCTATCAACAAATAACAAAAGAAAAGTTCTTTTTAGAACTTCACACAGGAGGCAGCAGGAAGACCAGAGAGAAAAATGACAAGTTTGGCGTTTTCCGGTGGATCCAGGGGGAACGCTGAGCTGTGGAGGGAGGACCGGGCCCTGGGGGCTCAGGGTTGGGGGCAGGACAGCTGGGCCCCCCCCCGCCCACTGTTCCCGAGAACCCACCCCACGTGCCCAGGTGGGTCAGGCTGGAGAGGCCGACGCCCGAGTGCAGACCTGGATTTCTCTCCAGGGATGTCTCCTGGGTTCCCACCAGCTAAGAGCAGCTGGATGCTGAACATCAGGGAGCACGTTACACGAACTGCCTTCCTTAATCGGCCTGTGGTCGGCCATTTCAAGATGCGCTCCCAGCCAGACCGGCGCGAAGCGGCTCGTCTCTGCTCCATGTGCTCAGCCTGCGTCCTGCCCAGGCACCGAGTTCACGCCTGTCCTTCCCTAGTTCCGTCACCTCTCAGAGAGAACTCGGGGGACTTGCTCTAACCCGGAGCCACGGGGAGCTTGGCAGGGCGGCCCGGCCACGGGAGGTAACCCCAAACTCAGTCCCTGACAAGACACCAGAAAGCTGCGCTCAGCACAGCCTGCGCCCCCCCCCCCAGCACCCCCTCAGACACCTCGGCTCGTGGCTCCCTTCGTGCACAAAAAGCTGGGGAGGAAATGAGATCGCCTCTGGTTTTCATCGGCTCGTTTATGTCGAGCTGCCTCGGTGATGCACTGGGTCAGGGCTGAGCCTGCGCCGCACAGGCCAGCGGAGGTGCCCAACGCGGGCGAACGCGCTGTCATTGCACAAACGCGCTCGCACGTGCTTCCACTCAGGCTCGGAAACAAGCAGGGAGCGGCCTCCTAAAACTAATTCCGAGTCTTTGCGAATTCTCCCCTCACGCCGAGATTCTGTTTGCGTAAGCGCTGCTCGGAAATGCAGGCATGGCACACGGCGTGGAGTCTTTTCCAAACGCAGGCCTTACGGGTGGTAATTGTACAGGATCGGCCGCCTTATCTCTGGTCATCGATGGGGAAAGTTTGATGAGCTCTTATGACAAGACAGTTTCTCCCTTCTGTGCATGAATGAAGGTGTGAAGAAAATAGCCACTTTTACTTCCAGATAAACCTGGATGATTCATTGATTTTACAGGAATATTGTCCCAATTCCTTAACCCAGGGGTCCTCAAACTTTTTAAACAGGGGGCCAGTTCACTGTCCCTCAGACCGTTGGAGGGCCGGACTATAGTTTAAAAAAAAAAACTATGAACAAATTCCTATGCACACTGCACCTATCTTATTTTGAAGTAAAAAAAAACAAAACGGGAACAAATACAATATTTGTATTTGCATGTGGCCCGCGGGCCGTAGTTTGAGGACCCCTGCTTAACCTGTGGGAGCTAGCATCTAAGTAAATGTCTATCTCTTTATAGTTCCCGCCATATTAATTTACTTCTCCCTGCTCTGAAAAGTATTTAAGGAATCGTAGCTGCGTTTGAAGATTCCCACGAACATTTCTGTAAAGACCGAAAAGTCAGCAAACGCATAAGGAAAACAAAAGAACTGGGGGAAGGCGAGCAGACAGAGGTGGTGATTCTGCAACAAGACCGGGTTCGAGTAGGAGGCTCATTAAACCCCTGCGCCCACAGGCACCGGCCCTCCCTTGCGAAAGGGCTTGAGTCACATTCAGATGCCGAAGTATGGGCCCCGGAGGGCCCGGCTCCCTGTGGGTGCTCCGCTGGGGAAATGCAGCTAAATCTCAGACTCTTTGCAAAATTAGAAGCACTGTTAATAGTAAAAGCAGCGGGAGAGGGGAGTGGTTGGACCAAACAGCGAAAAATGCATCTTTTGTCTCCCTGTGTGAAGACCGTCTGTGCAGGCAGGATGGAGGGCGTGGGGGGGGGCGGTGGAATCTGGGACTAGAGGCAGGGAGGGTGCTGGGCTGACATGCAGGCGGGCTGTCTGCGTCAGTTCCACTAACACACGATTGCCCCCCGTCCAGGCATCCGCCTGGGTGGACACAGCCGTGGAGAGCCACGGAAGTGGGTTGCATTTTCTTGGCCCCTTTAAGAATATCCTTTCAGCCCTAACCGGTTTGGCTCAGTGGATAGAGCATCGGCCTGCGGACTCAAGGGTCCCAGATTCGATTCTGGTCAAGGGCATGTGCCTTGGTTGCGGGCACATACCCAACTGGGGGTGTGCAGGAGGCAGCTGATCGATGTTTCTCTCACATCGATGTTTCTCACTCTCTATCCCTCTCCCTTCCTTTCTGTAAAAAATCAATAAAATGTATTTTTTTAAAAAGAATATCCTTTCAATTGGAAAATGTTAGAAACTATTTTGCCCAGATGCAGCGCTATCCACAGTAGTTCAACCTAAGTTGACAAAGGAAAAGGGCGTTTCTTGAACCGATTTTTGCTTTATTCCCTTTGCTTTTCGTTATACATAAAAATGTCCTCTTGGTAGAATCAGGTCTGGCATTAAAAACGACCCATCTAACATGCTGTGTGTTTGTTCAAGGGCTTAGAACTCAATGGGACGCCTTGCAGTGAATGTCCATGTCTCTGTGGACACCATATGGCAAGTCAGTGAGAGTGTGTGTGGCCCCTGTCACTCCGCAGATTAGGGGCGGAGCTAAGGTGCCACATTCCAGAGATGGGCTGATTTCATGGCAGCAGAACGCTGGGCCAGCCCGCAGGCCGGGAGCGGCTTACTCACCGGGAGCCTCGGCAGGTCCGGCACAGCCCCGGGGTCGGCAGCTGCGCCCGCGTCCGGCAGGTGGAGACCCAGGCCGCAGCGACAGGGCAGGATGCGCATCTGAGGAGACAAGGCCGTCGGTCACTGGAAGTGGGTGCAGCGGGGCCTCACACTGACACTTGCTTTTACAGTCACATGGTTTGGCTTCAGTTTTTGTTATTTTTAATTTATTGGTTTTCAAGAGAGAGAGGAAGGGAGAGAGAGGAAGAGAAACATGGATGTGAGAGTCAAACATTGATCAACTGCCTTCTGTACACCCCGAACCCGGGATTGAGCCCGCAGACCGGGCATGTGCCCTGATCAGGAATCCAACCTGCTACCTGTTGGTGCTCAGGACAACACCCAACCAATGAGCCACACTGGCCAGGTAGTCTTTTTTTTTTTTTTTAATTGATCTTAGAGAGGAGGAGGGAAGAGAAAGAGAAAGATCAATGTGAGAGAGAAACTCAGATCTGTTGCCTCCTGTATGAGCCCCGACCGGGGATAGAACCCACAACTTGGGTAAGTGCCCTGAGCAGGAATCCAACCTGCTACCTGTTGGTGCTCAGGACAACACCCAACCAATGAGCCACACTGGCCAGGTAGTCTTTTTTTTTTTTTTAATTGATCTTAGAGAGGAGGAGGGAAGAGAAAGAGAAAGATCAATGTGAGAGAGAAACTCGGATCTGTTGCCTCCTGTATGAGCCCCGACCGGGGATAGAACCCACAACTTGGGTATGTGCCCTGAGCAGGAATCAAACCCGTGACCCTCTGGTGCACAGGACGATGCTGGACCACCGGAGCCACACGGGCCAGGGTTAGCCTAACTCTGTCACAGCAGGTGGAGGTCGGACCCCGGACCGACACAGATGAGCTCACAGCCGACTTACTTAAGGTGAAGTTGCTATTTTTCTAATTTTGAAGAAATTAGCAAGACTTGAGAGGTAGCTAGCGTTAACTCCACTGAGCTGTCTTCACAGAAGGGCCTCGCATTGCGCTCTAGGGAGTTCTCTTACCTGAGGCGACACCCTTGGGCTCAACTAGTCAGAGAGGAAGCAGTAGAGGACTACGAGGACTACGACAGCCATGGGGGACGGGACAGTGTCGGGGCCGAGAGGGGACCCTATTCCCCAAAAGAGGTAGACATCTCGGTGGTAGTTTCCCACCGTAAACTGTCAGCAACTGCAGGGCCACAGGGAGGGGCTTGCCCAGTGGCCGTGGTCTGCACAGGACACTCCTTGTGAGAACACACAGGCTCGGGCTTGGTCACGTGTGGCAGAGCATGTGTTTCTCATGTGTGCAGGGCTGGGGGTCCCTGACGCTCTCTCTGTGGCCCTCGGCCACAGTGACCACAGGGCTGCCAGGCCCCGTGGGGACATGGAGGCCCTGGGACCGGCTTGGGGGAGAGCCATCCAGGGAGCGCAGGGGTGAGGGGGGTAGGGGGCTGGGGGGGCGTGCGGGCACTGAAAGGCTCCGGGAGTTCAGTGGGCGGCCACTCACCTGTTCCAACTGCCGTTCCAGCCTTTCTTGCTCCAGCCGGCACGCTTTTACCTGTGGACAAAGCACAGGCATCTGCCTATCAGAAAGGGTCCGATGGTTCCTCATGACACTGCTCGGGACCAGCTCTCGGGGACGCCCGGGGGCTGCGGGGACCACGGAGCGGAGGCGCTGGGGAGAGCAGGCGGCCGTCGGGCTTTCCGGACACGCCCGGGCTCCGTCCCGGAAATCCCACATGAGGTCTGGGGACGTGGGCGGTTCATGTTGTTATTGCAGTGGGTTCGGGGCCCTTACAGTTCTCAGCGTGAGGGGGTGCATTTCCGTCTGGATGGAGGAGGGGAGGAGCAGATGTGGGTGTGGACATAGAACAGCACCTGTTACTGAACGGAATGGGGCGGCCACAGGGTCAGGTCCCACAGGGGCCCGGGCACGTCCTGAACAGTGTCAGATAGTTCGTAGTGCATTTTCCTTTTTTAAGCCAAAATTGTGTCCCCTGCATTGTCTCCATTCACATTAGCATTTACCCATCGTGGTGGCTTCCTGTGTCTGCTTTTAATATAGCCGATCATGCTTCATTTTAGCGGCTTACATTAATAGACCCTATTCCAACGAGCTGGCTCACATTACCGGCTTCCCAAATACTCCAGTCACAGTGACCTTGGGGCCCCGAGAGGGAACACCTCGGCCCCACCAGAGTCTGTGGTTCTCAACCTTCTGGCCCTTTAAATACAGTTCCTCATGTTGTGACCCAACCATACAATTATTTTCGTTGCTACTGCATAACTGTCATGTTGCTACTGTTATGAATCGTCATGTAAATATCTGATATGCAGGATGGTCTTAGGCGACCCCTGTGAAAGGGTCGTTCGACCGCCAAAGGGGTCGCGACCCACAGGTTGAGAACCGCTGCACCAGACAGACACGTAAATGACACTTAGCAACGGGCCTGTTTTTGGAAGACGGGGACATTCCACTCAGCCCTTCACAGAACGTGACAAGGACTTGGAGACAAGGTCACTGCCCTGAGGAGTTTCAGGTTTGCCTTGGAGTCCTGGGTAGGCCAGCTCCCAGGCGACCAAAATAAATATCAGGAGGAAAAGATCAAAAGAATTAGACCTCAGAAAAGAATGTTGGAGTCCAGCTGCTGGGTAACTCCTCACTACAGTTACACTAAAAGAAACACTCAGTTGTTCCCAATTTCTCACAAGATGGTTTAAGAATCGTTTCATCCCCTGTGCTGACCTCTCAGAAAAATTCAGCGTCAAATACCAGAAGCCCCAGAGTCTCGCGTTTTCCCTTAAGGGAGAGGGTAAAAGTGCACCAACCACATGCGGGCCAAGGCCCTTCGCTCTGACGTGTACCTTGGACTTCAGCTGGTTCAGCTGGGATTGCGACGTCCGATTCATTTGCTGCAGCTGCTCTTTCTCCCGGTTGAGTCTCTCTCGGTCCGACCTCTCCCTTCTGAAGTCTTCCTCGTAGATCTGCACCTGGGAGACATTCGCCGTGGTTACTGCGCTTCCTTTCTCCTCAGCGCGGGGCTCGGGGGCGTGTCCGTCTGCGTGTTCCTTCTCCCTCCCATGACCATCTCCTCTCGGGGGGGCAGGAGCTACACCTAGCACACAGGACTGTCATGGTGACTGTGATTCTATCTTTCTCTTTGCGTAGAATGGCCCTTCTCCACTTTCTCCTGAATCCATGGGTTCAGAAGTAGAGTCATAACATGGATATTTTGAAAAGCATTGTCCTCGGCCATTGTTTGCTGCCTATTGCATTGCTGTGGTGACCTCTTCCCACGGTACGTGTGACCGTTTAGAGAAGCCACCGTCCCCGGCTCAGGGCTCAGACGTGTGGCGCCTGCGTGCAGTTCCGAGAGAAGTTTGCTAACAACCACTGAGACGCTATGTGTTGACATGCTGTGTGCAAACATAAGTGACAAGGTGAGCCCAGCCTGGGGACGGAAGTCTCATATGTGGAGAATCAAAGCATGATCGTCCAAAGGTTTCCGCAGGCGATTTTGGAGGTAAATTACAGAAAAGGAAACATAGCAATATTTCAGTGGAACAGCTCTCCCGAGATGCTCCAAATATTCCAGAAAAGTAAGCAAACCAAAGAGAAAAGCGGACTTAATTGCTGTTGTTTTTCATTGGACGGCTAGTACGTGGAGCTGCGGAAACAGCAAACGAAGCCTCGGGAACGAGGCAAAGGGGTTCCTCCAAGACCATGACTTAAATTACAACGCATATGGGAACCTGGTCGTTAGAGCTTTGTCTGTTAACACTCATGCACATGATACCTCCATCCCCAACAGGCAATGAGTTTTACCTGGTGGTTCGTCAAGTTGAAGTCTGTAATACTACAAAATGTAATCGACGAGAGAGGAAGAAACTAAACATCTCATGTAGACTCCCATGTCGGTGTACACATTAATGTTTAAGGCTCGGCAGCCATGCATGGGGCTAGGTGAGTGGGGAGGAGGCGGAGCCTGTGTGAGGGCGGAGGAGCAGGTCTAGCCCCTCGGTGACATGATCAGCGTGGAGTATCATTCCCTTCAAAACCACCCTCGTTGTTCAAAAGCCCGGAAGCCAAAAGCTGCAAAACCACAGCCCAGCTGCTCCCGTTGTCTGAGACGAGACGGCCCGAGATCCGGTTAATACTGTTTGTAGAATAAAGCAGGCCTCCCTGAAACTCACAGCATCGCGCCAGAAGGGTCGTGGTGTGTCCTGGGACAAGCCTCTGAACCCATCCGACGCTCGGGCCTTCTGCTAACAGCCTGAGGTGCCGTGTTCTGGATTCTGCCGAGAAGCTTTGAAGTGAGCTGATTCTCTCTGACTCACTGAACAGCGGACTCTCACAGGTGCCCGAGGGCCCAGCCTCTCCACGTGCTCACGCCCCTGCAGCCTCTCACCTGCTGTTTGAGCACCTCCATCTCTGTCCTCATGTCCTCGTGCCCGCACCCCGCCTCAGGCCCCCCAAGACGGTCCTCGGGAAGCGGAGAGCATTCGACCTTCAGGGCCTCCTGAAGAGCCTGTGTTGCAAGACAAGCACATTGTTGACCTGAGAGGCACGTGGTCTGCATTTCTCTGTGACAGTTACCGTGATCGTCTCCCCGGCACCCAAAGGCAGCGTTCCCTCTTGGATGCCGCTCTCATGACTGAATGACTTTGGGTTTCCTGGCCTGGGCACTTACGTCTTTTCTCCATGATGATGCTTGTTAGTCAACCCTCATTGCTACTCTGAAGGCTTTGCTATCGTAGCCCCTTCACCTAGCCCGCCATGAAAGGACAGCATATCTATGCTCCTTCTCTAGGCTCTGTCTTTCTCTAGAGCAGCGGTTCTCAACCTGTGGGTCCCAACCCCTTTGGCGGCCGAACGACCCTTTCACAGGGGTCGCCTAAGACCATCCCGCATATCAGATGTTTACATGACGATTCATAACAGTAACAACATTACAGTTATGAAGTAGCAACGAAAATAATTTTATGGTTGGGGGTCACAACATGAGGAACTGTATTTAAAGGGCCAGAAGGTTGAGAACCACTGCTCTAGAGTCTCTGCTTCAGTCAAATAACGATCAGAATTGAGGGACAGCTTCCCCCGAGAGGCAGCAGACTTGCCCGCCCCTGGGCGGTGCCGCCAGAGACCCTGGGTCAGCAGGTCGGGGCTGGGGCCTGAGACCCTGCCCCCCCAGAGCTGATGCTGCTCGGGCAGATGCCATTCCATGGAATATTCTGCTAGATCACTGTGTCCCCGAGGGAGAGAGGGACACAGAGACGTGAGCCATGTGGAGTCACCACCCGTCCCCACCCTCCGCAGCAGCCCGCCCGGCCTCGCTGCAGCACCCTGCTCCCCGGGAAGGTGCCCAGGGGCCCATGGGGGGCAGAGAAGCCTCCGCTTTCCTGGCATTCAGTACAGCGTGGCGTTTCCCCGGGGTGAAGAGGTGAAGGAAATAAGACAGGTACGTTTGCCAACAGGATTCGCATCCTTGCTCAGCAGCCATGGCACTCGAACGTGTCCGTTTGACTGATGCTGCCAATGAGTCACAGCGCCTGTTCTGAGGGCCTCTGGCTCAGGATGCGTTTACTAGAACAGACGCCCACTATGGCGACGGAGCACCCCTCCCGCTGGTGTGGACTCAGCACGCACACTGGGCGGTGACCTGCTTATTGTCCGATCTCCACGCAAACAGGAAGGGGCACCTCAGAGCCACGGGAGCTCATCCCTCTGTGTTTCTTTAGCACAGTGGTTCTCAACCTTTCTAATGCCGCGACCCTTTAATGCATTTCCTCATGTTGTGGTGACCCCCACCCATAAAATTATTTTCGTTGTTACTTCATAACTGTAATTTTGCTACTGTAATGAATCATAAGGTAAATATCTGATATGCAGGATGTATTTTCATTGTTATAAATTGAAAATAATTAAAGCATAGTGATTAATCACAAAAACAATATGTAATTATATATGTGTTTTCCGATGGTCTTAGGCGACCCCTGTGAAAGGGTCGTTCGACCCCCAAAGGGGTCGCGACCCACAGGTTGGCAACCACAGGTTGAGAACCGCTGCTTTAGCAGCTTCAGCGTTGCCCTCGTGATGACGCTATCAGCACCCCACCTGCCTGTATCACTGCGATGAGGTCATAAAGGCCGGGAAAGAAAACAAATGTGTGGGCTCGCATATGTGTGGCCAGCCTAGAACTCATCAAGGAGCGCCTTAGCGCCCGCGGACACTGCAAAACCAGCCAGGGCCTTACTAACACATTTTTAAAAATTGTAACTATTATGACATTTCCTAGAACTATGTAGCTAAGCAACACATTTTAACAAACAATTCTTCTTGGAGGAAGAAGAAAACTCTATTTCTCTTACAACTTCCTGAAAAATGACATTGACATCACCCTTTCACAGGGGTCGCCTAAGACCATCGGAAAACACATCTATAATTCCATATTGTTTTTGGGATTCATCACTATGCCTTAATTATGTTCGATTTGTAACAATGAAAATCCATCCTGCACATCAGATATTTACATGACGATTCATAACAGTAGCAACATGACAGTGATGAAGTAGCAACGAGAATAATGTTATGGTTGGGGGTCACCACAACATGAGGAGCTGTATTAAAGGGTCTCGGCATTAGGAAGGTTGAGAACCACTGATCTAGAGAAACACAGAGGGATGAGCTCCCGTGGCTCTGGAAGTGCCCCTTCCTGTTTGCGTGGAGACTCGGACAATAAGCAGGTCACCGCCCAGTGTGTGCTCTGTTAATGATACGGGCCCGTATTAACTCCCAACTTTACATCAGTGGTCGCCAACCTTTAGGACCTCATGGACCACCAGTGGCCCACGGACCACCGGTTGGCGACCGCCTCTTTAAATGACACCCCTGGTCACAGTTAACCGCGGCAGGAAACACACAGTCCGCAATACAGGCGTTTTCAGGGCCAACCACCACTCCTGTTCGGGAAGACGATCTCTATGATTTTGGTCAATTTCTAGTGTTTTGAGAGATGTGTGTCTCAACTTAACCGTGGACTGCAAGGGCTGCTGGTCCGCATACGACATGGCCCTTGGAAAAGTCAACAGCAAAGCATTTCATTTTTTCATTGATCCTTTCCCCCTGAAAATTAAGCTCTTACCCCATAAAACACACACACACACACACACACACACGCACACACACGCACACACACGCACCCCCTACCTCATCAGCCTCACGCCAGAGTCCTGACGATGGTGTCGAGAGCAGCCTGCTTCCTGTGGTTGACCCAGAAACAGGCAGCTGCTCACAACACCTGCTTGCTCTGTGGCTCTGCCAACTAAACACCGTCCTTCCCCTCCTCCAGATTGCCTCCTCATTTGTTTTCCATGAGGAGTCTTTGCAGGGACACGAATGCCCGAAGCCTCCGCGGCCAAGCCCGCTGACCCACGCCAGGAGGAGAGATGAGCAATGTCACAGAGACGCCCCTGTGCCCGGGGCCCGGGAGCCCCTGCAGCGCAGGCCAAGTGGGCCTCGCCAGGAGGGGCCCTCACACAGCCCGGCCTGCCTGGTACCTTGTTAAGGCGTTTTATTTCACACTCATAATGCTCCCTCCTCCTGCTCATGGCAGCGTTGTTCTCCTTCAACAGCTTGTTTTCTTTCTTCAACGCGAGTAATTCTTCGCTCAGGGTCTGCTTTTCCTTCTGAAGGGAAGAGCCAGAAAACCAAGTCAGCGCCGTTCCGATGATCGACTGACCGGCAGGCAGACGCGGGCTCCCACACGGCCAGGCCAGGGACTCTCAGGGCACCCATCCCACTGGAGCCCGCTCCCTGGTGGAGGGCGGGTTGGCATCGAAGAAACCCTTCTCTTATCCTTCATGCTGGGGAGCTGTGTGCCCTCAGACGAGACATCAGAGTCCCCGATCTCACTTGGCGACAGGCCCGCGAATGAGCTAGTTCCCGCGCCCAGGTCTAAGCGATCATCACCCGCCTGTCGCGTGACCTCGGCACAGCTCAGCTTTCTCAGCTTGCCACGGGCAGAAATAACGCCTTCTTCCCAGGTGAGCTGAGAGTGCCAGATGCCATAAGGAGGGTGAGGGACTTCCCAAAATGTTACATTTTTCTGATTTCAAAAATAATACCTATTTGGCTCGGCCAGTGTGGCTCAGGGGTTGAGCGTTGACCTATGAACCAGGAGGTCACGGTTCGATTCCCGGTCAGGGCACATGCCTGGGTTGTGGGCTTGATCCCCAGTGTGGGGCGTGCAGGAGGCAGCTGATCAATGAGTCTTTCTCATCATTGATGTTTCTCTCTCTCTCTCTCTCTCTCTCTCTCTCTCTCTCCTCTCCCTCTCCCTCTCCCTTCCTCTCTCTGAAACCAGTAAAAATATATTTTAAAAAATAATACCTATTTGTAAAGCTCTCTGTAAACTGAAAAACAGCTGTACCAATACAAGTTATTGTCATATTATTGGTAAATATGAATTTTAAAAAAGGAAGAAAGAAAAAGCTGAATTTTTTTGAGGCTGAAATGCCCCAGAAAGATGCCCCCAGCTCCGTGGCTCAGGGTCCACCTGCCCATTTGCGGACAGAGGATGTGGCCTTGTCCTTCCTCTGGGTCCTGAGAAGGGCCCGTCTGTGACCCTGTGACTTCCATCACTGTCCTCCCTCACACTTGTCCCCGCCCCATGTCCTCAGCCCCCGGGCTGGGTCACCCTGGCGGCGCCCACCTCCTGTCTGTGCTGCTGCTCCTGGACCAGGTCCGCGGGCCCGGCGCTGGCCCTGGGGCTCGCTGGCCGTCCCTTCTCCCGGCCGCCGAGGAATCGCTCTGTGGCCTCCAGCTTCGTCTGCAGCTCTGCAAGCTGGGGAGTCGGCACAGAGGTTACAGCCCCCCCCTCCTGCCCCCACTGGAGCCCACACCCCCGAGGCTTCTCAGCTAGCGAATCAGGGACAGCCAGGCCCCGCTCCTGGGGGTCCCACACCCTGACCAAGGCCTGGGCATTTGCATGCCAAGAGGCCTGTCCGCGACCAGAGACCCAGCCTCCCTCCTGGCTCCAACCACACCACCTCCCAGGGCACTGTTAGAGCTTATACAGGGCCTCTGGGCCTGGCCTTCCACCCCCAACTGTCCAGGAGTGGCCAGCGGGGCAGGGGTGTCTGCGCCTGGAGAAACGCTGCCCCGTCTAACCGGCAGCCTGACCTGCACAGGCCACTGTAGCCCTGAGTGCGGACGGCAGTGAGGGGCCCAGGGCAGGTGCTCCCGGCGGGAGCGCGAATGGCACCTCCCCAACCCCGTGCGTCCCCAACCCCATCACGCTCCCGCCAGCCGCTCGGACGCAGCATAAACGTGCTCAGATCGTGTCCTTTAGTGTGGCGGCCCCCACGCTTCCCCGGACTCAGGACCGCAGGGGCCTGCCCTCCTCGCACTGTGCCCTCGGTCGGGTTCTGCGCTCCCAGTTATCAGGGGCTTCACTCCCTTCCTCTCTGTGCTGTGGGAGGATGTTAAACTCTACATTGACTTGGACCTCTTAGAAGATATTTTCTCCAAAAAAGTTTTTGACAGCAAAGCAAGCGCTGCTTGAGAGAGAACCTGCTTTAGTGAGAAGAGGGGACGCCCCATTCTGTCGCCTCCCCTGGGGCCACTGTGTCCCTGTGCAGAGTCGCCATGGCGACCAGTGAGGGAATCGGAGAGCTGGCCTGGCGTGACACGGGTGCACCTGAGACCGACCTCACCCACTGGTGACCTGCGTGTCTGTGGCCCTGGTCCTCTCACCCGGGCCAGGTGCCCCACGTGCCCCATCCACGTGCGTGAGAACTCCCGCGATGGCTCCAGAGGGGATGTGAGCCATTGCCAAGACCGGGCACGGACAGCGGGCACTCACCTCCAGGGCCCAGGGGCAGCCGAGCCTCAGCATCCCTCCTTCAGCTGCTGGCTCTGCACCAGTCCCGCCCCTGGGATCCCAGCACCCCCGCTTGGCTCCCCCGGTGATTGACTGGAAGCAGATCCCCGACAGGCAGGCGCTTACCTTCCCGGCGTACAGCTCCTTCATGCTCCGGAACTGCTGGTCCCACTGCCGGTTCACCTCCAGGAGCTGCAACCGTGAACACGTGGCGAGTCAGCAAAGGGCCTGCCCCTGTGGACGTCTGGCCAGAAGGAAGTCGCCTGTGAGGTGGCTGAGGTTTTGGAAACCCGGGGGAAGACGTTGTTCTCGAAACGCTGTCGCCGTCGGCGTGTCTTGGCCAGTCCACCGACCGTGTTATCAGCACCGTTAGCTTGGCTTAGTTTCGTGAATTTTTATCTTTGTTTAATCCAACCAGAATCTGGTAAAAATGTCTAAGTACTGATGGTTTTCTGTAAGATTCACGAAACTATGAAAGGTCTTTTTTCAAACCTTTCCATATGTTTCTATGTGCTTATATTGATTATTATAATGAAATCTTCCTCCCAGCTTTTTTAAAAGCAGCGTTTATACTAACAAATTCCAAACCCATTAACTGA
Organism: Myotis yumanensis; assembly: GCF_028538775.1. Classification (NCBI taxonomy): domain Eukaryota; kingdom Metazoa; phylum Chordata; class Mammalia; order Chiroptera; family Vespertilionidae; genus Myotis; species Myotis yumanensis. Next base: position 107,107,506 of record NW_027223756.1, read on the forward strand.
GTATCATTTGCTTGCAATAATGGGCTTTTTAAAAATCCACATGTGATTTTTTAATATGGATCAACAAATGGATACTATCGAGTTTTTGAAAAATATAGATTTTCAAGGAATAATAGTTTCGTCATAAGGCAATATTTAGAAATAATTTAGGAGGCAAGCAGTTTGAAAGTTTTAAAAAAAAACCACACAACTATGTGCTACATAGAAGGAAGGAACAGACACTATGGCCTGTGTTTTAGTTTTCTTGTAACGGGAGTGTGCAAATTCCCCATGTAGAGAAACTCTAACAACCACCGGCAGACATCCATGCAGAAGGCAGCCACAATGGCTAAAAATTAGCACGACTTTCTCCTGATTGCAAATCAAACCATCTAATCCAGAATGGCAGCTACAAGGTAATTCTTATGCTGGGAACACAGGTGGGTGCTTATTGTGAGAGTATACAGCTGAACTCTTGGCATTTAGGGATCGACCTTCTGTGCCATGGTAGCCACGGTAGCGTGCCTCGCTGTGGCTCAGGGATTTCCGGGGGCCGGTATTATATGCAGCACCACAGGGAGTAGAGGGCACGGAGGAGCAACAGGAAGGATGTCATACACAGGACAGCTTAGAGGAGCAATTACAGAATCGACAACATACACGGTGCTACACTTGCTACTTTTTTCACCTCTTCCCCCGTTGAGAAGTGCCGGACACCAATTCCAGCATAACAGCAGGGCTGCATCTGGGAATGGCTGATGGCATTTCCCCAAACCTGAAAAGGGATGATTGCTTGGCTGCCAGACAGCTCAGGGCCGTGGTCGGCAAACCACGGCTCTCGAGCCACATGTGGCTCTTTGGCCCCTTGAGTGTGGCTCTTCCACAAAATACCACGTGTGGGCGCGCACGTACAGTGCGATTGAAACTTCGTGCCCCATGCGCAGAAGTCGGTATTTTGTGGAAGAGCCACACTCAAGGGGCCAAAGAGCCGCATGTGACTCGCGAGCCGAGGTTTGCCAAGCCCCAGTTTGCTGACCACTGGCTCAGGGCATCTTAATCTACATGTCATTGCCTCCTACTGGCCAAACACCTGAACAGCTGTAGGCTAATTCCCCCATTCTGACAATGGACTCTGTATGAAATCCTGACCCTTTGAAGTGTATATCTCCGCCTCGCCTCAGGACAAGTTGTGTTAATAAAAAGCATGGGGTCCTGAGACTTTAAGACCTTAGACCTTAGACCTTAGCTCCTTTAGCTAAGCTCCTCTGACCCCCAAATGCCTTTCAAAATTATGCTTCGTCTCTGGACTATTTAACCTACGCACAGCCTCCTCCAGATTTCCTGAACCCTTCTTGATGCTGGAACAAGAACCCCGGCAGAGAAGAATGAAGAGGTTCTAACATTCATTAAACTCAGAAATTCAGAACTCAAAAACACAGCACCCATCACATTCCCGATGACACCTTAGAAGCAAACATTCTTTATGGTACCACTCCTCAACCTCCGTCAGTTGGACGCCCAGATCACGAAGTCGTAGCACCTAAGCCAGCTATGTTTAAAGTCTTGGACAGTGTGTCAGGTTTCGAGGACACAGGGTACAGGTGATAAGCTCTAAGTTTAAAGAAAATTAAGATTATCATCATAGGATTTATGACTGTCATTCATTTGTACTGAGAGAGCAAGTAGGAGATAAGTAGGTGACTAAGAAAAGCACTTGCTCTCACACTAATGAAGTCCAGCCCCTAGAGCAGTGATGGTGAACCTATGACACGCGAACTCGTTTTTTTGGTTGATTTTTTTTTGTTAAATGGCATTTAAATATATAAAATAAATATCAAAAATATAAGTCTTTGTTTTACTATGGTTGCAAATATCAAAAAATTTCTATATGTGACACGGCACCAAAGTTAAGTTAGGGTTTTTCAAAATGCTGACACGCCGAGCTCAGAAGGTTCGCCGTCACTGCCCTAGAGGTAGTGACTGTGACCCCGTCACAAAATGAAAGGTGCATCCGGGTGATACACTCTCTGTGTTATTCTCAGCCTCAATCCACGGCGCATGTTGATTCAACTCAAAATTACCTCTTTTCTCTGTTTTTCCAGGCACCTTATCTTTCGTTCAAGAGAATTTGTCGAGCTTTTTCCTCTTGATGGGTCAGCACACTTGAAAAAAAAAAAAAGAGTGAAACAAAATAGACTATAAAATAAACAGGAAAAATACTGTCCTTCACAAACTCCACGCATTTGGCAAACTCTCATGCCACGACTTATAAAACAATCCTATTCTAGCAGCAGTGAATCTCGCATCACAGTCCTTCAAGAGGCCTGTTGGTGCATACGCCTTATATCCACCTTGGAATCCTTATATAAATTAACATAAAGTAATTCTCTAGCAAATTATAAAGCATCTATGGAATAGGCAATCAAGAAATTAGGATTTTATGACCTTGGACTTCAATTATTTTTTTAAAAATGCACTTAGAAACCTGACACGTCTCACAGATGCAGGCGGGGCATTTACACGGGAACATTCCTGAACAAGCAAGTTCGCAGGTGTGTCCGTGACCTGAAGGGCCGCCCTGGAGCAGGTCAGAGGAGTGAGGGAACCGACTAGAAAAGAGACCAGCACATGCTGGGGTCCAACCCCAGCAGGTCCAGGGGGCCCCAAAGGTGTGGACGGAGTCGGCGAAGAAGGAATGACACGGAGACAGCCTTCAGTTGATCAGCAGCCTAGCCAGGATCTCTAGCCAGGAACTCTAGCCAAGTTCTGGTCAGGATCTCCAGCGAAGTTCTGGCCAAGTTCTGGTTAGGAACTGATGTTTATTGTCTTGTTACATCTGTATTTATACCAGCCGATTTTAATCCTGTCAATTTCTATTGCAAAGGTTAGGGCGTTTCTTATCTCCATTCCAGGGAGTAAAGATTATGTAGCTTAAGCGTGATTGTTTGTAGTTAAAGTGATTAACTACCCACCTGGCACTTAGTTAAGGGGTTTTATTCCCTCCCAAACTTCAGGGGAAAGTCCCTACCTGGGGAAACAACCTTTCTCGGAGAGGTGGCCCTGGTTAAAACACACAGCGCCAAGAAGGTGAGCAAACATATTAAGAACAGTATGCCATATACGCCAGGTCCCTTGAAACATATGCTGTGCAGATGTTTCTTCCCTGCAGCGACTGTGTCAAGCAGCGAGGATGGACTGGCTCCCAGCAAGCACATATGGTTAACGGGCAGAAAGTTGATTCTAAAACAACAGTAAGTCAGCTACCTCGATGGCCATCATACAATATGTTATAGCGGCGGGGTGGGCGTAGAAGGGGTGGGATTACGTCATTTTAACCAGCCCTTTAACTAGAGACACCAGGTGACAAATTGTCAGGGTAGTTTGTTGTTGTTGTTTGACCAGGGGAGGGAGTTTTTGTTTAAAGAAAGCGCAGCAGCTCTAGGAATCACCTGCCCTCCGCCCCAGGGATGATGAGGGAGCTCCCTCCGCAGCCTTGCTACTGGCTCAGCTCCGTGTAGTGATACAACACATCGGGCGATAGTCCCTAAATCCCTGTTGGGTTTCAGGCTCAAGTTACTGTGGACCACAAAGCTGCTTAAAGATATTCACGCGAGATTAAGAAACACATTCAGAACACGTCGGCCTTCCGGAGACGTGCCAGGAAATGCCCTTTCGCAATCGTCATGGGCTGTCAAGGGCTTCTCTCGTTGGCGATGATTTATGAACTGCCTTCGCATCTTCTCTGTTCACGCCTCCCTCGGCGCTTTAGGGTGGTGCCCTTTGCAGGTCTGTAGATGCTGCTCTTAATGTTCCTGCCTCTTCCCATTCAGACCCATGCACAACTCAAACACCCTTTACAAGCGACATTCTGGCCCTAGCTGTTTGGCTCAGCGGTTAGAGCATCGGCACGTAACTCAGTTGCAGGCTCGATCCCTGTCCCCAGTCAGGGCACGTGTGGGGGGTGGGGCAACCAGATGATGTGTCTCTCTCACATCCATGTTTCTCTCTCTATGTGTCTGTCTCCCTCCCTTCCACTCTCTAAAAATCCTTGGGTGAGGATTAACAGAAAGAAGATTAAAAGCGACATTCTGACTGCAAGTGGCTCTGGTGGGTGCCAGAGTGGCCCCAGATCCAGGCGATAAGTGTACCGGGAGCTGCATCCGGGCTTTCCCTTTGGGGGAAGACGTCCAGAGTAAATATTGGGCATCCTGGAAGGAACAGGCTGAGAGCCAGCCCTGCCCAGTGTGCCCTGAGCTCACAGAGCAGAGGAGCCACGGCCAATGCCAGGCCCGAGGTTCTCACACAGCCACGGGTCACATGGGAGCCAGCCAGCCACAGGGCACCCGGGCACTGAGCCAGCAGTTCTGGAACGGAGCCAGGGCAGCTCGACTTTCTTTCTAATGGACTATTTTTAGAGCAGTTCAGGGTCACAGCACAGCTGAGTGGGAGGCGCAGAGATTCCCCGTGTTCCTGCTGCCCCCACACGCGCGTAGGCTCCCCACCCCCCCACCCGAGGGGCACCTGCTACACCGGTGAACCTGCACGGACACATCACCACCACCAGGCCATGGGGTGCGTTCGCGTTGTCCCCTCCTGGCGTTTCCCACGTTATGGGCTTGGACAGATACAGAGTGAGTGACAGGTGTCTATCATCACTGTGGCATCACAGTAGTTTCATTGCCCCAAATTCCTCTGTGTCCCACCTACTTATCCACCTCTATTTTACACAAATCCCACAGGTCATCGTGATTCATAGTAAAGTGCAAGGTTTTCCCGTGTCACACCATTCTCGGGAACATGGGCTCATGCTAACGTGCCAGGTTCTCCCATGTCACACCATGCCCTGAACATGGTTCATGCTAACGTGCCAGGTTCTCCCATGTCACACCATGCCCCAAACATGGGTTCATGCTAATGTTCAAGGTTCTCCCATGTCACACCATGCCCCAAAGATGGGTTCATGCTAATGTGCAAGGTTCTCCCATGTCATATCATGCCCCAAACATGGGTTCATACTAACGTGCCAGGTTCTCCCATGTCACACCATGCCCGGAACATGGGTTCATACTAACGTGCCAGGTTCTCCCATGTCACACCATACCCGGAACATGGGTTCATACTAACGTGCCAGGTTCTCCCATGTCACACCATGCCCGGAACATGGATTAGGGTCTTTACGGGTCTCCTCTCTGTCTGTGATATAGAAAAAGTCTGGGATCAGCAAACATTTGTATGGCCCTGCCTTCTGGGAATCTGGGTTAAGAGTAATCAGATGGTGTGCATTCTTCCCCCCCCACATAATTTTCTCTGAAAAAATATGAAACATATGGATCCTTAATTTTTATTTTATAAATAAGAGTAATTGAAAAGCTAGATACAGTTCTGGGAAGGAGAGGGAGAGAAAGGAGAGAGGGGACAGAGGAAGATAGATAGATAGAGAGACAGAGAGAAAGAGAGAGAGAGAGAGAGGATGGAGGGAGGGAGGGGGAGAGAACAGGAACAAGAATGGCTTGCAAGCATAAATTATCACCAGAAGCTTCTCTGGAGATTAGCCAACACTTTGCCATGGTTCCTATGTCTCAGGCATGTGTTCACATGAAGCAAATCCTATTAAACAACGTTTCGGGGATCTTTCCATTTACATTTGCTTTGCTATCCAGTTGCTAATGAAGGCATCTGATATTGCAGGAAGTGCAGATTTTTTGTCATTGGTCCTACTAAGGGCCCAGTTATGTGACAAGGATCCCCCATAAAATGTAATCCATTCGGAGCATTGGGGTGTTTCCCTCTCATTTACCACAGTAACAAGACCACCCTGCGCCAGGCAGGTCTGACGCTGCTCAGTTACATACCCAAGTGAGCAAATGAGTCTCACGTAGTTTCCCATGATGTCTTGGTTATCTCTTTTAAAAAACACATCAAGAAAGCACATTCGTTCGTTCATTCATTCATTCAAATAGTATCTGTCGTAGTAACCAGTAACCAAACAAAGACAACGGTACTAATTCCAAATATATCCTATATAATAAAAGTCTAATATGCTAAGTGTCCTGTCATCCGGTCAGCCATTCAACCAATCAAATCATAATGTGCTAATGATATGCTAAGGCCGCTCAACGGCTTGCTATGAAGTGCACTGACCACCAGGGGCCAGATGCTCCAACTGGTAGGTTAGCTTGCTGCTGGGGTCCGGCCAATCTGGACTGAGCGGGATGGGATAGATATGCCCTGGAGCCCTCCCTTTGCCCCTCCCCATGTCCAGCCTGGCCCACAATTGGCCCCCAACACCCCGATCAGGGGCCGGGTGGCCAGCCAACTGCCTGAAGCCCCTCCCCTCAGCTGGCCCTGCCCCTGATGGGACCCCATCAGGGCCGCTGGACCCAGCCATGCACAAATTCATGCACCAGGCCTCTAGTATATTAATATTTTACTATGGTTACTCTACTGCAATAATACATTGTATTTCCAACCACATTAATATAATATCCTTTTTAAATTTTACATTGAATCAAATTCTTCTAAATCAAGAGCCAAACATGAAGCGCATCGACTTGGGAAGTAACCGGATTTAACCTCTCACTAAGCGAAGGAAGAAATATAGCCCAGAGGTGGCAAAGACAATGCAATGTCTCCCAGCTCTCGTTTCTTTACTGCATTGCATTGTTTAAAATGCAGAGCGGATCTTAGCTGAAGAGCAGCCTGGCTGTGTCCACTCCCGTTCATCTCTGCACCCTTAGAGATGTTGTGGGCCAGGGGTGCCCACCTCCCCGAGGGCGCTCTTACCTCCGCGGGCTCTGTGCCACCTTCCACAGCGCTCATTCTCCGCGTGCCCTGCTCAGGGTGCGCCGGGGGGGCTGTCTGTCCTGGTGTCTTGGAGAGCAGAAGGAAAAGAAGAAAGAAAATGGCTCTTGAGGTGTCGTTTCAAGGGAGGCCAAGCATTCAAAGTTTCAAAAAGCCCACAGAGCGTGGAAAACAGGGACAGCGTCTCGTCCTTACAAGGGAACAGGGCGCCCAGGACGCGAGCTGCACGGAATGGTTACAAGCCCAGCAACTGCGATTTTAACATTTCCTCTCTTCCAAGCAGGGATTTCCCGGGATGTCTCAAGCTGGCAGGCTGTGACTCAGAGGCTAGGGGTGGATTAGCCCTGCTGTGGTATGTAAATCGCCATTCTTCTTTTCCTGGCAGCATCCTCCGGGGAGGGGAAGTCACCGGAGCCCGGGCAAACCAGGCCCCTCACTGCCATCACCTCCCTGCAGCCGGGAGGTGACCGCTGACTCCTTCCAGCTCACTCGCCGTGTCCCTCAGGCCAGGCTTTCGGGCAGCGCCTCCTGAATGTGCGCTGAGCTGTGTGGGGCCTAGTGAGTCATCTGTTGTTCTTTAAGTTCTGCTAATTTTATGGAACTAAGAGAGAAAAGCATTCAGCACCGAGGAGATTGGCATTGTGTGCACAGCTTCTCTCCGATGTTGGCAGAATGTTTAAAGGTGGCTCTCGGGTTCAAGGCTGCCCTTTCCTAGGCAAAGTCCGGGTTTTCTCCATGGATTAGGAGAAATCAGACAGAGAACACCATCGGACGCGAACTCTTTCCCGACCTCACATTTTCCCTCAGTTGGTGGGCTCTTGGCCTGTGCAAGGCATCGAGTGATGGAGCACTCGGTAGTGGGACGGGGAGCCTGAGGGGTGGGTGCTGGGCGCTGTACAAGGGGCCGATGGGCAGGCCTCATCCTGGCGTGGAAGAAAGAGAGTGAGAGATAAGCAAAAATATGAAAGGGAAGAGTGTGCTGCGGGAAGGAGAAAAGAAAGAATTGACAGCCGATCACATAGTTCACATTTATCTTCAGAGCTTCCTATGAGATGTCCACATGGATGTAGTATAAATCCCAAAACTCCTGAAATTCAGACCCTTTCGAAGGGGATGAATGGGCTCCTTCCCGGCCCAGCCCCGAGAATCCCCTCCTTTCCCTGAAACGAGTCCTGGCCCCAGAGCATGCAGCTCGGACACCTGGAGCCTTGCCCTCTTGGGCCCCCTCCAACCTGGAGCTGCTGACCTTGTTTGACCTCCAACCAGCCAGGCCACATGCTCCACCTGGCATGTACAATAGCTCGTTTACATGTGGGCGTGGTCACCTCTGTGTCCACAGTTCCCGGGCATGGACAGGTGCCCCGCACATGTTGAAGGATAAATATCTACCTGCTAATCGTATAGACGTGTGCTGTGTGTGTGTGTGTGTGTGTGTGTGCACATGTGTGTGTGTTTACTCTTTGCTGGTTTCTTGGTCTGTTGGGGTGCACGGAAGTGAAAGGCAGTGACATTTCCTTAAGGCAATATCTAAAATTAGCAGTGGGAATCAAATGGTTCCGAGATCTCGGGCGAGCGTTATGACTCATATGGTCTGATTTTAGGGGACACAAGCAGAGATTTCCTGGAAACGGCCACTTCCCTAACAGTAAAATATGTTCAGCAGAAAAGAAAAAAAAAGGACAATAATGTAAAATGCTTTTTTACAACACACACACACCATTGTTATATATATTAGTAGCTCGAGGTCTTCTGTGTGTACTTAACAGTAGTAAACAGTGGATGGGACAACAGTGACCTGGGGAGTGGTCAGAACATTTTCTTGCCTGGAAACACTGTCCTTGGCCCTGCTGTCTTTGGGTGTTCTCTGTCCAGGTGTCCCCTGTTGGGTGCTCTCTGCCCAGGTGTCCCCTGTTGGGTGTTCTCTGTCCAGGTGTCCTCAGGTGGGTGTTCTCTGTCCAGGTGTCCCCTGCTTGGTGTTCTCTGCCCAGGTGTCCCCTGCTCGGTGCTCTCTGTCCAGGTGTCCCCTGTTGGGTGCTCTCTGCACAGGTGTCCCCTGTTGGGTGCTCTCTGCCCAGGTGTCCCCTGTTGGGTGTTCTCTGCCCAGGTGTCCCCTGTTGGGTGCTCTCTGCCCAGGTGTCCCCTGTTGGGTGTTCTCTGCCCAGGTGTCCCCTGTTGGGTGCTCTCTGCCCAGGTGTCCCCTGTTGGGTGTTCTCTGCCCAGGTGTCCCCTGTTGGGTGCTCTCTGCCCAGGTGTCCCCTGTTGGGTGTTCTCTGTCCAGGTGTCCTCAGGTGGGTGTTCTCTGTCCAGGTGTCCCCTGCTGGGTGTTCTCTGTCCAGGTGTCCTCAGGTGGGTGTTCTCTGTCCAGGTGTCCCCTGCTTGGTGTTCTCTGCCCAGGTGTCCCCTGCTCGGTGCTCTCTGTCCAGGTGTCCCCTGTTGGGTGCTCTCTGCGCAGGTGTCCCCTGTTGGGTGCTCTCTGCCCAGGTGTCCCCTGTTGGGTGTTCTCTGCCCAGGTGTCCCCTGTTGGGTGCTCTCTGCCCAGGTGTCCCCTGTTGGGTGTTCTCTGCCCAGGTGTCCCCTGTTGGGTGTTCCCTGCCCAGGTGTCCCCTGTTGGGTGTTCTCTGCCCAGGTGTCCCCTGTTGGGTGCTCTCTGCCCAGGTGTCCCCTGTTGGGTGTTCTCTGCCCAGGTGTCCCCTGTTGGGTGTTCTCTGCCCAGGTGTCCCCTGTTGGGTGTTCCCTGCCCAGGTGTCCCCTGTTGGGTGTTCTCTGTCCAGGTGTCCCCTGCTGGGTGCTCTCTGTCCAGGTGTCCCCTGTTGGGTGCTCTCTGCCCAGGTGTCCCCTGTTGGGTGTTCTCTGTCCGGGTGTCCCCTGCTTGGTGTTCTCTTCCCAGGTGTCCCCTGTTGGGTGTTCTCTGTCCAGGTGTCCCCTGCTGGGTGTTCTCTGCCCAGGTGTCCCCTGTTGGGTGTTCTCTGCCCAGGTGTCCCCTGCTGGGTGTTCTCTGTCCAGGTGTCCCCTGTTGGGTGTTCTCTGCCCAGGTGTCCCCTGCTGGGTGTTCTCTGCCCAGGTGTCCCCTGCTCGGAGTTCTCTGCCCAGGTGTCCCCTGTTGGGTGTTCTCTGTCCAGGTGTCCCCTGTTGGGTGTTCTCTGTCCAGGTGTCCCCTGTTGGGTGTTCTCTGCCCAGGTGTCCCCTGTTGGGTGCTCTCTGCCCAGGTGTCCCCTGCTCGGAGTTCTCTGCCCAGGTGTCCCCTGTTGGGTGTTCTCTGCCCAGGTGTCCCCTGTTGGGTGTTCCCTGCCCAGGTGTCCCCTGTTGGGTGTTCTCTGCCCAGGTGTCCCCTGCTGGGTGTTCTCTGCCCAGGTGTCCCCTGCTCGGAGTTCTCTGCCCAGGTGTCCCCTGTTGGGTGTTCTCTGTCCAGGTGTCCCCTGTTGGGTGTTCTCTGTCCAGGTGTCCCCTGTTGGGTGTTCTCTGCCCAGGTGTCCCCTGTTGGGTGCTCTCTGCCCAGGTGTCCCCTGCTCGGAGTTCTCTGCCCAGGTGTCCCCTGTTGGGTGTTCTCTGCCCAGGTGTCCCCTGTTGGGTGTTCTCTGTCCAGGTGTCCCCTGCTTGGTGTTCTCTGCCCAGGTGTCCCCTGTTGGGTGTTCTCTGCCCAGGTGTCCCCTGTTGGGTGTTCTCTGTCCAGGTGTCCCCTGTTGGGTGTTCTCTGCCCAGGTGTCCCCTGTTGGGTGTTCTCTGCCCAGGTGTCCCCTGTTGGGTGTTCTCTGCCCAGGTGTCCCCTGTTGGGTGTTCTCTGTCCAGGTGTCCCCTGTTGGGTGTTCTCTGCCCAGGTGTCCCCTGTTGGGTGTTCTCTGTCCAGGTGTCCCCTGTTGGGTGTTCTCTGCCCAGGTGTCCCCTGTTGGGTGTTCTCTGTCCAGGTGTCCCCTGCTTGGTGTTCTCTGCCCAGGTGTCCCCTGTTGGGTGTTCTCTGTCCAGGTGTCCCCTGTTGGGTGTTCTCTGCCCAGGTGTCCCCTGTTGGGTGTTCTCTGTCCAGGTGTCCCCTGCTTGGTGTTCTCTGCCCAGGTGTCCCCTGTTGGGTGTTCTCTGTCCAGGTGTCCCCTGTTGGGTGTTCTCTGCCCAGGTGTCCCCTGTTGGGTGTTCTCTGCCCAGGTGTCCCCTGTTGGGTGTTCTCTGCCCAGGTGTCCCCTGTTGGGTGTTCTCTGTCCAGGTGTCCCCTGCTGGGTGCTCTCTGTCCAGGTGTCCCCTGTTGGGTGTTCTCTGTCCGGGCGTCCCCTGCTGGATGCTCTCTGCCCAGGTGTCCCCTGTTGGGAGTTCTCTGTCCAGGTGTCCCCTGTTGGGTGTTTTCTGTCCAGGTGTCCCCTGTTGGGTGTTTTCTGTCCAGGTGTCCTCTGTTGGGAGCTCTCTGTCCAGGTGCTCCCTGTTGGGCAGTGGTTGCTTCTATGAAAAGAAATCCTCGTTATGCTTCCTTTGCCTCTTCTCTAAGCAGTTTCACCATAAACAGATTTCTGTTACTCCAGAGAGCCACAGCTGTGAGTGAGTGAGCCAGGCCAGCCCTGGGGGCTTTGGCTATGTGCTCTCTCCCACCCCACCCTCTCACGTGGGGCGTGGGCTCTGAGTCTGGCTCCGTGTCCAGCTTTGCCTCAGGAGATATCTCACTGGCAGCAGTGATTTCACGAGACAGACCAGCCACTCCACGTTTCCACGGCGGTCTTAAAGAGTCCTCGTTTCTCAAGTGACACTATTTTATAGAGAAAATAACTAACCAGGAGAAATACAGGGAAGGGAAGGGCCAAGCAATGACCAGTCACTGGTCTGTAACTATCATTCACATTGAGATCATTTTCTCAAAATTAGTCCGAGAGAGATCACTCCGTTTCTATCAATGCTCGGAGCCGTTCACGGGCAGGTAAGATAAACACGGACTTTAGTCTCCTTTAGAAAGGGGGTTGGAGGACCAATTCTGCGTCCTGAATCTCTTGGCAGGAATGTGTAAGCGAATGTGCTACGCAGGCAGGGGACAGAGCACCTGCTGTGACTGAGGGGCCTGACTCGAGAGTCCAGTCGCAGGATTCAGACCCCAGCTCTGCCGCCCGCTGCTTGTAACTTGGCGTGAGGCTGAAGGCCCCAAGGCCCACATGTGCGAAATGGGGAGAGTGATGGTGTCCTCTCCCGGGATTTCTATCTGTGAAAATACATACAGGAGCTTAGATAGCCATCATCATATGACCTTAAAAGTTAGAACTGTCAATCAAATTATTTATGCAACAGGTAATCTGGCCAAAGGAAAGGGCCATCAATCAGTGAGGCAGCTTTTCCGCAGGCGGGGAAGGAGGTGCCTGTTAGGCATCCAAACAGCCATGGGGAGAAGGCAAAGAAGACAGCCTTGTCCTGAGACTGGACACCAGCAGACTGGACACGCTCTCGGCTCTGAACACACACCCAGCACGGGGCCAGTACGCGGCTAAGAGCCGCCAACTTCCATTCAGCGAGAAGGAGGCAAGGGGAGACCCACGAGCCTTTCTATAACCTTCCTCAACATGGGAGCTTCCACGGTGGCTTCCAGATTTTATTCACAGGAAGATTCTTAAGCGAGCGCCCAGTAGGGACTGGTGTCTCTCTCTGAGTCAAGGCCCAGCTCACCGTTTCTCGTTAGGTGGCCTTGAGCTTCTCATCTCGGGATGTCCCAGCATCCACAGCCTGTTACCTGGACAAGCACAGTAACCCCACGCCTCCCAGCTTCCCCTCTCGCTCCTCCATCCATGCTGAGTACAGTGGCCACTGCAAGTCTCTAGACCAGTGATGGTGAACCTATGACACGTGTCAGAGGTGACACGCGAACTCATTTTTTCGGTTGATTTTTCTTTGTTAAATGGCATTTAAATATATGAAATAAATATCAAAAATATAAGTCTTTGTTTTACTATGGTTGCAAATATCAAAAAATTTCTATATGTGACACGGCACCAGAGTTAAGTTAGGGTTTTTCAAAATGCTGACACGCTGAGCTCAAAAGGTTCGCCATCACTGCTCTAGGATATGCCATTTCATGCCACTCCTCCTTCCACGGCTTCCATCTCACTCAGAGCGGGAGCAGAGTCCTTAGAGCGGCCACAAGGACCCACACACCCCGCACAGGCGTGGCCCGCCTCTCTCAGCACCTCCCCTTCCTCTCTGCTCCCTGTTCCCACCACGCCGCTGCTCTGTGTCCCTGCGCTGCACACTCCCCGTCCTCCCCCAGGTCCACATGGCTCACGCCCCACCTTCAGGAGGTGATAGGTGGTTGCTTGAATGGCAGCTTTTTTTTGAGACCTTACCTGCCTCTCCCCCCAGACCTTCCCGCATTCGCAGCAATGTTTCCCCCGGTGTTGTGTGGATAACACACCACCTACTTCTCTTCCTCGTGCCGTGCCTCCCCATCAGAATGTAAACCCCAGAACAATTAGTGCCAATTATTTCCGTGCCTGTGCCATGCACAGGGCTCACCCGGGAAGCCCGATCCCCCAGACACAGCGCTGAGGCCCACATCCCCCTGGGAGCTTACAGAGACCTGAGGCGCAGAAAGGGCAGCTCCTTGGCCTCCAGACTAGGGCATCACCCCCTTTCCTTCCCACACCTGGGCTTGGCCTAGGGGGGTGCAGGGAGAGGCGAGTCTGGAATTCCATAGCCCCTGAGGGTGCGTGCCCTTCCCTCCTGGCGGGTCACGCGCCACCCTCCCTCGCAGCCTGGAGACGCTGCCGCGGCCTCTGCACCACAGCTGCCTTTAGTTTTCACTGCGTGTCACATGCATTGTAGGGCCACGGCTTTGCTGAACAGTCTGTGGTCTGCATGGAATGAAGACTGTCTGAGCCTCCCGAGGGGGAAGGTTTCTCCGCGCTGCACCAGCAGCGAGCCCTGCCAGGGTGGACTGGAGCCTGGTCCTCCGGAACCAGTCAGCGCTTCCTCCTCTGTTGTCCCGGCACTTCCAGGAGCAGCAGCACCAGCGTGGACCATGAAACCATCATCCGGTCCACACACCTGTCTCCCCCACAGTCAGTCATCAGGTCCCCACACCTGTCTCTCCCACAGTCATCAGGTCTCCACACCTGTCTCGCTCACAGTCAGTCATCAGGTCCGCACACCTGTCTCTACACAGCCAGTCATCAGGTCCACACACCTGTCTCTCCCACAGTCAGTCATCCGGTCCACACACCTGTCTCTCCCACAGTCAGTCATCCGGTCCACACACCTGTCTCTCCCACAGTCAGTCATCCGGTCCACACACCTGTCTCTCCACAGTCATCAGGTTTCCACACACCTGTCTCTCCCAAAGTCAGTCATCAGGTCCGCACACCTGTCTCTCCCACAGTCAGTCATCAGGTCCCCACACCTGTCTCTCCACAGTCATCAGGTCTCCACACACCTGTCTCTCCCACAGTCAGTCATCAGGTCCCCACACCTGTCTCTCCACAGTCATTGGGTCCACACACCTGTCTCTCCCACAGTCAGTCATCAGGTCTCCACACCTGTCTCTCAACAGTCATCAGGTCCCCACACCTGTCTCTACACAGTCATCAGGTCTCCACACCTGTCTCTCCACAGTCAGTCATCAGGTCCACACACCTGTCTCTCCCACAGTCATCAGGTCCCCACACCTGTCTCTCCACAGTCATCAGGTCTCCACACCTGTCTCTCCACAGTCAGTCATCAGGTCCACACACCTGTCTCTCCCACAGTCATCAGGTCCACACACCTGTCTCTCCCACAGTCAGTCATCAGGTCCACACACCTGTCTCTCCCACAGTCAGTCATCAGGTCCACACACCTGTCTCTCCCACAGTCATCAGGTCCCCACACCTGTCTCTCCACAGTCATCAGGTCTCCACACCTGTCTCTCCACAGTCAGTCATCAGGACCCACACCTGTCTCCCCCACAGTCAGTCATCAGGTCCACACACCTGTCTCCCCCACAGTCAGTCATCAGGTCCACACACCTGTCTCTCCCACAGTCATCAGGTCCACACACCTGTCTCCCCCACAGTCATCAGGTCCGCACACCTGTCTCTCCCACAGTCAGTCATCAGGTCCACACACATGTCTCTCCCACAGTCAGTCATCAGGTCCGCACACCTGTCTCTCCCACAGTCAGTCATCAGGTCTCCACACCTGTCTCTCCACAGTCAGTCATCAGGTCCCCACACCTGTCTCTCCCACAGTCAGTCATCAGGTCCGCACACCTGTCTCTCCCACAGTCAGTCATCAGGTCCCCACACCTGTCTCTCCACAGTCATCAGGTCTCCACACACCTGTCTCTCCCACAGTCAGTCATCAGGTCCCCACACCTGTCTCTCCACAGTCATTGGGTCCACACACCTGTCTCTCCCACAGTCAGTCATCAGGTCTCCACACTGTCTCTCCACAGTCATCAGGTCCCCACACCTGTCTCTCCACAGTCATCAGGTCTCCGCACCTGTCTCTCCACAGTCAGTCATCAGGTCCACACACCTGTCTCTCCCACAGTCATCAGGTCCCCACACCTGTCTCTCCACAGTCATCAGGTCTCCACACCTGTCTCTCCACAGTCAGTCATCAGGTCCACACACCTGTCTCTCCCACAGTCATCAGGTCCACACACCTGTCTCTCCCACAGTCAGTCATCAGGTCCACACACCTGTCTCTCCCACAGTCAGTCATCAGGTCCACACACCTGTCTCTCCCACAGTCATCAGGTCCCCACACCTGTCTCTCCACAGTCATCAGGTCTCCACACCTGTCTCTCCACAGTCAGTCATCAGGACCCACACCTGTCTCCCCCACAGTCAGTCATCAGGTCCACACACCTGTCTCCCCCACAGTCAGTCATCAGGTCCACACACCTGTCTCTCCCACAGTCATCAGGTCCACACACCTGTCTCCCCCACAGTCATCAGGTCCGCACACCTGTCTCTCCCACAGTCAGTCATCAGGTCCACACACATGTCTCTCCCACAGTCAGTCATCAGGTCCGCACACCTGTCTCTCCCACAGTCAGTCATCAGGTCTCCACACCTGTCTCTCCACAGTCAGTCATCAGGTCCCCACACCTGTCTCTCCCACAGTCAGTCATCAGGTCCGCACACCTGTCTCTCCCACAGTCAGTCATCAGGTCTCCACACCTGTCTCTCCACAGTCATCAGGTCTCCACACCTGTCTCTCCCACAGACAGTCATCAGGTCCGCACACCTGTCTCTCCCAGAGTCAGTCATCAGGTCCCCACACCTGTCTCTCCCACAGTCATCAGGTCCCCACACCTGTCTCTCCACAGTCATCAGGTTTCCACACACCTGTCTCTCCCACAGTCAGTCATCAGGTCCGCACACCTGTCTCTCCCACAGTCAGTCATCAGGTCCCCACACCTGTCTCTCCACAGTCATCAGGTCTCCACACACCTGTCTCTCCCACAGTCAGTCATCAGGTCCCCACACCTGTCTCTCCACAGTCATTGGGTCCACACACCTGTCTCTCCCACAGTCAGTCATCAGGTCTCCACACCTGTCTCTCCACAGTCATCAGGTCCCCACACCTGTCTCTCCACAGTCATCAGGTCTCCACACCTGTCTCTCCACAGTCAGTCATCAGGTCCACACACCTGTCTCTCCCACAGTCATCAGGTCCCCACACCTGTCTCTCCACAGTCATCAGGTCTCCACACCTGTCTCTCCACAGTCAGTCATCAGGTCCACACACCTGTCTCTCCCACAGTCATCAGGTCCACACACCTGTCTCTCCCACAGTCAGTCATCAGGTCCACACACCTGTCTCTCCCACAGTCAGTCATCAGGTCCACACACCTGTCTCTCCAACAGTCATCAGGTCCCCACACCTGTCTCTCCACAGTCATCAGGTCTCCACACCTGTCTCTCCACAGTCAGTCATCAGGACCCACACCTGTCTCCCCCACAGTCAGTCATCAGGTCCACACACCTGTCTCCCCCACAGTCAGTCATCAGGTCCACACACCTGTTTCTCCCACAGTCATCAGGTCCACACACCTGTCTCCCCCACAGTCATCAGGTCCGCACATCTGTCTCTCCCACAGTCAGTCATCAGGTCCACACACCTGTCTCTCCCACAGTCAGTCATCAGGTCCGCACACCTGTCTCTCCCACAGTCAGTCATCAGGTCTCCACACCTGTCTCTCCACAGTCAGTCATCAGGTCCCCACACCTGTCTCTCCCACAGTCAGTCATCAGGTCCGCACACCTGTCTCTCCCACAGTCAGTCATCAGGTCTCCACACCTGTCTCTCCACAGTCATCAGGTCCGCACACCTGTCTCTCCCACAGTCAGTCATCAGGTCTCCACACCTGTCTCTCCACAGTCATCAGGTCTCCACACCTGTCTCTCCACAGTCAGTCATCAGGTCTCCACACCTGTCTCTCCACAGTCAGTCATCAGGTCCCCACACCTGTCTCTCCACAGTCATCAGGTCTCCACACCTGTCTCTCCACAGTCAGTCATCAGGTCCACACACCTGTCTCTCCCACAGTCATCAGGTCCACACACCTGTCTCTCCCACAGTCAGTCATCAGGTCCACACACCTGTCTCTCCCACAGTTATCAGGTCCCCACACCTGTCTCTCCACAGTCATCAGGTCTCCACACCTGTCTCTCCACAGTCAGTCATCAGGACCCACACCTGTCTCCCCCACAGTCAGTCATCAGGTCCACATACCTGTCTCTCCCACAGTCATCAGGTCCCCACACCTGTCTCTCCACAGTCATCAGGTCTCCACACCTGTCTCTCCACAGTCAGTCATCAGGTCCACACACCTGTCTCTCCCACAGTCATCAGGTCCACACACCTGTCTCTCCCACAGTCAGTAATCAGGTCCACACACCTGTCTCTCCCACAGTCAGTCATCAGGTCCACACACCTGTCTCTCCCACAGTCAGTCATCAGGTCCACACACCTGTCTCCCCCACAGTCAGTCATCAGGTCCGCACACCTGTCTCCCCCACAGTCAGTCATCAGGTCCACACACCTGTCTCTCCCACAGTCATAAGGTCCCCACACCTGTCTCTCCACAGTCATCAGGTCTCCACACCTGTCTCTCCACAGTCAGTCATCAGGTCCCCACACCTGTCTCTCCACAGTCATCAGGTCCACACACCTGTCTCTCCACAGTCATCAGGTCCGCACACCTATCTCTCCCACAGTCAGTCATCAGGTCCGCACACCTGTCTCTCCCACAGTCATCAGGTCCCCACACCTGTCACCCCCACAGTCATCAGGTCCGCACACCTGTCTCTCCCACAGTCATCAGGTCCCCACACCTGTCTCCCACAGTCATCAGGTCCCCACACCTGTCTCTCCACAGTCATCAGGTCTCCACACCTGTCTCTCCACAGTCAGTCATCAGGTCCACACACCTGTCTCTCCCACAGTCAGTCATCTGGTCCACACACCTGTCTCTCCCACCGTCAGTCATCCGGTCCACACACCTGTCTCTCTCACAGTCAGTCATCAGGTCCCCACACCTGTCTCTCCCACAGTCAGTCATCCGGTCCACACACCTGTCTCTCCCACAGTCAGTCATCAGGTCCCCACACCTGTCTCTCCCACAGTCAGTCATCAGGTCCCCACACCTGTCTCTCCCACAGTCAGTCATCAGGTCCACACACCTGTCTCTCCCATAGTCAGTCATCAGGTCCCCACACCTGTCTCTCCCACAGTCAGTCATCAGGTCCACACACCTGTCTCTCCCACAGTCATCAGGTCCACACACCTGTCTCTCCCACAGTCAGTCATCAGGTCCACACACCTGTCTCTCCCACAGTCATTCATCAGGTCCCCACACCTGTCTCTCCCACAGTCAGTCATCAGGTCCACACACCTGTCTCCCCCACAGTCAGTCATCAGGTCCACACACCTGTCTCTCCCACAGTCAGTCATCAGGTCCACACACCTGTCTCTCCTACAGTCAGTCATCAGGACCCCACACCTGTCTCTCCCACAGTCAGTCTTCAGGTCCCCACACCTGTCTCTCCCACAGTCAGTCATCAGGTCCCCACACCTGTCTCTCCACAGTCATCAGGTCTCCACACCTGTCTCTCCACAGTCAGTCATCAGGTCCCCACACCTGTCTCCCCCACAGTCAGTCATCAGGTCCACACACCTGTCTCTCCCACAGTCAGTCATCAGGTCCCCACACCTGTCTCTCCACAGTCATCAGGTCTCCACACCTGTCTCTCCACAGTCAGTCATCAGGTCCCCACACCTGTCTCTCCCACAGTCAGTCATCAGGTCCCCACACCTGTCTCTCCCACAGTCAGTCATCAGGTCCGCACACCTGTCTCTCCCACAGTCAGTCATCAGGTCCCCACACCTGTCTCTCCCACAGTCATCAGGTCCCCACACCTGTCTCTCCACAGTCATCAGGTCTCCACACACCTGTCTCTCCCACAGTCAGTCATCAGGTCCACACACCTGTCTCTCCCACAGTCATCAGGTCCGCACACCTGTCTCTCCCACAGTCAGTCATCAGGTCCACACACCTGTCTGTCCCACAGTCAGTCATCAGGTCCGCACACCTGTCTCTCCCACAGTCAGTCATCAGGTCTCCACACCTGTCTCTCCACAGTCATCAGGTCCCCACACCTGTCTCTCCCACAGTCAGTCATCAGGTCCCCACACCTGTCTCCCCCACAGTCAGTCATCAGGTCCCCACACCTGTCTCTCCCACAGTCAGTCATCAGGTCCCCACACCTGTCTCTCCACAGTCATCAGGTCTCCACACCTCTCTCTCCACAGTCAGTCATCAGGTCCACACACCTGTCTCTCCCACAGTCATCAGGTCCCCACACCTGTCTCTCCACAGTCATCAGGTCTCCACACCTGTCTCTCCACAGTCAGTCATCAGGTCCACACACCTGTCTCTCCCACAGTCATCAGGTCCACACACCTGTCTCTCCCACAGTCAGTCATCAGGTCCACACACCTGTCTCTCCCACAGTCAGTCATCAGGTCCCCACACCTGTCTCTCTCACAGTCATCAGGTCCCCACACCTGTCTCTCCACAGTCATCAGGTCTCCACACCTGTCTCTCCACAGTCAGTCATCAGGACCCACACCTGTCTCCCCCACAGTCAGTCATCAGGTCCACACACCTGTCTCTCCCACAGTCATCAGGTCCCCACACCTGTCTCTCCACAGTCATCAGGTCTCCACACCTGTCTCTCCACAGTCAGTCATCAGTTCCACACACCTGTCTCTCCCACAATCATCAGGTCCACACACCTATCTCTCCCACAGTCAGTCATCAGGTCCACACACCTGTCTCCCCCACAGTCAGTCATCAGGTCCACACACCTGTCTCTCCCACAGTCATCAGGTCCCCACACCTGTCTCTCCCACAGTCAGTCATCAGGTCCACACACCTGTCTCTCCCACAGTCATCAGGTCCCCACACCTGTCTCTCCACAGTCATCAGGTCTCCACACCTGTCTCTCCACAGTCAGTCATCAGGTCCCCACACCTGTCTCTCCACAGTCATCAGGTCCACACACCTGTCTCTCCACAATCATCAGGTCCCCACACCTGTCACCCCCACAGTCATCAGGTCCGCACACCTGTCTCTCCCACAGTCATCAGGTCCCCACACCTGTCTCTCCCACAGTCATCAGGTCCCCACACCTGTCTCTCCACAGTCATCAGGTCTCCACACCTGTCTCTCCACAGTCAGTCATCAGGTCCACACACCTGTCACTCCCACAGTCATCAGGTCCCCACACCTGTCACCCCCACAGTCATCAGGTCCCCACACCTGTCTCTCCCACAGTCAGTCATCAGGTCCCCACACCTGTCTCTCCACAGTCATCAGGTCTCCACACCTGTCTCTCCCACAGTCAGTCATCAGGTCCGCACACCTGTCTCTCCCACAGTCATCAGGTCCCCACATCTGTCACCCCCACAGTCATCGGGTCCGCACACCTGTCTCTCCCACAGTCATCAGGTCCCCACACCTGTCTCTCCCACAGTCATCAGGTCCCCACACCTGTCTCTCCACAGTCATCAGGTCTCCACACCTGTCTCTCCACAGTCAGTCATCAGGTCCACACACCTGTCTCTCCACAGTCATCAAGTCCGCACACCTGTCTCCCCCACAGTCATCAAGTCCGCACACCTGTCTCTCCCACAGTCAGTCATCAGGTCCACACACCTGTCTCTCCCACAGTCAGTCATCAGGTCCACACACCTGTCTCCCCCACAGTCAGTCATCAGGTCCACACACCTGTCTCTCCCACAGTCATCAGGTCCCCACACCTGTCACCCCCACAGTCATCAAGTCCGCACACCTGTCTCTCCCACAGTCAGTCATCAGGTCCACACACCTGTCTCTCCCACAGTCATCAGGTCCCCACACCTGTCTCTCCCACAGTCATCAGGTCCCCACACCTGTCTCTCCCACAGTCATCAGGTCCCCACACCTGTCTCTCCACAGTCATCAGGTCTCCACACCTGTCTCTCCACAGTCAGTCATCAGGTCCACACACCTGTCTCTCCCACAGTCAGTCATCTGGTCCACACACCTGTCTCTCCCACCGTCAGTCATCCGGTCCACACACCTGTCTCTCTCACAGTCAGTCATCAGGTCCGCACACCTGTCTCTCCCACAGTCAGTCATCCGGTCCACACACCTGTCTCTCCCACAGTCAGTCATCAGGTCCCCACACCTGTCTCTCCCACAGTCAGTCATCAGGTCCCCACACCTGTCTCTCCCACAGTCAGTCATCAGGTCCACACACCTGTCTCTCCCATAGTCAGTCATCAGGTCCCCACACCTGTCTCTCCCACAGTCAGTCATCAGGTCCACACACCTGTCTCTCCCACAGTCATCAGGTCCACACACCTGTCTCTCCCACAGTCAGTCATCAGGTCCACACACCTGTCTCTCCCACAGTCATTCATCAGGTCCCCACACCTGTCTCTCCCACAGTCAGTCATCAGGTCCACACACCTGTCTCCCCCACAGTCAGTCATCAGGTCCACACACCTGTCTCTCCCACAGTCAGTCATCAGGTCCACACACCTGTCTCTCCTACAGTCAGTCATCAGGACCCCACACCTGTCTCTCCCACAGTCAGTCTTCAGGTCCCCACACCTGTCTCTCCCACAGTCAGTCATCAGGTCCCCACACCTGTCTCTCCACAGTCATCAGGTCTCCACACCTGTCTCTCCACAGTCAGTCATCAGGTCCCCACACCTGTCTCTCCACAGTCAGTCATCAGGTCCCCACACCTGTCTCCCCCACAGTCAGTCATCAGGACCCCACACCTGTCTCTCCCACAGTCAGTCATCAGGTCCCCACACCTGTCTCTCTCACAGTCATCAGGTCCCCACACCTGTCTCTCCACAGTCATCAGGTCTCCACACACCTGTCTCTCCCACAGTCAGTCATCAGGTCCACACACCTGTCTCTCCCACAGTCAGTCATCAGGTCCGCACACCTGTCTCTCCCACAGTCAGTCATCAGGTCCCCACACCTGTCTCTCTCACAGTCATCAGGTCCCCACACCTGTCTCTCCACAGTCATCAGGTCTCCACACACCTGTCTCTCCCACAGTCAGTCATCAGGTCCACACACCTGTCTCTCCCACAGTCAGTCATCAGGTCCGCACACCTGTCTCTCCCACAGTCAGTCATCAGGTCCCCACACCTGTCTCTCCCACAGTCATCAGGTCCACACACCTGTCTCCCCCACAGTCATCAGGTCCGCACACCTGTCTCTCCCACAGTCAGTCATCAGGTCCACACACCTGTCTCTCCCACAGTCAGTCATCAGGTCCGCACACCTGTCTCTCCCACAGTCAGTCATCAGGTCTCCACACCTGTCTCTCCACAGTCATCAGGTCCCCACACCTGTCTCTCCCTCAGTCAGTCATCAGGTCCCCACACCTGTCTCCCCCACAGTCAGTCATCAGGTCCACACACCTGTCTCTCCCACAGTCAGTAATCAGGTCCACACACCTGTCTCTCCCACAGTCAGTCATCAGGTCCACACACCTGTCTCTCCCACAGTCAGTCATCAGGTCCCCACACCTGTCTCTCCACAGTCATCAGGTCTCCACACCTGTCTCTCCACAGTCAGTCATCAGGTCCACACACCTGTCTCTCCCACAGTCATCAGGTCCCCACACCTGTCTCTCCACAGTCATCAGGTCTCCACACCTGTCTCTCCACAGTCAGTCATCAGGTCCACACACCTGTCTCTCCCACAGTCATCAGGTCCACACACCTGTCTCTCCCACAGTCAGTCATCAGGTCCACACACCTGTCTCTCCCACAGTCAGTCATCAGGTCCACACACCTGTCTCTCCCACAGTCATCAGGTCCCCACACCTGTCTCTCCACAGTCATCAGGTCTCCACACCTGTCTCTCCACAGTCAGTCATCAGGACCCACACCTGTCTCCCCCACAGTCAGTCATCAGGTCCACACACCTGTCTCTCCCACAGTCATCAGGTCCCCACACCTGTCTCTCCACAGTCATCAGGTCTCCACACCTGTCTCTCCACAGTCAGTCATCAGGTCCACACACCTGTCTCTCCCACAGTCATCAGGTCCACACACCTATCTCTCCCACAGTCAGTCATCAGGTCCACACACCTGTCTCCCCCACAGTCAGTCATCAGGTCCACACACCTGTCTCTCCCACAGTCATCAGGTCCCCACACCTGTCTCTCCCACAGTCAGTCATCAGGTCCACACACCTGTCTCTCCACAGTCATCAGGTCTCCACACCTGTCTCTCCACAGTCAGTCATCAGGTCCCCACACCTGTCTCTCCACAGTCATCAGGTCCACACACCTGTCTCTCCACAATCATCAGGTCCCCACACCTGTCACCCCCACAGTCATCAGGTCCGCACACCTGTCTCTCCCACAGTCATCAGGTCCCCACACCTGTCTCTCCCACAGTCATCAGGTCCCCACACCTGTCTCTCCACAGTCATCAGGTCTCCACACCTGTCTCTCCACAGTCAGTCATCAGGTCCACACACCTGTCACTCCCACAGTCATCAGGTCCCCACACCTGTCACCCCCACAGTCATCAGGTCCGCACACCTGTCTCTCCCACAGTCATCAGGTCCCCACACCTGTCTCTCCCACAGTCAGTCATCAGGTCCCCACACCTGTCTCTCCACAGTCATCAGGTCTCCACACCTGTCTCTCCCACAGTCAGTCATCAGGTCCGCACACCTGTCTCTCCCACAGTCATCAGGTCCCCACATCTGTCACCCCCACAGTCATCGGGTCCGCACACCTGTCTCTCCCACAGTCATCAGGTCCCCACACCTGTCTCTCCCACAGTCATCAGGTCCCCACACCTGTCTCTCCACAGTCATCAGGTCTCCACACCTGTCTCTCCACAGTCAGTCATCAGGTCCACACACCTGTCTCTCCACAGTCATCAAGTCCGCACACCTGTCTCCCCCACAGTCATCAAGTCCGCACACCTGTCTCTCCCACAGTCAGTCATCAGGTCCACACACCTGTCTCTCCCACAGTCAGTCATCAGGTCCACACACCTGTCTCCCCCACAGTCAGTCATCAGGTCCACACACCTGTCTCTCCCACAGTCATCAGGTCCCCACACCTGTCACCCCCACAGTCATCAAGTCCGCACACCTGTCTCTCCCACAGTCAGTCATCAGGTCCACACACCTGTCTCTCCCACAGTCATCAGGTCCCCACACCTGTCTCTCCCACAGTCATCAGGTCCCCACACCTGTCTCTCCCACAGTCATCAGGTCCCCACACCTGTCTCTCCACAGTCATCAGGTCTCCACACCTGTCTCTCCACAGTCAGTCATCAGGTCCACACACCTGTCTCTCCCACAGTCAGTCATCTGGTCCACACACCTGTCTCTCCCACCGTCAGTCATCCGGTCCACACACCTGTCTCTCTCACAGTCAGTCATCAGGTCCGCACACCTGTCTCTCCCACAGTCAGTCATCCGGTCCACACACCTGTCTCTCCCACAGTCAGTCATCAGGTCCCCACACCTGTCTCTCCCACAGTCAGTCATCAGGTCCCCACACCTGTCTCTCCCACAGTCAGTCATCAGGTCCACACACCTGTCTCTCCCATAGTCAGTCATCAGGTCCCCACACCTGTCTCTCCCACAGTCAGTCATCAGGTCCACACACCTGTCTCTCCCACAGTCATCAGGTCCACACACCTGTCTCTCCCACAGTCAGTCATCAGGTCCACACACCTGTCTCTCCCACAGTCATTCATCAGGTCCCCACACCTGTCTCTCCCACAGTCAGTCATCAGGTCCACACACCTGTCTCCCCCACAGTCAGTCATCAGGTCCACACACCTGTCTCTCCCACAGTCAGTCATCAGGTCCACACACCTGTCTCTCCTACAGTCAGTCATCAGGACCCCACACCTGTCTCTCCCACAGTCAGTCTTCAGGTCCCCACACCTGTCTCTCCCACAGTCAGTCATCAGGTCCCCACACCTGTCTCTCCACAGTCATCAGGTCTCCACACCTGTCTCTCCACAGTCAGTCATCAGGTCCCCACACCTGTCTCTCCACAGTCAGTCATCAGGTCCCCACACCTGTCTCCCCCACAGTCAGTCATCAGGACCCCACACCTGTCTCTCCCACAGTCAGTCATCAGGTCCCCACACCTGTCTCTCTCACAGTCATCAGGTCCCCACACCTGTCTCTCCACAGTCATCAGGTCTCCACACACCTGTCTCTCCCACAGTCAGTCATCAGGTCCACACACCTGTCTCTCCCACAGTCAGTCATCAGGTCCGCACACCTGTCTCTCCCACAGTCAGTCATCAGGTCCCCACACCTGTCTCTCTCACAGTCATCAGGTCCCCACACCTGTCTCTCCACAGTCATCAGGTCTCCACACACCTGTCTCTCCCACAGTCAGTCATCAGGTCCACACACCTGTCTCTCCCACAGTCAGTCATCAGGTCCGCACACCTGTCTCTCCCACAGTCAGTCATCAGGTCCCCACACCTGTCTCTCCCACAGTCATCAGGTCCACACACCTGTCTCCCCCACAGTCATCAGGTCCGCACACCTGTCTCTCCCACAGTCAGTCATCAGGTCCACACACCTGTCTCTCCCACAGTCAGTCATCAGGTCCGCACACCTGTCTCTCCCACAGTCAGTCATCAGGTCTCCACACCTGTCTCTCCACAGTCATCAGGTCCCCACACCTGTCTCTCCCTCAGTCAGTCATCAGGTCCCCACACCTGTCTCCCCCACAGTCAGTCATCAGGTCCCCACACCTGTCTCTCCCACAGTCAGTCATCAGGTCCCCACACCTGTCTCTCCACAGTCATCAGGTCTCCACACCTGTCTCTCCACAGTCAGTCATCAGGTCCACACACCTGTCTCTCCCACAGTCATCAGGTCCCCACACCTGTCTCTCCACAGTCATCAGGTCTCCACACCTGTCTCTCCACAGTCAGTCATCAGGTCCACACACCTGTCTCTCCCACAGTCATCAGGTCCACACACCTGTCTCTCCCACAGTCAGTCATCAGGTCCACACACCTGTCTCTCCCACAGTCAGTCATCAGGTCCACACACCTGTCTCTCCCACAGTCATCAGGTCCCCACACCTGTCTCTCCACAGTCATCAGGTCTCCACACCTGTCTCTCCACAGTCAGTCATCAGGACCCACACCTGTCTCCCCCACAGTCAGTCATCAGGTCCACACACCTGTCTCTCCCACAGTCATCAGGTCCCCACACCTGTCTCTCCACAGTCATCAGGTCTCCACACCTGTCTCTCCACAGTCAGTCATCAGGTCCACACACCTGTCTCTCCCACAGTCATCAGGTCCACACACCTATCTCTCCCACAGTCAGTCATCAGGTCCACACACCTGTCTCCCCCACAGTCAGTCATCAGGTCCACACACCTGTCTCTCCCACAGTCATCAGGTCCCCACACCTGTCTCTCCCACAGTCATCAGGTCCCCACACCTGTCTCTCCCACAGTCAGTCATCAGGTCCACACACCTGTCTCTCCCACAGTCATCAGGTCCCCACACCTGTCTCTCCCACAGTCATCAGGTCCCCACACCTGTCTCTCCCACAGTCAGTCATCAGGTCCCCACACCTGTCTCTCCACAGTCATCAGGTCTCCACACCTGTTCTCCACAGTCAGTCATCAGGTCCACACACCTGTCTCTCCCACAGTCATCAGGTCCCCACACCTGTCACCCCCACAGTCATCAGGTCCGCACACCTGTCTCTCCCACAGTCATCAGGTCCCCACACCTGTCTCTCCCACAGTCAGTCATCAGGTCCCCACACCTGTCTCTCCACAGTCATCAGGTCTCCACACCTGTCTCTCCCACAGTCAGTCATCAGGTCCGCACACCTGTCTCTCCCACAGTCATCAGGTCCCCACATCTGTCACCCCCACAGTCATCAGGTCCGCACACCTGTCTCTCCCACAGTCATCAGGTCCCCACACCTGTCTCTCCCACAGTCATCAGGTCCCCACACCTGTCTCTCCACAGTCATCAGGTCCCCACACCTGTCTCTCCACAGTCATTGGGTCCGCACACCTGTCTCTCTGGAGAGCAGGATTCCTGGGGACCAGGGAAGTACCCTCAGCTGAGTCCGGACACCCTCACTGTTCCTCGCTCAGTAAAGTACCCTCAGCTGAGTCCGGACACCCTCACTGTTCCTCGCTCAGTAAGAGGTGTTTTCCCTGGGGCTGACTGAGCGTGTCGTAGATGCAGAGGGAAAGCCCCGTCTGCCTTTCATTTCACAGCCAGCCCCAGCCTCCAGGCCACTGCACTGAGAGCCGGCACTGCTGCCCTCACCCATTATTGACATTGTTTCTAACAAACTGGACCTGAGGGCCTGCTTGAGAAAGAGGGTCACCAAACCCAAATCAGGGTGGAAGTCCGCGTCCCATCACACAGCTACATCCCATCACACAGCCACGCAGGTCAAGAGTCCAGAGGACAAGTTTGTGAAGCATCTCCTACTGCCGTGTTACTCACGGGACCTCCCAGGCCAAATACCCTGCTTCCTTAATGTCATCATGAGTTTATAAGTTTCTTAACCGAAAGGCTTCTGTTATTCGATGGCACAGCCAGGAGGGTGTATCTGAGGCTTCTAATGCCGCGCTGAGGTCCCGGGAGTCTGGGCCAGGACAGCCTAAGGCAGGAAGAGCCACACCCACCCCAGTGTCCGCTCACAGGAACCCCAGATTCCCGCTCTCTCTCCTCTTCTCCTCTGTGCAGGCACCAGGGCCCTCTGCTCACCCCGTCAGGTAAAGTGGTAAAATCGGGTAGAATGCCCCCCATTCCACTCCTTACTGCCAGGCTTGGGGCTTCCCCGTGACCCCGCGTGTTGTCTCACTGCTCCTCTGGCCGCCCAGGGGTCTGGCCTGTGGCTGCCAAGACCCTGATTTTCACAGAGGTCACCCCTGCGGACCCTCCCGGAGCACAGCTGCCTCTCGTCTCCTGGCACCTGGGCAAGTCCCAGGGATGGGTCCGTAGGAAGTGTCCTACTCAAAGGTGTCTCTTACCCACCCAGGGGAGCCTCGGTTTACCCCGAACGCCTTCTATCCAACAAGAGGAGGCCACGCAGAAGTCAGGAACGGCTTTCGTCTCCTTCCTGTTTAAGAGTCTGAACTCTGGTGTCTGAGAGTCTGGTTTTAGCTTAGGGACTTGTGTCTGTTTTCCTGTGCCGCCCAGTGAGATGCTTTATTGTAAACTGGACTCAAGCGGGGGCAGACACAGCCAGCTCTCCTCATCGGGACGTTCACAATGGAGGCCTTAGCATCTTCGTGAGGAAGGGAAGGAGGAGTTTGCCACAGACCAGCCTGGTGCGCAACCACGCTGGCCTCTCCATGCACTAACCCGCAGAGCTCTGGGGTTTGGATACACTTGACGTTGAGAAGGTTGACTCTCACAGCTGCACTGACAGCGAAGGGGAAGCCGCAGTGCTCATTGCAATGGCCTCGCTGAGCCTGCAACCCTGAGCTGCAGACACACGCAGAGCAGCTGAGCCAGGCTTGCAGGCAGTTTCCCAGCCGCCCACTCAGACGTCCCCAGGGAACGTGAGGTCCCCAGGGCCTCACAATACGATGCCACGTGGACCAAACCTTCCACGGCCGCCACCAAGTGCTTTCACAGTTTCACTCGCTTTATATTCTTGTCAAACCCATTTTACAGATGGGAAAACAAGATTCTAATCATCAAAATCACATTTTGATAAAGAATAGGCTAGCTCAACTTTCAAAAAAGGGAAATAAGAAAATAGAAGCTAGATCTTATTGTTGGCAGGAAGTTTTCCTCATAATCTCTGAGAGATGGAGAGAGAGAGAGAGAGAGAGAGAGAGAGAGAGAGAGAGAAAGGTTTGTTGTTCCATTTACTCATGCATTCATTGGTTGCTTCTTGTATGTGCCCTGACTGGGGATAAAACCCACAACCTTGGCATATCAAGATGACGCTCTAGCCAACTGAGCTACCCGGCCAGGGCTGTACCAAAGGTATGAAAAGCCAATTTTGAGGGCTGTTTCTTAGTTAAAAATCAATACCGCAAAACACGGCCCGTGGGCTCTGTGATGCAGGGAAAGGAGCCTACCTTGAAGTTCTAGGCACTTGTCTATGAGCAAGATCCATGTTGGAGAATAAGCCTTAGTGTGAAGCAGAAATGAGGGCAGGCAGTCAGGAGGCATCGCCTCTGAGTATCTGAGCTTTGGTGCAGCCGTGAGAGGCAGGGAAAGGACGGAGGGTAACATGAAGGAGGGATAGGCAGGCCTGCGGGTCCGGGAGGGAGAGAGCGCTGTTCTGTGAACGGTGCCCCCGGAGGTGTGCGCAGGCGGCCTGGGAGAGCCCAGGACCAGGCCCAAGTTCGGGTGACTTGGCGGATAATGATCCATTGAAGAATGTCGGAAAGTTTTAGCAGGGAAGAGATTGAACGGCTGTCGAAGATGCTGAGTGACATAGACATGGTGTAGAGAAGTCACGTTCAGCATATGTCTGGCGTCCTCAGCGATTATCTTACAGTTTAATGAACCGAGGACCGTCCAGACCCAGGTGAGTCTGACATAGCACACAGGCGGGTGAGAACGGCCAGCTTAGGGGGAGGGGGGAAGCTCCGAGAAAAGGGGGGACCTGGGGGCTCACATTACAGACGTCGATGGAAGAAGACATTTAGTGAGTTGAGTCCAATGCCAATGAGAGGACAAGTGAGAAATCAGAGGGAAGGACCCCTGGGCTGACCCAGGGGGTGTGGCTGCAGGGGAAGGGGCTGGGAAGCCCTGGGCGCCGTGCTCTGGAGAGAGGCTGGGATCGGGGAGCCGCAACACAGCCAGACAATACTGTGCTCTCATATCCGCTTAAAAGTGGGAGCGCTGAGCACTTGTGAGCCGGTGGGAGGTGGTGCAGATGTGAGGAGTCAGGAGCCCAAAGGCCCCTGAGCTCGGCCCTCCTGCCGCCCAGCAACCAGGTACTTTAGGGCCTCCTGCCTCTGCCTCCGATGGCCAGTTCCCACTTCCCCCGGTCGCTGTGATCGCTGGCCTCACCTCCTCCCCCTCGCTCTCCAGATGCCTCTACCTGACATGCATGTCACCAGGAAAATAAAAAGCGTGGTGAGGAATGCGCTCTCCCTGGCCTGGGTGTATGGGTGCAGGAAGGCGAGCACCTTTCACCGAGACCTACGTGTAGGGGAAGCAGCGTCCTAACGGGAGAGGCAGCCTCAGTAAGTCCCCAAAGAGAGGGAATGCGTCCCCAAGAGGGTGGCAGCAAGACAGCAGACGAGGTCGCTGCCACGTGGGAAGGATCAGGAACAACATGGGCAGAGCGGGAGGCAGGCGTGAGCAAGTGGGCCTGGGCTGACAGCGCAAGTGGGCTCAGGGGCGGGGCTCAGTTCTCACCTGCAAGCGTCCTTCCAGGATTAGACGGGCGCGCTAGAGAGAAGCGTGCATTTCCAGGACGGGAGGAAGTCCTAGTGGGGTCAGAGGTGCCTGGGGGAGGTCGGGAGTGGGCGGGAGGGGGAGAGGGAGGGGAGGAAGGAGAAGCCGCCTCTGCTCAGCCCTTAGCAGAGCCACTGCTCACTTTGAAAGGAAAGATGACTTTTTCAGGAAAAAGTGTGTTTTCAGGAAAATGTGCACAGGTACAGAACATGCACAATAAATACTGTCTGTTCATTAAATGAATGACAAGAAGAGGCACAGGGCTAGCCACAACATGCTATTAAATGAAGGGCAATTTTAACAAACTGTGTGTGCACTGTGTGTGCATGCACATGTGTGCGTGTGCATCGTGTGCGTGCGTGCGTGTGGATGTGTGTGTGTGTGTGTGTGTGTGTGTGTGTGTAAGAGAAACACAGACCCCACATGCTCAGTGACGATGCTCGGGTGTGGTGCCCCGGAGGAGATTCAAGGGCACGATCTCTGTTCAGAGAGGCCCGAGGCTGGCACAACGCCAGGGCCTCCTTTGAAAGAGAAAAAGATACCAACTTGTGAATGCAAATCAGGAACAAAAGTCAATCCCCCTTACGGGAACCCGAGCTTCACTGGCCCCTCAATAAATCCGTCTCTACGTGGTTTTTATCGTTATCTCAGTGCTGGGTGTAACTTTTGAGCAACGAGCATGAATCATTTCAGAAGCAGGAAATAAAACAGAAGTTAGGCAACATCTGTTCGTGTCAGCCAGGCTCTCACACTTACTTACAATGCATTAAAAAAAAAAGGTCATTTTAAAAGAACAGCTCCCATGGGGAGGGCGACGGAGCTGAAGACCAGTGTGGTCGCTTACGGTGCATTTCCAGAACGCCGCCACGGGTGGCCCAGCGCGCTCACCCTGCGTTTATTTGCTCCCAGAAAGCACCAGAGACAAATGTCCCCAAACAAGAGGAAGCTGGCAGCCAAACCACGCTTTCAATCAGGAAGGCTTCGTTTCCTTAAAAATGCACACGCAGCCCTGCCGGCCTGGCTCAGTGGTTGAGCGTTGACCTATGAACCAGGAGGCCACAGTTCGATTCCCGGTCAGGGCACATGTCCGGGTTGGGTTGTGGGCTCAATCCCAGTAGGGGGCCTGCAGGAGGCAGCTGATCAATGATTCTCTCTCATCATTGGTGTTCTTATCTCTCTCTCCCCCATTCCCTTCCTCTCTGAAATCAATGAAAAAAAAATATTTTTTTAAAACTGCACGTGCATCCTGCTGATGCTGGTAGCCCAGCAAGACCGGGCTTACATAGATCGGTCACTTCCTCCCAGACGGGCGTCCTGGCTGAATTAGACACCCTCTCCCTGCAGGAGCCCGGCGTCCCGGTGGCCATGGGCTGTCACTCTCACCGGGGAGCGCTTTTGCTCAGGGTTGCCTCTGTAACAGGAAGTGACGGTGCACAGCCTTATCCTCTGGGCATCAGGAAGTTCCTCCACTGATGGACTTGGGGATGTCCCCATCCACTCTTCTCGGTGAACACGGTGACGGGTGTGGTGAGACAAAGCAGAGAGAAGGCGTTGCCTTACCTTCAGGGAGCGTGAGCCTCCGTGCAGCGGTGTGGCCCCCGTGGGGGTGGCCCGGGGCCCAGGAGCCACCCTCCTCTCGATGAGGTCTCGGATGGCGTGGTCCAGCTCCGCGCTTTCGCACCTGCGGGACACGCAAGGCCAGGTTACCGGGCGACAGAGATCACGTGGGTGCAGGGAGCTGGTGAAGGACACGGAGGTGAGGTGGCTGTGTACACAACCCACCAGAGTCCCCATCTCTCACTCATTTGTATCCATTCGTCCAGGCCCTCTGCGCTTTAATTTTCACTCATTTGCACATTGATGGAAAGTGATACAGTAGATATGGGCACGGAGGGATTTTTAGTCTGATAACAGGGACTGGAGCTGAGCGCCCGCCGAGAGCCAGGCGTTCACAGATGCTCTCCTGCGGTGGCCACAGCAGCCCAGGGGAAGGCCGTGTGACAGGGCCACTCCCTGCCTCTCTCAGGTAAGCAGGCAGGCGTAGGGAGTGCACCCACCAGCTAAGGTAGGTGTCGCTTTAGAGGGGAACACAGTGGGACCCAGGGTCAGTCCCTTGACTTCTCCGCACCCTGTCGGCCTGATTCGAAAGAAGAGGAAAACAACATTATATTGTGCAGCTGTGGGTAGGGTCAGTGGTAACATGTACACAGCTTAGCACGGGCCGAGCAGGCTGGGCTCACAGCTGGCACTGCTGTTATTGTTGTATCGTAAACCGGCGAGCTAGATAAGAGACGCCTTGACAAGCCAATTAATTAGGGGTCTTTATTACGTGCAGGCCCAGAGGGCGGTGTCTCCCACATCTCTGAGCAAACACATAGAGGTACTTTCCCCTATTTATACCCTTTTGAGCTCTTTGTCTGCAGATTTCACAAAGAGCTCTGTGTACGTTATTTTTGCAGACGGTTTGTGATCTTGGCCACATAATGAACAAACACTTGGCAGGAGAATATGGGAATGATTATCAGCATTTGCCTATGACGTCAGACGGCTAGCTTGCAAGGTCAGACAGTTAAGTTTTTTATCTTTTTCTATTATTTAAACTACAACCCTTACTTTACAGAATAAGGGACTACCTAAAAATAACAGAGTTGACCTACAGAACAAGGGACTAAGAATAACTGAGTAGTTCAAACAGCAGTTTTCCAAAGGAGGGATTGCTATGCTCCATTATGATTCTGAGGCTCCACCATGGTTACCCAACCATCTAACAGGTGAGTTAGGCAAGTAGGGGCCCCACAGTTTAGTGCCGAACACAGAAATCTCTCAAAAAGCACAGACGCATTTCAGTTTTGTTCAAAAGATAATCAACAAGTGCAGTCACACCTCAGAGGGAAGACAGCACGCCAGCAACGTGGATTTCATAACATCCTTGGCAAACCTTCCAGATCAGTGTCCAGTATGAGAACTGAGTGGATGCAAGCATTTTTACATTCTGTTTTTAGCTGGTGAAATGTGTCGTATTTCGTGCATGTCAATGGACTCTTTTTGCTGAGGAGAGTGTGTATTAAGGTTCCCTTCTTTCCTATAAAGCTCAGGATTCCGACAGCTGAAAGGCAGGATCACAGTCAGTAAACTCTGCTTTGCTGTTTAGATTACAAATAAAGGCATGCGACGTCGTTATAGTCTCAACGTAACGTGACGACCCAGGTTTCGGAGTAGAGGTAGGACATAAAACCACTCGACAAGTCTTGTCAACACAAGCAGGACAAATCCTACACCACCTTGCGTTGGCTTTCCTGGGTGCATGCCGGGGTTCCCCCAAAATGTATACACACACTTGGAACAATTATAAGGCAGTGTTTATGGAAATACATTTCATTTTCAAAGCTGAGCTACCAGCTGTGAAAGTGTCCATACATTTTGGGGGGACAACCCGTGTTGTCCTCACCGTGTGACCTGCCCCTGATTCTACTTAGCTGGCGAGGTGGGGCGAGGCGCCGTGGGCTGTGCTCCACCCTCCTCCTGGGTCATCTCCGCTTCGCAGGTGAGCACCGTGAGCCTCAGGGAAGTTAAGTGCCTTCTCTCAGGCCATTGGGCTTGTCGGGGGCGGGGTGAGGATGCACCTGGGCCCACGGCTCTGTGCTCTCCCACGGCCCGTGGTGATGTCAGGAACTGTCATTACAGCAGGTCCACGGAGGGCTGTGCTATCCAGAGAACTGCGTGTGGGTTTCCCTTCCTGATGACACTTCGGCTGGTGCCCACACGGAAATGCAGCCGACCGAGAGAAGGTGGAGGTCAGGTCAGGCCCTGGACACAGGCTGTGACGACCCGGTTCGCACCCGGCCTGGCTCACGTGGCTCCTTCTTTCTCTAAAGTGGGAGTTTTTGACCAGAATCTGTGGATGGGTCATGGGCCCATGAATCGCCCCAAATCAAATTAAGTGCAAGATAATGTGCGAGTATCTGCTCCTTGACTCTTTCGAAAGAAAGGGTTTCTATCACATTCTAACCCAGGGGTCCTCAAACTACGGCCTGCGGGCCACATGCAGATACAAATATTGTATTTGTTCCCGTTTTGTTTTTTTACTTCAAAATAAGATATGTGCAGTGTGCATAGGAATTTGTTCATAGTTTTTTTTTTAAACTATAGTCCGGCCCTCCAACGGTCTGAGGGACAGTGAACTGGCCCCCTGTTTAAAAAGTTTGAGGACCCCTGTTCTAACCTCTCCCCAAAGCTAGACATCAAATCACTAGTCCAACTTCGGTTACTGCCATGAGCGACCCCCTGAAAACCACATCTCTGTGGCTATCTCTTTCTGCGAGTGCACTTCATTTCCATTGGCCACGGACCACGACAATCTAGACATGACCCTTTGAATCAAACACTATGACCAGAATCTTGCGTTTTGGTGGTTTCCTTACTGAATTGCAAGTGAACGAGGACTTTAGAGGCGATATTGTTGGGCTAAGAGGCCGCCGAGACCAGGGGACAGAGCTCAGTGAGGTCGGAGAGGCCCCGTTGGACCCTTGGCTGGCTCACCGCTCACATCCCTCCTTCCTACCCTTCACCCACAAGAACAAACCAACATGGAAATTAAGCAGAAACGAAGTTCAAAGGAATCAGATTTTAGGAATAAGGAGAGTGGGTTAAGCCAAGGTGACACACTTTGAACAAATAGTTCTCCTATTCCAAAACACCCATCAGAAAGAATAGATGCACCCCTATGTTCAGAGCAGCACAATTTACAATAGCTAAGATCTGGAAACAGCCCAAGTGCCCATCAGTAGATGAGTGGATACTCCATGGATACCATGCAGCTGTATAAAAAAAGAATCTCTTACTCTTTGCGATAGCATGGAGGGACCTGGAGAGTATCATGTTGAGTGAAATAAGTCAGAGAAAGACAAGTATCACATGATCTCACTCACATGTGGAATCTAATGAACAAAATAAACTGATGAACAAACCAGATTCAGAGACATGGAGGCCTGGGACAGTTGACGATTCTCAGAGGGAAGGAGGGAGAAGGGGTGGGGAGAGGTTAACCAAAGAGCTTATACGCATGTAAGCACAGCCCATAGACACAGACAATGGCGCGATAAAGGACTAGGGTGGAGCGGAGCCAGTGCAGAGGGGAGAGGGGCAGGGGAAATGGCGGCATCTGTAATACTGTCAACAATAAAGACAAATTTTTAGGAAGTATTTCCTCTGAGTGACGTACAGTGTGTGAGCTGTCCCTCCCAGTCCACCCTCGGGAGCCCACAGTCTGCCCAGTCACCCAGTGAGGGCCCTGCCGAGAGAGTGGGCAGAGGCGAATCAGCTGCAGGGTTCCCTGGGCCTCGGACTTTTATGACATATTCAGGAGCCTCCAGCATCACCCAATAAAGCAGAGGGTGTGTCCTCCAGGGCCTGGTCTAGTAGCTCAGCCAAGGATTCCTTACGTTTTAGTGTTCGATTAGAGCCTTGACGTTGTTAATCTGTAGATCCCTCTCTGATCGTCGTGCACTACCTTGTATGGCCTCCGCCAGCCTGGCTCTCCTCTGGCTCCAGCATCCCTCGATTAAGTTCCCTGCAAACACTCAGCTCCTCAGGTGGGTCTCCTCGCTGAATAATGAGGCGAATTAAACCGTATGTTCACTCTACGCTTGTAGGATGTCACGTTTCTGACCCCTCGTGCTCCTCCGTCAAGCCCGCCGGGCGTCTGTGCTTGAAGACGTTGCATTTCCGGGACTTCGCTGGGAAAGGCTGGCGGTGAAAAAGGCCGGGTCTCTCGGCTCCATGCCACACTCGCTCGCTCGTTAGTACTGGCACACAGAGCACATGCTGGAAGAAACAATTACACTCCGAAGGCATAACAATGCGACCACGGTCTTGGAAGTAACTGGAGGTGATTTCATTAGCCTCCGGCATTTAGAAGGCGGGAGATGAGGTTCAGGGAGGGGGGCGACAGGAGAGCAACGCCAGGGCAAGAGTTTGGGCGCGGCTGCTGTTCCACCTGCCACGCCCTCACCCACCTCAGCATCCACGGTGCCTCCCCGCCCGCTGCCCAGGCCCCCGGTCAGGCTTGGATCTTGGTCACTAGCCCAGTCTTCTTAGGGAAGAGTCTGGAGAACAAAGTCCATTTTCAGATATGAGACAGGGGACCATCGACGGCAGGCCCCCTGGACTGGAAACGCTCCCGGATGCTCCCAGCCCTGGCAGTGCCCGGTGCAGCCGAAGGAGAGGGCCCGGGGGACAGCAGCGGGCGCCGCTCTCAGCGTCCACTCGGGGTCGCTACGAACAGCATCTGAGGGTGCTTCCGGCTCCTCCTGGGGGAAATAAATTGCTCAACAGGGAACTGGCGCCATGCACGCGGGCTTCAGGTGAAAAGCCATGGGTTGTAACTATTTGAGGAGATGGGAGCTTTCACAGACGTGGCTTTAGACCGAGGTCGGAGAGAAAAGGCCGGCTCAGAGAATGTTGGGACCTTTGGCACACGTGCATCTAGTACTAGATACACACGTGCATCTTTCTAGTCTCACCCAAGGCTGCATGGCCTCACCATTTAAATAAGCGTGAACATTGGACGTTGGTCTGCGGTCTAAGACCAAAGCCCCAGGAAGGGTACATTTCCCATCACCCCGAGGGTCATTGGCCTCAATCTGCCTCTGGGCTGGGTCCCGGGTTATATCCTCTGCCCTTGCGATGGGGGGCGGGGAGCAGCCAGGTCCTTGAGCTGATGCCACAGGCTTCGGCCAAGCCCCTGTGGCTGCGCCCAGGAGGGTGGAGCGACAGCGGCGCCCCATTGGCACAGAGAGGCGGGGCTGCTGCGGAGGTGACAGAGTTCTGTAGAAATCGGTCCTGGGACCGGTGGGGAGGGCCCTGCAGGTGTAGCCCTCGTCCCCCAGGGCAGGTGACAGGCAGAGCAGGCTGCGCCTCGGAGCACACGCTGTTTTGACAGAAGGTGTTCTGGGACGCGCGTGCCGTCTGCCCAGCTCAATGAGCCATCTTGCTGCTCCCGCCTCCGCCCCTGGGGGGACCCGAACCCTGGGTGCATGGACGCTCCCACTGTCCGTTTCCATGGCAACCTGCATCCGCCGGCACCCAGCCTGTCACATGTTATTGCGACTGCATGTTCCTTCGCATGTATCCGCCATCAGGTCAGAGACCTGGAGGCCAGGGGCGGGGTGGGAAGGGGTCCAGCTTGCTCATCCCTGCATCCCCGGGGCCTCGCGGGGATCA
This sequence comes from Myotis yumanensis, assembly GCF_028538775.1. Classification (NCBI taxonomy): domain Eukaryota; kingdom Metazoa; phylum Chordata; class Mammalia; order Chiroptera; family Vespertilionidae; genus Myotis; species Myotis yumanensis. Next base: position 107,145,435 of record NW_027223756.1, read on the forward strand.
TGAAAGATTGGACAAGAGAACAAACAGCCAAGAACACTCAGACGGGGGGCCAGCAGGCAGAAGGCGGCAGAAGCTGGGCTAAGAAGAGGGGGGGCGTCTCTCCCCGGGCCCGTGCTCTCTCCTCCCTCCTGTCCCCATGCGTCTGCCTCTGGGAAAAGGGCTGGTGGAGGCCCAGCAGCCTGAGTATTTAACAGGGGGCATGCCTTCCTGCTACAAGCCGTCGGGGTCTGGAGATATTTCGGAGTCGAGTCCTGCCCAGTCCCCTGGATTTATACCCGTCGTCAGGGCAACACCAGAGAAGAAATCAACGAAGGCTAAAACCTTCTCCCGAGGCAAGTGTCCCGCACACTCTCCCGGCCCGCTCTGTGTTTAGAGAAAATGACACCCGCTTAGCACTCAGGGAGAGGCTGGCCCTGGGAGACCGGGGCCGAGTTTCTCTGTCGACTCCGGGGAGCGGGGACGCAGGTAAAGACAGAGGAGGAAGTCGTGCAGACATTGCTGCTGCCCTGCCCCCCGCCCCCAGATTCATTCCAGAGTGAAAAGTGACCGCCCTGCACCCCGAACACAGGAAGAACATGCTTGATAGCGTGATGGGCCAATCGGGTGTGTTTTTATTGCTGTTTTCCTGGCATTCTATGTCCTCAAGGCTGTTTTTAAGTCATGAAATTTCATTCTCTTGAAGAAGACAACAAAGAGTGAATACTCTAAAGCAGTGGTTCTCAACCTTCCTGATGCCGCGACCCTTTAATACAGCTCCTCATGTTGTGGTGACCCCCAACCATAAAATTATTTTCGTTGCTACTTCATAACTGTAATGTTGCTACTGTTATGAATTGTCATGTAAATATCTGGTATGCAGGATGTATTTTCATTGTTACAAATGGAACATCATTAAAGCACAGTGATTAATCACAAAAACAATATGTAATTATATATGTGTTTTCTGATAGTCTTAGGCGACCCCTGTGAAAGGGTCGTTCGACCCCCAAAGGGGTCGCGACCCACAGGTTGAGAACAGAACCACTGCTCTAGGTCTTTGCAAACCTCCAGACCTTTGCAAACCCCCAGTCCTTTGCAAACTTCCAGCCCTTTGCAAACCCCTAGGCCTTTGCAAACCTCCAGTCCTTTGCAAACCCCCGGCCCTTTGCAAACCCCTAGCCCTTTGCAATCCCCCAGCCCTTTGCAAACCCCCAGCCCTTTGCAAACCTCCAGCTCTTTGCAAACCTCCAGCCCTTTGCAAACCCCCAGTCCTTTGCAAACCTCCAGCCCTTTGCAAACCTCCAGCCCTTTGCAAACCCCAGCCCTTTGCAAACCTCCAGCCCACATTGCCTGTAAACTGCCCTTTTTGCATACCCATTCTTAGCCCTTTTGCCTGCTTCCCCATGTAATCTTTGTCCTGTGACCCAATATAAGCAGCTGGCTTATGGGGGGCGGGGGGGGGGGGGGCAGAGCAGTTGTTTGTGGGAGACCTGCTGCTCTCCCATACTGCAGTAGGATTGGAATAAACACTCACACTCACATAGGATTCAACCCTGTCTCTGTTGAATTGGCTCACGCAGTGACAGGCAGCCGGACCCATTGGCTGTCCGGTTACACTTCCGCATAAGGGTTATTTTGAGCTAAAGGCACTTGGAAAAGCAGATGCAGGAAAAGCATTTGGATCCTCCCCTCTTCTTCCTGAAAGCAGGAGGGGAGACCCCGTGAAGGACATTCCCCCCACCCCCGCCTCACACAGGAGGAACGGGGGGCCCTCGCATCCCCAGGACCAGGGCGAGGGTTAAGACTGAGAGACTTCACACCTGACCTTCTTCCTCCAGCCTCACCATGCACTTTGCTTTTCCACAAACGCTTCTCTCTGTTCAGCCTGATAACAAGCAGTTAGGTCTGGGGAGAGGCCTGCATTTCCACAGGAAGGTCCCAGCCACGGAAGACTTAAATGCGTGTGCTTTTCTCTCGCAAGCCCCAGCCCAGGCTGAGATGGGGAGAGAAAAGGGTTTTTTCCTGTCACTGCGAAGGATAGATTCCTCAAAAAGAGAGGCTTGGGCTGTGAGGCGTGCAGACACGGCGAGGCACGAGCGTTCTGCTCGGGAAAGTAATTTTCTCCCCCGTAACGTTCTCGGAAATAAGCATTTCCACAGGAACATTCCTTAATAGATTTTACAGTTGTGTCTGTATGGAAGCGAGGGGATAAGCCAGGTCTGGAATTCTCGTATGAAAGAGCCACATTCTTGTGTCAGCTCCAGCTTTCTCTGATTTACCGAGTTTAAGTCATTTTAGTGGGAACTATAGGTTTAATGGGAACTGTTTCTGAACAGCTGGAGAGATTTCCCAGCTGGAGACGCTGCAGTATTGGATGGCGCCTCTAGGGGGCGCTGTGCGTTCAGTTCAGGTAGAAACCAGTTCTTGATGTTTTCATTTTGAGTTCAGGAGAGAGAGAGACACAAATGCGTAGTGTGCACGTGTGTATTAACTGTAGCTCATTTCTGTTTCATTTACTTTGAAATGTTTAATAAAAATTATTAATAGTTTTTGATGCTGGTTAGGAACCATGTTTCTTTTTTTTTGTTGTTTAAATATATTTTATTGACTTTTTACAGAGAGGAAGGGAGATGGATAGAGAGTTAGAAACATCGATGAGAGAGAAACATCGATCAGCTGCCTCCTGCACACTCCCTACTGGGGATGTGCCCGCAACCCAGGTACATGCCCTTGACCGGAATCGAACCTGGGACCCTTGAGTCCCCAGGCTGTCGCTCTACCCACTGAGCCAAACCGGTTATGGCCCATGTTTCTTTTTTAATAGAATTCTTTATGTTGTAGTTCTTGCTTGACGTTTCTGTAGTACACCACATACTGTGGCTTTCCACCTGTGCTGGGGGGCCGACTTTGGTAAGCATTGCAATAATCCACATTCACTCTGTTTCTGTGTGTGGTGTTCATCTGGTTGTGAAATGGATGAGCCTAGAAAAATCTTTTTGTGCCAGAAATTAGGGAGTATTCGAAGGACTTGTTCAATTGTGACCATTTCAGCATCAAGATAAATAATGATTAAAATGTGAACCGCTTTACACCGGGGAATCTTAGCAGACACCACCTTAACCAAATAATAAAATTAAAATCATCATAATGAGGGCCCTGACCGGTTTGGCTCAGTGGATAGAGCTTCGGCCTGTGGAATGAAAGGTCCCAGTTTCGATTCCACTCAAGGGCATGTACCTTGGTTGTGGGCACATCCCCAGTAGGGAGTGTGCAGGAGGCAGCTGATCGATGTTTCTCTCTCATCGATGTTTCTAGCTCTCTATCCTCTCCCTTTCTCTCTATAAAAAAAATCAATAAAATATATTTTTTTAAAAATAAAAAAATCACATGTAATGAGGAAAATCCAAACTGACCATCTGAAAGGATGCATTAAAACAACAAAACCCATTACTTCTCGTCTGTGGTATTCCCGCCCAAAATGCACCACCTGAACCTGATTCTGAGGAAACTTTCGACAAAAGCACATTGAGAGACAGTCGCCTGACTGCCAGGCCTGTGCTGTTCTAACGTGTCAGGTCACGGAGGTGAAGCCGGGACTAGGGATCCAAGAGGCCGGACACCATCACACTGAAGGCAGTCGTGGCCCCACGTGGACCCTTTTCTCTATGCAGGACGTGGACAGGAGGCTGGGAGGGGCAACGAATGACCATGGGGTTGGATGGCAGTACCGGTCCGCGTGCATTTTCTGCTTTTCATGGGAAGGGATGCAGGGTATGCCACCCCCAGGTGCGCCACTACGACACGAGGATTATTTTGAGCAGAAGGTGGTTACAGATCCACAAACACAGGAAGAGGTCTCTGCCCTCCGCTGACCTCCCTCAAAGCACAAACTGAGTTTCCCTTCGAGGAAGTGCCATGAGTTCACCCCTCTTCTCTCTTACACGAAAGGAGTCTGTACAAGCAAATCTTCCCCAAACACTCTCACCTCCTGGGCTCACCCTCAGGCTTCTTGGCACCTTGAGGCCCCAAAACCTCTTTCTCCCGCTGGGGAGGGGAGATAAACTCCCGAGTCTAACTGCTCCGTTTAGTTCCCTTTCTTCTCTGTGAACTCCCGGGCAAATGAAAACAGTCATACCTGTGGATTCCTCTCTTCCCATTGGCCAGCCTTTGCTGGTTAGATTGATGGGGAACGTAAGACCTTTTTGGGGGGCTAGCAATCTGAGTCTGTGCCAGTCACCTAATGTACATCCTTGATAGCCTATCATTAAGTCACTGCCCCCTTCTTCACAGTCTGGTCTAGCAAGACCTGTTTTCCTAATTCCTCCCAATTTACAAGGGGCCATAAGCAAAGCACCTACCAGCTTAGCTACAGAGAGGCCACTGCACCACCCAGACAAGCATTTAGATACGATCTAACTTCCCCATTAAACTGATGCGGGGGGGCAGGGGGGCGGCTGTGGAAGCCCCCACAGACACCTGGTAGTTAGGAAACAGATAGAAAGCAAAGAAACCGAAGGTATAAAGGGAAAGCTCCCTCCATATTGACTCGCTCAGGATCTGGAGAACCAACCCCGAGTCACTGTCCTCGGACGTGTGAAACATCTGAAAATAAGTGGGTTTATCCCGGACCTCCGAGTACACCTGTATTTTTCAGTCGCCTGGTACATTGTGTAACAAGAGTAGCAGCCCTCTGACCCGGAGCTGGGACAAGCGTGTCCTCCGCGGTGGATGGTTATCTTGTGGTCACGGGGGAGCGTGTTCTTGGCTGTAAGTGGGGACTGATTTCTGAATGGCTCCGAAAAGAAAGAAAAGAACATCTTTGTATACTTCTTACACGTGTGGGGGACGTTTGAAATTATTTTAAATTTTTAAAAGCTCTTAGAGATGAAAGCTTACAAATAAAATCTGATTTCACATTTAAATTCTTTTATGCTCGATTAGCGATCATTTCATAAAAATGAACTTAGCATTTCATGGTGTAGCAGAAACTCAGACTCCAGCCAAGAAGTCCCCTCTGAGGCCTGTGGAATCAGCAGAAGCCAAAACAAAGCGAAGACGATTTCGTGTCTTGTTTTGCTTTTCTAAGAGAATGTGTAAGAGCAATTGTGTGGAACAAATTACTCTGAGGGTCTCCTCTAGCCCAAGGATTCCGGAAAGTAAAAGGAGCTATTTCCGGCATAAGATGGACAGCCCAGACAGGAAATAACACAAAATAAACAAAACCCCTAACACCCCCTCCCAGCCCCCCCAAAGCCTTCCCTTCTGCTCCTCAGGCTGCCCCTCCACCTCCCTGTGAGCTTAAACGTGGAAACGTCCAGGTTACAGAGCTGCCTTTGAGAATGTGGGCCAGCGCTGAAGCCATGCTCAACGGGAAAACACAAAACCCAGAAAGGCTGCTTTCTCATTTAATCCAATAAATATTCTTTAAACGCCCTTGTGCAAAGCCCACTGACCTCAAAGTCAACCCAGAGGAGGCGCCAAAAGCAGGAAATGTGCATCGAAGTGGATTTATTTTCTTTCATTTCTCACATTTTTTTAACGCAATGATATGACCTGCCTTGACATCAGAAAATATCAAAGGGATTTAAGTGGGTTTTTATCACAGTACTATTTACCACATTTATGAAATAAAACCGTATGGACTATTTCTGACTCTAGAGAACAGATCGCTTGTTCTTACATGAAATGGAAAATAATGCTGGCTGCTTGGTGCTTGTCTGAAATACCAAACCAGAGCATGCAGGTGGGAGTGTTCTAGGGTCCTGATTACCTGAAAGACCAGAAAAGCGAAAGGTATTTGCTATAAAATTGCTTTTGTTCATCACCCGCCTTCACAGGATTGACACAAAAGCAACTCTGCGTATAAAGGCAACGCTGCCAAGACCAGACGCGGAGTCCCTGGAGCCGGTAGGCGAGGCGCTGGCCCCGAAGCAGGTGGCCCCAGGACTGCCTTTCAGAGATCAGGTGGGAAGGATGACAGGGGGGAGCGTTCTGCAGGGAGGGGGCCAGCAGGCGGGCGCCGGGCCCTTGCTTACGAGTGCGGACAGGATGAAGGGAAGCGGTCGCCTCCTACGGAAGAAATGACATTCGCCGTGTTCAGGTGGACCTGGTCTGGTCGGAATGTGTGCACGCGCGCGCACGCGCACACACACACACACACACACACACACCATAGCAGCCATGGTAGCATCAGCTGAGCTGGGCAGGGCCCTCAACGCTGGGTGTTTTGTCTCCTTCAAGCCACAGAGGGCGCTCTCGGGGCAGGAGCTGCTTCCTGGGTCTGAGCCAGGAAACAGGTTCCCAGAGATGGAGTTATGTGCCCAAGGTGAGCCCTCCTCCATTGCCTTTCGCGGAGCGGGATGTGAGCCGATGCCACAGGGAAAGAATTCGAGCAGATCTGCCAGTGATGCTGGCTGAGGTGGGTACATTTAGCAAAAGGTTCTTTCTCCCATAACATCCATAACAAGCATGGCTCACACAGCAGGAAGAAAAGCCAGGGCCTATACATAGCCTTTGCATCTGAGGAGCTGAGAGTCAGGCACTGGGCCAGGGAGTAACTGCGTGTGGCCGTCTGTGGTGGCGATCACAGCACAGTGAAAGTGGGCACTGCAGTGAGGCTGGGAAAAGCAAGGGGTTGCTCAGACTTATTCTTAGAAAAACGAGTTATAAAATACCCAGGGGGAAGTACTGAGCTTTGAAGACGAAAAGAAGTTCGTAATTGCTTAAACGTATATATACATGCAAATCAAGTCTAAGTAGGGATACCTAGCAAAGTCAAGTCTCAGGAAGTGCTGAATCAATGAATAGGGATAACAAGTATTTTCATCTTTTATAGTAATGAATTTTACTTTTATAATAATACAACTTTGGTGTAGAAAATGCAGAATAAAATCATAGTAGATAGGCCTTATCTTCTTTATAGGCACATGTATATTTTTTATGTTGGAACTAGGGGTAGGCATATAAAGCTTTATATTTTGCGTTTTCTCATTGATGTGTTGTCAGAGTGTTAAAGGCCTTTCCTTTGGTGAGCAAGCCATGAGTAGAAAGGAATTCAGGTGGAAGCTTTCAAGAACAAACTTGAACAGACTTGACTCAAAGTAGGAGGCTTCAGGAACCTGATAGCAGACCAAGCATTTCAGTACCAGAGCCAGGCCAGGCCCGAGGGGCTCTCCTGCAGCGTAGAGCTCCAAGGATGAGTAGCGGCAGTCCACAGAGAAGACGCCGTATTTCAGCTTGACTGTTCAAGATTTTGGATGTTCCTGAACCCTTGCGTCCAAGCTCAAGTACACACAGGATCAGTTCTAAGCCCAGCTATGGAGATGAGCAAACAAAAAAAAAATAGATTCACCCAAGAATTCTGAAGGGTTTGCAGAGAAAATTTAGGAATCGTCCTCCAAGTAAGCTGGCTACCGGAGAGAAAGGCGGATGGTTAACATTATTTGAATGAGTGGGAAGAGCCGTGTAAGAAAGGCAGAGACCACCCTGGCCGGGGAGCTCAGTTGGTTACAGCATCATCCCATTTGCCAAGATTGCAGGTTCAATCCCCAGTCAATCAACCAATGAATGTGTAACTAAGTGGAACCACAACTCAATGTTTCTCTCTCTCTCTCTCTCTCTCTCTCTCTGTCTCTGTCTCTCTCTCAAAAAAAAAATAATAATAATAATAATAGTCAAAGATCTTACCAGTGACAGTGGAATTCCGTGGTGTAGCTGCACTACTGTGAAAGGAATTTAAGCCGTGGAAGGAGAAGTTTCTCTAAGGAAAACTGTCCTTGACCGAGTACATGCACACGTGCAAACTTCACTGAGATTATAGGTGAAGGCGATTTTAAACATCGAGCAAATATGAAAATGTTTCGTTGTGTTCTAAAAAACAGACTACAGAAAAGACCTGAAGGGTGTGGACAAGAGAGCTGCTTCTAGGTGAGGATAAGTATTTGGTGTCTCTTGGAGATCTGGGCTAGGAAAGATTGCATGTTGTTTTTATGAGTTGCAGGAAAGAAAAAGTAAACAATGACAGTAACCTTTTCAAAGCCTTTTCAAGCCACAATGCTAACTCAGGAGGGATGAGTTCTAGGGAAGAAGCAGCAGCTGCTAGGAGTGGGCTGATGAGCAGTACACGAGCTTCATCGTAAAGAATTGTGTTCATGGAAAACATACCCAGAACATGGGGCTGGTGCTGTGGCCTGAGCTTTCCGTCACAGAGAGGCTAACAGGGCCTGCGGCGTTTGAAATCACGCTGCCAGTGAGCGCTGCAGAGATGGATGAAAAGGCAAAACCAAAAAAGGACCAGATTTTGTCATTCAGCAAACACTGAACACCTGACCTGGGACGTGTCAGATGTTCTTGGTGGTGGGGACATTCTATCAGTGACAGGAAGGAAAAGGAAACCCCTGCTCTTGCGGAGTGTACATTCCAGGGTTTCTTAAAAAACAGCAACTGTTGCCCTGGCTGGTTTAGCTCAGTGAATAGAGTATCCGCCAGCGGACTGAAGGGTCCCAGGTTCGATTCCAGCCAAGGGCACATGCCTAGGTTGTGGGCTCGATCCCCTGTAGAGGGCATGCAGGAGGCAGCCAATCAATGATTCTCTCTCATCATTGATGTTTCTACCTCTCTCTCCCTCTCCCTTCCTCTCTGAAATCAATAAAATATATTTATTAAAAAACAACAACAACAAACAGCAGCTGTTGCAGTGTCCTGCCTCCAAACAAACTTACAGTGAATTTGCTGTCAAGGTCATTACTAAACATGGCTCAGAAGACCTAGTGAGGCCAGCCACCCTGATCCAGAAGGTTAATTCCCTAAAGTAATTAAAAAGGTGGTACATCTGTTTGGAAAATCTAGGCCGGTTCAAAGACATGTTAACAAACTCATGGACTACGCCCTGAGAAGGAGCCCTCCTCTCAGAAGCGCCTCTGGCCTGCGCGGTGTCCCTAACGTGTTACGTCACGGAATGCACAGACAGCTGGGAGATGTGCAAATTTCAAACATAAAGGTGAGGGGTGAGGGAGAGTTCTGAGAACGAGATGATCTTTATCGGGTGAAACTTCTGACGAGATCTCTCGGCGAGGGTGTGGATCCTCTAAGATGGCCAGAGACACAAACTCGTAAAAAAAGAAAAAATGAGGAGGAGGCTTGTGAAGCTTTAAACCTAAACCAACCAACAAGCTGGAGAGAGCCCCGCGGGGCGTGGCAGGCCGCCTGGGAGCCGCGTGCCAGGGCGAGAGGGAAGAGACGGCAGCTGCGACCAGATGCAAAGTCAGGAAGAGGATCGTGGAAGGAGCAAGGAGCGGCACGGGCTCGGGGGCCGGGAAAGGTGAACTGAGCTGAGGATTTAGGAGAAAACTCGCACCTGCTGGCGCTGAGCTGGCACTGCAGGGGGCTCGCTGGGACCCAGCAGTTTTCATTTCAAAGTAAGAGAGGCCCGGCTTGGGGCCCTCGGAAAAGAACCTTGCTGCCCGGCTGCCTGGCGGGCTGGCTCAGGGGCTGAGCATCGACCTAGGAACCAGGAGGTCAGGGTTCGATTGCCGCTCCGAGCACAGGCCTGGGATGTGGGCTCGATCCCCGGTGCAGGGCATGCAGGAGGCAGCTGATCCATGATTCTCTGTCATCATTGATGTTTTCCTCTCCCTAGCCATTCCTCTGTTAATCAATAAAAATATATTTTTTAAAAAAGAGCCTTGCTGCCCTAGCCGGTTTGGCTCAGTGGATAGAGCGTCGGCCTGGAGACTGAAGGGTCCCAGGTTCAATTCCGGTCAAGGGCATGTACCTTGGTTGTGAGCACATCGCCAGTAGGGGGTGTGCAGGAGGCAGCTGATGGATGTTTCTCTCTCATCGATGTTTCTAACTCTCTATCCCTCTTCTTTCCTCTCTGTAAAAAAAAAAAAAAAAATCAATAAAATGTATTTTTTTAAAAAGAGCCTTGCTGGTCTTGCCACTTGGGAGTTCGCCTGCCCGGGAGGTGGGCAGAAGGACAAGGCCGTGCCTGGGGTGAAGGACGAGAGAAGGAGGTGCACAGGGAACCGCGATGAAAGATCTCCACCAAGACCTGCTGAGCGCTGTGATGGAACTCATAACCGAACTGATTTCACCTCCCATGTCCCCACGTCACACTCGAGGGGACCCAGGTCCGAGAGCATCGGCTGGAAAAGGGGCGACGGATCACAAAGACCCAAAGCTCAGCGTCCCGGGGGACGCACCCCTTTGCCGCCCTCAGACAGGAAAGGGGACGGAGGGAGTGCGGACGCCAGAGCAGGTGCTGGTCAGGGCGCCACCTGGGCCGCGGCGCCGAGCACCTGCCTCAGGACACTGGGGGCTGCCCCCTCCCCACCTGCAGCCTGAGCTGTGTCCACGCCCCGAGGGAGCACCCGTGTCACCGAGGGGCCCAGCGCCCGTGTCCCCGCTCAGAAACCGCCGTCAGGCCGAGGCCCTGCCTGCCAAGGCCTGGGCGGCGCGGGCATCTCCTGGGTGAGCGCGGAGACAGTGCGGCCATGTGCGGGGTCCCCGGACACACGCAGAGGAGCCTGTTCTCACCCCAATAGGAGCCAACACCAGCCCCGCCGAGAGGGCTCAGGGGGTTCCGGGAGGCAGGAGAGCAGAGAGGCGGGGTCCCTCCACATCGCCGGGTCAGGGGACAGACACTGCACGTGTCCGGGTGTCTCCGCACACAGCTGGGCAGCGGCCTCTCCTGGCCCCGGGGTCTCAGCGCTGTGCAGGCAGCCCCTGCTGCGGCTTTCCCAGCAGCTGAGCGATCACCATCTCGGCAGGCGCTCTGGCCGGGCAGTGTGGGTGCGGGAGCCCTGGCCCCGGTGCCCTGACCACTCAGTGACCGCCAGCAACTGCCCGTTAGTAAGCGTTCCTTCCACTGGCCATGAAGCCTCCTTCAGGAGGCGCCCTCGCTGTGTGACTCGGGATGCAGGCCTGCCCGCAGACGGGTGGCTGTCCCGTCCTCACAGGGCGCTGTCCTTCCTGTCCCCAGCCCAGCAGCCACCGAGTCCTCCAGGCTCCATGGAGGGCAAGTGTGACCCTGGGCTGGGGAGCCACACCTCGGGGTGCAGGAGCCGAGGGGGCGGCGGAAAGTAGAAGTGGTGCTGGACCTGCTGTGAGAGTGAGAGCGAGAGTGAGGGGCCACGTGGGAAGGGACGGAGTGACAGTGAGCGAGGAGATGCGCGTGGGGAGGAGCGGAGGCGTGAAGGTCAGGGGGAATTCGGCGGCTGCAGTGACCCGCCGCTCACCGACGGCCTCCAAGCCCCGTCACTGATGCTCCGACTTGCCCGGAGGATGGGGGCAAGAGAGGACATTTGGGGGGTGAGGAAAGTCCAGAAAGCGTGCGAATCAAATGTCCCACCACAGGGAACAACGGGGCAGCCACCCTGATACTTTATTTAGTGCTCGGAGGGACTGGGGGGGGGGGGGGCGGGGCTGGCCACGGAAACCACGAGGCCATCCACGGAGGTGGCTGTGGTCGCTGGCCTGCCTATGCATTTTCAAAGGAATAGCCTGTATTATTATTTTCTTTATTGGATATTTTTATACCATAAAAGTGTGCCCTTTTTAACAGGCAGGCATCAGATAAGATAAAAAGAAAAGGCTAATTATATTCTTATTCTTTCCTCATTCTACCTTATTGTGAGAATTAATATTAACACCAGTATTCCATGTTTTTCTCTATGCTCATAAAAATATAAGGTGTCACCCTAGCCAGTTTGGCTCAGTGGATAGAGCGTCAGCCTATGGACTGAAGGGTCCCGGGTTTGATTCTGGCCAAGGGCACGTGCCTAGGTTGTGGGCTCATTCCCCAGTGTGGGGTGTGCAGGAGGCAGCCAATCAATGATTCTCTCTCATCATTGATGTTTCTCTCTCTCTCTCCCTCTCCCTTCCTCTCTAAAATCAGCAAAAATATATTTTTTTAAAATGTAGCCATAGCATATATTACTCTGCAAATCATTTATTTTGCGTTTCTCTAAACGTTCTTTCAGGGTCAGACAGATAACTCCAACCAATGGTTTTTAATGGCCAAATAATATTTGAAGCTGAAACCGGTTTGGCTCAGTGGATAGAGCGTCGGCCTGCGGACTGAAAGGTCCCAGGTTCGATTCTGGTCAAGGGCATGTACCTGGGTTGCGGGCACATCCCCAGTAGGAGGTGTGCAGGAGGCAGCTGATCGATGTTTCTCTCTCATTGATGTTTCTAACTCTCTATCTCTCTCCATTCCTCTCTGTAAGAAATCAATAAAATATGTTTAAAAAAATAATAATAATAATATTTGAAAATCATGAATGGGCCAGATTTGTGTAATTACTTCCTTATGATGGAATATAGGGAAGGTTTTTTTTCTAATTATTTTTTAAGGTCACTATAATCAATGCTATCGTAGAAATATTTGTCTAGATCAGTGGTTCTCAACCTTCTGGCCCTTTAAATACAGTTCCTCATGTTGTGACCCCCACCATAAAATTATTTTTGTTGCTACTTCTTAACTGTAATGTTGCTACTGTTATAAATCATAATGTAAATATCTGATATGCAGGATGGTCTTAGGCGACCCCTGTGAAAGGGTCCTTTGACCGCCAAAGGGGTCGCGACCCACAGGTTGAGAACCGCTGGTCTAGATGAATTCTCACACACTTGGACTACTTACATAGAATAGATTCACCAAAATTAGATTGTCGACTCAAAAGGTGTGAACACTCAAATACTGATTTTAATAATGCATCTAGATGACTTTCTGAATTGGTTATAGCAATTTTCATTTCTATGAGCTATGGGGGAGGAGTCTTATTTTACCGCTACCAAAGTCAGCTCTGGGTGTATTAAAGTCCTGGCTAACAATGAGTATCCACTGTTGTTTTTATTTGTATTTTCCTAGTTACCAATGGCCATTGATCATATCTGAGTGTTGGTCCTTCTTTTGTTTGTTCTCTTTCGCTGTTAGTTCTGGCTTTGACTGACTTCGCCTGATGGGAGCCTTTCCCCTTTCCTGCCTGCAGTAGTTCTTTGTCGAGTTGGAATATTAACAGGTATCAGCGTCACGGCAGAAATACCAAGCAAGGGAAGTGGACGTGGCTGTGGGTGCTGGTCCTTAGCTGAGCACTGCTTGCGGTATCGCCTTTCACCCTCACCTGCGCAGGACAAGACGCTGTGGCTGTCGCTTGATTTGCAGGTAAGTTCATGACAATGATGATCAGCTCATTCCTTAGAAATAATCTACACAGTCTTCATGAATGTCAGAGGCGTTTTATCAATGACACATTCTCAGTGTCCTGGCTTAAAATACAGATTGACTTGAAGATGTTGAAAGGTTAGCCGTGGCTATCTCTCGGGCTTTCTCTTGTGCTGAGCCCCTGAGAGTATCGAGCTGTCCGATTTTGTATTTATGGGGGTTGCCCCTTGACATTTTGACCCAAAATAGAAGTAAATGTAAGTACTGACCCCAAAGGCAAAGGGTTCAGAGCACAGAGCGGTGGTGCGGTGGAGGCGGCCCCGCTGGAGAGAGCTCTCGAGGGGGTGGGCGGGCAGGGCTGCCCGGTGTGATCTGGGGTTTTCTGTCTTCTGCCTCTTGCTGCTCCTTTGCGCTGTGGCTGACTACTAACAGTCGGAGAGACAGGGTGGGGGGACTCTGAGGTTTCAGAAAACTGCTCGCAGGGCAGAGAGAAAGTGCCTCCGGGTCGGTGAAAAGGGCCACAACGAGCCTGATCACGGGGCACAGCACACGCGGTGGGCTTAGGAGGCTGGGAAGCAGGAGCTTTTAAAACCCAGAGAGCAACGAGCAAGTCTTAGGAAAAAGAAACAAAGTCCCAGTCAAGGTGAATGCACTCAAGTGTGGCAGGAACCAGGAGGCACCACTCAGGATTTATAACAGTTAAAAGTCGATGATTCAACGGAGATGTGCTGTGTCTTTAAATCTCACTCTACACTATTTCACGGGTCTGGTGACTGTTATGGGTTCTCTTCGCTGCTGTGACACCAGGTGCCGCGAGTGAAAACCCCCAAGCAAACCTGCAGATCCGGGCCCCGCTGACGGTGCAGAGCCGGACAGTGTGGACCCGGGGGGCCAAACGCTGGGGGTGGGACCAGCACCACGTTCTTTGCCTTGGTCCCTGTCCCTGGCAGAGTTCCTGAAACCCCTGGGTCTCTGAGAGCTGGGCGAGTCTTCTGTTCCTCAGGAGCATCCTTTGACCATGTCTACATTTATGCTAATGAGGTGGCTCAGGCTGGGACCTAGAGGTAGCCTCAGGCTGCTATGCCCAGGTCTCCTCCCTCCCATGCCTCACCTTATACCTGGCTTCCATTCAGCCATTCCTGAGTTGTATCGTATATAATAAAAGGCTAATATGCAAATGGACTGAATGGTGGAATGACCAGCCGCTATGATGCACACTGACCACCAGGGGGCAGACACTCAATGCAGGAGATGCCCCGTGGTGGTCTGTGTGCTCCCACAGGGGGAGCGCTGCTCAACCAGAAGACAGGCTCAGGCCTGACGAGTGCAGCAGTGGTGGTGGGAGCCACTCCTGCCTCCGAGGCAGTCCTAAGGAGCAGCGACCCAAGTGGTAAAGAGCAGTGAGCAGGCAGGTGGTAAGGAGCGAGGGGTCCTGGACTGTGAGAAGGATGTCCAACTGCTGGTTTTGGCCTGCTTCCCGGGGTGGGGGAGTGGGCCTAAGCTGGCAGGCAGACATCTCCCGAGGAGAGAGTGCAGGCTGGGTTGGGGGGCCACCCACCCCACCCCCAGTGCATGAATTTTGTGCATCAGGTCTCTAGTATTAATAATAATAATAATGAATTAATAGATCAGAGGTGATACTCTCACAACAGAAGAGACGAATAACCTGGTCTTATTGCCCCTGAGAGCCCTCTGAAGTGCATAGCCAAAGTCTTAAGTTTTTCTATGCTTCACTCAACAATTCCCCTGTAGGAATTTGCCCTAAGAAAACGAAAGTGAATGTGTGCAAAGATTTAAACACATGAATACTCGTAGCATTGTTCCTACCGGCAAAAGAGTGAATTCTGCCTGAAGGTCTCAAACAGGGAATCAGTTAAATGAATCTATACAACTGTGTAACTGGATACGATGGCTATAAATATTTACTTGGGGAAACACTCATGATCCACCCACGGAAAGTGTAGAAAACAACTTGTGCGCCATGACCAATAGTCAAAGAGAAAAATAGAGGCCCGCCAGCCTTCAGTGGCCGTCTGGGGTGGTGGGATTAAACGTGAGTTTCTTTTTTTCCTCTTTGGCTAAATTTTGCGAACGTTAAAGCCTTTTGCATAAATATAGTACTTCTTACAGTTGCCACACCCAGAAAGAACTAGCTTATAACTCATGTTTTAATGTTATAATCCTATATGATAAAAGCCTAATATGCAAATCATCCGAGTGGCAGAATGACCGGTGGAATGAATTAATAATGATCTATTAATTCATTATTATTATTATTATTAATACTATGATGCACACTGACCACCAGGAAGCAGACGCTCAACACAGGTGCTGCCCCCAACCCGCAGGGCCCAGGCCAGCCAAGGCGGGTGTCAGCGGGGAGCCCGCCCCCCATTGCCCTGCTGGTCACCCCACAGATTGGCCCTGATCACTGGCCAGGCCTAGAGACCCTACTCATGCACGATTTCGTGCACCGGGCCTCTAGTTAGAAAATAAAACTACTTTCAAGGAGAACGAGGGGGGCGAGCAGAAGGCACATGCAGGCTCATCAGCAGTGGTCGGAACCTGTGTGTGTGGCCATGGAGGAGCGCAGCCACCCTACAGGCTGGACCCGTCCCCACGTAGCTGCTCACTCCGCAGACACTTGCGGCAGGTCCATGCTGCCCGCTGCGATCAGCCCTCTGCCTGTGGAGAGCAGCGAACCGTTCCGCAGAGACAACTCGGAGCCATTGGGGAAAACCAAGAACCACGAACTGAAGTTCACTTTCCTGTGAGGCTGGGGACCTACCCCCACCTTAGATGTAAATGTGACGAAGACTTTCCAAGCTGGTAACACATGGATCCCCTGTGGGTCAGGCTCTGAGCAGCAGCCCCCAGGCTCACGTTCGGGGTCCCGATGACGAGCCAGGGCTCCGGTTCATTGCTGTCAGTCACCTTCCCCTTCCTGTTTGTGTTCTGAAGGAGCGTGCAATCGAGTGCAGAGTAAAGTGGGAAAAAATTTAAAGGCAACTCCCCCCGATGCAATGAATTTTAAAATGAATTTTATTCTGCTTTTTAATGGGCTGATCTCTTCTGCGGATTGAAAACACCAGCCTGAGACTAGGAAGAGAATAACGGGACCTGCTTGGTTAGAACAATGGAGGCAGTAGGGCTTGGAGAGCAGGTGTCCTGGCTTAGAAACGGTTCCCAGGTAGGAAGCGGAGAAAACGCTCCTCTAGCCCAGCTTCCTGGGACAGTGAGTCCGCTGTGAGTTCATTGCGATTCTGTCTAAGGGAGCAGTGCATTCAAAGAGTAAAGTGCTAGCAAGAATGCTCCGTCAGTATGAAAACTGGCAAATAATATAGGGTGTCCCCAAATTCACGCAAGAAGTAATTTTGATAGAAAACACAGGTTTATAATTAAAAATTGTAAATTTTTTATCAATTCATAAGGTATACAGTATAGGGTTATGTATGGAATAGCACATCGAGGAAATGGCCTCCACGGCTTTGCTGGCACAGACGCAAAGCCGTGGTCTTCATCGGTCTTCATTGTCCCTGCTCCTGGGCCATAATTGGTACCTGGTAATGCTGATCAAATTGAAGGGATTGAAATCAAAGGGCAACAGATATTAGTATCGATTCAATAAACCAAGCAAAATTAGGCTTTTATTTGTTGTTGTTGTTGTTGTTAATGCTCACGCAAAATTCAAATCTTGCGTGAATTTTGGGACACCCTATATAATGACAAAAAGTGAGAAATAGAAATGCATTTCCAACGCAATCTGAACACCACCGCCTACATCCTGCGGTAAACCTATCTCTGAACAGAGGCATACGGAGTGTTCGAAGCAGAAGCCTCCCAGAGATGAGAAAAGCAATTTGCTGAGGGGATGAAATTCAAATGTTCAACTTGTATGAGTAAAAGAGATCCAAACCACAGCCAAAGTGAATTTTCCAAACCCAGGTCCCTCCATCTCCCCCATTCTTTCCACGACTTCCTGTCAGAGCAACATAAAGGGTCAGGAATTTATTTCCAAATTGCCGTGGAAGCCAAAGTTTGTTAACGCAGCATCTTCCATCATTTTTTGTTGTTAATCTTTGCCTGAGGATACTTTCTCCATTGATTTTTAGAGAGAGTGGGAAGGAGGGAGGGAGAACAAGAGAGAGAGAAACATCCATGTGAGAGAAATGCATTGACCGGTTGCCTCCCCAACGCACCCTGAATCTGCCCTGACCTGGGCGGGGGGACCCTTGACCCAGGCACCTGCCCTTGACCAGGAATGGAGCCCGATACTCTTAGGTCTGTGGGCTGACGCTCTGACCACTGCACCACACTTCCCAGGGCTCTTCCATCTTTTTAATTGACTTTGAACCATGTCAAGTTCAAGCCAGGGGAACGAGTGGACTGCCTCAGAAACCTTCCTGTATCTAATGATGACACTGGAGGAGACGCCTTTAACTTAAACTCCGAAGCCTTCTGCAAAAAAAAAAAAAAAAAAAAAAAAAAAAAAAGGCAATTTATTCAGCTGGCTTCGGGTGTCACCTGCCTGGGGCCTCATATAGGCCGCCAAGCCGACGAGGGGCCGCCACAGTTAGTATCAAAGCCATTCCCATCGAGATAACAGCTGTCAGACCCAGGCTCCTAGACACGGATTTCATCCAGGGAGGCAGGCCAGGCCTGACCAGTCACTGACCAGGAGACTCTTTGGAGCGCCCTAACCTGATATTCTTCCCAACAGTGTCTCTCCAAACACTCCCTAGCACATAGTAGGAGCTTTTCAGGTGATCGTTGCATTGACGTCGGTATAAAGTACTCAAAATGGACAGACAGCAAGCAGGTTAGCACAGACACCTTCTGGGCGTCCTGTGTGAGCCGGGCCTCAGGAGATGGGAGTCCGTGCCTATCTCCTGGGCCTCGTTTGCTGGAGGGCTTTCTCCAGATGTTTATCCAGCTGAGAGCACGTCTTCCCAAGAAGTCTCTGGGAATTCTTCCCGCCAGTGCAGACTAATTTATCTAACAGGTCACACACAGACGCAGGGCAGACACACCACTGTCTTATTTTGGAAAGAGAGAGACTCAATTAGACGGTTGCCCAGAATCCAAGAGGCCTTTGATGTGTCACCGTGTAACTTCGGAAAAACTGACAAATTTGTTTCATGAACGTCAACACTGAAACGATTTAAAGCCTGGCTAAGAGTTCGTAACCTTCATGAGGAAAAGGCAGGCTTCCTGCTGGACTGTAAGCCACTGGAGGTCTGTATCCATCACTTCAAGATCAGTGTCTCTCCTACCCGCCGACGCGACAGGCAGGGACGGGAATAACCTGTCTGGGGAGGTGAGCGACGTGGACGGCAATGCGTGGACAGCAGCGCGTACCTGTCCGTTTGCTGCCCTCCCAGGACAGCTTTGTTCAGGGCCAGGAGAGAAGGCGGTTAAAAATAAGAAGGCAGAAGGATTGGAAAAATGCTGATGACAGCATGAAAGAGATCGGTGTAGCTTTCGCTGGCCACATCCACCCTCTTTTCCAGCGAACACATCTGCCCTCCACCCTGTCAACACCCCCTCACTTCTCTACCTTTATGAGCAAGACATGGGCTTTCAGGGACGTGTAATAGCCGGCAGCTGTTTGGCTGCTAACGGCGGCATCCGAGGGCTGTGCTATCCACGTGGGAACAACGCACGATGGTTTAACGTTCTTCAAGTGCACCCGTGTTCTGCATAAAGACACTCGAGTGCTTTGAACCTGGGGAGACGTGGGAGCTGTAGGTGCATGTGACGGCCGAACCTGGTTCCCAGGAAGCCAAGTGTAAGGGAGGCCGCGTGTGATCCTGTTTCACGCATCAGTTTAGCGAGACGGAGTGTCAGGCCAGGTGAAGGCGTGCTTGGTGAGAATCGCACGTTCGTCTCCCTCTCCTGGGACTACCTCTACCGCGGGCTGCAGTGAGTCACAACCATTCTCCTTGCATTTCTCAAGACCAGTGTTAGGACAGGCAAACATCTACCTTGGAAAATTAAAATGCAAGCTGGCATTCCAAAGGTACTCCAGCAAGGACGCCCACGGGGCCACGATCGCCTGCGTGGGGCTGCCTCCAACACAGTAACGGGGATCTAAAGCCTATAAAATATCGCATTTACTCGGATAATTTCCCACTGGGGTCAGCTGTTTCCTCTACTCCTTTGCTTTCACTGTGAGAAGAAGCTGGGTATTAGGACAAGCCCATCGGATATAAAAGCACTTAACGTGACGGCCAATGGCACCCCTGCAGAGCCGGAGGGGGGTGGGGCGTTCAGGGGCCACGGCGACCGCAGGAGGGCGAGTCCGCACTGGCTACCCGGTCCCACCCTCTGCCTCGCTCTCCCTCTTCTGCACCCGTCTCCCCTCCTCCCACACGGGAACATTCCAAGACGTGTGCGCGCCCTTCTCAACACAAGCAGCGAGGACATGGGTCCCCTTCTGCGAGCAGTTAGGACAATGTCTTGCCAATAAAAGGTGGCAAATAAGACGTCAAAGAAATACTGTCTGGGCCAGTGAGCGGGGGAGGCTGGAGAAAAGCCGTGAGAGGTTGAGAGTGTGGACGGGGGCTGAGGAAGGGACCGAGTGAATTTCTCAGCCGAGGCCCGAGCTGAGCTATGAAACGTCAGGAGAGAAGATGGAGCTACAGGCACCTTATTCAGGCAACAGCCGTTTCCTGGGAGCAAAGCTGTGCTGTTCAAGGCAAGGGCCGGGAGGGCCAGCCTTGTCAAGGGCAGTGTACCAAGTGCTTTCAAAGTCAAATCATCGCCACGGCCACCACGACGCCTACCCCGCGGAGAGAATGACAGTGTCCATCAGCTACAGCGACGGAAGAAGTGAAAGCAGGATAGCAGGTGCGCCCACAGCCCACCCTGGGCACCCCACGTCTCCTTATCTCCTGTGGGGCTTCCGGCCGACATGCTCTCTCCTGCTCTCAGAGCGGAACGTCGCTCTCAGGGGACCGCACAGGCCTCTGATGAAAGTGCTGTTACCTTTCGGAGTCTGCGGGCGCCGCCAGCATCCCAGGCTCTGCTCGCGCGTCTCCTGTCTGCTCAGGAGCCGGGCACATGGAATCTAAGAGAGAAAATACACACGGGACGTGAGGCTTGGTCGTGTCCCAGGGAAGACACCGGAGTCCGTGGCTGGAGGAGAAACCGCCTTCCTCCGAGGCCACGTGTTTCTCTCCACGTGTTTCCCCACCGACCAGCGCGTGGACAGAGCAGATGCGCCTCTGCCTGGGCTCACTCAGGGGTGCACGCGGCAAGCGCAGCCACGCGGCCTGTCCTCCAGGGACATCTCGTGACGGGGAGGCACTGCCCACCGCAAGCGAGGGCAGCGGGACACGTGACAGGCAAGCGTGGGCTGTGACGCCGTCAGAAGGACGTGTTTGTGGCCAGTGCACCCCATCCAGGAACGAGTCCTGCAGGAGGCCCAACCGGGGACCCCAACCAGGAGGCTTCTCAGGGGCCGTTTACGCTGGGTCCTCTCCAGGGGTCGTCGGCGATTATTCCCACGATTGTCAGGATAAAACGGGAACCGGGAATGTGAGCATTTAAGAGGAAGACATTTTAGAAACCGTGTTTTTAAAGGATTTTTTCACTTCCCGTGTTCTTCTAATATTGATGGCAACCTAAGCACCAAACGGTGCTCGAACATTACACCGACCTCAGGGGACCCCGTGGGGCGTGTGGCGGACGGAGGCCTTTGAAGAGCTGGGGGTGTTCAAAGAGGCCGATTCCTGCAGGCACGCCACGCGTGTTCGACGTGTCTGGAAACCACCCGTTGTCGGGATCCCGTTAGAAAATGCGGGCGCGTCGCATGTGAGGGAAGCGTGCAGCCAGCTCGCCTCGGGTTTTATGAGTCCCTCTAATTGTTACAACAGCCCCCTCAAAGCTGCCGGGTGAAGTGCTGGAACCAGGATTTTTCCAGCGGTTGGCAAGCTTGCTGTGCTGAGCGTGGGAGGGCGGCTCTTGAACTCTGTGGTCCGCCGTGGCGGCAGCTTAAAGCCACCCTTGGCCACCATGGCAGCCAGTGGCCAGATGAACGCAGATGCTCTTCGGGCCTGCGGCGGGACCACCAACCACCACAGCCGTCGTTCCGCTGAGCCGAACCGCAGTGTGAGCTTCTGGGTGCGGCCCCGGGAGAGGCCACGGGTCTGCGAACGCGTCCGAGAGGCGGGCGTGCGAGGCGTGGCTGGGAATAAAGGCCACCCTGTGATTGTAGAAGATGCGGTGTTTAGCATTTAATGAGCTCATTACAATCAGTGTGTGGGGTGACTTTTTAAAATGTCTCCCGTGGTTTCCTTGTGCCTAAAATGACTTTTGAAGCAATGCTACCTCCCCGCAGACCTGCAGGGGCCCGGGGCGCCTGGCGTGTCGGGGATCCCCGAATCTGAGACCCTGGGGAATGCTCTTGAGTTGGGATACCCTCATCTTCCACACGAGGAAGCCGAGGCCCAGGGGACCCCCCTGGTTTGGCTGATTCTGGGCTGACCTGGGGTGAGATGGCAAGATATTGGACTCTTAGCCCCTGATTTGTGGTGTTGTCCTGTAGCTGGACAATTATACAGAGGAAACTTCAAATCTGAAATAAGGTGAGCTCTACTTTTAACACTAAAACACCTAAAAAGCAATATAGACCATTCTCACATTATAAACGAAACCTCCTAAGAGTATCTGCCTTAGGCAAGGACGTGGTATTACTCGAACGCTGGTGGGGAACGACCCCCAAAGCACTGTGCGGAGAGAGAACTTTCCAGACTTAACGTTCATCTCACAGCGGGAGACTCACAGACGGTACCTCCAAGGCACTGCGAACAGACAGGACGGACCCGTTTACCTGACACTGTGTCTCCTTCCCGAGTGGCTGTGATGGGCTGGGACTGGACCTTGTTATTATCCCATCCAGGACGTCACAGGAGCAGCCAGGGATGAGGAGGAAGGTCACTGCCACAGGCAGAGTCATAACTTCCCATGGTGAGTCC
The DNA here is from genome assembly GCF_028538775.1 of Myotis yumanensis. NCBI lineage: Eukaryota > Metazoa > Chordata > Mammalia > Chiroptera > Vespertilionidae > Myotis > Myotis yumanensis. The sequence continues at coordinate 107,167,557 of NW_027223756.1, forward strand.
ATTTCCTCCCAGAGAACAGCAGCAAGGGAGGCAGCGGGCAGAGGCCGTCGGCAACTAAAGGGCTTTTCTCTCCAGAGGAAGTGAGTAAGCCAACCCTGAGGACCGGGCCTTCCAGCCCCGTGACTACGTCTCTCCTTTCCTTTTTCTCTTTTTAGTGTTGGGGAGACGAACAGCTCAGACGTGTCCTGGGGCGCAGCACGCGTGGCGTGGCTCTCTGACCTGCACCGCCCCGATCACACGTCAGAGGACGTTAAACCACAGATAAGGGATCTCCGAAGTGCCGTCTCCTGGGCTTTTCACCGAGTCCTCCAGGCGGGAGCATGGACCGCTGACTGCTCGGTGGTTCGGAGGAATGAAAACAGGCGCGTGCCCTGCCCAGACCCGGAGACGCCCACCAGGCCCGGTTCCAGCCGCGCACCTCCAATGAGCTCATAATCCCTGCACCGTGTCACTCAGCCGTTTACCTTGCTTGGCATTTAAATATTTGAAACAGATCCTTCATGGGACAACCACAGCGGACAACGGACACTGGGCTCTCATGAGAGCAGGTGGTAGCTGAGCAGGGATGAGTGGATGGTCTGAGAAGACAGGGTCCCCGGCCCCGGACCACCTGTGCCCAGGAGGTGGCGTCTCCTGCTTCACCCTCAAGGGCTTAAACTATGAGTCGTGGAGTTTTCCTGCTTGACTAGGGTGTCTGCTGGCTACACTCCTGTTTCTGCTGGCTTTTGGGTAAAAGTCAGAGGCTCTCCTTTCGCTAGCGTCTGCGGCCTTTATCGGCAGGGCCACCCCAGAAGCCGGTAGGTCCCCCACGTGGCCCCGGGGACCCGGAACCTTTGCTGTCAGCGTTGATACGAGGTGTAGCGGTGACACAACCCCGCTATGCCAACACGGCTACTGTACTAGCCCCTGAGACCCCTTTTCCGAAATGACTTCCAGGATCCACGCCTGGTTCTTTTGAGAAACTTGGGAAAGAACTACGTGATCAGGGGAAAGTTTGGTACGTAAGGGGACAGAGTAAAGCTAAGGACCAGCAGTGGCTTCCAACCCTCACGGGGTGAAAAACACCAGAACCGGCTTCCTTTTCCTGTTGCAGACCTTTAACATCCCCTTCTCTGCACCCACAGGCGCGGGGCAGTGCGGTGACTGCGAGGGGCCGGGAAGTGGGGTGTCCCTGCTCCCCAGTAACTCTCCCCTGGGGCGAGGGGGGTGACAGCTCTTTTATGCTTCTGCTTCCAGTTCGCTAAGATGGGGATAATGATATCAGCCGCCTCACTGGGTCTGAATGGTGACTTCGATATGTCACATGTATTAAACATGTATGTAAAATTCATACAGTAGAGCTTGGCATGCAACAATATACATGTTAACATGTAACAATATACATGTTAATGGGTGTCGTTTAAATGGGGTCTCAGGGGATAAATAACTGTGGTCAGTGCACCACCTAGACCAGTGATGGCGAACCTTTTGAGCTCGGCCTGTCAGCATTTTGAAAAACCCTAACTTAACTCTGGTGCCGTGTCACATATAGAAATTTTTTGATATTTGCAACCATAGTAAAACAAAGACTTACATTTTTGATAATTATTTTATATATTTAAATGCCATTTAACAAAGAAAAATCAACCAAAAAAATGAGTTCGCGTGTCACCTCTGACACACGTGTCATAGGTTCGCCATCACTGACCTAGACTGAGGCTGGGGGAGGTGCCCCCACTGGCATGGGGGGGGGAAGGTTGGTAGGATATGACTGCCCAGGCCCCTTTTGACTCTAAAACTCCACGGTTCTAGGATTCCAAGAAAGAAGTGTTTGCCTTCAGGGAAGTCACCCTCCTGTTGAGAAAGGGGGCCTCGGAGGCCACATCAGGGCCTGTCCCGGGGCCCAGCATGGCCCTGCTCACAGTGCAGGCCTGGCATGCTGAGAGCAGCAGAACACAGGGACGATGCCTGGCTGTAGAGACAAGATGTCAAATGAAAAACACGTGGTACAGACAGCTATGCGTTTGAGGAGAACAGGACCTACTGTGGCCAACAGCTGGAAGGCACACACGGTGTCTTTGCTGGGAACCGTGGAATCAGAGTTTCCGAGACAAAAGGAGCCCTAAAGGTCCTATCCATTTCCCCTACCAGTAGTCGGCAAACTGCGGCTCTCGAGCCACATGCAGCTCTTTGGCCCCTTGAGTGTGGCTCTTGCACAAAATATCGACTTCTGCGCATGGGCCACGAAGTTTCAATCGCACTGTACGTGCTCGCCCCCACGTGGTATTTTGTGGAAGAGCCACACTCAAGGGGCCAAAGAGCCGCTGTTTGCCGGCCATGGCCCTACACCAACGCTTAGATACTTTTAGTAGATTCTTAGTTTTGCCTTTTTATATCAAAAATATGAAATCAAGAGGGCTTACCATTTTACTTAAAGATGTTTTATATTTTTGTTTTCCCGGGGGAAGGACTCGTGTACATCACATCACATTTGTGGGAGCCAAAGACCGCAGAAGTGAGAGCGCCTAACTTCTAAGCTGAAAGCAAACGCATTTCTCTGTTTCCGTCCCTTGGTTCCTTCCTTCCACCTCTTCTTCTCCCCCTTCCTCCCGCTCCTCTTTCTAAGGCTTTCTTACTGCCAGGGACCAGCTGTTGCTCCGGTAACTTCACCAAAAGACGTCCCGGGGTCTGGGATGAGCGGAAGTACATCAGTGAGGATTCCACGCTCTTTGATGGTTTAAGCAGACGTCTGCACCACCCACAGCTCCAGAGCAACCCCACTTTACAGCATCCACTCACTTTCGGAAGGAAGCCACGTTGTATGAGCTCTCGCCACTCCTGGGGCAGCTCTGCACACACGTGGATGCTGGCGTCAGGTTCAAGGGCCAGGGCGTACTACCATCATAGCAAACACGGCAAAAATAGGTTTCACAGACCAGGAGAATGTCCCGTCAAACACCACCAAAGAGCGCTTCTCCCGCTGCCTACGCTTGTTACGCTGGTCAAGGCTGGGCTACCGCATGGGGATGTATCAGAGCACGTGTGGTCGAAGGTTTGAGAAAGCTTTGCCTGAGCCAGGCAGCCCTGGAGCCAAGAGTGCTTTTAGATCAAATGCTCCGCCCTCTGGGCCTTACAATTTAGACCTTGTCTTCCTTATCTGGAAACTCTGTTTCAGTCCAGTGTCCACCTTTACAGACTTCAAAATCAGATGTCAACCAGGTTCCATGAATTGAGGATGAAATGTCTTAGGTAAGTACTTAAGATGATGAAAATTATCTACACTAATAAAAGACAAACATGCAAATTGACCGTACCTTCACTATGCCTTAAGTTATACCCACCAGCCAATCAGAGCGACTATATGCAAATTAACCCAACCAAGATGGCAGCCGGCAGCCACAGAGCTGAAGCGAGCAGGAGGCTTGGTTGCTCCAGTGATGGAGGAAGCCAAGTTTCCCGGCCAGCTCTGAGCTCCACTCAAAGCAACAAAGTTTCAACTATAGAAGGTAAATAAACCCCAGAATAAAAAAAAAGAAAGAAAAAAAAGGAGAGGCTGGGAGCTTCCATTGCTGGAGGGGGTTGCCCAGCCTGAAAACGGCCCCAGCCCCTCACCCAGATGGCCAAACCTCCATGGAGTGAGGGTCCCCACTGGTGGGGGGGGTCTTGACCAGCCTGCAAACAGCCATCAGCCCCTCACCCAGGCTGGCCAGGCACCCCAGGGGGACCACCACCCTGTTCTGGGACACCCTTCAGGGCAAACCAGCCAGCTCCCACCCATGCACCAGGCCTCTATCCTATATAATAAAAGGGTAATATGCAAACTGACCCTAACAGCAGAAAGACTGGGAATGACTGGTCACTATGTCACACACTGACCACCAGGGGGCAGATGCTCAATGCAGGAGCTGCCCCCTGGTGGTCAGTGTGCTCCCACAGGGGGAGCTTTGCTCAGTCACAAGCCAGGCTGATGGCTGTCAGTACAGCGGTGGTGGTGGGAGCCTCTCCCACCTCCTCAGCAACACTAAGGATGTCCAACTGCAGCTTAGGCCTGCTCCCCGCTGGCAAGTGGACATCCCCTGAGGGCTTCTGGGCTGCCAAAGTGATGTCTGACTGCCAGCTTAGGTCCAATCCCCCAGGGAGCGGGCCTAAGCCAGCAGGTGAACATTCCCCAAGTGGTTCCAGACTGCGAGAGGGCACAGGCCAGGCTGAGGGACTCCCCTGAGTGCACAAGGCCTCTAATCCTATATAATAAAAGGGTAATATGCAAACAGACCGAATGGCAGAACAACCAAACAACCAATCAAAGCATAATATGCTAATGATATGCTAAGGCTGCTCCACTGCTTACTATGGCATGCACTGACCACCAGAGGGCAGACAGTCAACTGGTCGACCAGTCTCTATGATGTGCACTGACCACCAGGGAGCAGATGCTCCAACCTGTAGCTTAGCTTGCTGCCGGAGTCTGGCCGATCGATCTGAACTGAGCGAGATGGGCCAGACATGCCCTGGAGCTCTCCCATGGTCCCTCCCCAGCCCGATCGTGCACCGGTGGGGTCCCTCAGCCTGGCCTGCACCCTCTCGCAATCCGGGACCCCTCGGGGGATGTCAGAGAGCTGGCTTCAGCCCAATCCCGCAAGCCACCCAGAGGGACCCCACCCATGCACGAATTCGTGCACCGGGCCTCTAGTGTCTACATAATGACAAACATGTTATAAGGTGATATGATCTACACTTTTATATATATACTATAGAGAGAGGCACTTACATTGACTTGGAGGGGGCATATTTTGGTGTGTAAATATATAATGGGCTCTCATGGATCACATGAGACCTACAGGTAGTAGGCTGATAAAAAAAATAAACTGGTTAGAACTGGGACTCGTGAAGAATAACACATTAATAACCACATTAACTTATTGAAATGTAAAACCCACAGCTGCCCCTCAGTTGCCACGCCCCTTCTCCGAGTGGGGTGTGCTGAGTCCTGCACAGGTTTTGGGGCCAGAGCCAGTCCTCTGGGAATCCTGCTCTCAGCTTCTCTACCGGGAACTGGCATGTGAAGACATTTATGAAGCTTCCCGGCCACAGAGGTTTTTAGAGCTTCGTGATGTTTTCCCAGACTGTCGCCTTTGCCCTCCCACATCCAGTTTCAATTCAGCAGCTCACCTTGATCACTCCAGGTAGGTTGGCTAGGAAACACAATTCCTCTCGCTTTATTTGCCCTCACGGATCATCAGCTTATATAACTTCTATTTAACTTAGGTTATTGCCAAAAACAAGTTGCTAAGAGTTGGGGGGGGGGGGGGGGAACAAGACTGACTCTTGGTAAATGCACCACTCAGCTCTCCGAGGCGGGAGCAGGCGCCTGCTGTGGGCTGTGGGCGCTCAGCACAGCACGCCCTGAGAGCCCGTCTGCGGGCCCAGGCAGCAGGGTTCCTCCAAGCTGGCTGCGGGGGGGAGTGGAAGGTGGACAAAGAGCAATCCTTTGGATCAGGCACCTGAAAGCGCCTGCTGAGTCAGGATCTAACCTAAATTGGTGGCATTAGGTGGCGGTGAAGCCTGCGGTGAACAAGTAAGTGAAAGTCCTGCCGAAAGGCTTTCAAATTCAATTTAAAGATAAGTGAAGGGAACCAACCACCGTGTTCTTTAAGACAAATCCTGGGCCTCGCAGCAGCTGCGGTTTATTTTCACAGCCTTTGGGACTTCCGGGGCCTGGGCCTAATGAGAAAAGCTGAGTGCTCTGAGACCCTGGCCATTACCAGCGAGAAAGACGCGCGGAGGGAAAAGCTTCTGGATGAGAACCCGGAGCGGTTTGCTTTTATTTTCCTGGTCCCGGCTCCTGAATTAAAGAGCTGTGTGCTCTTCGGCATATTAGTCACGGTCTCTAGATTCCAGCCCTCCTCTGAAGAGAGATGAGGGCCTGACTGGGTTTCCTCTGATGCCCCTGGACTTCTAAGCTGTTATGACTATTGCCCCAGCCGGGTGGCTCAGTTGACTGGAGTGTTGTCCTGTACGCTGAAAGGTTGCAGGTTCCATTCCCGGTCAGGGCACATACCTCGGTTCCGGGTTCAGTCCCCAGTCAGGAGCATATAGAAGGCCACCGATTGCTGTTTCTCTCTCACATCAATGTTTCTCACTCTCTCTCTCTCTCTCCCTTCCTCTCTCCAAAACCAATAAACATATCCTTGGGTGAGGATTTTTTTTATAACACACACACCTAAGCATATGTTCTAAGTTTTCATCCGTGTATTTCCTCTAGCAAATAAGAACCCTACATCCTGCAGGCACTTCTGGCCCTTTCATCGGGTGTAGGAGAAACTGGAGCCAAGGGAAGTCAGGCACCACTCTCGCCGGCAGTCATGGCTCGAGGGAAATTGAGACTAAGGGAGAGATTTTGGGCCTCGCGTTGTTGGGCTGAACCAAAAGAAAGAAATACCCAAAGAACGGCCGTTGGTTTGGTTTTGTGCGGGTGTTTTTCCATCTCATGTTTCTGAGAAAGGTGTCAAGTCAGGGGACTTTTATTGTCTATTTCCTTCTAGGAAGCCCTTCTGTTTTATGGCAGCAAGGTGACACCCCAGGTTCTCTCTTGCTCAATCACATCTGGGCACCTGCACGACTTCTGTGTGAAAACCTTACGTCTGGGGACCAAAATGAGAAAAGTTCCTGCCCTAGCCAGTGTTGCTCAATGGACAGAGCGTCAGCCCTTGGACTGAAGGGTCCTGGATTCGATTCCGGTCAAGGGCATGTGCCTGGGTTGTAGGCTCAATACCCGGCCCTGGTCGGGGTGGGTGCAGGAGGCAGCCAATGGGTGTGTGTCTCTCACATCGATGTTTCTCTCTCTGTCTCTCCCTCTCCCTCCCACTCTCTCTAAAAATCAATGGAATCCTCAGATGAGGATTTACAACAACAACAAAAACCGAAAAGTTCCTGAACCCAGAGACAGGAGACCAAGCTCTGTTCCCGCAGCTGTCTCTAAACCTACGTGTCCCTGGATGTGACAGCACCACCACCTTGGAAACGAGATTGGGCAAGAGAACGGCTAGGGGCCCTTCGGACAGCGAGAGGCTGTGAAATTGGTCACCTGGGATTACAGGTCCTGCACCGTGGCTCATGACATGGGCGTCTCAGGGTCTTCCTGACATATGAGCAGTGGCCAGTCCGTACCCTGTGGAGGGTCTTGTCCAGAGAAGAGCCCCTCATTCTGCAGCAAGGCAGGCAGGAGCTGGCCCTGGGTCTTTGTGTGGTTCTATTTGGGGAACTATTCTTGAGCTGAGGGTTTCCACTGAAGAACCCCATTGTGGTCCCCCAAGCTCTAAACTCACCTTCCTGAACATGTGTATTGGAAAGATAACTGCATTAGGGATAGAAAATGTGGGTCCTAGTCCGTCTCTAGCTCTCAGCAAGCCTCGTGACCTCTGGAGGATTATTTAAACTATCTGGGCCGGCCGGCGTGGCTCAGTGGCTGAGTATCAACCTATGAACCAGGCAGTCACGGCTCCATTCCCGGTCAGGACACATGCCCGGGTTGCGGACTCGATCCCCAATAGGGGTCGTGTGGGAAGCAGTCGATCAATGATTCTCTCTCATCATCGATGTGTTTATTTCTCTCTCCCTCTCCCTTCCTGTCTGAAATCAATAAAATGTAAAAAAATAAAATGAAATTAAGTGTCTGCTCGCCTGTGAACAGGCTGGTGCTCCCTGTCCTCAGGGGAAGGCAGGAGGAGTAGGCAGGACTGCACTGAGCACTCGGACCATCCGCCCTGCAGACTGGCCTGGCGAGCCGTGGGCGCTAAACGAAGGCGGGGGAATTTAAGTCTTCCCCTTTCAAAGTCACTGGGAGGCCTGGAGAGAAGAGGTTCTGTGGGAGGTGAATGCTATCATGTATGGTATCGTTATCAATGGCGATTGTTTTGCTTGATCATCATGAAAATGTCGGATTTAGGATGTGTTGCTTGTTTTATGGGAATATGCTTCAGGTATTAACAACAGAAGCCATATCAGAGACTGAACTTTAAAAAATGATAATGCCAGTAATGATCATCAATATACTCACATACATAACGTAAATTATATGTATAATAATAACACAGTCTCATTAAAATCTAGCCACGGGGTAAACCTAAATACCCATGACTGCATAGAAATGACCTTGGAGCTTTGATGCCCAGGTGGCTTACTCAGGTTAACAAACATGTATGTGAGGAACTACGCCATCTCGATATGACTCAGATGAGAGCCGTTTCATTACAGCAATAGTTAGTAATCGATGGCCTCAGCCTGGGGGTTTTCGTGAGAGCTTTCTGTTGGTAATAAACCGTTGAGATGAAACTTGACCCCTGGACCTTGGATTTCAGTTACAAAACCTGTCCTTTGGTTTTTACACATGAAATTCAAGATCTTCTCAGACGAATTGTATAGTCTCTGCCTTCATCCTATCTTCATGTTTACGGTTATATTTTTTCTATTGTTTCCTTGTCTATAAGCCAGCAATAGAGCAATCTCTAATTGGAAATGAATCTTCCTTTCTGGCCCACATCTAGGTAGGGTTAAATCTGTCCTCACCAAACACTTGAAAGTAGAGAATCTTCCAACCCACTTTTTAAAAAAAAACATATTTTATTGATTTTTTTACAGAGAGAAAGCGAGGATAGAGAGTTAGAAACATCGATGAGAGATAAACATCGATCAGCTGCCTCCTGCACATCTCCTACTGGGGATGTGCCCTCAACCAAGATACATGCCCTTGACCGGAATCGAACCTGGGACCTTTCAGTCCACAGGCCGAAGCTCTATCCACTGAGCCAAACCAGTTAGGGCTCAAACCCACTTTTTTTCCTCAATTAGAAATCAAAGTGGCCCGTGTGGGTCCTGTCCCTGTATTTACCTTCCTCCCTACGGGGAAAGTTCAAGGGAAGCACTTTTGCCGGCTGCTTGAGCTGGGCCATTTTTTGCTGATTTTAACATTGCCACTTGTTTCGCCTTTTGTAATCCAGGGACGGCAAGCCCTCCCCAGAAGAGGTTGGAGTGAAGTGAGTGGGAATGGTCACGTGTTCTCTCACCCTGAGGGGGACCGTGATGGAGGCAGCCCCCTGCAGCCCCTGCAGGCCCCCCCCCCCGATGGCCTACCTTGTGAGCACACAGTCGCCTGGACATAACCCCCTCTTTACCAATATCTATTCACAGCAGAAGGACACAGTTCGCATGCCTGTAATCTAAGATGCTATTTAAAACTGCAAAAAGGGGTAATTTACCTTCAAAGGCATTCTATGAATTACGCTGCTTAACCTATTTCCCCTTGCAGAATTGAAACGTGGCAGGTTCGCAAAAGGAGAGAATAATGAACTCTGACAACTTACCATTCTAATCTATGAACTGGGTGCCACCTGCCCCCTGTGACCAGCTCTCTGTCACCCAGGGCGTTTTTCACATTCTGAGATCAATCGAGGGTCCAGCTGTGGAGCTGTGCTTTGTGGCCACCAGAATCATTTCTGCCCAGATGTTGTTTCCATTTAAAATTGTGGGGATAGTTCATCTTGGCGGGGTTTTCAAATAAAACTGTTTTTGTGCTAAAGCTGTGCGCAGTTTCAGTGGGAAGACGTCGTCTGTTCCTCCCCTTTCTTACAGACGTGAGGGTGGGAAGCGTGTGTCTTTTATTCTGAGTCCTTCCTCCTTCACGGAAACAATAGTTGAAAGGCCCAAACTGGCCCAGCCCCCGACAGACACAGACGGGAGAACAACTGTGAGGCAAGCTTCCCCTGAGGAGTCTGCTTATCTAATCTTAATGAGGAAGTGAAAGCATAGGGAGTAAAGCATTAAAGATAACAGTGAAGGGGGCGGGGGTGGGGGTGGGGGTGGTCCTCAGCAGGAAGGAGCCCGAGGACTGAGACCTTGTTGTGAGCATCTCTGATCTTGCCTGGCCCCATGCCCCCACCTGGGTGAGAGGCCCAACCCCCAGGGAGCCGAGGGATGGGGCATTGGGACTGAGCCTGTCTCCCACACCTTCTTCCACAGGCCCCTCGGGCACCCGTACGTTGCAGGTTCCCTTCACACGGGAAATTAAGTTTAATGCTCACTCTCCCAGGTTTAAAACGATTCTTTTTTCCTCATTCAGACCTCGTGTATCTCAAAATTGGGAAATGGCACAGTGGCTGCAAATTCCATTGGAAAAGCTGTACAAGAAGCCAATGACACACTAGCTAAAATGTAGATTTAGTGGAGAGAGGGGGCAGGAGCAAGCTGGGGAGAGAGAGGAGAGAGAGGGCTGGGAAAGGGAAATGAGAAAATGGGAAGGGGAGGTTCTTCTGATTTTCTGGACTTTAAAAACATATCACAATTCTGAGGGTTTATTTTTAAAACTAGCCTCAGATAACTGAGGGGAGCATGTGATCTGAAACGGCCTGCTGACACGGACTCTCCCACCACGACCTGCTCCTGGCCCATCCATCAGCCCCCGAGCAGGGGTGGGGACCCCAGCAGCGGGGGACACGGGGCTGGTGCCCGGCATTGCTGGGTGCCCGGGAGGACCGTCCCTCACTCCTCACAGCAGAAGGGGTGCGGCTGAGCCAGAAACGGGGTTGCGAGATTCCTGGAACACATAGCCCTGCGCACAGGCCCTGCCCATGCGGGTCCGTTTGATTGCTTCCACCGGGATTCTACCCGGGAGTTTACTGCTGCTCTCCTGTGGCTTTCCCTTTAGAAACACATTCTTTCCGGGCTTTCTGTCCCAGGAGGGCGGGAGGAAAGAGACACACACCCGGCACCATGCACACCCCCTCGGCGCCCGCACACAGCCCAGCCCAGACCTGGAGCCAGACCTGGAGCCGGGCCAGCTCAGAGGCGAGCGTGGAAAGGCTCTCGTGACTCACGTTGAGTCAGTGGTTGCAGAATTGTTCGAAATCATGAAGCCAATAGGGCAGCGGTTCTCAACCTGTGGGTCGCGGCCCCTCTGGGGGTCGAACGACCCTTTCACAGGGGTCGCCTAAGACCATCGGAAAACACATACATAATTACATATTGTTTTTGTGATTAATCACTATGCTTTAATTATGTTCAACTTGTAACAATGAAAATACATCCTGCATATCAGATATTTACATGACGATTCATAACAGTAGCAAAATTACAGTGATGAAGTAGCAACGAAAATAATGTTATGGTTGGGGGCCACCACAACATGTATTAAAGGGTCCCGGCATTAGGAAGGTTGGGAACCACTGCAATAGGGTAACATGCTCGTCGTTACACGTGTCATTTCTAAAGCGAGCAGCTGTACACATTGTATACACACTGTCACCGTCAGTCCAGCTCCTCCCGCGCCTGCAGGAGGTGGAAGCGCTGCTTGGCTCCTGGTGCAGCTGATGTGCACCATCGCACATGCATGTGACATGGGAACGCCAGGCACATGCATGTGACATGGGAACGCCAGGCACATGCATGTGACATGGGAACGCCAGGCACACACATGTGACATGGGAACACCAGGCACATGTATGTGACATGGGAATGCCGGGCACATGCGTGTGACATGGGAACGCCAGGCACATGCATGTGACATGGGAACGCCAGGCACACACATGTGACATGGGAACACCAGGCACATGTATGTGACATGGGAATGCCGGGCACATGCGTGTGACATGGGAACGCCAGGCACATGCATGTGACATGGGAACGCCAGGCCATGTAAGAGGAAGGAAGGGAGCCGCGGCCGCTCAGCTGCGGGAGGGCAGAGAGCGGGGCCCCGGTACTCACCACGCTCCTTGCTGAGGCTCTGGACCCGGCGCTCCGGCGCGGCCCACAGGGTCAGGCAGGGACCGGGAGAGGCCACCTTTCTGGCTTTTGAATCAAACAGTAACTCTGTGGTTGAAGCAGAAACATACTCTCAAAGGTTAACCCACCCCTAACAGGGAAACCCCTGCTCCGCTCCCGCGCCCTTCACACTCACCTCTGGGCTCCGGCAGCCACAGGGGAAGGTTGGGGTGCCCCCAGGGATTCCCTGGTGGCTCTGCTGTAATGGAAAGAGGGGACTGGGGAGGGAGGGAAGCCGTGAGCCCCCCGGCTGCAGGAAACCCACAGGCCCTTGGGTGGAAAAGGCGCCTCAGCACGGGGACCACACACCCAGGGGCTGAACCTCCGTTTACTGCCAGCACCTCCTCACCCCACACTCACTTCTAGGAATCACCCCCCTTTCATCTGCTCGTTCTTTCCCTGAGAGAACCGGCTCAGGCCCCTTAGTGGCTGAGAAGGAAGCTCAGGGCTTCTTCCTGCGGGAAAGCGGGGCTGAGCATGGCCGTGGCTGCCCCGGCACCGTGGGCAGGATCCCGGGCATCTCCCCTCCCCCTAGGAAACAGCCCGTCACCACCAGCAGCGGGGACCCTCCCCGAAGCGATGCAGGAAGGTGCCAGCGGGAAGGCAGCCGTGGCAGAGGGTCCCAGCAGCCCGCCGTGGCTGTTTCCACTGGAGGGTGCGTGTCCAGGACCTGGTGAGAGGGGGTGCCCGGCCGCCCATGGGCTCTCGGAGCGCAGGCACCTCCTTCAGAGCAGCCCCCGGGGCTGGCCATGACTCCACGTCCACCATCCACTCTGCAGACACACCTGGAGTCGAGAGCCACATGGAGACCCTGCAAGCACCCTCCGTGGCAGATGTGACGAGTGTGAGCCCTGGTGTGTGGTCACGGGCCCTTGTCCTGTCTTCCTTCCTGCCTTTATGGATTGTCCAAACGCCTCAGAAAAGAACACACTCCATAGTGCCATGGGCTTGCACAGGCAGCCAACCTGAAAGATACAAAATCCACGTGCAAGGGAGGAAGGGACAGTGTCTGGTATGAAGATGCCAACATCTCAGGTCTCCCTGCGCCTGGTGACACGGCTCTGAGAAGTCTTGTGAGCCCGGCCAATGCGGCTCAGTGGTTGAGCGGCGACCTAGGAACCAGGAGGTCACGGTTCAATTCCCGGTCAGGGCACATACCCGGGTTGCAGGCTCCATCCCCAAGTTGCAGACTCCATCCCCAGTGTGGGGCGTGCAGGAGGCAGCCAATCAACGATGCTCTCTCTTATCACTGATGTTTCTATATCTCTCTCCCTTCCCCTCTGAAGTCAACAAAAATACACTGAGTGGCCAGATTATTATGACCACCCCATCAGTACAATGAAGTGAATTAGTTATGCAAATAATAATAATAAAGCCTTGAGAGTATTTGCTTAGCAAGTTTTCAATATTCAGTATTTTTGGAAGTGTCAATGAAGTACTGATGGGGTGGTCATCATAATCTGGCTGGTCATAATAATCTGGCCATTCAGTATATATTTTTAAAGTCATTTACTCTGTTAGTTTTTTCCATGTGAGAAGAATTCATGTTCCCCAAGAGGGTGCCATTTCAGTGACAACAAAGGAGCAGGGAGAAGTCCCCAGCCAGAGGCAGTAGGTGGAGAAGGTAGCCATCTGTCAAGACCAGGGTCCTTATTCTAAATAACGGTGGGGGTTGCTGTCTCTGAAATTCCTTTTAAAGTTACCAACACTCTGCCCCCATGAAAGCTTTGACGTGTCCCCAGGGCTCGTCCAAGGACCAGCCCCGTCTCCAGCCCCTGCCTCCTGATTGGACGATCAGGAAAGTTACAGGGTGTGGGGAGCTCGAGGGAGCAGGCCCAGGGGCTAGTGGAGGGGAAGCAGGGAGACAGTCCCACCAAGCACTGTGGGTGGGCGGAGGTGGGGTGCTCACCCTTGAAAAGTGGAACAAGACAGCACTGCCATTTCCGTCGTGAAAATGGAGAAGAAGGGAGAGTAGATGAGAACAGGACATTTATTCTCTCCGCCTCCCTCCCTGCGAGCCCACAGTACCCCATCCTGAGGTGGGGGCCTCCCTGGCCCGTGGTATGCGGACTCAGTGCTCCTGGGCCCGCCCCAGCGACTCGGCCAGCGCCGGGCCGTCCACCCACCAAGTGGGTGTGACTGTTCCCGAAAGGGCATTTTGTTTAGCGATTTTTCCTTTAGGGAAGAAGAGGGAAATGAGCTGAAGACAAATGTAATAAAACTTGAAGGCTACTGCCTGACGCGACGGATCCAACATGAATTTCACGTGGCTCGGGGTACACGTGTCCCAGGAAAGGGGGAAGAGGAGGAAGAGCCTGGCGCAGAAGAGAAGGCCATGGAGAGGTGAGTGTGAAAACGGTCGGGTCGATGTTTCTTCTTTTGTCTGGAAGTAGCAGTGAGCAGATTAAAGAGGCGAAGGCCGCGTTTCCCAGCTCCGAGTCTCTGAGAGGCGCTGTGTCCCTCACAGCCCCTGTGCTCAATGTCGAGGCGTCCTGGGGACTGGCACAGGATGGCACAGCCTGCTCCCCCCTCCTCCTCTGCCCTCTCAGCCCCCTGCACCCCAGCTTCCAGCCGAGGCCAGAGCATCAGTACCACAGCCAAGGAACTTGCTCTAAAGCTTCTCCACTGTGAGGTTTTCTGAGCAACGCGGCCGCCAACCTGTCTGGCTGTGTGTCCAAGGCCATGTCCCTGATAGCTGTCCAGGTTGGACTGTCTGCCGGGTGAGCACTTTCTGAGGGGGGACCCGGATGGCCCTCCAAGGCATTTGAGAGGCCTGGCCTCTCGCCAAACGTTGGTTCTTATTGTCCCATCAGAGATTCACACCAGAGAGTGTTTCCATTGCAGCCTCAGACACCACCTGCCGTGTCACCCCAGGAGGGAGGTGGCCGGGCCAGACTTCTGGGCGGGTGGATCCCAGCCTGGAGAGTAGCGACACACCGTGCCAGCATCTCCCCCATTCACTGCGCAGCCTCAGTGTGAACGTGGCGTTGTCCTTTCTTTACAATATGGCTCTTTTCTCCCATCTCAGCTTCAAACGCCCGCAGTCACCAGGCACGCAGCGGATTCCACTATTTGGCGCCATCCCACATGGATGGAAATTGACAGAGCAGTGGTGGATAATCTGTCATCATTTTGCAAAACTCCACAAAATTCTGGAAATGGTTACACTCGTGGCATAATGGCTGCTAGTATATCTGATTCTGCGTCCATTTTTCCTAGTAGAACTACCGTCTATGGAATTGAATAATTCTATGCATTTTTGTCGCGTTCTCCCTCATTCCCATGTGTGACAGTCACACACATTTTTTTTTTAAACTCTAGCATGGATTACCAAGGGCTAAATAGCACGCAATTTAAACCACAGGCGCCTTCTCCGGTGTCGGGGGGACCCAACCATCAGAGGAAGCCTGTGAAATGGGCTGCGCTGCGGGGACTTCTCTTTCGGTTTCATTTCCGCTGCCTCCCGGAGCGGTGTGTGTGTTCATACATGCACACCGTGCACAGAAAGACCAGACATGTAAACATACATGTACACACAGCCTGCAGAGCGTGGAGTTTGGAGGAGGTCGTTTGGTCCTTGCCAGCATGAAAACGAAGTTAAATTTTTCAATAAAGATCTGAAAGTGAATTCACCCCATTTTAAGAGAAAAAGAGAAATTCACATCTCAATCCCTGTTTGGTAAGTGCCTCAGGTGGGGGACGGGGTGCATGCACCGCTGAGGCGACTGTGAGCTGGGATCTTAGACCGAAGGATGCAAAGGCAGACATCACTCCCCCGAGGAAAGCCGGGAGCAGGATGGCCCTGGGCCTCGGAGAATTTCACGGAGATGCTGAATTCCATGCGCTGAATGACACAGCACCTTGGTGTGTAAATGGAACAACCCAGGGAGGTACTTACAGGAACACATGGCTCGAAAGTGTTGATATGTGTGAATAAGATCTTAATAATTTATTCCATTTGCTGATGCAAGTTGATACAAACTCAGGTGGTTTTTAATAAGCACTATAAGCTGGGTTTTGAATATGTATGTTGGACTTCAGGGAGAGGAAGAGAGAGAGAGAAAGAGAGAGAGAGAGAGAGAGACTCAAAAGCAGCTGGTGAGTGGGGCCACCCTGACAACGTGCTTCCCCGACAGCCCACGGCTTCCCACGTGGACGGTAACCTCCTCCTCGCGCCCCCGCCGCGGGGAAGGGCATCTTTGTAGCTCTCACGATGGAAAGGTAAAAACAACTCATATGAAAACTACCTTGGTGGTTACCGAACGCTGAGGAGGAAAACTTCACTGAAAATGGGCCGTGACTCACAGCTGAAGGGCTGCCTATAAGCCTTTAGAGGACTTGGTGGGGGCTAGGTTTTTCCATTGCACTGAGATTGCTTCTGTTCCGTTTCATCCACATCATCGCGGCGCTTTCTGGGGGAAGGGGTCGCCTAGTGTCCAGAATACAACCCCCAGAGGAGACCCAGAGCTCTGCCAGCTACTCGGTCAAACTCCACCAAGAAAGGATTTCAGAAGAAAAGGTCTTTCGTTCGAATGGGGCCGTGATGTGGAAACACTCCCAGGAGTTGGAAGGTTGTCAGAGTCACAGAAGACACGTAGGTGAGAGAGGGGAACACACACAGGGCCCGCAGCCCCAGGTAACCCTGATGATGTAGCAAGCACAGTTCTAGACCTTGGGAGGCCTGGACAAGTCTGCCCAGTGCCCAGCTGATGCCTGAAAACATTCCATGAAGCCTCTGGTAAACTTTCCAGTCTGACTGCTTTCCTAACCCTTCCCTCTGGGCAGGCAAGGTTACTCACACCTGGAGGGGAAAAGAAGCCTGATGGTTAGATGGGAGAGACGCTGTGTCCTCCCCCGGTGCTTAGATGAGGGAACACCTGTGTCCACTCCCGATGGTTAGATGAGGGAACACCTGTGTCCACTCCTGATGGTTAGATGAGGGAACACCTGTGTCCTCCCCCGGTGGTTACATGAGGGAACACCTGTGTCCACCCCTGGTGCTTAGATGAGGGAACACCTGTGTCCTCCCCCGGTGGTTACATGAGGGAACACCTGTGTCCACCCCTGGTGCTTAGATGAGGGAACACCTGTGTCCACTCACGATGGTTAGATGAGAGAACACCTGTGTCCACTCCCGATGGTTAGATGAGGGAACACCTGTGTCCACTCCCGATGGTTAGATGAGGGAACACCTGTGTCCACTCCCGATGGTTAGATGAGAGAACACCTGTGTCCACTCCCGATGGTTAGATGAGGGAACACCTGTGTCCACTCCCGATGGTTAGATGAGGGAACACCTGTGTCCACTCCTGGTGGTTACATGAGGGAACACCTGTGTCCACCCCCGGTGCTTAGATGAGGGAACACCTGTGTCCTCCCCTGGTGCTTAGATGAGGGAACACCTGTGTCCACTCCTGATGTTTAGATGAGGGAACACCTGTGTCCACTCCCGATGGTTAGATGAGGGAACACCTGTGTCCACCCCTGGTGCTTAGATGAGGGAACACCTGTGTCCACCCCTGATGGTTAGATGAGGGAACACCTGTGTCCACTCCCGATGGTTAGATGAGGGAACACCTGTGTCCACTCCCGATGGTTAGATGAGGGAACACCTGTGTCCACCCCTGGTGCTTAGATGAGGGAACACCTGTGTCCACCCCTGATGGTTAGATGAGGGAACACCTGTGTCCACTCCTGATGTTTAAATGAGGGAACACCTGTGTCCACTCCCGATGGTTAGATGAGGGAACACCTGTGTCCACTCCCGATGGTTAGATGAGGGAACACCTGTGTCCACCCCTGGTGCTTAGATGAGGGAACACCTGTGTCCACTCCTGATGGTTAGATGAGGAAACACCTGTGTCCACTCCCGATGGTTAGATGAGGGAACACCTGTGTCCACCACCTGGTGCTTAGATGAGGGAACACCTGTGTCCACCCCTGGTGCTTAGATGAGGGAACACCTGTGTCCACCCCTGGTGCTTAGATGAGGGAACACCTGTGTCCACTCCCGATGGTTAGATGAGGGAACACCTGTGTCCACTCCCGATGGTTAGATGAGGGAACACCTGTGTCCACCCCTGATGGTTAGATGAGGGAACACCTGTGTCCACTCCTGATGGTTACATGAGGGAACACCTGTGTCCACTCCTGATGTTTAGATGAGGGAACACCTGTGTCCACTCCCGATGGTTAGATGAGGGAACACCTGTGTCCACTCCCAATGGTTAGATGAGGGAACACCTGTGTCCACTCCTGACGTTTAGATGAGGGAACACCTGTGTCCACTCCCAATGGTTAGATGAGGGAACACCTGTGTCCACTCCTGACGTTTAGATGAGGGAACACCTGTGTCCACTCCTGATGGTTAGATGAGGGAACACCTGTGTCCACTCCCCGTGGTTAGATGAGGGAACACCTGTGTCCACTCCCGATGGTTAGATGAGGGAACACCTGTGTCCACTCCCGATGGTTACATGAGGGAACACCTGTGTCCACTCCTGACGTTTAGATGAGGGAACACCTGTGTCCACTCCCAATGGTTAGATGAGGGAACACCTGTGTCCACTCCTGATGTTTAGATGAGGGAACACCTGTGTCCACTCCTGATGTTTAGATGAGGGAACACCTGTGTCCACTCCCGATGTTTAGATGAGGGAACACCTGTGTCCACTCCTGATGTTTAGATGAGGGAACACCTGTGTCCACTCCCGATGGTTAGATGAGGGAACACCTGTGTCCACTCCTGATGTTTAGATGAGGGAACACCTGTGTCCACTCCCAATGGTTAGATGAGGGAACACCTGTGTCCACTCCTGATGGTTAGATGAGGGAACACCAGTGTTCACTCCCGATGGTTAGATGAGGGAACACCTGTGTCCACTCCTGACGTTTAGATGAGGGAACACCTGTGTCCATTCCCAATGGTTAGATGAGGGAACACCTGTGTCCACTCCTGATGTTTAAATGAGGGAACACCTGTGTCCACTCCCAATGGTTAGATGAGGGAACACCTGTGTCCACTCCTGACGTTTAGATGAGGGAACACCTGTGTCCACTCCCAATGGTTAGATGAGGGAACACCTGTGTCCACTCCTGATGTTTAAATGAGGGAACACCTGTGTCCACTCCCAATGGTTAGATGAGGGAACACCTGTGTCCACTCCTGTCGTTTAGATGAGGGAACACCTGTGTCCACTCCCAATGGTTAGATGAGGGAACACCTGTGTCCACTCCCGATGGTTAGATGAGGGAACACCTGTGTCCACTCCTGATGTTTAGATGAGGGAACACCTGTGTCCACTCCCAATGGTTAGATGAGGGAACACCTGTGTCCACTCCTGATGGTTAGATGAGGGAACACCAGTGTTCACTCCCAATGGTTAGATGAGGGAACACCTGTGTCCACTCCCGATGGTTAGATGAGGGAACACCAGTGTTCACTCCCGATGGTTAGATGAGGGAACACCTGTGTCCACTCCTGACGTTTAGATGAGGGAACACCTGTGTCCACTCCCAATGGTTAGATGAGGGAACACCTGTGTCCACTCCTGATGTTTAAATGAGGGAACACCTGTGTCCACTCCCAATGGTTAGATGAGGGAACACCTGTGTCCACTCCCGATGGTTAGATGAGGGAACACCTGTGTCCACTCCTGATGTTTAAATGAGGGAACACCTGTGTCCACTCCCGATGGTTAGATGAGGGAACACCTGTGTCCACTCCTGATGTTTAAATGAGGGAACACCTGTGTCCACTCCCAATGGTTAGATGAGGGAACACCTGTGTCCACTCCCGATGGTTAGATGAGGGAACACCTGTGTCCACGCCCTCTGCAGGTGCTGTTGCTGGTCCCAGGTCTGGCTCCACAGCTCTGGGGCCAATGACAGGAGCAGAGGCCACCTGTGCTGAGCTTCCTGGAAACCTCCCCTGATCCTCCCTTTTCTTCACCTGCTACCAAGTCCTGGTGTGCTGACAGGTAGGTTAAGGATTAAATTGCTACCGTTTCCAGGAGGCAGAGTAAACAGTCAAAGGAATTGAAGGGAAAAATCCATTAACCAAATTAACAAGAGAAAGGAAATGTTTGCCCTGCAGAAAAAGATACTTTCAACACATAACATTCTCAAGCAAATGATAGTCTACCACTCATTTTCATGTCCTAACATTATAGGAGCTTGTATTTAATGACTTGGCAACAATAAGTTGTGCATAATTTAAAACCCTGACTTGATTGACTTTTCCATCTAAAAATTATGTTGTTGTTTTCTTCAGCTTTTTTGAGGTGTAGTTTACAAATAAAATTGTAATGTGCTAATTTACTATTTCATTTTCAGCGTCTGCCAATGTTGATCTTAGGGTCTATAAACTAGTGGTACTGATGTTTATACATATATAAATGTAGTACAAAATGTGTAAGCATAAGATAGGATGTGTGTGTACGTGTGTGGTTTTGTGTGTGTCTATGTGGTTGTGTGTCTGGTTGTGCGTGTGTATCTGTGAGTGGTTCTGTGAGCCTGTGTGGTTGTGTCTGTGTGGTTGTGTCTGTGTCTGTGTGTGTTTGTGTGTGCCTGTGTATGTGCTTGTGTGTGGCTGTGTGTGTGTCTGTGTGTGGTTGTGTGTGTGTCTGTGTGTGGTTGATTGTGTGCTTGTGTGTGTGTGTGTAGTTGTGTGTCTATGTGTGTGTGTGAGACTTGTCACAGTGCCAGCCTCCCCCAGGGGACACTCGGAATGTGGCTAAGGAAACCATGTTCTCCTTGTTATTTACATTTATATTGCTGTCCTGTAGTCAGTTTCCAAACAGTATTGTCTTATTTCCCCGGAGTAACCCAGGGTGAAAATAGTCATGTGCTCTCCATGTCTGAGAAACAACCTTCCTTCTGGCTGGTGTCCAGCGGGCGGGCACCCTCGTTGGAGACATGAGAACCTTGAGGACGCTTTTCTAAAGAGCAGCTCTGAGCCGTGAGCAATGTAGGGACCCCACCGCACAGTTTCTTCTACTTTTACTCCAGAACTAAACTCTGGGCGAGGTGGGCAGGACCTTTATGGTGATTATGAAAATAATTCACTGGGCCGTGGTGAGGTGCTCAGTGGGTTAGAGGTCATCCAATACGCCAAGGTTTGGGGTTCCATCTCAGGTCAGGGCACATGAAAGAGTCAGCCAATGAATGCACAAATAAGAGGAATAACCATGTCTTTTTCTCTTTCCCCCCCTTCCTCTCTCTGAAAAAAATGAATAAATACATTTTTAAATGAATTAAAGGTCAAGAGTACAATTAATTGGGTCAAGAATTCATTGGGTCAAGAGTTTGGCACGTAAAACGCAGGGTCTCTCCCAGCCAAAGCATCAAGGGGTCAGAGAAAGAGGAAGAACCCTTTCTCTCTGTGGTTCAAGACTTTTCACTACAGAAGACAAAGCTGAGAAAACTTTTCAGGTAAATTTGCATATTTTATTAATATTTACCTCCCTGTCCAATTTCATTCAAAGGCGATAGGAGGAAATGAGCAAAAGAAATGGGGTCTGCATAGACCTTAAATTTACAGCTACTGACCTTCCCACTGCGGGCACACGTGGCCTTACCCACGCGGTCCACTGGTCCCAGGCTTTCTTATCCGCCCACTGTGTATGCTAGGCTGCCGTCAGAAGGCAGAAGTGAAAATCCAAGCAAGACACACCATCTGATGGGGCTTCTCATTCAGGGGAACATGGCGGACTCATACTTCTTCCTGGTTTTCCTGAGCTATGATTGACAGGTAACTTCGTATCAGTTTAAGGCTGTGACACCGGGATCTGATGTATGTATGTCCTGGGCAGTGATCATCACCATGAGCCAAGCTAACATGCACCCCTTCACGTGTTTACAGTCCTTTTCTTACAATGGGGTCTTTTGAGATCTCAAGTAGACAACCCGGAATTGTTCGCGATACTCACCACGCTGTACATCACACCCCAGAACTTACTTGTCTTATAACTGCAAGTTTGTACCTTTTTAAATATATTTTCATTGATTTCAGAGAGGAAGGGAGACGGAGAGAGATAGAAACATCAATGATGAGAGAGAATCACTGATCGGCTGCCTCCTGCACGCCCCCCACTGGGGATCGATCCCATAACCCAGGCATGTGCCCTGACCCAGAATCGAACCATGACCTCCTGGTTCATAGGTCGATGCTCAACCACTGAGCCACGCCTCTGGTCCCCTTTACCCATTTCCCCAACACCCCTACTAGTGGATATTTTAAGGGGACAAAACTTGTAGAGGAAGTTAGGCAGTTTATGAAAAAAATCTTTTTACTTTCTTTCCTGAGTTTGCATCATGTTTTGGACTTTAGGACGTTAGTGCTGCTCATGCTGGAGGAGTGGGAAGTGGTGCCAGCGACTGGCACCGACCACTCTGCTGACGGGATGAACCTCCAGCCACAGCAGCCCGTGCCGTCTGCAGCAGCGGCCTGGTGAGTGTCTGCGTGCCGAGTGGGAACAGTGCCGCGGTCACGGCCCAGGGTGCCCGTGGGACACGCTGTCCCCGTCACCCACCAACAAGGACCCCGGGACAGGCAATTAAAGTAGCAGGGAATTAGGTTGCTTACCAAGGAGTGTTCCTGTAATTAGGAAAGAGGCCTCTTTTCTGAAATTTGTTTTTATTCTTCCTTAGAAAAAAGAAAAACAATTTTGGAAAGTGCCATGGGCTTTTGGTCTGCCGCCTCCTTCCTTAGAGTGGCAGTCAAGTGACGCCAGCTCAAGTTCTCTAACAGGTGAATGTAGCCCTGACCGGTTTGGCTCAGCGGATAGAGCGTCGGCCTGCAGACCGAAGGGTCCTGGGTTCGATTCCAGTCAAGGGCATGTACCTTGGTTGCGGGCATATTCCCAGTGGGGGGTGTGCAGGAGGCAGCTGATCGATGTTCCTCTCTCATCGATGTTTCTAACTCTCTATCCTCCCTTCCTCGCTGTAAAAAATCAATAAAATATATTTTTAAAAAATAACAGGTGAGTGTAAATTCTCCCCTGGTTTAATGGTGTTGCCATTGCAAGCAGACCCTCTGGGCTAGAGGAGATAGCTTTGACGCTGTGCCTGTGGAGTGGGGTGTAAATCGAAATTGAAATGTGGGGTAGTGGGGTGCCATCTGTGAAACGCCCTTTGCACCTTCCCATCCGTTTGGCAAGAGTTTGGGGGCTTAACCCAAATGCATCCTGGTCCCAAATTCCCTTTGGCGCCATCTGGTGGTAGCAATCTGTAACCGGTTCATGGGGGCTGGGATTCCAGAACCTTCTGTTTCCCTGGCTCTCACGGGGCGAGGGGTCGGCTTAGGATTCTGAGGATGGCGGGAGACTCTGCTCATGGTATCACCTGCTTTGCCTGTCACTCCCAAGGCGAGAACCGTTACCTGCTCTTGGAGAATGTCACAGGAAGCAACCGTCAATTATTGCTGCGTAACCAACGACCTCCTGGTGCCAGATGTTAAAAGATGCTTTAATTTTGAAACATATGAAGAGTAAGAGGACAAAAGCCAGATTCCGGGGCATGGTTCTGGAGGAGTCTCCCATGGGTCCTCGGTGTTATTAGAAGGTTAGGGGCATGGAAGCCCCACAATCCACACAGGCATGGAGGGCCCCCCCACTCCTCTTTGTGTGAAATAACCATGTGAACCCTGCAGCTCGCTGACAGAGGCCGGAGCCTGGCCCCTTGGCTGTTCCTACTGAGCCTCCTCTTCCTGTCTCCTCCAGCTCCCGACGGCGGCAATCCTCTGACAGTTAACAGTCCCTGCTTTCACAGCACACCTCTGCTTCTAACACATCAAATCTCAGAGACATGGAAAACCACCCACACTCTCTCCACGCCCCACAATCGTGATTTTTTAAAGTGATACATAAACATGCTTCCAAACTGAAATAGTATTAAGAATAATAAAATGAAAATTAGCAAGCCTTTCTCCCCCCCACCCCCGAATAGCCACTATGAACCATTAAGGGTTGTTTACATTCTCCCAGTCCTATGCGTCTACCACAACAGCTCCGCATCTTGCTTCTTGCATTCCATTTATATGGAAATCTTTCTGCATCGATACATGCACCTAGAGGTCCACCTCATCTACACTAATAAAAGACAAAGATGCTAACTGATCGTACCTTCACTATGCCCTAAGCCACGCCCACCAGCCAATCAGAGAGACTATATGCAAATTAACCCAATCAAGATGGCACCCGGCAGCCATGGGGCTGGAGCAAGCAGGGGGCTTGGTTGCAAGGGCGATGGAGGAAGCCAAGCTTCCCACCTGCCCTGAGCCGGCTGTGGCCTCCTCTCATGGCAACAAAGTTTCAATTATAGAAGCTAAATAAATCCCAGATACCTGCTTCCAGCCAGCCTCCACTGGGAGCTTGGATGGCTGGGGGCCATTGGCCAGCCTGCAAACAGCCATCAGTCCCTCACCCTGCTGGCCACACCCTCATGGGGTAAGGGTTCTCCATGGGGGGCTTAGCCAGCCTGAAAATGGCCCTCAGTCCCTCACCCAGACTGGCCAGGCACCCCAGCAGGACCCCCCACACTGAAGGGGCTGTGGCCAGCCTGCAAACAGCCATCAGCCCCTCACCCAGCCTGGCCAAGCACCCCAGGGGGGACCCCTACCCTGAAGGGGCTGTGGCCAGCCTTCAAACAGCCATCAGGCCCTCACCCAGGCTGTCCAGGCACCCCAGGGGGGACGCCTACCCTGAAGGGGCTGTGGCCAGCCTGCAAACAGCCATCAGCCCCTCACCCAGCCTGGCCAGGCACTCCTATATAATAAAAGGGTAATATGCAAATTGACCCTAACAGCAGAACAACTGGAAATGACTGGTCACTATGACACACACTGACCACCAGGGGGCAGATGCTCAATGCAGGAGCTGCCCCCTGGTGGTCAGTGCACTCCCACAGGGGGAGCTCTGCTCAGCCACAAGCCAGGCTGACGGCTGCCAGTACAGTGGTGGTGGTGGGAGCCTCTCCTGCCTCCTCAGCAGCGCTAAGGATGTCCAACTGCAGCTTAGGCCTGCTCCCCGCTGGCAAGTGGACATCCCCCGAGGGCTGCCGGGCTGCCAGAGGGATGTCTGACTGCCAGCATAGGCCCAATCCCCTAGGGAGCTGGCCTGGACCAGAAGGTGGTCATTCCAGACTGCGAGAAGGCACAGGCCGGGTTGGGGGACACCCCCCCCCCCAGTGCACAAATTTTATGCACCGGGCCTCTAGTTAAAAAAATAACAGAAAATCATTCATTGCCTTGGCCTGTTTCCACCCGAGAGCAGGGCTTGCGGTAAAGGCTTCCGCACAAGTGGTTTGTTGGAAGTGCCTACAGAGGCCATGCCCTGGGGAGAGGAAGTATGGGCCTGTCTCCCAGAGGGCCTGCTGCTCCCACTCCCAGGGGACTCACTGTCCCCACCTCCCAGGGGACCCACTGTCCCCACCTCCCAGGGGACCCACTGTCCCCACCTCCCAGGGGACCCACTGTCCCCACCTCCCAGGGGACTCACTGTCCCCACCTCCCAGGGGACTCACTGTCCCCACCTCCCAGGGAGCTCACTGCTCCCACTCCCGGGGGGCCCACTCTTCCTGCCTCCTGGTCGGCCATTCCTGTGTTGTCTCCGTACGGCACCGATCGGTCTGTCTGAGTCACTGAGAACTTGCAGTGGAAGTGATGGGATTACCCTCCCAAAACTCAGTCACAAAGACACCGAGCTCCCTGCCTGCACTCTCCGTCCCTCTATGACTCTCCTGGCCACTCACCCTGGGAACCCAGCGGCCAGTAGATACGCAGCCATTAGTGTGAACTAAGTCCCCTGCTCACAACCTGTGAGAGCCCTGGGGCGCCCTCCAGCCCCGGTCCAGCCTTCTGATGACTGCAGCCCTGGCTGCCATGCGAGCTGTGTCCTCAGGAGAGACCCGACCAGAACCCCCAGCGAGGCTGCCTCTGATTTGTTGACAGAGAACCCTGTGAGAACAAATATTTATCGTTTGAGGTACCTGAAGTGGGAGGTCAATTGTTACACAGCAGTAGACAGTAATACAGGAAGCCAGTCAGGCAGAGGGAAGGTGAGTACAAGGAGGAGGTGGTTACCATGATGACTGGTGCTCCCTCCATCAGCATGACCTTCTGAACTGTGGTCCAGGGGGCTGTTCTTCCCGTCAGCCCTTCCTTTCACGGTCAAGCAGGCTCCATAGGGTTACCCTCTGGCACTTCCGGACACGCGGGTGTATGCCCTTCCCCAGGGCTTCCCTGCGGCGGACACCGGGCATCTCAGAGCCAGGCTGCAGGTGGGGCCCTGCAAACACGGCTGGTCCAGACCCGGACCTCAGCAGCCAGCAGAAATGGCGAGGGCGCGGATATAACCTCACACATCCATCATGCTCTTCTCTCCATAAGTCCATACGGCGTGCCCCATTTGCATCGTAACAATGCGTCGGGGTGCTTTTTTATATTGAAACTGGATACGTTCACCACAATTAATTTTTTACTTCATGTAACAAGTCTAATTCCATCATTAATGTGTGTTGTCCCATTCTCTATGAACTTATAAATGAATTCTTTTTAACTAGGCAGACTATCTTTCTTTTCAATTTGCAACCCACTAAGTAAATAAAAGGTCATATATTCTAATTGACGGGTCTGTCCGGTGTCCACACTGTCAGCCTCGCCCCTCAGGTCCCTCTGGCGTCTGATGGCAAGAGACGCTGAGCCCTTCGAGGGCCTGGGCGTGCTGAGCTGTCCCACCACTTCCTCCTGCACCTCCCAAGGGAGCTGACCGGCTGTGAGGATGGTGACATGGGGGTACTTTCTTTTGGTTTAAATTTCAAACTTCTCTTTTTTTTCCCTTCATTTGTGTGTTTTATTTCCCTTTATTTTATTTTATTTTTTAAAATAAACCTTTATTGTTCAGATTATTACAGATGTTCCTCTTTTTCCCCCCCATAGCTCCCCTCCACCCGGTTCCCACCCCACCCCGTGCCCTTACCCCCCGCCACTGTCCTCATCCATAGGTGTACGATTTTGTCCAGTCTCTTCCCGCACCCCCCACACTCCCTTCCCCCCAAGAATTGTCAGTCCACTCCCTTTCTATGCCCCTGCTTCTATTATATTCACCAGTTTATTCTGACTTAATTTCAGTCAAACTTCTCTTTGATTATATAACATCAAAGTCCTCTTTCTTTCTTTCTTTCTTTCTTCTTTCTTTCTTTCTTTCTCTTTTCTTTTTTTTTTTTTTTTTTTTTAGGTCAACCTTAAACCTCCGAGGGCGTTCTACCTGCCCCAGGGAAAGCAAGGCACCACCAGCAGTGACCTGACCTTGTGAAACTCACCCCAGGGGTGACCTGAACTGGGAGGGAAAGCCTGTCAGCAGAAACAGTGAGGCAGCCTCTGAAGGAGGGGGGACCTCAGTGCTGGGGGGCGGGGGCGGGGGCGGGGGCGGGGGCACCCATTTCCGGAGATGCAGGAAGTTCCTTCCTGCTGCTTGTGAGTCAGAAGGGGACACAGGAGGGGGTGGGGACTGCTTACGATTGAACTCTCTTATCGAGTTGCACCTCTTGCAGAGACTGCAGAGTGTGTGTGTGTGTGTGTGTGTGTGTGTGTGTGTGTGTGAAACGTGCATGTGTGCATTTTATTCACGTGTGTTCTATGTTTTGCTCTCATAGGAACCCCCATTCTGCCGCCTATTGCTTTGAAAGTGAGGGCGTGCTGGGTGAGAGGTTTGTAAAAATATGTTTCCCCGGGCGTCCCCTTTATCGGCGCCGCAGACGGGCCATCTCCCAGGGGAACGGAAAAGGTCGTCTGTGTTCACAGCCGTGCTCTGTGCCAGGCACGGCACACACTCACGGCACCCACACACAGGGAACCGCGTCACCCTGGAAAGTGGGCAGGTGCTAACAGGCGCTCAGTGGTGTTGAGCGACTTCTCCAGCATCAGCTGGGAACTGGCCGAGTGGCGCGGGAGCCAGGGTCTGCCTGGCCACCAGCCCACGGGCTGTCACCACATCAGACTGCCTCCGAGTCTTTGCCAAGGCCTGGTGCTGTGGCATCGGCCGGGCCACTTCCTCTTCTGAAAAATTAGATTCTTAAAGGGTCTGAAAGACAGCTCAGCCCAGCATGATCTCACTCCTCTGCTTACATCGGGGGGCTTATGTCGGGGGCTTACATCGGGGGGCTTACATTGGGGGGCTTACATTGGGGGACTTATGTTGGGGGCTTAGGTCAGGGGCTTACATTGGGGGCTTACCTCGGGGCTCGCAGGTCATCACGATGCTGAGTAATATTCGTAACCCATGTCTGGGCAACCGCTCTGCCCTGACTCAGACAGTGGTGATTACTCCTATTTGTTGGGATGTTTGTTTAGAAAGATTTTCTGCAAACAGAGAGCCTCAAAGAACCTTCACTGAGCTGGGGACCAGTTTAGGTTCCTTATCTGCCTGGGGCCTTCCCATGTTGGCAGGCTCGAGCAGCTTGGGAAAACTTTAACGAATTCTGCTCAATAAAATGATTCCAGTGGTGAGAATGGAGGAGGATTGGGGGGCTCTCGCCTGCTGTTTGCATCTTGGGGAGCAAGAGGAACTAACACAGCTGGGGGAGCAGGGGTCACTGAACACTGACAGCCATCCCTGCTGCTGTAAACGGGGCCACTGTTAGGCCAGAAGGTGCTCATGGTGCAGGAGGTGCTCATGGTGCAGGAGGTGCTCCCTGGGGCAGGAGGTGCTCCCCGGGGCAGGAGGTGCTCATGGTGCAGGAGGTGCTCCCTGGGGCAGGAGGTGCTCCCCGGGGCAGGAGGTGCTCATGGTGCAGGAGGTGCTCCCTGGGGCAGGAGGTGTTCCCCGGGGCAGGAGATGCTCATGGTGCAGGAGGTGCTCCCCGGGGCAGGAGGTGCTCATGGTCCAGGAGGTGCTCCCCGGGGCAGGAGGTGCTCATGGTGCAGGAGGTGTTCCCCGGGGCAGGAGATGCTCCCCGGGGCAGGAGGTGCTCCCCAGGGCAGGAGGTGTTCCCCGGGGCAGGAGATGCTCCCCGGGCAGGAGGTGCTCATGGTGCAGGAGGTGCTCCCTGGGGCAGGAGGTGCTCCCAAGTGCAGGTGGTGCTCATGGTGCAGGTGGTGCTCATGGTGCAGGAGGTGCTCCCCGGGGCAGGAGGTGCTCCTTGGGGCAGGAGGTGCTCCCCGGGGCAGGAGGTGCTCCCCGGTGCAGGAGATGCTCCCCGGGGCAGGAGGTGCTCCCCGGGGCAGGAGGTGCTCCCCGGTGCAGGAGATGCTCCCCGGTGCAGGAGGTGTTCCCCAGGGCAGGAGGTGCTCCCCGGGGCAGGAGGTGTTCCCCAGGGCAGGAGGTGCTCCCCGGGGCAGGAGGTGTTCCCCGGGGCAGGAGATGCTCCCCAGGGCAGGAGGTGCTCCCTGGGGCAGGAGATGCTCCTTGGGGCAGGAGGTGTTCCCCAGGGCAGGAGGTGCTCCTTGGGGCAGGAGGTGCTCCCCGGTGCAGGAGATGCTCCCCGGGGCAGGAGATGCTCCCCGGGGCAGGAGGTGCTCCTTGGGGCAGGAGGTGTTCCCCAGGGCAGGAGGCGCTCCTGGTGCAGAGGTGCTCCCTGGGGAAGGAGGTGCTCCCAAGTGCAGGTGGTGCTCATGGTGCAGGAGGTGCTCCCTGGGGCAAAAGCTGGCCAATATTCCCAGCAGTGTCAAAAGAGGTTATTTTGTTGTGTTGGTTTTGATAGTGTATTAAAGGATACATTTCTAGATGCCATGGCTGCTTTAATAGCGCTTTAATAATCCTGTCTCTTTCCTGGAAAAGAAAGACCCCAATGGCAAGAGACACCAGGCAGCAGAAACCTTCCTGCGATTGTCGGTATGAAGCGCTGTCGTAGAAATCCTCATCTACTCCATTCCTTTCGGTCTAGCAGTCAATCCATGTTGTTCTTAAAAGATCTGTTTTGAAAATCAAAGAAATCGAAAATGCGATCACTGCCCATTTCTGTTTGATAAGCCAGTGGACAAAGTTAACAGGGCAAATGACAATGAAGGGACTTTAACCCAGGACAGCTGAGTGCAAAGGCCACTTCTTCAGGTTCCACGCGTGACACTCCGGGCCGTGTTTGCCCTGAGCCAGACGCAGTGGGTACCAGGCCCTGCACGAATGTCCACTTTGCAGTTACATTATCTCCCTGGAGTTCAAAGCCAACATTCAGCGTTCAGGTTGGGAGGGCAACGGGGCTTAAAACGCATTGGAGTTAAAGACAACGTTTTGCGCCGAAACCGGTTTGGCTCAGTGGATAGAGCGTTGGCCTGCGGACTGAAAGGTCCCGGGTTCGATTCCGGTTAGGGGCATGTACCTGGGTTGTGGGCATCCCCAGTGGGAGATGTGCAGGAGGCAGCTGATCGATGTTCCTCTTTCATCGATGTTTCTGACTCTCTATCCCTCTCCCTTCCTCTCTGTAAAAAATCAATAAAATATATATTTAAAAAAAAAAAAAAAAGACAACGTTTTGCAAAACAGGCTCGGTGAGATCCTAACAACAATCTCTTCACCTGCCGAGACAACAGCAGCCAACTCTCTCACCTAGTCATTGGACTGTTAGGAACTTAATTTAGTGAAAACCTGGGAGGAATCAAATAGGCTCCATTTATTTAAATTAGACCCAAATATTACACAGAGCAAAGGAATAACCAGAGTCACAAGATTTTAAAAAACAGCATTAATGCTACTGTAATAATAATAACTAATAAAATAAACCTTAGTAACACTACAAATACTGCTAGTAACCATTACTACGACGACGATGATGATGATGATGATGATGACAACTTCTTTTCCCCCTACCAGGTGTCCGACGCTCTGCGCAGTGGGGTGGCTTCCTGCTCTGTGCTCACGTTTGTGCTTCTGGAGATATTTACAAATCAGCCTGGTGTTCTCAGTCACGGCCCATGACTGGTGAGTGACACGCCACAACATTAGACAATTCCTATTCATGCATAAAATTCAATACTGGTGTTATACATTGCCAACTCGCTGAACACCAACCTCTAGAATTGTAATTTATTTCCTATAAGAAAATTGAATCGTATTTTCAAACAACCAAATAAAAAATTCAGCCTGATTGAAGTCATTTTGATTTGAAAATGTGACAGTCATTCATTTGATTTTGCATTTTAATTCTCATGGTTGCAAATATTTAGAAGAAAGTTAACTGAAACCATTTATGAAAAATAATTTTTTTATTCTTTACACTTACTGTCATTTATATTTGTATACAATTTATACAGGGTGGGGCAAATGTAGGCTTACAGTTGTTCATATGGAAAATAATACAGTAATTAATAAATAATAATAATACAAGAATAAACTTTCGACAGAGACCACAAGGGGGTGCACCAAGAAAGCATAAAAGATGCGGAGACAAAAAAACATGACAGAAATGGAGGGTATGGAGCTAAGAATCGCAATTTTGAGGGCTTGCCATAAATTTGTGTAGAGCCTCACGAAAACTAATGAGACCCTCGATGCTACGATAAAGAAATTAGAAAGTAAGCATACACGGACTGAAATAAAGAATATTATACCCAATAGCAGACCAGAGGAGCACAAGAATCAAACCAAAGATTCGACAAAAAACACCCAATTGGAAAAGCAAAATGAAAAAAGAATCCGAAAGTGTGAAGATAGTGTAAGGAGCCTCTGGGACAGCTTTAAGCGGACTAATATCAGAATTATTGGAGTGCCAGAAGATGAGAGACAGCAAGATATTGAAAACCTATTTCAAGAAATAATGGCAGAAAACTTCCCCCACCTGGTGAAAGAAATGGACTTACAGGTCCAAGAAGCGCAGAGAACCCCAAACAAAAGGAATCCAAAGAGGACCACACCAAGACACATCATCATTAAAATGCCAAGAGCAGAAGACAAAGAGAAAATCTTAAAAGCAGCAAGAGAAAGAGGCTCAATTACCTACAAGGGAATACCCATACGACTGTCAGCAGATTTCTCAACAGAAACTTTGCAGGCCAGAAGGGAATGGCAAGAAATATTCAAAGTGCTGAATACCAAGAACCTACAACCAAGATTACTTTATCCAGCAAAGCTATCATTCAGAAGTGAAGGTCAGATAAAGAGCTTCACAGATAAGGAAAAGCTAAAGGAGTTCACCACCGCCAAACCAGTACTATACGAAATGCTGAAAGGTATCCTTTAAGAAGAGGAAGAAGAAGAAAAAGGTAAAGATACAAATTATGAGCAACAAACATGCATCTATCAACAAATGAATCTAAGAATCAAGTGAATAAATAACCTGATGTACAGAATGAACTGGTGATTATAATAGAATCAGGGACATAGAAAGGGAATAGACTGACTATTCTTGGGGGGAAAAGGGGTGTGGGAGATGCGTGAAGTGACTGGACAAAAATCATGCACCTATGGATGAACACAGTGGGTGGGGAGTGAGGGTGGAGGGTGGGGTGGGAGCTGGAAGGAGGGGAGTTATGGGGGGAAAAAAGAGGAACAAATGTAATAATCTGAACAATAAAGATTTTTAAAAAAAATGAATAAACTTTCGTGTAGTCTCAACTCTAAACTTATTCTTGTTGCACCCTGTATTTACATATTAAAATGTGGGACTCTATGACTATCTTATATTTATTTTTAATAGTTTAGATCCTTCCAGGCTACTGTGGGGGCCCTGGAGTTTGGGGGCCACTTCTCTCTGGGGGGCCCTTCTAGCGCCTGGGGCAGCGGGGGCCACAGGGCCATCGGGAAGGGGCTCCAAGGCCGTGGGGACCTGCGGGGCCTGGTCTCTGCGTCTCCCCACAGGGCACTCAGAGGCTCCTGCGGGAGGACCCCTCCCCTGACCACTGCCTTCTATGGGATCACGTGACACTGGGCCCAGCGAGGAGGTGACACAGGGACTGGAGGTGAGGCTCACTCAGGGCAGACACAGGTGAGTGCAGGACTCTGCCTGCTGCTGGCCTTGGGCTCACGCTGCACTTGTGACCGCGGCTTGGGCCTCACGTGTCTGGGTCCAACTGGGGTGGTGGGGGTGGCAGGAGGCATCCTCCAGCTTGTGCCCCCTCCAGTGCTGGTACCCAGGGCGGCCACGCCTCCCTCTGCAGCCCCAGAGCAGGGCACCTTCCTGCTGAGGGAGCCCAGACCGTGAGGCAGTGCCCGAGGGCCCCCACTCCCTGCCGTCCCTTGTCTGTGCTGGGAGCTCCAACGCCCGGCGCTTGGTCTGCCCTCAGTCCTGCCAGGGAAGCGTGATCCTCGCCTGATGGGCTTGCCCTTCTCATCCACTCACTGGCCTCCTGTCACCTTCTCACAGTGACAGCGCGTGGGAGGCGAAGCGCAGGTGACAATGAAAGGGAACAATGTAGGAATACAGCGATTATGGCCCAAGGAGTTCAAGGTGCAGCCTGCGTGGAAGAAGGGCTCCAGATGTAAGCTGTGCCCTCTGGGTGGTAAAGACCACATCAGCATGAAGCTGACGACTGTCCTCATGCTCCTGCCTAGACGGGAAGACTTGCTCCGTTGGTGCAGGGACAGCCTTTTGGGGTCCCCGGAAGCTGCGTTCACGGGCAACCTGTGGGTCACACACAATCAGGGGCGACGAGGTCACCAGCCATCAGTGGGTGGCACTGGGCACAGCAGAGGCAGGAGCGGTTTCTCACCATAGAAACCTGTTTGAGAGATCCATGTCACTGTGAGCTACAGCAGCGTGGCTGCCGCGCCCTTGTGGTGAGAGACGTGGAATTAGCCAGCGCGTTTGTCGATCAAGAACACGAGAAGACGTTTCCTGGGTCGGAACAGGAGCCGGTGCCTGGAGCCACCAGGGCCCTTCTGAGCTGCTTACACAGCGAGCGAACCCGTGAGCACCTCGTTTCCGCCCAGCGTTCTGAAGTCCTCGATGAAACCTGCCCCTCGCCCGGCCCACCACTCCTCCTGACAAGTGTTCACATAGCCAGGGACCCACACACAGCATCTGCGGGGGCCTGCACCCCTAGAAGGAGCTCCGCGGAGGACGCCATGGCAGCCTCCGCCCCGGGCGCCTGGGAGCAGGGACAAGGCTAACCTGATTACACAGGGAGTGTGACCTTGATGCCCAAGGTCGCTGGCCCGGAAGAAAGAATCCCGGGTTCCGGTCTGGGTTTACTTCTTGCTGGCTGAGTGGCCTTTCGTGGGTGAGTGTGACATTACAAATTCTCAGATTCCTCTTGCAAATGGAGCCAACAGTGTGTGCCCTACTTACCACAGAGGGTTATTGTACTGATCAAAGAAACCCATGTTTGTGAACGGGCTTGGTAAACTGTGACGTGATTGGAAATAGGTATTTTGCAATACCAAGTGTCTTTAAAAACCTTGTCTATAAGGGCAAGATTTTACCCTTAAAGGTATTTAATAACAATCACATGTGGTTTATTTTATTCCTTTTTATCCTCACCTGAAGATATGTTTACTAATTTGAGAGAGGGAGGGAGGGAGACCGAGAGGGAGAGAGAGAAACATCGATGTGAGAGAGAAACATCAATCTATTGCCTCCCGTACCCACACCAACCAGGGATTGAACCTGCCACCCGGGTAGGGGCCCTGGCTGGGAATTGAACCCGCACCCGTTTGGTGTACAGTATGACAGTGCAACCCACGGAGCCACTCAGCCGGGGCTATTTTATCCTTGTTACACAGTGAAAAATAGTCTCTCCAAGGTCACCGTTTCCTTTCAGTGGTTCTGAGCAGCATCACTTAGGCCTCTTCGTGTAATGGAACCAGGAAAAATTACATGAAAATCATTAAAAAGCCATTTCCCCTCCGGGGCTGTCTGATCTGGCTTCCAAGTCACAGACAATCTCGCTCGCTGCCCTTAAAGCTCAGGCTTAGGTGGAAGCCCCCCTCCCCCTCACCCCCAGGACACCTGTGTGATGATGAATAATTCTTGACATTTCAGAACTAAAAGCTTCGGCCTCCACTCGCCGTGACTTCAAAGGGTGGCCCCTCTGGGGAGTAAGTGCCAAGGGGCCGAGGGGTCACGTCTCCTGCCTCGGACACTCAGTTCCCTTCAGCCAGGGCTCCTGACCCCGCAGAGGGCGGAGACAAAGACTGCGGCCTGAATAGAAGGTCAAGTGGAGGAAAGGGTGGCTGTTTCCGGGACGCGGCTGAGTAACACACCCTCCCCGCGCCTCTGTCTCTAGTTCATCACAGGGCCTCGCTGCAGAGGTTTGCAGAGGTGACGCCCACGGGTGTGTCTCTTTCCATCCACGCTAGGGCGAGGGTCGTCCCCCCTCTAACCGTGACCTCCAGAGGGGAAGTCCTGGTGCCTGGGTCCCGGAGATCCTAACTGACCACCCCCAAATCCTTGCATCTTGTAGAATCGCACGCAATCCAGTCGGGGGAAGGAGGGGGGACGACCCTCACTATGTACCCAATACGTAGAAACAAACACAGGGAGGCAGCCAAAATGCAGAGGCAAAGGAACATGTCACACATGAAAGAACACGAGAAATCTCCAGAAAAAGACCTAAGTGAAATGGAAGCAAACAAACTACTAGGTGCGGAGTTCAAACCAGTGGTTATAAGGCTGCTCAAGGATCTTAAGGGACTTCGTGGGAATTTCAAGGGTCTCGGTGAGAATTTCAAGGACGTGGAAGAGGGCCGTCAGAAACGAAGCATACACTGACGGGAATAGAGAATAACTCCCAAAGAAGCGCAGGTTCAGTTTGTTCCTCGTCTAGAAGCGATGTCCCCGGCACACGCCTGAGCAGGTCAGAGCCTGGAACTCCTTCTCCGCTCCTTCGCCCGCTACTTCCCGATGGCGGCGGCTGCTTTTCTTCCCGGAGCCTCTGAGTCCGTCTGTGTCTCTGCCTCACGCTCCATCCCCGAGGGCAGCGCCGCGCCCTCCCACCCGGCTCACGGCGACCCCTCAGACCTGGTCAGCTCACCGTCTCAGCAGCCCCCAAACCACTGTCCATGTGGAGAGTAGGCTGTTTCCTTTCACAGGGATCTGAATCTGTCATGGCCGGCGTTCAGTCTCCATGGTTCTCTAGTTCTCTGCGGTCCTTCCAACAGATCCAGCATCTTTTTTTTTTTTTTAATATTTTATTGATTTTTTACAGAGAGGAAGAGAGGGATAGAGAGTTAGAAACATCGATCAGCTGCCTCCTGCACACTCCCTACTGGGGATGTGCCTGCAACCAAGGTACATGCCCTTGACCAGAATAGAACCTGGGACCCTTGAGTCCGCAGGCCGACGCTCTATCCACTGAGCCACACCGGTTAGGGCAGATCCAGCATCTTAACTTGGGATGAAAAACCCTCCTGGCAAAGCCCCATGTGCCCCGCCCCCAGCCACCGCCCACACAGAATGGAATGCAGGGACCCACCGAGTGGCTTCCATCGCCTACAGGGCACAGCTTTCTCCTGCCCGGACACTGCACGTGCCCCTTCCCTGGCCTTCCACGCCCTCCCTGAACCCGTGCCAGCTACTCTCTGTCCTTCCTTCCAGAAGGTTCCGGGCTGCTATGCACAGATACCCAGCCCTTCCCTAAGCTGCACAGCAGAGGGCAGGACCACGTTAAAAAATAATAATAATAAACCCCGAGTCTGAATCACATCCTCCAAGGGCGAGACCGGCCCATGGCCGTTTCACTGCCCGCCTGGCAGCCCCGCACCGGGGCGCTCTGTTGGGGAGACGGGGGGGCCTGGAGCAGGGCTGTGTTCCGGGGTTATTTTCAACAGCCGCCTTCAGGGTGCATGGCGGTCCTGACTCTCATTTAGTCTGCAATGCGCCACAAAAGCACAGGTTAGACGCCTAGAACGTGCTAGAAGGCAGTGAATAACACGCTGTGAGGACAGGACAGACCCGGCAGGGAGGGAGCATTCCCGCAGGTCAACTGCCAACTGGGTGACACTTACCGTAGTTTTGCCTCTATTCTGAGTTGTACATCAGTCAGGGCGCACACAAGTGAGAATCGTGGGGAAAAAGTGCCAAGTGAGGGCTGTGCCCCAGTGGCCCCTCACCAGGGAGGTCTGGGGAGTCCTTGGCCCAGACTGGGGCTGAGGGGGGTGGGGTGGGGGCGCTCCGTCCCCCCAGAGCTGTCGCGATGGCGGTGGCTGTGTGTGCACCGCTCAGCGCTGTCAGGCTGCACGGAGCACGGGGTTCTGCACACGAGGAAGAGGCGGGCGGTTTGATGTCATGGAAGTAGAAACCCCTCCTTCGCGGCCAGGCCTTCCTTCCTGGGCACCTCCTCGGCCCCTTCCCGCAGCTGTGGCAGTCACTGGAGCGGATGGCACCTTCTCCCACCACCCCCTGAGCCCTGAAGGGAGCAGAGCAGGCCCACAGCACCCCCACTGGACCCCACAGCACACCCACTGGACGCCACGGCACCTTCTCTGTGACACCCCCACCTACCCCCCCATGGATCGGGACCTCCAAGCCTGTTCTGCCTTTACTTTCCAGACAGTGAGATGCTGGCCAACGTGGAACCGCAGACCAAACTGGGAAACCCTTAGCTCTGACCCCTGAGCCAGTCCCAGATGCTGTCAGTCCTCTGAGACCCACCACCACACACAGCCATGGCGCCACCTGCAAAGCGTGTGAAGGATGACACGTGCTCGGCCATGGGGCTCAGATTCTGGGAGGGGGACGGGGTAACTTTAGAAGCACAGACAGTGTGCTTTCCGCGTGCATTGGGGAAGGTGGGGCCGTCTTCACATGGGAAGGGCAGCTCTGGAGTGTTTCCTGACCACCGTGCACTTCACTTTAAAATGTGAAAAGGGAGGCGTACGAAGTAGGGAAGATAGTAAGTGTGGAGGATCACCTCAAATCCAGGAGGGATGGGCCCTGGCAAACGAGAGGGGCTCCAGCACCTTCCAGACTGTGGCTGCGGAAGCGGCTGCCTCTGGTCTCAGAAATCGCCCTCCTGAGGAGAATTCCGGCAAACCCAGCCCAGAGCCTGCGCCTCGCGCCCCTGCAGGAATGTGGGGGTCGCCCCCAACCTGCTCACCCACCTTGTGCTGTCTAAACTGACCAGTTCGTGCAGCCTTCAGCCCAAACCTCACTCCACGGGTGGAGGACAGAGACGTACGTGCATGGACTGAGGGGGCAGGGTCCGTGCTCCTGGTCCTGAGACAGGGCCCCGCCTCCCCCCGCCCAGACTCAGCTCTGCTCTTAAACCATCATAAGGAGGCAGGAAGGGAGATGGGCAGGGAGGGGGATGGGAGTGTCTCTCAGAGGCCGGTGGAGCCTGATGCCAGGGCGTCAGCCTTGAAGTCCTCCCCGCCACTCACCAGGCCCCTCTGTCCTCACCCGAGAGTTCAGCTTCCCCAGGGCAGCGGGGAGTACACGGTGACCCCAAACCCCAGTCCTTACACCACGGTCAGGCCTCTTACTTGTTTAATGGTTTTGGGAATCTACTGAATATTTTCACTTCAGCATTGTTCTAGGCAAGCATATCCATAAGGATATAACCATTATATTTTTTCTAGGCCACATTAAGCTAAATACATGGCATTTTAGTTGTAAAATGCTCAGCAGCATCCCACCCCAAACTCACCCGCGGGCCCCTCAGAGCACCCGGGCCAGTGGATGGGGCCCAGGCGTCCATGCTGGGCAGACCCCACTTCACCTCCACGACCTCACTGCGATTCCCCTCCACCTGGGGGTGCAGGGGAGCCACAGCCCCATGGCTCCCCAAACCGTAACCTGTGAGATGCTTTCTAACTGTCCAAGGCTCCTATAGCCACTGTCTCTCTGGAAATCTGAAGTAACTTAAATATATTTGCCAGTGAATTCCAACGGGCTAGGCCGGGATTTCATTTGATAAGGGACTATGGGGCGTAGTTCATAATAACGCCAACGTTGGCGGTGGAATAAAATGACCTGTGTGGTTCTCTGCATCTGGGACACTCCAGTAAAAGTTTATAATGAGAAGAGAGAACTCCCAGG
This sequence comes from Myotis yumanensis, assembly GCF_028538775.1. Taxonomy (NCBI): domain Eukaryota; kingdom Metazoa; phylum Chordata; class Mammalia; order Chiroptera; family Vespertilionidae; genus Myotis; species Myotis yumanensis. The sequence goes on from NW_027223756.1 coordinate 107,206,251, forward strand.
AGATTTCATTCCAATAAACTTGGTGGTGGGTAGACTGAGTTAGAGACAGGCTATTTTTAGGGAAAGAATGGGCAATGGGCGCGGAGTAGGTATTCAGGTGGAATGAAGAAAGGCCCTGACAGCTGACCTGGGCCTCTCCATGCAAAGGGCTGTTTTTCAGGCCTAAGTCTCTTAGCCCCGCTGGCGTGACTCAGTGGGTGAGTGTCGATCTATGAACCAGGAGGTCACAGTTCAATTCCCAGTCTGGGCACAGGCCCAGGTTGAGGGCTCGATCCCCAGTGTGAGTCATGTAGGAGGCAGGCAATCAATGATTTTCTCTCATCATTCATGTTTCTCTCTCTCCCCCTCTCCCTTCCTCTCTGGAATCAATAAAACTATACTTTTTCAAAAGGAGTCCCTTACTCTGCACCACAATACAAATGGATTAGAGTCAAAAGAAAAAATGATGACAATCACCCTTCCTTCAGAGATCTAAATTGGCTATTTTCCCCCACTGATTTGAATGGGGATTATAGTTGTTTTTTTTTTTATTATAGTGTTCACCCTTTGTCATATAACTTGTTTCTTTTCCTTTTGGCTTCAAGTAAATATTTGTTTTGGTAACATTATATCATCAGGGTCACAGGCATTTTAAATGTAGCTATTCTTTTCAAACAGTTGGACAATAAAAGCACTTTTCATCTCAGAAATGTCCGATGCAGATGGAGAGCGGAAGCTGTACCTCAGATAACAGAGTAGGCGGCACTAGCTATTGAGTAGACAGAAGGTCTGTGATGAAGAGTATAATGAAGTCCCTAAAACAGACGTAAAAGCTGCAAGGAACAAAGGGCACATTCACAAAGGTTTCATCGGAGACAGAAGCGCTCATCTAGAGAAGACTGCTTTTAAAGTTTGCTTACATTTTTAAGTGGCTCACGTTATGGAGACTAAAATACATTATGACAAAACGCCATAACCGCTGGAAATGAATAAAACGAGGGTGGGTGCTGCCCTGGGTCCTGCTGGTAAGGGTGGCGGCTGGTAGGGCCCTGGGATCACCAGTGAATCCACGGGGCTCCCACCTCCAGTTCTGCCCACGAGCCAAGCCGACTGAGACCTTCCGTCCGCCTTCCGACCCAGCTCCCATCCCAGGTGAGCACACAGCTTCAGCAATGGGAAGAACACCTGAGACCTCCCGCCGGAAATGTCAGGAATTTCGTAATCCGGAGACAGGAAGTGTTCGACAAGAGACCTTATTATATAACCCTGGGAAGCAGTGGTTCCACCTGGCTTCTGTCCTTGCCACCTGTTCCACGCAGTCTCATCTCCAATGAGTGTTGCACATGTTCTGGAACTGCTGGGCTTCTGCTGGGCCGTGTGGCTCAGTTGTCTCTGAATACAAAGGGAGAATAATGGGGATTAAATAAGGAAACGTGAATTGATCCGCAATAAATACTTTACCACTTCGAATGCAAGGCACGGCACTTGACGCACCATCAGTGTGTGGGGATAGAGATACCTCCCTTGAAGGAGCCTACAGATTTGTTGGCAAGAAAAGATATGAATGCCACTCACACAACATGGAGCATGAAATCACTCAGTAGCAATGTCCTAAGCTGTTCAGCGAAGAAAATAATGACTACTGTAACCAATATATCCAACTGCATACTTGAGAGCTCTCCAAAGTTTCAAAAACAAGACAATTCAACGTGTCTAAGAGAAGAATCCCATACTCTCCTCCAGCGTCTTTGGTCCCGGTACTGACACCTGCATCTACCTTTGTGTTACCGAGGGACCTGGGGTCCCCCCGAGTCACCCTCTCCCAGGCCACGGAGCAGCAAACCTCCACGTGAACATCCTAACCGCTCACACCTCTGCAGTCTCTCTCATTCCTCCCATCCTGATTTGGACGTGTGTCTCTCTTTACGAATGTCTGGCTTCCCCAGTAGACATTAAGCTCCACCCACCAGGGACCCCTTTAATTCTGGCCACTGTCCTCAGACGCTAGCAGGACCGCTGGTACGGAACAGGCCCTGGGCACATGGAGTGAGTGCATGAATGGGCAGACCCAGGGAGAGGCAGGCTCTAGTAGGATTCACTTTCACTCTGAACGCCAAGCAGTCAGTAACACAGTCATTCCATGGTTTTTGCAAACTTATGTTCACGTCAAAACCTGCACACACATGTCTAAAGCAGCTTGATTTGTTCAATGGCTTATATTTTTTCAGTTGAAAGGAATAGAAAGAGAGGACATGTGGTGGCTTGAGCAAGATTGAACTGAGAGCCATGCCTGTTTGAGCATCCCAGACCATTTTCCTCCGTGCAGCCTCCCAGCAAAGCTCCACCCAGGGCTGGTTTCTCCTCGGCTCGGAGCCTCCACTCTTCAGAGGAGGCTCATTCTTAAGTCACGGTGGCGCTTGATGTGCAGGCAACCGCCTCGGCACTCCTCCTGAGCCCAGCAAGAAAGTCAAAGCTCTTCTCTTCCCAAGTTGGCAAAGATGCCCTGGGCCTGGCCCTCATTGGCCAGAACTGGGTCACGTGCCTATGCCTAAGGCAGTCGCTGCAGCTTACACTAATCACAGAACATCCCTGGAGCTGGAAGTCCAGACAATCCCCATCAGACGACCTCGTCTACCTCAGAGAAGGAGTGTGTTCCCAGAGGAATACTTTGCCACGAAAAGGATGAATGTTCTCAGTCGGGGAATTAAATAAGACAGCCAACCACAGACACCTTCTGGTTACTGCTGTCACCAGGGCAGGTGAACACTGATGTCTACAGAGCAGCGTGTAGGCATAGGGTGCTCCGATTGGAGCCAGAGAACTATAGCACCCACCACGGCCCTGCCCTGGTGAGAGCGGGGCAGGCGCTCACGTACAGAAAATATTAGAACAAATAAAACAAAACCCCAAACCTACATGGATGGGCCTCAGAACAAGCCAGGAAGCCTCATTGGGCGAGACGGGAGGCCAGAGCCACATGATGCAGGAGCATGCGCTTCTTTACCCACCACGGATGGCGTTACTGGGGACTGACCGCAAATTTGATGACCGCTTGAAAAAGACGCCCCACATATGCATCTAGTTATGGGTATTCAGATGCTGGGACCCAGGGTGGGCAAAGCCCACCACTCCTCACTTTTGCAGAAATGTGCATGTGTATGCGAGGTCCACAAAAGCATGAAAGCAACAGGGGCTAAGACAACAGAGCATAGGGCGGGACTCAGTGTCAGGGACGTGCTACCGGCCACAAGTGCCCGAAGTCCCGGGAGCGACCAGTGGCGGCCAAGCTCTTCAGGGACAACGGCAGACAATCGTATTTTGCCCTTCACATCAGAGAATCGTTCAAATGTGTGCTTTTACTTGCTTTTCTCCCCCCAGCAAATAGGAACATCTTGGAAGTGATTCAGTCCCATTTGTTAGCCTGACTCTTTGTGATGTGGGCATGTACTGATGGAGGACCCGCCAAGGGGAAGGTTGTTCCATGTAACCATGGAAACACAAAGCTTTAATCAGTTTCTGGACAATCTTAGGAGCTAGCATTTCTCCTACCGAATTTTGAAAGCCTCAATGAAATTCCATTCTCAGAGGAGAATCCTTGCTACTATAAGGCCAGACCCCATAGGAGAGTAGCACCCTCCCTCCTTCACCCAGGGGATGAGAGGGAGAGGAGGTGTGCAGAGGGTCAGGGGTGATGAGGGAGAGGAGGTGTGCAGAGGGTCAGGGGTGATAAGGGAGAGGAGGTGTGCAGAGGGTCAGGGGATGAGAGGGAGAGGAGGTGTGCAGAGGGTCAGGGGGTGAGAGGGAGAGGAGGTGTGCAGAGGGTCAGGGGGTGAGAGGGAGAGGAGGTGTGCAGAGGGTCAGGGGTGATAAGGGAGAGGAGGTGTGCAGAGGGTCAGGGGATGAGAGGGAGAGGAGGTGTGCAGAGGGTCAGGGGGTGAGAGGGAGAGGTGATGTGCAGAGGGTCAGGGGGTGAGAGGGAGAAGAGGTGTGCAGAGGGTCAAGGGGCTGAGAGGGAGAGGTGATGTGCAGAGGGTCAGGGGGTGAGAGGGAGAGGAGGTGTGCAGAGGGTCAGGGGGTGAGAGGGAGAGGAGGTGTGCAGAGGGTCAGGGGGTGAGAGGGAGAGGAGGTGTGCAGAGGGTCAGGGGGTGAGAGGGAGAGGAGGTGTGCAGAGGGTCAGGGGGTGAGAGGGAGAGGAGGTGTGCAGAGGGTCAGGGGTGATAAGGGAGAGGAGGTGTGCAGAGGGTCAGGGGGTGAGAGGGAGAGGTGATGTGCAGAGGGTCAGGGGGTGAGAGGGAGAGGAGGTGTGCAGAGGGTCAGGGGGTGAGAGGGAGAGGAGGTGTGCAGAGGGTCAGGGGGTGAGAGGGAGAGGAGGTGTGCAGAGGGTCAGGGGGTGAGAGGGAGAGGAGGTGTGCAGAGGGTCAGGGGGTGAGAGGGAGAGGTGATGTGCAGAGGGTCAGGGGGTGAGAGGGAGAGGAGGTGTGCAGAGGGTCAGGGGGTGATGAGGGAGAGGAGGTGTGCAGAGGGTCAGGGGTGATGAGGGAGAGGAGATGTGCAGAGGGTCAGGAGGTGAGAGGGAGAGGAGGTGTGCAGGGACCCAGGAGGGAAAGGTGATTTGATTCTTGGAATCCTCTACTCTACTGTTGAATCCCTGTAAATTATTCTGTATTTCAGTTAGTGTATGTTTCACTTCTGACAACCCTTGTTCATGTATTTGAAATTCTCACTAAGTCTCTTGAAGCTCTCATTAAGATCCCTGAACATCCTTATAACCATTGTTTTGAAGTCTGTGTCTAGTAGTTTGTTTGATTCCATTTCACTTAGGTCTTTTCCGGAGATTTCTCTTGTTCTTTCATTTGTGACATGTTTCTTTGTCTCTGCATTTTGGCTGTTTCCCTGTGTTTGTTTCTATGTATTAGGTAGAGCTGCTATGTCTCCTGGAATTTGGTAGAGTGGCCTTGTGTAGTAGGTGTCCTGAAGGGCCCAGTGGCTCAGCCTCCCCAGTCACCTGAGCTGGGCACTCTTGGTGGACCTGTGTGGGCTGTGTGCGCCGTCTTGTAGTTGAGCCTTGATTACTGTTGGTGTCACTGGGACAAATTCATCTCCAGGCCAATTGGCTGTGAGGACCAGCTGCGACTACAGTGGGGAGCTGCTATGCAAGAGACACCCTTATGGGGCAGGGCTTGTTTCAATGGGGCTTTGGTGCTCACTGAGCCTGCCCCCTTGAGTGTGTCGCTTGTGGATGGGAAGAGTTGTAATCTGATATGGTCTGAAGCTGCCCACCAGATGCACTGGCTCTGGGGCCTCCCAGGAGGTGCAAAGTCAGCCACTGCCTGAGGCCACGTGGCAGGAGCTACAGAGAGATCTGCAGATGGCTGCTACTTGTGTTGGGGTAGGGCGTGCCCCGGGGAGGCCCAGCTGTGAAGCAAGGCAGGGTGGTACTAATGTTGGGTCTTGGGCTTTTTACTGATAGGTTTGGGGCACGCTGATGCCAACTGCTACTTGTTTGAGAGATTTTAGACAAGTCTGAGACTGAGAAAGGACAGGCCATTTGTGCTGTGCCAGCTCAGCCAAGGGTTTGTTTGGTGAGCCTGAGGAGGAGCAGTGGAGAATTAAAGAAAAGACACAAAGAGAATATAGTTGGGGCTCACTGGATCTCCTGTGCCTGGATGAGGCCACAGAGAAGGATCCAGCCGGCAAGCTGAGGCTTTATTTTATAGTCAGAGGAAAACAAGGTAGTGGTCAACATAGTTACAGTGTTCTTGTGAGTTTCCCTTGTTTTGGCAGCACTTGCTGCACCTCCCACAGCCCATTAGCTACCCAGATAAGATCTAGGGAGAGTCGTAAGGTCAAGCCTAATTATGCTAAGAGGACTCTGCCCTCTAAGCTGGGACTCGTTTGTGGCTCTGCCACAGGTCAATCCAGGCTTAACTCTAGAGCCGCTCCCTATAGCCATTCATATGAAAAAGCTGCTTGCAAACAGCTTGGGTGGGGCCAAAACTGGATGGGGCAGGATCTCAGGGAATCACCAGGGGGGGCGTGAACAGTGTGAATCAAGCTGATAGATATTCAGATATTGCACCTGCCTGTCAACTCAACACAGGAACAATGACCCATGTGAGCACCCCAGCCTGGGAGAAAGCTGCCCCTGAGTTCTTGCTCTAATGCCAGACCATCCAGCTCCTCCAGGCATGTCCCTGGCTCCCCCTGAGCTGTCGTCCCAGTTTTGTAGCTCAGAGGGAGTGAAGCCATGTAAGTTCATGTGCTGGCCCTTTATGAGGAACACGTGGGTCTCCAGCAGCCTCTGTGTCACTCAGTCACAATCCCCACTGGTTTTTACAGACTGAAGTTATGGGGACTTCTCTTCCCAGCTCTGGAATTCTGGGCTGGGGGGCCGGTGTGGGGCTGGGACCCCTTGCTCCTCACAGGAGGCCTCCACAGCTGAGATATCCCTCCTGATTTTTTTAAAAAAAGAAAGGCACATGTGGGTGTCAGACCAGCTCTTTCCACGCCTCTGCCCCTCCTCCCAGTCTCAATGCGCTTTCTTCTTCACCTCTCTAGTTGGAGGACTTCCATTCAGCCAGCTTTCAGGTGGTTCTGAACGATGGCTGTTCTGCGTTTTTGTTGTAATTTTTTTTTAATATATTTTATTGATTTTTGACAGAGAAGAAGGAAGAGGGACAGAGAGTTAGAAATATCGATGAGAGAGATCGATCAGCTGCCTCCTGCACACTCCCTACTGGGGATGTGCCTGCAACCAAGGTACATGCCCTTGACCGGAATCGAACCCGGGACCCTTGAGTCCACAGGCCGACGCTCCATCCACTGAGCCAAACCGTTCCGGCTTTGTTGTAATTTTGATGTGTTTGTGGGAGGCGGCGAGCACCAGTGTTCACCTACGCCGCTATCTTGGTTCTCTCCAGTGCAGCCGTGTTAGATATTCTCACAAAAGCCACCCTCCAATGAAGTACATCTCATAACTTTCCTGCTCTCTCACAGAACCTTCAAAATAGTATCCTGCAGTTTACCCCATCAACTTGGCATTTTCCTTAAGGTGTCTCAGCGCGTGGATCTTTCAGGCATATTGTGCCTTGAGCGGGGAATTCTTTGTGGAGTCACGTGTTCAACTTGTTGAAACGTCAAGGGGAGACACCAAAGGGGTCTCTCACAACACTGTTCCTCTACCATCCCTACTTTTATTACAAACACCCAGATGCAGAAAAGCAAGACCAACGCAGACCTCCATCGGGGAGACGCTTTTGTGCGCCAGCAATGGACCATAACCACGGCAGGTCACAAGATAATTCTTATTGCAATGTCTCAGCATCTGAACATAATAAGGCTGCATTTTATTTTATTTCTTTAAATATATTTTATTGATTTTTTACAGAGAGGAAGGGAGAGGAATAGTTAGAAACATCGATGAGAGAGAAACATCGATCAGCTGCCTCCTGCACACCCCCTACTGGGGATGTGCCAGCAACCAAGGTACATGCCCATGACCGGAATCGAACCTGGGACCTTTCAGTCCGCAGGCCGACGCTCTATCCACTGAGCCAAACCGGTCAGGGCGAGGCTGCATTTTAAAGTATAAATTATTTTACAGGCATTGATATTTTAGTTTTTGCACATTTTATACATTCTAGCTTTATCATGGTCTTGAGGCTTTAGAAATGACGATTACCAAAGTTATGAGTATGCACTTGCTTCCAACATCATCCGTTAGCTTTGTTCAAAGCTACATCCTATACTCTGGACTGGACTTGACAATGTCTAGAGCTAACACTTTGGCAGGTGAAAATTTAGCATATAAACGTCATTCAACAAATTTATACTGGATGGATGGGTAGGTAGATGGGATTAAAATGTGCATGGCTCCCTCCCTGGGTGGCTCATTGACCGGAATGTCGTCTCATACATCAGAAAGTTCGATCAATGTTTCTCTCTCACACATCCATGTTTTCTTTTCTCTCTCTCTCTCTAAAATCAATAAAAACATATCCTTGGGTGAGGATTTAAAAATTATAGTTAATTAACTTTTTTTAAAAAATGTGCATGGCCCCATTGTAAAAGGAATTCAGCTGATTGCACAGTAAGATGGCCAGGGTTGCCCAGGGGGTAGGTGGCTGTTTTGATTACTGTTGTCTGGTAATAATACAGTTTGAAGTCAGGAAGCATGCTGTGGCCACCTTTGTTCTTTCTCAAGGTTGCTTTGGCTATTTGGGATCCTTTTTGTTCCATACAATTTTTAGGAATGTGTGTTCTAATTCTGTAAAAAAAAAAAAATGTGCCATTGGAATTTTGATAGGGGTTCCATTGAATCTGTCTATTGCTTTAGGAAATATGGGCATTTTAACAATATTAATTCTTCCAATTAGTGGGCATGGACTATCTTTCCATTTATTTGTGTCTTCTTCAAATTCTTTCATCAGAGTACAAGTCTTTCACCTCCATGGTTAAATTTGTTCGTTGGTATTATTCTTTTCGATACAATTATAAATGGGATTTTTTTTTCTTAAATTCTCTTTTTTTTCTAGTTTATTGTCAGCATATAAAAATCCAACATATTTTTGTATAATAATTTTATACCCTGCAACTTTGCTGAATTCTTTCATTAGTTCTAACAGTTTTTGATGGTATCTTTAGGGTTTTCTACATATAAAATTATGTCTGCAAATGGTGACAATTTTACTTTTTACGTTTTAATTTGGATGCCTTTGTTTCTTTTTCCTGTCTAATTGCTCTGGTTAGGATTTTCAATATTATACTGAATGAAAGTGGTAAGAGCGGGCATCCTTGTCTTGCTTATCTTAAGGGGAATGTTTGCAGCTTTTCACTGCTGAGTATGATGTTAGCTGAGGGTTTGTCACATATGGCTGTTATTACGTTGAGGTATATTCCCTCTATACACACTTTGTTAAGAGTTTTTATTGTAAATGGATGTTGAATTTTGTCAGATGCTTTTTCTTTATGTGTTGAGATGATTCTATGATTTTTGTTAACGTGCTGTATCAGGTTGACTGACCTGTGGATGTTAAACCAGCCTTGCATTCCAGGAGTAAGTCCCTCTCGATCATGGTGTGTGATCCTTGCAATGCATGTGGAATTCAGTTTGCTAATGTTTTGTTGGGGATTTTGGCATCCATGGTCATCAGGGATGTTGGCCTATAATTCCTATTTCAGTGTCCTTGTCTGGTTTTTGTATCAGGGTAATGCTGGCCTCATAAAATATGTCTGGGAGTCTTTCCTCTTTTTCCATTTTGGGGAAAATTTGAAAAGGATGGGTGTTAAATCTTCTGTGGAAGTTTGGTAGAATTCACCTGTGAATTCCTCTAGTCCTAGACTTGAGTCTGTTGAGAGGTTTTTGATGACTGTTCCAATCTCCTTACTGGTGATCAGTCTCTTTAGATTTTCTATTTTATCACGATTCAGTCATGGGAAATTGTGTGTTTCTAGGAATTTATTCATTTCTTCCAGATTTTTCGATTTGTTGCCATTTAATTGTTCAGACGTGTTTCACATAATCCTTTGTATTTCTTTGGGATAAGTTGTAACTTCTCTTTCATTTCTGATTTTATTTATTTGGTCCTCTCTCTTTTTTTCTTATTGAGTCTAGCTAAAGTTTCAACAATTTTGTTTATCTTTTCAAAGTGCCAGCTCTGAGCTTCAGCAATCTTTTCTATTGTCTTTTTGTCTGTTTCATTTACTTGTGTTTTGATCTTTATTATTTCCTTCCTTCTACTAATTTGGGGCTTTGTTCTTTTCTAGTTCCTTTAAGTGGATTTTTGTCAGCATCACTTTGCCTGCCACGCATGGCAACAAACACCCTTTGAAAATAAAGACCATATGGACGTAACGTAAATGATTTGGCCATTCCTGTGGCTGGGCACTCGGGTTTGTTTGTTTTTTTATTTTTGAGTTATTGTTTCTATTGATGAACAGGGGTGCGCATCATTTTTAGCTTTATTAAATATATTTAAAGAAGGTCTATTGATAATGCTTTTTTCCTTGAAAACCTTCCTGTAGCTACTAGAGATAGAAAGGAACATTTCGTAATTGTAAACTGGCCGCTCACCAAGAAAGACACGCGTCCTGTGTGCGGCACCTGTAACGTAGCCGCAGCCCATCAGCAGGCTGGCTGGCAGGTGGAGGAAGCCCGGGCTCGTGGAGGAAGAGGACACACGTGGAGCACAGCAGGAGACGGAGCGCACCTCTCCCAGCAACGGATGACCCACCCACGTGAGACGTGGGCACGAGCCAGAAAGGAGAGCCTGCGAGGGTGACGAGTGACGGGGGGAAGGTGACACCTGTCCGTCACCTGCGCTAGCTGGTCCATTTGATTATGAACTGGGACCCCTCAGCCTGTGACGCAGGAGATGGGACAGTGCCCAGCTCAGGCCAGGCAGTTTGGCCACATTATCACTGGTTGGTGTGGCACGTGGTCTCCCCTGGCGCCCAGTAGCTACAGGGGCTACATTTTGGCGGCTAGTAGTTCCTTGCTGCAGGTGGCATGGGCTCGCTCCAGAAACCCAGGGGGAGTGATTTCTACAAGCAATAGAAGGATAGCCCAGCTGGCGTGGCTCAGTGGTTGAGCGTCCACCTATGAACCAGGAGGTCATGGTTCACTTCCCCATCAGGGCACATGCCTGGGTTGCAGGCTTGATCCCCGGTTGGGGGTAAGCAGGAGGCAGTCAATTGATGATCCTCTCTCATCATTGATGTTTCTCTCCCTCTTCCTCTCCCTTCCTCTCTGGAATCAATAAAAATATATTTTTTAAAAAGCAGTAGAGGGATAAAGAGCCTTGTTTTGGTACTGGGACATCCCGTTGTCCCAGAGCCATTTGGTTGAAAGAGTTGCCTTTCCCACTGAATCGTGTTGCCACCTTGGCCATATACGTGTGTTTCTACTTCTGCTGTCTCTATCCTTGCGCATTTACAGGCCAATAACACGCTCTCTTGATCCTTGTCATTTATAATAAGTCTTTAAATAAGGCACATAGCCCTGCGACATGGCCCTTCTTTTTAAATTTGTTTGGGACTTAGAATAGCCGGAGGCGGCCTGGCGTGCCTGAGACTGGTGTCCTGACCCACAGGCGGGAAGGGAGGGGCGTTCTGCAGACACAGAGCACGTGTGGCCCCGTGATCCATCGTGAAGCAAAGGGCTTGCAGGTGTGCGACACACGTCCTTTCAGGGCTTCGTCTTTTTGCCCAAAGGCTGGCAAGATGAAGGCTCGGTGTTGCCCCCCCTCCCCCGCTCAAGCCCCCCTCCCGGATCCACAAGCCTTTTCCGTTCTCACTCCACGCACCCGATGAGGGGAAACCGGATGGAATGAAGAGAGAGAAAAGGGGGAAAGAGCAGATCCCAGGGTGGGAGACCAAGGGGCTGGAGAGACTCAGGGGAGGGAGAGAGGAGGCTGTCCCAGGGCCCCTTTGCGAAGGTGGGGACTCCCCGTGGCCTCACAGCCGCGCTCCCCCCTCAGGACTCGCTTCTCCCGCTGAGAGTAGGCGTTCCTCAGCGATGGACTGGACCTCCTCTTCCCAACTTTCACAGCAAAGAGCAAAGAGCCATGTCCGATGGGAAGGAACGGCTGCTGCTGCTTTAGTCTCTGAAGCGGCATTAACACAATGTGAGTGAGGAAGGAAGAGTTCTCCTGGCTGCCAGGAGTCTGGCGGGAAACTCTCAGATCCTTCCCTGATCGCTCAGGGCTCAGGCCCGGCTGCAGGTGGAAGTGCCCACCCTGGAAGGACGGGCCTCTAACCTCGCCGGCTCACGTGCTCTTCCCTGAGTCCCAGGGGGAGCGTGTGCCTCGCGCTTAGGAAAAGGCGCAGGAATTTGCTGATTGAGTGAAAATAACCAACATCACTCTCTCCCTGACGGCTTCGTGCGTTGGAGATAATCGTGGCTGCAGGTGCCCAGGCGTCGCAGGGCGCCCAGCATGAGGCCAGGACGAGGCCTTTCAGCACTCACCAGCCACCCACCCTCCCGGCCTCCGTGCACCGCACTGCGCCAGCGGGGCCACTTGGTTGCCCCGTGTCCTGCGGACGCCTTCCTGAAACCACACTCTTCCCCCTTTGCTTCCTGTCATTCATGCTCACGTCGCCACAGACAATGAAATGTCAATGGAGAAAGACGCCAGCGGCCCGTGTTCTCTGGTTCCCAGACCTCCCCGGGGGAACCCACGCGGGAACCTGCAGCTGTGCGGGCTGGGGCTCAGTGAGGAGGGAGGCAGAGGAGGAGCCGAGAAGTGGGAGTTGAGGTGAAGGGAGAGGTAGGTGAGGCCCAGAGTGGGGTGCCTGCCTGCCCCTTTCGCGGGGCCGTCATGGGCGCAGTGAATGCCATGGGCTCGGGGTTGATTCTCTCTCGTCTGCTACCTGCGCCAACAGCCCCTCCTGGAGGCAGAAGCCTTTCATCCTGCTGGTAAAGAGCGAAGGGCTCACAATGCAAACATTCAGGGTAGCCTGGCCTACGCTTGTCACCCTCAGAAGAGACTCCTTCTCCTTGCCAGTGGAGAACCCGTTACAATGTGAGCATGAGTGGGCAGTCAGGCAGGGCCGGGACCAGCCTCAGAAAGGGAGGGGGGCAGAGGGAGGCCTGAGGGCCAGGGGCTGGGACAGAGCTCAGAACACGGCCATCTGCTCGCAGCCGCTGTTCCCACAGGAAGGAGTGAGCGTGGGGGTTACGGGGTGCACTCATTTGCACAGCGGTGGTGACTGGTGGGACCACCAGAAGCTCAAGCCCAGCCCAGGCCAGACTGGCTCAGCAGATAGAGCATGGTCCTTCGAACTGCAGGGTCCCAGGTTCGATTCCCGTCCAGGCACGTACCTTGGTTGCAGGCTCCTCCCCACCCGGGCCCTGGTCAGGGAGTGTGCAGGAGGCAACTCATCGATGTGTTTCTCTCACATCGATGTTCCTTGCTGTCTTTCCCTCTCTCTTCCACTTTCTCTAAAATCAATGGGAAAACATCCTTGGGTGAGGATTAAAAAAAAGCAGCAGCAGCAACTCAAGCCCAGGTGTCTGCCTCTAAATCACTCACCTGCTGCCTGCTGCTCTCCGTCTTCCTCGGCATTATCATCATTGGGCAGACCTGGCCGCCAGCAGCGCCCCCCAGCTTCAAGTTCAAGGGGCCCTGGAATTACATACTCGACTCTTACTCAAGAAGGAAGATGCCATTTTTATTTTCTTATCCAGTTTCAACAACACAGAAAAGCCACGTCACGTTGCCTGGAGGGGAGACCACCAGCCACGCGTGTACGAGACTCTAAATCCACACGTATGATTCCAGGACGAGTCACTCATGTCTCAAAACTGTGCGTTCATGTTTAAGGTCCGATTTTTATGGGGAAATGACTTAAGGTGACTCCTTTTCATCAGTCTACCAGTGAGAGAAGTCTCTGGCCTCTGCTCACAGTCACTTCCCTTCCGATGATGGAGACGTGACATTAACGATGAGGGCGCTGTTGCCATGTGCACCACGGCCTGACCCTGACGCAGCTGCCCCGGCCCAGGACGCGAGGGGGCGGTCACCGGGGCCGCCGTGTCTTCTCAGGGAGGTCGCACAGCTTGACCTCGATGTGGCCGTGGCTGAACGCCTCGCCCTTGGTCTCCTCCACGGCGTCCTCCCTCCGGCCCAGCGCGGCTCGCCTCTGCGTCATGGCCGTCCCTGAGGGTCCACGCCGCCGCCATGCGGGGGACAGGGTTTCCCTCACCACACAGCAGCACATGGTATCCAGGAAGTTCTTTTTGAAGTTCTCGTTCATAAAGGCGTAAATGATGGGGTTGCAGATGGTGTTGGCGAATCCCAGGAATTGCACGACGGCAAAAGTCATCTTGATGGTGACCTCATCATGCTCCTCCTCGAAGCTGCCTGGAACAGAGGCACATTGAGAACGCACATTTGTCTTAATGACCCGAAAGTCTTTGTGTTCATGTTTAAGGTCAGATTTTTATGGGGAAATGACTTAAGACAGCAAGGAACCTCGGTTCACACTTGGGCGAGTGGTTGAAGGTGTGGAAACTGCTCCAGGTCGCTCTGGGGGGAGCAGGGGTGTCTGCAGAACGCAGCCCCGTGAGGGGCTTCATTCCCAGAGCAGCCAGGCTGACCACCACGCCGGGCCCAGCAGACGTGGGGCTCACGCATCCAACCGGACTGCAAGCTGCAGTTACCCTGGGAGCCGTGGTTGCTCCGCAAACGTTCCCTGTTACAGAAACGCGGTCATCGGAGAACCGCGCCACGTCGGAGGTCATGGGGAGACTTCCGGAGGGCGGGAATGCACGGGTTACTGAGTTCATGGGGCTCGGGGCAGGGCTCTCGCTGGGGACAGAGGCTGCCTCCTTTCCCGACACCTGTGTGACTCGGGGGCGCAGAAGGCACAGCATGGAGGGAGGGTGTCAGAGCGTTCCTGGCCCGTCTGTAATTATTAAAGACGTGGTTGCGCTCAGACAGAATTCTCTGCCATGGAATGGTCTAGTCCAGTGATCGGCAAACTCATTAGTCAACAGAGCCAAATATCAATAGTACAATGATTGAAATTTCTTTTGAGAGCCAAATTTTTTAAAGTTAAACTATATAGGTAGCTACATTGTTATTAACTTAATTAGGGTACTCCTAAGCTGGCCTTTGCTAAAAACGTCCTCAATCTGAGGGGTCAGCAAACGTACCCCCACTTCTTCTAACGCCACTTCTTCAAAATAGACTTGCGCAGGCCGAAAACCGACTTCTGCGCATGGGCCACGAAGTTTCAATCGCACTGTACATGCGCGCCCGCACATGGTATTTTGCGGAAGAGCCACACTCAAAGGGCCAAGAGCCTCATGTGGCTCGCGAGCTGCGGTTTGCCGACCACGGGTCTAGTCGCCTTGCAAACACGAAAGAAACCTATTCAACATTCGGTACTTGATTGGCCCCGCGCATAGCGACACATTTCCCAGGTGCGTTGTGCATTCCGGCGGGAGACGCAGCAGGGCCCCTCAGGGGAGGACCACACTCACTGTATTCCACCAGCATGTGCACGACGTGGAAAGGAGCCCAGCACGCCACGAAGAGGGCCACCACGGTCACCATCATGGCCACAGCCCGCTTCTTCTTCCTGGGCCCACGGGGACACAGTGTCTGTTAACCTCTCCCTGGGAAGCGTGTCGGATCGATAGCAGAGCTCTGAGCCCAGACCGCTAACCATCATTCCACCGACGTTAACAGAGTTAACGATCAGTTTAATATGGGCTGTTCGTCACCTTCCCGTCGCCATCACCCTCACCCCCACATCTCTCACATTATAAACACCCTCGGACGTGTGCGCAGAGGGGGCTGGCCTCCCGCGGGCTGCTGGGCACGGGTGATGTCATCAGTCTTCCCAGCAAGCCTTTGACGGGCGCAGAAACGGGGCCCCGCGAAGGTCAAGTAATCTGCAAGGTCAGACTGGCCAGTAAGGGATTTAAAGGAAGAAGGGCTCCTTGGGTTTAAGTTTAGGCAGCCTGACTTCCGTGCCTAAGCTCTTATCCTTTTACATTGAAGGCCACTCGCCCCTGTGATAGGAAAATATCAATATTTACGAAATATGGGCAGCCCTAAGGATATAATTAAAATGCAAACCTTTATTATATCTCTAAGTGACATCATTAACCAGGATTTCAAACTAGTTTTCTCCATGACTCCTGTAAAGGCGACAAGCAGGTGCAAGCAATCGGCTCATTCTCCTGGTGCCTTAAATCTATACAAGTTCGTAGTCATTGTTTCTCATTTCAACGTGGCAGCCCTTTCTTCCCAGGAGGGAGGGGCGCTGAGTCCCTGGAAGTTCCAAGCTGCTGATCATCTCCTGCACTGAGGGAGGATGGCTTCCTGCAAACTGGGCACCAGGGGGCGCTGCGCACGTGAAGAAATGCAAAAGTCTCCTCAAACCACTGGACTTCTCGCCAGGCTTTGTTTATTTTTGTTTTTAATGGCCATTCCGTGTCGATTGTAAAATGAACCATAAGTTGCATTTTAAATTTTCCCGCTAATGAATGCAATCAAAAAGCAATGCCCTTTGGTAAAGATAAAAGATATCAATAAAAATGAAAGAAAATAGCACGTTCTGGCTTCTCAAGGATGTTCCTAAGTATCATCTCACATATTTTAGCGTCGTGCCTGGGCAGGAGGGCCGGGGGACGGACTCCGTGCTCCCTGGGACCCGTGAGGAAGGCGGGGCGGGAGGAAGGAGACTTCCGGGCTGTGAGTGGCAGGCAGGGGAGTCCACAGCTCTCCCACCTCGTCCTGCTGACATACCGACGGAACAGACACTGTCTAAACCCCGAGGAAGCTTCCATCTGAGAGGGTGGATGTGGGGGCTGGTGAGCTTGCTCTTCCTTCCTGCCACACATGGACTCTCAAACGTGTACAGAGAGCTCATCCCTACACGCAAGGGACAAATGGCACTAACAAACACACCCCAGAATTCTGAGGTCCCCAGTAACCGCCCCGTCCAGCACAACTAATTAAAAACATTTGAGCCCAGCTGACGTGGCTCAGTGGTTGAACGTCCACCTATGAACCAGGAGGTCACGGTTCGATTCCCGGTCAGGCCACATGCCCGGGTTGCGGGCTCGATTCCCAGTTCAGGCCATGCAGGAGGCAGCCAACAAATAACATATATATATACACACACACACACACACACACACACATATATATATATCTTTAAATATATATATTTGAACCTGAGGAGAACTAAACCGACCTGACGATTTTTGACATCTCGTTTCCATGGATGGTTCGAAGCACCGAGCTGTCCCCCACTCTCTTGTGGACCCAGAGTTCGTAGCCGATCTTACTGTACAGGCTGAGCATCACCAGCAGCGGCAGGAGGAAGAGGATGACGAGGATGAAGGTGGTGTAGACCTTCTGGTGCACGGGGCTGGTCCACTCTTCCAAGCAGCAAACGTGCTGCTTTTCATAGAGGAAGTCGTACTTAACCTTTGGGATGAGAATGGCTGGGTGAGGAGAGCCAGCAGCCAGGGCTCACGGGGATGCAGACCCTGATGTGGTTACCATGGGGACATGCCTCGCACGACATACAATTTGATTGTCCTTTCATTCTGAACTGTGGGGTTTTTTTTCCCCCACGTCGCTGCTTAAATTCTTCGGCGTTTTAATACTTTCTTTTCTATTTTAAGTGGAATTGAGGTCCAAAGCCTGTTCGCTTTCTATCTCTCTCCACTCTTTTTTAATTTTAATTTTAATTTTTTTATCTCTCCACTCTTTACACTCTGGTCATAAGTTTTCAATGGGGTACAAGAACACTTCAATGACCGACATATGAATGAAAATACCAGTTACAATGTCACCCCAATAAATTCAATAAAACAAGAGATTCTGAGGTGAATGAGAAAGTGGGATCCAAACTGTTGCTGATCTAAAAATATTCAGACTCAGTGATAAGCCTTTGAGGGGTGTATTTTATAGAAAGTCAATGTCTGTTTATTAATACCATTTCTGACAGACTCATCTCATCGGTTCAGATGTATTTCTAGTAACAACATTAAGAAAAAGAGCAATGCTAATAAGAGACAAAGTAAACATTTAGCATGTATTCAAAAGTCATTTCTCTGGACAATAGGAATAAACGTTAGGAATTTATCAAAGCGACTGCCATTTTACCCACTCTGGCACTTTCCAGATGAAAGATACTTATGTCTTAGACTTCCTTCTGCCTCCATCCCCAGCAAATTTTATCTCCACTCTTCAATGCCATTTGAAAGCGGCGGGGGGAAGGGTTGTATACTCACCAAAGATAAACTTCACAGTCTGATCTAAGCGTTATTTACAGACACAACTAACTGGGAATGAAAACGCTCAGTGAAGAGTAAGTTAAAGATCCAGACTCCCCGGGAACAGGACATCAAAATGAAATCCACCTGACTCCATGCAGATGGCGCCAGCAGCACAGGTGACCAGCCCACAGGAACAGGTGTGCGCTGGCGGAATGACTAGTTGCTATGATGAGCACTGACCACCAGCCGACAGACATTCAACACAGGAGCTGCCCCCTGGTGGTCCGTGCACTCCCACAGGGGGAGCACCGCTCAGCCAGAAGCCGGGCTCACAGCTGGTGAGTGCACCTCCAGGGCAGCACTGAGGATGTCTGACTGACGGCTTAGGCCCACTCCCCACCTAAGCCGGCAGTCGGACATCCCCCGAGGGCTCCTGGACTGCGAGAGGGTGCAGGTTGGGCTGAAGGACCCCCCAACCCGAGTGCACAGATTTCATGCACCGGGCCTCTCGTTGTCCTATATGTCAGCCCTGGGAGGGAGCCTGCAAGAAGAAAGCAAAGGCGTCAGTGGTGCTTTACGGCACCAGGTGGCCGTGCCAGCCTCAGTCAGGCTCGCACACACTGGCTCTGATAGAATGTAGGCGCGAGAAGGAGGCCGTGGGATGCATATAAATATGTTTATTTGCTTTGAAGAATGAACTCATACTTTCTCCTGACAGAAAGCAAATCTGATTTGGCTGCTCTACCCGGCAGCAAGCACTGGCTTTGTCACTTGAATTATGTGTATTTTCTATAAACTAAATCAGTTCCGTAGATTTAAAATCTATTTGGAGCATGTGCTACAATAATTATATTTATTTTTGTTAATCCTCACCCAAGGACATCTTCCCATTGATTTTTAGGGAGAGTGGAAGAGGGAAGGGAAGACAGAGAGAAACATCCATGTGAGAGAAACACATTGTTAGTCTCCTGCACGCACCCCGACCAGGAGCCTGCAACCAAGTACATGCCCTTGACCAGAATCGAACCCGGGACCCCAGATCCCCCCAGAATCGGTCTGCAGGCCGATGCTCTATCCACTGAGATGAACTGGCTAGGGCTAAAATAATTGTATTCTAAAAGCAGACAAATCTCTTAGAGTTCTGTGGGCAGGAAATGGACCCCACGGTGGGAAGGTGGGAATGGGTTGGGCCGTTTCTGAATGGGGCCCCTCCTGCGGGTTTCTTGCCGGAGAACAGGCCTCGGAGAGGGTGCGGGTCACAGAGTGCCAGAGCCCATGCTCCCGGAGCAGCCACCGGAGCAGGAGCAGCAGCCGGAACATGGGCAGTCTTCTCTTGGAGACATCCGTGAAGTAAAGGCTCAGTCACAGGCCACAGTCACACTCAGGGGCACCTGCCCTTCTGTCCCCACTCTGCTCAGCAGCCCCAGGAGAGAGGGACAAGCGAGGAGGCGGAGAAGAAGGGGATGGGCACACCCCCTCCAGCGGGCTGGATGCTAGACCCACAGCAGCTCCCACTGGGGAGGGAGACGTTGCCGACCCACGAGGATTCGGGCTGATGGGGTCGTGACACCAAGCTGAACATGTTAGCGACAAACTAGCACTGTCCTGGCGGTGAGGTGACCGGAGGAACGGTCTTGTCTGAATGACCGGAGGAGCGCCAGGCCCAGGCCAGGCTTCGTCCTGCGTCCCACCAGGTAGCAGGGAATGGAAGGAGCCGGCCTCCTGCCCATGTGTTGGAGCCTCACTCACTCAGCATCCACTTAGGTCGAGAATCAAGCCGCATGCTCCCGGACAGAGACGTTCAGGAAAGCAAAACGGAGCCATTCTCTCACATCATCTACTAAATAAACTCCCAACAGGCTACAGGTTCCGTGCAAGGCCTAAGGGCTGAAAGCATAAACCTCCGAGAAGAAAGCAAGTAACTATCTGACGTCCGTCTGAGTGATATCTTTTTGGACACATCCCCTCAAGCAAGAGAACAGAATAGAAACCATCAAATGGAACTGCATCAGACTGAAAAGCTTTTGCTCAGCGAAGGACACCGCCAACGAAGTGAAAAGGCCGCCGACGGACTGGGAGGGCTTGTTCGCGAATGGTGTGCCCAATAAGGGGTTGGTCTACAGAACAGAGTAAACTCACACAACTCAATCACAAAAAAAATAACAATCCGGTCGAGAAATGGGCAGAGGACGTGAAAAGGCATTTCTCCAAAGAGGACATACAGGTGCCAGCAGACCTAGGCACTAATCAGCAGGGAAAGGCAAGTCAAACCCACAGTGAGATGCCACCTCACACCTGGCAGAGTGGCTACCCTCAGGAAGTCCACAGACACACGTGCTGGGGAGGATGTGGAGCGAAGGGAGCCCTCGTGCACTGCTGGGGGGAGTGCCGACGGGTGCAGCCACCGTGGGAAGCAGGATGGCGATTCCTCAAGCTACTAAAATAGAATTACCCTATGACCGAGCAATTGCATTTTTGATATTTACTCAAACACACACACACACACACACACACACACCAATGAGAATGCTGATTTATCTGCAGCCCTACATTCACTGCGGCATTCTCTACAATAGCCAAGGTAGGGAAGCAGCATAGGTGTCCATCGATAGATGAGTAGATAAAAAAGTTGAGGTAGCCTGGCCAGCGTGGCTAGGTGGTTGAGCATCAACCTATGAGCCAGGAGGCCACAGTTCGATTCCCAGTCAAGGCACATGCCCGGGTTGCGGGATCCATCTCCAGTAGGGAGCATGCAGTAGGCAGCCGATCAATTATTCTCTCTCATCATTGAGGTTTCTATCTCTCTCCCTCTCCCTTCCTCTGTGAAATCAATAAAGATATATTTTTTAAAAGAAGATGAGGTATATGTGTGCAATGGAGTACTACTCAGCCATAAAAAAGAATGAAATCTTGCCATCTGTGACAACATGGATGGATATAGAGGATATTATGCTAAGGGAAATAATACTAGGCAAAGACAAATACCATGTGATTTCGCGAATATGTGAGATCTAAAAACAAAACAAAACATAACCAGACTCATAGAAACAGAGACCACAGGGTGGTTACCAGAAGGGAGGGGAGAGTGGGGTGAGCAGGGGAAGGGGAACAGAGTCAACAATATTGTGATGAGTGCACAGGATGAAGATGACCCTAGAGTCAGGGGGTGATCACATTCTAGGGTCTAAAAATCCCTATGTTGTACACCTGAGACTAACATACCCACTATAAGATTGCATATCAACTTGATTAAAATTTTCAAAATAAAAATAAATAAATAACGCCAGGTTTTAAGTGGACCCTTGTCTGAGGCACATCTGACACCCTTGCTGGTGGACCTCGCATGCTGTGTTGATTTCAAAAGCACAGAAGGACGCACAGTTTGAACGTTGTCTTAGGGAGTCCTGGGTCCGACCCCCACCTGGGTTTGAAGACCACTGTCTGTGCTGGACACGCCCCCAGTGGGCGGGGACACTGGAAACCAGCAGGGCCCCGCCTGCTCTGTGACTCCCCAGGCAAAGCGGGGCCCAGCTGACCAAGAGGCTGGATAAGACAATCCCCCCACGTTTCCAATTCAAACTGCAATTTGTCACTGAATAGAAGACAGGTGAGAAAGGACTTAGGACAGAGAATCAACTAATAAGAAGATAATCGATCACAATTTTTTTATGTGACTTTAAAATAAAAATATTTGGAGCGACCCCCGGACACTCACGACCTGACTGGCCACGCAGGACCCTCGGCGAGCCACGTCCAGCTGCAGGAAGATGCAGACACTGACCCTGGCCAGCCTGACCCACGGAAGGTCAAGGAAGAACGAGGTAAAACAGCGGGGAAATCTGAACACGTGTTATTTGAGTCCGGTTGGAAAACTGCCAGTGAAATCATTGTGTTCACGCAGATTCGCTGAAATCTCTTGCAGGAAGGAAAAGGATTTCAATCAAGAGGGCGGGACATTCTCATAGTATCAATATCAGCCCCAGCCCCGAACCCACCTCGAGCCGCTGCACGTGCCACATGGGGGCTCCGACGATGACCGCCACCAGCCAGACCACACCTGCAACAGGGCACAGTCATCAGAATACGACTCAGTCGAGCAAAACACGCGTGCTCAGTCCTCTAAGCATACAGACTCCAAGGCCCCGTGCACCCCGTCACCTCCCCAGGAGCCGGGAATGGTCTCCTTGCATGTTCTCACCTCCACCCTCTCAGCCCCTCAAAAGTGCTGCTGGAAGAGTCTCCCTAAAACACATTTCCAATGTTTGAACGTCTGTAACAGTGTCCCGTTGCCTCCAAGTAAGACCCGACCCCCTGACATGGTCCCCAAGGGTCTTTGTCATCTCACCCACCTCCTGCTTCCCTCCTACATGTCAGTCCATGTTCTTCCCACCGAGTCCCCTCCTGGGGCTACAGAGCTGGCTTCCGTCCCTGCACCGGAAGGCACCGTGCTGCTCCGCTCCTCCATGCTGGCCTCCCGGATTGGCACCTGCTCGCACACTCTCTGTGCACTCCTGCTCCAGGACTTGACTCAGAGCTACCTCCTCTAACAGAGCTTCCCGGGCCACTGCCCTGTCCAGCTAGAACGGGCCACCTGGATTCTCCCAGCCAAGTAGGTGCTCGCTGCATGAATGAAAAACTGAAGCATGACATGGATCACCCTCTACAATGTCTTCTCGAAGAGGAAAGTCCGTTTACCTTCACTGCCCTAAGATGGGCACTATTTTCTTATTTACGTAACAAACACAACAGCAGAAACCGGGAGGCTGTTGGGAGACTTGCTTTAAGGATGGGTCCTTCGCAAGGAGCAAGAGAATCTTCAGAGCCTGGGACGGGGCCGGAACCAAGAGCCCGACATCTACCGCAAGGAAAACTTCCCGCTCCCACGCCTCTGCTCTTCCCATATGAGCAGGACCAGTAGGGACACAGTGGGTTGTCTTGGGTTCAAGGAACCAAGGAACTGAGACTCACTTAAGCCACAAAAGGCTTTTTATAAGGACACACACCACCGGGCACACTGCCCAGAGACTCTGTATGATTCAAGACAGTCCTGTGCCTGTCTCTCTCTCTCTCTCTCTCTCTCTCTCTCTTCCCCCCACCTTCCCCCTGCCTCTCTTTCATCCCTCACTTCTCTATCATCTATCTGTCTATCTACCTATCATCTATCTATCATTTATCATCTATCTATCTATCATCTATCTGTCTATCATCTATCTATCTATCATTTATCATCTATCTGTCTATCATCTATCTATCTATCATTTATCATCTATCTATCTATCATCTATCTATCTATCTATCTATCTATCTGTCTATCATCTATCTATCTATCATTTATCATCTATCTATCATCTATCTATCTATCTATCTATCTATCTATCTATCTATCTATCATCTATCTATCTATCTCTGCACATGGCCAGGTACGTCTATTCCACCCCACTCCTCACTGTATTACGTTTGTTACCGTGTGTCCAGTCATTTCTCCAGCCATCAGTGGTGTTTGGACGGAGTTGAGTCTAATTCACTTAGCTCAGTGCCAATCCCGGGTGCAGGGCGGGCTCAGGGGCAGACACCTAAGGCTGGGGGAACACTGCGGAGGGGTCTGTGAGCTCTGAGCAGGGAAGTCTGGCATCAGCCGCTGGGGCAGGTGCACAGTCATGGCCGGAGGTGGGAGAGGGTCCTGGGGCTCTGAGCAGGACCCGCCTGGACTGCCTGTTACCAACGTTGCTTTCAGATGGCGAGCCCGCTCGGCGCCTCTTTCCTTTTTAATAACTCCGTCAAGAGCTGCGCTCGGGGCCCTCCGTCCACACCACCCGCTGCCTCTAGATGTGCTGATGGTGAACGGCTGCCAATTACTAAGAGCCAAGAGGCCTTTGAATTCTTTGTGGGAAGGATGCGACATACATTTTGATGAACTCAAACAAGCAATTTTGTCCCGCCTGGTTGGTCTCCTTGAAATGAGTGGCTTTCGGAAGCCCTGGGCCCCCCGGAGAGCGCGAGAAAGGCTGGCCCCACTCTCCCGCTCTCTGGGTGGTCACTTTGCTAGTAGCTGCTCTGGGAGAGGAGCTTGTTTCGCCTAATGCACTCCACGCTGCCAGGGGCCTGGGCTGTAAACGGCTGGATGCAGTGATGGGGCAGAGTCCCCCCTGTGACTGCGGCTCCGGGACGGGATGTTTCCCTCCAGGGCCCGCTCAGCAGCCTCGTGGACGGATGCAGGGAGCCAACTGCCCAGTGGCTGTCTGTCAGGGTCAGCAGCACCCGGCACCAGTGTTCCCGCGGCCGAGCCTTCTGGGCAGCACCCCTGTTCTCCGCTTTTCTAAACACACTTTTCCTGCCCCTGTGTGTACTGGGCATCGTAGCCACCTCTGGGGTCGGGAAGTCGTAAGGACTGTTCCCGCAGCCCTGCCACCATGGGCTGGCTTAGGTCACGAGCCCTAAACCGAAGGGGCACATCTGGAATGAGAGGCATGGTGCTGGGGTGGGCCTGGAGGGGAGAGGTGAGGGTGAGTGGGCCCAGAGGACAGGGGGCAGGGTGGGGTGGGCCCAAGGGGAGGGGGGAGGGGGTTGGGCCAGAAGAGAGCGGGAGGGGGAAGGGAGAAGAGGAGGGGGGAGGGTGAGGAGAGAGGGGGAGGGTGGGGTGACAGAGAGGACTGAAACCGGATCACCTTCCCTTTGCGCCCGCGCCCTCACCCCCTCACCCCCCTCACCCAGCGTGGTGAAGGCCCTGCGGTTGGTGTAGCGGCACTTGGCGCGGAGCGGGTGCACCAGGCCGTGGTGCCGCTCCACGGCGATGCAGGTCAGGGTGAGGATCTCCGTCACCACGGCCGTGCACTGGGCGAAGGGCACCATCTTGCAGACGAAGGCACCTGCGGCCGGGAGACAAGGGACACCTCAGAGGGGGGAACGCTGGGGAGGGAGACAAGGGACACCTCAGAGGGGGGAACGCTGGGTCTGCGTGGGGATCCGTTCACGCTGAGCCTCCGTCGAAGGCTCTGTCTGCAGCGACACCACAGAGCGCCGTGGCCCAGAGGGTACCCGCGGGCAGGTGGGCTCCCTGAGGGGCTTCCGAGCTCCCAGGCTGTGTGACCCAGGAACAGAGCTGACAGGGCCTTTGAGACGGGCAGCAGCAGGCGGCCTGGCCCACCCTGCAGGAGAGAAGGGGGGTGTGGGGGCAGCCTTCTGGGCCCCACAACCTTTGGTCCTTCCCTCGGGGGCCTGCCAGTCACACACAGGACCAACTCTCCCCAAGACGCCCACACCCCTATTCCTCTGCTCTGCTCCTCCGACCTCCTCCTGCCTGGTCACCCAGTTTCTCTTTCTTAAGCCTGTGGCCCCGGGCAAACCCTGGCTGCAGACGTGGCTGCGACGATATCGTTTTGGATCTGTGCACCCACTGCAGCCTTGTGTGTCTGACGTCTTCGCGTCTGTGTTTGGGAGCCCGGCCTGCCGTCTCCGTGGCAGATGCGTCTTGCTCGTTGCCACCACACGCATTGCTCTGCACGGTCACCTGGGCATCAGCTCGGGGACAGAGACCGCTGAGAAGGCCTGTGGGCCACACTGTCCCCACGCTGAAGCCCATCCCCCTCTCCTTTCCTCAAAGGCGCTGCCACGCTCTGCGGGGCGGGCTCCTGCGGGCTCACCCGTCCCTCCCTCCCTTCCTTCAAGGGAATGACCTCCCCAGTCCCACCCTCACGTCCTGCACTGGAGTCTTTGCTCAGATGTCACCTTCTCAGCCAGGCCGGCCCACTGTCCCCTCCCTCCTCTCAGTCCCCGTCTCTCTTATTCCACTCTCCCCCCTCGCTCTGTCACCTGCGGGCCTCCTGTCTCCTGCACTGACGGTTGGTTTTATTGTTTGCTGACAGTCCCCGGACCTCTGAGAAGGTAAACACACCGAGAGCCAGGCTTCTGCCCCTTCATGCGCCCAGGCCATGCGGTACCCACGGCGGCTCTCAGCGAGCTCGCCCTGAGCGAGCCACAGGGGGCTCTTAGCCACACAGGGGCCTCCTTTCCTCCTGGGAGAGGCCCCCTGGCAAAGGCCGCCTTCCCTGATCCCGCCCCTTCTCCTGCAGGTCTCCCGGAGTTTCAGACACACCAGCCACCGTTTCCCCGTACGAGTCTTCCCAGGGGCCCCAGCTGTTCCTCAATGGTCTAGGGGGACCCCCGTGCACAGGGGGGCCTGGCTAATGCAGAAACCATACGACTGCCCTGTCTTCATGGGTCTGAACACCTCCTTCAGTGACTGCGCCTGAAATGTTCACACCTTTTGTGCTGGAGTTTCCACATGGTTGCTTTACATTGAACTTGGAATCAAACTTGAAACGGACGGGGGCCACGTAATAGACAGTTTCTGTGGCTCTGAGATTCCTGTGACTCGGGGGAAATGGAACTAGGTGTTGCTCCCGATACTGCCCTTCATGCCCTTCTCCGAAGCTCCAACCCTGGTCCAGGTCCCCAAATCCTAACCCTGCCCAGAGGCAAGGCCTCTCTTGCCCGGCACCATCGTTTAGATCAGCGGTTCTCAACCTGTGGGTCGCCAGCCTGTGGGGGTCGAACGACCCTTTCACAGGGGTCGCCTAAGACCATCGGAAAACACAGATATAATTACATATTGTTTTTGTGATTAATCACTGTGCTTTAATTATGTTCAATTTGTAACAATGAAAATACATCCTGCATATCAGATATTTACATGACGATTCATAACAGTAGCAACATTACAGTTATGAAGTAGCAACGAAAATAATGTTATGGTTGGGGGTCACCACAACATGAGGAACTGTATTAAAGGGTCGAGGCATTAGGAAGGTTGAGAACCATATGTGTTTTCCGATGGTCTTAGGCAACCCCTGTGAAAGGGTTGTTCGACCCCCAAAGGGGTCGTGACCCACAGGTTGGCGACCCACAGGTTGAGAACCACTGGTTTTGATGCTAAGTGCAGGAATTCCCTTTTAATACTAATATACTTTGTGGTTTGAACACTGCTCCTACTGTGAATGAAGGAGCTTTACTTCAAATCCTGATTTGTATGTGATACTTGTGTAAATGAACATGTGAAGACATTCCTTATCTGCACATTTATCCTCTCTTAGAAATTCTGATGAGAATTTCTTCTATTCTTTCAACCAAGTTGTGTTGTTATTTTCTTAAGGTGGACAGTCCAAGGTTAAGTGAGCATCAGAAGAAACATTCCATGCAGTGGACACGGAACCATCGTCACACAGTTCAGGCGTAACTATCCCAACAAATGAGAATGACTGTCGCAGTGGCGTCTCCTTGTAGCGCTATCCATCTTGTCCATCGTAACCGCGTGGGACATCGGCCCCCTGACTGCCTGGTGTCATCTGATTCATCCGATCTCGGTGGTAGGTGCTCTGAAGCCCAATGTCACCCTCTGTGAAAAGGGACGGATAAGACCCACCCGTCCCGTGAGTACATGTGAGTATTTCACACAGTGCGACGAGCACCCGGGACCGGACATGTGTTTGAATAAATGGCAGCTTTTCGTCATCATCAGGCAGCCAGGCTAAAGCGTTGAGCTCAGTGTGGCACAGTGGAGGCTGGCAGGTTGCCTGTGGCTCACCTGCCCCGCGCAGGACGTCTCGTTCTACAGGCTTATTTCCCAGTGACGATGCCACAGCGCCGAGGAGAGGTGCCTTCCTGAGGGCACACAGCCGTGTGTGACCGCATGGAGCCGGGCCCAGGTCACGACGCCCTGTCTCAGTGCAGCTCTCGCCCATTTGCTCACACGCCACCCGTTCCATAGTCCGCGGGACAGGTCTGCACCAAGCCCTTGTTCTACTCGCTGTCATCTTGCCCTTGTTATGGATCCAGACAGCATTCGCCCAACGCACTACTTCTGATGTTTTCTCCAAGCAACTTGCTCAGAAGTCGCCAACACTGGTCACACCCAAACTTGGTCACATCCCCGAGTTCCGTCCGTGTCCTGCATGGAGCTTATCTCGGCTGAAGGTCCGAGTTCTTCTAAAAAGCAGGGGGGTGCTCTCCGGCTCCCTCCTCATTTATCTTGATCTTTGTTCCTATTCGAACCTGCTCCGCTTTGCCCTTTTTAACGCGGGGATCATTTTTCAAGGTCTGGCGGCCTGGAGCGAGGGAGGCCCTGAGGACTTCGGTTTTGTCTCTGCCCTTTACGAAATGTCAACCGCCGGCCCTCCCTTCACTTTTAGCTCCTGTTTCTGGTGGCTCTTCAGTGTGCTCCTTCTACGCGTTAGCCTTCCCAATGGACTCGTGCAGGTCTAAGCTGTTTTTCAAGAATGTGTTCTTTGTGACAT
The DNA here is from genome assembly GCF_028538775.1 of Myotis yumanensis. Lineage (NCBI taxonomy): Eukaryota > Metazoa > Chordata > Mammalia > Chiroptera > Vespertilionidae > Myotis > Myotis yumanensis. The sequence goes on from NW_027223756.1 coordinate 107,234,262, forward strand.
TTCTTCCCATAAATGGCAACCTATGGGAAGCGCTGGCCAAGTGGCTCCACTGGTTGAGTGTAGCCCTGTACACCGAGAGCTTGGGGGTTCAATTCCCGATCAGGGCACATGCCCAGATTTTGGGTTCCATCCCAGGTCAGGGATCAGGGAACGTATGGGAGGCAACCCATTGATGTTTCTTTCTCTCTCTCTCTCTCTCTCTCTCTCTCTCTCTCTCTCTCTCTCTCTCCCTTTCTCTCTCTCTCTCTCCCTCCTCCTTCCTCTCTCTCTCTCTAAAAATCAATAACAACATATCCTCAGGTGAGGATTAAAAAATAATAATAAAGCCCATCAGTAGATGAATGGATTAGAAAACTGTGGTACATCTACACGATGGAATACTATGCTGCTGTTAAAAAGAAGGAACTCCTACCATTTGCAACATCATGGATGGAACTGGAGAGCATTATGCTAAGTGAAACAAGCCAGTCAATGAAGGAAAAATACCACATGATCTCACTCATTCATGGATAATAAAGACCATTACAAACTTTTGAACAATAATAGATACAGAGGCAGAGCTGCCTCAAACTGATTGTCAAACTGCAGTGGGAAGGCCAGAGAGAGTTGGGGGGCAGGAGGGAGGGGAGTAAGAGATCAACCGAAGGACTTGTATGCATGCATATAAGCATAACTAATGGACATAAGACACTGGGGGGTAAGGGAGGGTAGGGGTTTGTCAAGGGCGGGGGGGAAAAAAGGACACTTATGTAATACCCTTTGTAATACTTTAAGCGAAAAATAAAAAATAAAAAAATAATAATAATAAAAATAATAATAATAAAAATAAACTGGGATAATCCTACAATTCCTGGTGTAGGGCACTGTTTCTTGGGATGCCCTTCCCTTTTTTCCATCTGGGGCCGTCAAGTTTTAAATCAGTGTGCTTCTCGGAGCCTGCCTGGAAAGGCTAGTTCTTATATTTTCATTGTCCATCTACCTGCATTTCTCAATCTCAACACAATTTCCTCTGGTGCATGAACTCTGCTCCCTGTGGGCAGGTGAGGTAGGAGCCCCTCCTGGGGAGACAGGCAGACATAGGTCCTCCCAGGGTTGCAAGAGCCAGTGAAGATGAAGAGGGTTGAAGGTATGCGGTCCGGTGCCCGCCAGGTCACGAGCGACCACGGACCACAGCTTAGACGCTGCTGCCGACCTCTGAGCACCCTTGGCTCCCTCCTCCAGCTTCACACCGATCCTGTGTGCCTCCAACATCCTTCTAGTACATTCCCTTCTCAGCGGTTCTCAGAACGAAGTGAACTTACTTGACATCCTTTTTGTTTGTTACTTTTTCTCTAGCAGGTACGTTGCCTAAAGTGCAGAATAGGCTGGCCAATGCTCCTTCTGACAGCACAGTCCAGTTCTGACGGTTTCAGTTTGCCTCCATCGCTGCTTCCATTTCTACTTGAAAACCGCAATGGTTCCCCTTTGCCTACTGGATCGGATTAGAAGCAAATGCTTTGGTTTAATATTTATCGCTCTCCCGCCTTAACTTGCTTATGCAGTTTTATTTCCAGAAGGTAAACGCTTTTCTGGGCACGAATGGTGTCCACTGACCTATACTCACACCCGCCTTCACCTCCCATCACACACAGTGCAGGCCTCAATAATTTAAATAGGAATAAGAGCTCATTATTTCTAAAAATGAGGCTTGGAAATAGAAAACAATTGAGCCAGTATTTGTTTTCACGCCAGTGTAACAGTGGCTCTCAAAAGGATTCAAGTGAAAAGGACAGAGTGAAACGAACAGAGTACTCACATGCAGGAAAGAAGAAAATCATTCTTAGGTTAATTTAGAAAATGGTACAATGAGCTATAACTTAATGAAAGCATCTAATGATGATATCCACGCTGAAGAATTTGTTCCAAGGTTGGTAAAAGAAAACAATGCGAGTTGATTTTGTTCTTCGTTTCTAGCTCTTTAAGATGTAATATTAGGTTCCTGGGATTTGAGGAAATAATAAAAATTAGAGCAGAATAGAATGAAATAGAGAACAAAAATACTATATAAAAATTAATACAACAAAGATCTGGTTCTTTGAAAAGATTAATAAAATTGACAAACCCCTGGTTAGACTCACTAAGATAAAAAGAGAAAAGACCTGGATGAACAAAATCAGAAATGAAAGAGAAGTCACCAAGACATCACAGATATACAAAGGATCATACTAGAGCAGTGGTCGGCAAACTGCGGCTCATGAGCCACATGCGGCTCTTTGGCCCCTTGAGTGTGGCTCTTCCTAAGCCTTAGGAGTACCCTAATTAAGTTAATAACAATGTACCTACCTATATAGTTTAAGTTTAAAAAATTTGGCTCTCAAAAGAAATTTCAATCGTTGTCCTGTTGATATTTGGCTCTGCTGACTAATGAGTTTGCCGACCACTGTACTAGAGTATTATGAAACACTGCCTGCCACCAAATTTAATACCTGGAAGAAATGGGTAAGTTCCTAGAAATATATAACCTTCCTAGACGTAATCATGAAGAAATGGAAAATCTCATTAGACGGATAAACACTGAGGAAATGGAAACAAACATCAAAATCCTCCCCCCAAAATAAAAGTCCAGGACCAGATGGCTTCACCAGTGAATTCTACCAAACATTCAAAGAAGATTTGATACCTACCCTTCTCAAACTCTTCCAAAATATTGCAGAAGAGGCAATACTTCCTAAGACATTTAATGAGGCCAGTCTAGCCCTGGCACCATAGCACTAGAAAACTGCAGACCAATATCTCTGATGAATATGAATGCAAAAATCCTAAACAAAGTACTAGCCAATCGAATACAACAATACATTAAAAAAATAATACACTATGACCAACTGGGGTTCATTCTAGGGGCACAAAGATGGTTCAACCTATGCAAATCAATGTAATACACATTAATAAAACAAAGGGTAATGAGCATATGATCTTATCAATAGATGGAGAAAAGGCATTCGATAAGATACAACATCCATTTGTGATTAAAACACTCCATAAAATGGGTATAGAAGGAAAGTACATCAACATAATAAAGGCTACATATGACACACCCTCAGTCAATATCATACTCAATGGTGAAAAACTGACAGCTTTTCAGGAGCAAAATAAGGCCGTCCACTCTCATCACTTTTATCCAACATAGTTCTGGAAGTCTTAGCCAGAGCAATTAGGCAAGGGAAAGAAATAAAAGGCAGCAAGATCGGAAGGAAGAAGCAAAAGTGTCACTCTGCAGATGACATGATCCTGTAAATAGAAAACCCTAAAGATTCCACCAAAAAACTATTAGAAACAATAAACAAATGCAGTAAAGTTGCAAGATACAAAATCAATGTACAAAAATCCACTGCCTTCCTTTATACTAACAATAAAGCTTCAGAAAAAAAGAAATGAGAAAAAAAAACAATTTCTTTTGCAATAGCAACAAAAATAATAAAATACTTAGGAATAAACTTAACAAAGGAGTGAAGGACCCATATTCTGAAAACTACAAAGCATTATTAAAATGCTTTATTTAAAGAGATTGAAAAAGACACAGCAAAATAGATAGTCCATGTTCATGGGTTAGAAGAATCAACATTGTTAAAATGACCATATTACCCAAAGCAATATACAGATTTAATGCAATCCCCATCAAAATCCCAATGTCATTCTTTGAAATAATAGAATAAAAGTCATCAGATTTTTATGGAACCACAAAAAAAAACAACCCTGAATAGCCTAAGCAATCCTGAGATAAGAAATTAAGCCAGAGGTATCATACTACCTGGCTTCAAATTATACTACACAGCTACGATAACCAAAACAGCATGGTATTGCCAGAGAAACAGACACACAGATTAATGGAACAGAAATGAGCTCAGAAATAAAACCACGTGTATATGGGCAAATCTTTCTTGACAAAGGAGCCAGAAACACATAATGGAGAAAAGAAAGCCTTTTCAATAAATGGTGCTGGGGAAATTGGAAAGCCACATGCGAAAGAATGAAACTAGATTACAGTTTGTCCCCGTGTACAAAAATTAATTCAAAATGGATCAAAGACCTAAATATAACACCCAAAACTGTAAATTACATAGAAGGAAACATAGGTATTAAACTTATGGACCTTGGTCATAGAGAACATTTTATAAATTCGACCCCAAAGGCAAGGGAAGTAAAGGCAAAAATAAGTGACTCAAACTAAAAAGCTTCTGCACAGCAACAGAAACCGACACCAAAACAAAAAGGCAACCAACCTGAATGGGAGAGGGTGTTTGCAGACAGCAGCTCTGACAAGGGGTTAATATCCAAAATGTATAAAGAACTCACCCAACTCAATACCAAACAAACACACAATCCAATTAAAAAACGGGAAAAGGCCAGAACCGGTTTGGCTCAGTGGATAGAGCGGACTGAAAAGTCACAGGTTCGATTCCGGTCAAGGGCATGTACCTGGGTTGTGGGCACATCCCCAGTGGGAGATGTGCAGGAGGCAGCTGATCGATGTTTCTCTCTCATCGATGTTTCTAACTCTCTATCTCTCTCCCTTCCTCTCTGTGAAAAATCAATAAAATATATTTTTAAAAAAATGGGAAAAGAACCTGAACAAACACCCCTCCCAAGGAGACATACAAACAACCAACAGATACAGGAAAAGATGTTCAACTTCACTGGCAATTAGGGAAATGCAAATCGAAACTACAGTGAGCTACCGCCTCACACCTGTTAGAGCGGCCATCATCAACAAGACAAGCACTAACAAGTGTTGGAGTGTGTGTGGAGGAAAAGGAACCTCATTCACTGCTGGTGGGAATGTCAACTGGTACAACCACCATGGAAAACAGTATGATGGTTCCTCATAAAATTAAGAATAGAGTTACCATATGACCCAGCAATCTCTCTTCTGGGTCAAAAATTCAAAAACATTTATTCACAAAGATATATGTACCCCGATGTTCACTGCAGCATATTTTTAAAAAATATATTTTTATTGATTTCAGAGAGGAAGGGAGAGGGAGAGAGAGATAGAAACCTCAATGATGAGAGAGAATCACTGATTGGCTGCCTCCTGCACGCCCCCCCCCCCCCCGCTTGGGATCGAGCCCACACTGGGCATGTGCCCTTGACTGGAATTGAACCCGGGACCCTTCAGTCCACAGGCCAATGCTCTACCCACTGAGCAACCCAGTTAGGGCCATTTCAGCATTATTAATGGTGGCCAAGACATGGAGATAACCCAAGTGTCCTTTGATAGAGGACTGGATAAAGAAGATGTGGTACATATATGTTACTCGGCCATAAGAAAAGATGAAATACTGCCGTTTGTAACCACATGGATGGACCTTAAGAATAGTATGCTAGCCCTAACCAGTTTGGCTCAGTGGATAGAGCGTCGGCCTGTGGACTGAAAGGTCCCAGGTTCGATTCTGGTCAAGGGCATGTTACCTTGGTTGCGGGCACATTCCCAGTTGGGGGTGTGCAGGAGGCAGCTGATGGATGTTTCTCTCATCGATGTTTCTAACTCTCTATCCTTCTCCCTTCCTCTCTGTAAAAAATCAATAAAATATATATTTTTTAAAAAAAGAATAGTATGCTAAGTGAAATAAGTCAGTCAGCAAAAGCTAAGAACCATATGACTTCACTCATATGGGGGATATAACACGGAAACTCATAGACACAGACAACAGTAGGGTGGTTACCAGAAGGAAGGGGGTGGAGGGGATAGTATAGGGACTGAGACATATGGTGACGGAAGATGGTTTGTCTTTGGGTGGTGGGCACACAATGACGTATACAGATCACGTATCCTAGAAATGTGCACTTGGAACGTTATGATCCTATTAACCAATGTCACCCCAATAAATTAAAAAAACATGAACAGACATTTACAGTTTTTTAACGGAAAGGCTCCTGATACAACCTCTACTAGTAAAACAGTGGTTTACCCAGACTCAGAAGCCACTGTGGGTAACGCCCTGCATTTCAGATCAGCCAGAGATGTGGCAGTGAAGATACCCAATGGCCAGACTGAAGTGCTAGCTCGGGGGATGCCAGGTAAGAGAAGAAAGAACGTAGACGGGCCCAGGCTAAGCACTCAGAAAGGGCAGAACCGGAACGTGAATGTAACACCACGTGCACTGAAGGAGCAGCGTCTGCTAGCGCATTGCACAGTGCGGAGCGAGAGGCAGCTGCTCCGTGCCTCTCCCTAAGCGCAGTGTTTTCAGGGACACGTTTCACTTCCGATAATCCAGGGATATTTGTTTAGGGCAGAGGTGCCTCATGTTTATGTAGCATCGCCCCCAAACACAAGGCAGCTGCTGCGGTGGCCGCGGAGGAAAGCTGCTGTGGGGACTGAGAGCCCAGTGTACACAAAGCCAGCACGCCATGCTCGAGCCCATCCAGTCGAAGGGAGAAGGGAGCCTGGGGTGGAGCTGGGGCTTCGCCTGCTCCTGCCCCACCTCCTGGGCTCCTGGCGCTGGGGAAACCTTGCTGTGGACTGTGCTAACTTAGAACCGTTCTTCTCGCCCGGCTGGTGTGGCTCAGTGGTTCAGTGTTGACCTATGAACCAGGAGGTCACGGTTCGATTCCTGGTCAGGGCACCTGCCCGGGTTTGACGGCTCCATCCCCAGTGTGGGGTGTGCAGGAGGCAGCCGATCCGTGATTCTCTCTCATCATTGATGTTTCTATCTCTCTCCCTCTCCCTTCCTCTCTGAAATCAATAAAAATATATTTAAAACAAAGAACCGTTCTTCTCATCTTTCTCCATGTGTCTCCTTTCTCCACATTTCCATCAGTTTTAACTTCTCTGCACATCCCTCTTGCAGGAGCCCGGCAAGGTCGGGGGCTTTGGTAAAATGTAGCTGCTCCGGCAGAGTGGCCGCTCCGAGGTCCACGTGGGACCCCCTGCGGGCAGCCTGCCTCTGCAGGTCCCGGCATCGGTCTCCAACTGCCCCTTTTAAAAGTGGTAACAGCTGGACACCACTGTCTGTGCGGTGGGCACTGCGCTCTCTGAGCGCTTTGCATCCACTTTTCCTGTCAGCCTTCCTCACAGCCCAGGCCTGTCAGCATTTACAGAGCATCAGTGGTTCTCAACCTTGGCTACAAGTTAGACTCTTTTCTTTATTTTTGTTTTTGTTTTTTTAATTTTTATTGAATTCAGAGAGAAAGGGAGAGGGAGAGAGAGACTGAAACATCCATGATGAGAGAGAATCATCGATCGGCTGCCTCCTGCTCTCCCCACACTGGGGATCCAGCCTGCAACCTGGGCATGTGCCCTGACTGGGAATGGAGCCATGACCTCCTGGTTCACAGGTCAAGGCCCAGCCACTGAAGTTCTGTTGGGAACTTCTGGAAATCCGGTGGCGGGTGTCACACTCAGCCGGTTAATGGGAATCTCAGGGCAGAAACAGGTGCTGTTTGTGAGCTCCCAGGCGGTGCCCAGCATTGCCGAGGCTGAGACCCGCTGCTCTAGGAGGAAGTCCCCACCAGCTGCTCAGAGCGCTGAGTCTGACTCTCTCTCTCTCCCCCAAGCAGCCATCTGCACCTGCAACAAATGCACTGGGTGTGCGGTTCCCAGGGCGCTGCCGCTACCTGGGGTGTTTGAAGGCCTTTCCTCTTTCCTGGAATTGCTTTCAGTCAATTTCCCAGCCACCATTAGACAGTCCTTCTCACTGACTGCAGGCCCAAAGAGGGAGCCACAGCGCTGTGTGCTGGGACCGTCCTGGCTCACTGGGGCTGCACCCACCACAGGATGAAGGCTGGGTGGACCCTCTCCCTGGCCCTAGGCACTCCCCGCCTCACCTTCCTGATGCTGAGAGCCAGGAGGAGACGGGTTAGAGCTGACTTCCCAGCTCCTGGGAGCTCTTCAGAAGGAGCCCTCCGCGCCTTAAGCTCCCAAACCTCAGTCACCACAAGTCCCCGTCTCCTGCCCCTCCCTAGGCTCTGGACAACCAGGACCTGAACATCCCCTACCCTGACCCAAGGCCCGCACTTCCCAACACTCCCACTGCGCTCTCCCCACACTGCGCTGTCCCCACTGCGCTCTCCCCACTGTGCATCCCCACTGCGCTGTCCCCACTGCGCTGTCCCCACTGCGCTCTCCACACTGCGCTCTCCCCACTGTGCTCTCCCCACTGCGCTCTCCCCACTGCCCTCTCCCCACTGTGCATCCCCACTGCGCTGTCCCCACTGCACTGTCCCCACTGCGCTCTCCACACTGCACTGTTCCCACTGCACTCTCCCCACTGCGCTCTCCCCACTGCACTCTCCACACTGCGCTCTCCCCACTGCGCTCTCCACACTGTGCTCTCCCCACTGTGCATCCCCACTGCACTCTCCCCACTGCACTCTCCCCACTGCGCTCTCCCCACTGCGCTCTCCCCACTGTGCTCTCCCCACTGCGCTCTCCCCACTGCACTCTCCACACTGCGCTCTCCCCACTGCGCTCTCCACACTGTGCTCTCCCCACTGTGCATCCCCACTGCACTCTCCCCACTGCACTCTCCCCACTGCGCTCTCCCCACTGCGCTCTCCCCACTGCACTCTCCCCACTGTGCTCTCCCCACTGTGCTCTCCCCACTGTGCATCCCCACTGCACTCTCCCCACTGTGCTCTCCCCACTGCGCTCTCCACACTGCACTGTCCCCACTACACTCTCCCCACTGTGCATCCCCACTGCACTCTCCCCACTGTGCTCTCCCCACTGTGCTCTCCCCACTGTGCTCTCCCCACTGCGCTCTCCACACTGCACTGTCCCCACTACACTCTCCCCACTGTGCTCTCCCCACTGCGCTCTCCCCACTGCACTCTCCCCACTGTGCTCTCCCCACTGTGCATCCCCACTGCACTCTCCCCACTGTGCTCTCCCCACTGCGCTCTCCACACTGCACTCTCCCCACTGCGTTGTCCCCACTGCGCTCTCCCCACTACGCTGTCCCCGCTGCCCTCTCCCCATTGCACATCCCCACTGTGCTGTCCCCACTGCACTCTCCCCACTGTGCTCTCCCCATTGCACATCCCCACTGTGCATCCCCACTGTGCTCCCCCCACTGCACTCTCCCCACTGTGCTCTCCCCATTGCACATCCCCACTGTGCTGTCCCCACTGCACTCTCCTCACTGTGCTGCCCCCACTGCACGTCCCCACTGCATGTCCACACTGTGCATCCCCACTGTGCGTCCCCACTGTGCATCCCCACTGCGCTCTCCCCACTGCGTGTCCCCACTGCGCATCCACTGTGCTCTCCCCACTACGCTCTCCCCACTGAGCATCCAGAGGCCTGATGTCAGCAGATGCTCACGCTTCCCCCATCCTTTCTTAGAACCTGCCTCCCCTCCTAATCTAAGTGAGGCCTGGCTCATCCACAGGTCACCCTCCTCAGCACCCACCTCCCACAGGTCACCCTCCTCAGCACCCGCCTCCCACAGGTCACCCTCCTCAGCACCCGCCTCCCACAGGTCACCCTCCTCAGCACCCGCCTCCCACAGGTCACCCTCCTCAGCACCCGCCTCCCACAGGTCACCCTCCTCAGCACCCGCCTCCCACAGGTCACCCTCCTCAGCACCCGCCTCTCACAGGTCACCCTCCTCAGCACCCGCCTCCCATCGTCTGTCTCTTCCATGGAAGTGGAAGGCTGTTCTTTGGGGCCCTGTTTGTCTGTCTGTGTTTTTGTTTACTGTGGACTTAGTGGACGGATGTTATGGGATGGGACGGACTCAGACTGCTCCTTTGGGTATTGTGATTGATCAGTTCAAGGAGATTGCGGGAGGCTTTAGAGCTCCCTCAGAAATTGGGAAGTTGTTAGGAATTGGATGGATTATTTAAACTCTGAATGAATGTCTGGTGAAAGCATGTGAGTTTAAAGGCAGGGAATCATTGTGCCTCGGGCCGCAGGAAAGGAAAGGTGCGCCTGGATGCGGAGGCTGAAGCCGGCGCGCGGCTGCCCCGGAGCCCGGCCGCGCCGCGAGCCCAGGCGGCTAGGCTGCGGCAGCGGCCCTGGGGGCTCGGCCTCCGGCCCGGTCGGTGGCGGGTGCTGGGAGAGACCCCGAGGCCACGGTTTTTCCCATTTGGGAGCTTCCTCGCCCTGCACGCGGCCAACGGTCGAAAGGGTTGGGGTCGCGGGGCCCGTCGCAGCGATGGGGTCCCCTTCCCCGCCCCGGTCCTGCCGGGGTTGTGGCTCGCGCCGAGGCCGAGTCGTGCGCGGGGTCGCGCCCCGGGGATGAGACGGGAGAGGCGGCGGCGGCGGCCTGCATTGGCCGGCGTTGGCCCCGGGCTTATGGCGAATGAGTGGAGCCAGGTGGAGCGCGGGGGGGCGGGGCCGGCGCGTCGCTCACGGGAGGCGGGAGCAGCGAGGCCCCAGTCGGCATCGGGTCGGGGGAAGGTCCCCCGCGGAGCCTGAGGGCCGGACACCCGGGAGGCCGGGGGCGGCGGCAGCTCTGGATGCGAGCTGGCCTCTTCCCATGGAGATCGCCCCAGCTAGAAATGTAAAAGTTTTAAAATGCATGTGGGATTTCTGTGCACGTGTAAAGGGAAAGTACAGAATAAAAACCCGAGACTGTTTTGGCCTTAAAAATGGCAGAGATGAACCTGACAAAGAAATGTTCGGATTGAATTGGGAAAAATTGTGTTATTGTGGTAACTAAATGCCTTTGCTTATTGGTACAGCCACCATTTTGGGCTCCAAGCCTTGGCAGCCGTGGCCGCATGGTTTGCTGCTCCCCTGGGGGCCGCCATCTTGAAACAGCAAAGGCCCCGCCCTCTGATTTACTCAGGGGTGGAGCTTTAAGGCGGAGTTTTATGGGGCTGCAAGCGTGCTTGCTTCGAGGATTTATTTTTAAACTAATCTCTTAAATCTAAAAAACCCTGCTTTCCTTAAACTAAGGACAATCAAAGGTTATGTCAAAGTCTTTAAAAGGGACTGATAGCAGTAATCTAATTTCTAAAGTACGATTATTTCAGGTAAAAACTGGTTTCTGTAAATTAATCTATCCTTATTGCTTAAATATGTATCCTTGTTGTTAAATTTGAATGTATTGTTAATCTGAGAAATGTTAATTATTTACATATCACCTAAAAATTAAGGCTAAAAGTTTTAACTGGAAAGCATGGCTTTGGTGTAATGGAAGAAAAGGAATGTTAAATGAATAATAGACCAGTAAGCTGGAACTGGTCGCTGGTGGTGGATTGTGAGAAGGGCTGGACACTGCCTAACTTCTCCTTCCTTGGTACCCCTAAAACATCAGAGGGTACTTCTGGCCTTGATTTTCTTGGTTTTGAATTTGTTTGTTTGTTTGTGATAAAAACCGTTTCTATCTAAATAAGACATAGGTCAAGAATCCTGTCCTGGGATGTGGGAAAGGCCCCCACATCTGTTCCTGTCAGGCCCCCATCAGGGGACTTGGATGATGTTCCTGTTATCTGCTCAAGAGCCCAAGGCTGTAAAAATACTTGTTCACTGAAAAGGTATAAGTGTAAATGTTTATTTGATGTTTATAAACATCTCTGTTGTTTACTGAGAACTTTGATTTTCTATGTGATATTCTGTGCTGGGTTGGGATTTTGGAATTAATCAGATAAAGAAAGCTCTTTTAGCTACTCCAGCCCTGGGCCTACCAGACATTACAAAACCCTTTCGCCTCTTTGTAGATGAGCGCAAAGGAGTGGCAAAAGGGGTTTTAACCCAGGCTTTAGACCCCTGGAGTCGCCCAGTAGCATATTTGTCTAAAAAGCTGGATCCTGTAGCCGCTGGCTGGCCACCGTGCCTAAGAATCATTGCAGCAACCGCGCTCTTAGTCAAGGATGCTGACAAACTGACCCTGGGGCAGGAGATCTGGATCACAACCCCGCATGCCATTAAAGGGATCCTAAAACAGCCTCCTGATAGATGGATGAGCAATGCTCGCATGACCCACTATCAAAGCTTGCTGCTCAACCCCCCTAGAGTGCGGTTCCTTCCCAGTGCGGCCCTCAACCCTGCTACCCTGCTACCTGACCCTGACCTAGATGCCCCACTACATGACTGTGCGGGAATCCTGGAGCAGGTATAGAAGCAGCTTCGTGCGGAACGGGTGCAGGTACGCAGGTGCGGCGGTGGTTGCCAACACAAACACTGTGTGGGCGGAGGCTCTGCCCCCTGGGACATCAGCTCAGCGAGCAGAACTCATTGCACTCACCAAGGCACTGACACTGGGAGCTGGAAAGCGGCTTAACGTTTACACAGACAGCCGTTATACATTTGCTACATTGTGCTTATAGACCCCAGAGTTCAGGTCAGGTAGAAAGAATGAATAGAACTCTAAAAAAGACCCTTACCAAATTAACCATGGAGACTGGCGGGGACTGGGTGGCTCTCCTACCGTATGCCCTTTACCGGGTAAGGAACTCCCCTTATACCCTGGGCTTTACTCCCTATGAAATCATGTTTGGCAGGCCTTAAGAGGGCTCCAGAGGGCACACGAGGACATCTGGCCACGCCTTCGTGCCATCTATGAGACCAGCCCAATTCCAACTCCTCATCGACACAGACCAGGAGATTGGGTCTACGTCAAAAGGCCTCATCAAGAAACTCTTGAGCCACGTTGGAAGGATCCCTACACTGTGGTGCTAACGACCCCCACTGCTAGACGGCGTTGCGACCTGGATCCATCACACTCACGTCAGGTCAGCGGACCCATCCACGGTCCAAAAAGACTTCATCACCAAATGAAGCGTCGAAAGAGATCAACGCAACCCACTGAAGCTCAAGCTACGGCGTGCTCCACCTGCCTGATGCTGGTGACATAACTCGCGATCACTCCTGTCGCCAGGAGCCCCCACAATAGACTTAGATAATACCTGCATCTTCATGGACATGGCTCCAAAGAGACAAGGACAATTTATAGGATCACATGTTTAGTAGCAGAAAATGTGGCTGCCTGAAGCGGCCATGATGCCAATATTATGTTTCATTGTATTGATGTGTTATATTGACCTTTAGTTCTCTTGCAGGTTTGAATGTATGTTGGCTGTCCTGGAAGGAAACTATATGGGGTGAACCCCAAAAAGTAAAGGGTGCCTAGCTGCCAAGAGGACAGGTGCCCACCTGGGCAGGGAACGGTGCCCATCAGGTTTTGGTCTCTGTTGAGAGACAGCTAACAGTTGGCAGCCTGTGTACTGCTTGCAGGCCTTTATGACCATGCCCATGTCAGGGGTAGTCTGAAAAAAGCCTGTTTAGAGTAGAAGGTCTGAGGCATGGTCATACATAGAAAGAAAGTTTAATACCAACAATTAAAAGGAATTAGCAAAGAAAGTCAGAAAATCTTAGAGTAGAGCAGTATGTCTTTCTTCTTATGTAATTCCTCCGAAATTTGGCGATGCTAACATGGCAATACGTTTCTTTGCATAGATTCAATAAGACCGGTTCCTAATAATGGTTTTATTAACGGAAAACTTTGACTGGAGTATCATGTTTTAAAAAGCCCTGTCTGAGCTCTAAAGACTTGAAGCCAGTAAAAATGCCACGAAGAAAGCCTGGTATCCTGCTTGGAAGCCCTGAAGATGGCTGGCGCTGGAGCGTCAGGCCCATGCCCTACCATCACTGGCGGTTGGTAAGAGTAGAAGGGGAGCAGTAGGGATGCCTCTACGTTCCTGCGGAACCCCCACACACTCTGGACTGCAACGGGTAGGAGGGCTACTGAGATGGGCCTTAAAACCTGGAGCATGGGCTCAGGTGGAATTGCTACAGGTGAAGAATTCACCTAACTCAGCAGATACTGCAGGCGGGCCTGATGGCAGCTGGGTGGCATGGCTTCCTGGCCCTACGGGGCACATTAAGATTCAACCATGAGATTCCAACAAAGGTAGTCAGTTACCATTCTTGTTGTGTTTATGCAAACATCAGGACAGTAGATAAATTAATCTTAATTTGGCTTTTTGATAGCCATGGAGAAATTTTAAGAAGAAAAATCCTATTTCAATAGAAGTTGCTAAAGCTAAAATAGTTTCTTTCCCCTCCACCAGACCATTTGTTAAGGTATATCCAATATGAGCCTCTAGCAACGGTGGAATGGAAAAGCAGTCCGTCTCATGATTGAGCCGGAAGTTCCAAGACAAAGGGGGGAATGAAAGGGCGAAGGCTACACCCTCCACCTTCCCCCAGGGTAAGGGCTACGTCCTCTGCTAGCCACACCCAAGAACGGGACATCGACTTGTGCCTGGCCAATCGGCAAAGCACAGTCCTTTCTCCTCCCTTACTCCAACCCCCCCCCCCCCCTATATAACCGGTCTCGGGGAGGGGTTCTCTCTCTCTTGGCCACTTGGCTAGCCGATGTGTCGGTGAGTCTGGTGGATGGAGAGCTCAAGTTAACTTGAATACAGATTCTTATGCTTTTACATCGAATTGGCTCCCTGATGTGGTTTCTTGGGAATCTTGTAATCTGGGCACAACACACACCCTCCTCAGCACCCACCTCCCACAGCACACCCTCCTCAGTGGCTGATGCTAATGCAGGTGCATAAGGGGATTGGCAGGCAGCTTGCCCCCTCTGGGCAGCCTGGAGGCAGAGTATCCCTGACCACCTTCCGGTGAGTGTCACTCCATGAAACACAGTGTTTGGGATCCCCTTGTCTCCCACGGTGCTGTCGTGCACCAAGGGGAGTCCATGTCTCTGCTCCGTGGTGTGCCGGACACCAACCGTGTGGGGTTGTTTTAAAGGCCTCCCTCTTGGCATCGATTCCCACCGTGGAAATCTCCCGCCGTGACCTGCAGCAGCAGCACGAGGGCTTTCCGTGAGGACCTGGGCAGAACCGCGTGGGCGGGCTCAGGGCAGGCTCAGGGCAGGCTCAGGGTGGGCTCAGGGCGGGCTGGCTCCTGGTGCAGAGGGACCGCGTCTGTACTAGCGACGGGCCTGGAGCCACACCGGCTGGGTTTTCAGTCCTCAGAGGATGTTTTTATTGATTTTGGAGACAGAGGGAGGGAGAAGGAGAGGAGGTGGGCAGAGAGAGAGAGACATCTATGTGAGAGAGAAACATCAGTTGGCCTCATGTTCGCTTCCAGCTGCCTGGCTGCCGGCCGCCATCTTGGCTGACAGTTAATTTGCATATACTCACTGATTAGCCAATGAAAAGGGTAGTGGCCATACACTAATTACCATGTTTCTCTTTTATTAGTGTAGATGATCAAAAGATTCCACATACACTTTATGGAGGTAGTTGCACTGGGCAACTTTAACGTACTCCACCGAGTAATTCTGAGTGACTGAGGAAGTCTCTAACCCGTAAATCCACTTCCCACCCTCTGCACTGCAATCCACTTCCCAGTCGCTGCTCCGGACTGGAGTGTTGTCTGCATGTGGGGAAATATTTACATTCTAGAGGAGACAGGAATGAGTCGGGGGGGTAGCGGGCGGGGGGGAAGCAATTGCTGGGAAAGAAACTGAAGATCTCAACTTGGTGATTGTGGGATGCAAGGAATACCCTGCAGGAGATTAAAAGGAATTAGCAAGGGGCAGGAAATGGCAGAGCCTGAGGGCAGAAGGTCAACTTCTCTGACAGCCTCCCCCTGTCTCCACCACTTTGGGAGGATTCTGGATTGAGGGTCTGAGTGCACCCACCCAGGGAAATGCCTCCTTCCCAGGCGCACCCAGGGACCTGCGGGTGCTTGTGGGTGACGAGGACACACTCTCCAGCTGTCTCTGGAAGGACTGGATTGTTCTGGAAGTGCAGTGTCTACTCTTCCAACCTCCACACACTGCCCTGGACTCAGGGACCCTCTGTGGTTTCCACTCCCCACTAAGGAGGGAGAGGAACTGTCTCCTCTCTCGGGAGGGCAGAGGTTCTGTGTTCCTCCCCCTGCCTGGCCCTGATAATCCTTTTATAAATGACGGGTCCAAGGCACCCTTCTCTGCAAATGGATTATATTAGTCTTTGTAAAGGTTTAAGTCCACAGGTCTGGAAGCCACACTGGCACCTTGGGGAGTAGCCGGGGTTGGGGATGTGGGGATGTTGGGGCTTTTAGTATTTGAAACATTTTTATCTTTTATTAAAAAATTAGAAAAAAACAAAACCTTTGTAATTATCTTTTGTTAAATATTAGAGGGGAAAAAACCTTGGTAATTATCTTTTATTAAAAACTAGAGGCCTGGTGCACACATTCATGCACCGGTGGGGTCCCTCAGCCTGGTCTGTGGGATGGGGCCGAAACTGGCTCTCTGACATCCCCTGAGGGGTCCCAGATTGTGAGAGGGTGCAGGCCAGGCCGAGGGACCCCACCAGTGCACGATCGGGGCCAGGGAGGGACTGCGGGAGGGCTCCAGGGCGGGTCTGGCCCATCTCGCTCAGTCCCAATCCACGGGATCCCAGCAGCAAGCTAACTTACTGGACAGAGCGTCTGCCCCCAGGTGGTCAGTGCGCATCATAGGGACTGTTCCAATGGTGGAAGGGTGGACACAGCATATTAGGCTTTTATTATGTAGGATTAGGAAAAAATCTTGGTAATTATCGTAAGCTGAACTGGCTGCAGAGTGGGAAGCGCCCCAGCTCCCTGCCCAGGATCTTTTTCCCAAGCCGGTCCCTGACCCTGTCGCTGAGCAACAAGGAAAGAAAAACTCAGGACAGATCCCAAGAGGCAAAAACTTTTCTGCAAGTGAGCACAAGCAAGGAAGTTCTAAGGCCGGACCCTCTGCTAGAGAGACAGTCAGGAGGTCAGAGGAGCGGACTGTGTGGGGTGGGGGGGGTGAGGGGGGGTCCCCTGGAAGGCCGGGGACGGACAGGCAGCGGACTCACCCCCCAGCCAGGTGTCCCAGACGTTCTGGAGCGTCGTGACCGGGATGCAGAAGAAGGCGATGAGCAGGTCGCTGAGCGCCAGGGAGCAGATGAAGATGTTGGTGACGGTGCGCATGGCCTTGCTGCGGGCCACCACGTAGACCACCAGCGTGTTGCCGAAGAGCGCCAGCGCGAAGATGAGCGCGCCGGCCAGCACGAGGGCCAGCTGGGCGCGCGCCGGCAGCTCGGGCACCGAGACCAGCGGCCGCAGCCCGTACCGCGCGATGAACTGCCGGCGGGTCAGGTTGTGGTCCCGCAGCAGCCGGGAGAACTGCTCGGGGGTGATGTTGAGCGACTGCATCGCGCCGGCCCAGCCCGGTGCCCCGACAGCCTGGCTCCCCCGCCCCGGGGTCCCCGACAGCCTGGCTCCCCCCGGGCGCCGGCAGGCAGGTGCGGAGAGGGCAGCTTGGCAAGAAGCGCGCACCGACCGGCGGTTCTCAAGTGCAAGTGCGCCCAGTCCTCCTGAGCGCACCGCAGCTCCCGCTCCGCGCTCCAATCAGCGCTTCTGGCGGGGAGGTGGGGCTGCGCGTGGCTGCGCGCTGTCGCCTCCCACCCAGGGAGGGAGGCCGCTCTCCACTCCGCGGCACCCTCCTCCTCCCCAGGACATGGATGGGCAGAGCTGAGGTCCCTCGTTTGCTTTCTCCGCTTATGAAATAATGTGGCCACGTCGTTTCTGTTGTTTTTAAAAAAATTCATTATAATAACACAGAGGTCCTGTGCGTCCCTCACCTGGTTTCTCCCTCTGATTCCATCTTACTTCAATCCGAGAGAGAGAGAGAGAGAGAGAGAGAGAGAGAGAGAGTTGGGGAGGAGGGGAGCCTGTGTCATTTTATCCCAAGTGAAGACCCCTGGAACCTCACCAGAATCTGGCCAGGGCGACCTCCTTCCTGCCCCCAGCTTTCCCACCACCTCCCACCCCTCCGGTCATCAATCTGTCCTCCACCTCAGTGCTACTTCTGACGGAGGTTGTGTACACGGGCGGGACAGGGCACAGCCTGTGGATGCCGGCTTTCCCACTCAGCACAGCACCCTTCAGATCCGTGCCGCCGTCGGGTATGTCCGGGCTCCTGTTTGTGGCTGGGGATGAATCACAGCTCCTGGCACCAGTCACTGCTGTGGGCCTGCGGGTGTTTCCCAGGTGGGGCTATTACAAGGAAAGCTGCTGTGAAGGGTCGTGTCCAGATGTTTTGTGTAGACGTAACGTGTTCATTTCCCCGGGAAATGCCAAGAAGTGTGCTGGTTGAGTTTATGGTTTGCATGTTTAGGTTTTGGAGAAATTGCCAGATCGCTTTCCAGAGTGGCGTGTACCATGCTACCTTGCCACCAGCACTGTATGAAATTCGGTCTCTCCACATCCTTGCCAGCATCTGACCCTGTCTTTTTTTTTTTTTTTTTTTTTTTTTTTTTTTGGCGGTTCTGAGTGTGTGACGATACCTCACTGAATCTTCATTTGCCTGACAGCAATGCTATGGAACATCTTCCAGGCACTTATTTGCCATTCCGGGTGTCTAGCGTGTGCCTTGCCCGTATTCTAACTGAGCTGTTTGGCTTATTAGCTGTTGAGTTTTACAGGCTCCTTTCATAGGCGAGACACCAGTCCTTTGCCAAATCACTGGTTTGCACATATTTCCTTCGGTCTGTTACCTTGTTATGTATCCTCTTAACAGAGCCTCACAGGTCACAGTTTTCCATTGATCAATTTCTCCTTTTATTGATTAGACTTTTGACGTCCCATTGAATTCTTCACAGAGTCCGGTGACCCCAAAGTTGCTTCTGTGTCTTCCTCTGTGAGGCCAGAAGTTGGAAGTAACTCACATGTCCATCATGAGTGGGTGAGCAAATGTGCCCTGCACATACCATTTTGCTCAGCCTTCACGAGGAAGCACATGCTCACACAGGCTACAACATAGATGAGCCTAAGGAACAGTGTGTCAGTGACATCCACCGGCCACAAAAGGACAGCACAGCGAGGCTCCGCTTACCTGCGGCGTCTGGAGGCATCAGGGTCACAGAGGCAGAGAGCAGGTGGCTGGGGGGCAGGGAGCAGGGCACGGGACCTTGTTATTTCCAGGTGCGGAGTTCCAGATTGGCAAGATGAGAAGACTTCTGACCGGCATGGGAACGTACTTACCGCTGAGCTGTACGCTCAAACGTGGTTAAGATGGCAAATGTTACATATATTTCACCACAATTTCTTCCAAAAGGAAAAGACTGCAATAATGAACCGCGCTTTATAGGCATTATTTTATTTCATTTTCACAATGACTGTTCACCGTCCTTTCTATGCAAATGAAAAGGGGAGGCAGAGAGACTATTACGAAACTCCCTCAAGATCACACCGTTACAAACTGTCAGTTTGCTTCTCAAAATTCCGGGCAGTCAGACTCTTAAGCCCGTGCTGTCTTTATTACAAAGCAAGGGGCTGTAAACTAGCCGGACAAGACCGGGAGGAGGAGGCGGCACGGGGGCACGAGGCTGATAATGAGGCCGTGGGCAGGCTTCGCACCAGCAAACCTGGGTTCCAGGGACGCTACCGCCGGGTGGGTTACCCAGCCACCAGCTCCCTGACAGCAAGGATTCCGGGGCCCCAGGAGAAGCATCGCGGACCATCGCAGTCCTCGTGACCTAAAAAAGGAAGGAAGCAGACATTTCCCTCGCTCTGGACTCAGAGGAATTTAGCTCCTTGGTTTTTGCATAAGAAATCTCTAAGGACACAATGTACCACCTGCCCAATAGCAGCGAGCGGTCTGCAGGTGGCCGTTCACAATGCAAGCCTAATGGCAGTCATGGCTCTGAAAGCGGTTTGTACAAAGACCAGGAGAATAACACCGAGGCGTGCCGCTGCCTGCTGATTGGGCCCAGTGGGAGAGAGAGCTTCGGGAAGGTTATCACGATTTGTCTCACAGAGACCAGCCCTGACTCACTGCCAGGCGGTGGACAGGGCGCGCAGAGGGTGGGGAGCCACAGTGAGACACAGGTTATCTCCGTGGCGGATCGGAAAGAGGTCGCCTGTTCCGCACACAACGTGTCCCCCAGTTCGTTTCAGCACATTAAGGGGCTCAGCTGCATTGTCTGCTATTCAGGTGGACCCTGCCCATTCGGGCCAGCTCAGCACCCGCTTGTGTAACGTGCAGCCTGGGAATCCGCGTGACCGACGTGGCTGTAGAGCCGCCACTGAAAACCTTCAGGAAATCAGGAGGCCAAGAAAACCCGTGTCAGCTGGACATGGGTGAATGGTCACCTTCCCCCCAGAAGGCAGATGGGAGTTTTAAACTACACATGTGCCCTGGCTGGTTTGGCTCACTGGGAAGAGCGTCAGTCTGTGGACTAAAGGGTCCCGGGTTCGATTCCAGCCAAGGGCACATGCCTGGGTTGTGGGCTCACTCCCCTGTAGGGGACATGCAGGAGGCAGCCAATCAATGATTCTCATCATTGATGTTTCTGTCTCTCCCTCTCCCTTCCGCTCTGAAATCAATAAAAATATATATTTTACACATACACACACACACACACACACACACACACGGCCAGTGAGATTGCAGAGGGCCTTGATAAGGAGCAGGGGTCCTCAGCACAGGTTTCTGGGAGAATGGTTGTGGCGAAGACTGCGTTACACAGGGGTTGCTAGGATCCCAGCTGACCTATAGTCTTGGGATGGCAAGAACTATGGAAGGTTAATGGTTCTACTGTGAGCAGCTTTTAAAAAATCATGTTGTGGACGAAAGGGGCCACATGCTGACCTGACAAGCTCAGGGGAGGCCTGCATGGCGGTCTTGCAAACTCAGAGACCTAAAGTCACCACAAAGGATGGTCTGAAATTAAACTTTAACTGAAAGCAGTGATGGGGGGCAGTTACGTCCTAGGCGAGTATCTTCACTGACAAGATCAACTTTGATCCTTACTGAGCCCATTTGCCTTTTTGCCTCTAAGATAACATACCCTTGAAATGTCTGGGTAACTTGTAACTTCCCTTTTTCTGGAGCCCCTGGGGCACAAGCAGGTGTGCTGGGCGCCAGGACAGATGCCACAGATTCCTTCATTATCATGTTAATTGTTCCTTCACCCACCTAAGTATATGTTCATCATTTTACTCTTTATCCAATCCCAGGGGTTTCCCTGCTTTGCTTTATCCCTCCTCCTTAATCTATCACCAATGGATTTCATGTAACCCACCTATGTCCCTCCTTTGATTGCAAATGTATAAATACAAATATAACCCGCCATTCTCTGGAGCACTATCTCAATTTGTTGAGGTTCTGCATCCCGGCCTATGTCGATAGTTTGGCTCAAATAAACTCACAAAAAATTCTTTACAGGTTTCAATGTTTTTTTTTACGTTAACAATGTGAACTGTTTAGCACCTCACCTAACAAGAAATGGGTGATAAACATGAGCAAATATGATTTTCTCCTGTAAAAACAGCAAGCATGGGTTTAAAAGAATGGTGAGTTTAACCCAAAACCCTTCAGGAAATGTGTTCATTTCCACTAAACTTTTTTTTTTGTCACTATATGTAGTCACTGGAGAGTAACTCCCTATTTTGCAGTCTCCTGAGGTTCATTCTTTCAAACACAAGTGTTATTTAAGGATTTGCACACAAGAGTGAGAGAGTATCTGAGTATCAGAGAGGCCTTAGGGTCCTTCTAGGGGACTTTCACAGTTAAGTTTTTTTTGTTGTTGTTTATTTTTAAATATGCTTTTCTTTTTTTTAGAGAGAGAAGAAGGAGAGGGAGAGAGAAATCTTCATGAGAGAGAAACATGATTGGCTGCCTCCTGCACGCATCCTACTGGGGATCAAGCCCACAACCTGGGCATATGCCCTGATCAGATTCAAACCTGGGACCTCTTGGTGCATGGGTCGATGCTCAACCACTGAGCCACACCATCCAGGCCACAGTTAAGTTTTAACCTCCCTAATATTAGCTGACTTGTCCACAAGTTGTTTTAATAAAACAAAGTTTTCATGCAGTATATTACTAAATTAATAAGGTATGATTTGATTTAGTATGTGAGAGAATGCAAGTCTATATTAATGGAGAGATGGTAAAGGGTTAACTGGTTTTTCTGAGTGGTATAAGAACAGATTCTTTATTCTTTCTTTTTTTTTTTTTTTTTGCTAATCCTTATCCAAGGATATTTTTCCCATTAAAATTTTTTTGTCCCTGTATGTGATTTTTTAAAATACTTTTATTGATTTCAGAGAGGAAGGGAGAGGGAGAGAAAGAGAAACATCAATGATGAGAAAGAATCATTGATCAGCTGCCTCCTGCATGCCCCATGCTGGGGATCAAGCCCACAACCTGGGCATGTGCCCTGACCAGGAATCAAACCATGTCCTCCTGGTTCATAGGTCAATGCTCAACCACTGAGCCATGCTGGCTTGGCTTCCATTAATTTTTAGAGAGAGTGGAAGGGAGGAAAGGAAGGGAGGGGAGAGAGAGAGAGAGAGAGAGAGAGAGACAGAGAAACATTGATGTGAGAGAGACATATTAATTGGTTGCCTCCCACACACACCCCACTGAGGCTGGGGTTGAACCTGCCAACCCAGGTACATGCCCTTGACTGGAATCAAACCCATGACTCTTTGGTGCTCAGGCCAATGTTTTGACCATTCTCACTCTCTGAAATCAATAAAAATTGAGACACACCAGCCAGGGAAGAACAGATCCTTTTAGTTACTTTGTTTTGGTTATAAGTATTTTCTATTTCCTCCTACAAGGGAAATATATAAATGAGGAAAATATATCTGAATTTTAAAAGGTAGAGCAACCAGGAATGTCAAGATCTAATATTTGTATGAGTGGGTGTGAACACACATGGAATGCACTTGTTTACATGTTCTAGCCCAGGGGTTTGGCCCACAGGAATCGCAGCCTCCAGTGGTAGGTGCAGGGAGCAGCTATAGGGTGAAGCCTTGGATTGACCTGTGGCAGAGCCACAAACAAGTCCCAGCTCAGAGGGCAGAGCTCTCCTAGCATAATTAAGCCTGACCTTATAGCGCTCCCTAGATCCTTCCTGGGTAGCTAACGGGCTGTGGGAGGTGCAGCAAGTGCTGCCCAAACAAGTGAAACTCACAAGAACATTGTAACTATGGTGACCACTACCTTGTTTTCCTCTGACTATAAAATAAAGGCTCAGCTTGCCATCTGGATCCTTTTCTGTGGCCTCATCCAGGCACAGGAGACCTACCAAGCCCCAGCTATATTCTCTTTGTCTGTCTTTTCTTTAATCCTTCACTGCCCCACCTCAGGCTCACCGAACGAACCCTTGGCTGAGCTGGCACGGCACACGTAGGAAAAAGTGAATCAGAACATCCACCCGCTTACGCATCAAACACGTTGTTCCTGGGACGCTCCGCATGCTAAGGGCTATGTCAGGAATATGAGACACTGTACAGCTGGTAGCAGAGGCTTTTGGCCTTCACACAAAAAGAACAGAAACCAAATTTCCCCAATTTCCCCAGGCCCCAGGCAGGTTCTGATTGAATTACAGGTGGTTCAGGTGACTCTCAGAGGCAGCCCTGGCCTGCAGAGAGGGTGCTGAGTCTGCTGGACACGGGGTCTGAGGGGCGGGAGGGGTGAAGGGAGAGCCTGGGTGGAGGCTGGACAGAGGTGGTGGAGAGGCTGGGTGGAGGGGTGCCCAGTGAGGTCCTCTGTGCCCCCGCTCACAAGGGCGCCCTGTTTCACCGAAAAGGACCTGGCACCTCTGATGAAGGGGCAACCTGTGCCGGCCCCCCTGAGGCCTCCCTTGTGAAAGCAAACTTCCCGGTGCATCACACGTAAGTCATCACAAACCCCAGGGCCCGTGGGGAGAGGGCTGCCCAGTCTCAGGCTCCGCTGGCACTTGGGACAATGGGGTGAGCAGAAGACGCAGGGGCAGAGGAAGCCCCCGGGGCAAGTCTCAGCAGTGGGTCTAAGGGGGAAATGTCGGGAGGTGGGCTTGGTGATTCCGGGAGGCCGGGAATAGGCTGGGACCACAAGAGCGGCTGCGTGTTCGAGAGACCTGGAGGCAGGTGGCAAGGCTGGGGCTGGACTCAGGGGCGTGGACAACACCCCACAGGGGTGACACGGGGATGACAGGGGGCTGGAATCAGCCATTCTATCAGGTCAGCCTGCGCTGGAGCCTGGGACAGGAAAGTAAGTGAGGAGAAGAGAGAGAGACAGTTCTTAAAACTAAGGTTTAAGAAGGATGTCCTCACAGAAGTGTGTCGCAGCCTAACCGAGGGCCGCTGAAGGTTGGACTGGGGCCTAAGGCTCAAGGTCAGACTGGGGCCCAGGGATCAAGGTCAGACTGGAACCCAGGGCTCAAAGTCAGACTGGGACCTAGGGCTCAAGGTCAGACCTGGGCCCAGGGCTCAAGGTCAGACTGGGGCCCAGGGATCAAGGTCAGACTGGAACCCAGGGCTGAAGATCAGATTGGGACCCAGGGCCCAAGGTCAGACTGGGGCCCAGGGATCAAGGTCAGACCTGGCCCAGGGCTCAAGGTCAGACCTGGCCCAGGGCTCAAAGTCAGACTGGGACCTAGGGCTCAAGGTCAGACCTGGGCCCAGGGCTCAAGGTCAGACTGGGACCCCTGACCGTGCTCTCTGACTTCACAGTGGGACTGTTGTCACTCCATCAGTGCCTGCAGGTCATCATCAGGCATATGGACTGAGTCCAAGCAGAAAGAGCAGCCAGCCAGGTGCCCGGCCTGGAGCCTCAGGCTGGGGAGCCTGGGGCTGGGGAGCCTGGAGCTGGGGCAGCCTGGGTTTGGGGGAGTCTGGGGCTGGGGAAGCCCCGCCTCTGGTGGCACCTTAAAAGGGAAGGCAGGTTCCCCCTCTGGATCCTCTGGGCCCATGAGCAGCTGGTTCTGAGCTGAGCTGGGGTTCAAGGAAGCCAACAGGGGGTGAATCGGGAAGGTCGGGAAGCCAGCATGGGGCCCGACCAGCTGCTGGAGGAGGGGCTGGGGGCTCTCCCAGGCTCCCTGACAGAGGGCGGCAGGGGCAGCCACCGAGGCTTGCTGGCTTGTTTGTTTGGGGAGGAGGACTCCTTGCTTGTTTAGGAGAATGAAAGGCAGGACGGTTCTATTAACAAGAGTTCACAGCCAGCACACTGCCAGCGCTAACCAATGGCGGTAGCTGGAGTCCCTGGTGCAGAGCCTGTGGTTTAATGTCAGGTGCTGAAGCACCCAGGAGGAGTTTGTTCCGAGGCTGGAGAAGTAAAAACGGAATTAGATCAACCACTGACTGGGCAGAGCGGGGCTGATTGGGGAACAGCGGGTTCTTTCAGCCTGTCAGTGTGTGTGTGTGTGTGTGTGTGTGTGTGTGTGTGTGTGTGTGAAAGCTGCCCCTGCCACAACCATTCTGTTTAAAGACAGAAAAATACAGCGAGAGGCCGAATAATACGAGGGTTAAGAGGCAAACAGACGGAGCAGAATTCCTGACTCTGCCCCTTATCCTCTTGACTGTGCCGCCGAGGTCAGGACGGTACCGTAGGGTGGTGGTGAGGACTCACTGAGTTTACACGCATACACGCTCACAGCCCTGCAGGGCACGGATCAGGGGCCTGGATGACACCCCATAGGGGTGACACGGGGATGACAGGGGCGGAATCAGCCACTCTATCAGGTCAGCTTGTGCTGGAGCCTGGGACGGGAAGGTAGGTGCGGAGAAGAGAGAGAGAGACAGTTGTTCCGGTGATGGCGAGTCTTAGTAAGCGTCACCACATGACAGCCTCCCTGTGAATCCACAAACTCAGCTGCACAGGGGACTCTCCTGGGGACTTTAGGATGCAGGCCCCGGCCCCTGGCGCAGGTGATTCGGGTGCAGCTGGTGTCGGGGAGTGCGAGAGGCCCTAGGAGATGCCACAGCCGAACCGAGTTTGAGAATCACAACTGCACAGAACAACTCCCCCGCGCTACTTGTGACTTCTGTTTCGTTAAATAGAGGTCATCTTGATCGTAGATGAGTCTAACCTCTCCACTAATGACAGCGATCAAACTGCAGATGCAGAACCTGGTGGGAGGAGGCGGCCTGGGGCCCCGAACGTGGGCGGTGTCAGCTTCGAGCCGAGATGCTGGGCTTATGATGCAGAGAATCAGCTTCCCTTTCAGGTTGAGGAGCGGACCTTCCCTTTGGCGGAGGGGAGTTGGCGCGAGCTGCTCATTAGCTCATTAGCTCATTAGCTCATTAGCTCAGGGGAAAGCAGGGCGCAGGGTGGCCCGGCCCGCAGGTAGCGCTGCAGGGGGCTCATTGGCCGAGGTGGGCGAGCCAGGCGGCAGCCAGAACTGCACGTGGTGATTGGAGAAACGACGTTTCCTGAAGAAATGATTGCATGCTGCTTGCTGCTTAGCGACCGAATGTGGGGCCGGGAAGGTCTCCACGGTTTGTATCGGGGCTCGGAATGGGGGGCCAGGCCGCTTAGGGAAGAGCCCCTTTTTTACTGATTTCTGAGGAAGGGAGAGGGAGAGAGAGAAACATCCATGGTGAGAGAGTCAAGGATCAGCTGCTTCCTGCACGCTCCCTGCTGGGGGTGGAGCCCAAAACCCAGAATCAAACCGTGACCTCCTGGTTCCTAGGTCCACGGGCAACCACTGAGCCACACCAGCTGGGCGGGAGGACCTCCTTAGTGGCTCTGGCCCCAGCGGGCCCCTCCCGTCCAGCAGGAAGTGGTGACCCATCTGCACCTGCGGACGACCTCATGCATCACGTGGTGACGAGATGTCGGCCCCACCACAGTCACTGACATGGGTCTGGCAGGTCCCTGCCAGGGCCACGCGGCCGGCGGACACCGCACGCCCGGGTCCGAGTCCCTGGCTCTGCCATGCCTGCTGGGGACACTGGGCACTGTGTTCATCTGTAAAACAGACACCATCCAAGTACCTTTTCCCAAAAAACCCTCATTTGCAAACCGCCTGGAAGGTTGCCTCCTGGATCTTCCTTCCTGGCCGAGGGGTGTCGCAGGAGCCGCTCCGAGGGGGGGAGGGGGGTGGGCGGGCAGGGCACCCTTTAGGAACCGAGGATGCCTTGCGCCCCTGATCTCAGATGGGGAGACAGCCTGTGAGTCAAGGCTCCTGGGCTTCCAGAAGGGCAGAGCGGGTGAGACTCACCCCGTCTCAGCGCCCCCTGCTGTTTGCTGGCGGCTGTGCTGGTTTGTTGGCGGATCCTGGGTCCAGAGGCCTCGCAGTCTCTGGGGTCAGCAGTGCTGGGGCCGGGCAGCTTTTTCAGCCATGGGTCTTGGCCAGATCCACCAAGGAAAATCGGTTGCTGGGGCCACACCGTCGCAGGGGCTGGTGCTTCGATGTGGATCAGACAGGGAAGTCCACGTTCTCCAGGGTCTGGGTGACTGGCTACAGGCCTGGGCTCAGATGGTCGGTGACTGTCTCGCGGGTCAGGACACTGTGGACACCCTGTCTTAGAAATGGCCGAGGGTCCTCGCGGGCAGCTGACTCCCCAGCTCCCGCCCCACCTGCCACAGAGCTGGGAGGGGGGTGTGGGGGGCGGGTGGTGCTGGTGTCACAAGTGATGGACGCCCTCCCACTGGGACGTGAAGTTTCCATCCTGTTTAACGTGCGCAACACCAGTGTCGTCAGACGCCGAGTCAACACAGCCCCCAGGATTCCTAGGACTTTTCCCAAGCTTTTGGCCTGGGGCCGCCCTGCAGACGGAACTCCCGGCTCCCTCAGCTCCTGTCCTTCCAGCCACTTGCAGGGCAGGTCTGTGTTCCAACGGTCACCTGGGAAGTGGAGGTTGTGTTGATAAAACAGCCGCAGATATACCTGTTAAAGAAACAGTTCGAGCCTGGCCGGCGTGGCTCAGTGGTTCAGTATCCACCTATGAACCAGGAGGTCGAGGTTCGATTCCTGGTCAGGGCACACGCCCGGGTTGTGGCTCCATCCCCAGTGTGGGGCCTGCAGGAGACAGCGATCAATGATTCTTTCTCATCATTGATGTTTCTATCTCTCTCCCTCTCCCTTCCTCTCTGAATCAATAAAAATATATTTTAAAAAAAGAAAGAAAGGAACAGTCGGGGCCAGAGCTGTGACCAAGCTATCTGGGTGGCTCCAGGCGGTCATGGTCGCCGAGTTGACCCCAGAGGGGCTGTGTGTGCAGCCAAGCCATCGGAGCTGCATGCCACTTAGATAGCCCCGCCCACCCGTTAGGTTCTACTCTCCACAGGCAGACTGTCCCCGCTAGCTCAGTACTCAGTGTCCGCTTCCTGGTGATAGTGACTGGAAGGCAGGAACGGGGGACATGTTCTTGTTCGTGTTATTCCGTAGCCCTGCTCCCAAATCCCAAACAGACCAACCATCCTCACCAAAATGACCTATTCCCATTGGCAGCAGAGTGTCTTTATCCGAATTTTATGGTTTCTTTCATTTTATGAACCAGCTAATATTGTCGAACCTAAGTATATAAAAGTACACTGTATACTTGGTGGACTTATCAGCTTCCAGGACTTATGTACACACTTATATTAAAATTATGTACATCAGCTTAATTTTAAAATATACCTGGCCCTGGCTGGGTGGCTGAGTTGATTGGAGCATCATCCTGAGCACCAAAAGGTTGTGGGTTTGATTCCCAGTCAGGGCACATACCCAGGTTGTGGGTTCGATCTCAGGTTGGGCATGGACGGGATGCCACTGGTCTCTCTCTCTCTGTCTCTCTCTCTCTCTTATCAATTAACATCTTTAATCCTTGGATGAGGATTAAAAAATATGCCTTATTTTGTAACGCAGTGATCAAACTTTGCTCTCATCTTCAGCGTTCACTGAGATTTTTCATCTTCTACACATGTCTGCCCCTGTATCGCCTGCAGTACTTGAATGGTTTGAATCCAGTGTTTGAGTTGCTTTCATATGCGCTGTTCTTTCTGTCTTCATATCTGCTCTGGAAGGAGGCTGTCAGGCATCCTCTACCTTTTCATGCACAGTCATAAAGGGTATGATGTCCTATCCTCTGGGTTCAAATCTCGGCTGTTGTTTATTTACTGTGACATCTGAGCAGGTTGTTGTGTCTCTCTGTCTCTCTCTCCCCATCACAAATTGGGAATGACCAGTACCTGCTCATAGGATTTGCATTATTTTGCATAAAGTCTTTGTGCAGTGCCTAATACTTAATAAATACTCCACAGTGTTCGCTGCTATTATTTAGGACTAGAGGCCCGGTGCATGAAATTTGTGCGCTGCGGAGGGGGGTGTCCCTCAGCCCAGCCTGCACCCTCTCCAATCTGGAACCCCTCGGGGGATGTCTGACTGCCGGTTTAGACAGGAATCGGGCCTAAACCAGCAGTTGGACATCCCTCTCACAATCCGGGACTGCTGGCTCCCAACCACTCACCTGCCTGCCTGCCTGATTGCCCCTAATTGCTTCTACCTGCCAGCCTGATCACCTCCTAACTACTCCCCTGCCAGCCTGATCAACACCTAACTGCTCCCCTGCCAGCCCAATCACACCCACTGTCCTCCCCTGCAAGCCTGGTCCCCCCCAACTGCCCTCCCCTGCAGGCCTGGTCCCCCCCAACTGCCCTCCCCTGCAGGCCTGGCCCCCCCCCAACTGCCCTCCCCTGCAGGCCTGGTCCCCCCCAACTGCCCTCCCCTGCAGGCCTGGTCCCCCCCAACTGCCCTCCCCTGCAGGCCTGGTCCCCCCCAACTGCCCTCCCCTGCAGGCCTGGTCCCCCCCAACTGCCTTCCCCTGCAGGTCTGGTCCCCCCCAAACTGCCCTCCCCTGCAGGCTTGATCCCCTTCCCAACTGCCCTCCCCTGCAGGCCTGCCCCTCCCCAACTGCCCTCCCCTGCAGGCCTGGTCCCCCCCAACTGCCCTCCCCTGCTGACCTCATCACCCACAATTGCCCTCCCCTGCAGGCCATCTTGTGGTGGCCATCTTGAGGCCACATGGGGGTGGCCATCTTGTGTGTTGGAGTGATGGTCATTTGCATATTACTTCTTTATTATATAGGATGACTTCACTGAGTTTTCACCTCCAGAGCCAACTCCACTGTTCACGAACCATTATTTCATTATTTCCCCTTCAAAAATTTACAGAATTTGTTTTCTTACTTATGCTCCAAGTGACCTAGTTATGAGGCTATAGGCTATTTTCCGAGAGAGAGAGAGAGAGAGAGAGAGCTTCAAATCCAGGCATCTGCCATTAATCCTGTTTTATCTTACAGTAACACCCTCATGGTTACAGGCTGAGATAGAAATGTCGCAATCTTCTCTGTCTTTAAACACTATGCCTATGTGATATTTAAGTGCTGTCTTAAACATGCTTATATATTAAAATATACATGCAAAGGCTCTCACATTTAAGAACCAGGGAAAATTATGTCCCCAGAACGTCTTTGGTTTTGATGGCCCCCAGGGGAAAGCATTTAAATTAGAGAGAATTACAATAGAAGCAACAGGCAGCATTCCTGCTGAGTGTGGCCTGGGCTTTGGGAAGATCCAGTAACATACAAGGAGAAACTGGATTGTCTGGCGTAGGAGCAAGAACTCAGGGGCAGCTTTCTCCCAGAAGGGGGATGCTCACAGAGATCATTGTTCCATGTTGGGACCTCCCCCATCACAGAGCTGACTGTCAGGTGCCATATCTGAATTTCTATCAGCATGGCTCACACTTTTCACTCCCCACTAGTGATTCCCTGAGACCCCCACCCCATCCAATTTGCAGCCCCATGCAAGCTGTTTGCAGCAGCTTTTCCATATGAATGGCCTGTCCTGGTTCAGGCTTCAGACTTTCCTAAAAATCTCTCAAATAAGCAGCAGCTGGCATCAGCATGCCCCAAGCCTATCTATAAGAAGCTCAAGCACAAGCCTGCTTTGCTTCACAGCTTGGCCTTGCCTGTGTACTTCTAAGCCCAATATAAGCTGCAGCCATCTGAAGATCTCTCTATAGCTCCTGCTGGGTGGCCCCAGGTGGTGGCTAACTTTGCACCTCCTGGGAGGCCCAGAGCCAGTGCACCAGGTGGACAGCTTCAGACCACACCAGATTACAACTCCACACATCCACAAGCCACACACTCAAGAAGCAGACTGAGTGAGCATCAAAGCCCCACTGAAGCAAGTCCTACTCCATTGGGGTGTCCCTGCACAGCAGCACTACCACTGTAGTCACAGCTGGTCCTCACAGCCAATTGGCCTGGAATTAAATTCATCCCAGTGATGCCAAAAGCATCAAGTCTGAATTACAACAAGATTGTGCACACAGCCTACACAGGGGTGCACCTAGAGTGCCCAGATCAGACGACTGGGGAGGCTGAGTCACTTGGCCCTACAGGACACCTACTACACAAGGCCACTCTACCAATTCCAGGAGACATACAGCTCTACCTGATACATAGAAACAAACACAGGGAAGCAGCCAATATGTAGAGTCAAAGAAACATGTCACAAATGAAAGAAAGCAAACTACTAGATACAGAGTTTAAAACAGTAGTTGTAAGGATGCTCAAGGACCTTAATGAGAGCTTCAAGGGATTTAGTGAGAATTTCAAAGACATGAAAAGGACCAATCAGAAATGAAGCATACACTAACTGAAATAAAGAATAATTTACAGGGATTCAACAGTAGAGTAGAGGATTCTGAGAATCAAATGAATAATTTGGAATGTGAGGAAACAAAAACACCCAATCAGAAAAGCAAAAAGAAAAAAGAATTCAAAAATATGAAGATAGTGTAAGGAGCCTCTGGGACAATTTCAAGCGTAACAACTTTCACATCATGAAGGTGCCAGAAGGAGAACAAAGAGAGCAAGATACTGAAAACCCATTTGAAGAAATAATAACAGAAAAATTCCCTTACCTGGTGAAAGAAATAGACTTACAAGTCCAGGAAGTGCAGAGAGTCCCAAACGAGAGGAACCTAAAGAGGCCCACACCAATACACATCATAATTAAAATGCCAAGAGTTAAAGACAAAGAGAGAATCTTAAAAGCAGCAAGAGAAAAGCAGTTAGTTACCTACAAGGGAGCGCCCATACGACTGTCAGCTGATTTCTCAACAGAAACTTTGCAGGCCAGAAGGGGGGTGGCAAGAAATATACAAAGTGGTGAATAGCAAGGACCTGCCAACAACATTACTCTACTCAACAAAGCTCTCATTTAGAATTGAAGGTCAAATAAATAGCTTCACAGACAAGAAAAAGCTAAAGGAGATCATCACCACCAAACCAGTATTACATGAAATGTTGAAGGGTATTCTTTAGGAAGAGAAAGTAGAAGAAGAAGAAGAAGAAGAAGAAGAAGAAGAAGAAGAAGAAGAAGAAGAAGAAGAAGAAGAAGAAGAAGGAGGAGGAGGAGGAGGAGGAGGAGGAGGAGGAGGAGGAGGAGGAGGAGGAGAAAGAGGAGGAGGAGGAGGAGGAGAAAGAGGAGGAGGAGGAGGAGGAGGAGGAGGAGGAGGAGGAGGAGGAGGAGAAAGAGGAGGAGGAGAAAAGAGGAGGAGGAGGAGGAGGAGGAGGAGGAGGAGGAGGAGGAGGAGAAGAAGAAGAAGAAGAAGAAGAAGAAGAAGAAGAAGAAGAAAAAAAGAAGAAAATTATGAAAAATAAAATGGCAATAAATATATATCTATCAACAATTGAATCTAAAAATTAAAATAAATGAATAAGAAATCTAAGGAATAAAATAAACTGATGAATAAAATAGAACCAGAGGCATGGGAACATGGAACAGGCTGACGAATCTCAGAGAGAAGGGAGGAGGTGGCAGGAAGAGAGTAACCAAAGATCTTATATGCATACTAGTGGCCCAGTGCATGAAATTTGGGCACAGGGGAAGGGGGCATCCCTCAGCCCAGACTGTACCCTCTCCAATCAGGGACCCATTAGGGGATGTCTGACTTCTAGTTTAGGCCCAATCCCTGTGGGACATCCCTCTCAAAATCTGGTACCGCTGGCTCTTAACCGCTCACCTGCTTGCCTGCCTGATCGCCCCTAACTGCTTCTGCCTGACTGCCTGATTGCCCCCAACTTCCTTCCCCTGCCAGCCTGATCGCCCCTAATTGCCTCTTCCTTGGCCCTCACCACCATGGCTTTGTCTGGAAGGACATTGAACATCCGGAAGATGGCCGGTTGACCCGGTCTAATTAGCATATTACCCTTTTAGTAGTATAGATACATTATATAGGATAAGATTGCTTAAATGGGGGTGGGTGGAGGGAGAAAACCTTTTTCAGCAGGAGGAGATGCTCTTGGCAGACAAAAATACATAATCCCTATATCTGGACTGATAGCCAGCCATATGAACTATACTACCAAACTGGTCATTAAAAAAATTGAACCACTTTCTTACACCTTACACCAAACAGCTATTGCCCTTAAAACCCCTCCTCAGCCCCCACCTTAGGTTCTGCCTTCGCAGTTCACCCAGATTATGTTCTGATTGGTCGGTTTCTATGCCAGTCAGTGTCAAAAGCTCCACCTCCTAGGCAGCCATTGTCTCCTCGCAGTTCACCCAGATTTGGTTCTGATTGGTTG
Source organism: Myotis yumanensis (assembly GCF_028538775.1). NCBI lineage: Eukaryota > Metazoa > Chordata > Mammalia > Chiroptera > Vespertilionidae > Myotis > Myotis yumanensis. The sequence continues at coordinate 107,267,512 of NW_027223756.1, forward strand.
GTTTCTATGCCAGTCAGCGTCTCTGTGCCTATCTCCAGGCCTGATCAGAGAGGCAGGGCTGATTAGCAGCCCCCGAGGAGGCTGGGAGAGAGAAAGAGAGAGGCAAGGGCTGATCAACAGCTGCCACAGAGGCTACGGATCAGACCCTGCTTCTCTCTCCAGGCCTCTCTCCGGGCCTGATCTGCATCCCCCTCAGCAGTCAGTGCTGGGTTGCCGTGCCCGCAGCAGCGGCAGTCAGTGTTGGGTCGCCACAGCAACCCAGCATTGAGTGCAGGACTGACTTTGACTTCCAGTCAGTCAAGCCTTCGATCGTTTTTGATGTTATGGACCCTGGCTCTTTATATATATAGATACGTATTACCTATAGGCACAAGCTATAGGATGGTAAAGGCCTGGGGTGGGGCAGGAACTGGGTAGAGGGGGGCAATTGGGGGGAAAGGGGAAACATCTGTAATACTCTCTACAATGAAGTTTTTAAAAAGTGTTCTTTGTCCCTGACGTGGTATTTGTCATGGGGTCTAGTCCTAGATGAGGAGGCTGACATATCTGAGCACATGCCTCTCCCCCCACCACCCACAGATGAACAGGTCTAGGCTAAGTGCACAGCCTGCTGAGCCCAGCTCCACCTGTAGGGGATGTTTTTCTGGTGATAAATAATTGAAAATTTTTATAAGAAGTTTTTACATAATTCCTCAGGATGGGATCCAATTTCAAAGATACCATGTACCTGTAATGAGCCTCAGACAACGCAGACCCCAGGGCTCCCCTCTCGCCTCCTCTGCAGGAGGGAGTGTTTCCATGGAGACACTGAGCAGCCCTGGGAGGTACCACTGAGCAGAATGTGGACCGGGATGTCCACTCTGAGTGGTTCTTCCACTTGAAGCCTTGAGTTGGTGTTGACAGAAAGTTCTAACATGACCTCTCTGGTTGGCAAATGAAAAGCAGTGAGAACGAGGCCACGCGGCATTCGATCCGGAGCCTGCTGGACACTGGAGCTCGGAGCCGGTCCGGAGGTCCCCAAACGGTGCTTCTTCAGAACATGAGGCATCAACACTTGGACAGAGGGGCTTATAGCTCATGCTGGATGTGCACGTCCTCAGTGCAAGGAAATTACTCAGGCAGAGCATGAAATGGTTGGAGTTTTAACTTTTTTCCAATCATTTCTTATAAACTTGGTCATGTTATCATTTCCTTTTTTGTTGTTGTTAATCCTCACCCGAGTATATTTTCCCCATTTATTTTTAGAGAGAGTGAAAGGGAGGTAGGGAGAGAGAGAGAGAGGGCGAGAGACATCGATGTGGAAGAGACATCGATTGGTTGCCTCCTGCACCCATCTTGGCCTGGGCCCGGGATCAAACCTGCAGCCTAGGTACATCCCCCTGCCTGGGAATCAAGCCAGAGACCCATTGGTGTGCCGGCTGATGCTCTAACCACTGAGCCACGCCGACCAGGGCCAGTTATCATTTCTTTATCTACTGTTAAGTGTTCATCCTCAGACTAATCGAGTGGATGCACAAAATTACGTTTAATGGTGGTGATTTACTAAATAACCCAACTGCATATTGTGCCCCATTTGTTTGATGGGATTACAGATCCGCGCTCCACAGAATTACCCCGATTTCCAGTCGCTGCTGTCGGAACACGCGAGAGAACAACTTGTCAGATCTGGTCGCCTTGTTTTCTGATTAAACCCAGACGTCACACAGAAATAAGGTCACAGAGACAGAAACAGCATAATCGGTTTCTTTCACTCAATCAGTATTTTCGTGGACTACAGGGACTTCTGTTTCTTGAGCTAAATGTCAGACCTGCGGTGCGGGACAGCCCGATGCGAGCAGAGTCGGGGAAACGCACGCACAGCTCACCTGCCCTGAGAACCCGCCTTGCTTTCTCCGCGGGGTTCGTGGGAGACAAAGAGTGCAGTTCAGACCTGGCAGCCCAGGAATAAGGTCAAAGTAAAGCAGCGAAACCATCGTGGCCACAGGACAAGCCTTCTCCCTGCCCGAGTCCCCACACCTGCAGGGCCATTTGGCGAAAGAATGATCCAGGCGGCAGCGATGAAGGAGGTAGAAACAAACAGCCGGCCAATGAGTTTTTTGTTTTCTCAAATTAGAGACGTGAACCTCCGATTCTCAAGGAAGTGGAGGATGTCGGGGGGCGGCGGGGGCACTTGGGAGCATGTAAGGAAGATGGGGTCAGAGATGGGCTAGAGCCGCCTTCTCCGTGACCTCCCGGTCACACCTGGGACCTCTCTTCCAGCAGCTCCCTGGGGGAAGGAGCCTCCTGCAGTGGACGGAGCGATGCATGTGGTCAGCCCTGGCTCTGGCCCAACTCAGAGCCAGGAGGCGGCCAGCAGCCAGAGATGTGAGTGAAGGCACCTCGCTCCGTGGCTTCCATTTCTACATCTGGGGGGAATGTGTGTTTTTAAAACATCCCTCCCAGCTCTACAGCCTAGACCCTCTCCCCGTCGCTTCCTAAAAGGTACGTTGTCCTCCTTTGTGGCCCAGGACAGCAAAGTCTACCGTTTACTGAATTCAGATCATCAGTCGATGGTTAAGGATAGTGAGTCTGTTCATGCCTCTGACCTTGAAAAAGATGATGCCAAAGAGACATCTATTGATCAGAAACTGAGTAGCCAGGGGTAAAATCCCTCAGATTACGCTGCATTCTAGGGGTCCCCAGGGGTGCATTAAATGCTAAATTAATGTCCAGTGTGCTGGGAAACAGTGGGAGCTGGTGACCTCGGGCAGGGAGGCGGGTGACACGGGGGAGTGTCTGCATCGTGCGTGATGCCAGCAGCTGACATTCATTCTCCATAACATGTCGGAGGCTTTTCATCCATCCCCCGTATCTCAAGCCAGAAAGTGTTGTCTTCCCTTCAGCTGAGAAAAGTGAGGCTCATGACCCAGCTCAAGCCCAGCTCTTGGGTGGCTCCCACTCCTGCCCACCCCACGCATGGCTCCCTGCTCAGGGGTGAACCGGGAAGGCCTGGGGAAGGCCCAGGAGGAGGGAGAAAGTCTGCAACCCCCGGGACAGACCTTTGCTCCCTGCCCCTGTACTGGGTCCCTAACGGAGGGAAGGCCACACCCAGGTCTCGATGGGAACTCATGAGTCTGAATGACTTATGCGAGAACCTTCCCCATTTTACATGAAAAAGTAGAGGAACTAATCAGGCAGGAAATTAATTCTTTTTTAATTTGAGACAAGAAAATGTACAAAACGAAGATAAAATGTGAAAATCACCACTGCATGTCGCTCCCACGTGTGACCCGGGGTTGCGAGCGGCCCGGAGCCTGCGCTGGGGTGTGGCCCTGCAGGTCCCTGGATTCGGCTGCTGTTGCTCAGCGAGGGATTAATTTTGCACTCACCTGTGTGTTAAACTCTTTTGATAAAAGCTTTTCCTTCCTAAAAGGGCTGGCAATCAGGGCCCCACTGTGTTTCCAGAGAACCGAAGCCGCAGGAGCGCTGGAGAGCGATCAGACGTGCACGCGGCCCTCTCGCCAGTGGGAGGCTGCCAGCTGCTGTGGCCGCGTTAGCTCTGCCTTTCCCCGCGGGGTCTCGGGGTGAGGACTCAGGGGAGCAGGTCAGCAAGTCCAAGGATGCACAGGCACCGTCCTCAAGGGAAGCCTTGGCTCGCGCCCCCCGCCCGCCCCCTTCAGTAAAGGAACCTTTCGTCCTTTCGTCAGTGAGTCTAGTCTGCACGTTGCTGAGCAAGTGGCCTGCAGTTCTTCAAAGACACAAAAAATGAAAAACTCCAAGTACAAAGGCCTTTAAAGCAGCCTTTCGTTCCTCCGTGTAGTTTATTTTCATACTAAAAACAGCAGCGGCAATTACGTGCTTCTGCTCCTCTCCGTCTGATCCGAGGGGTGTTGGGGATGGGCCCCCAAAGCCAGAAGTGCTGAGATGTCGTTCAAACGATGTTCTCCGTGTGTTCGCCTCACAGAACACAGCCCGCTGGGCTCACCTGCAGCGCCATCCTGGCTGGTCGTCCCTGACTCCCTGTTGCCTGTGCTCTGTCTGCCACCCTATTTCCTGGGCACAGAGGTGGGACAGATGGAGAGGCGGGAGGGGGAGAGGGAGAGGCGGGAGGGGGAGGCGGGAGGGAGAGAGGGAGAGGCGGGAGGGGGAGGCAGAGGGAGAGGCGGGAGCAACTGGCCAGTGTGGGCTTCAGGCTGGGGTGAGGAGGATGCTCTCCTGCTCCCCACTCAGCTCAGCTCAGCAGCAGAGCCCGATGCTGAGGGAGCTCCTGTTCCGCTACCTAAGGCCTGGCAGGCAGGGGCTGGTGGGCAGCACAGAGAGGAAACCCGGGGCAGAGAGCACCACGTGCATGAGGGCAGCTCTCGGGGGGACTCGACAGAGGACGCAGAGCCCAGGGCTCAGGAGGCGCTTGGCTTCACCCTGGGTGTTTGAAGGAGGGTGGCTGCGTGGGCCTAACACAGGGGCAAGATGCCGTTTTCCTGCCACCAGATACTTCCTGAGTGCTTCCCGCGAGCCTGACCCTGTGCCTGCGCCTCAAATACACGCTCTTGCTGAGCGCTCACGGGAAGAACTAGCTGAGCACACACCACGGGCAGGGTCTCCTCAAGAGGAGATGCGATGGAACAGCCAGTGAGTTAGAAATGTGGTCGTGTTGCTGCAGCTACAACAGTGGGGATTCCCGGGGGGGCCTGCGGGGACGGGAGACCAGCGCCCCAGAGGCTGGGAGGCAGGACAGGGCGTCACAGGCACTCGTGTTCCTCATCCTGGAGGGTCCACCTGAGCGGGAGCCGCCCGAGGCGCCAAGGAGCTGGGCTCCAGGGGGGAACCCTGAACTGCTCCTCCTTCACGTCATGGACAAGCACGCGACTGGCCGGGCATTGGGGGGTCAGGTGCCACCAGTCCAACCTCTGACCCCAAGAGAAACCTGGGGCTGTGCAACCCTCCGCCGGGGTGGGCGGCCTGGCCACCTGGCCCCATCGCCGTCATGTGCTCCCTGCCAGGCAGCCCGTTTGACTCAACACGTGGGACTCCTGCGTGAGGCTTTCCTGTGGGGCCTTTCTGTAACCCATGGCGCGGGGGGGGGGGGGGGGGGGGGCGGTTATATATATATATATATACTAGAGGCCTGGTGCACAAAAATTTGTGCACGGGGGGGGGGGGGGGGTCCCTCAGCCCGGCCTGTGCCCTCTCGCAGTCTGGGACCCCTCAGGAGATAATGACCTGCTGGCTTAGGCCTGCTCCCGGGTGGCAGAGGGCAGGCCCAATCCCTAGGTGTAGCCCCTGGTCAGGCTCAGAGCAGGGCCGATTGGGGAGTTGGGGCGCCGCCCCCTGTCATGCACAGAGCAGGGCGGATCGGGAGGTTGCGATGCCACCCCTAGTCACGCTCAGGGTAGGGCTGATTGGGGGGTTGGGGCACCGCCCCCTGTCACACTCAAGGCAGGGTCGATGGGGAGGTTGTGGCGCCACCCCCTGCCACGCACAGAGCAGGGCCAATCAGGGGGTTGGGGCGCTGCCCCCTGTCACACACAGAGCAGGGACCATCAGGGGGGTTGGGGCTCCGTACCCTGTCACACACACAGCAGGGTCAATCAGGGTTTTGGGAAGCTCCCCCCTGTCACACACAGAGCAGGGCCAATAGGGGAGTTGGGGCACCGCCCACTGTCACACTCAGGGCAGGGCCGATGGGGAGGTTATGGCTCTACCCTGTCACACACAGAGCAGGGCCCGTGGGGGGGGGGGGGGGGGTTGGGGTGCTGCCCCCATCACACACAGAGCCGCAGGGCAATCAAGGCGTTTGGGCGCTGCCCCCTGTCACGCTGATCCCGGTGCCGGGAGGCCTCTCGGCTCTGCTGATCCTGCCCGGCAGGGTCACAGATCCGGGTCCCAGACCGCAGACAGCCTTGCCTGCTGCCGCCTGCCTTCAGTACGCAAATTAGCCGCCATCTTGTTGCTTCAGGGTGGGGGTCCCCACTGGGGTGCCTGGCCAGCCTGGATGAGGGGATGATGGCTGTTTGCAGCTGGTCACACCCCCTTCAGGGTGGGGGTCCCCACTGGGGTGCCTGGCCAGTCTGGGTGAGGGGCTGAGGGCTGTTTTCAGGCTGGCGGGCGACTGGAGCTCCAAACCTCTCCTTTTTTTCTTTTTTTTTTATTCTGGCATTCATTTACCTTCTATGCCTGTCACTGGAGCTGAGAGCCGGCTTTCTCTCTGAGGCTCGGCTGAAAGCAGGTTTCTGGCCTTTGTTTTCTGTATTCGAAACAATGTTGCGACTCCAGCTCTGAGATCCCGGCTGACTGACAGGAGGTTTCTGGGCTTTTGTTTATCTTCTGTAAATGTTACAATGTTTCCAACTGAAGCTCAGAGGCCGGCGGGGAACGTTGGAGTCCGCTGTCACTGAAGGAAGCAAGCCTCCCTGTTCATCAGCTGCCTGGCTGCCGGCCGCCATCTTGGCTGACAGTTACTTTGCATATACTCACTGATTAGCCAATGGGAAGGGTAGCGGTCGTACGCCAATTACCATGTTTCTCTTTTATTAGTGTAGATATATATGTATACAGAGAGGAAGGGAGAGGGATAGAGAGTTAGAAACATCGATGAGAGAGAAACATCGATCAGCCGCCTCCTGCACACCCCTTACTGGGGATGTGCCCGCAACCAAGGTACATGCCCTTGACTGGAATCGAACCCGGGACCCTTCAGTCCACAGGCTGACGCTGTATCCACTGAGCCAAACCGGTCAGGGCCCATTGGGGGTTTTTGAAGTCAGTGCTCACAGACTCTCCGGACAGGCTGGCAGATGCAGGAGCAGGCTTACTGGACGTACAAGATGAACTGAAGGTGTCACGTTAAGGGAGTGAGGGGAGGGTGCACACGGGCTGAGCTGGGCACCATGGGGGCAGCACCGACCAGCTCACTCCTCTGAAGGGCATTACCTCTGTGTCACCTGGAGTGAGATGTGCGTGAGCTGCCCAGGCCGCCTCACTGGTGACGTGGCAGGAACCAGACCTGGTCGGTGCATCGGGAAAGCCCCCGCTCGCTCTTATTCGTGCTTCTCCAGGCAGAGGGAGGCCGGCCGTGGGGAGGCGGCTTCCGTAAAGGGAGGGATGGGACCGGGTGTGCGGGGGGGATAGGAGGTGGCCTATAGGTGTGCGGGGAAGTGAGGGGTGTGAATTAAACCTCACCCTGCCCCCCGCCCCGAGGCTGGCCCCCAGCAGTCTCCTGTTAACAGCCATTTCACATGGCGCCTCTGAGTTGACAAAAAATGCCAACGAAGATGGGTGGGTGCCATCCCCTCACCCACTATATTCCTCAGAAAAGCACAATAAGCTATGATAATAATCATGCATTTTTTGTTTGTTTCTCAGTAGGTCAGAGTTGTGTGTGTGCTTAATCACAGTAATAATTACAGCGGCATCAAGAGATATTAGCAGCTGTGTTTTCATTTTGTCGCAGCTTAAGATGGGAAGACACCCATGCTAGTAAAGGTCTTTTAAAATATTAAACTCAGATTTCAAATTTCCATACGCAGAGAACATTTAAAAGAGAATAATGAGATCGTGACTCCCGTATATAATAATAAAAGCGTAATATGCAAATCGACCGAATGACTGACACGCACTGGTGCCAGGCCAGCCAGGGTGGGTGTGATGCGATTGATCGGGGGCGCCGCCATCGCCCCACAATTGCCCTGTAGAGGGAGGGACCATGCCACTGGCAGGTGGGGAGTCAATGGGGGCAGAGGGGAGGGGGGTTCTGTGATTGCCCCAAAGAGGGAGGCCCAGGCCACTGGTCAGCGACACTGTGGTGGGTGTGTGGGGCTGGCCATTGATCGCCCCGCAGAGGGAGGCTTAGGCCAGCCAAGTGATCGCACCCCAGGTCTGTCACCTGCAAAGAGAGGTGACCGTTGGCCGGGGAGGGGGGGCAGTGCTGCACAGATGGCAAGCAGTGGCAGCGGCGGGGGCGGGGCCAGATGCAGGCAGCCGGGGGTAGGAGAGCCCTGATAGGCCCTGATCGCTGGCCAGGCCTAGGGACCCTACCCGAGGGTTCCCAGATTGTGAGAGGGAGCAGGCCGGGCTGAGGGACACCCACACACACACACACACACACACACACGCACACACACACACACACCATGCACGAATTTCGTGCACTGGGCCTCTAGTAGAGACATAACAGTATTACATCTAAAATCTCAAAGATTTTATCTAACTCACTAAATAAACAGGGAACCAGACCAACATTGCTGATTGTTCAAGAAATCAAAGAACCATGAATTTTTTTGTCCTCACCTAAGGATATGTTTATTGATTTCAGAGAGAGAGGAAGGGAGAGAGTGAAAGAGAGAAAGAGAAACATAGATCAGTTGCCTCTCCCACAGGCCCTGACCAGGGATTGAACCCGCAACCTAGGGATGTGCCCTGACAGGGAATCAAACCCGTGATGTTTTGGTGTACGGGACGATGCTCCAACCCACTGAGCCACCTGGCTGAAGCAAAACCATGGCGTACGGGAATGGGTTTACCAATGCACTCAAAGGGGCTCCACCCCTCAGAGAGGGTTACGGAGTCCCCTCCCTGCTGTGGGTCTGCGTTGTGGAGCGTGGTACATGGTCCCAGGCGAGGAAGGGAGCGGAGCCGTTATAGAGCCAGACAACCTCCCCAAGGCGCTCGGGCACAAGAAGGCCTTCCCTCCAGCAGCGTCTAGTTTATTCCCAGGTTTCCCACTTTTCTTTTTCTTTCTTTTCTTTTTTTTTTTTTTTTACAAAAGATACCTGGTAATTGCTATAAAACCTATTTTCTAAAATAGCAATTTTTTAAAAATATTTTTTTATTGATTTCAGAGAGGAAGGGAGAAGGAGAGAGAGATAGAAACATCAATGATGAGAGAGAACCATTGGTGGGCTGCCTCCTACACACCCGCTACTGGGGATCAAGCCGGCAACCAGGGACCCGGAATCAAACCGTGACCCCCTGGTTCATCTGTTGTCACTCAACCACTGAGCCATACCGGCCAGGCTCTAAAATAGCAATGTTTAAAAAGAAGAGCAATTCTTTTCTTTTTTTAACATATTTTATTGATTTTTTACAGAGAGGAAGGAAGAGGGATAGAGAGTTAGAAACATCAATGAGAGAGAAACATTGATCAGCTGCCTCCCGCACACCCCCCACTGGGGATGTTCTGGCAACCAAGGTACATGCCCTTGACCGGACTCGAACCTGGGACTCCTCTGTCCGCAGGCTGACGCTCTATCCACTGAGCCAAACCGGCCAGGGCAAGAAGAGCAATTCTAAAAAGAATATCCTATTTCCACCTCACCATGTGGTCGTGTTGCTCGATTTCCTCCAGCAGCTGACAGATGTGCTAAGTGGAAAGTGTCGGAGGAGGGGCCGCGCTGAGTGCCTAGTTAGACAGGGTGCTCAGTGGGGTACCAGCCGTCCTGCACTCCCAGGGAAACGCGGAGAAGACAGCGCAGGCGGGCAGGGCCAGAGGGCAGGCCCGGTTCTGTGGTGGAACCGCCTAGACGGGCGGGGGCCGAATGAGGTTCTGGGGGCACACGTGTGGCAGACTCCCGGGAAGGACCGCCTGAGAGGGGTGTGAGTAAATACGGTGGCGTTTCCCAAAGAATGGTTAGGGACATCCACCTTTTGGGGTGGGGGTGCGGTGGTTTGGGGGTGCGCAGACCTGCAGAGCCTCAGCGCATTGATGCACACTGTGATTCAGTTCTAGGAAACGTTTGGAAATGAAATGGCATTGGATTTCCTGGCAGAAGAAAAAGACCAAGTCACAGGGCTGACGGGGAGGCTGACGTGGAAGTGGTCGAATGGGTTTGGGGACCAAATGGCGGGCAGAGGGTTCATGTGGAGAGGGGACGTATGTTGGTTGTATGTATGGGCATGATGGAGGCGGGGAGGGAAGAAGGAGAAAGAGAGGACTTGGCAATGCCAACCTACGGCCTGGCTGATTCTCCGCGATAGATAGCATCCCCTTCCCCGAAAGTTGTCTTGTCTTCCCTGCACACAACGGCTACACCCAGGGCCTGCCCGCTGGTCAGAGCAGCGAGCCCTGCAGAGGCAGGAGCTAGGGGTGCTGTCTTCATGGGTCATATTTACAGATGCTCCGAAAATCAACACGCACAGCTATTTCACAACGGCATGGTGGTTACTGTTAGCATCTGGCTTTGTTGTTCAACATCACCTCTCTTTTTTTGTACCTTCTGCCTTTGAGTAGACTTCTGTAGCAGCTCCTGCTGGCCGTGTGAAGCGGCACACTTTCGGACGATTCTTCATCCTGAAGAATTATCATCAACAACAATGGTATTGAACTTCCTGTCACCCAACCAAACGCAGCCCCCTGCTCCTGAGCTGCTGCAGCGAGGGCCATGTTGGGCAGGCTGGTCTTCGCTTCATCGATCTCCGGCCATCCGTGAGTGGCTGTGGGACCCCCCAGTGCTGATTTCAGTGCAGCAGAGATCTGAAGAAGACACGGACGGGCCAGTGACATCTAAACCATTACATTGAGACTTTCAAAAATGTGGTCAGTGTCCCTCGTGAAGGCCTTCTTGGGGTGTTTTCATCATGAGTTCTCATTGTCTAAGAAATGGAAACTGGAAGGAACCAATGGGCACCTTCCTCAACGCTGTCATGTCGACAGCGGCGTCCGACGGTCCATCTGCGTCATTTCCACCAAGCGCTGTGTGGATGGTCCAGAGCAGCGATTTTTCGACCTCTTCGTCTCATGGCCCGCATTGCCTGATTGCTCAAATCCTGCGGCACCCCCAAATACATATGTTTTGTGGTCTGACATTAAAACACGGGTGTAGGGCGCAGCTATAGGGTTAAGCCTTGTTGGCAAAGTCACAAACAAGTCCCAGCTTAGAGGGCACAGTCCTGGATTAATCTCCAAACTATATAAGGAACTCCTACACCTCAACAATGAAAAGAAACCCCAATTATAAGGGGCTAAGGACTTTACTAGACATTTCTCCAAGTAAGACGTACAAATGGCCAACAGATATATCCGAAGGTTAACTTGCCCTAGCCGGTTTGGCTCAGTGGATAGCTCACCAGCCTGCGGACTGAGGGGTCCCGGGTTTGATTACAGTCAAGGGCACATGCCGGGTTTGTGGGGTCAATCCCCAGTAGGGCAGTAGGGGGCATGCAGGAGGCAGCTGATCCGTGATTCTCTCTCATCGTTGATGTTTCTATCTCTCTCCCTAACTCTCTGAAATCAATTAAATATATATTTTTTGAAAAAAAAAAAAAAGGTGGTTAACTTCCCCAATCATCAGGGAAATGCAAATCAAACCATGAAGAGATGTCACCTCACGCCGGCCAGGACGGCTACTGTCAACCAGACGGCTGCCAACAGGTGCTGGCAGGGATGTGCAGCAATGGGGACACTTGCGCACTGTCAGTAGGAGTGTAATTGGCGCAGCCACTATGGAAACAGCACGGAGGGGCCACAAAAATAAAAAACAGGACCACATGTGACCCGACAGTCCCACAGCGGGTGGTCAGCCGGAGTGAGATCGGGGCCTTGGAGAGATTAGCAGCCCACAACTGCAGCACGGACCACACTATCCGAGACACGGAAACCCTACACGTCCACCCACAGCTGAGTAAAGAGCATGTGCTACAGACACACAATGAAGCACAATCCAGCCTCAGGAAGGAGGCCATTCTGTCCTAATGGGACATGGATGCATCGGAGACAGCGTAATACTCCGTGAGAGAGGCCAGTCACAGGAAGGCAAACACTGCCTGATTCAGCTCATGAAAGGGATCAAAAATAGTCCAATGTGTAGAATCACAGAGCACAGTGGGGGCTCCCAGGGGCTGGGGAGGAGGGACATGGAGTAACTAATCAAGGGACATAAAATCTTAGTCCAGAAAGATTAACAGTTTCTAGGATCTGCTATGAGCCTTGTAACTACAATCAATAGTGACGCACAGTGGCCTGAGAACCGTGGCTGGTGGAGAAAACAATTGTTAGATGCATTTAAGAAAGTCGAAGACAGGGTTTTCTTCAAAGCTGGGGGGCTGGGGGTTCTGAGTGAGAAAAGTCGGCCAAGGAGAGAAGAGGACTCAACACATTTGAAGATTCAAAAACAAACAGCAAAGGCCAGTGTGCTCCCCCACTGCATCCCGGCCGCATCACCCGGGAGCTCCATCAGGAGCAGCGGGGGGTGGTGTCCGAGGGCCGATCTATCGGGTGGCGGCCTCCTGGGTGGCGGCCTGCACTTCAGTCTTGTCCCGCCGGCAATGGGAAGACTTTCCGCAGGAGCACCCACATGGTACGGCCTGCAGTTTACAAGGCCACCGTGGCTGCGGTGTGCTCAGGGGTGGGGAGGGAGGGGTAGTGAGGGAGACCGGAGCAGGTGGGCCGAGAAGGACTTGCCGTGGCCCAGGCAATGCCGTCACCCCGGGCCGGTGCAGAAGGTGGGAGGAGGGGCTGTGTTCAGGACATATTTGTGAATTGGAACTCACTGGGGATGGGGATGGATCATGTGATGTTAGTGGCCACACATTTTTTTCCATCCCGGACACATGCCCCCTTGCAGTGAGCCTGTCCTCCCACCCAGAGAGGCAGTCTGCCCACCCCTGGAACCCGGGCTGCTTTATGAGTTGCTGGGACCAATAAAATGGTGAGGACGTGGCTGTGCAACATCCAGGCTGGGCCTCCGAGTGCAGCCTCCAGCGTTGCTCTCTTGAAATGCTGCCACAAGACCATCAGGGAAGAACACGTGTTTAGTTGATGATCGGATGAGGAGTCACTGGGAATGGGACAGACCAAAGCACGCCCACCTGACCGACAGCCGGCTTCGCCCGGCACACGCGTGGACGGAGGCCAGCCCACCGGTCAGCTGAGTTAGCCTCACAGAGAGCCCAGGTTAGCCGGCCGGAGACCCTCCCAGCTGGCCCCCAGCAGCATGAGAAGTAGCAGATCGTGGTTTTTAAGCCGCCACTTTGCTTTAGGCTGTATGTGGTTGAAACAGGGCACTGGAGTTGAGAGAAGATGTAAGGATGGGACTTACATGCTTGGCTCCCACAACTGGTTAAAAACGGTGCCTTCGCTGGCCAGTGGGTGCGCACTGACCCATGAACCAAGAGGTCACCAGTTCAATTCCCAGTCAGGGCACAGGCCCAGGTTGCGACTTCGATCCCCAGTGTGGGCTGTGCAGGAGGCAGCAGATCCATGATTCCCTCTCATCATTGATGGTTCTCTCTCTCTCTCTCTCTCTCTCTCTCTCTCTCTCTCTCTCCCTTCCTCTCTGCAATCAATAGAAATATATATTTTTAAATAGTTCCTGTTACTGAGTTGGGGAAACCAAGGGGAAGGGTGTAGAGGTGGAAAATTGCGAGTTCTGTTTGGCTGTGTTGAGTCTGGAGATGTCTGTGAGCCGTGCGTGTGGGGTGAGGGTATAATTTTGAAAGCGGGGGACATATCGGAAGCTCTAAAAGCCCCAGGGACAGGGCTCCTGAGAAGCACGGAGCAGAGAGGGGAGAGAGAGCTGGGACTCGGGGTGCTCGCGCTTCTGAAGCGGGAGCAGAAAAGGAAGAACCAAACAGAACAGCCAGGTCAGGGTCGCCTGGGGAGGCAGGAGAAGCCAGAGGACGCGGCTCCGGGAGCCAGGAGGCAGGTCTGTCAGCGGTTCTGAGCCGGTAGTCACGCCTTCCAAAGCCAGAGCCTTCCAAAGGGCTTGTCTGCATGCACGTGAGTGTGACCAAAGGCACAGACAGGAGGGGCGAGGGCATGTGCTGGGGGCGGGAGCGGCTGGGGAGAGGTCAATGGGGGGAAAGGAGACAAGAAAGGATTTAAATAAATAAATGAATCTATGTAATAAAAGCCTAAGTGACCATGAGGGCAGAACGACCAGAATGACTGGTCACTATGATGTGCACTGACCACCAAGGGGCAGATGCTCAGCCAGAAGCTGGGCTCACAGCTGGTGAGCGCAGCGTCGATGGCGGGAGCCTCCCCCTCCTCTGCAGCAGTGCTAAGGAGCAGCAAGCTGAGCAGTAAGGAGCAGGGAGCAGGCGGGCGGTAAGGAGCGAGGTGTCCTGGACTGCGAGAGGGGGCAGGCTGGGCTGAGGGACTCCCCACCATGCATGAATTTCATGCGCCGGGACTCTAGTAAGTAAATAAAACCGGAGGCCTCCCGGGTGGCCTCCTCCTTGTCAGAGGGGCTTCTCTCAGAAACCATTAGGCATGACAAAGCCGATTGTTAAAGAATGCACCCTTGTTCCAGGTGCTCCGGGTACGCTGCCCGCTGTGCACTGTGGGGCCTGAGGCCCCTCCCCTGGGCCTGGCGGTGTCCTTGCTGCCTCCGAACACCAGGGCAGAATTCACGTTCCCGTGTCCACGGTTCTGGATCCCATTTCCCCGGGGGCGTGGCCTGCTCCTCTGGTGATGGGCGACCGCGGTGCCAAGGTTCCCACAGGAAGGGCTGCCTTCACACCGAAGCCGCTGCGGCGCAGGGCGTGGCCCCGGCTGGGAAAGGCTCTCACATCAGCGAAGTCGCTTGCTCGGCGACCAGGGACGGAAGGTCAGAACACACCAAGCGGATACGGCGGAAACCAGCATACCCACCCAGAGGCTGCCCTCCAGCCGGGCCCTTCCCACAGCTCCACACCACAGGAACCGTGCCAAAGCGGAAGCTGCCCCCAGCACCCGAGCCGCTGGAGAAACAGCCCGGTCCTCGGTGTCACATCTGAGCCGCAGTCCCCGGGGAGGGCGTCGGATTGGGACACAGCCCCGACTCCCTCGAGCGCAACCACGTCTAGGAAACATGATTGCTTGCTCTCTAAGCTTTGCCACGCAAGGAGCTGTGAGAGGGGGTGGGAGCTAAGCCCGTGCGCACTATGGCTCCCCACACGTCAGGGGGAGCTGTATGGGGACGTACGTCCAAAAGGGGCCGGGCATCACTGTGTGTAACGTCAGAAACTTTGGAGACAACGGAAAAAAAACTGTATGTAGGTCTTTGTCCAATTACTACACAGACGGGAACAGGGGCCCCGTAGGGCAGTGAGTGAACGAATCATAGCTGCTCGCAATTGTTGGTGACTCCCGGCAGCACGGTCTCGAGAGTCAAGCCGGTCAAACTACCCTGTACAGCCTGATACAACTTCCATGAAACCGAAAAGGAGACAGACCATTGTGTAAGGACGCACTCGTGTGTGTGTGTGTGTGCGTGACACTCACAGGGCACATGACTGACAACCACCAAAGTCAGGAGGGCAGAGGGCCCCGGAACTGGGGAGCAGCATTCAGCGTCAGACTGGCTGTGGGTTCGCTGGTGTGCATCTCATTATCGAGTTTCAAAACATGCCACCGTCCATGTTAATGTCCCACAGAGACATGCCAGCAATTTTTAAAGCTTATGCAACTTCGGTTGCATTAAAACAGCGGTTCTCAACCTGTGGGTCGTGACCCCTTTGGAAGTAGAAAGACCCTTTCACAGGGTTCGCCCTAAGACCATCCTGCATATCAGATATTTACATGACGATTCATAACAGTAGCAACATTACAGTGATGAAGTAGCAACGAAAATAATTTTATGGTTGGGTCACAACATGAGGAACTGTATTTAAAGGGCCAGAAGGTTGAGAACCACTGCTTAAAAGAAGCATGAAGTTCAAAGAAAGGAAATTAAATACAGGGATAGCCCTTTACGAACTGGTCAGCGTGGCTGCGGCGCCCACTTGCGGGACCACGGGTGGCCCACCCAGGCGATGGGCAGGGGCCAGCTGGGCCCGGGAGCGCCCAGAGCTCTCCCGAAAATGGCCTTTGCGGGCCAGGAGGCACATTGAGGCAGTAGAAGGAGAAACCAGGGTTGGTGAGTCCCCAGGGGCCCTGACCTGAGGGCTGGTGGCCGAGGGGGTGCGCCTGGGCAGGGCAGCGGGCGCCATGCTGAATGAGGACTTGTTCTCTCCTTCAGGGCTCTCAGTGCTCGCCCTCTGGGTTCCCTCCAAACACACGTCATTGGGGAGTCGTGGGGGGCCTGCTTTCTCGTTTCTGGGCCTCAAAGCAGCCAGGTATGCTCCGCACACTGAGCTACACGGTCTGTCTCCTTCGGGGACTGAAGGGATTCAGGGGTCCCTCCTGGCGAAGGCAGCTGTTGCGCACAGAACTGCCCTCACATCTAGCGAACATGAGCTTTGGGCGAAGAATAAGTGAAAAGACACGTGGAGATTCTCGCCCGCTGGCCGCTGCGGGAAGCCTGGGAGAGTGACGCTCAGCAGAAGCCGAGGCCACTCGCAGACCCACGGCAGGAAACCGCAAAATGAGGCCGAGGGGGTCCCAGCCGCTCTCGGGGCACAGGCCCAGGGGGCGGCAGGAGCCCACGAGACCCCGAGACCCAGACCAGGTCAGCCGCACACGCCACGATGGGCAGAGGGAGAAGGCGACTTCCCCGCTGACCCCCGCTGACCCCCGCTGACCTCTGGAGCCTGTGGCCCCTCGAGGGCACCGAGCAAGGGCTGCTCCCTCCCCGGAAAGCAGCAGGCGGGACCCACGCCTGAGAGAGCAGCTGTGAGGTCAAACCCAGCTCCGGGAGGACGGAGGGAGGACGGAGGCCCACCCCGTGACCGCAGCCCCTCCGAGTCCCTGCACCAGGCGGTGTGGCCTCCTGGGCTCCGGGTGTGCGTCCTCGCCTCCGTGGGGAAGGAGATGCGCTTCTTGGACGTGGTCAGGGCAGGCGGCAGGAAGGTCCGTGAGATCCATCGAGTGGCCAGCACGTCCTTCCGAGAATGAAGCACTAACCCAGCCTTCATGTGCAAACAGAGCGGGTGGTGGGCGCGCGGAGGCACCGCCTTCCATGGCCTGGAGGACCCTGGCTGGCCTGGCATGGCGACGCCAACGCTTGCTGAGACCCCCTGTGAGGACGCAGTCGCTCTGCCAGGAGGTCAGACAGCCTGTGGTACTGCTGCCAGGTGACAGGAGAAGTAGAGGCTCTGACACGTGCTTTCCTGCCCAGGAGGTGGAAGATAGCGGGCCAGGATTCAACAGAGGTGAGTCTGAGCGCAGCACGCATCTGCTCCCCACGGCGCTGGCCTCCCTTCCAGGCCGCGGTCTCAGAAGCAGCGCAGAACATGCCACAAGGCCCATGGGCGGTCAGGACTGTCCCATCGGAAAGAAGGGCAAAACCAGCCCCAGCCAGGCCACGCGGACGCCGTTCTCACTCCAATGCCCCCACCTGGGCAGGTGTGCTGACAGGAAGAGGAATCGAGAACACGGTCACGTCGGCCCATGGAGGGTAATCTGTTTAATTTGACCAGAAATGGATTTAGTGGGAGACACGCGTGGGCACCCTTCCCCCTGAGTCACCTCATCTCACACGGCCACACTCAGAGTCGTCCGGGAGCTGTCGGTGCCCAAGCTCCTGCTGTTACAAGGCATGCTGTGTTCTGTGTCCCCGAACTTGCTGTACCTAACGCCTTTAGAAACAGACCAGCCCGCCGCCTGGTCACCCCGCATTTCCGCGCCCCAGGTGAGCTGCACGCCCCTGCGGGGCGACTCCCAGCTGCCCGCTTCGTTCCCAAAGCTTCTCGCTTCCTCTCCTTAGGTTGCTGGGAAGCTGCAGGCCTCAGGGACTGCCTTTCACAGCTGTCTTTAGCGTGTGATCATCATTCCCCCGGCAAGAACACAGTGTCTTAGGTCCAGAGCAGGCGCGGGAGGCAGCCAGCCAGAGGGAAAAAGCAAGGGGGATGGCCCCCGTGAGAGGGGGGAGGGAATGAACAAAGCTTCGGAGCTGTGAGCTGAAAAGTTCCCTGTGCACAGAGGAAGCCCTTTAGAGAAACGAGGGGCTAATGAATCCGGTGGAAGAGCGGCGGGCAGTTCCCTAAAGCAGGGCTGGTCCTCCCGCGTCCCCAGAGCAGAGCTTGGAACCCTGGGCCCGCTGAGCTCTCGGGGCTCCACTCTGTGGTCCTGGGAGCAGAGCAACCCTATACAGGCCGGCCTCGGGGAGCCACGTTAAATGCTGAGCATTCGCTAGAATGGCGCTTAGCGAAGTGTGCAGGCCAGACCTCCGGGGAAGAGTGCTGTCTCACTGTGTGTCCTTCAGGACGAGATGCCACGCAGGCCCCGGCCTCCTGTCTCCAGCACAGGAGGCTCCTGGGAGGACCACACTGAGTACCATCACGGTTCTGTTCCCGGCAGTGTAACACGGGCCCAGGAATCGGTTCTGACAAGATGCACTTCCCCAGCCCCAGAGGCCGAGAGAGGATCCTCCGCCCTGTTCCAGGGCTGCGGGGCCCGCAGTTAGAGCGGCATTTGGGTTCGCAGGGGATTCCTGGTAGATATGAGTCCTTCCCGTAAACAACGGCGCCTTCTCGCTCCCCGGAGCAGCATTTGCCCCGATGGGAAGCCCAAGGAGCCACAGCCTCCTGGGCCTGTGGCAGGGCCAGCCTTCATCACCTTTCATGCCTCATGACAGCTGACCATCGACGGTTTCCAGGCCGAGAGCTCGGGACGCTTTAACATCCTGGTGTGGGAAACTGATAGAGGGTTAAGCCTCAGACTGGCCTGCTGGCAAAGTCACAAACAAGTCCTAGCTTAGAGGGCACAGTCCTCTTAGCATAATTAGGCTTGACCCTATAACACTCCCTAGATCTTATCTGGGAAGCGAATGGGCTGAGGAAGTGCAAGAACAGTGTAAACAAGTGGAACTCACAAGAACTGTGTAACTCTGGTAACCACTACCTTGTTTACCTCTGACTCTAAAAGCTTGGTGAGGCCTGAGCACAGTGGAAGTCCTTCCTCTTGAGTTGGACTTGCTCGCCTGGTCCCCCATATTCCCAAATTATCTTGTGTCTTTTCTATTTCATTTGTGTGCGGCTCCACTTCCAGACCCGCACCCTGAACCACGCAGGACGTGGAGGGAAACACTTACGACATCCTGGGTCATGCCGATCACTCCTCTCGGATGGCTGCCAGCCCCTCACATCCACCTGACCTCACTGACCCGCCCTGCTCCCACCAACCCTGCCCCTCTGCCTGTCCTCACTGCGGCCTCACCCACCCCTTCTCCTGACCTTTCAGCAAATGCCTCCTTCCTCATTGTCAGACCAGCCCCGCCTCCAACGTCTCCCTCCGTCCTGCCGTCTTCCTGGTCCCCATCCTCAGCCTGCGTCCTGTCCCCTCGTCCAGACGATCCCAATAACCACAAAACCGAGCCATCCCCCCACACTGCCCTGAGCCTGCCATCGGTCCCTGGCCCACAGGTCAGAGGCCCCCGCCCCGCAGCGGGGCCTGCGAAGGTCCTCACGCCCTCGGGGTGCAGGCCGGTTCCCGAGCACGTCTCCAGGTGGACACAGCCATGTCCAGTCCCTCCCGGAGCTGAGATGTCGTGCCCACTGCCTCACCGCACGACGCCGTCAATCCCTTGAGTGCCTGTGTGCGCATGCCCTGTCGGTCTGTCTGTCTGCCTCTGCGATCTCTTGTTCTTCACGTGGCAAATACTGCCTCCTCTTTCAGGGTCTGGCTCCTGTCTCACTTTCCCTGGAAACCTCCCCTGGTCCCCCAGGCTTCTCATTGCTCCTGTCTCTCTCTGCCACCATCATGCCCTCTGCCTGCCTCTTGTGGGTTGAATTATGTCCCCCCTCAAAAGTACAGGGTGAGGCAAAAGAAGGGGTACAGCCGTTCCTATGGAAAATGACACAGTAAATACGAGTGCCAGAATGGACTGTTTCGCGTACTCCCGGCTGCAAACCAACGTTTGCCCGCCCTGACTAAGTTCAAGTCCGAGCCTCCGTGGCCTTCTCTGGAACCAGGGTCTTGGCAGGCGTAGGCACGTGGAGACAAGGTCACCCTGGGTTAGAGTGAGCCTCACACAGTGACGATAAGGAGGGGACATTTGGGTGACAGACAGACACTCACGGGGTTGGCTGCTGTAGGGAGATGGAGCGACTGCAGGGAGGCGTCTCCAAGCCAAGGACACCAGCCAGGCCCAGCAGAAGCCAGCGGAGGCCCGAAGGGGCCGCTCGGCCAACCCTGGTTCCGGACTGCTGGCCTCGGCGCTGAGAGAGAACGCATTTCTGCCGTTTCAGGCCCCCGGTTGGCGAGCTCAGTACCTCATCCCCGGGACACCGGCACCTGCCGACCTGCCCGCCCTCCACGCTGCGGCCAGGCCTTTGCTCTACACCTGCCTCTCCCACGCGGCCAAGTCCCGCCCCGCAAGGCTGGTATCTTGTCTGTGTAACGTCCCCCTTCCTGACCTCTCCTTCCAATGCACAGTTCCTGCAGTGGCACCCACCAACCCCAGAGGACAAAAGGGAAGAGGCTGTCAGGAGGGCGGCTGGGAAAGGGTGTCGTCCTCCCGGCAGATGCAGCGAAGAAAGTGACCCGTCTCCTGTTGAATGCCTCCTGGTGTCGCCGTTACATGTTTCCCCCTAAGAAACCTCCAACTGAAGGACCTGGTGAAACAGGACGGCTGGGGCCTGTCTCGAAGGTGGAAACTGACAGCTGGGGCTCAGGACCTGCCTGCGAGCTCCGACTTCTCTAGGCCCCGTAAGGATGTTCCTAAAATGCTTTCCATTAGTTCCAACCCTCGAAACCATGCACACACCTAGGGTTGGGGTTGCCCTCCTGGCCACGTGACCACAGCCACCAGCCTCGAGCTCTGGCGCCCTCCAGGACATGCACCCTCTCTTCCCTGCAACCCCACTTCTAGGTCATTCGCTTACTACCTCCTTGGCATCTCCAGCCCACACACTCCCATAGGAATGAAGATGGTAAATATGTCCCAAATATTTTTAGAGAAGTTTTATTCCCTACCCTCGCTGGTGTGGCTCAGTGGATAGAGCGTCGGCCTGCGGAGCAAAGGGTCCCAGGTTCAATTGTAATCAAGGGCACGTGCCTCGGTTGCAGGCTCCTCCCCAGCCAGGGCCCTGGTGAGGGTGTGTGCAGGAGGCAACCAGTCGATGTGTTTCTCTCACATCGATGTTTCTCTCTGTCTCTCCCTCTCTCTTCCACGCTCTCTAAAAATCAATGGAAAAAAATATCCTCAGGTGAGGAGTAAAAAGAAAAAAAAAGAAGTTTTATTCCAAAATATTATTGCTATTTTCAAACAATGCGCAGAGAGACAATGCAAGCCTGGGTGTGGGCATGAAGATGCGTAGCTTCCTATGTTGCTGCCGGGAGATTCGACCCTGGGTTCTCCCTAGTGGGAATGCCAGCAGGCTGCCCGCAGCCTCGGATGCAGCCCTCCCTGTCCCCTCACCCTGTCACGGCGGCCACGCGGCCACGCGTGAGGCAGAGGACAGGGCCCAGACCGCACCTTCGCTATTTTCATAACCACCTGGCCCCCCACTCGGTTCGCGCCAAGTGCCACGTGGGATGTCCTCGGTCATTTTGAACATGAGCTCAGTAAGACAAGCGGGTCCGTCTGAAATGCCGTCACTCACTGCACTAGCTCTCAGGCATCTGAGCATGTCCCTGTCATAGTCCCAGGCCCAGGCCCAGGCCACCTCCTTGCTCCTCCTCCCCCTCGTGCTTTCCCTGGAGGCACTGGGTGCACAGATGAAAGGCGCAGGCCCAACTAAGGGAAAGAGAAATCTTCAGATGGAAAGAGGACGCCTCAGGTTTAGCACCGGGAAGGTGTGATCAGACACCGAAGAAGAATAACTGAATCTCAAGACAGAGCACGTTTACACAAGCAGAGGGCAGCTGAGCAAGTCCAGAGTGTCCCCGATGTGCCCAGACAAGGGCGCGGTGGCGTGCGCACAGAACCCGCTCCCCTTCCCTCCCATCTGCCGTTCGCTGTCTGAAAGTTCCTATCAGGCAGCTCGTCTTGTCTGGAGGAGATGCCGAAGGCGGCTCGAAGTCTCCCTACAAGTTCTCCAACAACCTGTTCCACAGATTAGTCCAAGTCACGGCCCCCTGGCAACGGGCCTGACGGCAGAAGCAGAGGGTCCAGTCCTGGGGTGGGGGGTGGAGGAGTCTTGGGGGGTGCGGAAAAATGGGGGGTGAGAGCTTTAGCCTGTGATACAAGATGGAGTGAGGAAGGCTGGGCAAGGCCAGCCTGGCACAAGGGGAGGGCAGGGCGTGTCAGACCCAGGGCTAAGATCAGGCACTAAAGGCCAGCCAGTCACCAGAGGGAGCGGGGGAGGTAGGTAGAGACTGGGGCGGGGGGTGCCAAGAGCAGTGCCAGAGGCCCTGTGGGTAAGAGCAGGAGAGCCCCCCCCGAAACAACACTGGCTTCTAAGACACCTCGAGGCACCGTGACAGTTGGTGGGACCTGTGATTCCCTGAGCCACTGGCCTTGACTGGCATTTCGGAGTCTGTGAGATGAGCTGGGGGCTCACAGAACTCAGCCTCAGGCACGCTTTACGTGGACAGATTGGCTCATCTGTCACTACGGATTCCGGCACCAACCATTTGATTATCGGAGCCTCATAGGATATCTCATTAGTAATAGTCTACCCTTTATTCCTCTTCTGTTCCTTGAGTTTCTTAGGTGTTCTCAGTCATCTTTTCTGTGGTATTTAGACTAAACAAAGGCAGGGGGGTGACCCCGCTATAAGACTTTTTTTTTTTTAAATATATTTTATTGATTTTTTACAGAGAGGGAGGGAGAGAGATAGAGAGTTAGAAACATCGATGAGAGAGAAACATCGACCAGCTGCCTCCTGCACATCTCCCACTGGAGATGTGCCCGCAACCCAGACACATGCCCTTGACCGGAATCGAACCTGGGACCCTTCAGTCCGCAGGCCGATGCTCTATCCACTGAGCCAAACCGGTTTCGACCCCTCTATAAGACTTTTAAAGATGATTCTCCCATTAGAAATGGAGCTTTAGATCAGGTTTCCCAAAAAGGCTTCCACTGATAGTGTTCGCCAGACTAATGGCCTTGGGTGGGAATGACATGCTCACAACAGGCTGTCCTCCCATTCAGATCTCACTGTGTGTCTGTCATTGAACTGTCGCTGTGTGTGTGTGTGTGTGTGTGTGTGTGGCTTGTTTTGTTTTGCAGTTCGTACTAACGTTAATTCTAAGTATTTCTACTTACTGTTCTTTCTGGGTAGGACCCATTTTTTCCAATTTGCATTCTAATTGGTTTTGGCAAGTTTCAACCAAAACGATTCATTTGTGTGTCTCCATTTGACAGGCAACTGGTTTGCTGATGCCTCTGTGCCTGCTATAATGTGATGACAGTGCGAAGGTCCTGACAGTTCCCTGAACTCACCAACCTTCTCCATCTATATTTTGGTGACTCAGCTCGTTCTGTCTGGGCTGTTTTTCTCTCCTTTGCTGCCTTTATCCTCTCTCACTCAACGAGATAAATCTTAAGCCCACTGGAGCCTCACTGCTGAGTCCTCCATCCCAGTGGCATTTCTCACAGAAACTAGAAAAACAAGCTTACATGCCCTCGCTGGTGTGGTTCAGTGGATGGAGCGTTGGCCTGCAGACTGAAAGGTCCCAGGTTCAATTCCCGTCAAGGGCACGTGCCCAGATTGATCCCCAGTGGGGGGCGTGCAGGAGGCAGCTGATCCATGATTCTCGTCATTGACGTTTCTATGTCTCTCTACCTCTCCCTTCCTCTCTGAAATCAATAAAAATATATTAAAGAGAAAAAAATACCTGCAGTTTGTGGAAGACCCCAAATAGCCACAGCAATCCCGAGAAAGATGAACAAAGCCAGGAGCAACACACTCCCTGATTTCAAGCAACCCTACAAATCTATGTTCATTAACGCAGAATGGCACTACATAAACACGGACAAATAGACCAGTAAACAAAGTTGAGAGCCCAGACGTAACCCTCCCATATACAGTCAACTAATAATTTGACCAGGGAGCCAAGACCTTCAGGGGGGAAAGGAAGCCTCTTTAAGAAGTGGAGCTGAGAAAGCCGGACACCACATGCAGAAACATGACGTTGGACCGACTTCCACCTCTCACAACAACTGACCACAGAAGAATACTAGTCTGTGGTGTGAAGTGTTTGGTTGATTAAAAAATCAGTTCATCCCTGGCTGGTGTGACTCAGTGGATGGAGCGTCAGCCTGCAGACTGAAGGGTCCTGGCTTCAATTCCGGTCAAGGGCACAGGCCCAGGTTGCGGGCTCAATCCCCAGTGTGGGACAGGCAGGAGGCAGCTGATCGATGATTCTCTCTCATCATTAATGTTTCTCTCTTTCTCTCTCTCTCATTTCCTCCCTGAAATCAATTTACAAAATATTTTTTAAAATCAGGTCCTATTTATTTAATCCATTTATCTGCCACTACGAGGAATCTAATAAACAGCAATTAATTTTCAAAAGGTACAAAGGCCCCCTCTGCCCTGCCCTGGGTCCCCTCCCTTTATTCTTGGTTACGATGCCGGCCTGCCCTGCTGCTCTACACACAAAGGGGAAAATGTTTGTAGAGCAAACAAGGGAGGAGTCATTTTCCATCCCTCACTCCAAATTCTGAAGCCAACACGTGGGAGCGGGAGCCGGCGCCCCAGCTGGGCTCTGAGCGGGAGGAGGGCTCTCCACCAGCCCAGGCACCCGCTGGGCAGAGCTGCTGCGGGTTTGGATTCACTCAACACATGTGTACGGGGACCCATGCTTTCCAAGCCCTGGGCCTGGGGCCAGGGGTGCAGACATGAGTCCACATGCCCTGCCTCCCCTCTACTGAGGGGCCCCCCTGCAGGGGTTGGGGAATGGCACATGTCTACCCTCCCTCTCACACCTCGTCCTCCACATTGTACTGTGTCTCTGTGTATTTTGCACATTGTAGATTTTATGGTCCTTGAAAGAAAAGTATTTGCACAGTGGCCAACTGAGGAAGGAAATGACTATTTTTCCTTTTTTAATACATTTTTATTGATTTCAGAGAGGAAAGGAGAGGGAGAGAAAGATAGAAACATCAACGATGAAAGAGAATCATTGACCAGCTGCCTCCTGCATGCCCCACACTGGGGATCAAGCCTGCAATCCAGGCATGTGCCCTGACCAGGAATTGAACCCTGACCTCCTGGTTCATAGGTCGACACTGAGCCACAGCATCTGGGTGGAAATGACCATTTTAAAGTTGATGAATTCCAGGTTGAAAATACATGTCCATAAATACACACATACATCACACACACCAAGCAAGCGACATTTTACTTTAAATTGAAGGGGAGAGGAAATACACAAAGAGCAGCGAGTCCTGGAAAAATGTTCACAACCTGCGGAAAAACACCAGCTACACAGACGCAGTGTGCCAAAATCATTTTCCATCTGCTCTGCCCTGCGCCGTCGATCGCCTCTCCCACAACCCAAAATTGCTTTTCAATTTAGTTTGGAAAATTGCAAAACAAAATTTCAAACTAAAAGCTTGCAATTTACTTACAAGTAAGTCATCAAAATATGGTTTCTGGAAAGCTTTTTAATGTCTAGAATTGTTTTGCCATAAATGTTTTAAAAGTTCTTGGTTTCTTTGCCTTGGAGAGAGAGAATAACAAACTTTAAAAACTTGCCCTGACCAGTTTGGCTCAGTGGATAGAGCATCGGCCTGCGGACTGAAAGGTCCCAGGTTCGATTCCAGCCAAGGGCATGTACCCGGGTTGCGGGCACATCCCCAGTGGGAGGTGTGCAGGAGGCAGCTGGTCGATGTTTCTCTCTCATAGATGTTTCTGACTCTCTATCCCTCTCTCTTCCTCTCCGTAAAAAAATCAATAAAATATTAAATAAATAAATAAATAAATAAAATAAAAAAATAAAAACTTCCAATACCATTTGAAGTGGAAAAGCCCAGTGTAGGAGGTGGTCTTGCCTCAGTGAGCTGTCCCTCTCCTTCCTTGGCGGGATGGACAGGGTGCCTGGGCGGTTGAAGGATGGACAGGGTGTCAGGGGTTTTCGGGATGGACACGGTGTTGGGGGTTTGCGGGAAGGACAGGGTGTCTGGGGTTTTCGGGATGGACACGGTGTTGGGGGATTGCTGGATGGACAGGGTGTCTGGGGGTTTGTGGGATGGACAGGGTGTCTGGGGATTGCTGGATGGACAGGGTGTCTGGGGATTGCTGGATGGACAGGGTGTCTGGGGGTTTGTGGGATGGACAGGGTGTCTGGGGGTTTGCGGGAGGACAGGGTGTCTGGGGATTGCTGGATGGACAGGGTGTCTGGGGGTTTGCGGGATGGACAGGGTGTCTGGGGATTGCTGGATGGACAGGGTGTCTGGGGATTGCTGGATGGACAGGGTGTCTGGGGGTTTGTGGGATGGACAGGGTGTCTGGGGGTTTGCGGGATGGACAGGGTGTCTGGGGGTTTGCGGGATGGACACGGTGTTGGGGGTTTGCGGGATGGACAGGGTGTCTGGGGGTTTGTGGGATGGACAGGGTGTCTGGGGGTTTGCGGGATGGACAGGGTGTCAGGGGGTTGAAGGATGGACAGGGTGACTGGGGGTTTGTGGGATGGACAGGGTGTCTGGGGGGGTTGAAGGATGGAGAGGGTGTCTGGGGACTTTGCAGGACCTGTCGCACTGGGCAGGATGCCTCCCTCTCTGTCCTGAGAGGCGGTCTGAGCCCACCATCGGGCTCAGGGCAGGAAGCCAGGTCCTCCAAGGATGGCCAGAGGCGGTTCCCATAGCAGCAGCCTCTGCTGCCGCTTCGGTAACTTTCCCATCACACGCCCACCAGGACACTAAGTTGTCTCCTCCAAGCTCTGGAACAGGATGCTCCGTGCGTGTGCTCAGGGCTCCTCGGGCATTTGTGTTGATAAGAAATGGATGGTGTGAGAGAACAGCCCTGGAGAGAGGAAGCCGCTTCCCTCCACCCACACTCCTTCCCCCTTCCCAGCCCCTCCCCACTCCTGTCCACGCCCTTATCCTCCCCGACCTGCCTCGCCCTCAGTCTCTCACTGGCCTTGCTGTGGCCTTGGTGGCCTCGGTGGGCTCAGGAGGAAGGTGGGCCTGCCTCCCACACACCTCGATGCTCCAGAGACTTCACTGAGGCCCTAGACGGGCATTTGCGCTGTTACAACCGCCCGGAACTGTCCGAGGTCCAGCACATCAGCCAATACCACTGCGAAATAAAAGGCAGGCCACGCCTGTCCAGGACTGTGCCAACATTCGGTGTTTCTAAAGACACGTCATGAAACAGCTGTGCCTGCCGCCCCTGGGAGAGACCTACTACCCGTGTCCCCACCCCGCCCCCTTCCTCGTGCAGTTGTGTTAACATTGGGCTGGGTCTACCCCGAAGACCGTGGCTCC
Source organism: Myotis yumanensis (assembly GCF_028538775.1). NCBI lineage: Eukaryota > Metazoa > Chordata > Mammalia > Chiroptera > Vespertilionidae > Myotis > Myotis yumanensis. The sequence goes on from NW_027223756.1 coordinate 107,294,664, forward strand.
CAAATGGGCGTCCAGAGACGCCGAGCCCCAGCCGTGCTGAATCCGTCCTTTTATTTGAGCTCTTCCGGTAACGCTGCCACTGCTGAGATGCCATTCCGGGCGGACACCGCCCAACCCCACCATTTCCCCTCGTGAACAAACCCATAATTTCTAGCACTCCTTCCGCCTCCCACCCCTCTTCTCGCCCTTCAAGTCACGGATGGGCGGGAGCAGGCCTCTGTGCCAAGGCAACGTGGGTGACCATGGCGCTGCCCTGGCTGCCTGGCCCAGCTATGTCTGCAGCGGAGGAGCCAGGCAGGCACCCTGATGCCAGGCAAGCAAGCCGCTGCCTTCCAGCTCCTTAGGTCTCTGTCTCTAACCCCCGCTGGCATCTCTCACCAACTGCTGAGATGTCTCCAGCTCTGGACTGGGGTCAGTGAATCCCCCCCCGCCCCCGAATCCCACCCCGACCCCAGCCAATGTGAGCACAAATGAGCCGCCAAAGGCTGAATCCGAGGCGGCCCAGAGGCCACGGGACTGCTCAGTGGTGCCTCTAAGCCAGTGACAGCGAACCTTCTGAGCTCGGCGTGTCAGCATTTTGAAAAACCTTAACTCTGGTGCCGTGTCACATGTAGAAATTTTTTGATATTTGCAACCATAGTAAAACAAAGACATATTTTTGATATTTATTTTATATATTTAAATGCCATTTAACAAAGAAAAACCAACCAAAGAAATGAGTTCACATGTCACGTCTGACACGCGTGTCCTAGGTTCGCCACCACTGCTTCTAAGCGGCTGCCCTGCTCCCGTCCTGAGCAGTTAAAGCCAGGGCAGCGGTGCCTGCAGAGGCCCGAGACAGCAATGTGGGTGCTGAATGTGGCCTCGCCTGGAAGCGCAGGAGAAACTGAGTCCTGATCCGCCAGTGAACCGGCTGAAGTCACGTGGCGCTCATCCCAGGGCCCAGGGCTCCCTAAGGAGCTCCGAGCTCCCAGCTCCGTGGGAAAGGCAAAGTCGCCTGCGGGGTGAGCAGGCCAAGGGGTGACAGATGCCCGTGTTTTCATAAAAGGAACAGCTGTCCATTCTGCCTCCCAGACCTTTTCAAAGCTGCACGCAGAAGCCTGCGGTGTCCGCTCAGAGCTGAAACCTCTTGCTAGGCCTCCTCTCCAGTAAAGGCTTCTGTTTTCCTCACCGCTTCACAGAATATGGTGAATGGAAGCTTCTTAAAAATGTATGTTTTTATTGACGTTTAGAGAGAGAGGAAGGGAGAGGGGGAGAGAGATAGAAGCATCAATGATGAGAGAGAATCACTGATCGGCTGCCTGCTGCACACCCCACACTGGGGATCAAGCCTGCAACCCAGACACATGCCCTGACCAGGAATGGAACCAGCGACCTCTTGCTTCATGAGTTGACCTCAACCACTGAGCCACATCGGCCAGACTGGACGCTTTTAATGCTTAATGCCTGTCCTCTCAGAAGAATCATCCTTTCTGGAGGCTTAGGCCAACCTCTCAGCCTCTCCTGCTTGAGCTTAACCGAAGGCAACTGCGAAGGAGAGGCACTCGGGGGCTGGTGGAAAATCACCGCTCCACACTCGCCAGCGTTCCTCGTTCCTCCCAGCCTGGGCGCAGCAGGGGAGTGAAGGACTCCTCTTAGCAACCCGTTTATCCGCACGACATGCACTACAACTTAGCACTGAGCTCCCCTGACACTGACACGTGGCCCTGGATTTGGGACTTGGGAGGGAGTGTGGCTACCTACACTGCCTTGAGATCCCTTTGGCATCAAAACAGCGAACACAGTGAAAATGAGTCTTCTCAGACTAGTCCTGCATTCCCGGCCTGTTGGTGGGACTCTATGGTTATTTTTCCATGGAAAGCACCTACACGCAGTTACTGCTGCTGCATACCATTGCTTACAGCAGGGGTGGGGAACCTGTTTTCTGCCAAGAGCCATTTTCATATTTATAATATCATTCGCTTAATATAAAAGTATGTTGCTATGAAAAAAGCTCCTAGGTTTATTGAATTTTGAGTCCCACCTGCGGTTGCCTTGGCAGGGCCAGACCAAATGATTTCTCTGGCCTTATATGGCCCACAGGCCAGACGTTGCCAACCCCTACCTTACAGGAGGGTCCCAAACACAGCCAGGTTCAAGGGCAAGGGCAGTAAACTCCACCCCTTCGCAGGGAGTGCCGAGAGCTGGGCAGGGGAGAACTGTGGTAGCCGCTGCGGAAAACGTAGCACCAGGGTTCAGTCTGTCCCTAGATAAAGGTTCAGTCCTCCAGGCTTCCCATATCCATTCACTCATTCCCTTGTGACTCCAACAAATATATATTGGCATCACCTACGTGCTAAGCGCTATTCTAAGCACTGAGGATACAGTACTGATCAAAATCAACATTTCCTCCCAGCATAAATTTGACGTCCATCTCCAGCCTCCCTTGCAGCTAGGTGGGGCCATGAGATCAAGTCCTGACCTCTAGCGTGTCCGCCACACACCTCTTCCTCAATCTCCTGTGCTCTTTTGTTTTCTCTGGAAATCCACTGAATAGAGAAGATGCTGAGGCCCTGGGGCTTATGGTGGGGAGAAAGAGCCATGGAAGAAGCCTTGGCCCAAGTGACGGCATGGAACAAAGCCAAGATGCTCCCCACCATCACCGAGCCATATCAGACTACACACTGCGAGAAGTAAACTCTCACTGTGTCTAAATGCCAGTGACAGGGGTGTTTCAGAGCTGTGTGTGAGCATGCCCTTAAATAGGAGTTTGAGACTGAAGACACTTGGCAAATTCATAGGACAGATCAGCATGATGGGAGCTCAGTGCCCCGGGGGGTGTGGCCCACAGGTGAGCCTCTTGGGGATACCTGGGAAGGCCTGGGTTTCATGCTACCTGAGGGGAGGCACTCACACAGGTTTGGAGGAGGGTAGCATAATCTGCTTCGGAATTCTAAAGTGTTCCTTTGTCTACCATGTGGAAAACAGACTGCAGAGGGCCAGGGCGAGACAGGCGAGAGGCTGGTGCAAGGACAACTGAGAAATGCTGGATGAGATTAAGGTATTGATAGTGAAAGTAATTTTTTAAAGTCGTAGTTTGGATACAGAGCCAAGATTGCTAACAGAACACTATGAATATTTTATCCTAAATTTCCAACAAGAAACATGGAATTGATAAATAGGTTGATGAGTCGGTTGTTCCCAGGAGAGGTCAACTATAAATTTAACTGTACATTTTGAGGTTGTCAGCAGGTAGCTAATGCTACGCAGAGACAGATGAGCTGTGGGATTAGATATGACCACCGCGGAAATAAAAGTAAGGAGAGAAAATAAATCCAAGGGCTGAGCATAGGGACACAGCCACATTAAGGAGATGGGAAGCCAAAGGAACCGTAGCAGAGGGTCAACCAAGAGAGATAAGGAGAGAAGATGCCCCGAGAGACCACAGCCTCTGCAGTTGTGTGGAGAAAGCATCTCAGGAGGAGGAAGCAGTGACCGGTGTCAGCTTCTCTTCAGAGACCCAGATGGAACGGCCCATGGAAGTCATTGGTCTGAGAGGGAACAGACCATGGGAGTCATTGGTCTGAGAGGGAACGGACCATGGGAGTCATTGGCCTGAGAGGGAACGGACCATGGGAGTCATTGGTCTGAGAGGGAATGGACCATGGGAGTCATTGGCCTGAGAGGGAAGGGACCATGGGAGTCATTGGCCTGAGAGGGAAGGGACCATGGGAGTCATTGGTCTGAGAGGGAAGGGACCATGGGAGTCATTGGTCTGAGAGGTAATGGACCAAGGGAGTCATTGGTCTGAGAGTGACTGACCATGGGAGTCATTGGTCTGAGAGGGAATGGCCATGGAAGTCATTGGCCTGAGAGTGAATGGACCACGGAAGTCATCGGTCTGAGAGTGAACAGACCATGGGAGTCTTTGGTCTGAGAGGAAACAGACCATGGGAGTCATTGGTCTGAGAGGGAATGGACCAAGGGAGTCATTGGTCTGAGAGGGAATGGACCATGGGAGTCATTGGTCTGAGAGGGAACGGACCATGGAAGTCATTGGTCTCAGAGTGAATGGACCACGGGAGTTATCGGTCTGAGAGTGAACGGACCATGGGAGTCATTGGTCTGAGAGGGAATGGGCCATGGGAGTCATTGGTCTGAGAGGGAACGGACCATGGAAGTCATTGGTCTGAGAGGGAATGGACCATGGGAGTCATTGGTCTGAGAGGGAATGGGCCATGGGAGTCATTGGTCTGAGAGTGAACGGACCATGGAAGTCATTGGTCTGAGAGGGAATGGACCATGGGAGTCTTTGGTCTGAGAGGGAATGACCATGGGAGTCATTGGTCTCAGAGTGAATGGACCACGGGAGTCATCGGTCTGAGAGTGAACGGACCATGGGAGTCTTTGGTCTGAGAGGGAATGACCATAGGAGTCATTGGTCATACCAGAGCAGTATCACTGGTGGGATGACAGCCTGATGGGAGTGAGTTTTAAAGGAATAGAAGGCATAACCATAGAAGCAGACACAAGGTTTGCCTCTGAGGAACTTGCCGTGGAGCTGGCCTGCCCAGCATTGGGAAGGCTGAGGTCAGAGTTCAGACGGAGGCCCCAGGCCTTGGCCTGCCTCCCTCGTTTCCACTCCTGCCTGCCCCTCCCCACAGCACACACCTGCACCAGGACACGCCAGGCAGCTCACCCACCTTCCCCCACAGAGCTGCCCTGGGACACTCCTCAGGCCCCGGGAACGCACACACTGGTTGTGTCAGGAGGACTGACCAGGGAGGGAGCCCACAGAAGCAGGACCAGAGCCCTTAGGGACGGGAAATCCCGGGTGTGGTTAGGAGGGAGGAGCAGGGAGACCGGGCTCCAGTCGCCCAATCCAAGGGCACCACAGGCAGGACCATAGCAACAAGCTGCAAGCTGAAACCCAGTCAGCAATCATGGGGACATGGGGACTCCCGTGGCCTTTAAACATCTTTGTCAAAACATTAAAAACTCTTCCTGTGGTTGTAAGTATTGCAGGGAAATGAACAAGTGGTACAATAATACTCAGTATGCTGTATTTTGGAACATTGAGAGTTAAAGTGTTTTACTTTTTTGTAAAAAACAAACACGTGTCAAGAGTAGACTGCACTGGGCTTGCCTTCTTCGCGTCGTACAACCTAGTTTTTGCAGCGACATCTTCTCTAAGCAAATTGCCATTCTTCTTTCTGAGTCCAGGTCACCTTCCAACATTTTATCTTCTGTGCTTTCAATGGCATGGAAAATCTCCGGGAGCTACGTCAGTGTGACGTGCCCGCTGGGGCCTCCCTGGGACCCCTGCTCTCACAGCCATATCTCATCTCCCGGGTCCCTGGCTGCACAGCTCAGGCCTCTTGAATAACGGCAGTGTAACCTTTCCATCGTCAGCCATTTCTTCCCAAATTCCATGGATGTTCCATTTTTTCTCTCTTTGATGCAATTCCATCTTTGTTGGCCAATTTTCACTTTTATAACATGCTACCCGGGTCTGTCACTGGGAGGCAAGGTAACTCCCCACTCCGCTGTGCATGAGCTGAGAGACACATGGCAACCCTCCCCCGCAGATGGGCAGGGGCGGGACAGGAGGCACACCTGTCGCTCACACACGGCCTGGGGGCGGGAGGGCTGGCAGCCACGTGGGCCCCTAGGGCAGCTCCATCGCTGTGCTGTGTACCTGAGACCTGACCAGGGTTGCTGGGAGCGGCTGCTATTAACTGAACTGTGGGGACGGGCACCACGCCCATGGCCACCCTGCAAAGCCAGGCCGCCTCCCTGCTTTGAAAAGTTGCCGAGGTGCTCGCTCAGGCAGCACAGACACTAAAACTGGAACGATACAGAGAGGATTCGCATGGCCCCTGCGCAAGGATGGCACACAAATTCCTGAAGCATTCCATATTTTTTAAATTAAAATTTTTTTTGAAAAGTTGTCGAGAACATGAGCAGAAGTTAGAGAAGACGCTGATGGCCAAGGGAAGGTTTTTTTAAAAGACAGAAAATTACAGCCGCTTGTCTGATGGGAGGGTCCTAGAGAAGAACAGTGGGCGACAGAGAAAGACTTGTTACGAGACTGGCATCCTTGAGTGGGTGAGCGGGATGCAGTCCCGTGCATGCAGGGTGAGCTTAGACACAGCCGTTCATCCGCTGCCACACGGAGGGGAGCACACGGCTCAGGCTGCTGGTGGAAAGACAAGTTGTCTCCTGATCAGACACTTTTCTCACTGGAATAAAAACCTGGGTCTTTACCTGAGAACAAAGAGCCCAGTGGTGTGGCTCAGTGGCTGGCTGAGCATCCACCTATGAACCAGGAGGTCACGGTTCAATTCCAGGTCAGGGCACGTGCCTAGGTTGTGGGCTCGATCCCCAGTGTGGGGCATGCAGGAGGCAACTGGTTGATGATTCTCTCTCATCATCTCATCTCTCTTCCTTCCTCTCTGAAATCATAAAGACATATTCTAAGAATAAATAAATGAGAACGAAGAGGGGACAGTGAGGCCTCGGGGGGAGGAGGCCGTGTAGAGCCTGTGTTTGGAAGAAGGGAGTGAACTGATGACAGACGTGCAGGAAGGTCCCGAGCCCTGCCAGAGCCACCTGGAGGCCGTGAGGAAGGCGAGACTGTCCCTCAGCTGTGTATCTCCAGCACGTCCGCTCTGCCTGAACCCTGCGGAGTGTGAGACACAGCCTGTCCTCGGCTCCTGTTCCCACCAACCTCTCCCCACCCGCAGACCTATCCCTGCAGACTCCATGCTGGCGCTGACTCACCAGGGACTCCAGGCAGCACCAGGCCCGACTCCCGGGACAGGCTTTCTCTGCGTCCCCATCAAGTGCACGATATTCAGGAAATGGGAAGCACAACCCACAGAAGGTAAGTTAAAGCCATGACAGTAAGTGAAAAACACCACCAGTGTGCCCTGTCCTAGTGATTTCACATCAGAGTGAGTCAAAACTAAATGTTTCCTGGAGAATCTTGAGGCGAGATTCCCACAAATCCAATAAAATAAAGGCCTAATATGCTAAGTGTCCAGTTTCCCAGTCATCCGTTCAACCAATCAAGGCATAATTTGCTAATGATATGCTAAGGCCGCTCAACCACTCGCTATGATGTGCACTGACCACCAGGGGGCAGATGCTCTGACCAGTAGTTAGCTTGCTGCTGGGGTTCAGCCGATTGGGACTGAACAAGACAGGCCAGACATGCCCTGGGGCCCTCCCGCAGTCCCTCCCTGGCTGGCCAACCTCCCATGTTCCTCCCCGGCCCTGATCATTCACCAGTGGGGTCCCTCAGCCTGGCCTGCACCCTCTCGCAATCCGGAACCCCTTGGGGATGTTGGAGAGCCAGTTTCAGCCCAATCCAGCAGGCACAAGTATCAAGGAAAGACACAAAGGCAGTTCAGACTCTGGTGTCCTACAAAGGAGTCACTTGGTATCTGCCCCTTGACTTCTTTCATTAGGTTTATTCTTTTATTTATTCTTTTATTCTTTTAAGCTCAGACCTGCTGAGCTTGGAAAGCCTGATGCTCCCGCCTCTCCCAGACGGTCCAACTCAGGGGCTGGGCGGGGCCGCCTCGGTGGGATTCTGGAGAGACATGGGGCAGGGTGTCTCTTGGATCCCAGCAGCACGCTCTGTGGGCCAGGAGAGATGTCACCACACCTTTAGAGTTAGAGGAGAGTTAAGAGTTTATCGACTCTTATAACAACACAACCACTCTTCTGAATTCCTCCATCTCTTCCACCCTCTTCCGAGTTCTCTTACAGCCCTACCTTCCCTATCCCCACCCCCGCCTCGGTGAAGCCTGAGGACCAGGCCACCCCATCTTTCAACAGGGCAAGCCCCGCCCCAGCTCCAGACCTCCGGCACCTGCTCCTCCCACTGCCTCCTCCACAGCATTCAGATCCCACCTCGATGCTGTTCCCTCAAAGCCCTTTCCTTCATCCCCACTGATGTAGGTCTCCCTGTCGTCCGCCCCAGAACCCCGCACATGCTCCACGTTACAGCACATGCCGCTGCTTGTAATCGAGCGCTTATTACGGAACATCGAGGACCCGGTGGAGTGGGCACTCCGCGCGGGAGGACTAGGGACCACGTGCGAAGCGCGGTGTGGACAGCAGCCGCTCAGCGCCTGGGACCTGGGAGTCGGGACAGTGGTGTCAGAGAGTAAGTACAGTGCCTGCGAGTGGGCTCGGAGCCCTCACAGGAAGCCGGAAGCTGGGGCAGGGGCCGGCCTCACTTGTTGGGGGCAAACATCAGGGGCAGCAGGAACTGAAGTCCCTCAGCGACCGAGCGCGTGAGAACAGGACTCGCATGGGGCCCCGAGACGTGGCGAGAAGTTGGCTGGGCGTCCGGAACCCAGACCCACGGCTCTGGGCTCTGCCACTGGGACTCGGGGAGGCGCAGCTCCTGGGACCTCCCATCTGTCCTGGAGAATGGAGGGGCACCAGGTGGCATCGAAGCAGAAGTGCCCCCCACTTCTCAGGAGCAGGCTGTCCCCATGGAGTTTAGCAGCTCCTGTGCTTTGAGGGACAGGGCACCCCGTCATCACAGGCTCGCCCACAGCAACTTTTCAAGGAGTCTCGGGAGTTCCCCTCGGTTACGGGGGGCCCTGCTTCCTCCGAGATGGCCCGTTGCCCACCGGCTGCGTCTCAGGTCTGCATAGTCACTCCCCGTCCCACCCTCCATATCATTCTGAAGGCGTCCTCACCTGGAAAGAAAGGAAATTATTGGGACAAAGGCAAACAGAAGCTTTATTAGGTGGTATTAACACAGAGGGCCAATAAGGCTTTGCTTCCCAAAAAATCAAAAAAGTGATTTAATTCATGCCTTGCCCTTTCCAGTCAAAATGTCAGGCGCGATTGTCCAGCGGACGCCGTGTCCGAGTCCTCCGGTCGGAGTGAGACGCGGCTGTGAGAAGGGCTCTGAGGACTGGGCTGACCAGGGCCACACCCCATTCCACTCTCCATTCTGCACGTCCCGCCGTAACCAAACGGAATCGCGTTTCTCCCAACGGCCCTCTGAGGAAGAACATGCCACTGAAAACCCACGAACTTGGGGTCGGAAAGCCTGGCTGTGTCGTCTGCTAACTCGCCTTCTCGGCTAGCCCAGTGGCGGTCCTGAACTTCGGTTTTCTCAACTTGAAATGAAAAACACTGGCGTCGATAAACTTAACTCTCCTCTAACTCTAAAGGTGTGGTGACATCTCTCCTGGCCCACAGAGCGTGCTGCTGGGATCCCAGAGACACCCCGCCCCGTGTCTCTCCAGAATCCCACCGAGGCGGCTCTGCCCAGCCCCTGAGTTGGACCGTCTGGGAGAGGCGGGAGCATCAGGTTTTCCAAGCTCAGCGGGTCCCTGTGAGCCTCCCTGCCAGCAGCCACTGCACCAGGGGGTCAGGGGCCGGACCGAGGCTGTGACGCCACAGACGAGGGCTGGGAATTGAGAAGGAACCTTGGCACAGACACTGCCTCTCCCCGGGCAGCCCCGGAGGCTCAGGAAGTTCAAGAGACGGCTCACCTTCCAGGGAAAGGCCGTAATGGCGAAGGCTGTGAAGGCCTTAACGGTGAAGAATCGAGTTAAATAAACAAAGCAGCAAGCCTGGGGGCTGGACCACATCACAAGAGTCAACGGTGAGACCTCCCCCAGGACAAGAGCAGGGCCTTCCGAGGGCAGGACCATCGGCGATGGGACCACGGTACTTTTATTTATTTTTAAAAATATTTTTATTGATTTCAGAGAGGAAGGGAGAGGGAGAGAGAGAGAGAAACATCAATGATGAGAGGGAATCATGGATCGGCTGCCTCCTGCACGCCCCCTACAGGGGATCCAGCCGGAAACCTGGGCAAGTACCCTTGACCAAAATTGAGCCTGGGACCCCTCAGACGGCAGGCCGACGCTCTATCCACTGGGCCAAACCAGCCGGTGTGGTCCACAGTACTTTAGACCAGAAGCAAGAGCAAAATGGTGATTCCAAACCTAGTTGTTTTAATCACGTTGCCTATGTTCTAAGCATTGCACAGGAGTCTCCTTTAAGGGCGGCCTCTTTGCTTGGGGGCACTGGGACTGGCTTGGTGGACTCCAGTGAGGGAGGTCAGTTTCTCCAGTCTCTTCCCTGGGCATCAGTGGGTATTGGCGGGCAATCCCTGAGTGGTTGCTCTAGATTCTAGAGCGTCAGTGGCATGAAAGGCGGCCCCGGGAGAGCGCGGCGGCCCCCGATGACCTAGGGATCCCACCGTCTCTGGTGAGCTGTCATGTGGCTGAGGGCGGGGTTCCAGCTTTTCCGGGAGGCTACCCACCGGTAACCCGCAACAGTAGCCGTTATATAAGGAGTTCGTTCCATGGTCAACCACAGCTCCAAGCGCTTGCCTTGTTTCAGCTCAATTCTCAGGACAAGCCCGGGAGGTAGGAATCATCACCACCCTCACTTGACAGCCGAGGAAACTGAGGCCCAGAGAGGCCCGGTCACCTCGGACTCAGGTCGCAGACTCCGAGATGGGAGGCAAACCACGCGCTCTGGTTAGCAGCTGCCGACTCACGGTGCTGTGGGCCTCCCTGGGCTCAGAGCACGCCGCCTGCCCCTCCACCCTCGGAGGACGCGTGTCATCTCGTATTTGCTCATCAGGCGATGTCAATATGGAAAAGGACCCAAGAGATAGTTCTGTGCCAAGACAGCCAAGACTTGAAACTCCCTGATCAGGAATGTTAAGGGTTTGTGAGGTTTTTCTATGCAGCATCTGCCAAGTGATATAAAACAGTGGCGGCGAACCTTTTGAGCTCGGCGTGTCAGCATTTTGAAAAACCCTAACTTAACTCTGGTGCCGTGTCACACATAGAAATTTTTTGATATTTGCAACCATAGTAAAACAAAGACTTATATTTTTGATATTTATTTTATAGATTTAAATGCCATTTAACAAGGAAAAAATCAACCAAAAAATGAGTTCGCGTGTCACCTCTGACACGTGTGTCTTAGGCTCGCCAACACTGATGTAAAAAGATGATCTGAGTAAAAACAACTTCAGAATGCACGCAGACCCACAGGCGGTCCTCCTCGCTTTCTGATCATGGTCTGCTGTTGGTCATGGAACTGAGGCTGTTCTGTCATGAATGAAGCCTGGATTTTGAGGGAACTGCAAAAATGATAAAATGTGCAAGGGGCTGTTTAGGGGGGAAAAAAACTACTATAAACCACTCATCAAATTGCCTCCTTCCATGGGATCAGCAGACATCTTTACATCAGCACCTGCTCTGACATTCTCCAGGCAGCACCGCCCGGCTTTCTCCTTCCAGCCAGAGGCCCGTCGGCGGCCAGAGCTGAGATGGGGGCGTGTGGCTGTGGAAATGCTTTTTTTAGATTAGATTTTCCTGGAATGTCAAGTACAAAGCATGTGGCCTGCGAGACGAAACAGCAGGAGTGCGGAGCAGCCTGGACGAGCTTACAGATTAAAGCCAGTAAGGGACGCTCTAAGGTCACGGTCCTTAGGGACCGAGCAGACTGCAAACTCAGTCCTCCTACGTTTGTCTACCACAGTGGTTCTCAACCTTCCTCATGCCGCGACCCTTTAATACAGCTCCTCATGTCGTGGTGACCCCCAATTTCACTGTTACAAATTGAACATAGTTAAAGCATAGCGATTAATCACAAAAGCAATATGTAATTATAGATGTGTTTTCCGATGGTCTTAGGCGACCCCTGTGAAAGGGTCGTTCGACCCCCAAAGGGGTCGCGACCCACAGGTTGAGAACCGCTGGTCTGCAACAAACCCTACACCAGAGCCCCAAACAGGAAGTGATTTCAGAAATCGTCAAGTTCAACCCTGCTCATTCTCCCTGTTCTGTTTTTTAAAAAATATATAAATCAGTCAGGTACACAGATGAAATGGCTCAGCCAGGCCGGTGGGAGTCAGACACTGGTCCCCAGGTCTCCTGACGCCCGGCTCACGTCTTTTCCTGCAGTGAACACTTGCCCACTCTCCCGTGCAGTTGGGCCAAACTTGATTGTGTGAAAAACTACACTTATTTGTAAACATGTATTGTTTGTTATGTGATATGTAAAAAAATTTAACTCCCAAATTTTTATGAGTGGAGAAAGATATATCTGAAGTTCAATAATTCTTGCAATTATCATTTCATTCAAGTACAGTTAAATTTAATGATTTTTATTTTTAAATCACATGTTTGATGCCCTGGTCAATGTGGCTGCTCAGTAGATAGAGCGTCGGCCCATGGACTGAAGTGTCCCGGGCTCAGTTCCGGTCAAGGGCACATACCTCGGTTGCAGAATTGATCCCTGGCCCCAGTCAGGGCCCATGCAGAGGCAACCAATCTATGTCTCTCTCTCTCACATCGATGGTTTTTTTTTTTTCTCTCTCTCTCTCTCTGTGTCTCCCTCTCTCTCCCACTCTCTCTCAAAAAAAAAAAATCAATGGAAAAATATCCTTGGGTGAGGATTAACAAAAAAGTAAATAAATAAAAAATAGATAAATCTCATGTTTGGTATGAATCCATTTCCCTAAAACTATTTCCTTACATAGCTGTTGTTTGAGCAGTGTGTGTGTGTGTGTGTGTGCATGTACACACACATAAAGAAAGGCCTAAGGTAATTGTCACAAAATATTGACCAAACATTAATGCTTTTTTCCTAGAGGGCGGAATTGAGAGGCTGGCATACTGTCGACATGAATTTTATATACTGAGTACTTTATAATGAACCATGTCATTTTAAGAAATCCTATCTAATAAGGCGGTAATATGCAAATTGACCATCACTCCAACACACAAGATGGTCGGCAGGGGAGGGCAGCTGTGGGTGATCAGGCCAGCAGGGGAGGGCAGTTGGGAGGGTCCAGGCCTGAAAGGGAGGGCAGTTGGGGGCAATCAGGCCTGCAGGGGAGGGAAGTTGGGGGAGACCAGGCTGGCCAGGGAGGGAAGTTAGGTGTGACCAAGCTGGCAGGGGAGGGCAGTTAGGGGCAATTGGGCTGGCAGGGGAGCAGTTAGGCATTGATCAGGCTGGCAGGGGAGTGGTTAGGGGGTGATCAGGCTGGCAGGCAGAAGCAGTTAGGAGCAATCAGGCAGGCAGGCAGGTGAGCGGTTGGGTGCCAGCAGTCCTGGATTGTGAGAGGGATGTCTGACTGCCTGTTTAGGCCCAATCTGGTGGGATCAGGCCTAAACGAGCAGTTGGACATCCCTCAAGGGGTCCCAGATTGGAGAGGGTGCAGGCTGGGCTGAGGGACACACATGCGTGCACACACACACACATACACACACACACACACACACACACACACACCTGTGCATGAATTTCATGCACCGGGCCTCTAGTGAATACATAAAGCTACATTGGCCACGTGCCTGACTACTGGCCCTGGGATAGCCAGGTGGGGTTTGGATAATTCAATATTGGCACTAAAACCACAGCCAGCATCATCCTGAAACCTGCATCTTTTCTGTCCCTTTCTGTTCGCCAGCTGCACTGCTCCTGCTGGCTGTGGCCCCACTGGGTGCTCTGCAGTGACCAGGGGAGAACCGGGTCCATAGGGCCACAGCCACCATCAACACCCCTGTGATACTCTCCTCCTGCGGCTACCGCCTTCCCCTTCCCCGAGTCACCTCCTCCACTGTGACTCCGACTGCTTGTCCAGGCCTTTGCCACCCTCATGGCTCTGGACAGGGGGCCTCTTCCTGTAAGATGGACCCTACACACAGGGCCCATCTCCACTGGTGAAGAGTGTGGGAGCCTAAGGGCGTGATCGTCTTCCCAAGAGCAGAGGGCGCTTGACCCCCCGTGGTGGGTATTGGTTCAAGCTGATGCTAAGACTTTAAATTCCGTGCTACCCTCCTATCTGGGGAAGGAATCGCCCTGGATCTTGTTAGGAAACAAGGTCTCACCAGGGACCATGAATGCCAGAGAAGTCCTGGCAGCTGCTGGCTGAGCAGGAGCCCCAACACTGCCAGTGAGAGCATCCAAACAAGACTTGGAATCCGGGGGTGATGTGGGATGGGCAGCCAGAAAGATCTTTAAAATGAAACCCTAACATTCTTACTTCCCTGCATAAAATCCTTCTGCAATTCTAAAAGCATTCAACATGGAAACCACAGCCTGGTGTACTGGCCTTTAGGATCTGACCCAGGTATGACCCAGGACTCTGGCCTCTTCTCTTTCCCTCGTATCTACATGTTTCTCTCATCACACTCAATTCTTTACATGGTGTCAGGCCTCCTGATCTTCGCATATTCTGTTCCCTTCGCCTGGAGTGTTTTCCCCGCCTACCCTTCCTGCCTAATTCTTACTGGCCCTTCAAATTAGCGTTTGTCTTATCCTTGGTGCCAAAGATTGGGGTCCCAGCCCATGATACCTGATCATCTCCTGTAATACCCGACGCGTATTGATCTATAGCCCTCTTTTCACAGAACCGCCTGAGTTATTTCCCAGACTTCCACAGTGAGCTGTAACCGAAAAGAGGGTTAAAGTCTATCAACTTCCGTCACCCCAGTGCCTTTCCCAATGCCCTTCAAATAGTAACATTTTTAAAAATAAACGGAAAATAAATGAATGAGTGTAGTTGAATCACAATATGGTTGCAGGCCCAGGGCTAAGGAAAGGGTTTCCAAATGTGTGCTTAGGAACACAGCTGGAGACCACTATTGTAATTAGCTAATTATTAATAACTAGAGGCCCAGTGCATGAATTCCTGTATAGATGGGGTCCCTCGACCTGGCCAGCAATCAGGGTGGTTGGGGCCAGCTGGCTGGGGAGGGACTGCAGGAGGGCTCCAGGGCATGTCCGGCCCTCTCTCCAGACCCCAGCAGCAAGCTAACCTACCAGTTGGAGCATCTGCCCCCCCTGGTGGTCAGTGCACATCATAGTGACTGGTTGGTCAGACACTTAGCATATTACGCTTTTATTATATACAAGAGGCCCAGTGCACAACATTCGTGCACTGGGGGGAGGGGTGCGAAGGGGAGCTCAGCCCAGCCTGCACCCTTTCACAGTCCAGGAGCCCTTGGGGGATGTCTGACTGACGGCTTAGGCCCACAGTCGGACATCCTTAGTGCTGCCACGGAGGCAGGAGAGGCTCCGGCCACTGCCACTGCACTCGCCAGCCCTCAGCCCGGCTTGTGGCTGAGTGGCGCTCCCCCTGTGGGAGCACACTGCACTGACCACCAAGAGGCAGCTCCTGTTTTGAGCATCTGCCCCCTTGTGGTCAGTGTGTGTCATAGCTACCAGTCGTTCTGCCATTCGGTCAATTTGCATTTTAGCCTTTTATTATATAGGAGGATAGGAAAGGAGCAAAGGGAAGTCCAGACTTTATAGGCGTGTTCCCTGCAAAACACTGGGGGAAGGGACTGGACAAAGGGAAGGTAGACGCATGTGCAGTACAGTCAGATGACTAGGGAAGATGCTTGCTGTCAGTCACACCTGGGGACAGAGATGGTTGGCCAGAATGGGCGTGGCCACTGCACGTGCACGAAGATTTGGGATATATAAACCCCTAAACAAAGGAATTCAGTCTCTTAGCTCTTGGTTCCTCTTGGCAAGCTTGGCTGGTAGCTCACACTTGGCTTCCCAGCATTCCCCTAGATGGCCCATGGCCATGCGGACCCCACCCACAATGGACCAATGGACTGTCACTAGCCTGATGCTGAACTGGGCCTGGTTCCAACATGGAAAGGACACGCTGGACACTGGCTTCGCTTCTAGCTTTACTGAAACTCCAGCTACACCTCTCCCACAACTGGGCAAAGGGAAGCGGGATTTGGAAAACCCAGGTGTGGAAGTCCATGGGAATACAGCTTCCACCACATCTCATCCCCCTGAGGGGGCCTCCTCAAATGGTTATTCCAGCGGTACCCCAAGGGCCCCGCTCCCACCGATACCACTGTCATAAAACAGGTGGGAAAGTCTTCAAAATCAATCATTGCATGACTCTCAGGAAGAGAGGAGCACAGAGCACACAAGTACATCCGAGCAGCCCGCACAGCGAGTCATCCCACCCTCTCCCTGAGTGACTGGGGCAGAGTCACAGATCATTCCGGAGCCTGAAGATCCAGACTTTAAAGTCAGGCAGACACTTAAGAGTTTGGTTCTATTAGGAATGAACTGATGAACTTTTTTTTTTTTTACATAAGTGTATATTTAAAAGAATAATAATAGGAATAAAATGAGCACTCACACATGCTATCAGCCTAGGAAACAGAACATTGCCGATACTTTGGAATCCCTCTGTGTGCCCTAACTCACACTCTTTCCTCTCCACACTCCAGAGGAACCCTCTCCAGAACTTTTCTTTATCCATCCCTTGCTTCCACTTCATATGTTCCCACACATGCATCCTCCACTCACCAGGACATTTAGTTCTTCTGCCTGTTTTTGTGCTTCGTAGAAATGGAACGAGGGTCTGTCTTCTTTGGTATCCTTCTTTCACACAACTATGTATTTGAGATCCCTCCCTGTTGATGTGGAACGGATGAATTTTTAAGCAAACTCTCCTCAGGGAGGTCCCCAAGTCCTTCCTCAAAATGACTTCAGATTTTACAACTAAACTGTGAATTTTGAGCAGAAGAACAAAACAAAGCTAAAAGATCTAATGAGATAATAGATAAGAAAGGACATATAAGGCATCATCCTGATTAGATATGTGTCTTGCTATAACACAATATCTGTGTTATGTTAAAAAACGAATAAGTAAATTTAAAATAACTAAATTACAGTTTTGTAATATGTTATTTTATGAGGCTTACGAGAAACGAAAAGGGCCATGCCAGGGTGGCTCAGTGGTTGAGCATCAACCCAGGAGGTGACAATTCGATTCCCGGTCAGGGCACATACGCAGGTTGTGCATTCGATTCCCAGTGGGGGGCTTGCAGGGGCAGCTGATCAATGTTTCTCTCTCATTATTTATGTTTCTATCTCTCTCCCTCTCCCTTCCTCTCTCTGAAATCAATGAAAAAAACATTTTTAAAAAAAGAGAAAAGAAATTAGAAAAAAAGCTGTGTATCTGGTAAAGGCTATGACTCAATATTTCTTTTCCTGAGAAATAATTTTGTAAGCCTCCAAATGGAAGGGAAAATTTTGTAAATATTTCTTAAATATTGTACTTAATTTAATTTTAGCAAGATGCCCCACTTTAAATTGCGAGCTCAGAGAAATTTATAGTCTATTTAGTATCATCGCCAGCTGTTCAACTTAGTATATTTTTAATAAGAAAATTTGTGCAATGGTATTACTAAATCTAAAAATTTAGATGAAATTAATTTTTAGAAAATATAATTTACCAAAATGGACTCAATAAGAAATAAGAAAAAAACTTAATACATACATACATAAATAAATAAATAAATAGGAAAAAAAAAAAGAAATAACACACATGAACACACAGAGAGCCATTGAAGGCATTGAGTCAGTAAATTAAATCTTCCCACAAAGAAAACAATAGGCCAGAGGGATTTTCTAGACAGATAACAAACAGATAATACTACGCTGGTACAAACCTTATACCAAAAGCAAAACAAGGATAATAGAAGAAATAAAAAACTCTCCAAGCTCATGGATATAGGTGTAGAAAGATGTTTTCTAGCTTATTTAACTCCACTAGCTTCAATAGGGGCTATTTCTGCCTATGAAAATCACATGCGGACAAAATTTCAAGCAGAACTTGGACCCTTATTAATTTGCTTTTATAAACACTGCAAACACAAACAAAATGAAGTACTAACAGCACGTTAGAATAAGTCACCTAAAATGTATACAGAAGGGTCCTGGATTCGATTCTGGTCAAGGGTACATACCTCGGTTGCAAGCTCCTCCCTGGCCCAGACCCTGGTCAGGGCACGTGCAGGAGGCAATTAATTGATGTGTTTCTCTCACATTGATATTTCTCTCTGTCTTACCCTCTCTCTCCCACTCTCTCTAAAACTCAATGGAAAAACACCCTCAGGTGAGGATTAAAATAATAAATAAATAAAATATACAGATAAGTTATTAGAATAAGTAAAAGAGCTGAGCAGTGAGATTGATTTTTAAAATCAACTACATTTCTATATAGCAATAACAAAGAGACAGGCTGTGTAATTTATAAAGAAATACTGTTTAGAATAGTAATAGAAGAATATATTTTAAAATACATACAAGAAATGTATGAGAAAATGATAAATATTTATTGAAAAACACTAAAGAAGGTCGAAACAACTAAAAGTCAGGACAAAATATATGACACAACATCTCCAAGACTTTGTGGAAGCCGGGGTGGAAGTAGGAATCCCACCTCCACGTTTCATGGCAGCGTGGCTGCTCAGTCCTGTTTATATGTCTCTGTTTGTGAGTCTGAGCGTCTCTTTATATGAATAACTAGAGGCCCAGTGCATGGATTCGTGCACTGGTGGGGTCCCTCAGCCTGGCCTGCGCCCTCTCGCAATCTGGGACCCCTCAGGGGATGTTGGACTGCCGGTTTCAGCTCGATCCCCACAGGCCAGGCGGAGGGACCCCACCAGTGCCCGAATCCATGTACAGGTCGTCTAGTACGCATATGAGACCTTTGGTTAATTTCTTCCTGCCCTCTGCCCTCCCCTCTTCCCTCTGAGATTCATCAGTCTGTTCCATGTTTCCATGCCTGTGTGTTGAGCGTCTGCCCCCTGGTGGTCAGTATGCATCATAGCTACCGGTCAAACTGTTGAATGGTCACTTAGGTTTTTATATATATAGATGGCCTATGCATTTCCCACTCCATAAACTATTTGTCTTTTGCTCATTTTTTTATTTGCTTATTTCTCAGGAGCTTATTTTTTAGCTTCTTGAATATTTTAGCTATTAATTCTTGATCACTTTTTAATACCCAAAATATTTACTGCCATTCCATCATCGTCCTCTAACTGTCCATTTATTAATAACTACTCCATTCGTTAAGTGCTTAACCACTGTCCCTCAGTGGACAAAAACACCCTTTGTTTTTATCTAACTAAAATCATATATTTGTTACGCAATTTGTTTTTACGGTTTCTTTAGCAAATCATTCTCTGGCTGGTCCCTCATTCACACAGAATCTCTGCCCTACCATATTTTCCCATGAACTCTATAATGTTGCCTTCTCAGGGAAATCTATACTCTACCTGTAGTCCATTGCTGTATGTGGCATCTATCAGGTATTTTGCTACATAAAGTTAACCAGTTTTCCTTACACCATGTATTTCATGTACCTGTCCTGTCCCCATTTACCTGTGCTGCCATGTTTCTGTATGTTAATTTGCTATGTCTGCATGTACTTTGATTTAAGAAATCTATTTTTTTGGTCTACGTGTCATATGTTGAGCCAATACTTGTTTTGACCATGCTGCCTTCATAGTTGTTCAGTCTCAGTAGCTAGTAGTTACCCAGAACTTCAAAACAATCCGAGTGAAAATTTGGACCACAGAGAATTCGCATCTTTATGGTACTGAGCAGTCCCTTTAAAGACCTCGTTTCACTCTCTTTACTCCGCCCATCTTCTCTGCCTCTTACCGGTGCTTTAACATTTACTCGGAGCTGTATGTGTTCCTGGGTAAATAAATTCTTTGACATATTAAAGTCGTACTTGCTTCCCAATGGTAGCTCAGTCTGGTTGTGTTTTTGTGGGTTCCTGTGGGCGTAGAGGGATTCTGTCGGCTGTATGTGTTCATGCTTATTCGCAGACGACTGCAACCTTTTTCTGGCCTCCCGCAAGCTGAACATCTTACCTAGGACACTGGCCTTGTACAGCCCACCGAGCTGGTCCCGTTCCGCGGTCGGTCCTGCAGGCCCTGGCCCCTGAGTGTGTGTCCGTGGCTCTGTTCCCTGTTACCATCTCCCACAGCAGTGAGAGGGGGTAGTGGAATACTTGCTGTGAGGTTTGATAAAATAACATTGAGCACATATGGAAGCTCCCTTGCATTCCCAACTTAGTTTTACATTTTTTAAAATAAGTGTTGTACCATAGCAAGTGCATTTTCTGTATTAGCTGAAGAAATTACTCTCCCTCATGAATATTTTATAGTGATGAATTGCACACGTAGATTTTCCCAAGTAGACGTCACCCTTGCATAGCTAAAGGGAGCCTACTGATCCCGTGAGCCGGGTCACGCACTTGGTCTCAGGCACGCCCTGCTGGCGCGGCCGACAGGAAGCGGAGGAAGCACACGGTCCAGGTCCTGCTGCGTCCCCAGAAGCAGGTGGGCAGCGTGAGCGCCTAAACAAAGCTGGCAGGTCAAGCAGCCCCTCACGGCCTGTCCCGGTGAATAACACAGAGCTTCCCGGGCTCGGGGAAGTGGGACATGTTTCAAATATATTTTTATTGATTTCAGAGAGGAAGGGAGAGGGGGAGAGAGACAAAAACATCCATGATGAGAGAGAATCATTGATCGGCTGCCTCCTGCACGCCCCTTACTGGGGATCGAGCCCGCAACCCAGCTATGTGCCCTTGACCGGAAACGAACCTGGGACCCTTCAGTCTGGAGACCAATGCTCTATCCACTGAGCTAAACTGGCTAGGGTGAAGCAGGACATGTTTTAAGCAGCCCCGCCAGCAATCACAGTTGGGAAGCCAGCCCAGCTCCCACCAGGCACCCAGCAGAGCAGGGCAGCCACCAGCCCGGGAACCTGCCCCTGGGGAGGAGGCAGGAAAGGCCGAGGAAGCAGAGGGGACTGTGTCTCAATAACCAGACCCAGGGAAAGGAGATGACCCAGGGCCATCCGTCAGGCTTCAGAGAACCAGCCCCTGACTCGGGAGCGCAGATGCGCTGTGGTGAGTGCATTCTCAGCACAGCTGTGAGGTGTGATAGCCCAAGGGCAGACATCTCAAGATAGATTTAATTTTTATTGATTAATTTTAAAGAGAGAAGAAGGGAGAGAAAATAAAAAACATGGGCCCTTCACTTGATGCACTCATTGGTTGATTCATTTTTGTGTGTGTAAATCCTCCCCCGAGGATATTTCTCCATTGATTTTTAGGGAGAGTGGAAGAGAGAGGGAAAGACACAGAGAAGCATCGATGTGAGAGAAACACATCGATTAGTTGCCTCCTGCACGCACTGGGACCAGGGCCCGGGCGGGGAGGAGCCTGCAACCAAGATACGTGCCCTTGACTGGAAGTGAACCCAGAACCTTTAATCCAAGGCCAACGCTGTATCCACTGAGCCACACCAGCCAGGGCCATCGGTTGTGACAGGGGATCATGCCCGCCACCTTGGCGATCAGGACGATGGTCCAGCCAAGTGAGCTCCCTGGCCGGGGCCCCAGGTGTATATTTAAGGGGGAGCAGTGGGGTCTCTCACTCTGTGACTGGACTCGCGGTGTATTTCCCACACAGAGAGAAACATCAAGAAAAATGTGCTGACCCCTGTACTTTGCAAAGAGTTGACAACCTCAGGGGCAGTGGGGCTGAGTGAAATCAACTGGGCACGGAGGCTGCTATTCCGGGTCCCAGGGTGGCGCTCTCACGGTGCACGGGACCTGGGACGAGTCCTTAGAAAACAAACTGTGGGCGGGCGAGGATGTGGAGAAACTGGTGATTAAAACTGATGGCTTAATGGCAGCGGCCTCCGGAACCGGAGTGGTGCGGCCACCGTTAAAAAGAAGGGAAGTTCCATCCATGCTGTTGCAAATGGTAAGAGTTCCTTCTTTTTTACAGCAGCATAGTATTCCATCGTGTAGATGTACCAAAGTTTTCTAATCCATTCATCTGCTGATGGGCACTTACGCTGCTTCCAGATCTTAGCATTATGCTAAGTGAAACAAGCCAGTCAATGAAGGAAAAATACCACATGATCTCACTCATTCATGGATAATAAAGACCATTACAAACTTTTGAACAATAATAGATACAGAGGCAGAGCTGCCTCAAACTGATTGTCAAACTGCAGTGGGAAGGCCAGAGAGGGTTGGGGGGCAGGAGGGAGGGGGGTAAGAGATCAACCGAAGGACTTGTATGCATGCATATAAGCATAACCAATGGACATAAGACACTGGGGGGTAAGGGAGGGCAGGGGTTTGTCAAGGGCGGGGGGGAAAAAAAGGACACTTATGTAATACCCTTTGTAATACTTTTAGCGAAAAATAAAAAAATTAAAAAAAGAAGGGAAGTTACGCTTTTGCAATGTAGATAGAGAGGGAGGCACCAAAGGCCCAGGGATCTGGGGGGGGCGGGGCTGGGGGAGGGAGGGAACAGCACTGTCCGTGCAGGAGGCGTGGGAAGGATGCTGATCGCCTGCTCAATAGCCGGTCTCCCTTCCTTGCAGTGAAAGCCCTGCACTATGGGGGCGGCGCAGCAGAAGACGCCTGCACTGTTATTCACAGACATGTCATGGGCCTTACCGGGAAAGGCCGGCAGAAATGGCTTTCTTTGGTGAGAGGATTCCAGAAAGCTGTTGATTACACATCTTTTCATATACCCCCGCCCCCCTCCCCCCCACACCCGCCAAAAATAAAACCACTATGTCAACAAACTACAAGTAACAATCTGGGAAGTCCAAGGTTAACACAGACCGGAAAATGTTCCTAACAGCACCGATGAGCGTGGCTAACTGTTAATCACTGCCCGCGTCTCCCAGCCGCCCTGCCTGCGTGTCCTGGGCCATAGAAATCGTGTGTGTGTGTGTGTGGGGAAGGGGAGGGGGGGTGGAGGGGGGCGGGGGGGGGGGGGCTCTGGGACAGTTCTTTAAGCAGGGCTGACGCATCAGAAGCAAATCCATTTTCTTCTCCCCTCGCTTCCTTCTAGAAGGCAGACGTGGCCGCTACAGCCCCTCTGGGGTCATGCAACGATCTGGAAGGCGAAGCCACAGTTACCGATGGGGAGACAGGATGGTAGAGTCCAGGTCTCTGTGAAATCATGGAATTGTCCACCGAGTCCCAGGCCGGCTAATTCCAGGTCACGCCGCCTGGGAGGGAGCAAGGTCCTGCCTCTTGGGAACGACTAGGGCCTGAGGGTGCTTCTGTTAGCAGAAGTTTGCATTCCCTGTGGGCTGAGGGCTAAGGGAGAGGGAAGAGTGTTCTATTAGATTCTCAAGGACTCCTGAGCATTTCTGATCAGCAACATCAAAGGCAAGGACACCTTACAATGGGAAGAGAGTTGAAAGAACCCAGCGGGATCCATGGAGCTTTTCCTCCTCATTAAGTCATGTTAATTACAGTAATAAAGCACGCCAAATTTTTCCTATCAAAATAAATGCATATTTCTACATCCATGTCTACACTTGAAGGTGGGATTTAAGCGGTGGTCTGGGTTTATAATAAGCTAACCCAGCTTTGAAGCCTGGCTCTAGACTCAAACAGCTCAGGTAACAAAAGAAAAAACTAAATAAACGAGATCTCATCAAAATTAAAAGTTTTGTGCATCAAAGGAGGCTATCAAGAGAGTGAGAAAACAACCCACACAATGGGAAAGTAATTGCAAAGCAGGCCTCTTAGGAGGGACTGACATTCAGAACAAAGCACTCCTACCAGTCAACAGCAAGCAACTCATTCAAAACTGGACAAAGGACCTGGGCAGACATGGCGGGCAGCCTGAACCGGACAGGAAGGCAGCGGAAACCGAGCTCATCTCTGCCTGGGCAAAGGCGCCCAACTGTGATTGAGCAGCAAACAACTCATTCAAAAACGTACCAAGGACTTGGACAGGCCTCTCTCGAAAGAAGATACACAAAAGAAGATGGCCGATAAGCACCTGAAAAGCTGTTGAACATCCCCAGTCGTTAGGCAAAAACAAACCAAAGCCACAGCAGATACACTTCCCACCCATTGGCACGCCTGTTATCAGAAAAAACGGAAAAGAGCAGGTTGGCGAGAAGGCGGAGAAATTGGGGCGCGCTGGCGGGAATGGAAACGGTGCAGCCGCCCTGGGAAAGAGTAGAGCAGTCCTCCCACAGACCCCCCATAATCCGGCAACCCCTCTTCCAGTGAAAGCCGTGACTCTGCACATACATACACACCCACGTTCACAGCAGCATTGCTCAGCATTGGACACAACCCGAAAACTCCACGGTACACTGTGGCGTACGCATCTATTTCACAGACTTTAAGAGGAATAAAGTTGTGATAGAGGCTACAACATGAACGAACTTTGGAAACATCCTACTAAGTGACGTAAGCCGGACACAAAAAGACAAAAACAAATACTGCGTGGTTCCATTTACATGAGGATGTGTAACACTACCCTAGACGTCAGGTGGCAGGGCTGAGGGATGCACAGAGCTGGTAAGACATTATTGCTGAGTATCTGGGAAGAGATCAGCATGTGGGCCGGGGGACTGAGGGAAGACGCCCCCCTCCCCAAAGTGGGTGGCACCGCCCAATCATTGAGGGCGGCCTGAACCGGGCAGGAGGACAGAGGAAACCAAGCTCACTCTAGCTGAGCGGAGGCCCCATCTTCTGCTCTCGGACATCGCCGCCCTCGATTCTCAGGCTTCGGGACTCAGACCACAGCTCACACCACTGGCTCCTCAATTCTTAGGCCTTTGGCCTGGAACTGAATTCTGCCATCGGCTGTCCTGGGTCTCCAGCTGGCAGACGGCAGATCCTGGGGTTCTCGGCCTCCACAACCATATGGGCTAACCCTATAATATGTATATGTATGAGTATGTATATACACACATGTATGTACATACACACACACACAAATATATATATACAATCTTATTATTTCTGTTTCTCTGGAGAACCCTGCCTAATGCTCTAGGACCTAGAGCCTAGGTCATCGACTTTCAATCTTTTTCATCTCATTGCACACATAAACTAATTAGTAGAATTCTGCAGCACACCAAAAAATATATTTTTTGCCAATCTTATAAAAAAAATAGGTATATTTTTGATTCAGTCTAACAGATGGCTATTGTTGTTTTGGCTTTTGTCATCTTTATTACAATTTCAGGGAAAAGAGGTCACTGCCCCTGACCAAATAGGCACTGCATGTTTTACAATTTCTCGCAGGGCCCTAGTAGCTCCATTGGTTGGAGCATCATCTCAATATACCAAAGTTGCAGGCATATTGATACCTGCATGTGTATACACACTTGCTCCAGAACATCCACACATGCTCCAATATACCTGACTGCGATCCCCAGTCTGGAAACATACAAGAATCCAATGAATACATAAGTAAGTGGAACAACAAATCAATGTTTCTCTTTCTCTCTAGAAAAAATAAATAAAATAATAAAATAAAATAAAAATTCTTGAGGCATCCTGGTTGAAAATTGCTGCACTATGGTGCTCAAATTTGTAGAGACAGAATAGAGATTGCCAAGGGTTGGTGGAGAGGGGCTGAGAAGTTATTAATAGGTCCTGGGATGATGTGGGATGATGGAATTCTGTGTGGGATGAGGGTGGACTCCCGCATGGGTCAATTATGGAATCCCGAGTGGGAGATGAAGGAACTCCGTGTGGGACGGTGGAGGAGTTCCGTGTGGGGAGATGGAGGAATTCTATGTGGGATGATGGAGACGTTCTGATTTCTGCGTAAGATGACGAAGGAGTTTCGTGTGGGATGATGGTGCTCTGTATGTGATGGTGGAGTTCTGTGTGGGGATGAAGGAATTCTGTGTAGGATGATGAAGGAATTCTAGGTGGGGTAATGATAGGATTCTGTGTGGGGTGATGATGGGATTCTATGTGGGGTGATGATGGGTTTCTATGTGGGGTGATGATGGAATTCTATGGGGATGATGATGGAATTCTGTGTGGGATGATGATGGAATTCTGTGTGGGGTGATGATGGAATTCTGTGTGGGGTGATGATGGAATTCTGTGTGGGATGATGATGGAATTCTGTGTGGGATGATGATGGAATTCTATGTGGGGTGATGATGGGATTCTATGGGGATGATGATGGAATTCTGTGTGGGGTGATGATGGGATTCTGTGTGGGGTGATGATGGGATTCTGTGTGGGATGATGATGGAATTCTGTGTGGGGTGATGATGGAATTCTGTGTGGGTGATGATGGGATTCTGTGTGGGATGATGGAATTCTGTGTGGGGTGATGATGGAATTCTGTGTGGGGTGATGATGGAATTCTGTGTGGGGTGATGATGGGATTCTGTGTGGGATGATGGAATTCTGTGGGGTGATGATGGAATTCTGTGTGGGGTGATGATGGAATTCTGTGTGGGGTGATGATGGAATTCTGTGTGGGATGATGATGGAATTCTGTGTGGGGTGATGATGGGATTCTGTGTGGGATGATGATGGAATTCTGTGTGGGGTGATGATGGAATTCTGTGTGGGGTGATGATGGAATTCTGTGTGGGGTGATGATGGAATTCTGTGTGGGGTGATGATGGGATTCTATGTGGGGTGATGATGGAATTCTGTGTGGGGTGATGACGGAATTCTGTGTGGGGTGATGATGGGATTCTGTGTGGGGTGATGACGGAATTCTGTGTGGGGTGATGATGGGATTCTGTGTGGGGTGATGATGGGATTCTGTGTGGGGTGATGGAATTCTGTGTGGGGTGATGTAATTCTGTGTGGGATGATGGGATTCTGTGTGGGATGATGATGGAATTCTGTGTGGGGTGATGATGGAATTCTGTGTGGGATGATGATGGAATTCTGTGTGGGGTGATGATGGGATTCTGTGTGGGGTGATGACGGAATTCTGTGTGGGGTGATGATGGGATTCTGTGTGGGGTGATGATGGGATTCTGTGTGGGGTGATGACGGAATTCTGCGTGGGGTGATGATGGGATTCTGTGTGGGGTGATGACGGAATTCTGCGTGGGGTGATGATGGGATTCTGTGTGGGGTGATGATGGGATTCTGTGTCGGGTGATGATGGGATTCTGTGTGGGATGATGATGGAATTCTGTGTGGGGTGATGATGGAATTCTGTGTGGGGTGATGATGGGATTCTGTGTGGGGTGATGATGGAATTCTGTGTGGGGTGATGATGGGATTCTGTGTGGGGTGATGATGGGATTCTGTGTGGGATGATGATGGGATTCTGTGTGGGGTGATGATGGGATTCTATGTGGGATGATGGGATTCTGTGTGGGGTGATGATGGGATTCTGTGTGGGATGATGATGGAATTCTGTGTGGGGTGATGATGGAATTCTGTGTGGGGTGATGATGGGATTCTGTATGGGATGATGGAATTCTGTGTGGGGTGATGATGGAATTTGTGGGGTGATGATGGGATTCTGTGTGGGGTGATGATGGGATTCTGTGTGGGTTGATGGAATTCTGTGTGGGGTGATGATGGAATTCTGTGTGGGGTGATGATGGAATTCTGTGTGGGGTGATGATGGAATTCTGTGTGGGGTGATGATGGAATTCTGTGTGGGATGATGGAATTCTGTGTGGGGTGATGATGGAATTCTGTGTGGGATGATGATGGAATTCTGTGTGGGATGATGATGGGATTCTATGTTGGGTGATGATGGGATTCTATGTGGGATGATGGGATTCTGTGTGGGGTGATGATGGGATTCTGTGTGGGGTGATGATGGGATTCTGTGTGGGATGATGATGGAATTCTGTGTGGGGTGATGATGGAATTCTGTGTGGGGTGATGGAATTCTGTGTGGGGTGATGATGGAATTCTGTGTGGGGTGATGATGGAATTCTGTGTGGGTGATGATGGAATTCTGTGTGGGGTAATGATAGGATTCTATGTGGGGTGATGGAATTCTGTGTGGGATGATGTTGGAATTCTATGGGGATGATGATGGAATTCTGTGTGGGGTGATGATGGAATCCTGTGTGGGATGATGATGGGATTCTATGGGGATGATGATGGAATTCTGTGTGGGATGATGGGATTCTGTGTGGGATGATGGAATTCTGTGTGGGATGATGGAATTCTGTGTGGGATGATGATGGAATTCTGTGTAGGGTGATGATAGGATTCTATGGGGATGATGATGGAATTCTGTGTGGGGTGATGATGGAATTCTGTGTGGGGTGATGATGGGAATCTGTGGGGTGATGATGGAATTCTGTGTGTGGTGATGATGGAATTCTGTGTGGGGTAATGATGGAATTCTGTGTGGGGTGATGATGGGATTCTGTGTGGGGTGATGATGGAATTCTGTGTGGGGTGATGATGGAATTCTGTGTGGGGTGATGATGGAATTCTGTGTTGGGTGATGATGGGATTCTGTGTGGGATGATGATGGAATTCTGTGTGGGATGATGGGATTCTGTGTGGGGTGATGATGGAATTCTGTGTGGGGTGATGATGGGATTCTGTGTGGGTTGATGATGGAATTCTATTTGGGATAATAATGGAATTTTGGGGATGATGAAATGCTGTGTTGGTACGGATGATGGTGATGATTTTACAACTTTGTGAATGTACTTACTGCCACTGAATTCCATACTTAAAAATGGTTAAATTGGTAAGTTTTCTATTATATCTTTTTTAACTGACTCTAATATGTACTCACCATTCCTATCACCATGATAGAAAGCAAGTTAAACTTTCCCACAGTTATTGCAATTCAAAATAGCTACCCTGCAGGGACAATTACCAATGAAATGAACAGCCCTCATCACTCACCTCTTGCTCGGTTTCACCACTGGAAGTGTCCGCACGCAGCATCCTGGTAATAAACTAAACAGGGAAAAGCTTCTGGTAAAAATAAACAAGTGAATTGAATATAGTGTCTGAAACATGGAAGTGACACGGTTGGAAATGTCAGTGAGGTAGGCATTTGGCCTATGTGGAACACAGTAAACAAGGTCACAGTTGTCCAACCATCTGGAATGGTCGCTGCAGCAGTAAAAGCGCCAGCTGACTCAGAGCAGGAACCAGGGAGACTCCAGATACCCATACACCAGGGGGATATTTTAAAGAGGCCGCTGCCAGCAAATGACAGAATCAATGGGAATACCAGGGGTTGATGGAAGAGACTGGCCCCCTTGTGCAGTTCTTGGCCGGGGTCCTTGGACTGTTCCAAACAGTGGTTCACAAGCCACTTAAGGTTGATTTGTAGATTTCAACAAGCCTCACCATGGCTGTGTCTACACAACACTTGTCCTACAGGACCGGGTCTCCTCAGAGAACCTGTTTTCATCACAGTGAGCTGGAGCAGGAAGAGAGACGCTGAGCCACGCCTGACGCTGCAGCCATGGCTGAAAGATGTCCCCTAAACAGTGGGACTGCACACGCTGGTCTGCGATTCCCTGATCTCACACAACAATAGATGACAACGAAGATGAGCAAACTGTCACCTGCAGGGAACTGAAATCAAATCCGGCCCTTGCATGAAGGCACACTCAAAGAGGCACAGCCCAGAAACCAGGCATAAATGAGAAGTCATTGACATCTTTACCTGCATCTATTAGTGAGCACACAAGTGAGGCTGAATGTCTTACCCAAGGAAGGCTTCTCAATACCTCTCCTCTCCTCCCCTCCACAAGCCCCTCTCACTCCACACCTACTCCAGAACATCCACGTGTGCTACAGCACCTCCACTTGTGCTCCAGAATCTCTAAGTGTGCTCCACACATGCTCCAGCACCTACATATGTGCTCCAGAATCTCTAAGTGTGCTCCAGAACATCCACACATGCTCCAGCACCTACTCACATGCTCCAGAATATCCACACATGCTCCAGAATATCCACACATGCTCCAGAATATCCACACATGATTCAGAATGTCCACATGTGTTAGAAAACATCCAAACATGCTCCAGAACATCCACACATGCTCCAGATTATCCACACATGATCCAGAATGTCCACATGTGCTAGAAAACATCTAAACATGCTCCAGAGCATCCACATGTGCTCCAGAATATCTACATAGGCTCCAGAACATCCACACATGCTCCAGAACATCCACAGATGTACCAGAACATCCACACAAGCTCCCAGATCCAACATATGTGCTCCAGAATATCCTACAGGCTTCAGAACATCCACACATGCTTCAAAATATCAACATGTGCTTTAGAACAGCCAACATGCTCTAGAACGTGCACACATGGTTCAGAATATCCACATGTGATCCAGAACATCCACACTGGCTCCAGAACATCCACATGTGCTCCAGAACATCCACACATGGTCCAGAACATCCAGGCATGCTCCAGAAAATCCACAGATATACCAGAACATACAGACATGTTCCAGCACCTACACACGTACTCCAGAATATCCACACATGATCCATAACATCCACATATGCTCCAAAATATCCACACATGCTCCAGAATATCCACTCATGATCCAGAACATCCACATGTGGTCCAGAACATCCACAGATGATCCAGAATATCCACACATGCTCCAGAATATCCACGTGTGCTCCAGGATATTCACATGTGCTCCAGGATATCCACACGTAATCCAGAATATCCAAACATGGTCCAGAACATCCACAAGTGCTCAAGAATAACCACACATGCTCAAGATTATCCACACGTACTCCAGATCTTATATGCAAGCTCCAGTATAGCCACACATGCTCTAGAATATCTACACATGATCCAGAATATCCGCATGTGCTCCAGAATATCCACACATGCTCCAAAATATCCACACATGCTCCAGAATATCCACACATGCTCCAGAATATCCATACAAGCTCCAGAATATTCACATATATCCAGAATATCCACACATGTTCCAGAACATATATGAGTGCTCCAGAATGTCCTACATACTTCAGAACATCCACACATGCTCCAGAATATCCACCTGTGCTTTAGAACATCCGACATGCTCCAGAACATCCACATGTGCTCCATAACATACACACATGCTCCAGAATATCCACACATGCTCCACAATATCCACTCATGATCCAGAATATCTGCATGTGCTCCAGAACATCAACACATGCTCCAGATTATCCACATGTGCTAGAGATCTACTATGCAAGCCCCAGAATATCCACACGTGCTCCAGGACATCCAAACATGATCCAGAATTTCTGCAAATGGTTCATTATATCCACATGTGCTCCAGAATATCCACACATGCTCCAGAACATCTACAGATGTACCTAAACATCCATACATTTTCAAGAATATCCACATGTGATCCAGAATATCCAAACATACTCCAGAATATGCACACATGCACCAGAATATACACACATGCTCCAGAATATCCATACATGCTCCAGAAAACCACACATGCTCCAGAACATCCACACATACTCCGGAACTTCCACATGTGTTTCAGAACATGCATATGTGCTCCAGAATATGCACATGTGCTCAAAAATATACACACATGCTCCATAATATCCACACATGATCCAGAACATCCACCCGTGCTACAGAATATCTACTCGTGATCCAGAATATCTTCGTGTGCTCCAGAATATCCTCATATGCTACAGAATATCCACATGTGCTCTAGATCTACTATGTAAGCTCCAGAATATCTACCTAGGCTTGAGAATATCTACTTGTGCTCCAGAATATCCTCGTGTGCTCCAGAATATCCACATGTCCTCCAGATCTTCTATGCAACCTCCAGAATATCCACCTGTGCTCCAGAACATCCACACATGATCCGGAATACCCACACATGATCCAGAATATCCACATGTTCTCCAGAACATCCACACATGCTCCAGAATATTTCTATATGCTCCACAAAGTTCACACATGCTCCAGGATATCCACACAAGATCCAGAATATACACAAGTGCTCCAGAACATCCACACATGCTCCAGAATATCCACCTTGCTCCAGAATATCCACATGTGATCCAGAATATCCTCATGTCCTACAGAATACACACATGTGCTCCAGATCTACTATGCAAGCTTCAGAATATTCACACATGATCCAGAATACCCAAACATACTCCAGAATATCCACACAAGTTCCAGAACATACACAAGTGCTCCAGAATATCCCCATGTGATCCAGAATATCCAAACAGTCTCCAGAATATGCACATGTGCTCCAGAACTTCCACACATGCTCCAGAACATCTACACATGCTCCAGAAAATCCTCACATGCTCCAGAATATCCACACGTACTCCAGAATATCTAGTCATGATCCAGAATATCCGCATGTGATCCAGAATATCCGCATGTGATCCAGAACATCCACACATGATCCCGAATATCCACACATGCTCCAGAACATCCACCTGTCCTCCAGAATATACACATGTGCTCCAGAACATCCACAAATGCTCCAAAATATCCACACATGATCCAGAACATACATTTGTGCTCCAGAATATCTACTTGTGATCCAGAATATCCTCATGTGCTCCAGAACAACCACACATGCTCCAGAATATCCACATGTGATCCAGAATATCCAAACATACTCCAGAATATCCACAAAAGTTCCAGAGCATACACAAGTGCTCCAGAATATCTCAATGTGATCCAGAACATCCACCTGTGCTGCAGAATATCAACACATGCTCCAGAATATCCGCACATGCTCCAGAATATCCACACAAGATCTAGAACATACACGAGTGCTCCAGAATATCTGCATGTGATCCTGAATATCCACCTTGCTCCAGAATATCCACATGTGATCCAGAATATCCTCATGTCCTACAGAATAACCACATGGGCTCCAGATCCACTATGCAAGCTCCAGAATATCCACAGGTGCTCCAGAACATCCACACATGCTCCAGAATAACCACACGTGCTCCACAATATCTACTCATGACCCAGAATATCCGCATGTGATCCAGAACATCCACACATGCTCCCAAATATCCACAAATGGTCCAGAACATCCACCTGTGCTCCAGAATATCCACATGTGATCCAGAATATCCTCGTGTGCTCAAGAATACCCACATGTGCTCCAGATCTTCTATGCCAGCTCCAGAATATGCACATGTGCTCCAGAACATCCACACATGATCCGGAATAGCCACACATACTCCAGAATATCTGCAGTTCTCCACAATATCCATACATGCTACTGAATATCCACACATGCTCCAGAATATCCACACAATATCCAGACCATACACGTGTGCTCCAGAACATCCACACATGCTTCAGAATATCCACAAATGCTCCAGAATATCCACACATGATCCAGGATATACATGTGTGATCCAGAATATCCAAACACACTCCAGAACATGCACACGTTCTCCAGAATATACACACATGCTCCAGAACATCCACACATGCTCCAGAACATCCACGTGTGCTCCAGAATATCTATTCATGAAACAGAATATCCGCATGTGATCCAGAACATCCACACATGCTCTCTAATCTCCACACGTGCTCCAGAATATCCACATGTGATCCAGAATATCCTCTTGTGCTCCAGAATATCCACATGTGCTCCAGATCTTCTATGCAAGCTCTAGAACATCCACATGTGATCCAGAATATCCAAACAGGCTCAAGAATATACATGTGTGCTCCAGAATATCCACATGTGATCCGGAATATCCAAGCAGGCTCCAGAATATTCACACATGCTCCAGAACTACCACACATGCTCTATAATATACACAAGTGCTCCAGAATATCTACTCATGATCCAGAATATCCGCATGTGATCCAGAACATCCAAACATGCTCCAGAATATGCACACATGATCCAGAATATCCACACATGCTCCAGAACATCCACTAATGCTCCAGATCATCCACACGTGCTCTAGAATATCTACTCATTATCCAGAATATCTGCATGTGATCCAGAATTTACACACATGCTGCCAAATATCCACACATGATCCAGAACATCCACCTGTCCTCCAGAATATCCACATGTGATCCAGATTATTCTCGTGTGCTCCAGAATATCCACATGTGCTCCAGATCATCTATGCAAGCTCCAGAATATCCAAATGTGCTCCAGAACATCCACACATGATCCAGAATACCCACACATACTCCAGAATATCTGCAGTTCTCCAGGACATCCACACATGCTACTAAATATCCACACATGCTCCAGAAAGTTCACACATGTTCCAGAATATCCACACATGATCCAGAACATGCATGTGTTCTCGAGAATATCCACATGTGATCCAGAATATGCAAACAGGCTCCAGAATATGCACGCGTGCTCCAGAACTTCCACACATGCTCCAGAATACACAAGTGCTCCAGACTATCTACTCATGATCCAGAATATCCGCATGTGATCCAGATCATCCACACATGCTCCACAATATCCACACATGCTACAGTACATCCACCTGTGCTCTAGGATATCCACATGTGATCCAGAATATCCTCATGTGCTACAGAATATCCACATGAGCTCCAGATCTACTACTATGCATGTTCCAGAATATTCCCATGAGCTCCAGAACATCCACACATGATCCAGAATATGCACACATGATCCAGAATATCCATATATGCTCCAGAAATTCCACACATACTCCAGAACACTCAGATGTGCTCCAGAACATCCACCTGTGCTCCAGAGTATCCACAGGTGATCCAGAATATCCTCATGTGCTCAAGAATATCCACAAGTGCTCCAGATCTTCTATGCCAGCTCCAGAATATCCACATGTGATCCAGAATATCCAAACAGGCTCCAGAATATGCACACGTGCTCCAGAACTTCCACACATGCTCCAGAATATCCACACAAGATCCAGAACATTCACACATGTTTCAGAATATCCACAAATGCTCCAGAACATCCACAGGTGATCCAGAATATCCTCATGTGCTCCAGAATATCCACATGTACTCCAGAACATCCACACATGATCCGGAATACCCACACATACTCCAGAAAGTTCACACATGCTCCAGAATATCCACACAATACCCAGAACATACATGTGTGCTCCAGAATATCCGCATGTGATCCAGAATATCCAAACAGGCTCCAGAATATGCACACATGCTCCAGAACATCCACACATGCTCCAGATCATCCACACGTGCTCCAGAATATCTACTCATTATCCAGAATATCCGCATGTGAACCAGAACATCCACACATGCTGCTGAATATCCACACATGCTCCAGAACATCCACCTGTCATCCAGAATATCCACATGTGCTCCAGAATATCCACACATACTCCAGAATATCCAAACATGCTCCGCAACATCCATGTGTGCTCCAGAATACCCACATGTGCTCCAGATCTTCTATGGATGGTCCAGAATATCCACACATGAACTAGGATACCCACACGTGATCCAAAATATTTGCATTGCTCCAGAACATCCACACATGCTCCAGATCATCCACACGTGCTCAAATATCTACGCATGATCCAGAATATCCTCAGGTGATCCAGAATATCCACACATGATCCCGAATATCTACACATGTTCCAGATCATCCACATGTGCTCCAGAACATCCCCACACGATCCAGTATATCCAAACATGATCCAGAATATCCACACATGATCCAGAAAATACATGAGTGTTCCAAAACATCCACATGTGATCCAGAATATCCAATCATACTCCAGAGTATGCACACGTGCTCCAGAATATACACATGTGCTCCAGAACATCCACACCTGCTCCAGAATATCCACACATGATCCAGAATACTCGCATCTGATCCAGAATATCCACACATGCTCTAGATTATTCTCATATGCTCAAGAATGTCCACATATATTCCAGAAATCCCACACAATGATCCAGAACATACACTTGTGCTCCAGAATATCTACATGTTATCCAGAACATCCACACATGCTCCAGAACATCCACCTGTGCTCCAGAATATCCACATGAGCTCCAGAACATCCACACATGATCCAGAATATCCAAACATGATCCAGAATATCCACACATGATCCAGAAAATACACGAGTGTTCCAAAACATCCACATGTGATCCAGAATATCCAATCATACTTCAGAGTATGCACACGTGCTCCAGAATATACACATGTGCTCCAGAACATCCACACCTACTCCAGAATATCCACAAATGCTCCAGAATATCCGCACATGATCCAGAACATACATGTGTGCTCCAGAATATCCACATGTGATCCAGAATATCCAAACAGGCTTCAGAATATGCACACATGCTCCAGAATATACACACGTACTCGAGAACAACCACACATGCTCCAGAGTATCCACACATGCTCCAGAAAGTACATACATGCTCCAGAATATCCACACATGATCCCGAACATCCACACATGATCCAGAACATACACAATTGCTACAGAACATCCCCATGTGATCCAGAATATCCAAGCATGCTCCAGAATATTCACACATGCTCCAGAATATACACTCATACTCGAGAACAACCACACATGCTCCAGAGTATCCACATATGCTCCAGAAAATCCACACATGCTCCAGAATATCCACACAAGTTCCCAAATATACACGTGTTCTCCATAATATCCACAGGTGAACCAGAATATCCACAAGTGCTCCAGAATATCCACTCATGATCCAGAATAAATACACATGATCCTGCCCTAACTGGTTTGGCTCAATGGATAGAGTGTCGGCCTGCGGACTGTAAAGGTCCCAGGTTCGATTCCAGTCAGGGGCATGTACCTTGGTTGCAGGCACATACCCAGTAGGGAGTGTGCAGGAGGCAGCTGATCGATGTTTCTCTCTCATCGATGTTTCTAACTCTCTATCCCTCTCCCTTCCTCTCCGTAAGAAATCAATAAAAAAAATATATTTTTTAAAAAAATACACATGATCCAAAATATCCACACATATTCCAGAATATGCACACATGCTCCAGAATATACACACGTACTCCAGAACAGCCACACATGCTCCAGAGTATCTACATATGCTCCAGAAAGTCAACACATGCTCCAGAATATCCACACAAGGTACAGAACATACAAGTGTGCTCCAGAACATCCACATATGCTCCAGAATATCCACACATGATCCAGAACATACACATGTTCTCCATAATATTCACAGATGATCCACAATATCCACAAATGCTCCAGAATATCCACACATGATCCACAATGTCTACACATGATCCAGAACATCCGCATGTGCTCCAGAATATCCACCCATACTCCAGATTATTCACATGTGCTCCAGATCTTCTATGCGTGCCCCAGAATATCCACACGTGCTCCAGGACATACACACATGATCCAGAATATCCGCAAATGATCCATTATATCCACATGTGCTCCAGAACATCCACAGATGTACCAAAACTTCCACACATTTTCCAGAATATCCACATGTGATCCAGAATATCCAAACATGCTCCAGAATATGCACACATGCTCCAGAATATACACACATGCTCCAGAATATACACACATGCTCCAGAATATCCACACATTTTCCAGAATAACCACACATTCTTCAGAATATCCACACATACTCCGGAACTTCCACATGTGCTCCAGAAAATGCACACATGCTCCAGAATATCCACATGTGCTCCAGATCTTCTATGCATGCTCCAGAACATCCACAAATGATCTTGAATACCCACACATCCTCCAGAATTTTCACATGTACTCCAAAATATACACATGTGAACCAGGACATTCTCACAGTCTCCAGAACATCCACACATGCTCCAAAATATCCAACATGATCCAGAATATTCACACATGCTCCAGAATATCCACACAAATCCAGAATATACACGTGTGCTCTAGAACATCCACACATGCTCCAGAATATCCACACATGATCCAGAATGTCCACACATGATCCAGAACATACATGTCTGCTCCAGAATATCTACATGTTATCCAGAATATCCAAACATGCTCCAGAATATGCACACATGCTCTAGAATATACACACGTGCTACAGAACATCCACGCCTGCTCCAGAATATCTACTCATGATCCCAAATATCTGCATGTGATCCAGTACATCCACAGATGCTCCAGAATGTCCACACATGCTCCAGAATATCCACACGTTTTCCAGAATAACCACACATTCACCAGAATATCCACACATACTCCGGAACTTCCACATGTGCTCCAGAAAATGCACACATGCTCCAGAATATCCACATGTGCTCCAGATATTCTATGCATGCTCCAGGATATCCAAAAATGATCCTGAATACCCACACATGCTCCAGAATTTCCACATGTACTCCAAAATATACACATGTGAACCAGGACATTCTCACATGCTCCAGAACATCCACACATGCTCCAAAATATCCAACATGATCCAGAATATTCACACATGCTGCAGAATATCCACACAAGATCAAGAACATAGGCGTGTGCTCCAGAACATCCACACATCCTCCAGAATATCCACACAAGATCCAGAACATCCACACATGCTCCAGAATATTCACAAATACTCCAGAATGTCCACACATGATCCAGAACATACATGTGTGCTTCAGATTGTCCACATGTGATCCAGAATATCCAAACATACTCCAGAACATGCACATATTCTCCAGAACATCCACACATGCTTCAGAATATCCACAAATGCTTCAGAATATTCACACATGATCCAGAACATACATGTGAGCTCCAGAATACCAAAAAGGCTCCAGAATATGCACACATGCTCCAGAAATTCCACACATGCTCCAGAATATACATAAGTGCTCCAGAATATCTACTCATGATCCAGAATATCTGCATGTGATCCAGAACATCCACACGTGCTCCAGAATATCCAGACATGCTCCAGAATATCCACACATGATCCAGAACATACACAAGTGCTCCAGAAAATCCTCATGTGATCCAGAATATCCAAAGATACTCCAGAACATGCACACATTCTCCAGAATATACACACATGCTCCAGAACATCCACCTGTATTCCAGAATATCAACAGATGATCCAGAATATCAGCACATGCCCCAGAATATCCACACAAGATCTGGAACATACACGAGTGCTCCAGAATATGCGCATATGATCCTGAATACCCACCTTGCTCCAGAATATTCACACATGATCAAGAATACCCACACATGATCCAGAATATCCACCTGTGCTCCAGAATATCCGCATGTCATCCAGAACATCCGCACATGCTCCCGAATATCCACACATGCTCCAGAACATCCACCTGTGCTCCAGAATATCCACATGTGATCCAGAATATCCTCGTGTGCTCCAGATCTTCTATGCAAGCTCCAGAAAATGCACATGTGCTCCAGAACATCCACACATGATCCAGAACACACATGTGTGCTCCAGAATATCCACACATGATCCAGAATATCCACCTGTGCTCCAGAGTATCCACATGTTATCCAGAATATACTCATGTGCTACAGAATATCCACATGTGCTATTGATCTATTATGCAAGCTCCAGAATATCTACTTGTGATCCAGAATATCCTAGTGTGCTCCAGAATATCCACAAATGCTCCAGAATATCCACCTGTCCTCCAGAATATCCACAAGTGATCCAGAATATCCACACATGCTCCAGAATATCCACATGTGACCCAGAATATCCAAACATACTCCAGAACATGCACACGTTCTCCAGAATATACACACATGCTCCAGAACATCCACACATGCTCCAGAACATCCACCTGTGCTCCACAATATCAGCACATGATCCAGAATATCCGCACATGCTCCAGAATATCCACACAAGATCCAGAAAACACACGAGTGCTCCAGAATATGCGCATATGATCCTGAATACCCACCTTGCTCCAGAATATTCACACATGATCAAGAATACCCACACATGATCCAGAATATCCACCTGTGCTCCAGAATATCCGCATGTCATCCAGAACATCCGCACATGCTCCCGAATATCCACACATGCTCCAGAACATCCACCTGTGCTCCAGAATATCCACATGTGATCCAGAATATCCTCGTGTGCTCCAGATCTTCTATGCAAGCTCCAGAAAATGCACATGTGCTCCAGAACATCCACACATGATCCAGAACACACATGTGTGCTCCAGAATATCCACACATGATCCAGAATATCCACCTGTGCTCCAGAGTATCCACATGTTATCCAGAATATACTCATGTGCTACAGAATATCCACATGTGCTATTGATCTATTATGCAAGCTCCAGAATATCTACTTGTGATCCAGAATATCCTAGTGTGCTCCAGAATATCCACAAATGCTCCAGAATATCCACCTGTCCTCCAGAATATCCACAAGTGATCCAGAATATCCACACATGCTCCAGAATATCCACATGTGACCCAGAATATCCAAACATACTCCAGAACATGCACACGTTCTCCAGAATATACACACATGCTCCAGAACATCCACACATGCTCCAGAACATCCACCTGTGCTCCACAATATCAGCACATGATCCAGAATATCCGCACATGCTCCAGAATATCCACACAAGATCCAGAAAACACACGAGTGCTCCAGAATATGCGCATATGATCCTGAATACCCACCTTGCTCCAGAATATTCACACATGATCAAGAATACCCACACATGATCCAGAATATCCACCTGTGCTCCAGAATATCCGCATGTCATCCAGAACATCCGCACATGCTCCCGAATATCCACACATGCTCCAGAACATCCACCTGTGCTCCAGAATATCCACATGTGATCCAGAATATCCTCGTGTGCTCCAGATCTTCTATGCAAGCTCCAGAAAATGCACATGTGCTCCAGAACATCCACACATGATCCAGAACACACATGTGTGCTCCAGAATATCCACACATGATCCAGAATATCCACCTGTGCTCCAGAGTATCCACATGTTATCCAGAATATACTCATGTGCTACAGAATATCCACATGTGCTATTGATCTATTATGCAAGCTCCAGAATATCTACTTGTGATCCAGAATATCCTAGTGTGCTCCAGAATATCCACAAATGCTCCAGAATATCCACCTGTCCTCCAGAATATCCACAAGTGATCCAGAATATCCACACATGCTCCAGAATATCCACATGTGACCCAGAATATCCAAACATACTCCAGAACATGCACACGTTCTCCAGAATATACACACATGCTCCAGAACATCCACACATGCTCCAGAACATCCACCTGTGCTCCACAATATCAGCACATGATCCAGAATATCCGCACATGCTCCAGAATATCCACACAAGATCCAGAAAACACACGAGTGCTCCAGAATATCCACATGTGATCCTGAATATCCACGTTGCTCCAGAATATCCACATGTGATCCAGAATATCCTCATGTCCTACAGGATACCCACATGGGCTCCAGATCTACTATGCAAGCTCCAGAATATCCACATGTGCTCCAGAACATCCACACATGCTCCAGAATAACCACACGTGCTCCACAATATCTACTCATGACCCAGAATATCCACATGTGATCCAGAACATCCACACATGCTCCCAAATATCCACACATGGTCAAGAACATCCACCTGTGCTCCAGAATATCCACATGTGATCCAGAATATCCTCGTGTGCTCAAGAATATCCACATGTGCTCCAGATCTTCTATGACAACTCCAGAATATGCACATGTACTCCAGAAAATCCACACATGATCCAGAATAGCCACACATACTCCAGAATATCTGCAGTTCTCTAGAATATCCACACATGCTCCAGAAAGTTCACACATGCTCCAGAATATCCACACAGGATCCAGAACATACAAGTGTGCTCCAGAACATCCAAACATGCTTCAGAATATCCACACAAGATCCAGAACATACACGTGTGCTCCAGAACATCCACACATCCTCCAGAATATCCACACAAGATCCAGAACATCCACACATGCTCCAGAATATTCACAAATACTCCAGAATGTCCACACATGATCCAGAACATACATGTGTGCTCCAGATTGTCCACATGTGATCCAGAATATCCAAACTTGCTCCAGAATATGCACACGTTCTCTAGAACATCCACACCTGCTCCAGAATATCTACTCATTATCCCAAATATCTGCAAGTGATCCAGAACATCCACACATGCTCCAGAATATCCACACATGGTATAGAATATTCTCACATGCTCCAGAAAATACACGAGTGCTCCAAAACATCCACATGTGATCCAGAATATCCAAACATACTCCAGAATATGCACACGTGCTCCATAAATCCAAACATGCTCCAGAACATCGACCTGTGCTCCATAATATCCACATGTGATCCAGAATATCCTCGTGTGCTCCAAAATATCCACATGTGCTCCAGATGTTCTATGCATGCTCCAGAATATCCGCATGTGCTCCAGAAAATTCACAAATTATCCAGAATACCCGCATGTGCTCCAGAATATCCAAATATGCTCCAGGAAGTCCACACATGTTCCAAAATATCCACAAATGCTCCAGAATATTCACACATGATCCAGAACATACACGTGTGCTCCAGAATATCCACTTGTGATCCAGAATATCCAAACATGCTTCAGAATATGCACACATGCTCCAGAACAACCACAAATGCTCCAGAATATCTACTCATGATTCAGAACATACACGTTTGCTCCAAAACATCCACTGCTCCAGAATAACCACACTTGCTCCATATTATCTGCATGTGCTCCAGAATATCCACATATGCTCCAGAATGTACACACATGATCCAGAATTTACATGTGTTCTCCAGAATATCCACATGTGATCCAGCATATCCAAACTTGCCCAAGAATATACACTCATGCTCCAGATTTACAAACATGCTCCACAACATCCACAAGTGCTCCAGAATATCTACTCATGGTCCAGAATATCCTCGTGTGATCCATAACATCCACACATGCTCCAGAATATCCACACATGATCCAGAATATCCACACATGATCCAAAATATCCACACATGCTCCAGAATGAATACACATGATCTAGAATATCCAAACATACTCCAGAATATACACACATGCTCCAGAACATCCACATATGCTCCAGAATATCCACACATGATCCAGAACATACACGTGTGCCCCAGAACATCCACACATGCTTCAGAATATCCAAAAATGCTCCAGAATATCCACACATGATCCAGAACATACACGTGTTCTCCAGAATATCCACATGTGATCCATAATATCCAAACATGCACCAGAATATGCACACGTGCTCCAGAATATACACACGTGCTCTAGAACATCCACACCTGTTCCAGTATATCTACACATGATCCAGAATATCCCCATGTGCTCCAGAATATCCACACATGATCCAGAATATACACACATGATCCAGAACTTCCACATGTGATCCAGAATATCCAAACATACTCCATAATATGCACACATGCTCCAGGATATACACACGTTCTCCAGAATATCCTCACATGCTCCAGAACCTCCACCTGTGTTCCAGAATATCCTTATGTGCTCCAGAATATCCACATGTGCTCCAGATCTTCTATGCATGCTCCAGAATATCCACATGTGCTCCAGAATATCCACACAAGATCCAGAATATACACATTTGCTCCAGAACATCCACACATGATCCAGAACATACACGTGTCCTCCAGAATATCCACATTTGATTCAGAATATCCAAACATGCTCCAGAATATTCTCACATGCTCCAGAACAACCACACATGCTCCAGAATATCTACTCATGATCCATAACATACACATGTGCTCCAAAACATCCACTGCTCCAGAATAACCTCAGTTGCTCCAGATTATCCGCATGTCCTCCAGAATATCCACAAATGCTCCAGAATATCCACATATGAGCCAAAACATACACGTGTTCTCCAGAATATCCACGTTATCCAGAATATTCAAACTTGTTCTAGAATATGCAAACGTGCTCCAGAATATACACACGTGCTCCAGAACATCCACTCACGCTCCAGAACATCCACATGTGATCCAGAATATCCTCGTGTGCTCCAGAATATTCACATGTGCTCCAGATCTTTTATGCATGCTCCTGAATATCCACATGTACTCCAGAACATCCAGACATGATCCAGAATACCAACACATTATCCAGAATACCCACATGTGCTCCATAACATCCACACATGCTCCAGAATATCCACACATGCTACAGTACATCCACCTGTGCTCTAGGATATCCACATGTTATCCAGAATATCCTCATGTGCTCCAGAGTATCCACATGAGCTCCAGATCTACTACTATGCATGTTCCAGAATATTCACATGAGCTCCAGAAATTCCACACATACTCCAGAACACTCAGATATGCTCCAGAACATCCACACGTGCTCCAGAACATCCACCTGTGCTCCAGAGTATCCACAGGTGATCCAGAATATCCTCGTGTGCTCAAGAATATCCACATGTGCTTCAGATCATCTATGCCAGCTCCAGAATATCCACATGTGCTCCAGATCTTCCATGCATGCTCCAGATCTTCCATGCATGCT
Organism: Myotis yumanensis; assembly: GCF_028538775.1. NCBI lineage: Eukaryota > Metazoa > Chordata > Mammalia > Chiroptera > Vespertilionidae > Myotis > Myotis yumanensis. Next base: position 107,338,865 of record NW_027223756.1, read on the forward strand.
CCAGAATATCCACATGAGCTCCAAAATATCCACACATGATCCAGAATATCCAAATATGATCCAGAATATCCACTCCTCATCCAGAAAATACACGAGTGTTCCAAAACATCCACATGTGATCCAGAATATCCTATCATACTCCAGAATATGCACACGAGCTCCAGAATATACACACGTGCTCCAGAACATCCACACTTACTCCAGAATATCCACAAATGCTCCAGAATATCCACACATGATCCAGAACATCCACCTGTGCTCTAGATTATCCACATGTGATCCAGAACATTCACACATGTTTCAGAATATCCACAACTGCTACAGAACATCCACATAAGATCCAGAACATCCACCTGTGCTCTAGATTATCCACATGTGATCCAAAATATCCTCATGTGCTCCAGAATATCCACATGTGCTCCAGAACATCCACACATGATCCAGAACATACATGTGTGCTCCAGAATTTCCACATGTGATCCAGATTATCCAAACAGGCTCCAGAATATGCACACATCCTCCAGAACTTCCACACATGCTCCAGAATATACACAAGTGCTCCAGGATATCTACTCATGATCCAGAATATCCACATGTGATCCACAACTTCCACCTGTGCTCCAGAATATCCACACATGATCCAGAACATACACAAGTGCTCCAGAATATCCGCATGTAATCCAGAATATCTAAAAAGGCTCCAGAATATTCACACATGCTCCAGAACATCCACACATGCTCCAGAATAACCACACGTGCTCCACAATATCTACTCATGTCCCAGAATATCTGCATGTGATCCAGAACATCCACACATGCTCCCAAATATCCACATATGATCCAGAACATCCACCTGTGTTCCAGAATATCCACATGTGATCCAGAATATACTCGTGTGCTCAAGAATATCCACATGTGCTCCATATCTTCTATGCCAGCTCCAGGATATGCACATGTGCTCCAGAACATCCACACATGATCCCAAATATCCACACATACTCCAGAATATCTGCAATTCTCCAGAATATTCATACATGCTCCAGAATATCCACACAAGATCCAGAACATACACGTGTGCTCCAGAACATCCACACATGCTTCAGAATATCCACAAATGCTCCAGAATATCCACACGTGATCCAGAACATACATGTGTGCTCCAGAATATCCACATGTGATCCAGAATATCCTCGTGTGCTCCAGAATATCCACATGAGCTCCAGATCGTCTTTGCAAGCTCCAGAATATCCACAAGTGCTCCAGAATATCCGCACATGATCCAGAATATACATGTGTGCTCCAGAATATCCACATGTGATCCAGAATATCCAAATAGGCTCCAGAATATTCACACATGCTCCAGAACATCCACACATGATCCCGAATACCCACACATACTCCAGAATATCTGCAGTTCTCCAGAATATCCATACATGCTCCAGAATATCCACACAAGATCCAGAACATACACGTGTGCTCCAGAACATCCACACATGCTTCAGAATATTCACAAATGCTCCAGATAATCCACGCATGATCCAGAACATACATGTGTGCTCCAGAATATCCACATGTGATCCAAAATATCCAAACATACTCCAGAAGATGCACACATTCTCCAGAATATACACAAATGCTCCAGAACATCCACACATGCTCAAGAACATCCACCTGTGATCCAGAATATCTACTCATGATCCAGAATATCCACATGTGATCCAGAATATCCTCGTGTGCTCCAGAATATGCACATGTGCTCCAGATCTTCTATGCAAGCTCCAGAATATCCACAAGTGCTCCAGAACATCTGCACATGATCCAGAATATACATGTGTGCTCCAGAATATTTACATGTGATCCAGAATATCCAAACAGGCTCCAGAACTTCCACAATGCTCTAGAATATACACAAGTGCTCCAGAATATCTACTCATGATCCAGAATATCTGCATGTGATCCAGAATATCGAAATGTGCTCCAGAATATTAACATATGGTACAGAATATCCGCACATGCTCCAGAATATCCACACATGATCCAGAACATACACAAGTGCTCCAGAATATTCACATGTGATCCCGAATATCCAAACAGGCTCCAGAATATGCACACATGCTCCAGAACATCCACACACGCTCAAGAACATCCACCTGTGATCCAGAATATCTACTCATGATCCAGAATATCCACATGTGATCCAGAATATCCTCGTGTGCTCCAGAATATGCACATGTGCTCCAGATCTTCTTTGCAAGCTCCAGAATATCCACAAGTCCTCCAGAACATCTGCACATGATCCAGAATATACATGTGTGCTCCAGAATATCCACATGTGATCCAGAATATCCAAACAGGCTCCAGAATATTCACACATGCTCCAGAACTTCCACAATGCTCTAGAATATACACAAGTGCTCCAGAATATCTACTCATGATCCAGAATATCTGCATGTGATCCAGAATATCGAAATGTGCTCCAGAATATTAACATATGGTACAGAATATCCGCACATGCTCCAGAATATCCACACATGATCCAGAACATACACAAGTGCTCCAGAATATTCACATGTGATCCAGAATATCCAAATAGGCTCCAGAATATGCACACATGCTCCAGAACATCCATAAATGCTCCAGATCATCCACACATGCTCCAGAATATCTACTCATTATCCAGAATATCTGCATGTGATCCAGAATATCCACACATGCTGCCAAATATCCACACATGCTCCAGAACATCCATGTGTCCTCCAGAATATCCACATATGATCCAAAATATTCTCGTGTGCTCCAGAATATCCACATGTGCTCCAGATCATCTATGCAAGCTCCAGAATATCCAAATGTGCTCCAGAACATCCACACATGATCCGGAATACCCACACATACTCCAGAATATCTGCAGTTCTCCAGGACATCCACACATGCTACTAAATATCTACACATGCTCCAGAAAGGTCACACATGCTTCAGAATATCCACAAATGCTCCAGCATATCCACACATGATCCAGAACATACATGTGTGCTCCAGAATATCCACTGTGATCCAGAATATCCAAACAGGCTCCAAATATGCACGCATGTTCCAGAACTTCCACACATGCTCCAGAATATACACAAGTGCTCCAGACTATCTACTCATGACCCAGAATATCCGCATGTGATCCAGATCATCTACACGTGCTCCAGAATATCCACACATGCTACAGTACATCCACCTGTGCTCTAGGATATCCACATGTTATCCAGAATATCCTCATGTGCTCCAGAGTATCCACATGAGCTCCAGATCTACTGCTATGCATGTTCCAGAATATTCACATGAGCTCCAGAAATTCCACACATACTCCAGAACACTCAGATGTGCTCCAGAACATCCACACGTGCTCCAGAACATCCACCTGTGCTCCAGAGTATCCACAGGTGATCCAGAATATCCTCGTGTGCTCAAGAATATCCACATGTGCTTCAGATCATCTATGCCAGCTCCAGAATATCCACATGTTCTCCAGAACATCCACACATGATCCAGAATAACCACACATGATCCAGAATATCCGCATGTTCTCCAGAACATCCACTCATGCTCCAGAATATCCACATATGATCCAGAAAGTTCACACATTCTCCAGAAAATCCACACAAGATCCAAAACATGCACTTGAGCTCCAGAACATCCACACATGCTCCAGAACATCCACCTGTGCTCCAGAATATCTACTCATGATCCAGAATATCCGCATGTGACCAGAACATCCACACATACTCCCGAATATCCACACATGCTCCAGAACATCCACCTGTGCTCCAGAATATCCACATGTGATCCAGAATATCCTCGTTTGCTCCAGAATATCCACATGTGCTCCAGATCTTCCATGCATGCTCCAGATCTTCCATGCATGCTCCAGAATATCCACATGAGCTCCAGAACATCCACACATGATCTAGAATATCCAAATATGATCCAGAATATCCACTCATGATCCAGAAAATACACGGGTGTTCCCAAACATCCACATGTGATCCAGAATATCCAATCATACTCCAGAATATGCACACGTGCTCCAGAATATACACACGTGCTCCAGAACATCCACACCTGCTCCAGAATATCAACACATGATCCAGAATACTCGCATGTGATCCAGAATATCCACACATGCTCTAGATTATTCTCATATGCTCAAGAATGTCCACATATATTCCAGAAAACCCACACAACGATCCAGAACATACGCTTGTGCTCCACAATATCTACATGTTATCCAGAACATCCACATATGCTCCAGAACATCCACCTGTGCTACAGAATATCTACTTGTGATCCAGAATATCCTCGTGTGCTCCAAAATATCCACATGTGCTCCAAAACATCCACACATGATCCAGAATTTCCCAATGTGCTCCAGAGCATCAACACATGCTCCAGAATATTCAGCTGTGCTCCAGAATATCCACACGTAATCCAGAATATCCTCAAGTGCTACAGAATATCCCCATGTGATCCAGAATATCCACAAGTGATCCAGAATATCCCCATGTACTCCAGATCTTCTATGCATGCTACACAATATCCACACATTCTCCAGAACATCCATACAAGCTCCAGAAATTCCACACGTGCTCCAGAATATCCACACATGCTCCCGAGTATGCACACATGATCCAGAACTTAAACGAGTGCTCCAGAATATCCGCATGTGATCCAGAATATCCAAACAGGCTCCAGAATATGCGCACATGCTCCAGATCTTCCACACATGCTCCAGAATATCAACATATGCTCTAGAATTCTAAACAAGCTCCAGAAAATCAACACATGCTCCAGAATATTCACAAGTGCTCCAGAATATCTACTCATGATCCAGAACATCCGCATATGATCCAGAACATCCACACATTCTCCAGAATGTCCACACATGATCCAGAACATACACAAGTGCTCCAGAATATCCGCATGTGATCCAGAATATCCAAACAGGCTCCAAAATATGCACACATGCTCCAGAACATCCACACATGCTCCAGAATATCTACTCATTATCCAGAATATCCGCATGTGATCCAGAACATCCACACATGCTGCCGAATATCCACACATGCTCCAGAACATCCACCTGTCCTCCAGAATATCCACATGTGATAAAGAATATCCACACACATGCTCCAGAATAAACACATGTGATCCAGAATATCCAAACATACACCAGAACATGCACACACTCTCGAGAATATACACACATGCTCCAGAACATCCACACATGCTCCAGAACATCCACCTGTGCTCCAGAATATCAACACGTGCTCCAGAATATCCACACATGCTCCAGAATATCCACACAAGATCCAGAACATCCACCTGTGCTCCACAATATCAGCACATGATCCAGAATATCCGCACATGCTCCAGAATATCCACACAAGATCCAGAAAACACACGAGTGCTCCAGAATATCCACATGTGATCCTGAATATCCACGTTGCTCCAGAACATCCACCTGTGCTCCAGAATATCAACACGTTCTCCAGAATATACACACATGCTCCAGAACATCCACACATGCTCCAGAACATCCACCTGTGCTCCACAATATCAGCACATGATCCAGAATATCCGCACATGCTCCAGAATATCCACACAAGATCCAGAAAACACACGAGTGCTCCAGAATATCCACATGTGATCCTGAATATCCATGTTGCTCCAGAATATCCACATGTGATCCAGAATATCCTCATGTCCTACAGGATACCCACATGGGCTCCAGATCTACTATGCAAGCTCCAGAATATCCACATGTGCTCCAGAACATCCACACATGCTCCAGAATAACCACACGTGCTCCACAATATCTACTCATGACCCAGAATATCCACATGTGATCCAGAACATCCACACATGCTCCCAAATATCCACACATGGTCAAGAACATCCACCTGTGCTCCAGAATATCCACATGTGATCCAGAATATCCTCGTGTGCTCAAGAATATCCACATGTGCTCCAGATCTTCTATGACAACTCCAGAATATGCACATGTACTCCAGAAAATCCACACATGATCCAGAATAGCCACACATACTCCAGAATATCTGCAGTTCTCTAGAATATCCACACATGCTCCAGAAAGTTCACACATGCTCCAGAATATCCACACAGGATCCAGAACATACAAGTGTGCTCCAGAACATCCAAACATGCTTCAGAATATCCACACAAGATCCAGAACATACACGTGTGCTCCAGAACATCCACACATCCTCCAGAATATCCACACAAGATCCAGAACATCCACACATGCTCCAGAATATTCACAAATACTCCAGAATGTCCACACATGATCCAGAACATACATGTGTGCTCCAGATTGTCCACATGTGATCCAGAATATCCAAACTTGCTCCAGAATATGCACACGTTCTCTAGAACATCCACACCTGCTCCAGAATATCTACTCATTATCCCAAATATCTGCAAGTGATCCAGAACATCCACACATGCTCCAGAATATCCACACATGGTATAGAATATTCTCACATGCTCCAGAAAATACACGAGTGCTCCAAAACATCCACATGTGATCCAGAATATCCAAACATACTCCAGAATATGCACACGTGCTCCATAAATCCAAACATGCTCCAGAACATCGACCTGTGCTCCATAATATCCACATGTGATCCAGAATATCCTCGTGTGCTCCAAAATATCCACATGTGCTCCAGATGTTCTATGCATGCTCCAGAATATCCGCATGTGCTCCAGAAAATTCACAAATTATCCAGAATACCCGCATGTGCTCCAGAATATCCAAATATGCTCCAGGAAGTCCACACATGTTCCAAAATATCCACAAATGCTCCAGAATATTCACACATGATCCAGAACATACACGTGTGCTCCAGAATATCCACTTGTGATCCAGAATATCCAAACATGCTTCAGAATATGCACACATGCTCCAGAACAACCACAAATGCTCCAGAATATCTACTCATGATTCAGAACATACACGTTTGCTCCAAAACATCCACTGCTCCAGAATAACCACACTTGCTCCATATTATCTGCATGTGCTCCAGAATATCCACATATGCTCCAGAATGTACACACATGATCCAGAATTTACATGTGTTCTCCAGAATATCCACATGTGATCCAGCATATCCAAACTTGCCCAAGAATATACACTCATGCTCCAGATTTACAAACATGCTCCACAACATCCGCAAGTGCTCCAGAATATCTACTCATGGTCCAGAATATCCTCGTGTGATCCATAACATCCACACATGCTCCAGAATATCCACACATGATCCAGAATATCCACACATGATCCAAAATATCCACACATGCTCCAGAATGAATACACATGATCTAGAATATCCAAACATACTCCAGAATATACACACATGCTCCAGAACATCCACATATGCTCCAGAATATCCACACATGATCCAGAACATACACGTGTGCCCCAGAACATCCACACATGCTTCAGAATATCCAAAAATGCTCCAGAATATCCACACATGATCCAGAACATACACGTGTTCTCCAGAATATCCACATGTGATCCATAATATCCAAACATGCACCAGAATATGCACACGTGCTCCAGAATATACACACGTGCTCTAGAACATCCACACCTGTTCCAGTATATCTACACATGATCCAGAATATCCCCATGTGCTCCAGAATATCCACACATGATCCAGAATATACACACATGATCCAGAACTTCCACATGTGATCCAGAATATCCAAACATACTCCATAATATGCACGCATGCTCCAGGATATACACACGTTCTCCAGAATATCCTCACATGCTCCAGAACCTCCACCTGTGTTCCAGAATATCCTTATGTGCTCCAGAATATCCACATGTGCTCCAGATCTTCTATGCATGCTCCAGAATATCCACATGTGCTCCAGAATATCCACACAAGATCCAGAATATACACATTTGCTCCAGAACATCCACACATGATCCAGAACATACACGTGTCCTCCAGAATATCCACATTTGATTCAGAATATCCAAACATGCTCCAGAATATTCTCACATGCTCCAGAACAACCACACATGCTCCAGAATATCTACTCATGATCCATAACATACACATGTGCTCCAAAACATCCACTGCTCCAGAATAACCTCAGTTGCTCCAGATTATCCGCATGTCCTCCAGAATATCCACAAATGCTCCAGAATATCCACATATGAGCCAAAACATACACGTGTTCTCCAGAATATCCACGTTATCCAGAATATTCAAACTTGTTCTAGAATATGCAAACGTGCTCCAGAATATACACACGTGCTCCAGAACATCCACTCACGCTCCAGAACATCCACATGTGATCCAGAATATCCTCGTGTGCTCCAGAATATTCACATGTGCTCCAGATCTTTTATGCATGCTCCTGAATATCCACATGTACTCCAGAACATCCAGACATGATCCAGAATACCAACACATTATCCAGAATACCCACATGTGCTCCATAACATCCACACATGCTCCAGAATATCCACACATGCTACAGTACATCCACCTGTGCTCTAGGATATCCACATGTTATCCAGAATATCCTCATGTGCTCCAGAGTATCCACATGAGCTCCAGATCTACTACTATGCATGTTCCAGAATATTCACATGAGCTCCAGAAATTCCACACATACTCCAGAACACTCAGATATGCTCCAGAACATCCACACGTGCTCCAGAACATCCACCTGTGCTCCAGAGTATCCACAGGTGATCCAGAATATCCTCGTGTGCTCAAGAATATCCACATGTGCTTCAGATCATCTATGCCAGCTCCAGAATATCCACATGTGCTCCAGATCTTCCATGCATGCTCCAGATCTTCCATGCATGCTCCAGAATATCCACATGAGCTCCAAAATATCCACACATGATCCAGAATATCCAAATATGATCCAGAATATCCACTCCTCATCCAGAAAATACACGAGTGTTCCAAAACATCCACATGTGATCCAGAATATCCTATCATACTCCAGAATATGCACACGAGCTCCAGAATATACACACGTGCTCCAGAACATCCACACTTACTCCAGAATATCCACAAATGCTCCAGAATATCCACACATGATCCAGAACATCCACCTGTGCTCTAGATTATCCACATGTGATCCAGAACATTCACACATGTTTCAGAATATCCACAACTGCTACAGAACATCCACACAAGATCCAGAACATCCACCTGTGCTCTAGATTATCCACATGTGATCCAAAATATCCTCATGTGCTCCAGAATATCCACATGTGCTCCAGAACATCCACACATGATCCAGAACATACATGTGTGCTCCAGAATTTCCACATGTGATCCAGATTATCCAAACAGGCTCCAGAATATGCACACATCCTCCAGAACTTCCACACATGCTCCAGAATATACACAAGTGCTCCAGGATATCTACTCATGATCCAGAATATCCACATGTGATCCACAACTTCCACCTGTGCTCCAGAATATCCACACATGATCCAGAACATACACAAGTGCTCCAGAATATCCGCATGTAATCCAGAATATCTAAAAAGGCTCCAGAATATTCACACATGCTCCAGAACATCCACACATGCTCCAGAATAACCACACGTGCTCCACAATATCTACTCATGTCCCAGAATATCTGCATGTGATCCAGAACATCCACACATGCTCCCAAATATCCACATATGATCCAGAACATCCACCTGTGTTCCAGAATATCCACATGTGATCCAGAATATACTCGTGTGCTCAAGAATATCCACATGTGCTCCATATCTTCTATGCCAGCTCCAGGATATGCACATGTGCTCCAGAACATCCACACATGATCCCAAATATCCACACATACTCCAGAATATCTGCAATTCTCCAGAATATTCATACATGCTCCAGAATATCCACACAAGATCCAGAACATACACGTGTGCTCCAGAACATCCACACATGCTCCAGAATATCCACATGTGATCCAGAATATCCTCGTGTGCTCCAGAATATCCACATGAGCTCCAGATCGTCTTTGCAAGCTCCAGAATATCCACAAGTGCTCCAGAATATCCGCACATGATCCAGAATATACATGTGTGCTCCAGAATATCCACATGTGATCCAGAATATCCAAATAGGCTCCAGAATATTCACACATGCTCCAGAACATCCACACATGATCCCGAATACCCACACATACTCCAGAATATCTGCAGTTCTCCAGAATATCCATACATGCTCCAGAATATCCACACAAGATCCAGAACATACACGTGTGCTCCAGAACATCCACACATGCTTCAGAATATTCACAAATGCTCCAGATAATCCACGCATGATCCAGAACATACATGTGTGCTCCAGAATATCCACATGTGATCCAAAATATCCAAACATACTCCAGAAGATGCACACATTCTCCAGAATATACACAAATGCTCCAGAACATCCACACATGCTCAAGAACATCCACCTGTGATCCAGAATATCTACTCATGATCCAGAATATCCACATGTGATCCAGAATATCCTCGTGTGCTCCAGAATATGCACATGTGCTCCAGATCTTCTATGCAAGCTCCAGAATATCCACAAGTGCTCCAGAACATCTGCACATGATCCAGAATATACATGTGTGCTCCAGAATATTTACATGTGATCCAGAATATCCAAACAGGCTCCAGAACTTCCACAATGCTCTAGAATATACACAAGTGCTCCAGAATATCTACTCATGATCCAGAATATCTGCATGTGATCCAGAATATCGAAATGTGCTCCAGAATATTAACATATGGTACAGAATATCCGCACATGCTCCAGAATATCCACACATGATCCAGAACATACACAAGTGCTCCAGAATATTCACATGTGATCCCGAATATCCAAACAGGCTCCAGAATATGCACACATGCTCCAGAACATCCACACACGCTCAAGAACATCCACCTGTGATCCAGAATATCTACTCATGATCCAGAATATCCACATGTGATCCAGAATATCCTCGTGTGCTCCAGAATATGCACATGTGCTCCAGATCTTCTTTGCAAGCTCCAGAATATCCACAAGTCCTCCAGAACATCTGCACATGATCCAGAATATACATGTGTGCTCCAGAATATCCACATGTGATCCAGAATATCCAAACAGGCTCCAGAATATTCACACATGCTCCAGAACTTCCACAATGCTCTAGAATATACACAAGTGCTCCAGAATATCTACTCATGATCCAGAATATCTGCATGTGATCCAGAATATCGAAATGTGCTCCAGAATATTAACATATGGTACAGAATATCCGCACATGCTCCAGAATATCCACACATGATCCAGAACATACACAAGTGCTCCAGAATATTCACATGTGATCCAGAATATCCAAATAGGCTCCAGAATATGCACACATGCTCCAGAACATCCATAAATGCTCCAGATCATCCACACATGCTCCAGAATATCTACTCATTATCCAGAATATCTGCATGTGATCCAGAATATCCACACATGCTGCCAAATATCCACACATGCTCCAGAACATCCATGTGTCCTCCAGAATATCCACATATGATCCAAAATATTCTCGTGTGCTCCAGAATATCCACATGTGCTCCAGATCATCTATGCAAGCTCCAGAATATCCAAATGTGCTCCAGAACATCCACACATGATCCGGAATACCCACACATACTCCAGAATATCTGCAGTTCTCCAGGACATCCACACATGCTACTAAATATCTACACATGCTCCAGAAAGGTCACACATGCTTCAGAATATCCACAAATGCTCCAGCATATCCACACATGATCCAGAACATACATGTGTGCTCCAGAATATCCACTGTGATCCAGAATATCCAAACAGGCTCCAAATATGCACGCATGTTCCAGAACTTCCACACATGCTCCAGAATATACACAAGTGCTCCAGACTATCTACTCATGACCCAGAATATCCGCATGTGATCCAGATCATCTACACGTGCTCCAGAATATCCACACATGCTACAGTACATCCACCTGTGCTCTAGGATATCCACATGTTATCCAGAATATCCTCATGTGCTCCAGAGTATCCACATGAGCTCCAGATCTACTGCTATGCATGTTCCAGAATATTCACATGAGCTCCAGAAATTCCACACATACTCCAGAACACTCAGATGTGCTCCAGAACATCCACACGTGCTCCAGAACATCCACCTGTGCTCCAGAGTATCCACAGGTGATCCAGAATATCCTCGTGTGCTCAAGAATATCCACATGTGCTTCAGATCATCTATGCCAGCTCCAGAATATCCACATGTTCTCCAGAACATCCACACATGATCCAGAATAACCACACATGATCCAGAATATCCGCATGTTCTCCAGAACATCCACTCATGCTCCAGAATATCCACATATGATCCAGAAAGTTCACACATTCTCCAGAAAATCCACACAAGATCCAAAACATGCACTTGAGCTCCAGAACATCCACACATGCTCCAGAACATCCACCTGTGCTCCAGAATATCTACTCATGATCCAGAATATCCGCATGTGACCAGAACATCCACACATACTCCCGAATATCCACACATGCTCCAGAACATCCACCTGTGCTCCAGAATATCCACATGTGATCCAGAATATCCTCGTTTGCTCCAGAATATCCACATGTGCTCCAGATCTTCCATGCATGCTCCAGATCTTCCATGCATGCTCCAGAATATCCACATGAGCTCCAGAACATCCACACATGATCTAGAATATCCAAATATGATCCAGAATATCCACTCATGATCCAGAAAATACACGGGTGTTCCCAAACATCCACATGTGATCCAGAATATCCAATCATACTCCAGAATATGCACACGTGCTCCAGAATATACACACGTGCTCCAGAACATCCACACCTGCTCCAGAATATCAACACATGATCCAGAATACTCGCATGTGATCCAGAATATCCACACATGCTCTAGATTATTCTCATATGCTCAAGAATGTCCACATATATTCCAGAAAACCCACACAACGATCCAGAACATACGCTTGTGCTCCACAATATCTACATGTTATCCAGAACATCCACATATGCTCCAGAACATCCACCTGTGCTACAGAATATCTACTTGTGATCCAGAATATCCTCGTGTGCTCCAAAATATCCACATGTGCTCCAAAACATCCACACATGATCCAGAATTTCCCAATGTGCTCCAGAGCATCAACACATGCTCCAGAATATTCAGCTGTGCTCCAGAATATCCACACGTAATCCAGAATATCCTCAAGTGCTACAGAATATCCCCATGTGATCCAGAATATCCACAAGTGATCCAGAATATCCCCATGTACTCCAGATCTTCTATGCATGCTACACAATATCCACACATTCTCCAGAACATCCATACAAGCTCCAGAAATTCCACACGTGCTCCAGAATATCCACACATGCTCCCGAGTATGCACACATGATCCAGAACTTAAACGAGTGCTCCAGAATATCCGCATGTGATCCAGAATATCCAAACAGGCTCCAGAATATGCGCACATGCTCCAGATCTTCCACACATGCTCCAGAATATCAACATATGCTCTAGAATTCTAAACAAGCTCCAGAAAATCAACACATGCTCCAGAATATTCACAAGTGCTCCAGAATATCTACTCATGATCCAGAACATCCGCATATGATCCAGAACATCCACACATTCTCCAGAATGTCCACACATGATCCAGAACATACACAAGTGCTCCAGAATATCCGCATGTGATCCAGAATATCCAAACAGGCTCCAAAATATGCACACATGCTCCAGAACATCCACACATGCTCCAGAATATCTACTCATTATCCAGAATATCCGCATGTGATCCAGAACATCCACACATGCTGCCGAATATCCACACATGCTCCAGAACATCCACCTGTCCTCCAGAATATCCACATGTGATAAAGAATATCCACACACATGCTCCAGAATAAACACATGTGATCCAGAATATCCAAACATACACCAGAACATGCACACACTCTCGAGAATATACACACATGCTCCAGAACATCCACACATGCTCCAGAACATCCACCTGTGCTCCAGAATATCAACACGTGCTCCAGAATATCCACACATGCTCCAGAATATCCACACAAGATCCAGAACATCCACCTGTGCTCCACAATATCAGCACATGATCCAGAATATCCGCACATGCTCCAGAATATCCACACAAGATCCAGAAAACACACGAGTGCTCCAGAATATCCACATGTGATCCTGAATATCCACGTTGCTCCAGAACATCCACCTGTGCTCCAGAATATCAACACGTTCTCCAGAATATACACACATGCTCCAGAACATCCACACATGCTCCAGAACATCCACCTGTGCTCCACAATATCAGCACATGATCCAGAATATCCGCACATGCTCCAGAATATCCACACAAGATCCAGAAAACACACGAGTGCTCCAGAATATCCACATGTGATCCTGAATATCCACGTTGCTCCAGAATATCCACATGTGATCCAGAATATCCTCATGTCCTACAGGATACCCACATGGGCTCCAGATCTACTATGCAAGCTCCAGAATATCCACATGTGCTCCAGAACATCCACACATGCTCCAGAATAACCACACGTGCTCCACAATATCTACTCATGACCCAGAATATCCACATGTGATCCAGAACATCCACACATGCTCCCAAATATCCACACATGGTCAAGAACATCCACCTGTGCTCCAGAATATCCACATGTGATCCAGAATATCCTCGTGTGCTCAAGAATATCCACATGTGCTCCAGATCTTCTATGACAACTCCAGAATATGCACATGTACTCCAGAAAATCCACACATGATCCAGAATAGCCACACATACTCCAGAATATCTGCAGTTCTCTAGAATATCCACACATGCTCCAGAAAGTTCACACATGCTCCAGAATATCCACACAGGATCCAGAACATACAAGTGTGCTCCAGAACATCCAAACATGCTTCAGAATATCCACACAAGATCCAGAACATACACGTGTGCTCCAGAACATCCACACATCCTCCAGAATATCCACACAAGATCCAGAACATCCACACATGCTCCAGAATATTCACAAATACTCCAGAATGTCCACACATGATCCAGAACATACATGTGTGCTCCAGATTGTCCACATGTGATCCAGAATATCCAAACTTGCTCCAGAATATGCACACGTTCTCTAGAACATCCACACCTGCTCCAGAATATCTACTCATTATCCCAAATATCTGCAAGTGATCCAGAACATCCACACATGCTCCAGAATATCCACACATGGTATAGAATATTCTCACATGCTCCAGAAAATACACGAGTGCTCCAAAACATCCACATGTGATCCAGAATATCCAAACATACTCCAGAATATGCACACGTGCTCCATAAATCCAAACATGCTCCAGAACATCGACCTGTGCTCCATAATATCCACATGTGATCCAGAATATCCTCGTGTGCTCCAAAATATCCACATGTGCTCCAGATATTCTATGCATGCTCCAGAATATCCGCATGTGCTCCAGAAAATTCACAAATTATCCAGAATACCCGCATGTGCTCCAGAATATCCAAATATGCTCCAGGAAGTCCACACATGTTCCAAAATATCCACAAATGCTCCAGAATATTCACACATGATCCAGAACATACACGTGTGCTCCAGAATATCCACTTGTGATCCAGAATATCCAAACATGCTTCAGAATATGCACACATGCTCCAGAACAACCACAAATGCTCCAGAATATCTACTCATGATTCAGAACATACACGTTTGCTCCAAAACATCCACTGCTCCAGAATAACCACACTTGCTCCATATTATCTGCATGTGCTCCAGAATATCCACATATGCTCCAGAATGTACACACATGATCCAGAATTTACATGTGTTCTCCAGAATATCCACATGTGATCCAGCATATCCAAACTTGCCCAAGAATATACACTCATGCTCCAGATTTACAAACATGCTCCACAACATCCACAAGTGCTCCAGAATATCTACTCATGGTCCAGAATATCCTCGTGTGATCCATAACATCCACACATGCTCCAGAATATCCACACATGATCCAGAATATCCACACATGATCCAAAATATCCACACATGCTCCAGAATGAATACACATGATCTAGAATATCCAAACATACTCCAGAATATACACACATGCTCCAGAACATCCACATATGCTCCAGAATATCCACACATGATCCAGAACATACACGTGTGCCCCAGAACATCCACACATGCTTCAGAATATCCAAAAATGCTCCAGAATATCCACACATGATCCAGAACATACACGTGTTCTCCAGAATATCCACATGTGATCCATAATATCCAAACATGCACCAGAATATGCACACGTGCTCCAGAATATACACACGTGCTCTAGAACATCCACACCTGTTCCAGTATATCTACACATGATCCAGAATATCCCCATGTGCTCCAGAATATCCACACATGATCCAGAATATACACACATGATCCAGAACTTCCACATGTGATCCAGAATATCCAAACATACTCCATAATATGCACGCATGCTCCAGGATATACACACGTTCTCCAGAATATCCTCACATGCTCCAGAACCTCCACCTGTGTTCCAGAATATCCTTATGTGCTCCAGAATATCCACATGTGCTCCAGATCTTCTATGCATGCTCCAGAATATCCACATGTGCTCCAGAATATCCACACAAGATCCAGAATATACACATTTGCTCCAGAACATCCACACATGATCCAGAACATACACGTGTCCTCCAGAATATCCACATTTGATTCAGAATATCCAAACATGCTCCAGAATATTCTCACATGCTCCAGAACAACCACACATGCTCCAGAATATCTACTCATGATCCATAACATACACATGTGCTCCAAAACATCCACTGCTCCAGAATAACCTCAGTTGCTCCAGATTATCCGCATGTCCTCCAGAATATCCACAAATGCTCCAGAATATCCACATATGAGCCAAAACATACACGTGTTCTCCAGAATATCCACGTTATCCAGAATATTCAAACTTGTTCTAGAATATGCAAACGTGCTCCAGAATATACACACGTGCTCCAGAACATCCACTCACGCTCCAGAACATCCACATGTGATCCAGAATATCCTCGTGTGCTCCAGAATATTCACATGTGCTCCAGATCTTTTATGCATGCTCCTGAATATCCACATGTACTCCAGAACATCCAGACATGATCCAGAATACCAACACATTATCCAGAATACCCACATGTGCTCCATAACATCCACACATGCTCCAGAATATCCACACATGCTACAGTACATCCACCTGTGCTCTAGGATATCCACATGTTATCCAGAATATCCTCATGTGCTCCAGAGTATCCACATGAGCTCCAGATCTACTACTATGCATGTTCCAGAATATTCACATGAGCTCCAGAAATTCCACACATACTCCAGAACACTCAGATATGCTCCAGAACATCCACACGTGCTCCAGAACATCCACCTGTGCTCCAGAGTATCCACAGGTGATCCAGAATATCCTCGTGTGCTCAAGAATATCCACATGTGCTTCAGATCATCTATGCCAGCTCCAGAATATCCACATGTGCTCCAGATCTTCCATGCATGCTCCAGATCTTCCATGCATGCTCCAGAATATCCACATGAGCTCCAAAATATCCACACATGATCCAGAATATCCAAATATGATCCAGAATATCCACTCCTCATCCAGAAAATACACGAGTGTTCCAAAACATCCACATGTGATCCAGAATATCCTATCATACTCCAGAATATGCACACGAGCTCCAGAATATACACACGTGCTCCAGAACATCCACACTTACTCCAGAATATCCACAAATGCTCCAGAATATCCACACATGATCCAGAACATCCACCTGTGCTCTAGATTATCCACATGTGATCCAGAACATTCACACATGTTTCAGAATATCCACAACTGCTACAGAACATCCACACAAGATCCAGAACATCCACCTGTGCTCTAGATTATCCACATGTGATCCAAAATATCCTCATGTGCTCCAGAATATCCACATGTGCTCCAGAACATCCACACATGATCCAGAACATACATGTGTGCTCCAGAATTTCCACATGTGATCCAGATTATCCAAACAGGCTCCAGAATATGCACACATCCTCCAGAACTTCCACACATGCTCCAGAATATACACAAGTGCTCCAGGATATCTACTCATGATCCAGAATATCCACATGTGATCCACAACTTCCACCTGTGCTCCAGAATATCCACACATGATCCAGAACATACACAAGTGCTCCAGAATATCCGCATGTAATCCAGAATATCTAAAAAGGCTCCAGAATATTCACACATGCTCCAGAACATCCACACATGCTCCAGAATAACCACACGTGCTCCACAATATCTACTCATGTCCCAGAATATCTGCATGTGATCCAGAACATCCACACATGCTCCCAAATATCCACATATGATCCAGAACATCCACCTGTGTTCCAGAATATCCACATGTGATCCAGAATATACTCGTGTGCTCAAGAATATCCACATGTGCTCCATATCTTCTATGCCAGCTCCAGGATATGCACATGTGCTCCAGAACATCCACACATGATCCCAAATATCCACACATACTCCAGAATATCTGCAATTCTCCAGAATATTCATACATGCTCCAGAATATCCACACAAGATCCAGAACATACACGTGTGCTCCAGAACATCCACACATGCTTCAGAATATCCACAAATGCTCCAGAATATCCACACGTGATCCAGAACATACATGTGTGCTCCAGAATATCCACATGTGATCCAGAATATCCTCGTGTGCTCCAGAATATCCACATGAGCTCCAGATCGTCTTTGCAAGCTCCAGAATATCCACAAGTGCTCCAGAATATCCGCACATGATCCAGAATATACATGTGTGCTCCAGAATATCCACATGTGATCCAGAATATCCAAATAGGCTCCAGAATATTCACACATGCTCCAGAACATCCACACATGATCCCGAATACCCACACATACTCCAGAATATCTGCAGTTCTCCAGAATATCCATACATGCTCCAGAATATCCACACAAGATCCAGAACATACACGTGTGCTCCAGAACATCCACACATGCTTCAGAATATTCACAAATGCTCCAGATAATCCACGCATGATCCAGAACATACATGTGTGCTCCAGAATATCCACATGTGATCCAAAATATCCAAACATACTCCAGAAGATGCACACATTCTCCAGAATATACACAAATGCTCCAGAACATCCACACATGCTCAAGAACATCCACCTGTGATCCAGAATATCTACTCATGATCCAGAATATCCACATGTGATCCAGAATATCCTCGTGTGCTCCAGAATATGCACATGTGCTCCAGATCTTCTATGCAAGCTCCAGAATATCCACAAGTGCTCCAGAACATCTGCACATGATCCAGAATATACATGTGTGCTCCAGAATATTTACATGTGATCCAGAATATCCAAACAGGCTCCAGAACTTCCACAATGCTCTAGAATATACACAAGTGCTCCAGAATATCTACTCATGATCCAGAATATCTGCATGTGATCCAGAATATCGAAATGTGCTCCAGAATATTAACATATGGTACAGAATATCCGCACATGCTCCAGAATATCCACACATGATCCAGAACATACACAAGTGCTCCAGAATATTCACATGTGATCCCGAATATCCAAACAGGCTCCAGAATATGCACACATGCTCCAGAACATCCACACACGCTCAAGAACATCCACCTGTGATCCAGAATATCTACTCATGATCCAGAATATCCACATGTGATCCAGAATATCCTCGTGTGCTCCAGAATATGCACATGTGCTCCAGATCTTCTTTGCAAGCTCCAGAATATCCACAAGTCCTCCAGAACATCTGCACATGATCCAGAATATACATGTGTGCTCCAGAATATCCACATGTGATCCAGAATATCCAAACAGGCTCCAGAATATTCACACATGCTCCAGAACTTCCACAATGCTCTAGAATATACACAAGTGCTCCAGAATATCTACTCATGATCCAGAATATCTGCATGTGATCCAGAATATCGAAATGTGCTCCAGAATATTAACATATGGTACAGAATATCCGCACATGCTCCAGAATATCCACACATGATCCAGAACATACACAAGTGCTCCAGAATATTCACATGTGATCCAGAATATCCAAATAGGCTCCAGAATATGCACACATGCTCCAGAACATCCATAAATGCTCCAGATCATCCACACATGCTCCAGAATATCTACTCATTATCCAGAATATCTGCATGTGATCCAGAATATCCACACATGCTGCCAAATATCCACACATGCTCCAGAACATCCATGTGTCCTCCAGAATATCCACATATGATCCAAAATATTCTCGTGTGCTCCAGAATATCCACATGTGCTCCAGATCATCTATGCAAGCTCCAGAATATCCAAATGTGCTCCAGAACATCCACACATGATCCGGAATACCCACACATACTCCAGAATATCTGCAGTTCTCCAGGACATCCACACATGCTACTAAATATCTACACATGCTCCAGAAAGGTCACACATGCTTCAGAATATCCACAAATGCTCCAGCATATCCACACATGATCCAGAACATACATGTGTGCTCCAGAATATCCACTGTGATCCAGAATATCCAAACAGGCTCCAAATATGCACGCATGTTCCAGAACTTCCACACATGCTCCAGAATATACACAAGTGCTCCAGACTATCTACTCATGACCCAGAATATCCGCATGTGATCCAGATCATCTACACGTGCTCCAGAATATCCACACATGCTACAGTACATCCACCTGTGCTCTAGGATATCCACATGTTATCCAGAATATCCTCATGTGCTCCAGAGTATCCACATGAGCTCCAGATCTACTACTATGCATGTTCCAGAATATTCACATGAGCTCCAGAAATTCCACACATACTCCAGAACACTCAGATGTGCTCCAGAACATCCACACGTGCTCCAGAACATCCACCTGTGCTCCAGAGTATCCACAGGTGATCCAGAATATCCTCGTGTGCTCAAGAATATCCACATGTGCTTCAGATCATCTATGCCAGCTCCAGAATATCCACATGTTCTCCAGAACATCCACACATGATCCAGAATAACCACACATGATCCAGAATATCCGCATGTTCTCCAGAACATCCACTCATGCTCCAGAATATCCACATATGATCCAGAAAGTTCACACATTCTCCAGAAAATCCACACAAGATCCAAAACATGCACTTGAGCTCCAGAACATCCACACATGCTCCAGAACATCCACCTGTGCTCCAGAATATCTACTCATGATCCAGAATATCCGCATGTGACCAGAACATCCACACATACTCCCGAATATCCACACATGCTCCAGAACATCCACCTGTGCTCCAGAATATCCACATGTGATCCAGAATATCCTCGTTTGCTCCAGAATATCCACATGTGCTCCAGATCTTCCATGCATGCTCCAGATCTTCCATGCATGCTCCAGAATATCCACATGAGCTCCAGAACATCCACACATGATCTAGAATATCCAAATATGATCCAGAATATCCACTCATGATCCAGAAAATACACGGGTGTTCCCAAACATCCACATGTGATCCAGAATATCCAATCATACTCCAGAATATGCACACGTGCTCCAGAATATACACACGTGCTCCAGAACATCCACACCTGCTCCAGAATATCAACACATGATCCAGAATACTCGCATGTGATCCAGAATATCCACACATGCTCTAGATTATTCTCATATGCTCAAGAATGTCCACATATATTCCAGAAAACCCACACAACGATCCAGAACATACACTTGTGCTCCACAATATCTACATGTTATCCAGAACATCCACATATGCTCCAGAACATCCACCTGTGCTACAGAATATCTACTTGTGATCCAGAATATCCTCGTGTGCTCCAAAATATCCACATGTGCTCCAAAACATCCACACATGATCCAGAATTTCCCAATGTGCTCCAGAGCATCAACACATGCTCCAGAATATTCAGCTGTGCTCCAGAATATCCACACGTAATCCAGAATATCCTCAAGTGCTACAGAATATCCCCATGTGATCCAGAATATCCACAAGTGATCCAGAATATCCCCATGTACTCCAGATCTTCTATGCATGCTACACAATATCCACACATTCTCCAGAACATCCATACAAGCTCCAGAAATTCCACACGTGCTCCAGAATATCCACACATGCTCCCGAGTATGCACACATGATCCAGAACTTAAACGAGTGCTCCAGAATATCCGCATGTGATCCAGAATATCCAAACAGGCTCCAGAATATGCGCACATGCTCCAGATCTTCCACACATGCTCCAGAATATCAACATATGCTCTAGAATTCTAAACAAGCTCCAGAAAATCAACACATGCTCCAGAATATTCACAAGTGCTCCAGAATATCTACTCATGATCCAGAACATCCGCATATGATCCAGAACATCCACACATTCTCCAGAATGTCCACACATGATCCAGAACATACACAAGTGCTCCAGAATATCCGCATGTGATCCAGAATATCCAAACAGGCTCCAAAATATGCACACATGCTCCAGAACATCCACACATGCTCCAGAATATCTACTCATTACCCAGAATATCCGCATGTGATCCAGAACATCCACACATGCTGCCGAATATCCACACATGCTCCAGAACATCCACCTGTCCTCCAGAATATCCACATGTGATAAAGAATATCCACACACATGCTCCAGAATAAACACATGTGATCCAGAATATCCAAACATACACCAGAACATGCACACACTCTCGAGAATATACACACATGCTCCAGAACATCCACACATGCTCCAGAACATCCACCTGTGCTCCAGAATATCAACACGTGCTCCAGAATATCCACACATGCTCCAGAATATCCACACAAGATCCAGAACATACATGAGTGCTCCAGAATATCCGCATGTGATCCTGAATATCCACCTTGCTCCAGAATATCCACATGTGATCCAGAATATCCTCATGTCCTACAGAATACCCATATGGGCTCCAGATCTACTATGCAAGCTCCAGATTATCCACATGGGCTCCAGAACATCCACACATGCTCCAGAATATCCACACATGCTACAGTACATCCACCTGTGCTCTAGGATATCCACATGTGATCCAGAATATCCTCATGTGCTCCAGAGTATCCACATGAGCTCCAGATCTACTATGCATGTTCCAGAATATTCACATGAGCTCTAGAACATTCACACATGATCCAGAATATGCACACATGATCCAGAATATCCACATATGCTCCAGAAATTCCACACATACTCCAGAACACTCAGGTGCACTCCAGAACATCCACACATGCTCCAGAACATCCACCTGTGCTCAACAATATCAACAAGTGCTCCAGAATATCCGCACATGCTCCAGAATATCCACACAAGATCTAGAACATACATGAGTGCTCCAGAATATCTGCATGTGATCCTGAATATCCACGTTGCTCCAGAATATCCATATGTGATCCTGAATATCCTCATGTCCTACAGAATATCCACATGTGCTCCAGAACATCCACACATGCTCCAGAATAACCACACGTGCTCCACAATATCTACTCATGACCCAGAATATCCGCATGTGATCCAGAACATCCACACATGCTCCCAAATATCCACACATGGTCCAGAACATCCACCTGTGCTCCAGAATATCCACATGTGATCCAGAATATCCTCGTGTGCTCAAGAATACCCACATGTGCTCCAGATCTTCTATGCCAGCTCCAGAATATGCACATGTGCTCCAGAACATCCACACATGATCCGGAATAGCCACACATACTCCAGAATATCTGCAGTTCTCCACAATATCCATACATGCTACTGAATATCCACACATGCTCCAAAATATCCACACAAGATCCAGAACATACACGTGTGCTCCAGAACATCCACACATGCTTCAGAATATCCACAAATGCTCCAGAATATCCACACATGATCCAGAACATACATGTGTTCTCCAGAATATCCACATGTGATCCAGAATATCCAAACATACACCAGAACATGCACACGTTCTCCAGAATATACACACATGCTCCAGAACATCCACCTGTGTCCAGAATATCTACTCATGATCCAGAATATCCACATGTGATCCAGAATATCTACTCATGATCCAGAATATCCACAAGTGCTCCAGAACATCCGCACATGATCCAGAATATCCTCGTGTGCTCCAGAATATCCACAAGTGCTCCAGAATATCCACATGTGATCCAGAATATCCAAACAGGCTCCAGAATATTCACACATGCTCCAGAACTTCCACACATGCTCTAGAATATACACAAGTGCTCCAGAATATCTACTCCTGATCCAGAATATCCGCATGTGATCCAGAACATCCAAATATGCTCCAGAATATTAACATATGCTACAGAATATCCGCACATGCTCCAGAATATCCACACATGATCCAGAATATACACAAGTGCTCCAGAATATCTGCATGTGATCCAGAATATCCACACATGCTGCCAAATATCCACACATGCTCCAGAACATCCACCTGTCCTCCAGAATATCCACATGTGATCCAGAATATCCTCGTGTGCTCCAGAATATCCACATGTGCTCCAGATCATCTATAAAGCTCCAGAATATCCAAATGTGCTCCAGAATATCCACACATGATCCAGAATATCCAAACAGGCTCCAGAATATGCACGCATGCTCCAGAACTTCCACACATGCTCCAGAATATACACAAGTGCTCCAGACTATCTACTCATGATCCAGAATATCCGCATGTGATCCAGATCATCCACACGTGCTCCAGAATATCCACACATGCTACAGTACATCCACCTGTGCTCTAGGATATCCACATGTGATCCAGAATATCCTCATGTGCTCCATAATATCCAATGAGCTCCAGATCTACTAGTATGCATGTTCCAGAATATTCACATGAGTTCCAGAATATCCACACATGATCCAGAATATGCACACATGATCCAGAATATCCACATATGATCCAGAAATTCCACACATACTCCAGAACACTCAGATGTGCTCCAGAACATCCACCTGTGCTCCAGAGTATCCACATGTTCTCCGGAACATCCACTCATGCTCCAGAATATCCACATATGATCCAGAAAGTTCACACATTCTCCAGAAAATCCACACAAGATCCAAAACATGCACGTGAGCTCCAGAACATCCACACATGCTTCAGAATATCCACAAATGCTCCAGAATTCCACACATGATCCAGAACACACACGTGTGCTCCAGAATATCTACATGTGATCCAGAATATCCAAACATACTCCAGAATATGCACACGTTATCCAGAATATACACACATGCTCCAGAACATCCACACATGCTCCAGAACTTCTACCTGTGCTCCAGAACTTCTACCTGTGCTCCACAATATCCACATGTGATCCAGATCTTCCATGCATGCTCCAGAATATCCACTTGAGCTCTAGAATATCCACACATGTTCCAGAATATCAAACATGCTCCAGAAAATGCACGTGTGCTCCAGATCTTCTATGCATGGTCCAGAATATCCACACATGAACTACAATACCCACACGTGATCCAGAATATTTGCATTGCTCCAGAACATCCAAACATGCTCCAGAATATCCGAATATGCTCTAGAAAGTCCACACAATATCCTGAATACCCACACATGCTCTGGAATATCCAAACATGCTCCAGCATATCCACACATGATCCAGAATGTCCGCATCTGCTCCATGTTATCCAAATAGGTCCAGAATATGCACACATGCTCCAGAACTTTCACACATGCTCCAGAACATCCACCTGTGCTCCAGAATATCCACATGTGATCCAAAATATCCTCGTGTGCTCCAGAATATCCACATGAGCTCCAGAACATCCACACATGATCCAGAATATCCACATGTGATCCAGTATATCCTCATGTGCTCCAGATCTTCTATGCCAGCTTCAGAATATCCACACAAGACCCAGAATATACACTTTTGCTCCAGAACATCCACACATGATCCAGAACATACACGTGTCCTCCAGAATATCCACATTTGATTCAGAATATCCAAACATGCTCCAGAATATCTACTCATGATCCATAACATACACATGTGCTCCAAAACATCCACTGCTCCAGAATAACCTCAGTTGCTCCAGATTATCTGCATGCCCTTCAGAATATCCTCAAATGCTCCAGAATATCCACACATGAGCCAAAACATACATGTGTTCTCCAGAATATCCACATGTTATCCAGAATATTCAAACTTGCTCTAGAATATGCAAACGTGCTCCAGAATATACACACGTGCTTCAGAACATCCACTCATGCTCCAGAACATCCACATGTGATCCAGAATATCCTCATGTGCTCCAGATCTTTTATGCATGTTCCTGAATATCCACATGTACTCCAGAACATCCAGACATGATCCAGAATACCAACATATTATCCAGAATACCCACATGTGCTCCATAACATCTACACATGCTCCAGAATATCCACATATGCTCCAGAAAGTCCACACATGTTCCAGAATATCCACACAAGATCCAGAACATACACGTGTGCTCCAGAAAGTTCACACATGCTCCAGAATATCCACACAATACCCAGAACATACATGTGTGCTCCAGAATATCCGCATGTGATCCAGAATATCCAAACAGGCTCCAGAGTAGGCACACATGCTCCAGAACATCCACAAATGCTCCAGATCATCCACACGTGCTCCAGAATATCTACTCATTATCCAGAATATCCGCATGTGAACCAGAACATCCACACATTCTCCAGAATATCCACACATGATCCAGAATATCCCAATGTTCTTCAGAGCATCCACACATGCTCCAGAACATCCACGTGTGCTCCAGAACATCCACGTGTGCTCCAGAATATTCACACATGCTCCAGAACATCGACACATGCTCCAGCACCTACACACATTCTCCAGAATATCCACACATGCTTTAGAATATCCACACATGCTCCAGAACATCCACATATGCTCCAGAACCTGCACATGTCCTCTCGAATATCCACATGTATTCCAGCTCATGCTCCAGTACATGCACACATGCTCCTGAACCTCAATGCATCCTCCAGAACATCCACATGTATTCCAGAGCCTCTACACATCCTCCAGTGCCTCCACAGGTGCTCCAGAATATCCACACATGTTCCACAATATCCACATTGCTCTAGAACAGCTGTGGGCAAACTACAGCCCGTGGGCTGGATCCGGCCCATTTGAAATGAATAAAACTAAAAAAAAAAAAGACTGTACCCTTTTATGTAATGATGTTTACTTTGAATTTATGTTAGTTCACACAAACACTCCATCCATGCTTTTGTTCCGGCCCTCCGGTCCAGTTTAAGAACCCATTGTGGCCCTCGAGTCAAAAAGTTTGCCCACCCCTGCTCTAGAACCTCTTGTAGCCTAACCCCAACACCTTCTGTAATCTCTGCATAGGTGACTGTTTTCAAAATCTTCCAGTTGCTGTGGTTTCTTCATGTTGTCCAATGCTTTCCCTCAATTTTCCTGATGCTGCTCTCCAAGTCCTGAATCTGCTTGAACAGACAAAACTCTTCAAGGGACCTGCAGCAAGGCAGGAGGAAGGCAGGCAGGAGCAGAAATTGACGCATCTTCTGCCTATCAGATATCCAACTGTCAGCTATCATTGTTTTTAATTTTTTAAGTGTTTTTATTGATTTCAGAGAGAGGAAGAGAGGGATGAAAATATCCATGATGAGAATCATTGATTAACTGCCTCCTGCACAGCCTCTGCTGGGGATCGAGCCTGCAACTCCAGAATATGCTCTGCCCAGGAATCAAACCATGACCTCCTGTTCATGGGCCGACACTCAACCATTGAGCCATGCCAGCCAGGCCTCACCTATCACTTTAAAACCCGAGTCAGAAACTGGCAGAGCCGAGCTGATGTTAACTGCTCCCCATATGTGGGTCCCTGTTCTGACCTTAACTGCTCCCCAAGCTTGGGTCCCTGTTCTGCCAGGTTCATGAAGCAGCATCTGTGGCTTGTCTCTGCTCCAGGAGCCAGAGCGGTGAGCAGGCCTGAGGTACAGGGGCTCCAGAATAAAGACAGGCAGGCGATAGGACAGCGGGAACAGAGTGGAAGCCAAAGAAGTGCTCTCCAAGCACAGTCAGCCGTTGGGGTCCACTCCTGCCCTCCCTGGCCTTCCAGAGGAAGGCTCTGCGACCGCCACCCCTACAGCAGGATGAGGGTGTCTGAAGCCTCAGCCACCGGTGACAGGAGCTCAGAGTGTCCTCCTGCCACAGGGGTGGCACGGGGTGACCTGGGAGTGGACCTCCATGACCACCGTCTTGCGGGGCTGGTCTCGGGTCATGCTCACACTTCGGTCCTCTTGTTCCGCTTTCCCGGCGCTGGTCAAGGTGAAGCAGAGGTAAAAAGACCTAGTTCCTGAGTTTCGAACAACAGTGTTCAGGCAGCCTGACTTCTCAGAAGCAGTTAGCCTGTTGTTCTATTTGCTCTGGAAGATGAAAAATGAAAACAAAGTTCAGCAACCTGTAGGAAGAGTGTGCTTCTGGCTCGATCTAAGCCAGCGTGTGCCCCACTTTAATTCTGTTCCATTTGAATGCTTCCATTTGCAAAGTCTCAGAGGTGGGACGGAAAGACCTTCAACCTACACTGTTAATAATTAAAACTCTCTTTTGCTTGGAAACCAGGTGATAATGGGCAGCAAAGGGAAGACGCACATACAGAGAATCACGGTGGCTTGTAATATAAATTCTCAAGGACGTCAATTAAGGCTTCAGAACTTTTTCTAAAATTCTGCTTAAAAGCAGTGAACACAGTGTTGTGTTTTATACACTGATATATGGATCTTTGTTAGGGGACAAAAATCGCATGTTATTTCAACAGTGAGGGTTGCATATGAAGAATTAAAGTAGGTAAAAGGATTTTTTAAACTATAAAAACAAATTAAAGAATATGGTGTTAGAAGCTGGCACGCGAGGAAGCAGCTGAGAGGGGGACTGGAGAACAAAGGACAGAGGAGGGAACTCGTAGCATTAGAACTTGGGATGAGGGCCCACTGAGCTGACCCTCAGACCTCTGACCAGGGGCACCTCTGAGCACGGGCACCTCTGAGCCCGGGCACCTCTGACCGTGGGCACCTCTGAGCGCGGGCACCTCTGACCGCGGGCACCTCTGAGCACGGGCACCTCTGAGCATGGGCACCTCTGAGCTCAGGCACCTCTGAGCATGGGCACCTCTGAACACGGGCACCTCTGAACACGGGCACCTCTGAGCACGGGCACCTCTGAACACGGACACCTCTGAGCACGGGCACCTCTGACGGCAGGTGTCTCCCCAAGGCAGCACCCCAGCAGCAAGGGGTGCAGAACCTCCTGCGCCTCCCCGCTGTCCTGGGCCCCCGGCAGACCCTCCCCCTCAGGCCCATCGACCTGAGGCCAGCCCTCCTCCAGGCTCCCCACCTGAGGGCCCCGCTCTTCACCCCCCCGACCCCTGACATTTCCACCCAATAAGTGCTGGAAACACAAGCTTGTGCTTCAGAGATGACACAATGCTTGGCCGCGCTAAGGGAGTCCTCTTGTTCTAAACTGGCAGGTACACAAGTTCATTGGTGTTGAGTCACTATCCCCTCCCCTTTCCCTCTCCTCCCCCCTCTCTCCGTCTCTTCTCTTCCTCACTCCCCAACTCCCTCTGGCTGGCACCTTAATGAGCTTAGTCTTCAGGTGGGTAATCCAGCCCAGCCCAGCCCAGCCCAGCCCCAAAGGTGGGGTTGGGTCAGTCCGGACATGCTCACCAGCGGGGGACCCCCCATCAGACAGTAAATCCTCCTCAGCAGAGAAGAACGCTTCCCACCAGCAGGCGATCCTGGGGCAGCTACGCCCTGAGTCTGAGAAGGTGAAGCGACTCTGGTCTCTAAAGCTCCGTGTGGCTCTAACCGTCAACGCCGGCTTGGCTGTGGTCATTTTTAAACAAAGAGAAATGAGGGTGCCATGGCCTGTGGCTCCTGTGGACTCTTGGTTTCCGTCTGCCACACACAGTTCTTGTTCATAAATGTGTTCATTATCTTCAGTAGAAAGATAAAGAATTTTATTTATTAAGAAAGCACATAAATCTATTACTTCACACCACCCAAACATTTCTTCTTATTATGTCTTCTTCGGTACATATTCTTGGGCTTTTTGTTTATAAAAATTCAAAGTAATTCAATAACCAAAACAGTATGGGTGCCTCCTGCACAAGACTGTTCTGGGTGAGCGGGCACGGGAGCGTGTGCAGGGCTCCGAGCGGCTCCTGGAGGCCTGACATTCTGCTGGAGGAGAGAAAGCTCTAAGCAGGATGATCAAAAGCACAAAGCAAGAGCCGGGCTGGCGTGGCTCACTGGTCGAGCATCAACCCACAAACCCAGAGGTCACTGGTTCAGATTCCCAGTCAGGGCCCATGCCCGGGTTGCAGGCTCCATCCCCAGTAGGGGGCGTGCAGAAAGCAGCCAATCAATGATTCTCTCTCATCATTGATGTTTCTCTCTCTCTCTCCCCCTTCCTCTCTGAAATCAATAAAAATATATTTTAAAAAAATTTAAAAAGGCAAAGCTGCAGTGACCTGTTTCCATAGCTGTTGGAAGAAGAAATCAACATGTAATGTGAGAGGAGCTAAGAAGGGCGACAAGTGTGCTGAGAGGCCTGGTGGTGAGAGGTGAGTGGGAAAGGGGCTTACTCACCATCCACTGCAACAGGAAACCAACGGGAAAACCTGAACTGAACGAGGGAGGGAATGGTCCATATAGACACACACATCACTCAGAAATGGGGGTGGATTGGCCTGGAACACAATGACGTGGAAAATCTATACTAATAAAAGGGTAATATGCTAATTAGACCAGATAGACGTCTTCCAGTCATCTTTCTGGACAAAGCCACAGTGGCAGGGGCCAAGGCAGAGGCAGTTAGGGGGTGATCAGGTCGGCAGGGGAGCAATTAGGGGCGATCAGGCTGGCAGGGGAGAGCAGTTAGGGGTGATCAGGCCAGCAGGGGAGGGCAGTTAGGGGCAATCAGGCAGGCAGGCAGAGGCAGTTAGGGGTGATCAGGCTGGCAGGCAGAAGTGGTTAGGGGCGATCAGGCAGGCAGAGGGGTTAGGGGCGATCAGACAGGCAGGCAGAGGGGTTAGGGGCAATCAGGCAGGCAGAGGGGTTAGGGGTGATCAGGCAGGCAGGCAAGTGGTTAGGAGCCAGCAATCCCAGATTGCGAGAGGGATGTCCTAGATTGGAAAGGGTGCAGGCCAGGCTGAAGACCCTCCCCCCACCCCCACCCCCCCCGCACAAATTTCATGCACTGGGCCTCTAGTGATAACAATGTTAAGGCTTGTGACACCCACCCCCATGGGCATGGGGAAGTGAGGGGATAGGGCTTCTATTCCTTACACTTTCATGCTATTTGATGTTTTACACTGGTGTCATTATTGCTTTGATAAAAATAAGAAACTTTTCTTTAATAAAATGAAGTCATTCGTTGTAGTCCAAATAAGGTCATTCTGGACACAGGCTCACAGCAGGAATGGGAAGGAGGGGCAGGTGGGACAGATATAATGAGGAACGACGGTCTGGACTTGGTCATTAACTTAACAGGAAGGACAAAGGGAGGGAGGCTATGAAAACAATCCCAAAGCTTTGAAACTGATGAGTGTTAGGATAGTAGAGCCACTACCAGAAACAGGGAGTTTGGGTGGGCACCGTGCCTGTGGGATTCAGGATGGAAGTAGCTTTAGACATCTGTAACAGCAGTTCTCAACCTGTGGGTTGCGACCCCTTTGGGGGTCGAACGACCCTTTCACAGAGGTCGCCTAAATACATACTGCATGTCAGATATTTACATGACAATTCATAACAGTAGCAAAATTACAGTTATGAAGTAGCAACGAAAATAATTTTATGGTTGGGGGTCACCACAACATGAGGAGCTGTATTAAAGGGTCACGACATTAGGAAGGTTGAGAACCACAGGAAGATAACGGGGAGAAAATGAAGTTAAATTTTTTTAAACATTCCTTCATTTCAAATATCAAAACCCAGGAGGCAAATCCATTCTGCGTGGGGGGGATTTTTCCCTATGGGCACCTCTGGCTGCTGTCTAATTGCTACCAGGTTTTAAAAGATGAATAATGTAGACATACCCCAGGACTTGGCCGCGTGCTCCATGCTCCACTGAAGGGTGGGGAGCAGGAGGGCAAGTGGGAATTGATTCGAATATAAAACAACCTGGGACTTTGGTGGCTGTTAAGTGTGGAGGCATGGAGGAGTGTGCTTGCCTCTGCCGCGTGGGCTCTTCGCGGGGATGTCGGTGTCATCAAAAGCACCACCACCCAGCTGAGATGGCAGCCAATGCCAAGCGGTGTCGTCAGCAGCGCCAGGGCCCAGCTGAGAAGGCAGCGGCCCACAGCAAGCTGGCCCCAGCAGAAAAGCACGTGGAGGCAGATGTGGCAGCGCGGTGCTGTGCAGGGAGTGGAGGAATCGCGAGTCCCATGCCTGCCCCGCTGGTCCCCGCGCTGCTCACTGCAGGACCTGCCGGTGGAGCTGCTGGTGCAGATCTTCGCCTCGCTCCCCGGCACCGATCTGCCCAGCCTGGCCCTGGCCTGCACCAGATTCCACCACATCCTGCACATCGACAGCATCTGGAGACGGCGCTGCCAGGAGGAGTTTGGCGTTTGTGAAAACTTGCAGAATCTGGAGATGATCGGTACGTCTTATCGAGAAGTCTATACGAAGCTGTTCCACCCATACTGACAAATTTTGGGTTTGTGGCAGCTAGATCATGGCTATAGAAGACTGCTGAATGTCCTGGTGGATGGCTTATGTGTTGGGGTCCAACCTCAACAGGTCCAGGGGACCCCAAAGGTGTGGACGGAGTCGGCGAAGAAGGAATGACACGGGAGACAGCATTCAGTTGATCAGCATAGCGAGGTTCTCCCTCCAGGTTCTAGCCAGGTTCTATCACTAGGTTCTTCAGCCAGGTTCTCCAGCCAAGTTCTGTAGCCAGGTTCTGTCCAGGATCTTTTGCCATGTTCTCTCGCTAGGTTCTGTCTCTAGGTTCTGTCTCTAGGTACTTCAGCCAGGTTCTCTCGCTAGGTTCTGTCTCTAGGTTCTGTGTCCTGTTGTCCTGTTACATCTGTATTTAGACCAGTTGATTTTAATCCTGTCAATTTCTATTCCAAAGGTTAGGGCGTTTCTTATCTCCATTCCAGGGAGTAAAGATTATGTAGCTTAAGCGTGATAGTTCTTAGTTAAAGTGATTAACTACCCGCCTGGCACTTAATTAAGGGGTTTTATTCCCTCCCTAACTTCAGGGAAAAATTCCTACCTGGGGAAACAACCTTTCTCAGAGAGGTGATCTTGGTTAAGACACATAGCGCCAAGAAGGGGAGCAAACATATTAAGAACAGTATGCCATATACGCCAGGTCCCTTGAACCATACGCTGTGCAGATGTTTCTTCCCTGCAGCGACTGTCAAGCAGCAAGGATGGACTGGCTTCCGGCACTTATGCATCACTGGTTGGACGTGCAGGCCTTCCCTTAACCCCCATGGGGATGGCCCAATGCAATTCGAGCCATCTTTCAGAATTCGCCTGACGGAGAGGAAATCAGCCGCGGTGGAGTGCATGGAAGGCCACCACAGCAGGCCCCACCACCTCCACGTGCAGATTCAGAAGGACAGGTTCAGCATCAAGACAGACCACCGGAAGGATTCACCAACGCGGCCCTGGGACACATGGGGGCGGGTGCTGGTGCAGGAGGTCAGACAGCCATGTGACTGCCTGACCTACCGCCGCCTCTACCTCCCGCCGAGCCACCCGGACGACCTCATCAGGCCAGGTCTCTTCCAAGGCAAATACAATGCCCACAGCCTAACGATTGCCATGCTCAGCTTCCATGGGAAGCATGCCAGGGTCACGAACATCACGGGAGATTTCATCCGGACCGTTACAGATCCACCTCAGGAGCCGCATCCAGCTGCCAGATGGCGCGTTCTTCCGCAGCTTCTTCGAGCTCTCCCGCGTGGTCCAGGAGATTGACCAGCAGGTGATCTGGGAGCAGCAGCAGCAGCAGCAGCAAGAAGACGGGACTGAGGAAAGCGAGGGCCATGGCTGGCAGAGCCCTGCCCAGCCCAGCGTCGGGGAGTCCGGGGCTGCAGCTTCGGAGGAGCAGCCTGTCCCGTTTGTCCTGCCTGCGGGCGTGCGCTCAATGGACCAGAACTACCCCGAAACCTGCAGGATGTGTTTCTATGGCGTGGATGCTGTTACTGCTACCTCACCTGGCTTCACCGACCCCGGGCGCTTCCCTGGAGTCTTCATCCTGTTCGATGAGAACCACATCGGGGTCATCTGTCTGGATACGAACTACTTCATCCTGTACAGCAGAGTCCAGAACACCTTCCAGAATGTGGAGGCGCCATCCCCGCAGGCCTTCCTGGAGATGCTCTCAAACATTCAGCCCAAGACCCCCTGGGAGGTAGAAATAGACCTTAGGCCAGTGGTTCTCAACCTTCTTAATGCCGTGACCCTTCAATACAGTTCCCCATGTTGTGGTGACCCCCAATTTCATTGTTACAAATTGAACATGATTAAAGCATAGTGATTCATCACACCCAAAAGAAAATAAAGACATCTTAGTTAATGATAATAAGAAATTAACAACAACAAAAAATAAAAATAAAAATAAATAAAACATCCCGGGGAAACAAGCCAGGGCTTTCAGACCACGACTGACTATCCTAACCAGGGTCACAGGTGAGTGACCAAGCCGGGGATTAAAGCAGAGATTTTCTTTCTGTCGGGGGCGGTGGGGGGGAGGGGGGGGCGCAGTGCCCTGAGGAAGATGGTGTAGGAATCTAGTCCCCAGTGGTGCTGAAAATGTTTCAAGTTTCCATGTAAACACAGGGGCAGCACATTTGAATGTCATGGATGTAAGTTTATGCCAACAGCACCACCTCCTGGGCACGAGAGGCACTGCCGTCCCTTGACGGGAGGCCAGTATCATTACCATTAGGTACAAGCACAAAATCAAGCGATGGGATGGTTTTTCCCCATTCCCGCCAAATTAACTAGCTAGAGGCACACGGTTTGGGAGTTCCCCTGACACCTCGGATGGAGGGCATCACTCCCACCCCAACAAGGAGAAAATGCTGCGTGTACCACAAAGGCCTTTTCTCGACACCACCTGGCGTAGGCAGAAAAATGCCTCAGCCCACCCCCCACCCCCCCCACCCCCCCGCCACAAAAGATGTCCACATGGCAAAAGGGAGTTTGCACATGTGACCCTCACATGCAGAGGGTACCTGGCTTATGCAGGTGGCCATCAGCAGGGTCCTTAAGAGGGAGCGGGCCCGGCAGAAGAGAGGGGAGGCCGGAAGGGGAACTGGTGTGACCCTCGGGCCAGCTGGGTGGGGAGGAGGGGCCAGGAGCTGCGGGTGCAGAGCCTTCACCCACTGGGGACAGACAGGACTCGGCTTCTCCCTGTGCCTCCAGAGGAGCCGCCCTGCCCCCATCTTCACTCCAGCCCCGAAGCGGGCTTTGGACTCTGACCTCCAGAACGCCGAGATAACAATTTGTGTTATTTTAAGCCCAGAAGTCCGTGATCAATTAATGTATACCTGATATCTATATGTTTTAAAGTGTGTATGTAATGTCCCAAAGATGTATATACACTTTGAATAATTATTAATTCCCATGGGTTAAATCTGAAAATAAAGAAACATCAATTGAGCTATAAACTGTTAAATTGTGGTTTTGGGGGGAAAAATGAAAAAGAAGTGTGGTTTTGGGGAGCACCCAGTGTGTGTGTGTGTGTGTTAATTTATAGTTTAAGGAGCCCCCACACACACACTAAAACAAAAGCTCATGACTGATTTCATGAGCAAATCAACCAAACAAGGAAATTCTCATGCCAAGTTGATAGAGACTCATGCACAAGATAGAAGAAGAAATACTGTTATGGGGTCAATTCATTTTATGCAGCCAGCGTTACTCTGATGCCAGAACTGAGCAAAATATTTCAGGAAAAAAAATAACAACGACAGACCAATATCCCTCACGAACATAGAAACAATAGTTTTCAAAAATATATCAGAAGTCATATCCAGCGACACACAGAAATGATACCACATCATGACAAAGTGCAACTATCCTGGGAATTCAACATTGTGCTGCATTTGAAAATCAACGGACGTAGCCTGGCCGGCGTGGCTCAGTGGTTGAGCGTCCACCCATGCACCCGGAGGTCACGGTTTGATTCCCGTTCTGGGCACATGCCCGGGTTGTGGGCTTGGTCCCTAGGAGGGGGCGTGCAAGAGGCAGCCGATCAATGATTCTCTCATTGATGTTTCTCTCCCTCTCCCTTCGGCTCTCTCTCTCTAAAATCAATAAAAATGTATTTTTTTTTTTAAAAAAAAAATTTAAAGAAAATCAACTGATGTCATTCACCTTATCAGTAGGAAAAGGAGAAACGCAGAGTCCGGTTCCAGACGGAGACGCACAAGGACCTTGAACTCACCTCCTTCCCCGGCCGCACGGACACACAGCGAGTGCAGGACACTTTCTTCTGAAATAAACTGCACCCCAGGCCAGCGAGACACTCCCCACACTGACTCGGCGGGAAAGACACCTCACCATCAACTCCCCCAGCGCAGTGGTGCCTCAGCGTCTCCCTGAGGAGTGAAGGGCCTGAACCCCACACCTGGCACCCCAACTTGTAAAACCGACACCTGAGATACAAGCCCCATAATATCTAGCTTTCAAAACCAGCAGGGCTGGCGTCCACGAGGCCCCCAAGGCTCTGGCGAACTGAGAAACAGCCTAAAGGGCCGGCACAGACTCCCCGACCGGGGGGCCCAGCACAGAGGCAGCCCCTGAAAAGCGCCCCCACTGCTGGGAGAGAGGCTTCCACGCTCATCTTTTTGTTTGTTTGTTTTAATCCTCCCCCAAGGATATTTTTTAAGAGAGTGGAGGGGAGGAAGGAAAGGAGAGGGGGTGAGAGGGAGAGAAAGAGCGAAACATCAATGCGCGAGACATCGATTGGTTGCCTCCCACACGCACCCCAACTGGGGCCAGGGATGGAGCCGGGCACACGCCCTTGACCAGGAATCGAACCCACGACCCTTCAGTCTGCAGGCCGATACTCTATCCACTGAACCGAACCAGCTAGGGCTTGTATGTTTATCTTTTTTTGCTTAATTGATTTCAGAGAGGCGGGGAGAGGGAGCGAGAGATATAAGCATAGATGAGAGAACACATTGATTGGCTGTTTCCTGCACCCCCCGCCACACACACACACACACACACACACACACACACTGGGGATGAAGCCCACAACCTGGGCATGTGTCCTGACTGGGAATCAAACCATGGTCGCCTGGTTCATAGGTCGAGGCCCCACCACTGAGCTACACCAGCTGGACTTGCCTGCTTATCCTAACGAGCCAGCGCGAGGGCAGCTTCTCGTGAACACAGTCCCGGCCTCCTGAAACCTCCTGCAAGGTGGAGGCCACACTGAGCCGCTGGGCCTCCAGAAAGGAGCTAGCTGTGCACCCTCTGCCGCCCTGACTTTGGGGACCCGGAGACACCTGTTCTTTGCCTGCTCTGGGGGCGCGGGCTCATGTTCACGGGTCCCAGGGAACTGGAAGATGGAGAGCGTTCCTGGCCGACACCACCCCACAGTGGAGGGGCACCCGGTGTCCCGAATCTTCAGAGCAGCAGCCAAACACACCTGGGGGGCTGCCCCCTCGAGGAGGACTTGGAGGAGGCAGCACGGACACGCTCTCCCGCCACATGGTCTCCCCACCACGCGGTCTCCACGCTATGCTCTCCCCACCACACCTGAGCGCCCCTCTCCGGGAGGGAGCCTGCCACTCACCTGGTGCCCCGTTGGGTGGCTGCTGCCCAGGGCCCTCCCGGTCCCCTGGCTGTGGAGGCCAGTGCAGCTTGGTTCCCGGGGCCCATGGGACACACCAAACCAGCAGTTCCTGGCAAGAGCCACCGTGGGGACACTGCACAGACAGGGACGGAGCCAGTCCTCGTGGTGTCTCTCCAGGAGAGCGGCCTCCTGGCTTACTTGGGACGCTTACATGGGACCCCGGGGGCGCCATCTGGGGACGGAGGGGGCGCCCCTCCGCCCTCTGCCTCCGCCTCCTGCAGGCGATCAGGCCTGCACTCCGGCAGCTCGTGCACCTGTGCGGCAGAATTTCTGCACCTGCTGCCCAGGGAACCCCTCCTTCACCAGCTCAGGTGCCACCAGGCTGTGCTCCTGGCCCCACGGGACTGGACCGTTTCAGGCAAGGACAGTTCTTCCCCACCCCGTCCCCCAGGGCACAGCAGAGGCCGCACACATGGAGATGCACCCCAGTCTTCCTGGGAAAGGGCTACCGGCTTATCTTGATAGCTGCAGCCTGGGGGCCAGGCTGCTAATTAAACTAAATATGGAGGGGCTGCCTGCAGGCCTTTGCAGGGACCAGGGGGGCTGGGGGTGCCATCGCCTCGCTGCCCCGCCTCCCCGCCCACGGTGCCTGTGTCTCTGTGACTGAGAGGAGCCTGTGCACACGTCTGGGCCCTGGCTTTGGTGGCCGCCAGCAGAGGACACATTGTGACAGCCTGGCTCTAGCGGCCAATGGGAGGTCACAGGTTCAGCGAAATGCACACAAAGAAGCTCAGCTCAGAGGGCACAGCCCATTTCCCAGCCTTCCCCTCGAAGAGGTACACTTCATCCTTTAAACGCTGCTGCCTGCCCTGGCTGGTTTTGCTCAGTGGATAGAGCACTGGCCTGCGGACTGATCTCGGGTTCAATCCCAGTCAAGGGCACATGTCTGGGTTGCAGGCTCAATCCCCAGTAGGGGGCGTGCAGGAGGCAGCCAATCCATGATTCTCTCTCATCATTGATGTTTTCTCTCTCTCCCTTCCTCTCTGAAATCAATAAAAGTATATTTTTTAAAAATAAACAAAAGTCTAACCACTATGCTGTACACTTGAAACTAATATTGAATGTCAGGTGTGATTGAAATTGTTTAAGTAAATAAATAGACTAGAAAAAAAAGAAAATAGCAAACATGAGTGAATGACAGAAGAAAACTAGCTCTCTGAA
Source organism: Myotis yumanensis (assembly GCF_028538775.1). Lineage (NCBI taxonomy): Eukaryota > Metazoa > Chordata > Mammalia > Chiroptera > Vespertilionidae > Myotis > Myotis yumanensis. The sequence goes on from NW_027223756.1 coordinate 107,378,233, forward strand.
TGTTTAGGTGAAGTTTTAGCGTTTCTACGAAGCATCGTAAGCCTCGCAGAAATGGTGCCACAGGGACGCGCTGCCCGTGGACCTGGCCGCCAGCTCCGCTCCCGCTGCAGGGGACGTGCAGCCCGCCGGCTGCATGTGGATGTCTCACCCCCAGGCCCGCTGCACACACCCCACTGTCAAACACATTACATTTCCCACACACACACCCACAGGTGGGGGAGGACATGTTTATTGCGCTAACCCTCTGAAGGCACCCACACGATGTCCAGGTGTCGCTCGGTGGCCCAGCGGCCGACGAGCCTTCCAGGTTCCCAACTTGCAGCTGGGCGTCCAGTCCGGCCGCACGGTGAGCGCTGTGACACCCACGGGCCACCTCTTCCAGGGACACGCGGGAGGCAGCTTTGGTCTGAGTGAGGAAGTGGCTTGAGGGGAGTCAGAGAGGAAGGATGAGCGAGAAGCCCTGTGTCTGCGACACGCGTGGGGACATGGGCGTGGGGACAAGGGCGTCGGGCAGGGGTAAGGCAGCGAGTGGTGCTCGGGCTGCGGAGCGGCGAGCGGTGCTGAGGGCGGTGGCGGGCACGGGGCGGGCACGGCGGGGTCCCCGGCGGCACCTCAGTCATCTTCGCCCCCGCAGAGCAGCAGGAGGGTTTTCTTGTAGTCCCCGGACGTGTCGCTCTGAAACCCAAAGGCTCTCCGTGAGCGACCCCCACAGCGGCCGCAGGGAACAGAGAGAACCAGCCGGCAGGGAATCGCACTGTGACTTTTCCCCGAAGCGGCGACCCGACTGTCACACCGGGGATGCCACGGGGTTTCCTGCCGACACAGCCTCTCGCTCCCCGGCTCTCCCCGCCACGGGTGCGCATGGCCGGCTGTGGATTTCTACACGGAGCATTGAGCAAGGCCCCTCACCTTAATCATGGAGTAGAGCGAGGTGGCGAAGTTCTTCCGGAACTCCTTCCTGATGTTGAACAGGTCGACCTCGCTCCGGGACACGATGACCCTGATGAGGGTGTGGTCGTCGGTGCCGGCGCCCTGGAGAAAGGACAGCAAGGCCCGCGTTTACAGACCCGCGCTCCCGAGCCGGGCGCGCCCGCAGAGGAAAGCCACGTAGTGACATGCAGCTACGAGCTTTATGGAGAAGGAAAAGCCCCCAAGGCCATTGCCTAAACCGCAATCTCGGTCGCAGGGGGAGAAAGGACCAGGGAGAAGCGAGTGAGGGGGCACTTGCCTTCATCGCGTAGTAGAGCGTTTCGGCCAGGTAGGCGGGGATGCTCCGGATGCACTTCACTAGGAAAGCGAGAACATCAGGTCAGAGGCTAATCTGGTAAGAAAGGGACCAAGTGGCCCTGCCTGGTTTGGCTCAGTGGGCAGAGCGTTGGCCTGCGGACTGAAGGGTCCCGGGTTCGATTCTCAGTGTGGGGCGTGCGGGAGGCAGCCGATCAATGATGCTCTCTCATCATTGATGTTTCTACCCCTCTCTCCCTCTCCCTTTCTCTCTGAAATCAATAAAAATGTATTTATTTTTTTAAAAGGGACTAATTAGAAGTCCCAGGCCGCCTCGCGCCCACAGCTGTTTATTCCCCCAGACAGAGAGTGACCCCCTGGGAGCTGAGCTGCAAGTATTTCCCCAGACGGGGACTCCCTCAGGCCCTGCTTCCCCAGCAGGGGCCACAGCGCTGGGGGGTGGGTCTGAGGCCACTGTTCCCAGCACCCTCCCTTCTGGCAATTTCAGTAGCATCGGTTGTTATGGCACAACCTTCATGAGCCCCGAGAAAGTCTACAAACATCCTGGAGGTCTCCTTCCAGCCTGTGCAAGCCAGTAACACAGATTTCTCTTCTCCCTGGTCTTTGCAAACCCCGGACTGTCCCCCGCCATGGTAACCAAGGTGTTCAATCTGCACCCGGCACACCTGGGTGCCCGGGGGCAGGGCCCGATTCTGGAGGAACCAGGTAAACATGCGGCAGAAAAGGGCACCTGCCCCCCATCTCCTGGGGCGGCCGCTCGGCCCCCAGGCTGCTGAGCTGCAGAACGCTTAGATGAAAATCCCTCACGATACAAAAATCACCCTCCACGGGGCGGGGTAAACTTTTCCAATGCTTAGAAAAAGCCCAGCCACGAGCAACTAAACACGTCACAATGCTCACGTGCAGCGGACGCACCGCTCGAACCCACGGGATTTGGGAAGCATGAGATACTGCAAGGAACTGCACCCACTCGGTCCCCCCCTTTTTCCAGATTATCCTGAATGTGCAGCTAAACGCAATTCCCAGTCGTTCCTCTGAAAACAACCACGGTCACAGCTCCCGGTTCATCTAAGAAACTTTTCCTACATCGGGTGCCGCGTCTCAGCCGCCGCGAAGCTGGGAGGACGGTGCTGGGAGAGCATGGGGTCCCGCAGGCAGCAGCCATAACGCGGACCAGCCTCCAGATGGTGCCCACTCTCCGGGGTGATCGGGGAACAGCAGGGCTTTCAAAATGGTTTTTAGACAATTCCCTTTATGATCCCACAGGAGCTAACGAGATCATCAAGTATTTCCAACATCAGGGCAGGCATCCCGTTGGAAACGTAGGCGTTTGCGTCCTACAAGCTCTTCTTTTCCTAAGAAATCGGTGTTGATGTTCAGACACAGCCTGAGCGGAACGAGCTCCGGGGGCTCTCGACACCACGCGTGTCACGTACACCGGACAGTTACCTACCGACAGCCAGGAGCAGCTGCTCCAAGTTCCCGGAAGTCTCCCGGTCAATGGTCTCCTCGATCTGGAACCCCGATATGGTCATGTACTTGTCAAACACTGGAGAAGAGAGAAATGAGCTCAACACCCGGGGCTCACTCTCCGCAGAGAAGGCCCTCCTCTCACCGGGCACTGCCCTTCCGGACGCAAAGCCCCCTCTCCTTCCTGACGGCGCCCGATGGTGTCCGAGCCTCGGAGTGCCCCAAACACCTGCTGACAACTGTCTTGTTCCCTGATCCCCCGGCCCTGAGCTATGGGACCGACGGGGAAATCCGGAAGATTCGGAGACGCCTTCCTTTCCTTATAAAAGTCACAGAAGCCCGTTTGCATCTTAAATTTCTTCCCGCTGTGAAAACGGTCGCTACGTTTGGGGCTGCAGCAGCCACCCTGTGACATGAGGCGGAGCGCGAGGGAGCAAGCCAAGCGCTGAGGACAGCGGAGCAGAGAACGGAGGCCACGGCGGCACGGTTTCCCGCCACCGGCCCCTGACCTCATTCCCGCCTGGCGCCGTGGGTAACGAGGGCTATCCAATCGAATAAACTGTGGACAACTTATTAAAACCCGGAGAAGCAACCGAGCGCCAACCCATCCAGAGAAGGAGGGCGGTGACCACTGCCCGGAGGGAATGCCTGCAGGGCCCACAGCTCAGGGGTCAGTGACCGAGCGCGACAACCCAGAGCCTGCCTCTCCCTCGTAGAGCGAGAGGTGGACGAGGAACTCTCGCTTTTAAAAAGCTACAACAGCCGCAGAGAGAATGACGTCAGTCCCCGGGGTCCCCAAGAAGCAATGAGACGTGGACCCGCCCGCAGGTGCGCTCGCCGGCAGCCGAGGGCCTCCCTGCACCGCGTCTCCCGCACTCACCCCTCCGCAGGTGGGACACGCTCCTCGTCCCGAAGATGGTGATGAACTTCTCCTCGTCGGTGCCCCACTTCAGCTCTCCCGCCTGGAACAGCGTCTGCGAAGAGTTCCGCCCGGTCAGTCCCCGCTCCTGCCTCTCGCTGGCATCACACCTGGTTCCGCTCCCCGAACCGGAACCCGCCCGGTGCATCGTCGGACGCTTTCCCACCCTCACGTTTCCTATCCTGACCTCCGACCTGAGTCTGGGGCTACTTGGGGCCCCGAGGATGAACTGCCACGGAAGACGGGTGGGTCAGAGCTAAACGCAGCCCTGGCCCCAGGTGAGTGTCCCCAGTGTGGCCGCGACCGACCGGCCTTTCCGGGGCCCCGGGGGGTGGGCCGAGTTCCGAGCGGCCACTCACAGGCTGGGAGGGAGTGGCCGGACCAGGGGCTGCGTCCTCTGCCTTTTCTGTTTTCCTGCTCTGGGTTCACCTGGTAGAAAGTAGCTTCCTGTTTTCTCTTCACACCTGACCGTGAGCCAGAGCGGGCCATCCCAGCGCCCTCAGTGCCAGCCACTCACTGGCTCACCAAGTCCTGAGACGGCAGGGCGCTCTCGGCCAGGGACCAGGAGGGAAAAGCGCCACAGGCTTGTGAAGGGCCCTGAGCTGTCTGCTTCCTCTCCACGGAGAAATCTTCACCCACCCCTCACCCCCCAAGTGACAACAGTCGGCTGCCCTCCCCTCAAGGCACAGGAGGGCGTGTTCCCTCCTATCGAGCTGGCAGGACCCTGTTTCCAACAGGCGGAGCTGAGTAACTACGCGCTGCGAAACCAACGGAGGGCATCGCCATCGGTGCTGCCTGGCCACTGAGCAGGCGGAGGCCTGGACTCCGGTGAGGGGACACTTCCTCGGGCACGTTCTGATGTTCCCCTTCGGTTCTGGGCGGTCACACCCCTGCAGGCAGGGAGGGGACACCTGCACGGCCTCGGTGTGGCCCAGGACCCCAGGGGCACCAGGAGCCTGTAAGCAATGCCGGTGCCCGGCCCCCGGGCCCTGAGAGGAACCTGCAGTGGGGGGTCCCCGGGCGACGAGGCTGAGATGCACCGAGAGGGAGCGCTCTGCAGAGGGACGGCACTGAAACCGGTGACAATGATGCAGCCGGCAGAGGGGGGCAACCCCCCAATCCTACAATTATTTGCCACCTGCTGTATACTAAACACCACTCATCACTGAAATACATTCCTCTTATCCTCTCTGCCCAGACCTACTGCCCCCTTGGCCGTGGGATCAAGAACACCTGGGTTGTTTTTCTGTCAGATTCTCCGATTTGTGGGTGTTCCGTGATCCCGGAAGAACTGCACCTCGTGCTCCTTACTCTTCATGTGTCATTTATTTCACCTCACTTCGGCTTTGGGGTAAAAGGGTTTGTGGGCCACATCAAAGTGAAGGAAATAGCCCTACTGCTTTGGCTCAGTGGATAGAGCATCGGCCTGCGGACTGAAGGGTCCCAGGTTCGATTCCAGTCAAGGGCACATGCCTGGGTTGTGGGCTAAATCCCCAGTAGAGGGCAGCCAGGAGGCAGTCAGTCAGTGATTGCCTCTCATCATTGATGTTTCTATCTCTCTCTCCCTCTCCCTTTCTCTCTGAAATCAATAAAAAAAGTATATATTAATAAAAAAAAAAGTGAAGGAAATGTACACGGGCCTTGTGCTGTGAGAGACCAGACAGACGCCAGGAGAACGCCATGAGCACGGACTCTCTTCACTCGGATGTCATACGCGGCAGCCACACACGGAGCCACTCACCTGGGCGTCCTGTTCAACCTGCGCCTCGTCGATCCCGGAGTCGGGGTCTCTATTCGCCTGCGAGAGGGAACAGACACCCCGGGTTACAGCGGCGCCACCTGCTGGCTGTGCGCAGAAAGCTTTTTATTCTCGGGAATAACCTACTTTTTATTAAGATCCTATCAGTGTTTCCCCTTATCCCGCAGCGCGGTCCAAGCCCCGCCCGATCCTCTTGGTTTTAAATTCTATGAGTGAAAGAGGACAGTGACACCCCAGAGAACTGCCAGTCAGCTACGAGGCGTTCCGCTCAGACCGGAGAAGACGGACACCACACAGCCAGCACCGAGCAGAAATGACTGACAGAATCGTGAGTGGCCTCGCCTCACGGGTCAGGCCAGTCTGGCTTGGATTTCCTATCACGCTGCACCGCGCCCACCCGGTACCTGCAGCAGGACCACCAGCATCCTCTGGTAGAACCCCGAGGTGTCCCCCACCACGTCGTCTTCCAGGCTCGAGCCGTATTCTGCAACAGAACAATGTCAGACTTAGTCACAGCTCCCGGCAGCTAGAAGAGACCCCGCCCCCTTCGCCATCAGAGGAGACACAGGGGGAGAAGGGCTGCTCAGCCCAGCTGGCGGGACCCATGAGCGGGGGGGGGGGGGGGTCAAGGTTCGACTCCCCATCAGGGCACACGCCCGGGCGGCGGCTCCATCCCCAGGACCACGGGAGCCCGCAGCCCTTGTTACTAACTTGCAGCCGCAACTGCGGGGAAGAGGTGCCTCCAAGGCATTTCAATATTTCATCGCTGTTGGCACGCAGACGGCATCTAAAAGCCTGAGACGTCGACTGGGATTGGCGTGCAGGAGGCAGCCCATCAGTGATTCCCTCATCACTGGTGTTTCTCTCTCTCTTTCCCTCTCCCTTCCTCTCTCTGAAATCAATGAAAACATCTTTTAAAAATCGATCTTAACTTTAAAAAAGAAGTATCTGATTAGCATAACTGTTCTCTGCTCTGTTCTGAGTGCCCTAGACTGTGACGGCGAAGGCTCCGAGGGAGGGGCTGGACCGAAAGGCAAAATCCGTTCCCCAGAAGCACTGGGTCCTCGCCCAAACCGTGACTCGGCCGCTCACAAGCGCTCCGGGGCCAACGTCGCTGCGAGCCTGCGGGCACAGGGCCCCCAGCGCAGGCGCGCCCACACTCACTGCCTCCTCCTTCCAGACGGTGTGCAGCACGGCCCCTAGGTCTCCCGCCCTCCGGACCAGCGATCTGCAACCTCTCCCATCCCGCGGCATAAACGGACCACCGAGCTCCTGCGGCACGCCAGCACATAGGGTACTTTTTGCCAATGACGCGCACACAGAATGAGGCATCATTTTGATTGGTTCACACCGGACGGCGACTGTTGTGTTGGCTGCTGTCATTTTTTCATTTGACAATCTAAGGCAGCGGTTCTCAACCTGTGGGTCGCGACCCCTTTGGGGGCCGAACGACCCTTTCACACGGGTCGCCTAAGACCACCGGAAAACACATATATGATTACATATTGTTTTTGTGATTAATCACTGTGCTTTAATTATGTTCAATTTGTAACAATGAAATTGGGGGTCACCACAACACGAGGAGCTGTATTAAAGGGTCGAGGCATTAGGAAGGTTGAGAACCACTGGTCGAAGGGGAAAGGTCGGGGTCCCTGACTCAACAGTCAGGGGCTGCATGCTTTAAACATTCGTGTGGCACACCAGACGGAAGCTGCGGCTCTGACAGTCTCCGTTTTCTTTCCTGGGGAATGGCCATCCTTCCGCTAAAAGCGTACTTTTCCTCCGCAGCAAATACAGTTCACGCTGAGGGCGCGCAGTGGCAGCTTAAGCCAGGCCGCTGCCCGCCACACATTTCGGCTCTCCCACCGCGGCCGAGGGCAGGGAGCCCGGACCACAGGAGCCCGCAGCGCCGCTGGACGAAGGCGGCCCGGCCCAAGGCATTTAGATATTCCATCGTTATCCGAGAGCAGCCAACACTTACAAGCCTGAAGCTTCTATTTAGGAAAGTCCAAGAGCGTGGTATGTTTATTTCAATCAGCTACCCAAATACAAACCCTGAAGAATCCTTCCTCGCTCCCTCCACTCAACACCTTTCACACGTGTCTCCCTGTAGGGTTCATTCCCCCCACCTGCCACCCACCTGGACGTCAGACCTGCCTGGCTTACCTCCCGCCCTCACGCGGCCACCTGATCCTCCACTGATGCAGAGCCTGCCTCCTGGTCCTTCAACACCCCTCGCCCCCCGGGAAGCGCTGTGCCTTTCACCAAGGCCGACCTGCTGACCCGCCACGCGGATCCCCTGTAACGGCCTAACTCGCCTGCTCAGGTTCTCTCCACCCGGACACACGCGTTTCCTCCACGCGGTCGGGTTCTGTCCCCTCCATACACTTTCCACAGCCCGGTCTCCGTGGCACTGCAGGCCGTGGGTGGGCAACCAAACTGCCTTCCTTCTCCCCTGACCCAAGCCCCCCATCCCCCAACCCCCACCCCTGTCTCAAAACCCTGCTCAGCGCCTGACTACACCACGAAGACCCTCCCAACACCCAAAGCCTCTCTTCTCTGAGTGAATTCCTGCATATGGACTGTGGGTATTTGGCTTCTGTTTGAGGTTTACTGTCCTGTAATTACTGCGTTTCTCTAAGTCCCTCACCCCTCAGTAGGCAGCAAATGCCCTGAGGGCACAAACCAGGCCTGGTGCATCTTCCCTGTCATTCGTGACAGCCCTCACGCTGCCAGACCCAGAGCCCCTGCAGGGACCACACGCAGGCACTGTGCCCTCGAGGCACCCGGCAGCCACCGGGCGCACTGGCTCACTCTTCCGTGTCAGAAAGCGATACCGGACTGTGACATGGAACACGGCTCTCAGGTGACCACAGGCATCTGAGATGCACGTCCCACGTCGGCCTGACGGTTGGGGCTGTCCAGCCATCACAGCAGAAGCAGGCAAGGAGTGTTACAGGGCCCCAGGGCAGGAGGACTAGGGAAACTGAGGCAGGGGAGTTAAAACAAGGCCAGACGGTGCAGCCAGCTGGTAACTAGCAAGCCATTGTCTTCCCAGCCACAAACATGAGAGCAAATGGTGAAAAACCTTCTGAATGAGAGAATGCAGAGGGGAGGGGAAGAGGCAGTCTTACTCCCTCAGCAGAGAGGCCCGCAGCCTCAGGCTGGGCAAGATAAAGTTGCAGGTGCTTCTCATGAGTTCTGGGAAGGCCACAACAGAGTAAAAGAAAGGGGCCTTGAGAATCACTCTGCACCAACACAGTCCGCAGAGGAATGTTGAAGCCTATGGACAGGAGGGTATATAACGCCTCAGACCCCACCCAACTCGCTCTTCAGATGAGCTGAGAGCCGGTCTGCACTTCATGAGCCAGATGCCTAGGTTTGCCGGCTTTGCTTTTGCTTCTTTCAATCGAGATGCAGCTCTAATTGCTTTAATAAATTGGCTTTTCACAAGGCAGTCAAGGTCCCTCGGATAAATCTATAATAATAAAAGCGTCATATGCTCATTAGACCGGACAAGCCAAACAGCGGAATGACCCGGCCGCGAGGGCCGAGCCCCTCGCATGAATTTCGTGCATCGGGCCTCTAGTTCATTTATAGGAGAAGACGAGGATGGAGGTTGGGGACAGCCTCTCCCCCTGGCGCAGGGGGCTGTCCTGTCCGGGAACCCTCTCTGGTGTCAGTGAGAGGGGCCTACGACAGAGAGACCAGCACTTGGGAAGGTAGCTGTTTAGCTGGGTAAACCCCACACTGTTCTGACTTGCTGGGTCCCAGCGGACGATCCTAAGATTAACAAACGAAGGCTCCTGGCTAAGAGCAGCGGGCGTGGCGGCCTGTGGGCTGGCCGCCATCTGGACGGCTGGTCCCGCCGTCAGGCAGGGCGAGTCTGGTACTGGACATCTGACGGGGAAACTGTCTACTACCTTTACTCTTATTTTCATTTTCCTGGTTCCACTCACAGAATATGCTTCAGACCGACGGACTTTTTTTCACAGGGAAAGTAAGGCACGCCAGAAAGGAGAGCCAGCGTGCAGCCCTCAAACACAGCCGTCGCAGAATGGCAGGCCTGGCCGCAGACGCTCAGCCGGGTGAAATGTCTTTTTACCTTGGATAATTCTCAACTTTGCTAACAGAAAACTGAACTTTTATAAGGAAGAAAAAAACCTTTGCAACTTTCCCTTTTGCTAATCCTCACCCAAGGACATATCTTTTTTTAACACTGCTTCTACGGAGAGTGGAAGGGAAGGAGGGAGGGAGAGGGAAACACTGATGGGAGAGAAACACATCGACTGGTTGCCTCCTGCACGCACCCCGACCAGGGGCAGAGAGTGAACCCGCAACCCAGGTAAATGCCCTCGACGAGGAATCTAACCCTCCACCCTCTGGTGCACAGGCTGACCCTCTAACCACTGAGCTACGCTGGCAGGGCCTGCTTACAACTTCAAGTGAATATGACAGAAAGACCCACTGGTGTATCCCTACCCTAGAGGCGAATCCTACCTAAAAGGGAATGCCATCTTCATCCAAAACTCCTTATAAAACTAAAAGTTACCCATAAATAACTACATTAGCTATGGGTAAGGGGGTCGGGGAGGAGAAAAGCAACTCGAATGGTTTCTCACTTATTCCCTCACCCATTCGTCCAGCAGTCACGCGTGGCCCGCCTCCCGCAACCACGGACCTGCATTCGCTCTAGAGCAGCGGTTCTCAACCTGTGGGTCGCGACCCCTCTGGCGGTCGAACGACCCTTTCACAGGGGTCGCCTAAGACCATCCTGCATATCAGATATTTACATGACGATTCATAACAGTAGCAACGTGACAGTGATGAAGTAGCAACGAAAACAATTTTATGGTTGGGTCACAACATGAGGAACTGTATTGAAAGGGCCAGAAGGTTGAGAACCGCTGTTCTAGAGAAATGGAGGAGGGACATGGAGATGAGAAACGCAGGTGGAAGCCTGTACCTTCCTCGTAGACTTTCTTTATGGCCGTGAGCTCCTCGGGGGTCCTGGAAGCAATGATCTCCGTCAGGACTTTCTCATCCGTCCCCGCTCCCTGTGGAGATTAATTTTCAATAAAAAGAACGTGTCAACAGACTAAAAGGAAAGTGATCTTCCTAGAACAGACGTTACCCAAATTGCAGGATTATACAAAGAGTGCCCAACATGACAGTCCCTCCTTTGCCTGTGCGTTCCGTTAGTTACAGAAATGAGAAACTGCAAATTAAGACAATTTTACCCCTTGTTGTCTAATGAAAAACAAGGTTCATTGTAAGTGTGCATACAGAGACAGCAGATTATGCAAACCTGTAATTTTATCGGCTTAATTCTAAATAGTTTACAAGTAAAGCATTTTAATGAAACATGGAAAAATAAAAAAGGCTGAAATAGTGCAAATGTAACTCTTAACATGGATTTATAGGGAGAAGCACTGATACTTAAACAATCTACTCAAAACATCAGCCCTGCCCCCACCTCAGCTCTCTGTGGGCGAACGGGGACGTCCGAGCAGAGGTAACAGGCAGTGTGGCTCAGTGAGCAGGAACTGAATCAGTAAAAGGATTGGGACCTGCTTTCTGGAGTTTTGAAAAATAATTGTAATCAGCCCTAACTGGTTTGGCTCAGTGGATAGAGCGTCGGCCTGCAGACTCAAGGGTCCCAGGTTCGATTCCAGTCAAGGGCATGTACCTTGGTTGCGGGCACATCCCCAGTAGGGAGTGTGAAGGAGGCAGCTGATCGATGTTTCTCTCTCATCGATGTTTCTAACTCTCTATCCCTCTCCCTTCCTCTCTGTAAAAAAAAAAAATCAATAAAATATATTTTTTTTTAAAAAAGAGAAAAATAATTGTAATCAGTTTTCCTTTTTCTGATGGTAAAAGTCACAGCGACACTGATAAATTAGAAGACACAAGCAATGCTATAACCTACCTCAAGTTTAAAAGGTAGTATGTGTAAGCATTATTCTCTTCATATCTCTGTTTCTTTACCCAAAACCAAGCCCTTGGAAGACCTGGATGTACGCTCTGGCAGAACCTTAGCTGCTGCTACCACTTCACAGCACGCCACCAAGACACCCTGTCTCCGGTGCCCTAAGATAGTGCTTGCTCCCAAAGGATCGCTGTGGAAAATGCAGGGAGTAGGCCCAGCAAGGCCCCTATCTTGGTACCCCTCTGCCCTCCACTCCCACGAAGAATCCCTGGGCCACATTATCTCTTTGTTATTCAATCTGTTTCCTTTTCCTCCAAACTCAAAGCTGCTACTGAATGACGTTTCCAGGGCAGGGCCGCAGGTCCAACCACCGTTTCAGTGTCGTCAGACTCACACAATAGTTCCAGCCCCCGTGGAGGACACGTGCAGTTAGTTATCGGCTACCAGGAAAGGGTAACGAGTTCACCGGACACTCCTAGGAAAGGGTGTGACAACACCTTTCTGATCTGAAAATCCCCCGAAGCTTTAGGGTTTAACCTCTGATGATTAACCATACTATTTTCCCCAGCCCGCCAACTTCCTATTTTATAAGATAAAACACCTAACCTGTAACATTTTTAAGACACATCTCAAAATTAGAAACAGGCTTAGGAGATCTAAAAGGCTGTAAAAAATGTTAAAAAATTTAAATAGCGCCCGGCTGGCTTGGCTCAGTGGTTGAACCAGTAGGTCGTGGTTCCATTCATGGTCAGGGCACATGCCTGGGGTGTGGGCTCAATCCCCAGTGTGGGGCATGCAGGGGGCAGCCGATCAATGATTCTCTCATTGTTGATGTTTCTCTCTCTCCCTCCCTCCCCCTTCCTCTCTGAAATCTATATATATATATATATATATATATATATATATATATATATAATGTAAACGGCCACTATTATTGAGTAAACTATACAAGAAGGATTAAATGACACGCTTGTAATTGCTCCCGCCTCTCCTCCTGATTGCCTCCCACAGTTCTGTTCTCCAGGAAACCCTCGCAGGAATAACTGAGTATTTTTACGATGAAGGAGGGGCGGTCACGAGCACAGACCCACATGGGGAGACGCGTGGGCGCCGCCTGTACCTTGAGGGCGTGCTTCAGCTCGTAGGCGTCGTAGAGCCACGAGGGCTTCATCAGGGCCACGATCAGCTTCTCGAACTTCCCCGTCAGCTCCGACTTCAGGTCGTCCAGCAGGTCCTGCGCAGAGAACACAGGCGCGTTACCAGGCGCACACGCTGCGCTTCTTCGCGTCTCCGCTGGGAATGGCGGCCCTCGCTCTGAAGGGCTCCCCAGCAGAGGCTCGGAGCGAAGCCCAAGCCGCGGCCTGGGCTTGAGGGGAAGCAAGGCCTCCCTCCGTGTCAAGGTCGCTGTTCAAGAGATGTTTCTCTTCCTTCAGGAATTAAAAAAATGAAAACTTTAAAAGGACACAAAAAAATCTGTTTTAAAAATACTGTTCTGAGAAACACGTGTAGCTTTAAAAAAAAACTTCCCCCCAAAAATCATAAGTGTATGTTGACAAAGGGTAAAAACTGGCCCATCCTCCGCCAACACCTCTCCTTCCTCTGTGTCACGGAGGACGCGCTGTGCCCGACGGGGCCTGCACCCTGGGAAACGCGCTCGCGGGTGAGAAGGAGAGCACATGCCCAGCCCCTCCATTGAGCCTCCTGACAGCTGGAAACTGGATTCAAAGTGCCTGCTGCTGCTGCTTCTTTTGTGGTTTTTTTTGCTTTGCATTTGTTTCTAAATGAAAGGGCGAATGAAAATGTGCAGAATGATGAAATGACACCCAAGTTCTTATGGAGGCGCCCATTCATTTCGTAACAAATTTAATTTCCGTTTGAATTGTCAAAACACCCTCCCCGTCGAGGCTGTGCCTGTGTCCTGACGACATGCATCGCGGCCCAGGCCAACAGCTGGAAACAGAGGCCGGGACACCTGGGTCACCCTGGGGAGGCGGGGACCCCGTGGGTCACCCTGGGGAGGCCGGGACCCCGTGGGTCACCCTGGGGAGGCGGGGACCCCTGGGACACCCTAGGGAGGCCGGGACCCCGTGGGACACCCTGGGGAGGCCGGGACCCTGTGGGTCACCCTGGGGAGGCCGGGACCCCGTGGGAAACCCTGGGGAGGCCGGGACTTCGTGGGACACTCTGGGGAGGCCAGGACCCCGTGGGACACCCTGGGGAGGCCGGGACCCCATGGGACACCCTGGGAGGCGCAGGAGGGCGGGGTCCAGCCTCAAGCAGGAAGGGCAATGTGTCGGGACAAGCGGGTGAGCACTGTTCACCGACAGCTGCTAATTAAGCAAATGCGGGTCGGGGAGGAGGAAAGCTGGAATCGTTAAATACACGATTTCTGCCAAAATTTCAAACGCATCTTAAACTCGCAGCTGCCGGCAGTCGACGGGGCACGTCTTACCCGGCCAAACAGGGTCTTGAAGGCAGCCACGATCTCCTGGCGCTGCGCGTTGCTGCGGGCCGTCAGCAGGGTCAGGATGCTCTCCTCGTCGGTGCCTGCGGGGGGCGCTCGGTCAGGCCTGGCTGCACACCCACCGGCCGCTCACCTCTGCCGCCTGGGCCCTCGGGGCCTCACCCCACACAACATGCCGTGTTAGGAAACGCATTAAGCTAGATTGAACGTGACCACATGTCCGATGTGGCACTGCCAGCACATCCCACCGTCACTGCTGCTCCGGGAAGCAGGCGGGAAGCCCTCCTGGCTTTCACACTGAGGGCACCGGTGTCCTCGCAGCAAACAGGGGCTGTTCCCACGCACGAAGCCGTGGGGTTTCCAAGTAACGAGAGGGACAAAGATGGAGACCCGGTTTCAAGTGACAGACTATTTAGGGAAAAAATACAAGCACACACAACCCTGAGCTAAGGCAGAATGTGACAAGGCCCAGGGGCAGCCCAGGCGCTAAGTGGGGCCCCAAGGAGGTTCTCGAAGTGATAGGAGGTAGACGGAGTTTGGGAAAAGGTGCAGCCGTCAGTCTTGAAGGACGAAAGGCCAAGCGGAAGGAGGACAGGCTTTTGTTGGGATGAGAGGAAAGGGAAGCAGGGGGAACACCAGGCGTTTGTGAACAGCAGGGACAGCATGGCTCAGAGACCAGGGGAGGAGTCAGACAAGCGGGCTGGGGTACCACGGAAGCCTGGCCAGGCCAGAGCCCCCCACAATCCCTGATCCACCAGGAACCCTCCCCAAGGGCAGCCACGTCTGAGAAAGGTGGGTCCTAACACGGGGCCTGGGGATGGGGAGCACCTGGTGGAGGGCCTGGGGATGGGGAGCACTTGGTGCAGGGCCTGGGGGAGGGGAGCACCTGGTGCAGGGCCTGGGGGAAGAGGAGCACCTGGTGTAGGGCCTGTGGAAGGGGAGCACCTGGTGCAGGGCCTGGGGATGGGGAGCACCTGGTGCAGGGGTCTGGGGGAGGGGAACACCTGGTGCAGGGCCTGGGGAAGGGGAGCACCTGGTGCAGGGGTCTGGGGGAGGGGAACACCTGGTGCAGGGCTTGGGGGCGGGGAGCAGTGTATGTGGAAATCCTTGAGGACAGAGGCTACTAACGGATGGGAAGGAGCCTGGGACAGAGGAGACGGGCGTGGAGGAGGCGTGAGGCGGGTGGTGCTGGCATGGACAGCGGAGACTGCAGAGGGGGCCCC
This sequence comes from Myotis yumanensis, assembly GCF_028538775.1. Lineage (NCBI taxonomy): Eukaryota > Metazoa > Chordata > Mammalia > Chiroptera > Vespertilionidae > Myotis > Myotis yumanensis. The sequence goes on from NW_027223756.1 coordinate 107,393,242, forward strand.
GGGAAGGTCTGCTCCCCTGGCCATCACCCGCCACAGGAAGAGCTGACAGGCGGCTGCAGACCCAGGCTGCTCAGTCCGGACACTGAACCCCGGGTGGTCAGGCGATGATTCCGTCATCTCAGTGCACCTCTCTCTCCAGATCAAAATATCCCAAAATCAGTCCTCCTGCGAATCGATGACATTTTGTTTGGAAAAACAAGGATCCCGTTTCTTTAGAACAAAAGGAAGGGGGCCTCACCCAGGCCCTTCATGGCCTTCCGGAGGGTCTCCGCATCCGCCCGCTCGTCAAACCCGGGGAAGTCGGTCACGGTGCCTCTGAGAGCCTGAGGCGGGAACAGGGGCGTTATTCACAGTGTGACTACCACACACACACAGCACACACATAACATGCACACACAACACACACAGCACAGACATAACACACACACACAGCACGCACATAACAGGCATACACAGCACACACAGCACACACATAACACACGCACACAGCACGCACATAACAGGCACACACAGCACACACATAACACACGCACACAGCACGCACATAACACGCACACACAGCACACACACAACACACACAGCACGCACATCAACAGTGAGCCTGGCTCTATCACATCCCGGTGCAAATCAGCTCCCGTGATAAGCTGTCACCCTATTGAAATGGGCGGATCAGCAAGACCATTCAATGCACAGGCTACAGCCCCCTGCAGCACCTCGGGGACTTAGTGGGAGACCCGCTGGAGGGGCGGGGAGGCCTCTTCCCTCCGGCGTGGCCTCTGTGAGGACCCCCCGCCCCCACCCCCACCTCCTGACTGGCTTCCTCCCAGGCCTCCTTCGCGGGAAGCCTCAGGGCCCTGGTCCAGGAGCCCTTGGAGCCCACGTTCTAGCGGGAAGCCCTAACCCAGGTGCGCTATGCTCTCGTTCTTTGACTTTGCCTGTAGCCCTATTTCCGTTTGCTTATTAGTAACTGTAAGGTAACCTGGCAACGCCTGGGAGGTATTGGAAATGTGTGCGCCAGAAGAAGGCGATCTTTGAATGACAACAGTGCATTGTGGGAGATTCCCTCTACATTTCCTGCTACCCACCCTTTGATCACACACACAGCACTTACAGCATCAACACATTTCATGCTCGCAACTTCATTAGATCTTTAGCAGAAGAAGGCTCCCAATACTGAGCCAAACATTTACCTCTGATAAAGGGGGCTGCCAGCATTTCCTTCCACCCACAAATGTCTTCAAAGCCCCTCCAGACTCCTGTTAGGGTTCCATCTGAAACTGGGGGACCCTAAGGGAAGGGGAGGATCCTGGCGGGTGTGCAGTCACGCGTGTTGGATTATGAACGCATGCAAGCCCGGTCACCTACGCCCCACCCCAGCCTCCGACTGCTGCACTGGCCAGCAGCATCCTGCCACCAGCCAAACCACAACAGATGCCGAGAGCAGCCACAGGACAGGCGTCCACAGGACACAGCACCACGGCCAGCTGGCGGCTCTCCTCGGGGCCCTGAGCTATGCCCCCTGAAAGAGCAGCGCGCACGGATCCTTGACCCCCTTCATGAGGCTCCTCTGAGCCCTTTAAGGGTGAGGCCTGATCCCTCCCAGAGGCAGCAGGGACCTGCTGAGTCAGCTGAGGGAGAGCCCCGCCCTCCACATCGGTCCTGTCCTCACGCCCCGCCTCTGAGGAGTAAGTCATGGGCTGCCTCCAGCAAGAACCTTCCTGGGCCAGGTTAGCAAGACCCCCTGCCCTGGGTGTCCCCTTTCAGTAATTTCCACCCGCTGACCCCTCCCCTACTGCATCCCCAGTGTCTTTGCTGTATTCAGACTCGAACCCACTCTCTCCCCATTGCAATCGTCGTGAATAAAGTCTTCCTCACCACCATAACGGGGTCAGGATAGCTCTCTCCTGTCCCTCCTCTCACTCAAGGAAAGAAGCAAGGTCCCTCATCCGTCCTCAGAACAGGAGTCACCCTGAGAGACCCTGAGAGGACCTCAGGGCTGTGCTCCTGGGGCCCAAAGAGCACAGCCCAGGAGGAAGGGCTGTTTCCCACGTGATTGCTGGGCCCTGTAGCTGGCAGCAGCTCCTTCCTGTCCCTGAGCTAAAGAAAGGGTGTGGCCAGCTAGGGAAGGGGAGGGGCAGCCCCATGCCCCCTGGTCTCATTGGGAGGCCGGGAAGCTAAGTCAAAGCTCTCCGCTCCCCCCACCCCGCTCCGGGAAATGTGCCCCCACCAGGCAGTCTCCCACGCCTGTCTCTAACACGGCAGATGCACGAAGAGCCACAGGCCCCCTCCCCTGGTGCCACGGCTTGAGCCATGAGGACCGGGCGGCTGATACAGG